>NW_027507789.1:172683138-174168763 GCF_037356315.1 Lithobates pipiens
GCAAAAGACTTGAGACTGGGGCTGAGGTTCACCTTCCAGAAGGAGAACGATCCTAAATATACAGCCAGAGCTACAATGCGATGAATCAGATCAAAGCATATTCATGTGTTAGCCCTTGTACACACAGTCGGACATTCCGACAACAAAATCCGTCGGATTTTTTCTGGCGGATTTTGTCCGAAACTGGTGTTGCATACACACGGTCGGACAAAGTTGTCGGAAAATCCGATCGTTCGAAGCATGATGACGTTATTTAGTTACGACGGGACTACGTTCAGGCTAGTAGCCAATAGCTTTGGTCTAGAAATTTGATCTGAGCATGCGTGGCACTTTGTCCGATCGGAATTCTCTACAAACAATCGGACAAAGTCCGATCGGATCAGGTTGTCGGAAAATTTTTATATCCAGCTCTCAAACTTTGTTGGTCGGACATTCCGACGGAAAAAGTCAGATGAAGCCCACACATGGTCGGATTATCCGACAACACGGTTTGATCGGACCTTTTTTAGTCGGAAAGTCCGACCGTGTGTACAAGGGCTTAGAATGTCCCAGTCAAAGTCCAGACCTAAATCTAACTGAGAATCTGTGGCAAGACTTGAAAATTGCTGTTCACAGGCGCTCTCCATCCAATCTGAAAAAGCTTGAATAATTTTGCAAAGAAGAATGGGCAAAAATGTCACTTTCTAGATGTGCAAAGCTGGTAGAGACATCCCCAAAAAGATTTGCAACTGTAATTGCAGTGAAAGGTGGTTCTACAAAGTATTGACTACAAATGCACCCCACACTTTTCACATATTTATTTTCTAACAAATTTTGAAAAACATTTATAATTTTCCTTCCACTTCACAATTTTGTGCCACTTTGTGTTGGTCTACCACATAAAATCCCAATCAAATACATCAAAATTTTTTTTTTTGGGATATGAATACTTTTTCAAGGCACTTTATCATTATAGAACATTAAGGCTGATGGGTGAAACAACCGAGCACAAGGGGGAGAGGCGCTTGATATATCCAGAAGTGTACTGGATTCAGAAGAATCCTCAACTCATAAAAACAGAGGAGGACAGGGACACAGGTAGTGGGACAGGTAAATATTAAGTTACTTCTTTCAAGGCAGCATGAGGTCAGAAAAAGTGTTCTGTGTGCAGATATGCATATGTAATGGACGTTTTATTTTTTTTATTATATCCTTTGTCCTGAGGTTTATGTGTATCTGTAAGGTTGTCACTTTTGGTGCATTGATAAGAGCAGTAAATACAGAATTCCCATTGTTTTAGTTTACTATAGCAATGCCTTTCCTAAATACTTTGTGTATCACTATCAGGATTTTTCGTGTTTAAAGTGGTTGTAAACCCTTACAAACCACTTTGACCTACAGGTAAGCCTAGATTAAGGCGTACCTGTAGGTCCAAGAAATATCTCCTAAACCTACACAGTTTAGGAGATATTTGCCAAAAGACAGGCACTGCTGTCTACGGCGCACAGGCGCACTGAGCGCGCCACTGTCAACGGCAATGCCGCGAGTGGCGGATCCCGTGCGCATGCGCGGGAGTGACATCATCGCGGCTCCGTCGAATGACAGCGCCGGAGCAGCGAGACCCACCAAGAAGATGGTGGAGGCTCCGTACACAAGGAGACAGCGGTGACTTCGCTGGCTCCTGTGTCAGGTAAGTGATACATAATGGACTACTATGCGATGCATAGTAGTCCATTATGCTTTACCTTTGCAGGGAATCAAAGAGGAAGTAAACCCATCAGGGGTTTACTTCCTCTTTAAGTGTTGACCACAATCCTTCTTTTGTTTAAAATGCAGAATGGGGAATTTATCAGAATCACATACCCCTTTCTGTTACACCACATTTCCAAGGTACATCATCTTCTTTCTTAGGTTTGCACTATTACCCGTTATTTTCTTCAAAATTAGACTCATTTATATGTTGTTGCTAGGAGGCTCCATCTTTTGGTTGATCTGCCCCAGCATCAGAAGAGCAAGAGCTTTCCCTTGTTCAAAGCCCTGTGCATGGTGCGCTCTCTCAGCACTGAGCTCAGCTGCTGCTGCAACAAGTGGTAGGAGAGCAAACTCTGCATGGGCTGGGTTTACATAAGGGAAAGTGCTCGCTCTTGTGCTGCTGGGAGGGAGTGCCCAATATCTGAAGCATTTTAGCATCAAAGCAATACATTATTCAACATTATTCATTGCTGCACAGTTATAATAACTAATGGAGCCCCTTGACTGCATATGCATTTTTTTTCAAAGGTGACCTTAAGCTGGCCATACACACATTGGCTTTTCCACCCACGCTAAACAGTGTGGATAGTTCAATCTTTCCTGCTGCCTATTGTATTCAGACACCCAGCGCCAGTGGCTGTCAGAATACCTTAATAGTGATTGAAGTTGATTGGCTTCATTCACCGTTCTGTTGACAAATTTCCAACTGGCTCCACCAATTTTTCAACCAAAGGATGTCAACTCCGACAGGACCACCCACTGATTGAGTTTAGCTCATTGAATGGCCAGCTTTGGCCTTTAACTTAGCTCAGCCAGACAGCACTCCTGTCCTCTTCCAGGGTAGCAGGCCCGCTCAGTAATGCACTTGCTCAGCCTTTCCTCCAAAGGCCCCAATGGAAAAGCTGTCTACTTGCAATCTCCAGGGAATATTCTCTTCTATTAGCACCTGAAGAAAGAAATGGCCCGGACATTAGGATAAGGGGAGGGCCGACATGACGAGGGTGGGGGCGGTGAGGCTCGGCTGGGTGGAAAGGAAGTGTGGAGGAGGCGGGCCCTTGAGCGGGGGGGATGACGAAGAAAGTGGGCGGTGTCAGCGCGCAGAGTTTCAGTGCGCGCTGGGGGAATAGGAAGCAGGAGGAGAGCTTTTTCCCACCCTCCCTCCCTACTTGTGATTTTTCGTGGTCACGGTGTAGTGGTATGCGGTGTGTGTTTTTCCATGTTTCAGGGTGGCGGTTTGCTTCCGTTTTTTGTTATTTGGGTAGGTTAGGGGGAATTTGTTGTCGTAGCAGCGTTAGGTCTATGGGGTCTTTGAAGGTGGTGCTGGAAAAAATAATGGAGGTTAAAGGGGGTTGGGCACAGATGGAGGTATGGGTGTCCTTTTTTCTCCCTTAAAAGGTTAATAATGGAATGGAGGAGGTTGTATCTGGAAGGAAGTTGCTGGTTTGTCCCTGAGCTTGCGTAATTACACGACGGGGTGCCTGTTTATGGTTTACCGATACAACTGGTGGGTTAAAATTCTAATTTACCTTCAAAGACCTCTAGATCAAAAATGGGTTAATGCTGGATGTATATATATTTGGTTTATAATGTTTTTTGTTGAAAATGTATTTATATGCATTTAAGTTATGTTTCAGAGTATTTTTGTATTTTTTCATATGTTTGTAATAAAGAAAAATGGGCTGCTATGGCCATTCGACTCCAAAGAGGATAATGTGTCGTCTGGTCATTTGTTAGATAAGTAATTTAGAGTATAAGTGGTTATAGAAGAGCCTCACAAATGAGCACATCCCCTAGTCATGGGATATGTGCAGTATTGCTAAGCACTGGTACCTCAAAATACTATATGTTGGCCTATACTGTACGTATATACTGTAAAATTCACACACCTCACAAACCGGTTACTCACATATCAATGTCATTACTTGAAGATAATACGCAGATTAACACAGCTAGACAAACAGCTGTTATTTTGCAACTAGTGACAAAAGTGATAATGGCCAGATATAGAGAGGATTGAGCATGTATTGTTTTTTAGCATTGCATGTTGTTAGCAAGTTTCTGCCTCCCAGAAGTAACTTTCCACCCAAAGGCGGGCTGGACGGGAAAGCTTTCTGGGATTTGCAGCCTGTCCAAACAGGTCTGTTCTGTCACATGTTCCCATGAACACTTGGCACATCCCTGTATAGGAGGCAGACCAAGACAGGCATCACTTGATATATTCCTGGTCGGTGGAAAAAACGGAAGCATTCCTCCAGTTTTAGGGTCACTATGGAATTATATACTTGTTATCCAGGAGATGATAAGGCCCAGAAATGATAGATTTTTGCAAACTTACATTGGTCTAGCTTGGCTCTTCCAATTTTAGAGTCACAGCAGAATTATATATTTGTTCAGGGGCGGCTGGGCCGTGGGGCAGGGTGGCAATCTCCCCCCCCCGGGCCGCTCTGATGCTTTGTAAAAAGGCTGCACTCATGTCTGTGTAATGAAGGGCCACTGACACTATGCAAAGCCACCGACTTTAATGAGTTTTTTTTATATAAATGTTGTGTTTCCTAGATCTTTTATTGTCTAGGGTGTCTGCTTTCAGGAAATATATAATGTTTGGGGGTTTTGTGTAATTTATTTTTATGTAATCTTCTAAAATGATTTTTTAAACGTGTGTGCAAAAAACACAAAAATGGCTCTGGCAATGAAAAGGTAAATTTACATGAATGCCAAAAGTGGGAGGCAGGGATGAGGGCGAGTGTGGCCAAGTCGCTCCTCCATGGGCCTCTGAGTTTTACTTGCCCTGGGCCAAAAGTTGCCAGTCAGTCCCTTGCCAGGGGCTCTGGAGGGCCACATTGTCCTTCCCCCACGTTTGTGATCAAGGAAAATCTTAGACTGTTTTCCCTGATCCATCACTTTTCCACCACCGGCTCTATGGGCTACTTGACTGGACTTGCCCCCCAGGCCTAAGGCTGACAGCCCTCCACTGTATTTGTTATATAGGTGGTTGTCAGCTTGCAAGGGAAAAGGGGCCTCAAACCCTAGTGTCTCCAGAGGGCCGCATATAATATTTATTACATGTGATGCTACAGAAAACTGTCACAGACTGAAGACTTATGCCGCGTACACACGATCAGACTATCTGACGGACTTAGTCAGGCGGACAAACCGCCGTAAAGTCCACCAAATTTCCGAACGAGCGGACCTGCCCACACACTCGACTTTTCCGGTGGACTAGGTCCAGCAGACATAGAACCGAAGAGGGGGACAAAACCCCCGAAGAGGGGGACAAGACCCCCCGAAGTCGGAAGAAGACCGCCGGGCACGGCGACAAAGAAGAAAGCCGGGCTCCTCCGCTAGTAAAAGAGCTAGTAAAAGAGCAGAAGATAGCGGAGGAGTCCGGCGAGAAGACCCCCCCAAGACGGAAGAAGACCCCCGGAGCTATGCAATAAATTATTTTAAACTCTTGTGTGTTGTGTTTTATTTATATTTTTTTCACAGGTGAATGGGTAGGGGTACATTGTACCCCATACTCATTCACATAGTGTGGGGGGGCTGGGATCTGGGGCCCCCTTATTAAAGGGGGCTCCCGGATTCCGATAAGTGCCCCTCCCGCAGACCCCCACAACCAACGTCCAGGGTTGTCGGGAAGAGGCCCTTGTCCTCAACAACATGGGGACAGGGTGCTTTGGGGTGGGGGGGCATGCGGCCCCCCTCCCCTAAAGCACCCCCCCATGTTGAGGGCACATGGCCTGGTATGGCTCAGGACGGGGGGGCACTCGCTCTTCCCCACCCCCTTTCCTGACCGACCGGGTAGCGTGCTCGGATAAGGGTCTGATATGGACCTGGGGGGACCCCCACGCCGTTTTTTTGGCATAGGGCTTCCTATTTAAGTCCATACCAGGTGACAGGGTCAGTGACATGTCAATCTTCATTGACTTCCTTCACTAGTCCCGTCTCCCTGGAGCCATGCTCAAAAAGGAACGTATTTTTCTCCATGCGGGAGAAGTTCATTTAAAAAGTACGGCGGACTAGCACACACACGGCCGTATTGTCCGCCAGAATGCGAGTCTGGCGGACAGTTTTTGAGTCTAAACTACTTTCTAAGTCCGCCGGACTTTTGGGTAAAAAAAAGTCCGCCGGAGCCCACACACGGGCGGATTGTAGACTTTTCCGCCAGATAGTTTGATCGTGTGTACCTGGCATTACTATAGGAGATTGCTTGTTCTGCTAGAGTGGTTGGAGACTGAAGTCATGCTATAGGAGACCCTCAGAGACTCGGGACATGTTGCATGAGACCACCAAACTTTACTACAGTTCAGGGACCCTTTACAAATCAAAACTCCCTCTACTGACTGCTGGGGCCCAAGGGCTGCAATGCAAACACCAAAGGGCCACATATTGGGCACCAGGGATCTCGGAGATGATAAGGTGGAGTTTTTTGTATAGCGTAGATTTAAAGTAGAACTGCAGGAATTATCTTTTTCCGATAATTTCAGATGAACGTTCATGATCAGCTCTTGAAACCTGAATGAATAATGAGATTATCGTACGATCGATTCGAAAGCGGTATTTTTCTTTTGATTTTCTCATTGTGTGTACTAGGTTTTAGAGTTACAGCAGAATTATATACAGTATTTGTTATCTAGGAGATGATAAGGTGGACCTTTTGTCATATCATAGATTTAAACTAGAACTCCAGGAATTATCTTTTTTTGCCAATTTACATTGGTACAGCTCGGCTGTAAGTATTCATAATTGATATCCGGAGAGGCTGCTGGAGATACTGAAAATCACTGTGGTCGTCCACTACATACAGTAAAAGCAGCAATCTTCTGGCTTCTGCTTGAGCGGCATTCCCTTCTGCACAGGGAGTTGCTTGCTTGGCACAGCTGCTAATCAGAACACAATTTCCCTTGCATTTTCACCACCAAACTGTACTTTTGGAACACAAAAATATACAGGTATTACAGTACTGCGCTGGTTCATTTAGTATGGTTTTCACCATTTACAGAGCAGCTTTCTTGTCATTTGAACAATGGTGTGTGACACATGTCATTCATGTAACACGGTTCTTCAGCAGAACTAAAGGTGTTACAAATCCCACAACAGTATAATCAGTCTGTATGTGCAGTAAAGCATGCTTGTTATACTCACTGTGGATCCTATGGGGTTAATCCTCTGCATTGTGTAAAAAGGCTATTTGATCCTGTCTTCTCTGCTCCTCCCCTTCTTCCACAGTCCCCAAACCATCTCCTGATAGTACAGAGCCTTTGGAGTCATACTGCACATGCTCTGTTTGATGTGTATTGCTAGGGTGCATGTGATCGGCACAGGACCAGACAGAGGGTCAGGGGTCCTGCAGCCTCATAGGACAGTCACAGTAGAATGAAAATTCCTACAAGCTTTAACTAGTATGCAGTTTATATTTACTAAAATAGGTGGTATTTAATAACCACTGGGTTTATTTTTTATTTTTTGCTAAACAAATAAAAAAAAAAAAAAAAAAATTATGTTTTTCTTTGTTTGTGTTATAACATTTTGTACCTTTTTTCCTTCACTGATGGGCACTGATGAGGCTGCCCACTGACAGGCACTAATACGGTAGCACTAATGGGCACTGATGAGGAGGCACTAATATGCAGCACTGATAGGCAGAGCTTATATGCAGCACTGATAGGTGGCACTGAGTCACTAATATGCAGCACTGATAGGCGGCACTGATATGCAGCACTGATGGGCACTGATAGGGGGCACTGATGGGCAGCACTGATGAGGAGGCACCGACAGGCATTACTGATGGACACTGGCATTTGTGATGGACACTGATTGTCATCTGATGGGCACTGATTGGCATCTGTGGTGGTCACCTCTGATGGAGGCTGCACTGATAATCAATGGACTGATTATCAGCGCAGACCCCCCATCAGGAGAGCCGCTGATCTACTCTCCTCTGCTCACATCTTTCCAGTGCAAACTGAGGAAAGCCAATTACTGGTACTTCCTAATTACGGCTGTGATTGGTCACAGCTGATCACGTGGTAAAGAGCCTATATCATAGGCTCTTTACCAAGATTGGAGATGTGGTATGTCAGAGCGACACACCACACCACCAATCACCGCTCTGTGTGCCCCCGGAGGAACACACGAGCAGCTTATCCCGTTGGATGTCATATGATGCCCTGTCAGGATAACTGATCCCCCGCTCTGGCGTCATTCTGCTATAGGGCAGGATGTGTGATGTGCCAAGCAGGAAAAGGAAGGTTTCTGCAGGAAAGTAGTTTCTGTGCTACTTTTGGCAACTTGGGGGTGCGATCTCCATTGACATCTGTGCAGCAACCCACACAGATGTCTCTGAAATCACCCGGGACTGACATGCGGGAATGAAATCGTGCGAGTTGGGGTGAACTCGCACAATTTCATTCCCGCGATCATTGTGAACATGGGCTGAAACCAAGACCAAAAGGTGACAGGGGAGGGCAGGGGCATTGCTAGGTGGCAAAAGGACCAGGGGCTTCAGCCCAGAGTCCAAGCCGGAAACGGGTGGGGGGGGGGGGGTTGTACACGACGCAGGTTTTTTTGGCTGGGCCGTGACACTGACGATAGTGACTTACATACACTAACCTACCTACACTGATGGCAGTGACCCACCTACCTGACCTACCTACACTGACGATAGTGACCTACCTTCACTCACCTGCCTGACCTACATACACTGGACATATACATACACTAACGGTAGTGGCCTACCTACACTGACTTGCCTGACCTGCCTACACTGACTGACCTAACATACACTGACATTTACATACACTGACATTTACATACACTGACCTACCTACACTGACATTAACACACACTGACCTACCTACACAGACATTTACACACACTGACCTACCTACACTGACATTTACATACACTGACCTACCTACACTGACATTTACATACACTGACCTACCTACACTGACATTTACATACACTGACTTACCTACATTGACATTTAACACACACTGACCTACCTACACTGACCTACCTACAACTGACCTACCTACAACTGACATTAACCTACACTGACATTAACACACACTGACCTGTCTGAGCCGTGGTGTCACAGCAGCCAGTCCTCAGAGGAGGAGCCGAGGAGGAGAGGAGAGCGGCTCGCCCGAGTGCCAAGCGGGGATGTGGCGCGGCAGCCTCTTTATAATTCCCGCCTTCTGGAGCCAACAGCACCTATGATGGACGTTACATGTCCCGCGGTCCCGGCATTGGACCAGTGGGACGTCCATCATAGACGTGCAGGGTCCAGAAGGCGGGACCTGCTCTGGCACTCGGCCACGCTCGGCGGCGCTCGGGATCAGATTGGTCCCGGCGCTCTCGCCTACCCTGCAGAGCTGACACTCGGGGCTATAGGGGGACACATTCGGGGCTTCAGCCACCCCCTCCCGACGCCCCTGGGGGAGGGGGCTCCAACATGCAGCCTGTGTTTGACAACCTGAGCTCTCTTCCTGTGTGCTGTGGGAAGGTAGGAGGAGGGGGAGGGGGTGTCCGTTCCCCCCAATCACCTCTCAGAGCTGTCCTCACTGAGCCACGCAGTGTGTAATTTCAGGTTTGTTTTCTGAAAGCTCGGACAAGCTTTATAAATTCTGAACTTTGACCAGATGTAGAGAAGAAAAGACTACAGATAAATGGGTACAACCTATGTAGGAGGATTTGTTTAATCTCTGTGTACTACCTGAGGCCAGTCACTTCACTCCTTATATGTGAGGATTTATCACCACTTTAAAGAAAGTGAGGACCCTGGGCAGTTGCCTAGTGTGCGCCCCAAAAATGCCAGCTCTGCCTGTGCACCTACCACAGTACAGACCAGGTAGCTGTGACTTTACATAAGCAATAAGTCATCTCACAGAAAATATCATCATGCATATAACTTACTTAACACATTTATTAATGACAGGTAATTGACAATCCAAATGATTAAAGAGCTCTGATGTCCATATACTCGTATACGGATAATGGCAGAAACCCTCAGGAGCTTGCCAAATCTTGTATGGCATGGAAGAAGAGTTTATTTCAGTAGGCAGGAAAGTATTCTGATCATAGTATGGCTGAAGATAGATTTGGGGGGCACTACCCACTTTATTTGCACCTATGATATGTATAATTTTACAGGATATACAGTATCTCCCAAAAGTGAGTACACCCCTCACATTTTTGGAAATATTTTATTATATCTTTTCATGTGACAACACTGAAGAAATGACACTTTGCTACAATGTAAAGTAGCGAGTGTACACCTTGTATAACAGTGTACATTTGCTGTCCCCTCAAAATAACTCAACACACAGCCATTAATGTCTAAACTGCTGGCAACAAAAGTGAGTACCCCCTATGTGAAAATGTCCAAATTGGGCTCAAAGTGTCAATATTTTGTGTGGCCACCATTATTTTCCAGTACTGCTTAAACCCGCTTGGGCATGGAGTTCACCAGAGCTTCTTTAGCATGGCAGTGGTCGTCTTGGAGGTGTGTTTGGGGTCATTATCATGTTGTCCTCTTTCACCCCTCCATGACGACCTCACGGAGCTGGTGGATATTAGAGACCTACATCTTCCCTAGATGCCCCACAGATGCTCAATAGGGTTTAGGTCTGGAGACATGCTTGGCCAGTCCATCACCTTTACACTCTTTACACACAGCTTCTTTAGCAAGGCAGTGGTTGTCTTGGAGGTGTGTTGGGGGTCGTTATGTTGGAGTCCTGCCCTGTGGCCCAGTCTCTGAAGGGAGGGGATCATGCTCTGCTTCAGTATGTCACATTACATGTTGCCATTCATGATTCCCTTTAATGAACTGTAGCTCCCCAATGCTGGCAGCACTCATGCAGCCCCAGACCATGACACTCCCACCACCATGCTTGACTGTAGGCAAGACACACTTGTCTTTGTACTCCTCACCTGGTTTCCGGCACATACGCTTGACACCATCTGAACCAAATAAGTTTATCTTGGTCTCATCAGACCACAGGACATGGTTACAGTAGTGCATGTACTTAGTCTACTTGTCTTTAGCAAACAGTTTTTTCTTGTGCATCATCTTTAAAAGAGGCCTCCTTCTGGGACAACAGCTATGCAGACCAATTTGATGCGGTGTGCAGCGTATGGTCTGAGCACTGACAGGCTGACCCACTACCCATACAATCTCTGCAGCAATGCTGGCAGCACTCATATGTCTATTTCCCAAAGACAACCTCTGGATATTATACCGAGCACGTGCACTCAACTTCTTTGGTCGACCATGGCGAGGCCTGTTCTGAGTAAAACCTGTCCTGTTAAACCGCTTTATGATCTTGGCCACAGTGCTGCAGCTCATTTTCAGGGTCTTGGCAATCTTCTTATAGCCTAGGCCATCTTTATGTAGAGCAACAATTCTTTTATTCAGCTCCTCAGAAAGGTTCTTTGCCATGAGGTGCCATGTTGAACTTCCAGTATGAGAGAGTGAGAGCGATAACACCAAATTTAACACACCTGCTCCCCATTCACACCTGAGACCTTGTAACACTTACGAGTCACATGACATCAGGCAGGGAAAATGGCTAATTGGGCCCAATTTGGACATTTTCACTTAGGGGTGTACTCACTTTTGTTGCCAGCGGTTTAGACATTAATGGCTATGGGTTATTTTGAGGGGACAGATCATTTACACTGTTTTATACAAGCTGTACACTCACTACTTTACATTGTAGCAAAGTGTAATTTCTTCAAAGTGTTGTCACATGAAAAGATATCATAAAATATTTACAAAAATGTGAGGGGTGTACTCACTTTTGTATACTGTATGTATGTACAGTATATATATATATATATATATATATATATATATATATATATAGAAAGGCCAGTATGGTGGCCTGAAATTATGGGAGGAGCCCGGTGGTGTATATAACCTGCCGTCCGCCCATCTTCCTTGTCGGTTCCGGTGCGCGATATCTGACACGTCAGATATCAAGGGCCGACTATCCAGATCAGACGCAGCGAGCCTGTTCGGCGGTTCCCGCGTTTTCGTCTTCAATTCGACAATCCCGTCTCGTCCATCAGCGTCCGTAGGTTCGTCGTCGCTGTACCCATCGAATTTGTCGCTCGGGCCGGCTGTCGCAGGTAGGGCTTCGGCACCCTCTTTTATTACGTTTTCGATGTACCATTATTTTGCTTGTACGCACAAGCCGCTCTGTTCTGTCATATCGAATGTTTCGGTGGCCTCGTACACTTGTCACTGTATGCTACTTTCGACGTAGGCGTTGTCATCATTCGACACGTTCGATTACGCCACGACAGGCGATTCATTCGCAGCTACGGCATTCGAAACCGTTCGACTGCCGTGCATTTCTATTGTAGCGGTCGAATCGTTCGACCCACAGCCGACTGCTTGTTACGACAAGGCAATCAGTCCGCACGTGTCGCTGCTCTGCTCCAGTTCGAATGTGTCTCTTCATTTCTTGCAATTATGTTATGTGTCTCATTTCACCTCGTTCAAACATTTCAGTCCCAGTCATTTCTGCTGCTCCAATATCATTTCTGTCACTAGTCGCGCTCCGTCGCGAATCCTGTCGCACCGCTGGTGCACCGATTCGCTTTGAAGTGCCCCAGGGTTCGGCCTCATTTCTGTACATGCTCCAGAGACGGAATCACTTGCAGGTTCACGCTCGGTCCCTGATTCTTGTCTTTGTCATGGCATATCATTTCTGTCACTTATTACGCTCCAATTCGAATCCTGTCGCATTCCTCTATGCACCGATTCGTCCTGGTGCGCCCAGCTGCTACGCCTCATTTCAGTACATGCTCCAAAGACGGGATTCATTTGTTAGGTGCATGGGCTCGTCTTCTGATTCCAGTCTTTGTCATGGGTTTCATTTCATTTCACCTATCACGTTCCGGTACGAATAGTCATGTTCATGGACCAATTCGTCTCGGCGTGCCCCAGGAATGGCCTCATTTCAGTACATGCGCCAGAGACGGATTCATTATTTGCTACCATCGGTCCACTCGTTGAATCTTGTCTCTGTCATGGGATATCATTTCTGTCACTTATTACACTCCAATTCGAATCCTGTCGCATGTTACTATGCACCGATTCGTTCTGGCGTGCCCAGCTGCTACGCCTCATTTCAGTACATGCGCCAGAGACGGATTCATTATTTGCTACCATCAGTCCAGTCGTTGAATCTTGTCTCTGTCATGGGATATCATTTCTGTCACTTATTACACTCCGATTCGAATCTCGTTGCATTTATTTGATGCACCAATTCGTTCCGGTGTGCCCAGCTGCTACGCCTCATTTCAGTACATGCTCCAAAGACGGGATTCATTTGTTAGGTGCTTGGGCTCGTCGTCTGATTCCAGTCTTTGTCATGGGTTTCATTTCATTTCACCTATCACGTTCCGGTACGAATAGTCATGTTCATGGACCAAATTCGTTCCGGCGTGCCCCAGGAATGGCCTCATTTCAGTACATGCTCCAGGTTCCGCTTCGTGCTCGGTCGCAAGTTTGTGGCATGGCGATTCGGATCTCTGTCATGGCAGATTCACTCATTTCACGGTCACGTGTTACTTCCCGCTTCTAGTCCAGTTGGTTTTTCAACGTTGGATTCTTATCGGGGGGCCTTGCTCATCAGCCTCATTTCACTAAAAAAAAAAAAAAAAAAAAGGAGGGGAAGGAAAAAAAAAAAAAAAAGGGAAAAAAAAAAAAAAGGGGGGGGGGGGGGCGATTCAGGGGGGTGGGAAAGAGGAAAATTTATTTCCTTCCTTGGTGTCGTTTATCTCGTGTGTGACGTCTCACTTCCACTGTTAGCTAGCCTTCGTCAGGTGGGAGTCTCAAACAAACTTCACCTTCATCTCCTCAGGTCAGTCGAGTTCAGTAGGTCCAGCCTGCACCTGGTCAGACGGTGCCTTCTTAGGTAAGCATAATCATCTAGCGGGAAATGCCCTTCAGCAAAGCTGCCTTCTTTGAAACAGGTATTTCTTTAGGAGTCTCCAACCAGTTGTAATCCATCTCACCCCTTATAGGTCCGTATTAGGAGAAAGAATCGCATCAGAGGGCTTGTGGCCTCGTCAGACCCAATTTCCGCCACCATGTCCCAGGCCGGCAGCGAGGACCTCACGGCTCCATTGTCTCCATCCGGTTCAGAGAATGGCAGCCAAAGGGCCTTCAGAGCTTGGACCATTCCCAGGCTAACAGCCGAGCTAAGACGCAGGGGTGTCCCCTTCCCAGCAACAGCCAGAAAGGCAGAGCTTTTCCGGCTCCTGTTTCCTCCTCCCGCGGCGGTGGAGGCTTCTACTCAGCAGGCCTCCTTAGGCTCCATCGCCTCTTCTATCTCCCAGCTCCACACCCTGGTGTCATCTATCACGACCTCGATGACAGATCTGCAGGGCCGAGTAGCCCTCCTCGAGACCCAACCCTCTGTCTCTCCGCCTGTACCAGCGTCCCTACCAGTTGTGAGCCCTCCTGCAGGTATCCCCGGAGCTGCACCGATAGTGTTCCCATCGCATATGGTGTCAGCAAACATCAGGAAGGACATTTTAGAGGGAAAGGACGTCAATTTGGCTTCCTTGCTGATCTCAATTCATGAGCTGGCAGAGAATAAAGCCTATACTTGGGGGGACGTATCAGTGGTCCTCAAAGCTAAGGACTCCAGATTAGATAGGAAGCTCTCAGTTACTGAGTTTACCTTAGCTTTTGGCATGATGAGGGACATCATTTGCTCGGCCTCCCCTGGCAGGAGGGAGGAGCTGGATCGGTACCTCCATGTGGTAGTTGACCTGGGCTACAAATACGGCGGATCTTCTTTTTATGACTACCACCGATCCTTCTCCGCTAAAGCAGCCGCCAGGCTTTCCCAGTTCCAGACCCCTACGGATTGGAGCACAATGGACACAGAACTGTTCTGCCGCCACTTCGCGGGGCTTCGGTCCCCTCTGTGTACAATCTGCCAGTCAGCAACACATACTGCGGCCTGGTGCGCTACCTCAGTGGCAGCCCCGCCCTTCGTCGGCCCATCTACCTCGGGGGCCGCTCAGGGCCTGCAAGTGCCAGCTCGCCCGCCACAGACCGATAAGCTAGGGCGCCCAGTTAAAACCATGGGCGGTGCTTCGATCTGCAATAATTATAACAGTGGGTCGTGTAATTTCAGCCAGTGTAGGCTGCTCCATGTGTGCACCCAATGTCATAGAGCTCACCCCCGGCTCATGTGTGAGATCAAGCAGCTCAAAAGGTCCTGACTAAGCCGGCTCAATGTGTCGTGGCTTAGCGTCTACCTATCCAGCCACCCTACCCCCTCACTGTCCACCTTCCTCGTCCAGGGCTTCACGGAAGGCTTTCACACTGGACTCATCTCTCTCCCTCACGTCACACACGAGTGCCAGAACCTCCGCTCAGCAGCCACGGATGAGCTTGCCATCGACCAACTGCTGCAATCTGAACTAGATCAGGACTTTGTCATCGGCCCTTTCATACAGCCCCCATTCGTCACCTGGCGAGTCAGCCCTATTGGGCTTGTCAAGGGCAAGTTCTCTAATAAACTCAGATTGGTTTATGATTTGTCAGCGCCTCATTCCTCTACGGTCCCCAGTCTCAATTCCCTTATTCCCTCTGAGGAGTTCTCCCTTAAATATGCATCAGTAGACATGGCCATCCAGGCCATTCTTAAGACAGGTACAGGTACCTGGCTCTCCAAGGCCGACATCTCAAATGCTTTTAAACTTCTTCCTATCCATCCTTCCCTCTGGTGCTGGCATGGAATCAAGTGGAGGCAGCGGTACTACTTTGCCACTAAGCTCACGTTCGGGTCCAAGAGTAGTCCTTGGCTCTTCGACACCTTCGCACAGGCTCTTGCTTGGATCTTGTTACATGTAGCCCAGTGTCGGGAAGTCATTCATTATCTGGATGACTTCCTGCTGATAGAGCCGCCCGGCTCTCCCCCACAAGATCTGGCTAAGTTGAGGGGAGTCTTCGGTAACCTTAATGTCCCCATTGCGGAGCACAAGGTGGAGGGTCCGTCGCAGGCTATCACCTTTCTCGGGGTCAGCCTAGACACTAACACCATGCAGGCCAGCCTTCCCCCGGATAAACTGACCCGCATCAGGACGGTCCTGAGGGACTTTACTCATGCCAGGACTTGTACCAAGAGACAGCTCCAGTCCCTCCTTGGTATGCTCAATTTTGCTATGCGCATCATCCCCCAGGGGCGCTCGTTCGTGTCACGCCTGCTGGCCTTATTATCCCACTCTCAGGACCCGGAGCAAGTACTCAACCTGGATTCCGCGGCTATTGCAGACCTAGCCATGTGGGAGGAATTCCTGTCCTCCTGGAACGGAGTGTCCCTGTTCGTCCCCTCCGTGTCCGCCCTGTCACCTCGGGTGGTGACCGACGCAGCGGCCTCCACGGGCTTTGCGGCTATTTTTGGCAACCTCTGGCTCGCAGCCCCCTGGCCTCCACAGATACTGGCTATTCCTGGCTTCACTGAGACGTCCTCCCTGTTTGAGCTATATCCCATTGTAGCCGCTGCACACACCTGGGGCCGCAGCTGGTCAGGCCAGACGGTGGTCTTTTCTACAGATAACCTGGCCACTGCGGAGATTGTCAATAAAGGCAGGTCCAGATCTCTACAGATTATGTCCTTCCTGCGGCGACTGACCCAGCTCTCATTATTGTTTCAGTTCAACCTTCATTGTTCTTTTGTCCCCGGCAAATTTAATCAGGCGGCGGATGCCCTCTCCCGCTTTAACTTTGTTTCGTTTTTTGATCAGGTACCCGGAGCCGGACCAACTTCTGCAGCTATCCCGGACTGGTCTCAACTGACATTGGATTAGCCCCGCACTTGTCAGCAGCGACTCAACTTATTGATCACTCCCTCTCAGACAATACCCGCAAGGCCTATCAGTCGGCCTGGAGGGCCTTTACTCGCTTCATATCGTCCCACAATACAGAGACCTCCCGGGTCAAGCAAGTCCTTGCCTTCCTTTCCTACTGCCATTCGGACTTGGCATTATCGTTCAACACAATCCGATTGTACTTGGCCGGGGTACAACACTTCACGTCCCTCCAGGACCCTACTAAGCCCTCCTTATTCACCTGTCACGCCGTCCGGGCACTCATGCGCGGCATTCAGAAACGTCGGCCGGTTTCCAGCATCAAACGGCTGCCTATCACGGGCGAAGTATTCAGGGACATGTCAGACATTCTGGCCTCCTCACCTTTCGGTCTCCATGTCAGTGTCGTCCTGCAAGCAGCCATACACCTGGCCTTCTACGGCTTCTTGCGGCCAGGCGAATTTACCTGCAGTAGCCCCTCGGCACGTATGCTGTGCAAACACCATCTAGTAAGGTTTGAGGACCATTTCATCCTACATTTAGCGGTCTCAAAGACACAGCAGCTTGGCCCAGGTACGGACATACATCTCTATAAGACCCACAACCGCTGGTGTCCGGTCGCTGTCCTCACCCGCTTGCTGACCCTTTTGGCCGATCAACCAGGGACTGGCCCACTTCTCCCCTTTCACTCCAAACCTCTCAACGCAGCCCAGTTCATGGAGCATGTCAGGATACTCCTGAGCATCCTTCACCTCAATCCTGCGCACTACTCGGGACATTCGTTTCGCATCGGGGCAGCTTCAACAGCCTCCCGCCAAGGGGTCCCGGTCCACGTCATCAAAAAGTTGGGTAGATGGAAGTCCTCCTGTTTTGCCCGTTATGTACCCAATCCGCAAGTTGAGATGGCTCAGGCCTTTGTCAAACTTACCCAGTAACAATCTTGGTTCAATAAAATGCATCCCCTACCTGAGTGTTTTGCCCCCTTATTTTGGTATACCGTACGTTAGACCAGGGCACACTTTCAGGTCCATTTCAGGTAGCGAGTTTATGTTGTCCTTGTCTATCATCCTTGTCCGTATCGGTCAGAGGGCTCTTCACCATAAATAGAAAGGCCAGTATGGTGGCCTGAAATTATGGGAGGAGCCCGGTGGTGTATATAACCTGCCGTCCGCCCATCTTCCTTGTCGGTTCCGGTGCGCGATACCCGCCCACCCGTCCCCTTTTATCAGGCCTTCACTCTAGCATACTCCTCATATGAGTACTCATTTCACCCATTTCATATTCATTTCATTTTAGGGTATGCCCCCTTATTTTGGTATACCGTACGTTAGACCAGGGCACACTTTCAGGTCCATTTCAGGTAGCGAGTTTATGTTGTCCTTGTCTATCATCCTTGTCCGTATCGGTCAGAGGGCTCTTCACCATAAATATATATATATATATATAATTTTTATAATTTTGTTTTTTAGGAAATGCAGCTGTAGAAGAGGTCAACTATAATTCAGTTCTGAGGTTTATTGGCTTTGTACTTTGACAAGCTCTCTAAAATAAATCAGTCTATAAAATTTATTTAAAAAAAACATTAATCTAAATTTAGTTCTGGAAGATAGAGGATGGGATTTGAAGTGGAGGTTTGAATGGCCTTTAGGTCAATATATTATTTATTCAATCCATACAGCAACCAACATAGAACAACCAACAAATATTTTCTATTTTAATTTTAAAGTGTATGTATCGCCAAAACGGTTTTGGATTGAGTTGGGAAGGGTTAGAATGTCTGTTGGGTTTTTATTGCTGTCACTGCTAGAGAAATTTTAACTCTCTATATGACCATTGTCACCAAGATAGAAAGTGATGGGCAGTGGAGTCAGCAGGGGGTGGGAGGGGAGGTCTGAAGGTGGCTGGAGCCCTGAGTGGGTCCCCAAAAAGCCCCAGGTCTCGGGCATGTGCAGTTTTGTTATTGGTCCCAACCCCGTGCGCCCCAGCCGAGCGGGGACCGATCTGACCCGAGCACGGCCAAGTGACATAGCAGGTTCCACCTTCTGGGGCCTGCAGCGCCTATGATGGACGCCCCACTGGTCCAATGCGGGGACCGGGGGACATGTGGCATCAAATCATTCCAAGGCGCTGTAAGCTCCAGAAGGCAGGAATTACAATGAGGCCACCGCACCACTGTGAGAAGATCCCCACTCGGCATTCGGGCGATCGGCTCTCCTCTCCTGACGTGTGTCATGGCTTTGGCTGCCTGAAGTGCCTGCTGCCTACTCTAAGGGCGTGCCGCAAACTACAGCTGAGCTGCAGGAGGAGGTCACGTCACCTGAAGTCTGGTGGTCAGGTAGGTCAGTGTATCATGTCAGTGTATGTCAGGTAGGTCAGTGTATGTCAGGTAGGTCAGCGTGGGTCAGGTAGGTGAGTGTAATGGTCAGTGTATGTCAGGTCGGTCAGTGTATGTCAAGTAGGAGGTCAGTGTGGGTCAGGTAGGTCAGTGTATGTCAGGTAGGATAGTGTAATGGTCAGTGTGTTTCAGGTAGGTCAGTGTATGTCAGGTAGGTGAGAGTAATGGCCAGTGTATGTCAGGTAGGATTAGGGTTGCCACCTGTCCAGGATTCACCCGGACAGTTCGGGTTTGGAATCATGCGTCCAGGTTTCAGACTGTCTGAAACCCGGACACATAATTTAGACTGGACTATGGTTTCCCAGCAGGTTTTCTGGCTGCAGTTTTCACTGCTGAGAGTGTCTGTTACACTGTCTTTCACACTGCCCAAAGCCACCACTAACAAACCATACCCTCCACCCCTCCACCAACACATACAGACGGGAGAAGAGAGAGGGCTTGATCTGCACCTCTTCCCCCCCATCCCTACCCCTCTGTGTCTGCCCACACTCCAATCCCCGGCGCTGTGCCTCAGAAAAGGAAAGTTGAGGCTGGAAATTTGAAGTCCAGCAGCCTCAGATCCATCTGAATGAGAGGTGCAGACTGCCAAGGGGTGAGTGAGCTCACCATCCATCCCTGTCTCTGAATGAAGTCTCCCCCCTTCCCTCTCCTTCCTCAGAGAAAGTACACTAAGTCAAATCAGGGTTCTCAGAGCACCCCTTACATCAGAGTTACCCTTTACACCAGTGTTTCCCCTTACAGCAGAGTCCTCTCCGTACATCAGAGTACTCAGTGTTCCCCCATAAATCAGGGTTCACAGAGCATCCCTTATGTCAGAGTCCCCAGAGTTCAGAGGTAAAAGGGGAACTCTGTGGACTCTGATGTAAAAGAGGACTTTTGTTATTAACTTATATACATATGATTAGAAATGTTATTTAGTAGCAAAATATATGTATAGCTTATACTATAAAAAAGAAATTTCTGTGCGCCACAAAACTGTTCGGGTTTGACTTGAAGAAAAGGTGGCAACCCTAGGTAGGATAGTGTAATGGTCAGTGTGTGTCAGGTAGATCAGTGTGGGTCAGTGTATGCCAGGTAGGTCAGTGCATGTCAGGTAGGTGATTGTATAGGTCAGTGTATGTCAAGTAGGTGAGTGTGTGTCAGGTAGGTGAGTGTGAGTCAGTGTATGTCAGGTAGGTGAGTGTATGTCAGGTAGGTGAGTGTAATGGTCAATGTATGTCAGGTAGGTTAGTGTGGGTCAGTGTATGCCAGGTAGGTCAGTGTATGTCAGGTAGGTCAGTGTATGTCAGGTAGGTGATTGTAATGGTCAGTGTATGTCAGGTAGGTGAGTGTGTGTCAGGTAGGTGAGTGTAATGGTCAGTGTGAGTCAGTGTATGTCAGGCAGGTCAGTGTCTGTCAGGTAGGTAACACCCCCCCTCCCGGTGCTGGGCTCTGTTTTTTTTTGCCACCTAGCAATGCCCCTGCTGATGGGAAATCTAAGAGTTATCACAGGAACTGAAATAGAGGGGAAATCTTTCAATAGGGACACCTGTTCAGGTGACGGGGCTTAAACCCTGCTCTACTCTTTCCAAATATGGGAAAAAAATGTGGCTATTCTTCTCTTTTTCTCTGCTTATCTCTTTCCTTTTTTTCCTTAACTCCTGCCAGCCTTGGCATCACGTTTTCTTAGCTTTTTCTTTTCTTATTTAAGTAACTGATGTATATATTTGGGGACCCGGAGTCCCTATTGTGGGACCGGTACAATGCTTGACAACAAGTAATACTTGAACCGTGGTCGCTGGACGTGGGCTTTCCTAATTTGTGGGCCTACTACCAGGGATTACGATTTAAGGCGGTATCGACCTCGAAATCTTGGGTTTTATTGTCCCACATTATGATCCAAGGGGTGGTCATATGGATTACTACCTCCCAGTGTCCACAATGTTTTTGTTGTTTTATATCCATGTTATAACACAAAATATGTTATTTCTGTCCACTTCTGTTGGTGGTCACGTGCTCTGTGACCCTTAGAGAAGACCTACCCAATTGCCAAGATTTTCTGCTGTTTTGCCCCCCCCCCCCCACACTAATGTACTATTTCTTATTGCCTATACAGAGCATGCATAGATTGTTCGCTGTGCTGCACAGTGCTCTTGTTGCTTTTACTCGAAATCTTAATAAAAATGATTAAAACAGAAAAAAATATGGCTACTGTATACAGTATATGCATATATTTGTATGTAATTTTTTTTCCCCACACATGTTAATATACTAAAAGATTTTTCTGCTAGACAATTACTTAGAACACCCAAACATTTTATATATTTTCTGAAAGCAAAGGCCCTGGAGAATAAAATGGTGGCTTTTGTATTTTTTTTTTGTGTCGCACAATAATTGCAAAAATTCGATATAGAACTCAAATTTTCAGGAAGAAAGTACTAAGATGAATTTAACCACTTGCCACCCGCCCTATTACAAATTGACGGCGGCAAAGTGGTTTCATAATCCTAACCGGACGTCATATGACGTGATTAGGATTATGAGCCGCTGCGCGCCCCCGGGGGCGCGCATCGCGGCGATCGTTGTTGCGGGGTGTCAGTCTGACACCCGGCAACTACGATCTCGGTAAAGAGTCTCCGACGGAGACTCTTTACCATGTGATCAGCCGTGTCCAATCACGGCTGATCACAGTGTAAATGGGAAGAGCCGGTGATCGGCTTTCCCTCACTCGCGTCTGTCAGACGCGAGTAGAGGAGAGCCGATCGGCTGCTCCTCTGACAGGGGGGGTCTGTGCTGATCGATTATCAGCACAGCCCCCCCAAGGATGCCCACACTGGACCACCAGGGACACCACTAGACCACCAGGGAAAAGGTAATAAAAATCCATAATCCTCCCTAGACCACCAGGGTGCCAGTCAGCACAATGGGTGCCAATCAGTGCCCATAATGGATGCCAATCAGTGGCCACAATGGGCATCACTGATTGGCATGCATTATTGTTTGGCACTGATTGGCATCCATTACTATAACACCGATGCCGCCTATGAGTGCCCACCTGTGCCGCCTATGAGTGCCCACCTGTGCCGCCTGAGTGCCCACCTGTGCCGCCTGAGTGCCCACCTGTGCCGCCTATGAGTGCCCACCTGTGCCACCTATCTATGCCCACCTGTGCCGCCTATCTATGGCCACCTGTGCCGCCTATCTATGCCCACCTGTGCCGCCTATCCATGCCCACCTGTGCCGCCTATCCATGCCCATCCGTGCCGCCCATCCGTGCCGCCCATCCGTGCCAGCTATCAGTGCCAATTTGTGCCACCTATCAGTGTCCGTCCGTGTCGCCCATCCGTGTCGCCCATCCGTGTCGCCCATCCGTGTCGCCCATCAGTGCCGCCTATCAGTGCCACTTCATTGGTGCCACATTGGTGCCCATCAGTGCCACCTTATCAGTGCCCATCAGTGTAGCCCCATCAGTGCCCATCAGTGAAGGAGAAAACGTACTTATTTACAAAGTTTTAAAACTGAAACAAAAAAAACATTTTTTTTTTCAAAATTTTCGGTATTTTTTTATTTGTAGCGCAAAAAATAAAAACCGTAGAGGTGATCAAATACCACCAAAAGAAAGCTCTATTTGTGGGAAAAAAATGATAAAAATTTCATTTGGGTACAGTATAGCATGACCGCGCAATTGTCATTCAAAGTGCGACAGCGCTGAAAGCTCAAAATTGGTCTGGGCAGGAAGGTGTTTAAGTGCCCTGTATTGAAGTGGTTAATTTAATTTTAATGAATTTTTTTATTTTAATTTATTTTATCAAAATGTACTTTTTGCACTTTTTTTTTTTAAACTTAACTTTATTGCTATCACAAGGTGGCTAACAACCCCCATGTGATATATTTGGCCAGGTGACTGTTTCTCTTTATGGAGACATTGGTGGTCTATTACAGTGGTTCTCAACCCTGTCCTCAAGTACCCCCAACAGGCCATGTTTTCCTTTATCCTGCACAGGTGCTTTAAATCAGAGTGAATGGCTTGGTATTTTCAACAGCTATTTTATTCCCAAAACATGGCCTGTTGGGGATACTTGAGGTCAGGGTTGAGAACCACTGGTCTATTAGACCCTTGATGTCTCCCCTGCCCTCCAAATCAGCTAATCAAACATAGCTTGTGCTTGGTTAGCTGTTACAGCCAGGGAATGACAGCTCTGAAACCATTCCAACAGAATCATTGTTGCTTCCAGCTTCATTAGTCATAGAGGAAATGTTCCTCCCTCTCATCTGTGTTCACCAATGAGCAGGGCTAGACTGGGACAAAAATGTGGCCCTGGACTTCATCCAGACCAGCCCACTTTAATTCTGAAAACAAGCACAAAAACAGTATAAACAGTATATAAAACTATACGTAATTGTGCAAAAAAACACAAGTAGCATAACATAAGGAGTCCTCACTAACCTCCTTTATTATTTCACTTATTGTCCTCTGTATTTTTCTAATCTTTCTCACATCACTGCGTGAAGTTGAGGGCAAGCCGCACAGCCATTGCTTTGTCACTGAAACCGGCCCACTGAGCCATCGGCCCACCGGGAAACTCCCTGTATTCTCAATGGCCAGTGCATGCCTGCCAATGTGTATATATTTTTTGGCAGAAGGGACACGTAAATGGTCCCCAAGTGTACTCATACACATTATTAGCCAAGGATTGCATACCTCCCAACTTTTTGAAATGGGAATGGGGGACACCTATCAGAAAAAGTATGCAGTAACAGGACACACACCCCTGCCACACCCCCTTAAAGGAGAATTGTATGAAAAAAACAAGATTTGTTAAACCCGCAAATGCTTTTTTTACCACTAAAATTATTTTATATTGGCTTTTGGAATTTACCAATGCAGCAATTTAGAAATCAGATGAAAGGTTTAGCTCTGGAAAACACTTTTTGATAGATAAAAAGTGCATTTTATATACATCTATATAGATCATATCAAAATGAGGGACAAATGAGGAGGAATGAGGGACAGAAGGACATTGCTCCAAATCAGGGACAGTCCCTCGAAATCAGGGACAGTTGGGAGCTATGGGATTGTAATTTCCCACATACAGAAATGCCTCTGCAGTCCCTATCTAAAGACATGCATACGATGCAGAAGGTGTAGCCCCTGGTCTCCAGTGCTATCTCCCCCACAGAAGAATACCAAAGACAGATAAAACCACAAAGGCTTCCAATACAGCTGGGATTATTGTGATGCGCTCAGCAAATTTCAGGCCAGCAGAGCCTTGACGCTTTGCATGCGTTAGCTTTGCGCATCAGAGCTCTGCCAGAATGAAATTGGATGAGAGTGTCACAATAAACACAGCTGCAGTAGAAGATTGTATAGCTTTAGATTTCTATTGTATTTGACTGTGGAGGTTATTTTAGACCTCCTCTTGCGATACCGGGGTTGGGGCTATCTTTTCAAACCAACAGATAATAGCTTGGATATCAAATAACTGCACAACTGCTACGCAATGTACAAAACTGTGTAAATTTGTTGACGATCGGGGAAACAGAAGAGTGTCCTGATCCAGATCCGTATGAGCATCTTAAAGCAAAAACTTCAGTCAAAAATAACCAGATAAAATGAACAGCCCATTAAAAAATAAACTAACAAAAACTGATTTTGCTGCGGTATTCAGCTTTGATATAAAAATTTTCCCTTTTTTTCGTCCACTAGATGTCCTTAGTCTGATTTCTGGATTCATTAAACTCGCTTCCTCTGAGCTCAGGTTGTCCTAGACCCAGGTATAGCAGGGGAAGTGGATCACTGCTCCAGGTGGATGTGTGGATATGAGACTTGGAACTGAAGTACAAGGTGCAGGCTAAGCATATAGCAAAATGAAGCAAAAAGGAAGTTCTGGATATTATTATTATATTATTGTAAAAAATCCAACAGATACAAGCCACAGCAAAAATGGGACAAACAACTGACGAGTTTCACACTGAACAGTGCTTAATCATAGCTGATGAAGCTATGATTAAGCACTGTTGAGTGTGAAATGCGTCAGGTCGTTTGTTCCATTTTTGCTGTGGCTTGTATCTGTTGGATTTTCTACAATAAAGGCTATATTCTGGAGTGCGGCTGTCCAGAACTTCCTTTTTGCTTCATTTTGTCCTAGACCCACCCCAAACTGTGACTGGACAGTGAAAATAAAAGCAGCACAGTGATGAGCTCTTCTCTCTGTCGCCTCCTATTAGCGGTATTTTTTGGCACGTATCAAACAGATATAAGAAAACGTTTTCAATGGTTCCCAGTTCGGGTTCACATACACTTTAAAAATGGCATGGCTTGCTTTGCATTGATGGAGCCTTGCAAGTCATTTAGCTCTCCCTACATAGTTATGTTAGGTTGAAAAAAGACACCAGTCCATTTAGCTCAACCAATAAAAAAAAACACAAATAGAAAACATCCAGAGGAAGGAAAAAAAAAAACAATAAGGCTACTTTCACACCGAGGTGCTTTACAGGCAGGGCTGGTGCAAGACTATTTTGCACCCTAGGCGAGATCGACTACTTGCGCCCCCCCCCTAAAAAAAAATCTAAATTAATTCAATAATTTTAGCACCAAAACTCCTGGTGGAGGGATGGAGCCAGGTGGACAGGAGAGGGGGGTGCAGCCAGGTGGAGGGAGGATGGAGCCAGGTGGTCAGAAGTGGGGGTCAGCCAGGTAAGGAGATGGAGCTAGGTGGATGGGAGAGGGGGGTGCAGTCAGGTGGAAAGGAGGGGGTGCAGCCAAGTAGACAGGGGGGGTGCAGACAGGTGGTGGAAAGGAGCCAGTTGGACAGGAGAGGAGGTGCAGCCAGGTGGAGGGAGGCTATAGCCAGGTGGTCAGGAGAGGGGGGCAGCCAGGTGGAGGGAGGATGGAGCCAGGTGGACAGGAGGGGGGGTTCAGACAGGTGGAGGAATGGAGCCAGTTGGACAGAAGAGGAGGTGCAGCCAGGTGGAGGGAGGCTATAGCCAGGTGGACAGGAGAGGGGGACAGCCAGGTGGAGGGAGGATGGAGCCAGGTGGACAGGAGGGAGGGTGTAGCCAGGTGAAGGGATGGAGCCAGGTGGACAGGAGGGGGGTGTAGCCAGGAGGAGGGATGGAGTCAGGTAGATAGGAGGGGGTGTAGCCAGGTGGAGGGGGTGTAGCCAGGTAGAGGAATGGAGCCAGGGGGATAGGAGGGGGGTGTAGCCAGGTGGAAGGATGGAGCCAGGTGGATAGGGGGATGTAGCCAGGTGGACAGGAGAGGGGGTGCAGCCAGGTGGAGGGAGGATGGAGCCAGGTGGACAGGAGAGAGGGGTGCAGCCAGGATGGGGGGGTCAGCCAGATAAGGAGATGGAGCCAGGTGGATGGGAGAGGGTGGGTGCAGCCAGGTGGAAAGGAGAGGGTGCAGCCAGGTGGACAGGAGGGGAGGTGCAGACAGGTGGAGGAATTGAGCCAGGCGGACAGGAGAGGAGGTGCAGCCAGGTGGAGGGAGGCTATAGCCAGGTGAACAGGAGAGGGGGCAGCCAGGTGGACAGGAGAGGGGGATGTAGCCAAGTGAAGGTATGGAGCCAGGTGGACAGGAGGGGGGTGTAGGCAGGAGGAGGGATGGAGCCAGGTGGATAAGAGGGGGGGTGTGGAGCCAGGTGGACAGGAGGGGGGGTGTAAGCAGGAGGAGGGATGAAGCCAGGTGGATTCAGTCACACACACCAGTGAAAAATGTCTGACTGGAAGCCTTCATCCCCAGCAGCACTTCCCCCACCACCTGACAAGTTCTTACCTTGGGGCACTTCTTTTCAGCTCCGTCCACATGGCAGCGGGCAGCAGTCAATTTGTCACAAGTCCCAGGATTAGGAGATGGGGTTTCCTACAGGCTGCGAGTCATAGCTCATGCACAGGAGACCTCCTCCAGCTCGTCCCCCATCCGATCAGCTGATCGTTTGGTTCCACCCCCGGGCTCCGGCTGACGACCGCGGAGAGGTTGGGTAAGCAGGGCGGGCTGCAGGACCAGCGTGTGTCCTATGGCCAGTCCATCCGGCTGTCTCTGTGCACAATGCCGCTTGGTATGGTTGGCTCTGGGGGGGGGGGGGAACTGCCTCTTCCTACTCGCCGCCGAGTGACTCTGCAGCCAGCCAGATGGAGCTGCGGGAGCCACCTCCCACTATACTCGGCACCGCACCAGCCAACACCGCCAGTCCTCTTGAGGGGACCCAGCGGCTGTGGCTGTGCCCCTAGGCGGCAGTGCGCCCTAGGCAGCTGCCTAGTTCGCCTAGTGGGAGCGCCGGCCCTGTTTACAGGCGCTACAGTGCTAAAATTAGCACCTGTAAAGAGCCTCTGCTGTGTCCCAAGGGCTTTCACACTGGAGCGGTGCACCTACAGGACGGTCAAAAAAAGTACTGCAAGCCACATCTTTGCAGCGCTGTAGCCCCTGCCCATTGAAAACAATGGGGCAGCGCTGCCAAACCGCCGGTAAAACGCCGCTGCAGCGGCACTTTGTGGGCTGTTTTAACCCTTTTTCGCCCACGAGCGGGGGAATAGCACAGCTAAAACGACGGTAAAGCAGCGCTAAAAATAGCCTGCCCGCCCCAGTGTGAAAATAGCCTAAAGCATGATCCAAATCTCTCCAGTGGGAGAAAAAAATTCCTTCCTGATCGACCAGGAGGCAATGGGATATTCCCTGGATCAACTACCCCTGGCTTTATTACCCTGTAAAAATTATATCCAGATCTATTTTGTCCATTTAGGAATGCATACAGATCTTTTTTCATGTTCAATCATTTTTATTTATATAGCGATACCCTCACTTAAGAGGGCCGCAAGTTTGGTTTGGGTCCTGAGCACAGCTCCGCCAACCCCCCGGCAATCTGCACTACCCACTCTGGCACAGTTAGTATCTAGCAATACACATTAAATCACTTATACTCTAAATATGTGTGTGTGCGTGGGTGGATAACTCAAGCTCATAGACAATCTTTGAAAGTATATAACTGACTTTACTTGTTGTTTTTATAAAAGGAATAACATGAATCAAACATTTGGATTGCAACACATAAGCAGGTCCCTGCAGTAACCAGTAATAAAGATAAACAGAGTAATCAGCATAAGAAAGTATTGCTATGCAACTCTAACGCTGCCCTTTTTCAGCTACTTCCCCGCATGGGTAAACTAACACCCAGCACTATCTACCTATGCAGTCAGGCCTGACTGATCTAGATGGAAGTCCAGTGAAACAATATTCGCTAGCAATCTTTCGGTGGTGCACTTGAAGAACAACTTTGTAATCCAAACGAATAATAAAGATAAAGTGTCTGTCTTTAAACAGCTCTCACCACCCGGACAAGTCCAAGTCCGATTCGTCTAGGAACAGGAATCCACCGACCTCCGAGTCTTCAATCCTTCTGGTGTACTGCAGCAAGGATGAGAAGATGTCTCTCAGGTACAGCTAGGCTGGCAGAGGGCTCTTTGGAAAAGAGCACAAGGCCCAGGCTTCAGACCTTGTGCCTCCAGCAGTCCAGCACAGACCTCCTCTTGCTAGGAGAAAGGGGGGTGTCCAAAGAGGAAGAACTAGGCCTCTCCCCCTCCTTATATATCCTCCCCCATGAGTCTCTGAGGCATAACTCCAAACATCCTGGGAACCAGCGGGGTTCTGGGAACAGTAGTTTTATAGTCCTTAAAGAGACCCCGCTACACACTCCCCCCACTTAAACTCTTTGGTCCCCAAAGATAAACTTTTAACACATATCCTGTACCAATTTTGAAAGTGCTGGGTATGATGTTGGTACAGGGAATTTCCACCAGAACTCAGAGGTGGGATTCCCTGTCCCACAGGTCACACTGGCATGAGTGGCCTGCCTAACTGTGCCAGAGAGTGAGCTGGGGTTGCCCTCCACCAAATGGTCAGTGGAGGGATTAGAGCGTTCAGCACTTCTTCTAGCAGTCACAACAGAGTCCTCAGAGCTCTCCCCCATTTGAGAGTAGGTTAGCTTCTTGGGGGGTCTCACAACTCGGCGAGCTCTCTGTTCTCTTGGGACTTCAGGCTCTGGTGCCACAGGCTCTACTTCAGGAACACATTCTGACAGCATCACTGGTTCTGGAACATCGGTCCTTTCCTCTTCTGAGTAAATGCTAGGGATATCTTCCCAGCCTTCAGGCACACCACTAGATGGAATGAACTCTGTAGCTTCTGGGTTCAGTGTCCCATCCTGTGTATCCTCAGTAGGTGGGAGATCTATGGCAGAATTTCCTGGAGTTGATGAAGGCCACAGCCACTCAAGCTCTCCTCTTCCACCTTCACCTCGTTGGGAATCTTGTCCATCTCTAACCCGGGAGGTCTGAGACCGAGTGCTGGGTCCCGGGGTATCCAGAATGGAAACAGATTCAGGTGGATTTCTCACTGGAGGTATTCTGACTGCTTCAGTAAGCGGGAGCAAATGATTTCTGTGCCAAGTCTTCAAGGGCCCCACTTTCCCCTCTGGTTTTAGCTTATACACAGGCAATCCAGGTAGCTTTCTGCAAATGACATAGGGCTCCGATCTCCATCTATCAGCAAGCTTGTGCTTCCCAGGGATCCCCAGATTGCGTAGCAGTACACGGTCCCCAGGCTGCAGGTCTTGCACTCGAACCTTCAGATCGAAGTTCCTCTTGTTGCGGGCTCCCCTTTGGTCCGAGGCCGCCTGAGCTCGTTCATGGGCCACTTTCAAATTGTGTCTAAGTCGGTCCACATATCCCTTGTGGGAGGTAGCAGAGGCATGGTCTAGGGAAACGCCAAAGGCCAGATCCACTGGCAATATTGCTTCTCTCCCAAACATGAGCCGGTAGGGGGAGTAACCCGTCACATTACTTGTGGTGCAGTTGTAAGCGTGCACCAAAGCTGATATGTGTTGGCTCCAGTGTTGCTTCTTCTCTGTCTCTAGAGTTCCAAGCATGTTTAGTAAGGTCCGATTAAACCTCTCAGGTTGGGCATCTCCTTCTGGATGATAAGGTGTAGTCCTGGTCTTCTCTACTCCCAATGAGTCCAGTAGGTTCCGGATCAGACGACTCTCAAAGTCCCTTTCTTGGTCTGAGTGGATTCTCTGTGGTAATCCATAGTGGACAAAGTATTTTTCCATGAGCACCTTGGCCACAGTGGAGGCCTTTTGGTCTTTGGTGGGGAAAGCCTGGGCATAACGGATGAAATGATTAGTTACCACCAGAACATTTCCCAATCCACTCAAATCGGGTTCGAGGCAGAGAAAGTCAATGCACACCAGATCCATTGGACCCTGACTCTGTAGGTGGCCCATTGGGGCAGCTTGATGGGGTAGAGTCTTCCTCTGGATGCATCGTGCACAAGAACGGCAATATTCCTCCACTTCTGCCCTCATACAGGGCCAATAGAACCGGCTTCTGACAAGCTGGAAAGTTCTCTCCGCCCCTAGATGGCCATGCTGGTCATGTAAGGCAATTAGTACCGTCTCTCGGTGCTTCTCTGGGAGAAACAACTGCCACTTATCTTCTGAGTTATCAGAGGGGCCCCTTCGGTAGACCACTCCCTGATGTACTTGTAGCTTATCCAACTCCTTCCTCAGCAGGCGAGCCTCCTTGGAAGGGTGATGTCGAAGTCCCTCTGGATTCTCGTTCTCCAAAGCTTCAAGGACCAATCTCCCCATGGGGTCTTCCAATTGGTCATAGCTCAGATCCTTTCTGGACAGCTTTGGCAGGAGTTCCTCTGCTAGTTGAGTTACCCCACAGTAGGGTTGAGGGACTCCCACTGCGGTGACTCCTATCTCCTCTGCTCTGGGGCCCCCTCTTGCTTGAAACTCAGCACCCTGACAGAGTGCTCGCACTCCTTCTGGTGCTACCTGGGTCCAGTCTTCCCAGTCATTGACCATGACATGAGATCTTCGGGACAGGGCATCTGCATCCCTATTTCCAACCCCTGGTCTGTACTTTAGACTGAAGTTGAATCCGGATAATGCAGCCAACCATCTGTGTCCGGTTGCATCTAACTTTGCAGTAGTGAAGAGGTAGGTCAGAGGATTGTTATCTGTCTTTACGGTAAACTCCGCCCCATAGAGATAGTCCTTCAGTTTGTCTACTACTGCCCATTTGAGGGCCAAGAACTCCAATTTATGAGTGGGGTAGTTCTTCTCCGAGGGAGTCAGGCTCCGGCTCACATAGGCCACTGGTCGTAGCTGCTCTTCATACTCTTGATAGAGCACTCCGCCTAGGCCCTCATGACTGGCATCGACATGTAGCTCATATGGTCTGGTGGGGTCGGCATAGGCCAGGACTGGGGCCGTGGTAAGGCTCCTCTTCAAGGTTCGGAAAGCCTCTTCACACCTTGGGTTCCACTGATCTTGAACCGACTCACCGGCCCTCCTAGGTCCCAAGCCATCCTCTTCTCCTTCAGTCTTGAGCAATTCGTTTAGTGGCTTGGCAATCCGGGCGAACCCATTCACAAATCTTCTATAATAGGAGCAGAACCCCAAGAAAGATCTGAGCTCTGTGACTGTTGTCGGTCTTGGCCAAGAGGTAACTGCCTCCAACTTCTCAGGGTCTGTAGCCACTCCCTTTTCAGACACTATGTGTCCCAGATAGTTCACAGAGGATTGGTAAAACCGGCACTTCTCGGGAGAAAGCTTGAGTCCCTCTTCGCTGAGTCTTCTCAACACCTTCTCCAACCTGGCCTCATGTTCTTCCAAAGTCTTCCCGAAGACAATGACATCGTCCAAGTACACAAGGACTTCTATGAGGTTCATGTCTCCAACGGTCTTCTCCATGAGGCGTTGAAAGGTAGCAGGGGCTCCAGACAGGCCCTGAGGCATTCTGTTGAATTCGAAGAATCCCACTGGGGTTATGAAAGCTGTCTTCTCTCGGTCTTCCTGGTGCATGGGGATTTGGTAGTACCCACTCTTGAAGTCCATTACACTGAACCACTTGGCACCAGCCAAACTCTGTAGGGCATCCTCTATTCTCGGTGTGGTATACTGGTCAGGGATGGTCCTCCTGTTGAGAGTCCTGTAGTCAATACAAAGCCTCAACGACCCATTCTTTTTCCTGACCACCACTATGGGGGAGGCATAGGGACTTTTAGACTCCCGAATCACACCAGTCTTCTTCAACTCCGCAAGCTGCTCCCTCAGATCCTCCAGGTCAGCTAGAGGGACCCGCCTAACCCTTTCCCTGAAGGGTTTGTCTTCTTGGAGGCGGATTCGGTGGGTGGCACTCCTGGCACATCCCACATCAAACTCATCCTTTGAGAAAATCCTCTCCCATCTAGTCAGCTGGGCCCTGGCTCTCTCCTTCCAGGCTCCAGGTAGGTCCGGGTTCTCCATGGAAAGTTTCTCCCAAACATCTCCTCCTTCACCCGTTCCTTTTACTTCTGACCAGCTGACTGGGGCCGCAGGACTCACCTGCCCCAACAGCATCCTGGCAGGGATCTCTATGTGTCTCTCCGTAGGGTTTCTCACACTCACTGGGACTCTTCCTCGAGCCTTCTTCAGGGCCTTGATTGAAATCACTTCCGGTATCACTTCCAGGCCTGAGTGGTCCTCCCTTGGATCGGATTCCAGCATGACAAAGGGGCCAGGCTGCTCCCAGGTAAGCTTCACCGTGGCCCTGAGGCAGGCTACCTCTCCGGGCTGCAGCACCACTCCCTCTCTCCCAAGTCTCCACACCTTCCCTATCCCCTCTCCTGGGGTCTTCTGCTCTAGGACCAACCGTTGGTAGGCTGTCTTCAGCATGGGATGGATATTGGGATCTTGATGGTTTCTCGTCTCCACTAGAGGGGTCAGAAGTCTTCGCACCAGATCCGTATTGGTCCCTATGATGAGGGACATCTTGCTGGCCCCGGGCGGTCTAGGACACACAACTGCCAGGGTGTCAAACACCTCTGTTTTCCCCGCCACAGAGGGATCGAAGGTCACCTTAATGGGCAGGTAACCATCGTAGGGGAAACTCTGAGCTCCCAGGCCCCATATCTCCAGCTCTTCTATCTTCTGTATAGGCAAATGGCTCAAGTGCCTATCATAGAAGTCTCTGTACAACAAAGTCACTTGAGCTCCAGTGTCCAGGAGGGCCTTCGTGTAGACTCCTTCCACCTGGATGGAGACAGTGGGGGACGGGCCGACCAATTCTTCTGGGTAGGGCCGGGTTGAGGCCACCCTCTTCTGGGGACCCGTCTTCATCCAGTTGGTTTTAGACTTTATTCTTTTTCGAGCCTGGTATGCATTGACCCTCCCCACAGTAATGGGAGTACAAACCCGCTGACGGATGTTATTGTCTCTTATTTGTAGACATTCCTTCTGAGGGGTCTGGTTTTCTCCCTCTCTCTTCCTTCTATTCAGTTTGGAGTTCACTGAAAGGCATGGGCACCCGGTTGACTCCCTCACCGGGGCCCCTTTGAAGTTTCCCGCCGGCTGGCGGTTATCTATCTTCTTCTTCTTGGGACTGGAACATCTACTGGCGAAGTGGCCACTGCCCCCGCAGTTGTAGCATAGCATCTCTTCTCGGTCTCGAGTGGGGCTTGGTGTTGGTGTATCTGGAAACAACTCCCTCCTAGGACTTGATTTCTCGGCTCCCCCTTGACCTTTCGCCATCATAGCAGTCAACATCTCCATCACCTGGGACATCTGTAACTTCAAAGTGTCCACCTCCTTATCTCTAGCGGGAGTCATGGCCGGTGTAACTATTGCTACCGGTTGTTTGACGGGCTCGGTGAGATGTTCTTCCCTTTTTTCTTCCAGTAGGGCCTCTTCCTCTCTGATCATTCGGATGAGGTCAGTGTACTCCAGATTCTTCCCATCCAGTCGGGCACGCAGTGTCCATGCAATAGGATCCATGGGTTGAGCTCCCCTCAGTACCTGTTGAGCACGGGCCTCATCTACTTTTCCTGGGCTGATCCCCTTCTTTAGGATCATCCTATGCAGGATTTTATCTAAACGTCCCATGTAGTCTGATAGTTTTTCACCTTTCTTCTGGTAGCAATGCTCTAACTGATAAGCAAGCTCAGAGATTTTCTCTGTCCCACCAAACACATTCTGTAATACATCTAGGTACTCCTGCACATTACAGTCTGTCCTGCTCATCTTCAGGTTGCGTACGGCCTCTAGAGCAGGCCCCTTTAGACTTTCCACAATCCTCTGCTTCTTTCTGCACTCTGGAACTTCCCATTCCTCTAGTGCCTGTGTTGCGCTATCTAACCACTCTTCAAATCCCTCTTCTTCCGAAGGTACAGGTTTCCTCCCTGAAAACATCCGGAGTTTTCTGTACCCCGACATCGGGTAATCTGTGGGATCCTTCTTGCACTGGGCCAAAATCTCCCCCAGGACAGCACACAGTTCTGCGCTAAGGGTGGCCGGTGCTGGTCTGAGACTCTCGGGTGAGGTACGGGCCGCAGCCTGCGGTGATCCCGTTGGCGATGGCTCCTCCTTTATTGCGTGCGCCAACCTAAAGGATCTGTTGTCTTGTGTCCGTACACGGTTGCGCTTGCAAGCCTCCGGCATCCCATCCCAGTATTCCACTAGCGCGTACTGATATGAGATGTCTGGGTCTGATTTTATCTCCATCACCCATGGTTCATGGTCTGGGGACACTGACTTCATTAACTCCTCTACGGTCTCAGTCGACCATTTCTCCCCTGGGAGGCTAATGACTACTGACTGACTTGGGTCGGCCTTAGCCGCTTCCCACCACGCTCTGACTCCCTGTGGGTCCATGCCGGTACCTCTGGCGTGTTCACCGCTGTCTCAGAAATCCCAGATTTACGAGCCCCCACGTATAGCGATACCCTCACTTAAGAGGGCCGCAAGTTTGGTTTGGGTCCTGAGCACAGCTCCGCCAACCCCCCGGCAATCTGCACTACCCACTCTGGCACAGTTAGTATCTAGCAATACACATTAAATCACTTATACTCTAAATATGTGTGTGTGCGTGGGTGGATAACTCAAGCTCATAGACAATCTTTGAAAGTATATAACTGACTTTACTTGTTGTTTTTATAAAAGGAATAACATGAATCAAACATTTGGATTGCAACACATAAGCAGGTCCCTGCAGTAACCAGTAATAAAGATAAACAGAGTAATCAGCATAAGAAAGTATTGCTATGCAACTCTAACGCTGCCCTTTTTCAGCTACTTCCCCGCATGGGTAAACTAACACCCAGCACTATCTACCTATGCAGTCAGGCCTGACTGATCTAGATGGAAGTCCAGTGAAACAATATTCGCTAGCAATCTTTCGGTGGTGCACTTGAAGAACAACTTTGTAATCCAAACGAATAATAAAGATAAAGTGTCTGTCTTTAAACAGCTCTCACCACCCGGACAAGTCCAAGTCCGATTCGTCTAGGAACAGGAATCCACCGACCTCCGAGTCTTCAATCCTTCTGGTGTACTGCAGCAAGGATGAGAAGATGTCTCTCAGGTACAGCTAGGCTGGCAGAGGGCTCTTTGGAAAAGAGCACAAGGCCTTGTGCCTCCAGCAGTCCAGCACAGACCTCCTCTTGCTAGGAGAGAGGGGGGTGTCCAAATAGGAAGAACTAGGCCTCTCCCCCTCCTTATATATCCTCCCCCATGAGTCTCTGAGGCATAACTCCAAACATCCTGGGAACCAGCGGGGTTCTGGGAACAGTAGTTTTATAGTCCTTAAAGAGACCCCGCTACATTTACATAAAACAAAGTAACATGGGAACACACTAAATCTGCCCACACAGGGGCTAGAACGGACAACATGGGTACAGTATAGTTTATGCAGTGCAAAAAGAGGGGGAAAAAAATCAACATCAGTATTCAAACATAATGAATATGAACACCAAGAAAGGGAGGTCAAGGAAAGTTCCACATAGCTAGTAATCATAAACCAGGACATACTAAGTAGCAGACAATTATGCAATAGGCAATAGACCAATGGAAAAACAAAGAGAGGAGAAAATGAGGAAGAAAAGAAAATGAGAGCAAAGAGAGAAGGAAGCAAAAGAAATAAGAAGAGGCAGGACCAAGAGGGGAAAGGAGAGACAGAGGCTTGGGATCTTTAGGGGCATCAATAATAGACGTCCCACATGAACGGGAGGGAGAGTAGGAAAGGAATAAGCCAATCATGGTTCCCAAATTTTTCAAAACTTGGTGTGGGAGTCTTTAAGGATACTGGACATTTATTCATTGAGCCCATCACATGGTCTCTCACTCCCTGAAAAGGAACTGTAATTTTTTTGCAGGCCTGGGCAATCATTCTTTTGGTTGATAAAAATAGATAGGATGCCAGATAGGGGGCAAGCAAGCCCAGGATAGGACAATGCAACAGAGCACATTTGGCATCCTTTCGAATGTTCAGGTGGACTAAAGTGTGCAATATAGGCCAAAGACTCAAGACCAGAAGCCTACTAGTCATGGACACATCCGCCAAATGACCACAACCCTGAAAAGAACGGTCACTGGAAGATGGGTTGGCATTGGTGATTTGGGCTGGAACCCAGTACCACTATAAAAGCACTTTTTAGGTCCCTGCATCCAGCTATTTTTTTTTAAAACAATCTACTGAGCTGGCAAAGAACCAGTTCTTGAGGGAACCTATTCCAAATTTAGACAGCATTTAATGTGAAGAAGCCTTCCCCGTAGCGTCAGGTTGTTTATCCATTCTCCGCTCTTGAGGTCTATTTGAAATAATTATGTTGAAGGAGATTTGAAACCCTGTCATGTGGCTAATGCTATTGCTTTACAACTGTAGGGAGCTCCTAATACTGTGGTTGCTGGTCAAGTCCATCAGGGTCCGAACACTTATTCCAATTAAACCAGGGACATGGATTACAAGGTGCATGATCCAGACAGGGGACCTGTCACCACCACTTGGTGGGCTGGCCTTCCTTCTCCTGACCACCACCAGTCACTTGATCGAAACAGTCCTTAGACTTGTTCACCAAGTAAAGTCTACCAGGTGTTACATAAATAAAGATACTCAGTTGCTTTCTCAAACAATTTTTCTTTTTCTTGTTCAACAGGCATCATCCTAACAGTCTACTTCAACATGATCATGAACAGTGCAACACAGCATAGTTTGCATCGGTCCATTATACCATGGTTCCATCTTGTATGACTAGTCCTCTTTAGTGCTATGCTCACTTTCAAGGTGCTCTCTAATGCCGTGTAGACACGACCGGACTTTTCGACGGACTAGGTCTGACGGTCTTCCCGACGGACGTTCGGTGGAGATCCGACGGACTTTCTGAACGAACGGACTTGGCCACACACAACCGGACTAAGTCCGCTCGAAAGTCCGTTCGTTTTGAATGTGATGACGTAAACGGGACTAAACAAGGAAGTTCAATAGCCAGTAGCGAATAGCTGCCCTTGCGTCGTATCTGGTCCGTCGGACTAGCACACAGATGAACAGTTTTCCCGATTTTTAGTTCGTCTAATAGATTTGAAACATATTTTATTTCTAGGTCCGTCTGACTTTTGGGGAAAAAAAGTCTGCTAAAGCCCACACACGATCGAATTGTCCGATGGATTCTGGTCCGCGGACCAAATCTGCAAGAAAGTCCGATCGAGTGGAAGCTGCATAATAGATTTTCTCCAGGTTCTTGGCTAACTCACAAAGGAAAAGAATAAGTGTTATTCCCCATAGAGGGAAAGCTCACCTTAAGGCCAATCCAAATTCTGAATTAGTTACAAGCCCTAGAACTCCTACGAGGGCCTAGATACCTTCCCCCCACAATGCTGCTTGTCTGTCTCCTATCTGTCTCTCTGAGTTCCAGGGCTCTTCCTAGTCCTCTTACTAATACCTACACTATAATGACGATGGGGACCCCTAGACTGAAAGAACTAATTCCCAACCCTGACACATCATGGCTAGCAAAAGACTTCTGCGTGCAATTATGTTACTACAGATACTAGACATGGTAGTATTATTTCTATGTTCAACTTTCTGCTTTCAGCCTCATTTAAAATGTAATAGGAGGAGTGTTAAAAACTTCTATTGTAAAAAAAAATTTTTTTGAACATTTATTGTTTTGGATGGTGTACGTTAACTATACTGCTAATGAGAAAAAAGATTAGCAATGTTGTATATAACTAAATACAGAGCGATGTGCCCGTTACAGGACAGCACTGTAATTATATTTCGGTGTAAATGTATAAATCAAATAAGATAGAAATAATTCCCCCGAGGGTAGTGCCAAGCCAGCTATAGATAAAACAACTCAAGAATGTTTGAAGAAGCATGGCTTACGAATTGGGTACCAATGTGCAAAGGATTCTGGGAGAATCATATGACCTTTACATTAAGCTCACAGCAATTTATTTTTGAAAGGCCAGAATGCCTCTGCGGTGAATTATATGGCAAACATCTGCTTCTAAATGACAGTACTAGGCAGATATAATGTGATGGAAGCCATGAAATATTAGACGTCCTCACATTATGTGCAGTTGTGTTTATAATAAATATCAAATTGATCTTTCTAAGCATTTAGAAATGCATTTCAGCCAAAACAAAACATTAGTCCTTGAAATGCGTACAGAGCAGAAAGTAACAGGACTGTCGTGTGCAGCTCTTACTTCATTCCGGGAAGGTCAGCTGGCACCCAAGGTGAAGATGCTGACGTGGACTCACTTAGGGGGGGGGGGTCGGGGTCACTTGCTGAGATAAGTAGAGCTTGCACATTTTCACATAGAGTGGTTGGACCAGCTCTGGTTGTAGACATGACAACTGCTGTCCATCTGCCCTATAGTTACTTGTAGAAAACTGAGCGGATTGAAGGGCGGTACCAGGACCCAATGACACAGTTGTGATTTAATCATAAGGAATATGGATCCAGGTTTTCATTAAAGCCCAAACGAACCTTCAGTTTAAATCAGCTACAAGTATATTCTAGGTGCATCAAGAAATATTCAATGTCTAAAGGCCCATACACACACGATCAGACTTTTTGACAACAAACATGCAAATTAGCTGTTTTGGAGCAACATCCGACCGTGTGTGCGCTCCATCGGACAAACTTTTTCGGGTTTTCATCTGACTTTTGTTGGCTGTGCAAATGGACAAACTTTTTGACAACATAAGTCCGATGGAGCAAAGTCCGATCGTGTGTACACAAAACCATCAGACTTTTGTACAAAGTACAAACACGCATGCTCAGAACCAATGCAAAAGATCAGACAACAATACAGAAGTTGACCAAAGGTGGCGCTGGAGTAATTGAACGTCCTCTTTTGAAGTGTCGTCAGTACGTTGAAACGTCACTACGTTCGTGTTTGTTGCCTAAAAAGTCACATTGTGTGTATGCAATACAAACTTGCGGCCAAAGCCCTTTGTACAAAGTCCGATTGTGTGTATAGCCTAAAGGCCCATACACACGATCAGACTTTTTGACAACAAACATGCAAATTAGCTGTTTTGGAGCAACATCTGACCGTGTGTACGCTCCATCGGACAAACTTTTTTGGTTTTCATCTGACTTTTGTTGGCTGTACGAATGGACAAACTTTCTGGCAACAAAAGTCCGATGGAGCAAACAATACAGAAGTTGACCAAAGGTGGCGGTAAAGAGCAGAAAAACCACATGATTTAGTGAAAGTTGGCTGAAAAAGTCCTGCTGTGTGTATGCAATACAAGTTCAGGGCTTCATACACACGATACGGTAGGACTTTGTACAAACGTTCCCTTGGATTTTTGTACAAAGGTCGTCGGCCCTGAACTTGTATTGCATACACACAGCAGGACTTTTTCAGCCAACTTTCACCAAATCATGTGGTTTTTCTGCTCTTTACCGCCACCTTTGGTCAACTTCTGTATTGTTGTCTGATCTTTTGCATTGGTTCTGAGCATGCCTGTTTGTACTTTGTACAAAAGTCCTATGGTTTTCTGTACACATGTTCAGACTTTCCTCCATCGGACTTTTGTTGCCAGAAAGTTTGTCCGTTCGCACAGCCAACAAAAGTCAGATGAAAACCAAAAAAGTTTGTCCGATGGAGCGTACACACGGTCGGATGTTGCTCCAAAACAGCTAATTTGCATGTTTGTTGTCAAAAAGTCCGATCGTGTGTATGGGCCTTAAGAGGCTTTACAGTTGGTTCACTTTCTATAGCAGCCACAGCAAGCTTCAGAGAAGGACACTTGCTCTCTGTGTGGAAGTAGTGGTCTCTCTGCAGGACACCTTCTGCAGAGTCAGTCTTAAGGCCCGTACACACTATCAGATTTTCTGCTGATGTTTGTCATCAGATTTACCAAAATCATATAGTGCAAGGGCCTGCCTGATTGCATACACATTGAAACTCCTAAGGTTTGACCTCATATTATATTGTTTTGGTAAATCTGAAGGAAAAAATCAGCAGAAAATCTGATAGTGTGTATGGGGCTTTAGCTGTTTTAAGGGAACATCTGACCGCGTGTACACTCCATCGGACAAACTTTTTTAGTTTTCACTGGACAAATGTTGGCTGTGCGAACAAACTTTTCGACAACATAAGTCCGATGAAGCAAAGTCCGATCGTATGTACAGAAAACCATAGGACTTTACAAACATGCATCCTCAGAACCAATGCAAAAGATCAGACAACAATACAGAAGTTGACCAAAGGTGGCGGTAAAGAGCAGAAAAACCACGTGATTTGGTGAAAGTTGGCTGTAAAAGTCAGATCATGTGTATGCTTAACAAGTTCACGGGCAATGCCCTTTGTACAGAAATCCACGGTAAAGTTTGTATAAAGTCTGATCGTGTGTACGAGGCTTTATAGTTCTGCAATTGGAAAAGCATGTGTTCCCTGCTGATTGGAGAGTTCTGACTCAGCAGGGGGCATGATGGACCTCCATAGAGAGACCACTGCTTCCACACTGAGAGCAATGATCCCCTGCAGTATGTTGGCAGAAAATAGGCTTTTGTTTACTCAGACCATGTAAACCTTTTAAATAAAGAGACTGTAATGCCGCGTACACACAGTCAGATTTTCCGAAGGGAAATGTTGGATGTGAGCTTGTTGTTGGAAAGTCTGACCTTGTGTATGCTCCATCGAACATTTGCTGTTGGACTTTCCGCTAACAAATGTTTGCTAGCAGGTTCAAAAATTTTCCACCAACAAAACGTTGTTGTCGGAAAGTCCGATCGTGTGTACACAAGTCCATCGCAGAAAAGTTCATGCATGCTCGGAATCAAGCAGAAGGAGCCACACTGGCTATTGAACTTGCCTTTTATCGGCTCGTCGCACGTCTTGTACGTCACCGCGTTCCCACGTTCGTAATTGTTGGCCAACATTTGTGTGACCGTGTGTATGCAAGACAAGTTGGAGCCAACAACCTTCAAACAAAAATTCACGGTTTTGTTGTCGGAAAGTCCGATCGGGTGTATTATATTTTTGTTTTTATCCACCTGGATTGTATTTAGATGCCTGAAGGTTTAATTGGGTTTTAAATTATGGTAGCCAAAATGTATTCCTCCATCTGGGAACTAAATTAGTTTAGAACCAATTAAAAAGGTGTAAATTATATTCTGCAATTTATCCCAATTAAAAGGTGTAAATTATATTCTGCAATTTATCCCTTTTATGAAGGCACTAGAATTATTTTAACCTATTTAAATGAGCCCCCCGCTATGGGAGACAGCTATTTATACTATTTTGGGCATTTTTTATCTAATTGTATGCCTTGTAAAAGTGGTTCTGTGTGCTCAACAATACCAAGACTTTTTCCAAATTGTTTTACAACTTTTGCTATAGTCAATTAAAGAATATTTATGATGTTATATAATTTATTTCCCCCCTAGATGTACAGTAAAGCTTGGACCGCTGCCTTTAGCCCTGGTTCAAACAGGTGCAGCTTTGAAATTGCATTACTGTAGTGGGATTTCAAAGCCGCACATCAGTACAATTTTTACATCTGATTCCACTGCTGCTTGTGACTTTTAACAGAAGTCAATGCAGGTCGCAGTAAAAAAGTACTGCATGAAGCTTTTTTAAAGACTAATGTCACGGCGATTTGAACAGTTCCATTTCCGGCAATGAGGTGCGACTTGTCATGCAACTTGGAACTGTCAAATCGCATTACAAATTGCGCCGGTGTGAACTAGGACTTATGCCAAGTGTCAACTGTCCACAAAACGCATATAAAAAATGACAGTTGGTAAAGACATACCTTTATGCCCCATACACACGGTCGGAAATTCCCATGGAAAAAGTCAGATCGGATTATGTTGTCGGAAAATCCGATCGTGTGTGGGCTCTATCGGACTTTTTGTGTCGGAATTTCCGATAGAAAAAGTTTGAGAGCTGGATCTAAAATTTTCCGACAACAAAATCCGATCTGACTTTTTCCGGTCGTGTGTAGAGAATTCCGATGCACAAAGTGCCACGCATGCTCAGAAATTATTTGGAGATGAAAGCTATTGGCTACTGGCCTCTACGTAGTCCCATCGTACGTTTTGTACGTCACCTAATTCGCGACCGTGTGTATGCAAGACAAGTTTCAACCAAAATCCGTCGGAAAAAATCCGACTGATTTTTTGGTTGCAATGTCCGACCGTGTGTATGAGGCATAAAGCCCCATACACACTATCAGATTTTCTGCTGATTTTTGTCTTCAGATTTACCAAAACCATGTAGTGCAAGGGCCTACCTGATTGCATATAAATTGAATCTCCTAAAGTTTGACCTCATATTACCTTTTTGGTAAATCTGAAGGAAAAAATCTGCAGAAAATCTGATAGTATGTATGGGGCTTAAGGCTGTAGTGGTCTAAAAAAAAGTTTACACATGGACCAACTGCATGTATAAGTTGAATTTGTTCTAAAAACATTTATTTATTTAAATTTGTTTTGCCTCTCCAGTTCTATATAACATTTCTGATACTGAATAAAATTGTTTTAAAAATGTTTTAAACCAACACAAATAAAAGCAAATTTGAAAAGCGTACGATCAAAAAATAAAAAAGGTGAAGAAGGGAATGAAGGAATTATTAAAACAATTTAGGTAAACTAATGCCGCATACACGCGACCGGACTTCCACAAAAGGTCAAATGGAATCATTCCGTCGGATATTCCGATCGTGTGTGGGCTGCATCTGACTTTTTTCTTCAAAAATTCCAATTGACCTAGAAATAGAACATGCTTTAAATCTTTCCGATGGAATCAACGGGAAAACCGTCTGTATGCTATTCTGACGGACCAAAAACGACGAAAGGGCAGCTATTGGCTACTGGCTAATGAATTTCCTTTTCTAGACCCTTCATACATCATCGCGTTCTAAACGAATGGACTTTGGTGTAAGCATGTGTAGGCAAGTCTGTTTCAGCGGAACTCCATCGGAACTATTCTGACAGAAAGTCCAGTCGTGTGTGCGCGGCATTACATTTAAAAAAGAAAAACACCTTGCTTTCCTTTCCTTTTTTCCTCCTTCCCGGGGCAGGTCAGCCTCTTAGCCCCTGTACACACGGTCAGAGATTTCGACAACCAAATCCGTCAGATTTTGTCCGTCAGATCTTGTCCGAAACTGTTGCATACACACGGTCGGACTAAGTTGGCGAAAAATCCGATCTTTCAGAACGTGATGACGTAATTTCGTTACGATGGGACTACATTCAGGCTAGTAGCCAATAGCTTTGATGTAGGAATTTGATCTGAGCATGCGTGGCACTTGGTCCGATAAAAATTTTCTACACATGATCGGAGTATGTCCGATCGAACCAGTTGGTCGGGAAATATTTCCAACAAGTTGGAAAATTGGGTCCGACGGATATTCCGACGGAATCAGTCCGATGCATACCACACACAGTCGGATTATCCGACGACACGGTCCGATAGGACACATTCCGACGGATTCTCCAACCGTGTGTACAAGGGCTTATAGGAAAATTAGCGGTTGCTCTGGGATATCTTTTACTTCTTTTTTTTCTCTCAAATACTTTTGGAAGGCTAGATGATAATGAACTAAAAGTAATATTGGCGTTACTGTTTTACTTGTCAAATTGATTTTTTGAGATATATGTATGTATGTTTTATAAAATTTTCTAAATAAAATTAAATGATAAAATATAAAATAAAAATATAAAATAAAATACATTTTTTTTACAAAAATTCTAACAAAATATGCAAGCATAATAAAAAAAAGTAAGCTGGTACACACGCAGGAATGCAAACACTATGATAGGGTGGGTACATGTACAACATAAGTAAGTGAACAGCGATAGTACTCCACACATTAAGTATCAAAGCAAGTATTGTAAGCTTCGGAGTGAGAACAATAATTCTAGGGCCACTCTAAATTGATAACCTATAAAGGCTTTAAGGCTCGGTTCACATATGAGCAGCATGCGTCTCACAGCAGGGGTCCGGTGCGTGCTGGTTCACTGTTTCAGGTCCGATTTCATTTTGTGCAAAATGCACTGGATCCGCTGCGGAGATATGTGAACCGCCTCCATAGAGAGCCAGTCAAAATCTACTGCTATTGCGAATTTGATGCGGGGATCCCGCATCCAATTTGAAATGGTGTGAACCCAGCCTCAAAGGGTCACCTATGGACAGTTTTGGGTATCAGAGTTTTGCAGAATTTCAACATGTAAAAACTTGATGTGTTCGATATCTACTTATTTGACTTTTTTATGTCACCAAAAATGGTGTATTATATTGTGTTTGTGTGAGCTAAAATTTATTATAGTGTATTGTTTCCTAAACATTTGCCCAAATATTGTGAAACATAAAAAAATTGCAACTGCCACCATTTTATTTTATAGGGTTTCTGCAAAAAAAAGCAGATTTTGTGCTTGTCTTTTTTTTTTTTTTTTTTTAACTTGTCGCATCCTATTGGGGAGATTTCATAGACACATAAAAATGTGATTGCAAAAAAAGTCAGAGTTTTCCTGTTTTTATTTATACATGAATTTGTGTTTATTGACTTTTTTACTTTTTTGTCTGAGTACATGTTCCCCCAAGCAATGCCATTAATGCCCTGTACACACGGTCGGACTTTCCGACGGAAAATGTGCGATCGGACCGTGTTGTCGGAAATTCCGATCGTGTGTGGGCTCCATCGGAATCTTTTCCATCAGAATTTCCGACACACAAAATTTAAGATCTTGTTCTAAAATTTTCCGACAATAAAATCAGATTGTTTAAATTCTGATCGTGTGTAGACAATTCCGACGCACAAAGTGCCACGCATGCTCGTATGAAAGCTACGGATGAAAGCTATTGCTTACTGGCCTCTTTATAGTCCCGTCGTACGCGTTGTACGTCAGCTCGTTCTGAATGATCGGATTTTCCGACAACTTTGTGTGACCGTGTGTATGCAAGACAAGTTTGAGCCTAAATCCATCTGAAAAAATCAGACGGATTTTGTCGTCAGAACGTCCGACCGTGTGTTACTGGCATTATTGTTGACTACCTTTGCAGGAAGTCTATTCCAAGTATCAACTACTCTTTCAGTAAAATAATACTTTCCAAGATTAGATTTGAACTTTCCTCCAGTTAGTTTGAGGTCATGTCCTCATGTTCTTGATCTTGGTCTTGGTTTCATATTGAAAATGCTGCCCTCTTGAACTTTATTCAACCCTTTGATGTATTTGTTTCACAAAGTATTTTATTAGGTTTTGAAGTTTTATACAGCAAACTGTTGCACAGTAATACATGACATTGAGATATAATAGAGGTGGAGATGCGTAAAAATGAATCCACCAATTACATAGGACAGCAGAACAAAGTTACATAAGGAACACTAATAAAGCAGATTATATAGTACGTGCTCATCGAGGAGGTAAACATACAAATCACACCGTCAGTTGTTTTCTGTGCCGGAAGAGGCTCATGTCTCTGTGAATGGGGTGGGAGTGAAAGGGTTCAAACTCAGAATGTAGGGAAGGCAGACAGAAGGTAAAGAATAGAGTCTGAGAGACCAAGGGGTAGATGCAGAAAAGGTATAATGAGGGAGAGAGAGGGAGGAAAAAAGACTTGCCCTGGGGGGGAGGGGGGTTGCAAGTAACCACACGGAGAGTAGAGTGTCGCCCAAAAATCTTTTCTTCTTAATTTTGTTTATTACGTTTTTATAGAAATAGTACAAAACCAAAAAGAAGAAGAAAAAAAAAATCCAATACGGTGACAACGCATGCAGGGTAGCCCACTCAAGGAGCACCAGTTAGTATACAATAATTATTTAGGCAAGTAAAATGATGGTCTAGACTTAGCTCCAGTTACAAATGAAAAACCCAATAACAAAACCAACCACATTAAACAAAAAAATTCAATTCCATAAAATGCGTGTTGAGTGCACAGCTCACACTCAATCTGGAGGATATTTTAAAGGATATGAGACCTGCATGTCTCGGTGGTCAGCCAGTGCCGAGTGCGGTCCAAATTTAGGTGATCGGCACAGGTTAGCCATGGGTCCCAATGCTTCCGAAATTTTGGTGTAGGTTTCAGTGAGTATAGAGGTGAGTTTTTCATGAACCATAGTACCCATGAGCCTCTGCTTGACCTCAGCAAACTTTAGAAACCAGGCTCTGCCAATGTCTGTCAGAACACCAGGAAAACAAATCCCACCAGCTTCTTCTGGGCTTTAGAACGGGACAGGATTGGCTTATGTAGTAAGGCTTCCCAGGGATTATGTGCAAGGGAGATGTTTATGGCAGATCCAACGATGTATCCTGGCCTAGGCTGATGTATCCTGCCCCAGGGGGCAGCATGGAAAGAGTCCCCGTTGGCTTGCGCGGTTTATTTTTTACCATCCCTGTCCCATTGAAGATATTTAACTTTACTTCCTGTCCCATAGCCATACAGGAAGTGAGAGGAAATCTATGCAAATTAAGGGAATCCATTGTCCCCTGCCCCCAGGCCCTCAGAACTAGTGTCCCCACTAAAAAATTTCAGGACGGGGAGTGGCCTTGACAGGAAGGAGTGTGTCATATTTAAACTAGGGGGTGCACAAACTTAGTCAGGCCTAGGGTAGCACAAAACCTAAATACACTACTGGGCAGATCTGATCATTGTATAGAATTGTGTCCAAAATCCCATTACCTTCAGGCAGGACCACCAGATGTTAAAAGAGTGCCGTGCTCTCTGCAGCCCCCAAAAGTACAAAAGGGGATGCAGAGGGGACAATTTTGGCCACACAAACTGGGGTCATGTAGCAATGTGAAAGCAATTTGAAGGCATTCTCTTGAGCCGTGAGCATTTAGTGGAGTCTAGCCAAACTTGGTTCCAGGTAGCTTGGTCCAGAGTTTTGCCTAGGTCGGTTTCCCCCACTATGGGGGATAGTGTGAGGGCCCATCAGATCAGTAATTGAGGCTAACAGGTCCAGGACAAGACCTTTTAGGTAGGGATCTCCCCCCTTGATGTATTTTAAAGTTTCAGTCATGTCTCCCCTTTCACTTTTTTTCCTCCAGACTGTCCATATTAAGTTTCTATGTTTTATCCCTCAGACTTTTCACCATTTTTGTTACCCATCTCTGGACTTGTACCCTTCACTTCCTGGAAGCACAACAGGAAATCTCTCACATTTTTCCCCATTGAAAGATTTTCTGCTGAACTGAGCAGACAGACCCATGGGCAGGAGAGGCACCCCATTACCACAGCGCCACCAGGGAGAAGCCTCCCCTGCATATTCCTTGGCCCTGGTCTAGCCTTATGCAATACAACAGCAGGTGAGTGAATCACAAGGGCATGTGAACCTCTTTCCTAAACTTTTGGCAGGTAAGAATTCCTAAATACATGTTTCAACTTCGCTAATCTCAGCACCTCTATGAGAATCGGTAGTGGAATTACATGTTCTGACTCATCCAGTTATTGAACTGAAGACAACTCCTCATAATTCCAGACAATAACTCTCACATAACTTTTCTACTCACCAACCTGCTCATTCAGGAATATGCCCTCATCATCATTTCCAACAGCTTTTCCATAACCCTGTAAGACAGGGGAGGTTCACCTCAGCTCATGGTATGTCACCAGCACCTCAGCCCAATCCCCACCCTGAACGGACTCATTTTATATTACTATAAAAACTCATTGGCTTGTTAAATATTTCAGAAGTGAATAATTTAGTAACATTTGACATGACAGCACCATGTAAGATTCTTCTACTGGGTACCACAAGGCTAGCCTTAAAGGCACACTCCATTGCAGGCAGTTATAGTAGTAAAATGTTATTTGTATAAGCATCCTATATGCTGAGAATTTGCATTACTAACATGCAGAACAACAATCCTTTTTTCTGCAGATGCTGCAATCTGGCGACTACTTTAATGTGCTTTACTCTTTGTACTGCCAGTCATGTCTGTGCAATTCTCTTTTTAAAGAGCAGACTTCTCTCCTAGTCCTCAGCTGACCATATGTAAATGATTCACCAGAATGGGGCCTTGTGTAGTTCCTGGAGCAACAGCCACATTAATGTTGCCCATAGAAAGTAATGGCATACATAGAGATATGACCTTAGATCAGGGGTAGGGAACCTTTTTGGCTGAGAGAGCCATGAACACCACATATTTTAAAATGTAATTCCGCGAGAGCCATACAATATATTTAAAACAATTTTTTTTTTTTAATCAACTAATTTCAATTATAACTGTAATATCCACGTCATCTCCCCTACGATTGTCTGTTTTTTTTTTAATGGTAATATCTGGTACTGCAGCAAAACTAGAGAGATACCATGGTTAATGGTCAGTTTTCAGTTTGTCAAACACTGCATTTAAGAGACTATGGGGCTCACAGGCTGATATTCACATACCCATTCAGCTGCCCATTCAGTGGCTCTATCTAGCCATTGACCCGCCCATTTATTTGATAGCATGTGGTCAATGCCACAGAATACCGGTGCAGGTAGTTGAAAATCCAACCTTGAGATGTTCGCTCCTCAATGGCCCTCAGCAGTCAAGTGCTTGATTGCACTCCTAATGTAATACCTTTTGCTGCTGTTATTTCCAAAATGGTCCCCCGTCCCTGACCTCCAGACACATTACCCTACTCTGTTGTAACCCTACCTGTTTCCTGCTGCTTTATCCTTCCTACACTTATAGAAACTTCCACACGTTCATAGTGTCAGGGCTGGCTTATCCCTTCCTTCGCTGGGATGGTTGCTCAGCTGTCGGCTAATTGCCAGCTCTCATCTCTCTCCACAGTTACCCAGCTGTTCTGATCCTACTCGTTTGAACTGCCTACTTAAAGCTGTCCAGCTCACTTCATCTCTGCCTTCGCCTTGGTCACATCACAAGAAACCATCTCCGGCGTTCCTGTTTAAAGACTGGCTTGCTGACATCCCTTCTGGCTCCTTATCCTGCTTGCTGTCCCTCTACTTGGATCCCTGACTTCTGGTCTGGCTGATTACCCGAATTGGTTACTGAACTCTGGCCTGGCTGACTACTTGATCCGGTTACTGGACTCTGGCTATGCTTTGACTATGCTTACTCTATTTACCTTTTTATTTTTTATTAATAAACAAGTGTGATTTAATTGTACTTCTATCTCGGTCTGGTTCATGGTTTCTGAAACATAGTTAGTCTGGTTGAAAATAGACACAAGTCCATCTAGTTCAACCAATCAATAACAACCTTTCCTACTAATCCTTCTGCCCATACGGACCACACTAGCCAACTATTAGGTGTCCTTAGCAACCCCCCTCCCCCCAACCTCCCCTGTTATGATTAAATAAATTAATATTAAGGAATCCATGGAAAGCACAAGTGCAAGGTACATATTGGAATAAAATTGAGGAAACTACGGAATAAGCTACACTCTTTATAAATGTGGGAATATGAAAGATGTAGAAGTTGCTTTTCTCCTAAAAATTTTATATCCTGTTCCCAATTTGCTGTAATGATAAAATCCAGGCCTATATAATTGCTGTAGGTACAAACAACTGTATGTACATGAACTGTGCCATAAAAACAAAACAAAACTTAAGATGCTTGGATGAAGTGTCGCCCGCGTGCTCCACCATTTATTTTTTCATCCAGGCATTGCTGCAATGCAACAGTCCATCCCCGTTCTGTCACTAAGCTTGTGTTCTGAAAACCCCAGGGTTTAGTATTCCCAAACCCTCCCACCGCTATCTCTCACAAACAAAAAATAAATTTCTCACTGTCAGTGTAAAAATAGATTTTCTTGCAGCCACCAAGCAGAATAAAATTCTTGGAAGTGCAAATATGATTGGTAATATAGAAAGGAAAGAGAGAGAGAAGAAAGGATAGAGCTCTGGCTACCAAAGTACACCCCCAGTGACTCTGTGAGGTATCTGCTGATTATGGGAATGGTGGCTAACAATGAAAATGAAGTGAACTTTTTGATTTTAGCACAGCTGTAGTGTTTGCTGGGCTGCATTAGTAAATCATTAGTAGCTCACTGTTTTCATCTGTAGCTTTATATTGCTAATTAAAGCAAGTTGGCCTGAAACAAAAATTTATTAAAAAAGCATGGGCACATACCTTTCGGCACTGTCAAGTGTCAGTATATACCTTAAAACAAATGTAGCACCCTCTACCAATTACTAGGAGACTGTCAGTACAGGCAAATTTAGGAAGGCCTATGCTGCAAGCTAGGCCTGTCTATTTTGATCTGGGGGGCTGGGAGTGGTAGAGTAGCAGTGGGTGTGGCTCCCTGTGCTCTAATTCTGAGGTTCCTCCCCTGCTTCCAGGGAGAATGTTCTGGAAGAGGGGCTGGACCTAGACCTGGAGTGGCAGGCAGCTCATGTGGGAGCCCTGACCAATCCCCATCTGGTAATGGCAAGGGGCAGGTCTCCTACATAAGCTGAGGTAACATGCCACTGGGAGATTTTTCGGCTGAGTGAAGTGGAGGATGGCATACTACACAGCAGCAGGAGGACACCCCGATCTGGGGGGGTGTATAATCGCAGGAGGAGGTCCAGGGAGAGCTGTGAGGGAACCTTGCCATTACACGTCATTGGCAACTTCTTTATCATCACACAGTTGTTGATAAAGAACTCCTGGATCGGAGGGGCAGGTGAAGCTGTCAGAACGTATGGGCCAGTCAAGTTCCTCATCAAGGACTCAGGGCAGAGAGAGGTCGGAGAGTGTTACCACAGTGGCAGGCTGGATGTGCCAGGAAGTCTGTGAGGGAACTTCTACACGGTCATTAACAAAGTCTTCATCATTTACACAGTGAGTGATGAGGAGTCCTGGATCAGAGGAGAGACTGTGGGGATATGTGTCAAATCGATGTGGCCTGGGGGCACAGGATTTGCAGGCTGGGCTGGCTAGGAACAGTAGTCCACCATCCATCAAATGCTTTTAAACTACTAGGCATCTGGGGAGAGGTGCTGCAGGCCTCTGGCCTAGTAGCAGTGAGCAACCAGAGCTGGCTTAAGGACTTATTCAGAGTGGGTCCTTCTTGCTCATAGAAGAAGATGTGACATTACTTTACTTCAGGATAAGTTTTGTGCAGGAGGAAAGAAGTTCTGGGAACATTACTCTTACACGGTCAAGAGTGATGTCCTCATTCTTTACACGGTAATGGATGGGGAATTTTTGGAAGCAATACTCTGCAGGAGTTGAGCGGAGGAGCAGCAACAGTCTGCATGGTGATGCAGGAGGAAGATCATAGCAATTATAAATGCACATCATCTCTTCTGGCTCTAACTATGTGCTAGTGTGTGAAATCTTTAAAATATGATGGCAATTGAACTAGGCTATGGGCATTAGAGGTGCGCATCTTCACTGGTCTCATGATTCGATTTGATTGCGACTATCTGGTCGATTCAATTCCGCGATGCATCGCGATGCAACACGATGCATCATGATTACAGACAAACTCCCACTTCTACTTGGGCCGTCTAGGTGGCCCTTCCACCCTGCAAACTTCTGGGACACACCACAGGTCTTAAAAGATTGCCCAGCCATTCAGAACAGTGCAGTGCGACATGCGCACCCTTTACACTTGCTTTTTCTTAGCTTTGCTTCGCTTCAAAAATTATACCCCATGTAGCTTCAGTGGTGCTTCAAAGCGTCTTCAAAGCCTCCATAGAAGTCTATGGCAAAGCTCGCTTGAAGCCTCATCGAAGCCCCATCAAAGCTTCACCAAAGCCCCACCGAAGCCTCATGGAAGCACCAAGCAAAAGCTGGTGTAAACAAAACTGTAAGCTAACCATTTTATTTAGTGACAGGAGCTTTAACAAAGCGTGTCTGAAGCCATGTTTTGAAGCCAGTGTGAACAAGTCCAAAGGGTTAATAGCGTCAGCAAAGCGTGGTGCCCATTGATTCCAATAGCAGGGGTGGTGCAGGAGCAGTGCGCCTGAAAGATGCTGTTTGCAGGACTTTTACTAATGTCCTCCAAGCGCACCGCCCCAGTGTGAAAGCACTCGGGCTCTTACACTGGGGCTGCAGGGGAGGTGTTTTTCAGGCACTTTAATACCGCTATTTTTTAGCCCAAAAGCACCTGAAAAATGCCCCAGTGTGAAAGGGGTCTTAAGGACTCCATACAGCACTATCAAACTGGAGCCCAAGAGCATTTAGAGGGGTTAGAGAAAGTTGCTAGACTTTTTTTTTAGTGCTTTGTGCCAAAATAAATGTTGTCATCATGAGTCAAGAGTGTTGAAGGAAGATTCCTTTATTGATATTGGTGCCAGGTCCAGATTGGCTCAACTATTCACTTCATCCCTTTGGACGTGTACCTCTGCCTGAAACTTTTTTGCGGGTGTTTACTCCAATGACTATGGCTATTCAGCTATCTGGGCAAAATTTTGCTAGTTAAACATAAGGAAGAAATGTGATGCTCCAGAGACCAGAAAGGCTGATTTTAAGCGTCTGTCACTTGTAATTCCTTAGCAGACCATCAGACAAGGTGAATTCACCAGCAATGTCTCCTTTCATTACGTAATAGGAGATTAAATAAAATCTTCATATAATAAATGACCTTCACTGAGTCTAAAACTAGTTCAATTCTGTCTTTCATCCATTATTGGATTTGGCCAGTGCTGAATTGTCTTAATGTGTATGTAAAGGCATTCACCCCTCTGTTTGTTCTGGTGACAATTTTCACAAAGACAGGAAGTGAAATGAAGATCTAACATGTTTGAGTTTTCCCCAGAGCAGAAGTGAAGGTGAACATCCAATGATGACAATTGTTTTAGTGTCTTAGGCTGGCCATAGACGGGCAAATTCCTTTCCTGCAATCCGTGGCCATAGACAGTGCTGACTGGGAAATCCCTCCTGCTGAGACATTTCTCTTGGCGGGGAAGCCATCCCCATCTGGAAAAGACAGTGATTATTTCTAGCAGCTATAGCAGCCACTAGCGATAATCACAAGTAGCAAGAATCACAACTTGTTACAATCAGCATGCCCATACATGGTTCAAATCTCTGCTGGTTTCTGCTGAACCGGTCAAGACTCGAGCCATTTATGGCGGGCCCTAGATGAGAGTTTGACTCACTAGAGGGAGATTTATTCTTCATTTCCATTTGCACCTCTATCTGGAACATCCTCTATGCTTCTTTCCTCCTCAGTTGTCCTTTTATTTATATAAAAAAAATATTATTTAACCAGTGTAATCAGTTAAAGTGGGGTACCCCCTAAAAAAAAAAAATTAAAAGTCAGCAGCTACAAATACTGCAGCTGCTGGCTTTTAATAATCGGACACTTACCTGCCCCAGGGTCCAGCGATGCGGGGGAACGAAGCCCCCCCCTCGCTCCCCGCTCCGCTCGGGGCGCCGTCATGCATACTGTGGGCACCCGGCTGTGGCTTCACAGCCGGGCACCCACTGCGCATGCGCGAGCGGCGCAGGGCGCCGTGATACGCCGTACAGTCACCTGGGACACATGACAGGTCCCAGGTGAATGTGCGGCGCGAGGGGAAGTGATGTCACCAGCCTGGGCAATGAGGAAGGCAGATTACGAGGGACCCCCTAGCAACCGGAATTTAGAGGTGAGTAAAAATTTTTTTTTTTGCCAATTATTTTATTTTTATTTTTTTTTACAAATTTTAAGCACTTTTAATTTTTTGGTGGCAATACCACTTTAATTAGCTATTTAACTGCTTTAAAGCTGAACTCTAGAGAAAAGAAAAATCCCAGATAGCAAGGATAACTTGTCACAAATTTGTGAATTGTAAGTCTGTTAGCTTGCTGCACATTTTCACTGGCATTTTGTACACTTGCAGAGCACCTGAAGCACAACTTCTAGTTGACACTTTTCCAATTTGTAGCAAATTTGCGTGTCAACTCTTTAGTAAGAGCAAAGTTGCAGTGGTGAGTCTACAAAATTCAGCCACAGTGACCCCTGTGGTGGGATGACTATTGCACAACATAACTGAACCAGAACTTGCGGCAGACTTGCAGAATGTTTGCAAAGAAAGTTGATCTGGAGTCATGCAATGTGAACTTCCTGCAATTGTGCAACAAACTTGTGAAGTCTTCAAGTCTAACGATATGTTAGCAAGTAATTTTCAAACTTGCAGAACAGTTGCTTGCTATCTGGGATGTTCCTTGCAGCGGGTCTGCTTCCAAACTGCAAGGGTTGAATGCTCATTTAGGTCTATAGGACTAAAAAAAAGCACTTTAGTTTATACAATCCTCCACTCCCCTGGCAGCCAGCACTCTCCTCTACTCCCCTGTGCTCTGGCAGTGGACAGTCCTTTGGAATCCTCACATCCAATGGAGATCTATGGAGAACCTTCAATTGCTGCAGGGACCAGTCTAAAGCCTCGTACACATGATCGTATTTTCCACAGACAAAGAATCAGATTTTTGTCCAAAAGGCGTGTGTCGCGAACTTGTCTTGCATACAAACAGTACACAATTGTCGGCCAACAAACATGAACGCAGTGGCGTACTACGTGGAATTTCAGCTCTTGAGCTTCACCCTTTGGGCACCTTCTGCTAATGTCGTGTTTGCTGAGCATTGATTCCGAGCATGTGTGTTTGTACTTTGGACTTTTGTGTGACGGACTGTACACCCGATACGAAAATCTGACAACAGACTGTTGTCCACTGAAAATTTACTAGCCTGCCATCCAACATTTGTTGGCGGAAAGTTGGCCAGCAATTGTCCAATGGAGCGTACTAACGGTCTGATTTTTAGGCAAACATTCCCTGCCGAAAATCCGATTGTGTGTATGAGGTTTTATAGCCTGGAGAGAGTCTGTGGGAATAGAGGATCGGGTAAGTAAAGCTGACTTTTCTTGAGCCCCTAATCTAAATAGGGTTTTAGCTGTTCCTTGAACAATGAGCCAACTCTGCCTCTCAGATAAGTTCCTATTTACACCATTGATCTTTTTAGCTATCTGTAAGGGGGTAATTCTTCCCAATGACTACAACTCTTTGGGAAGGCACAGCAGTGTAGTGCTTAGCACTCTCACCTAGCAGTAAGAAGGGTTGCTGGTTCAAATTCCAACCACAACACTACCTGCCTGGAGTTTGCATGTTCTCCCTATGCCTGTGTGGGTTTCCTCCAGGTACTCTGGTTTCCCCCCAAAGACATGCAGGTAGGTTAATTGGCTTCTATCCAAAATTGACCCTAGTATATGAATGGGGACCTTGGATTGTGGGCTCCTTGAGGGTAGTGACCAATGTGAGTGTGCAATGTACAGGCATAGGGACAAGTGTAGACACTCAGGTTGAACTGGATGGACTGGTGTCTCTATTCAACCTTACTAATTATGTAAAGTGTGTGGAGCATTTTTCCCACTGACCATTATAGATATAGTAATTTTTATCAGAGGTTCCCTGAGACCGGAAAGTTATTTTAAGGGTTCCTGTGTGTTGAAAAGGTTGAGAAAGGATGATTTAACCTTTGTAGAGTGAAGGCAGTCCCACTAAAAGGAATCATTTTCCCTTCCCAGTTCAGCTTTATTTGTATATTGGGACAAAAATATCACAACAGGTAAAGTACACCTGATAAAACCCAGCTATGCACCCCAAGTCTTGTCCAAGTCTATATTCTGTATGTTTGTCCCACTGTGAGGATTTTGAAAAGGATCAGAAATGCTTGTTGCTTCAGCAAATGTTGAATTGATTAAAAATTGAGGTCAGACAATTTGCATTTTCCCCCCTCTTCTCATAATGTGGAAATAATTGTGATCATAGCCACAAAAATCTAAAGAAAAAATGAGTCTAGCAATCAAAGCTAATGCCGCGTACACACGATTGAATTGTCCGGCGTACTTAGTCCAGCAAATAATCCGGCGGATAGTCCGGCGGACTTTCTACCGAACGGACTTGGCCACACATGGACACACAGAAAGTCCGGCGTTTGCTAGTGTGATGACGGGACTAGAAAAAGGAAGTTCAATAGCCAGTAGCCAATAGCATCATTTTCGTACTTGCTTCTGAGCATGCGTCATTCTTAGTCCGCCGGACTTTACGCTGAGAAAGTCCGCTGAAGCCCACACATGATCGAATTGTCCGGTGAAATGTGTTTCGGAGGACTAAGTACACCGGACAATTTGATCGTGTGTACGCGGCATAAGATCTGAAAGCAATGTTTACATACTCTAAAAAGATTCTCCTTCAAATCCCTTCCAGGTATGGTTGCCACCTCAGCCCTTTAAACCACAACACATATTAAAGCGGAGGTCCACCCTAAAGTGGACCTTCCGTTCATTGGAATCCTCCCCCCCTCCGGCGCCACAATTGGCACCTTTCAGGGGGGAGGGGGGTGCACGTACCTGTACAGTACAGGTATCTGCACCCACTTCCGGGATAGCTCTCTGGGGAAAGGGGCGTAGATTTACGCCCCTTACCGAAAGTCCCCCGCTGCCTGCTGGGAAACACACAGATCCCAGAGGCAGCGGGTCCATCCTTATTGCGCAGCGCGACTCGCACATGCGCAGTAGGGAACCGGGAAATTAAGCCGAAAGGCTCCACTTCCTGATTCCCATACCCAAGATGGCGGCGGCAGCACCCGAGAGACGATCGAGAGATCGGCTTCGGGTGCCGACATCGCGGGCGCGCTGGGCGGGTAAGTGTCCTTATTTTAAAAGTCAGCAGCTGCAGTATTTGTAGCTGCTGGCTTTAAAAAAAAAAAACGGCGGAACTCCCGGCGGACTCCCGCTTTAACTACACAGATTCTGTGGCTGATTAAGCTGGTAATTAAACTCACTTGGTGTTTTATCTGCATTCAATTAGCCTCAGAACCTGTGTAATTCAACAGTGTTCGGGTTTAAAGGGATGAGGTGGCAACTCTACTTCCAATTTGCAAGACAGGGCCCTGCAGCCTCTTCTTCACTATGCTCTGGCGGTTGTATGCCATTTCAACACCAATTCCAAAGCAGAGCTTATATGCCAGCATCGGACATAAGAACGCTGAGGGTCAGTCCACTGCATGAGGGGAGCAATCAGGGGCGGACTGACAACTCATGGGGCCCCCAGGCAATAGGAGATTATGGGGCCCCCAGGCAATCAGACATTATGGGGCCACACAGTATACACAAACACACACATACACAGTATACAATTACACAGTATACACAGACATGTTTTTATTGGCTGAGAAGGTACTGGAGAGGTGGGGCAGCTATAATCTAAGGATTTTTAGACCAAAAGGATGCCGGTAAGGGACATTTCAGAGACAGATGTAAAAAAAAAAACACAGATTTTTACATACTTTCCCTGGTTTTACTGAGGCTGGCAACCCAGATGGGGCCCCTTAGTGGCACGGAGCCCTCGGGCAGTGCCCGAGTGGCCCAATGGTCAGTCCGCCCCTGGGAGCAATGGAGAGCACAGGCTGCCAGGGGGAGCGAAGGATCGGGTAAGTAAAACTTATTTTTGCTGCCCCATAGGCCTAATATACATGAAACCCTTGTAGTACAGAAGCCGCCCCACTGAAGAGCAGGGTCAGATTAAGAACATCATGGGCCTGGTGCTGAGGATTTTGATGGGGCCTTTTATAAACAATAAATAAATAAAAATGCTAACTATTTTTTGTTATAACAAATTAAATTAAAGAGAGAGAGGGAGGAAGAGAGAGAGAGAGAAAGGGGATGAAAGAGGTGTGAGGGGTAAGGGAGGGAGGATGAGAGAGAAAGGGGGGGATGGGAGAAAGTGGAAATGACATCAACGCAGCCTGGCCAAGGCAAATGACGGAAGGCACAGAACCCAGAAGGAAGGCCGGGTGAAGATGGAAGTGCCCGGGCTCCGCCAGACTTCACAGCACAGCACTGGAGGGCTCAGTCTGACAATTTAAGTGTACCCTAATGTGCTAATATGCTGGGCACACTTTTACATTATGGCATAACCTACCCCTGGGCCTCTAAAAAGTAGTAATGTTAGAAAAGTTTACTACCGCTTTACTATCACCGGAGCCTCTCATGGGGCCCCTACTGACCCTGTGGCCCTTGGGCAGTGCCTAAGTACATGGTTGTCAACATTTCAAAAATATTTTCAGGGACGCTTTTTTTTACAAGTGCTATATTTAGAGTAGCTGACATCCCCCGTGTTCCTCTATACATCACAATAGTAATTACAAAATAAAATAAGTACTAATAATGGGGCAGAACAAATATGAGGACTGTGAGATTTCCTTTAGTTGAACTGACAAAAGTGCCCATTCTAGAGCTGGTAACATTGAGGAACATATAATTTTAACATATAATTTTAAAGAACAGTTTTTGTGGGTAAGAGGCATAGGGGAGGAGTGTGGATGGTATAAAAGTGGGAAGTACGTGCAGGTGAGGGAGAGGAATGTGGAGGGTCTAACAGTGGGCACTATGTACATGAGAGGAGTGCAGAGGGTATGGCAGAAGGCACTATGTACAGGAGAGGAGTGGGCAGTATGCACAGCAGAGGAGTGTAGAGGGTATGAAATTGGGCACTATGTATAAGAGAAGAGTGTGGAGGGTATGACAGTGGGCACTATGTACAGGAGAGTAGGACAGTAAGCAGTAATTACAGGAGAGGAGTGTGGAGGGAGGGTATGACGGTGGGCACTATGTATAGGAGAGGAGTATGGAGGGTATGAAAGTTAGTAGTATGTACAGGAGTGGAGGGTATGACAGTGGGCACTATGTATAGGAGAGAAGTGTTGGAGGTATGACAGTGGGCACTATGTATAGGAGAGAAGTGTTGGAGGTATGACAGTGGGCACTATGTATAGGAGAGGAGTGTGGAGGGTATGACAGTGAGTAGTATGTACAGGAGAGGAGTATGGAGGGTATAGCGGTGGGCACTATGTATAGGAGAGGAGTATGGAGGGTATGGCGGTGGGCACTATGTATAGGAGAGGAGTATGGAGGGTATGTCGGTGGGCACTGTATAGGAGAGGAGTGTGAAGGGTACGACAGTGGACACTATGTACAGGAGAGAAGTGTATGACAGCGGGCACTATGTACAGGTGAGGAGTGTGTAGGATATGACAGCGGGCGTTATGTATAGGAGAGAAGTGTGGAGGGTATGACAGTGAGCAGTATGTACAGGAGAGAAGTGTGGAGAGTATGACAGTGGGCACTATGTATAGGAGAGAAGTGTGGAAAGTATGACAGTGGGCACTATGTATAGGAGAGAAGTGTGGAGAGTATGACAGTGGGCACTATGTATAGGAGAGAAGTGTGGAGAGTATGACAGTGTGCACTATATATAGGAGAGGAGGATGAAGTAATCTGGGAAGGAAAAATGTAAAGGTTTGTGGAAGGATGTTTAGGAACTTGCGTAGTGGTTAAGCGGGCCAGACATGGATTGCAATTACACCAATTAAGCAGAGACCAGCCATAGTCGATCTATGTATGGGCTAGCTGGTTTTACACAAGTCAACCTATTAACCGACTTGAGTGCAACCAGCCTGTAAGGTTTTCCCCAAAACAATGCTAGCTATAGTTAGCAACACTAATCATTGTATTCACTGGCAGAACACAATAACACTGCTGGAGTGATTGCCCCATTCACAGGGCAGCTGGTGAGAGGGTGTGTGGGGACAGGCTGGGGAGAGATACTAGTCAGTCCCTGGGTAGGCACTGGTTAGTATCAGAGCCAGATACACACAGGTTACATACGCCACGATCATTAGAGTGAGAGCAATAATTCTAGCACTAGACCTCCTCTGTAACTCTAAACATGTAACCTGTAAAAAAATGTAAAGCATGGCTTAATACACAAAAAATCGTGATGATTTTTACATGTAGGAGAGAAGTCTCAGAATGGGCCTGGTTGCCAAGGGGTTAATTATCATAAGTAATATACAAATAATTATTATAAGCACTGTGAGTTCATCCTCTCAGTCTGCTGCAGAGCGTTCCAGCTTGTATCTATACTGCCGCTCTGTATGTAGCTTCTGACAGGCTGCGCAAGGAGCCCCGTATCTCCGGAACCATATATGATAGCAGCCCCATATTTTAACCAGTGCTGGGGTGGGTCTTTAGCCACCAAATATGGGGTCTCTGTGACTCCTGATCGCCGAGCTACAATCCTCGAAGTCGATCTTTTTTTTTTTTTTTTTTTTTTTTTTTGGGCAAATGGGCCTATCTTGAGAAAGGGGCCTGGAGCTGCAGCTCCAATAGCCTCTATGTTAATCCGGCCCTGCTGAAGAGGAGCTTTTTCCTTTCCCTGGAGATAGGCTTTAACCTTTCATCCATCCTTTAAATGATAATGTTTGTTATTTTGAAAAGCCAGCATAAGGCTAGGTTCACACTATTGCGATGCGGGAACGCCGCGAATCCGCGGCGTTTTCCCGCATCGCTCACCTCCCGCCGGCAGTTCACACTGCCCTATGCGGACGGCTGGGGGTGTCAATGTTATGTTAATGACACCCCCAGATCCGTCGGCATATCGCAGTGCGATCTGCCGACTCGCACAGGAATCGGATCGCATGGTGTGAACCCCCATGCGATCCGATTCCGTTGCGGACCCAAAAAAGGGTCCTGTGCGAGTTTGCTGCGGGACCGCTGCGAGTTCAGCCATACTATCTGTATGGCTGAACTCGCAGTGCTACGGAGATCGGATGTGATTTGCTGTGCGAATCACATCCGGTTCTCCCCCCGCAGCGGTGTGAACCCAGCCTAAAGGAGGAAAAGTAGTAGTGAAAAAAGCATATACGGGTTAAATCAATCATTTTTAATATATTAGTCTTTCCTGATCTGTGTAACTGGGGGTGCGACCTTTGACTACAAACTTTGAACTAAAAAGTGACAGTCTTTTTTTTTTTTCCCCTGAAATTTGGGAGCTATGGCTACAGATAAGCAGATAACTTCTCAAGCATGGGAGGGGAGTGTTAGGTGTGACCTCAACAAGTCACCTATTTGTCAGGTTATGTTACCGTTTCCCAATTGTTAGTTAGAGTTCTTATCCAAGCAAAGAGACACGGAGATATTATTCAGTATTTCTGCTCAGAAGTCCGTCGTTAACTCTGACTGTCTCTGACTTTCTCTGGCTCTGAGCTCTTTATTACTTCTCTTTTATAGACAGAAAAGGGCAAACATCAGCAAATGTAAAAAAACAACATTTTTGCAAAGGAAAGACAATTCTCCGGGTGTTATCAGCTGATAAGACAATCTTCTGGGCGTAGACTGCTTTTTAGGGCTGATGCGGCCTCTTCTTGATGAGTACGTGACTAAAGATGACGAATCCTTATTTTACAAAGAAGGATAGAAAAATACATGTATTTAGTAAGACATACGGTCAACCATTTTGTTTTGACACCCCTTAATCCTTACATTTCCCCCTTTGACATCACCCCTCCCTCTTGCCCTGGGTCCACCTGAACAAGTTCTAGTCGGCCTATATCCAGAGTACTCTCCCTGACCGCGAGTTGTCAGAGGGGTATACACCCATCCCCCTGGACAGTACCAACATCTAAAATTCAGGAAGAGTGGCTTTTCTGACAGATGGGTGATGTCAAGAATCTAAATCTACCTATCTTCACAAAAGTTCCATCTTTTCCGCATCATTTACCTTGGCTTTCTTGCAAAAGCACATAAGCAGTTTAAAGCATGCATAAAAGAAAAATACGAATAAGAGCACCACTATAATCGTCATTGCTGCCTTCTTAACCCAAGAGAATAACCCTGAGAAACTAAAAGTTCCACCAAACGGATCCCAGTCGCGACCAATATTTCGGGCCTTCTCTTGTAAATTCTTTACTTCCGTACGGTGTTGTGCAATGATGTCATAATAGTCAGGTACCTCAATGCTGGTGTTATGTATCCAAGTACAGCACTCATAGTCCTCAGTAGTTTCACAGAGTCCTGTCAGTGCTGCACTCATACTTTCAATTGCTAATTCATGTAATTCTAATTGTTGTCTGATGGCTCTGGTCTCCAGATTTAACTTAGTAATGTCATCAGAGTTTTTCTCCAAAACATCATTAATAATTCCTGTATAGTTATTTAGTCTTTTCATTAAGTCTATACCCCATCCTGTCCAGGACGGGAACCAAGCCCATGCCATGTCCTTCTTCAGGAATATTTCTCTTTTACTACGATACCTGAGGGGATATCTAGGGTGCATGCTAGCTTCTAATAGGTGATCACCTCGTTCATCACCTACTACTCCCATTACTGGTACTAAACTTGCGAGGTAGCACCATCCCTGAGCTCTTCTAGGTATCCAAGTATAACATTTATCCTCACAACAGATGTATATATTGTTTCCTAGAGCTACTGATCTTGAACTGATATCATTTCTATAACGAGAGGTGTATCCATAGAGGGATAAGTTGGATACTAACCACCTAACATTATTATCCACAATGTTAGTGAAGTCAGATAATGTCTGGTGTGTGCTGGAATTACTGGGATAGAAGCTTCCATTTAATACGACAATGGACAAATTAAACTTGCTGTCTTGGCATTCTCCATTTCCTCCCGTTGTGTTCCCTAAGTTGAAACACCAATCAGGGGAAAAGGCGAGACCATTTGACTTAAACATTACTGTCTCGCTGGTATTTGTTCTAATTATGTTAATGCTACTGTTAGCAAGATCAGTATAGTTTATAGGAACTGCCATCAGTGGTATACTTGCTGTGCTGGGGTGTAATTTGCTACAAATCCAACATTTCTCATATCCTGACTTCTGGGCATAAGCATATTTAAACTTCAGTAATAACATTTTTTTAGAAAATCCTTCATCCTTGTGTATTTTATTCTGTGAGGTAACCAAACTATTAGCCAGGATTACTGAAACAATAAAAAGATACATGTTGTCATTTGCCAACTGGCTCCTTTTTACAATGAGAAGCGTGGATCCAGGTAGGTTTCCCTTCCAATTTCACTGAGGTTGCTGTAATCAATAGCACCTGGAAAGGACCTTCAAACCTTGGTTCCAGTGTCTTTCTGGTATGTTTCTTTACATACACATAGTCTCCTGGTTGTAGATCGTGAGTACCTGTGACAGAATTAGGGTCTGGAAGAGAAGAATACACACTCTTGTGGATTTTAGTCAGACGCTGTTGCAACTGTATTACATACGTAGTTAAACTATCACATTGTAATTGCATACTTTGAGGAAAATATAAACCTAATCTAGGTGCACTTCCAAACAGTATTTCATATGGGGATAACCCAGTTTTTCCTGTTGGGGTGTACCTAATAGAGAACAAAGCTAAAGCTAGGCACTCAGGCCATGGTTTGTTCAACTCCTGCATAGCTTTTTGTATTTTCAGCTTGATTGTACCATTTACTCTTTCTACTGATCCTGAACTCTGTGGGTGGTAAGGAGTATGAAAACTTTGTTGAACCCCTAACATTGCCATCACATTTTGCATTATTTCTCCCGTGAAATGTGTCCCCCTATCTGATTCTATTGTTTCTGGGAGACCAAACCTAGGTATCAGCTCAGTAATCAGTTTCTTGGCGGTGGCTTTTGCCGTAGCTGATTTCACAGGATAACTTTCGGACCAGCCTGAAAATAGGCAGATGCACACGAGAACAAATTCAAAGGGGCCGCTCTTAGGCATTTGTATGTAGTCAATCTGCAGTCTCTGAAAGGGATATTGGGCCCGGACCTGATGTTTACGTGGGGTTTTCACTCTCTGTCCTGGGTTATTAATCAGACAGATTTGGCATGCAGCACAGTAGTTCCTTGCAGTACTACTGAATCCAGGGGCTAGCCATCCTTGGCTTACAATCCTATACATAGAATTGGAGCTGACATGAGTGGGTAAGTGAACAGCCGCTGCCATTGCTGGGTATAGAGAGGCAGGTAGGCATATTCTGCCTCCTTCCCTCCATATATTGTCAAGGCCTAGTGCAGCTCCCTCCTTAACCCAACGGTCCTTCTCAATAGCCCCTGCTTGTTCCTGTAGTTCCATTAGCTGCTGCCATGTGGTTTCGGGCATACTCACCTGTACCGTGGCTAAGGTCTCAGGGCTTACTTCCCCTAGAGCTGCCTTCTTTGCAGTTAAATCTGCAAATGCGTTTCCTTTTGCCTCAGTTGTTTTTGCGCTTGTGTGTGCCGCTATCTTCATGATGGCTACTTTTATAACCTTTTGAAGATTGTTCAGGACTCTTTTGATTCCTTCACCATGTTTAACAGGTGTGCCTGCTGCTGTAAGGTAACCTCTAGCTTTCCATATGTGGCCATAATCATGTGCCACACCGTAGGCGTATGCGGAATCAGTGTAAATGTTCCCTTCTTGTCCCTCCAAGTGTTCTAGGGCTTTCTCTAGAGCGGTTAGTTCCGCTTCTTGTGCCGACATGTGTGCTGGTAGTGACTTTGCCTCAATTACCTGTGTGTCCGTTACCACAGCATAACCTGTGTGATATTTACCTTTGTCATCGGCAAATCTACTACCATCTATGTACAGTGTGTGTTCTGCATTTGCAATGGGTATGTCTGTGACATGTGGGAACCCCGTGGTTTCTTGTTCCATAAGTTGAAAACAATCGTGTTCATCAGATGTTATGTCTTGAAACGAAAGTGTGTCAGAATCCTGAGTATCTTGTGCTGTATCTACACCATTATCATCATTACTCCCCCCTGTCAAATCTGTCTGTAATGGTAAAAGCTGTGCTAAGTTAAAAGAAGTGCATCGCTGAAAGGTAACATTGGGGGGTAGGAGCAAAGTGCATTGTAGACGCAGCTGCCTTGCCATTGATATGTGTTTTGGTTGGACCTGTGATAAGATGGCGTGTATGTCATGTGTGGTATGTACCACTACAGGATTGTCTAAGACAATTTCTGAGGATTTGTCAATGATAATTGACACTGCTGCGACTGCTCGTACACAGGACGGTGATCCTCTAGAGACAGGATCGAGAGCCGCCGAGAAGTATGCTACCGGCCTTTGTTTGATGTGTTGTTGTGTCAACACCCCTGTTGCGTGTCCCGTGCTTTCAGCAATGTACAAATGAAATGTTTTGGTATAGTCAGGGATCCCGATCGCAGGTGCCGAAATTAGTAACCTTTTTAAGGTGCTAAAAGATTCATGACCTGCTTCTGTGAGTACATAGGGTACTATTTTCAAGCAATCATATAATGGCTGCATCAGAGAACTGGCATGTGGTATCCATTGTCTACAATATGATACCATTCCCAGAAACATACGAAGTTGCTTAAAATTGCGTGGGATATTCATTTGTCTTATGGCCTGGACTCGGTCTTCAGTGAGATGTCGAGTACCCTGGGATATACAGTGGCCCAAAAAGACAACCTTTTTCTGACATACCTGTAACTTAGTTCTATTCACCTTGCACCCTTTTTCAGCCAGGAATTGTAACAATGAGAGAGTGGCTTTTAAACAAGTATCGTTATCCGGACAACATAACAATAGGTCATCTACATATTGCAACAATACACAAGTGTCAGGCGGTAGCCATTCCCCCTATTTTTACTTTTTAAGGTTTTGTCAGTGGGGCATCGGACAAAAGACCGTCATAACCACTTATGGGTATGGTGTCACGGGACGTCATGTGTGGAGGGACTACTGAATCAGACAACAGACTGCGTGACGCTCCTGTGTCAACCAAACAAGGAATATGTTTACCTTCCACCTTCATCAACATGTGGAGCATTTTGTTCTCTGATTCAGCTAGGACTGGGGCAAGTCATACGGTCGGATCGTCCCTATCATTGGTACGCCTCTGTCTGTAGTCCCTCGTGTCTCTGTCCGTGTTTCCTTCCTGTTCGTCTTTTATCCTTTTCCTACAGTCTCTTTTTATATGTCCCACCTTGTTGCAGTAATAACAGGTAAGAGGTTTACGGGAGGAATTCCCTCCTTCATTGACCCGGGCAACAGTGTTAACTCCCGGTGTCCTTCTGGGTTTAGTTTCTGCTAAATCAGCCTCTATGCCTTGTGCTTTCTGCAACAATGTTCCTCTGTCCCGTATGGCTCTCCATTCGGGAGTACATGCCTTCAGTTTGTCACCTATTTGGGGTACTAGTCCTTCCATAAACTGTCGATTGAAAGCCCTAATGGTGACGGGTAAGGCTAAATCTAGACCTTCGTCAGCCATCATGCTTTCCATGTTGAGGTAAAATTCTGTAACAGTCTGACCTGGGGCCTGTTTTATGGGCGCTGTCGAACCCCTTTCCTGCTGTTTCCCTTGGCAAAATTCTCGTAACTGAGCAATAAACAGGGGTCTAGAGTCTATATGACGGGGGTGTACTCCTGGCGGATCTGCCGCTGGATCCCCTTGTGGTCTATGTGGAGCAATTTCATTCATAAATTGATTAAACATTGTCAGTGTCATTTTATGTCTACACAAATCTTCCCCATCTTGCCAAGTTGCTTCATGTGTGTCTAGTAATTGTGTCACGAATCTACAGAATGCGGCAGGTTTTGCTACGGGATCAGGAGCATTCTGTATTAATGCCATAAGAGTGTCAGCCGACCAAGGTGTCCATGTCCTCAGAACGACTTGTCGGGTCACTGTAGGTGGCTGTCCTGCTTGACCCGCATTTGGATTATTTACTTGTATTACCCTAGTCCGACTATGGACTGGAGCTACGGGCTCTGGTCTTTGAGCGCCGCAATGTACACATTCCTGTGCCCAGTCTGTATTCTGGGTACCGCATACTCGGCATACCCATCCTCTTCCTCTTAAGGAAGGATAAAGTTTTGGTCTTTCGCTACCTGGTGTGGTAGTGTTATAAGGAGGTGGAGTATCTCCCGTATTAACCCTATCGCCGGGAGCAGAAGGAAGACTTTTGTGTCGGACCTTCATATCCCATCCACCCTTTTCCTGACAATACTCCCATCCCTCCTCTTCAGCCCTGTTGGAAACCTTAATTAAACATTGTATTTGTGATACCCATCCGTTTTTCAATATCTCTCCCTGTCTGTCTCTCTTTATTTCTTCCCAACCTTCTACACTTAATCCATTTTCTCCATCCATCCCCAATTTCTTGAGAATCCTATTTGTGCCCTGTGCCTTATCCTTCCCATACAACATTGTAATTATGTCTTTAACAGCATAACATTTCTGAGATTCCTCCTGGGGTTTACCATGTGTCTGGCCCATTTTGACAGTCCTGCCTAGGTGGTGTTTGGATCACTTACTAAGTGTCTCGTTGCCTTCTCCTCCTAGGGTGCCAAAATACTAAAAACCTCTCCTAGATGAGATTTCTGAAATCGAATTACCTTATATGCTAGCCAACTGACAAATATTATGACCAGACTGACAGCTACAACATATACAAGCATTCCCTTTTGGTGGCCAAACACATATGACTAGATCTCCGGGACTTTGTGGAGACCTTATTTCCGTCCCATTACCATGGAATCTCTCAGCATTCGTTTCTTATTCCTGCTTTATTGAGGCAGTCAGGACTTATACTTTCAACCCGTTTTTAGGCTCATGAATCAAAAAGCGTATATCAAACTTAAGTGTCGGACCCCCAAAGTACTCTTACGAGTTAAGGGCGCATTCCGTTACCCATTGGGATGATATATGTTTCAATTCACACCATACAAACAGGGCTTATTTCATTCACAACAGACAGATGACAAGTAGACAGACAAGAAACAACGGTAACATAAGCCAAAATATTAAGTTCAAGACCCGCTTACTACAGAGGTTGGTGTTTACCTGAAGAACAATTCAGACAGATCAGGTGGGCACAAATCTAAGAAGCACAGAGTTTATAAGAAAATAAAGCTTTTCTTACCTGCGCAGGATTTGTCTGTGGTTCTTGATGTGCCCGACCATTTCGTTCCGTCCTTATGTTCGTTCGCCTCTTGTAGTTACTTCAGCGAGTCCGTGTTCGCGGCGCCAGAAATGTTAGGTGTGACCTCAACAAGTCACCTATTTGTCAGGTTATGTTACCGTTTCCCAATTGTTAGTTAGAGTTCTTATCCAAGCAAAGAGACACGGAGATATTATTCAGTATTTCTGCTCAGAAGTCCGTCGTTAACTCTGACTGTCTCTGACTTTCTCTGGCTCTGAGCTCTTTATTACTTCTCTTTTATAGACAGAAAAGGGCAAACATCAGCAAATGTAAAAAAACAACATTTTTGCAAAGGAAAGACAATTCTCCGGGTGTTATCAGCTGATAAGACAATCTTCTGGGCGTAGACTGCTTTTTAGGGCTGATGCGGCCTCTTCTTGATGAGTACGTGACTAAAGATGACGAATCCTTATTTTACAAAGAAGGATAGAAAAATACATGTATTTAGTAAGACATACGGTCAACCATTTTGTTTTGACACCCCTTAATCCTTACAGGAGATACCCCGTCGTCTTTATACAACTTGCATGAAAGTTGTGCTTGTATTTTAAGTAAGTCAGAAAATCTTCCTGTGCAATAATTAACACCCCCAACTGACTGAGTTGCTCATTATTGCCTTGCAAGAGATCAGAACCAGCTTGATTATTGCATGCGATGCTTGAAATCAAAGACTTTTTTTGCCATTTATGACATGCTCTTTTTATTCAGCTTAACAGGACCCTTCATTCATAGACAACTATCAGCTTATTATGGAAGAACTATCACAAAAATATATGTTATATGAGTCAGTAGGGCACATGTAATTTATATCAAATCCTGGTTGAGAATCACTGATTTAAATGTAAATTTTCTGTCCCTTCAAAATAACTCAACACACAGCTATTAATGTCTAATCTACTGGCAACAAGTGAAAATGTCCAAATTGGGCCCAAGGTGTCAATATTTTGTGAGGCCACCATTATTTTTCCAGCACTGCCTTAACCCTCTTGGGCATGGAGTTCACCAGAGCTTCTCAGGTTGCCACTGGAGTCCTCTTCTGCTCCTCCATGAGGACATCACGCAACTGGTGCATGTTAGAGACCTTGCGCTCCTCCACCTTCCGTTTGAGGATGCCCCACAAATGCTCAATAGGGTTTAGGTTTGGAGACATGCTTGGCCAGTCCATCACCTTTACTCTCAGCTTCTTCAGCAAGGCAGTGGTCGTCTTCCAGGTGTGTTTGGGGTTGTTATCTTATTGGAATATTGCCCTTCCGCCCAGTCTCCAAAGGGAGGGGATCATGTCTGTTTCAGTATGTCACAGTACATGTTGGCAGTGCATGTTGGCATTCATGGTTCCCTCAATGAACTGTATCTCCCCACTCATGCAACCTCAGACCATGACACTCCCACCACCATGCTTGACTGTAGGTAAGACACACCTGTCTTTGTATTACTCACCTAGCTGCCACCACACACGCTTGACACCATCTGAACCTAATACGTTTATCTTGGTCTCATCAGACCACAGGACATGGTTGCAGTAATCCATGTCCTTAGTCTGCTTGTCTTAAGCAAACTGTTTGTGGGCTTTCTTGTGTATCATCTTTAGAAGATCTGGGATGAAATCCATGCAGACCAATTTGATGCAGTGTGCAGCGTATGGTCTGAGCACTGACAAGCTGACCCCCCCACACCTTCAACCTCTGCAGCAATGCTGGCAGAACTCATTCCTCTATTTCCCAAAGACAACCTCTGGATATGACGCTGAGCACATGCACTCAACTTCTTCGGTCGACCACAGCGAGGCCTGTTTTGAGTGGAACCTGTCCTGTTAAAGCGCTATATGGTCTTGGCCACCATGCTGCTGCTCAGTTTCAGGAACTTGGCAATCTTCTTATAGCCTAGGCCATCTTCATGTAGAGCAACAATTATTTATTTCAGATCCTCTGAGGCCGCGTACACACGCGGGGACTGTTCGCCCAACTTTGTCCGCTGAACAGTGTTTCGGCAAACAGTCCGCTCGTGTGTGGGCTTTCAGCGGACAGTTTCAGCGAACAGTCCGCTGAACAAGGTTTTTCGGAAATTCCGAAAAACTGTCCGCTGAAACCTTGTTTCAGCGAACAGTCCCCTCGTGTGTAGGCTTGTTCGTCAAACTAAGTTCCGCGCATGCTCAGAAAGGATTTACACGCCGAAAGTTATAATGCAGTGTATAGGACGTCGTATTTTTCGTCCCGTCGTACGTGCCGTTCACGTCATCGCGCACAGTTTCAGCAAACTGTTCGTCCGTCGTGTGTGGCCATGTCCGTCCATGCTAATTTTGAGCGGACTGTTTGCCGAAACTGTTTGACGGACAAAGTTGGGCGAACAGTCCCCGCGTGTGTACGCGGCCTCAGAGTTCTTTGCCATGAGGTGCTATGTTGAACATCCAGTGACCAGTATGAGAGAGTGAGAGCGATAACACCAAATTCACCATACCTGCTTCCCATTCACACCTGGGACTTTGTAACACTAACGAGTCACATGACACTGGGAAGGAAAATGGCTAATTGAGCCAAATTTGGATATTTTCACTTAGGGGTGTACTCACTTTTGTTGCCAGTGGTTTAGACATCAATGGCTGTGTGTTGAGTTATTTTGAAGGGACAGCAAATTTACACTGTTATACAAGCTGTACACTCACTACTACTTTACAGCTTGTCATTTCTTCAGTGTTGTCACATGAAAATATATAATAAAATATTTACAAAGATGTGAGGGGTGTACTCACTTTTGTGAGATACTGTATATACAGTGCTCAGCATAAATGAGCACACTCCTTTTGAAATGTAAGATTTTAATTAACATCTCAATGAACACGATAACAATTTCCAAAATTTTGACAAAACTGAGTTTTATAGAACATTTGTTTAGCTCATTAAATGAAAGTAAGGATAATAATACATCTTGGATTACAAAATCTTCAGTTTTACTCAAATATGTTGATGCAAAAATGAATACACCCCACAACAAAAACTACTCCATATAGTATTTTGTATGACCGCCATGACAGCACCAAGTCTTGTAGGCATGGAATTGTTGGCAAAATACTGCAACATCTATCTTTTTCCATTCTTCAAGAACCACTTATTTTATTTTAGAGCCTGGCTGCTGGCTGGAGAGTGAGAGTGATGCTTAATTCCCCATAGGTGTTCGATTGGGTTTAGATCAGGAGACATACTTGGCCACTGAATCACTTTCACACTGTTCTTCTTCAGAAATGCAACAGGCCTTAGCCCTTGTACACACGGTCGGACATTCAGACGGAAAATGTCAGATCGGCCTGCGTTGTTGGATAATCCGACCGTGTGTGGGCTCCATCGGACTGTTTCCGTCGGAATATCCGACCGACAAAGTTTTAATTTTCCGACAACATGATCCGATCCGACTTTGTCCGATCATTTGTAGAGAATTCCGATCGGACAAAGTGCCACGCATGCTCAGATCAAATTCCTAGACCAAAGCTATTGGCTACTAGCCTTAACGTAGTCCCGTCATAACGAAATAACGTCATCACGTTACGAATGATCGGATTTTCCGACATCTCTGTCTGACCATGTGTATGCAAGACAAGTTTCGGACAAAATCTAACGGATTTTGTTGTCGGAATCTCCAACCGTGTGTACAAGGGCTAAGATGTGTGTTTTTGATCATTGTCATGTTGGAAAAGTGCACAAAGACTAAGGGCACAGAGCGATGGCAGCATCTTCTCTTTCAATATAGAACAGTACATCTGTGAATTCATGATACCATCAATAAAATGCAGCTCCCCGACACCAGCAGCACTCATAAACTGGCCCTTTGTTTTGAAAATTTGGAGACCAGTGCCTTATAGCATTTGGGGTTTTTTAACCCATATTCCTGGTCAAAAGTACCCTGGAGCAGGGAGGGCTTAGACGCACTCAGGGGCGGACTGAGCATTGGGCCACTCGGGCACTGCGCGAGGGCCCCATGCCACTAAGGGGCCCCATCAGCGTTGCCAGCCTCAGTAAAACCAGGGACAGTATGTAAAAATGTGTGGGTTTTTTACATACGTCTCTGAAATGTCCCTTACCAACATCCTTTTGGTCTAAAAATCCCAAGACTATAGCTTCCCCACCTATCCAGTACATTCTCAGCCAATAGAAACATGTCTGTATATACTGTGTGATTGTATACTGTGTGTGTGTGTGTGTGTTTGTGTATACTGTGTGGCCCCATAATCTCCTATTGCCCGAGGGCCCCATGGGTTGTCAGTCCGCCCCTGGACGCACTGTGAGCATCTGTCTACATAAACTTTTATTTACACCATAAAAAAAAACACATAAACCACATAAAAACAGAAACTGTAAAAATACATACACAGCAATAAAAAAGTTAGGCATACCAACCAAATCCTAGCATGTTTTACAATAAGAAAATTAAACCAAGTAACAGTGGGTAACATCTCCACTTTTTCTTCTTGCACTCGAAAAAAAAAAACAATAACAATTTAAAATCAGTTAATAGCAATGTAAACTATTTTCATAGTCATGTAAAACATTTACGACTGATACATAAAAGAGGGACATGGACCCACACAAAGGACTGTCACCCCAAGTGAGGGATTGCTGGGAGGTAGGTACATGGGGTTTATACACATTTATCACTGGCTTTTTGAGAAGTCAGGACTCTTTGGGTCCAGCTACGATGAGGGAAAGATTAGGAGTTTTGTGTTACATTCAGTGGTAACGTTGCTTCGTCAGCACACGCACAGGCCCGGAAGGCAGGGAGCTGTCTCTACTCACCCAGGTGTGTCTCACATGCCAAGAGTCAGTTAGTAAAAGGGAGGAGGCCTAAATTCAAATGTAACTGTGAAACGTCTCTCTAATAACACACAAGAGTCTGTCAATGTGTAACCAGACAGTGGTATGACTGACAGGGAGGAATACTCTGCAACTTAAATATTTCTCATACTTACACCGTGGGCGGGTTTCAATTACATTGCCTTTCTGTTAAGAAAGGGAATACTGAGGCATACATGGTTTAAAACTAAAGTCTGCCTAAGAGCAAACACAAGAAGATCCACCAGCTATTACCTTGATTTATACCAGTGTTTATCAACTGGGCTGCTGCGGGACCCTGGGGTGTTGTCGTTGTTCCCCCAGGGGGTGCCATGAGCACAAGACCCAGTTCGCCCTCGATCAACGCCATGAGTTGCCATGGTGTGGGCGCGGCAGCTGCTAGCGCCATAACAGCCAATGATGCTCTATGGCAGGATGCACAACATCATTCGTTGCTGTGGCATTAGTGGCCCGCCCTCTGGCCGGAGGGCCTGGTCATTGTATTGCACAATGGCCACCTTTTCACTCTCCTCTTCACTATCCCTTTCCTCACTTTTTATTTATTTTATTTGTCTGTGTTTTGTCACGTTTGTCACTTCACGTTTTGATTAGTAGGGTGTCGGTCCTCGGACCAATCCTGAACGTCTTGTGGGAGAGCGGACATAGGCCTTCTGGCTTGGTCCAATCTCCATTGGGGGGGCCTACCTTCGGGGAAGCCCCATAGTACCAAGTACCTAGGAGGTTCTGTTTCGGCAGTCCTCCCGGGGAAAGGAGGTCGTCTGGCTTCGGCTAGATGGCCACTGATGAGTCTGGTACCTCAGTCCCTGTCAGGAGCCTAACGCCCCGGGGGATCAGGGTATGGTCCTTCTTTATGGAGGACATCAGACACCCGTCTGCACTTTTTAGTGTTTCACTCTTTATGTTTGTGCACTTTTTTTATGCACCGGGTGGAAGTTTTTTGGGTGTGTTTTGCACGCCATGGGCTTTTTCAATCGAAAAATTAGTGGCCCGCCCTGGCAGACGGCATACAGGGCAACTCCCAGCATTCAGAAGACAACAGAAGTCCACACCTGCCTCACTTCCTACCCTCTGCCTTGCTGCTGGTGCTAAAAGCTAGGGTTCTGAATTGAAGAGGGGACTGTATGATTGGGGGGGGGGGGTGCTATGATGGGGGGCTGTGTGATTAGGGGGCTCTGCAATGGGGGACTGTGTATTTGGGGGCTCTGTAAAGTGATGGAGGGACTCTGATGCAAGGAGAGTATTTTATCATGAGATGGGAGGCTGTCATGTGTAGTGGGCCTCTGATGTATAGGGGCTCTGGTGTGATGGGGGAAACTCTGATGTGAAGGGGGCTTTAATTCATTAAGCTGGATCCTTTTAAGTCTCCAAATACTGATGACCAACCACAGGACCCCGTCAGGAACCTTCTTTCACTGGCCCATTTGTGCAAAGCACTGGAAAGCCCTTTTCTTCAAGGTTGGTTAGCTCTGAGGAAGAGGTCTTGCCCTTGAAACGTGTCAGTACTTTGTACAATTGTGGGCGCACAGTGTAAACTGCACCAGTCTGTCTGACCAAAAGTTTTTGATAGAGGCAGGAAGCCTGGCTAGTAAAGTAATGTTGTGGTCCACTTGTTGGTGACAAACTCCCCCAGGCTTTTCTGATTTAACCAAGAAAGAGGAGCTGCTGAACGTTCTGCATTGCCAGGATCTGAAACATCTTAAGTACTAACTTGTAGTCATATTATAGTTATTTGCTTATTTGCATGTCTGAAGTTTAAGGTTGCTACTCAACAGCTTCAGCAGAACCAGTCCTCCCAAGGTAGAGTAGTGGCATGGTTGGTGCTCAGAACATGCTGTGGAAAAGTGGTTTTGGTTTAAAGTGAGCAGTAGTTATGTGGAAATCATTAAAATAGTGTCATTTAGTCTCAAACGACTTCTTAAAATAGGAGATACATGCCTATGTATTGGAATGAACCTGGGGCAGAAATTCAGGTCATAACACCAAGAGCTTTTACACATTTATCATGACACTCCCAATAAGCTCTACAGTGAGCCATACATGTTACAATAGCATTGTGCTTAACCACAAAATGAGAATATAAATGTATGTTTAAAGAAAATACATTTGTGCAGTGCCACCTCCATCTCACATGGTACGCCTGTAAAGAAGAACGCATGAGCTGCAGCAGATGGAGCATAAATGTATTGCCATTATTTTCCGTTGATGGAAAATGCCCTATCTGTTCTTATCAAGTTTGGGTCAGCGCTGTTTTGTTGCCATTGGAGGCTGCCTAGTAGCAGATTACTGTATAGAGGGAATCGCTTCCAGTGGGTTTTATTCCAGTTGTAGGTGGCAGATGAGACTCCAATAGGGTCCAGGGTTGTTACCTTTCAGATAACGGCAATAAGGTCATTACCGAACAATTGGATGAATGGAGAGGAGTACCCGATGTCTAGAAAAATGTCTCACTTGATTTTTAAAATTGTTTATTGAAGATAAAAGTATACAAGTGGAACCAACGGGTTTCGAGGACATTTTTCAGAAATAAAAAACTGATAATTGGCATGTGCGTATGGTGGGAGAAATAGTGTCCCAATGTTGGTGTCAGTGGGAGAAATAGTGTCCCAATGTTGGTGTCAGTGGGAGGAATAGTGCCCCATCTTTGGTGTCAGTGGCAGTAATAGTGCCCAATGTTGATGTCAGTGGGAGTAATAGTGCCCCATCTTTGGTGTCAGTGGAAGGAATAGTGCCCCAATGTTGGTGTCAGTGGGAGGAATGGCGCCCCATATTTGGTGCCAGTGGGAGGAATATGTATTCACCCCCTTTGTTATGAAGCCCATAAAAGGCTCTGGTGCAACCAATTACTTAATTATTGTTTTGGGAAACTGTTAAATCGATTGATTTAGTTCCACTTTAAAGTCCATTTAAAATGACAAATTTATTTAAAGCTTAGGCTTGGATGAAACTTGTATGTCTGCATATTTGATGCACACTTATTGAAATTTATTGGACGAAAAAACAGGGATTGTCACACCCAATAAAGCACCTGTGTTTTTTTCCCCAAAACGCATGGAAGAGGAAAGCACAGGTGTGAATGAACTCCATAGAAAATAATGGTAAACCTCTTGTCATGCAATGTCAAGCATCCGCCAATCTGGAAATGAACACCAGCAAGATCAAGAGTCAAGGGGGGCACATTAAAACAAACATGGCTGTGTTAATACCAGTGACAGGTTGCATCCTATGCCTTTTTTTTAACAGTTGTATATATGCATTTTTTTAAAATTTTGCACATATTTCCACTTCATTAAAGAATGTTAAAAAAAAATTAATTGTTGCATTAAAGGTCAGAGGTGGCCCCTTGGGGCTGTGGGGTATGGGCTGGGTTCTCGTGTTGCTTTTGCATTGGTTGTTTTTCCATGAACCTACTGGGTTTTTTTTAGCACTTATTTCCTCTTCTCAACTCAAGTCAAACCAAACGCATGGAACCCCACATTACAAACATCAGTATTTTGTATCGGTGATCCCGGCTTGTGTTATGACTACAAGGTGACGGATTATCAGTGAAACTCCACTGCTGGTGACTGGTGTCTACTTGTATTTCACTGCTAGGCGTAGGAAGCCAGTGAATACTATGACATAGCCTGAAAGTGATAAGCAATAAACATGACTCACTGTGTTCCACATACACAACCAGCGTCATCTGCTTTATGGCTTCTCACAGCAGCCATGTCAATAGACCCTCAGGGGCCCCTACAGATTCCAAGGAGGTGAAAACAAGTGGAGGTCCTATTTTAATTTTTTTAGTCCTCTGCAAGTTACACTCTTTACAAATGATACAATTTGACTGTATAAGCTCTGTACAATCTCCTTAAGGCTCCGTACCCACGTGTGCAACTTGTCCTGCGGCTTGGGACTGCAAAGTCGCTTGACAAGTCGTACTCCATGATTTCCAATGAGCACCGTTCATATTTGTGCAACTTTAAAATAGTCCCCACACTACATTGATCCGACTTTGATGCGACTTGAGGTCAACAGACCTCAAGAATACACAGGCATGGATTCAAATCGCATCAAAATCGCGTGACTTTCAGGTCGCAATAGTGGAAACCTAGGCTAAGATCTACTAAAACCATGTCAAATGTGAGCCTACTTAACCTGTTCCTGTTGGTCAGACGCCAGATCTGTGAGCCATAGTGTACAAAAAATGGCAACCACCCCAACCTATAACTAGCCTATGCAGCAAGGTGCACATGAAGAGGCAATGTAATGGCTGTAATGGCCAGCTGCTAAACATATGCATCCATGGGGAACTGCCTTCTGTGCTGAGTGTGTGCTCACTGTGTGCTCCCATCACCATGACTGAGCTGTCATGGACAGCTTATAGTCATAGTATACAACCAGGAGCTCCCGATTACAGTGTCTTGAAAAGGTATTCACACCCCTTGAAATTTTCCACATTTTGTCATGTTACAACCAAAAACGTAAATGTATTTTATTGGGATTTTATGTGATAGTGCATTTTATATACAACTACCGTATTTATCGGCGTATAACACAAACCCCAAGTTTAGGAGGGAAGTTTAAGGAAAATTTTTTTTAGGAGGCAAGTTTAAGGAAAAAAACTTACATTTTAAATGCCCATCAACCTTGCACACTGTCCACTTGCAGCCTTCCACTGTCCACCTGCAGCCTTCCACTGTCCACCTGCAGCCTTGCACTGTCCACCTGCAGCCTTGCACTGTCTACCTGCAGCCTTGCACTGTCCATCTGCACCCTTTCACTGTCGACTTGCAGCCTTGCACTGTCGACTTGCAGCCTTGCACTGTCCACCTGCAGCCTTGCACTGTCCACCTGCAGCCTTCCACTGTCCACCTGCAGCCTTCCACTGTCCACCTGCAGCCTTCCCCAAAATTGCAGCATGTTTTCATTTTTAATTTAGCGCCGCCGCCGCCTTCGTCGCCGAGATCTTCGGCTCCTCTCACCGCCGACATAGACCGAGCCAAGCCAAGTGCACACGGCTACTCGGCTCCATTCGCAGTAACGCCCCCGTCCCGCCCCTTGGCCCAGGTCCTATGATGGCCACAACTCCGGACGTAAAGGCTAGGAGGCGGGACTGGGTGTGACTGCGAGCGGAGCCGAGTACGCAGTACACTTGGCTTGGTAAATGTCGGCGGCGCTCCACAGAGTGCAGATCAATGGGGGATTGGTGTATAACACGCACCCACGATTTCACCTGATTTTAAGGGGAAAAAAGTGCGTGTTATACCCCAATAAATACGGTATTAAGATCAGACCAAATTGAGGGACACATAAGGAGCAAAGAGGGACTTTGCTCCAAATCAGGGACAGTCCCTCGAAATCAGGGTCAGTTGGGAGCTATGCCTATAGGGCTACCAAGTCTGCTGCAGGGTTCCCTGACCCCTCTGGAAAATGAATTCTCTATAGGGCTACCAAGTGTGCTGCATGACCCTCTGATCCCTCCAGAAACCTTATTCCCTAAAGCAGTGGTCTCCAAACTTTCCAAACAAAGGACCAGTTTACTGTCCTTCAGATGTTAGGGGGGCCGGACTGTGCCCAGCGGGGGTAGAAAAGGTCCTGACGTCAGAGGGAAAAAAAAAAATACCCTATTGTTTCTTTCAGTGAGAGTAATTGTGCCCCGTTATTGATGTAAGTGGGAGGTATAGTGCCCCATCATTGATGTCATTGGGCCCCATCGTTGGTGTCATTGGGTGGAATTGTGCTCATTGTTGGTGTCATTGGGTGGAATTGTGCTCAATGTTGGTGTCATTGGGTGAAATAGTGCCCCGTCATTGGTGTCGGTGGGAGGAATTTTGCCCCATTGTTGATGTCATTGAGAGGAATTGTGCCCCATCATTGATGTCATGGACCTCATCGTTGGTGTCATTGGGTGGAATTGTGCTCACTGTTGGTGTCATTGGGTGGAATTGTGCTCATTGATGGTGTCATTGGTTGGAATAGTGCCCGTCAGTGTTGTCAGTGGGAAGAATGTTTCCCCATCATTGGGAAGAAATGTGCCCCCTTCATTGGTGTCAGCGGAGTCATTTATGCTCCATTGTTGGTATCAGTGAATGAAATAGTGCTGTAAGAGCCAAATAAAAGCAAACAAAGGGCCACAGTTTGGAGTCCACTGCCCTACCGTGACACCCAGCCATGTCTAGAGCCTTTTAGCATTTCCATATGTATTTTACATTCCCACACTTTTATTGCGTGACTGTAAACTTTGTTTATACTGTAAGGGTTTGGAAGAATTTACTGGACACTGGTCTCAATAAGGCTGAGAACCCCTGGCATAGAATTTTATGATCTTAAAGCAGCCTGAGTGCTGTGATTGCCGAGTTCCTGTGCTATATTGCCATCTAGTGGTCATTATAAGGAATTGCTTCTTTAAAAATTGAAAAGGACGTGAACAAAAGTAACAAATCAGAACTCCTAATCTGCTTACATGTCCTAAGCAAATGAATTGGAAAATGCTGCAACCATTTGGCTCAGCATGCAATTTAGGGAACTGATCTTTTTAGCAGGAGAGGTCAGCAATAACAGCCTCCGCTGCGCTGTTCCTGTCTGAGCCAGGAGTCAACCCGGTGTAATTTCCCTAGGAGGAGTCATACTGCTGCAGTTCAGACCACCTACCACTGACCAACTATTCATGTTAGTACAATACTTATGCCGCGTACACACGACCGGACTTTCCGGCAGACTAGGTCCGACGGTCTTCCCGAACGAACGGACTTGGACACACACGGACACACACAATCACACCAAAGTCCAATGGATTCGAACGTGATGATGTACGACCGGACTAGAATAAGGAAGTTCATAGCCAGTAGCCAATAGCTGCCCTAGCGTCGGTTTTCGTCCGTTGGACTAGCATACAGATGAACGGATTTTTCGACTGGACTCGAGTGTGTCGGAAAGATTTGAAACATGTTCTAAATCTAAAGTCCATCTGATTTTTAGACAGCAGTGGTCAGATGAAGCCCACACACGATCAAATTGTCCGGTGGATTCGTTCCATTGGACCTTTGCTGTCAAAAAGTCCGGTCGTGTGTACAAGTTCATAAAAAGCGTGTTCGTATTCAACACTATGCCTGGGTGCCGTTTAGTTTTTTTTGGATCTCCCTCTTGGTTTTCTGCAGATGCAACGCATAGTCATTGTTGGTACCCTTGGCATCGGTTTGATAAGTTAATTAGTAATGGATTATAAAACTATCATTTATTGATGTTCATTATCATTTATTCAATTATTGCTTATTAAATCAGCATCTATTTGCATCTGAGCCCTTTTACTCTTGGGATGGTCTTCCAATATCCTTGATGGTAGTAGCTTATGACCATTGACCACCCATTAGGCTCCATCCAAATAACGTATCACGCTTGGGTAAACATGTTGACTGGATGGTGCAGCTATATTTATTATGGGATGCTTTTAACCACTTGGGACCAGTTATCACTGACCTGTCAGAGGAGACGGGCTTCCTAATCATGTGACCACTGTCATTGGCTGTCACAGTAGCACCACACAGTTCCGGCTGTATGCATACAGTATATGTGGGCAAACCACTTGACCACTGGGCACTTAAACCCCCCTACCTAACCAAACCAATTTTCAGCTTTCGGTGCTCTCACATTTTGAATGAAAATTACTCAGTCATGCAACACTGTACCCATATGAAATTGTTGTCCCTTTTTTCACACAAATAGAGCTTTCTTTTGGTGGTATTTAATCACCGCTGGGGTTTTTATTTTTTGCGCTATAAAAGAAAACAGACCGAAAATTCTGTAAAAAAAAAAAAAAATTTGCATTTTTCTTTGTTTCTGTTATAAAATATTTCTAATTAGTAATTTTTCTTCATAAATTTTGGCCAAAATTTATGCTGCTACATTTCTTTGGTAAAAATAACCCAAATCGGTGTATATTATTTGGTCTTTGTGAAAGTTATAGAGTCCACAAGCTACGGTGCCAATCTCTGAAAATTGATCACACCTGAAGTACCTATCTCATTTCTTGAGACCCTAACAAGCCAGGAAAGCCAAGTCAGGAAAGTACAAATACCCCCCAAATGACCCCTTTTTGGAAAGTAGACATTCCAATGTATTTTGTAAGAGGCATGGTGAGTTTTTTGAAGTTGTAAATTTTCCCCACAATTCTTTGCAAAATAAAGATTTGTTTTTCTTTTTCACAAAATAGTTATATTAGTAGGTTATTTCTCACACACAGCATATGCACAGCACAAATTACACCCCAAAACACATTCTACTACTCCTCCTGAGTATGGTGATACCACATGTGTGAGACTTTTACACAGCCTGGCCACATACAGAGAGCGCAACCTGCAGGGAGCGCCATCAGGCATTCTTGGAGCATAAATTATACATTTCTTGACTACCGCTTGCACTTTTGAAGGTCCTGGAGAACCAGGACAATGGAAACGCCCAAAAAATGACCCCATTTTGGAAATAAAACAACCCAACGTATAATCTATGAGGCATAATGAGCCTTTTGAACATGTCATTTTTTTCTACAAGTTTCTAGAAAATGTGTAAAGAAAATGAAAATGCATTTTTTTTTTTACACAAAGTTGTCCATTTATACAATATTTCTAACACATAGCATGTACATACCAAAAAATACACCCCAAAATAGATTCTCCTACTGCTTCTGAGTATGGCAATACCACATGTGGTACAAAGCCTGGCCACATAGAGAGGCCCAACATGCAGGGAGCACCGTCAGGCATTCTAGGGACATAAATGTCAAATTTAATTTGACTAGCTATTACACTTTGTGAGGCACTCTAGTGGCATGAATGAGAACTGATGTGGCATTGCTGAGCATGAATGGGGATGGATGAGCCGTGGATGGGGATGGCTGAGTATGGATGGGATGACTGAGCATGAATGAGTAAGCTGAGTATGGCCGGGTTTGATTGAGTATGGATAGGGGTGGATGGGATGGCTGAGCATGGATGGATGGATGTGTATTGCTGAGTATGGATGGATGGAAGAGCATGGATGAGTATTGCTGAGTATGGATGGATGGATGAGTATTGCTGAGTATGGATGGTTGGCTGAGCATGGATGGATGGATAAGTATTGCTGAGTATGGATGGATGGATGGCTGAGCATGGATGGATGAGTATGGTTGGATGAGTATTGCTGAGTATGGATGGCTGGCTAAGAATGGCTGAGCATAGATGGATGGATGGCTGAGCATGAATGGCTGGCTGAGTATGGATGGCTGGCTGAGCATGGATGGATGGATTGGTCAGTATGGATGGCTCACTATGGATGGATGAATGGCTGGAGTTGGCACAAATCAGCGCTGTGGACACTACACATCTAGCCTACAGTGCTGCAGCAGCATCTGATCTTTCCCCTCTCCAGTACAGTACAGTTCAGTACAGAGAGGGAGAGAGGAACCGGACGTGATGCTGGTTTGTTTAGAAGTGATCGCTCCGTCATTTGACAGAGCGATCATGTGGTAAACGGCCATTGTTAGGTCACGGATGTTCCCGGGTGTGTGCCCCAGGGGGCACGTGGGAGCAAGATTGGGAGTACATCAATGTATGCCCTCCCAGAGTTATTGAGCCGCGCCGTAGCCATCATTCGTCTATAGCGTGGTCGTTAAGTAGATAAAGCCCAACGCTGTGCTGCCACATACTGTATATTCGTATGGCCGGGTCAACTGGTTAAGGTATATATATATATATATATATATATATATATATATATGCAAAATAACCACCCACATATTGTACTTGTGATTTAAAATTGCAGCTGCTATCCATTGATCTCACTTAAATGCAAACAATATTTGTACACTCACTAGCAACGTCATTAGGTACACCTTGCTAGTATCGGGTTGGACACCGTTTTGCCTTCAGAACTGCCTCAATTGGTCCATATTGACATGATAGCATCACACAGTTGCTGCAGATTTGTCGGCTGCACATCCATGATGCAAATCTCCCATTGCACCACATCCCAAGCGTGCTCTATTAGATTGAGATCTGGTGACTGTGGAGGCCATTGGAGTCCAGTGACCTCATTGTCATGTTCCAGTGGTGAGATGATTTGATCTTTGTGACATGGTGCATTATCCTGCTGGAAGGAGCCATCAGAAGATGGGTACACTGTAGTCATAAAGGGGTGTTTAACCGCTTGCTGACCAGCGCACGCTGATTTATGTTGGCAGAATGGCACTGGTAGGCAAAAGGGTGTACAGGTAAATCCCCTTTAAGAAGCAGTGCCGCAGTCTCCATGGCCATGACCGTGGACTCGAAGTCACAGAGTGGAAGAATGGGGAGATTTTCCAATCTCCTATTGCCCAATTTTGGTGAGCTTGTGCAAATTGTAGCCTCCGTTTCCTTTTCTTAGCTGACAGGAGTGGCACCCGGTGTGGTCTTCTGCTGCTGTATCCCATCCGCTCCAAGGTTCGATGTGTTGTGCAATCAGAGATGGTATTCTGCATACCTTGGTTATTTGAGGTACTGTTGCCTATTATCTCAAACCAGTCTGCCCATTCTCCTCTGACCTCAACAATGCATTTTTGTCCACATAACTGCTGCTCACTGAACATGTTCTCTTCTTTTTCGTACCATTCTCTGTAAACCCTAGAGGTGGTTGTGCGTGAAAATCCCAGTAGATCAGCAGTTTTTGAAATGCGCAGACCATCCCATCTGGCATCAACAACCATACCACGTTTAAAGTCACTTAAATTCCCTTTCTTCCCCATTCTGATGCTCAGTTTGAACATCAGCAAGCCGTCTTCACCACATCTAGATGCCTAAATGCACTAAGTTGCTGCCATGTGGTTGGCTTATATTGTAAAGCGCTGCGCAAACTGTTTGGCGCTATATAAATCCTGTATAATAATAATTAGCCAAGTTTCACAATACTAGTAGTTTTTCCACGTTTCCCTACTCAAAATGTTTCCCCCATATCATTCTCAGACATTGCTTAAATCTCTTAGCAAACTATTATCAGCACTTTGCACTGTCCCTGGCATCTAGATTGAATCCTTCTATAAAGCCTCATATACACGATCGGATTGTTGGCCAACAAAACTGTGGACTTTTGACCGAAATTTGTCTTGCATACAAACGGCAAGGAATTGTCGGCCAACAAATACAAAGGTAGTGACGCACTACGTGGTTTTTCACCTCTTTAGCGCCACCCTTTGGGCTCCTTCTGCTAATTTCGTGGTAGTAGAAGTTTGGTGAGTGTTGATTCGCGTTTTTCATTTTGTGCTTTTCAGTTTGTTTCTGTTTGTCAACCAGACATGTTGCGGAATCAGAGGAGATAATGCATTATTTATTATTGGCCTTGGAGTTATTGCTTTCACATTATTTTTTTGGTTGAATAATTTGATTTGTTATATTTGCTAGATTTTTGGATGCATAGAATGCACTTTTTGGTTAAGTTCTATTGGCAGATAGCATGTCTAATTTTTTTTTTTTTTTTTTTTTTAATGCACAAGAAAAAAATTGTGGAGAATAATACTTGGCTATGTGTTTTACTTCAAAATGACAGTTTGGGAGTCGGCAGTTACATTTAAAAAAAATACAAAAATACAATGTAAAATTAACAAGGAACACCAACAGTATTGTATATTTGATTCTTTGATCTTAAAAACTACGGCATAATGGTGTTGTGGTAACTTGCCCAAATAAAAAAAAAAAAAAAGTATAATAATATTATTCTTGATATCGCTAGAAAAAAAAGCCTTTGGAAATTTGTTTGCAATAACTCCATCAGTATCACCAGCAAAGCAGCTTCATTATTATCCCATTAAAAGAAGAAGAAGAGAATGTGCGCTACATTTCGAGATTTCAGATTTTGCCACGCGTGAATTCTCCATTACGAACGCTAGTTTACAAGACCAACCGCTTCTGGCTTATCCTTGCTTCCAAGCATGCGTGTTTGTACTTTGGACTTTTGTCCGACAGACTTGTGTACACACGTTCGGGAAAATCCGACAATAGACATTTGTCCGCGGAAAATTTAAAAACGCGAGATCCAACATTTGTCTGTGGAAAATCCAACAACAATTTGTCCAATGGAGCGTACAAACGGTCGGATTTACCGCCAACAGCCTTTCGTCACACATTTCCCATTGGAAAATCCAATCGTGTGTACGAGGCTTCAGAGTTGCAGAGGAAACGTATGAGGATTTGGTGACTTTAGCTTACTTTCTGTCTTATAAACTATAGCCCTTTTGCAACCTCAAAGCTCTTTCTTGGCACCACTGAGAGCCTGGGACTGCCAACCTTACGCACCCATTAGTGTCAACTTCTGTACTTGGTTATTCAATGTACTGATTTGTTAATCTTGTTAAAATTCTTCAATAAAAAATATTTGGAAAGAAATTAATGTTAGATGATTGGGTGTTAGTGATTGGGTTTAGTTATACTTTTAAAGAGCAGTGGTGGAAATTAAATAATAAGCTCCTGGTTCTGCTTAAGTTTCTTGTTCCATTATTTAGCACCAAAGTAGACAGGAGAGACTTCATTCATTTTTAATATTAATTTTTTAGTATTTAATTTTGAGCTTTTTTTTTTTATATTTGCCTTACCAACCCAACAATAAGACATGCAATATATCATGTGCAGCAACTACACATCACTCAGGGATAGGCTTGTTAAAGGGAAGCAATTTTCAGACAATTACAACCAAGTTCGGACAGTAGTTGATCACAAAATCAACTGAATGCAACTTAAGCCGCGTACACACGATCGGAATTCTCGTCGGAAAAAGCTCTGATGGTTTTCCCGAAGGAATTTCAATGGAATTCGGCTCAAGCTGTCTTGCCTACACACAGTCACACCAAATTCCGATAGTTTATAACGCGGTGACATACAACACCTACGACGCGACTAGAAAAAGGAAGTTCAATAGTCAGTAGCCAATAGCTTCTGCCTCGTAGTTGAATCTGAGCATGCGTGATTCTTGGCGCGTCGGAATTGCATACACGCGATCGGAATTACCCGATAGAACGTTTTTCCGTCAGGAAAATTGAGAACATGCTATCAATTTTTTGCTGGCGGGAATTCGGACAGCTAAATTCCGATGGAGCATACACACGGTCGCATTTTCCAATGAAAAGCTCTCATCGGTCTTTTTCTGGACGGAATTCCGATCGTGTGTACGCGGCATAAGTGCCATTCGTTTCATCTTCTCCATTGAAAAGGAAGTCAACATCTTATGCCACGTAGACACGATCGGAATTTCGGCCAGCAAAAGACAGATGAGAGCTTTTCATTGGAAAATGCGACCATGTGTATGGTCCATCGGAATTTAGGTGGCCGAATTCCCGCCAGCAAAAATTTGATAGCATGTTCTCAATTTTCCCAATGGAAAAACTTTCAATTGGAAATTCCGATCGTGTGTATGCAATTCCGATGCACAAAAACTCACACATGCTCAGACACAACTACCAGGTATTGAACTTCCTTTTTCTAGTCCCTTCGTACGTCACCGCATTCTTGGTGGTCGGAATTTGGTGTGACCGTGTGTAGGCAAGACAGTTTGTGCGGAATTCCGTTGGAATTCCGACGGGAAAACCATCAGAGATTTTTCCGACGAGAATTCCGATTGTGTGTTTGCGGCATTATAGTATGTGCTGTATCTCTTTGTAAGCCAATAAAGATGGAAGCATTTGCCTGCGATAAGTGAGACTTGACCAATGAGGACCTCTTCTGATGGGACTTGAAGGATAAGAACACTGAAAAATGATTTAAGAATAAAATAAGAAACAAACACTCCATGGTATTTTTTTATAGAGTCGATATGTTTACACTTCTCTTGTTGGTATCATGATGAATATTGTTTTGTACAATGTGTGGAATGGTTGGGCTCTTCTAACATTGGAATGTTCATTGAATTATGTACACTGGGCACCTTGAGTTGTCCTTGGTGTGGATCTTACAAGTCTATGGGTAGACCAGAAGCTTTAGGTTGAGCTTGGCTTGTCAGCCAAATCTCCTTTTGACTTTGGTTCTGCCCACCACTCAGCAAAAATCCCTTCCTCATAATCCCCTTCCCCTTCAAACTCTGTATCAGACGGGGGTGGTTCTGTGTCCTGGACTGCTCCGACTTCAACCTGTAATATAAAAATGTACACTGTTAGAATATTGCTGTATGCATTAAGATTCCAGTGGAACTATTACTGGGAAGAATGGGAGACGAGACATCTGCCTAAGGGCTCATGTAGAATGCCTTTTAAGAGGCTGTGCACAGTGCAAAGCATCTTAATGTCCCCTGGCAAACCACCAAGTTTACAAAAGGATCACTGCTCATGCAGTTTAATTATACTTATGCCCCGTACACACGAGCGGACTTTTCGACATCCAAAGTCCGACGGGCTGAGTCCGTCAGACTATCCGATCGTGTGTGGGCTGCAACGGACTTTAGCGAAGCTAAAGTCTGACGGACTTTAGAAATGAAGCATGCTTTAAATTTTCCCGACGGAACTCCGCCGGACCCGGTCCCCTTCGAAAAATCCGCTCGTGTGTGTGCTACTCCGACGGACTAAAACCGACGCTAGGGCAGCTATTGGCTACTGTCTAGGAACTTCCTACGTCGAATCCAGTCGTACGTCATCACGTTCGACTCCGTCGGAGTTTGGTGTGATGGTGTGTGGTCAAGTCCGTTCGGTCGAAAAGTCCGCCAGAACTCCGGCGGAACTCCGCTAGAACTCCGTCGGAAGTCTGTCAGACTTAATCCCTCTCGTGTGTACGGGGCATTACAATTCCTTGAAAAAGTATTCATTACACCTCAAAATTTTTCACATTTTGTCATGTTACAACCAAAAACGTAAATGTATTTTTTGGGGGATTTTATGTGGTAGACAAACACAAAGTAGCACATTTGTGAAGTGGAAGGAAAATGATAAATGGTTTTACATTTTTTACAAATAAATATCTAAAAAGTGTGGCGAGCATTTGTATTCAGTCCCCCTGAGTCAATACTTTGTAGAACCGCCTTTCTCTGCAATTACAGTTGCAAGTCTTTTTAGGTATGTCGCCACCAGTTTTGCACATCTAGAGAGTGAATGTTTTGCTCATTATTCTTTACAAAATAGCTCAAACTCAGCAATTTCCAAGTCTTGCCACAGATTCTCAATTGGATTTACGTCTGAACTTTGACTGGGTCATTCTAATGCCCCCCCGTACACACAATCGTAAATTCCGTAAGCAAAAGTCCGATGAGAGCTTTTGGTCGGAAAATGTGATCGTGTGTATGCTCCATCAGACTTTGGCCAGCAAAAGATTGAGAGCAGGTTCTCAATTTTTCGGTCGGAAAAAGTTCAGATTGGAAATTCCGATCATTTGTACAAATTCCGATGCTCGGAAACAATTTGACACATGCTCGGAAGCATTGAACTTAATTTTCTCGGCTTGACGTAGTGTTGTACGTCACCGCATTCTTCACGGTCGAAAGTTCAGTGAACTTTTGTGGGACCGTGTGTATGCAAGCCAAGCTTGAGCGGAATTCCATCGGAAAAATCATCCAAGTTTTTTGACGGAAAATCTGCTCGTGTGTACGGGGCATAACACATGAATATGACCATTCCATTGTAGCTCTGGCTGTATGTTTAGGGTCGTTGTCCTGCTGGAAGGTGAACCTCCACCCAGTCTCAAGTCTTTTGCAGACTCTAACAGGTTTTCTTATAAGATTGCCTGTATTTGGCTCCATCCATCTTCCCATCAACTCTGACCAGCTTCCCTCTCCCTGCTGAAGAAAAGCATCCCCACAACATGATGCTGCCATCACCATGTTTCACGGTGGGGATGGTCTGTTCAGGGTGATGTGCAGTGTTAGTTTTCTGCTACAAATAGCGTTTTTCTTTTCAGGCCAAAAAGTTCAATTTTGGTCTCATCTGACCAGAGCACCTCCTTCCACATGTTTGCTGTGTCCCTCACGTGACTTCTCGCAAACTGCAAACAGAACTTCTTATGGCTTTCTTTTAACATTGGTTTTCTTTTTGCCACTCTTCCATAAATGCCAGATTTGTGGAGTGCATGTCTAATAGTTGTCCTGTGGACTTTTTCAAGGCACTGTATAAGCATAGTGTTGTACAATGGGGGCGTTGCTCTGAATGTGATAAGCATAGTTTGCTGCATTCGAGAAATGACTGGTATTTTAAACGGCCTTCAACACCAACCCTTAAAGGACAAGTACACTTTCCAAGCTACACTCTCTAGCTACCCCCCCCCCCCCCACCCCAATTTAACATAGAAAAGTGGTGGCTTCCTCTGGTTCTCAGGCCTAAAATATTCTCAAGTTACAGTACGTCTTTGACATTGGAGATACTTAGAGTACAGCCTTATTCACATCTATGGAAAGTCACAGTGCATAGGCAGCAGTTCTCAGGTGGCTGAGAATGTAAAAACCAGAGCAGAACCAAGCCCACTGAGTGTGAAATTTCCCTTAATCCTACCTTTGACTGTTGACACCAGAATGTATGCCCCCAATAAAAGTTATCTCTCTACTCCTGTTATAGTGACAACTATAATATTTTAGTGACAGGGAAGAAGAGCACGGGGTCCATAAAAAAAGCAACTCTTGGTGTAGGGTCCACAAAACCTTAATTGAAAGGGTAAAACATGTACATGTTCCCCCAAACGAACGCGTTTTGGGGGAATGGACTCCCTCTTCTTCGGGGCTGACATACAAGCATCATAAATGAAACAATTAGTGACTGCATTAAGTATTCCTAGTGGCTTAGAAACAAACAAATATAAACTAAATATGCATAAAAGTGATCCAATTGGATTAAGGATCATCAAAATGAAAATTAAAAAGTATGCTTTTCTATGCTGAAACATAGAAATACATGAATTATATAAAAATGTATTAAAAAAAAATGTATGTAAAAATATATATACGTATAATGATTGAGAGTCATTCATACACACACACACAAAATTCTTATAGATATATACACTTTATTATGTATTTCTATGTTTCGCAACCATACTATTTTAATTTTGACGATCCTTGTTCCAATTAGACCACAAAACTGCATGTTTTATTTACATCTGCTTGTTTCTAAGCTACTAGGCATACCTACTGCGGTCACTAATTGTTTAATATTTGATGCTCATATGTCAGCCCTGAAGAAGGGGTCCATTCGCCCGAAATGTGTTGGCTTAATGTACATGTTTTACCTCTTCAATAAACATTTTGTGAACCCTTCACCAAGCGCTGCATTTTTCTGCACACCAGGCACTCCCCCCCCCTCACCAAAGTCTTCTCACTGAAATGACCAAACAGTTGTACCCCAAATGATAGCACCACCACCATCTATTGTTGGGCACAACTCCACTGGAAGTGATTTTTTCCTCACTGTCTACATAGCCACCACTCCACGACTAGATACAGTCAGTCCAGCACAGTCTCCATCCCAAACCAGTAACTATAACATTTTAATTTTTTTCCCAAACGCAAAACCAAAAAAGTTCCAAAGACCGTTGTCAACGGGACAAATAGAGATGGTTAAAGTGGTTGTAAACCCTTACAACCAACCAAGTTTGACCTACAGGTAAGCCTAGATTAAGGCTTACCTGTAGGTCCAAGAAATATCTCCTAAACCTACATGGTTTAGGAGATATTTTCCGAAAGACAGGCACCGCTGTCTACAGCGCATGCGCCGCGGTAAACGGCGATATGCCGCGAGTGGCGGCTCCCGTGCACATGCACGGGAGTGACGTCATCGCGGCTTCGCCGAATGACAGCGGCGGAGCAGCGAGACCCACCGAGAAGATGGATGCGGCAGACTACAGGGGACAGCGCTGACTTCGCTGGCTCCTGTGTCAGGTAAGTGACACATAATGGACTACTATGCGATGCATAGTAGCCCATTATGCTTTACCTTTGCAGGGAATGAAAGAGGAAGTAAACTCATCAGGGTTTACTTCCTCTTTAATCTTCCTATTGGGGAAATAGCAATAAAAAAACAGACTTTCTAACCCTTCCCTGCTCTAATCCATTAGTTTGAACCGGAGTTTCGCTCTCCTGTTACCCATCTGAATGCCTTTAAGTCCAGTATATCAAAATTTACCTTGTAGAGAAGGTATTCCAGGACCCAACAGCTCTGATAATATGATGTGAGTATATGGTCATGTGATCTCAACAGAAGAGGACTATAAGATTTTAGCAGAGATCACAAGGCCAATTGTCAATGAGCATTTTTTGCTTCCAAACAAACACATATTTGAGGAACCCTGGGCATGTTTAATTTAAAGTATTATACAGTAGCACTAGCATTATTGAGTCTAAAAAGAGAAAATGAAGCACTGCATTAAACCAAAGCAAAGAGGCTGGAGAACCGATGGGTTTTGGTCTACTGTAACAACCCGGCTATAATGAACAACATATTAGTCACTATACTGCCATCCTTAGTGATAAGAAAATATATAATATTATCTGAGATGGATAAGGCCAGGTTCATGGTCTCCGATAAGCCTCTATTCTTGGCTATTGATTGTAAAAAACAGCAGCGGTAACTATGTCAACAACACACAATTACTGAAATGCAAAAAACGTGCACTTACAAATACAATATATGTTCAAAACTTTGGGGACCCCCTCCTATTACTGACAAAAAGCCAAGTCCATAACTACATTGTTTGAGGAGTTTGGTGTGGAGCAGGGGTGCCCAACCTTTTGAAGGGTGAGGGCCACCTAAGCGACTTGGTAACCGGTCGCGGGCCACAATGAGCAGAGCGGGTATATGGCAGCCCACTCTACTTTTTTTTTCTTTTTGATGATCGGATTGGAGGTAGGCGTTTGTAAACGGACACAAATCCATTTACATCTTCTACTCCTTAGAGGTGAATGGAGGGTCCAATTAGGTCGGACTGACCGTGTGAAAGGGGCCTATGGCTCAGTGCAGGTAACCCTCAGGTGCACTGCTCTGCACCTGTGGATCAGTTTGAAAGCAGCCCAGTAACCACTGCAGAACAGATATGCCCATATATACACTGTGATGTTAGTAATAAACTTACTATTAATAAAAGTATTCTATTCCATCACAGAGCAGGAGGTCACGGGCCACATCAGAGGGCTCCGTGGGCCACAGGTTGGCCACCCCTGGTGTGGAGGAACTCAAGTGTCCATTACTGAGCCATGACCTAAACCCTCAACCCTCATAGCTGAGATTCAATTGGAAAGTCTATTGCAAGACAGGATTTCTCCTCAAACATCTGAACCTGACCTCGCAAATGCTCTTGTGGATAAATGGGCACAAAGCTACAAACACACTCCAAAATCATGATGAAATCCTTCTATGATGAGTTGAGGTGGTTGTAGATGCAAAAGGGGGGTCAACTCAAGTTTCATAGTTAGCAAGGTTTAACAAAGACACCCATCCATCCAGTTCAACCTGAGTGAGTGTCTACAATTGTTCCTATCCCTGTACACTCACATCAGTCCTTACCCTCAAGGAGCCCACAATCCAAGCTCTCCATTCATATACCAGGGCCAATTTTGGACAGAAGCCAATTAACCTACCAGCATGTCTTTGGAGTGTGGGAGGAAACCGAAGTACCCAGAGGAAACCCACGCAGGCACAGGGAGAACATGCAAACTCCAGGCAGGTAGTGTCATGGTTGGGATTTGAACCAGCGACCCTTCTTACTGCTAGGTGCTAACCACTATACCGATGTGCCGCCCAAGTGTTTTGCCGAGGGGCACATGCATGCCTTTAGATTCCATGTATGAGCAGATATTGCGCCACTCTCCACAGTCGGAGATTTGCAGCATGTCTGCATATGCACACATAATGTGGGTATTTACAAAGCCCTAAATACCAGAACCCAGCAGCATGTGCAACAGGTCTCTTCTTGGTGCCTCTTTATTTTCTTGTAAATAGTATGCAGCTTAGAAGCTTTAAAATGGAAGTTTCCATCATAAACTTAAAAAAAATATATATATATATATATATATATATATATATATATATATATATATATATATATATTTTTTTTTTTTTTTTAAATGCCCCACAAGAGAATAATACTACTTATGTTTTTTCCTGGTTAAAGAGATGAGCTGGAATGTCCAGTAGACTCTTCAACATTTGACACTTTCCGGTGTGTTAGATAATTGTGCACCCAGCTGAAGGCTGTGATTCCACCCACCGATGGCTACATCACTACAAAATTTGCAGGGATACAATAGTGACGTAATAGGCGGCACATAAAATCACAAAGCATATTCCAAGGATTTGGTTAAGCTGGCTTTACACTGGTTGATTTCCTTCTTCAAAACTTCTCGCCACTACAGTCAAAAACGACATGACCCCATTAACCATTAGAATATAAAATGAACATTATTAAAATTTTCTAATTAAAGTCTACTAATGTATGGCCAGCTTTAGTGACATTTCTCCGCTTGAGTCCTAAGCCCCCGTACACACGGTCGGACATTCTGACGGAAAATGTCCGATTGGACCATGTTGTCGGATAATCCGACCGTGTGTGGGCTCCATCGGACTTTTTCTGTCGGAATGTCCGACCAACAAAGTTTGAGAGCTGGATATAAAATTTTCCGACAACATGATCCGATCGGACTTTGTCCGATCATTTGTAGAGAATTCCGATCGGACAAAGTGCCACGCATGCTCAGATCAAATTACGAGACCAAAGCTATTGGCTACTAGCCTGAACGTAGTCCCATCGTAACGAACGAACGTCATCACGAACGATCGGATTTTCTGACAACTTTGTCCGACCGTGTGTATGCAACACCAGTTTTGGACAAAATCCGTCGGAAAAAATCAGACGGATTTTGTGGTCGGAATGTCCGACCGTGTGTACAAGGGCTAACACCTCAACAGCAACATTGACAGCCATTTTGAGAGGTTTCCACTTTATTTTATGGAGAATATAACAGGAGGAACTGGAGTACACAAATACATCCCAAACACCCAGGTCCGAGTCATTATGGCTGGAAAATCTCACTGCTGAGGTATCCAGGAAAAATTAGAAGCCAGACACTGACTCGGCACACCAGGCTCCACCTGAGACTAAAATATTGCTTTTGGATGAACTGACCCTTCAAAGTGATTGTAAAGTCTTGGGGACTTACCAGCTCTGTGCAATGGTTTTCCTCGATCCTCCTTATCGCAGCTTGGGCTCCTGGCCCCTCCCTCCTGCCATGTGCCCCCCATTGCAAGCTGCTCTGCGTGTCCATTCACACACAACCGCGGCTCGGCCCTGCACCCTCTCTACTTAATGGCTCACTGGCTGTGATTGACACCCAATGGCTCCCGCTGCTTTCTCAGCCAATAAAGAGGGAGAGAACCAGCAGAGCTGAGGCTCCCATGCACAGCGCTGGAGAAAGAGCAGGCTCAGTTAAGTATGGAGAGGGTGGGAATGTTGCACAGGGAAGGCTTTTTACCTTCATGCATAAAACCCAACATTTTATATTCCTGATATGTGTCTGCTGTACCATGTACTTGTTTGAAAAGGTATCCTGTTCTCTTTGTGTGAAATTCCTGGTGTTCCCACCAGTCCCTAAAAATTGACCACACCAGGCTCAGTTCTCTAGCTATGCTGGAAATTCAGCCTGCTCTCCTCCAGGGATCAGACTTGTCCTGACACTCCCCCTTCACCGCCTTTCACTGGGAAGATCAGTGTGCTGCTGTTTCTATTCCCCCAGCTTTTATGCAGCTAAAAATAAAGGGAAAGTGATCACTTAAAAAAAATTGTATTTACAATATTTTTGTTTTATATCTATACACAAATGTTTTGCCTTTCATTTCTATTTTTACCTGAATGGTTTGTTTTACAAGGTGGGGGTTTACAATCACTTTTAACAATCATACGAACACAACATCATAGTCAAACTGGGCAGGCAGAAGAGAGTGGGTAGTGGGACATACACCTGATTGCCAATCTTCTTCTGTGATCAACGTTGTCCCCTCTTTACACACCAGGCTTGTTTTACTGAAGCTGAGCAGTTTCCTCCCTACATTTACACTGGACAATCTGTTATATTGATTGCTCATAATTAAACCATTGCTTGCTTAGTGAGTCCATCAACTCTTGCATGGTCTTTACGAGCCATCAAAATATACAGTGTAATTAGGAGTAATGAGGATTACTTCTCTTACAGTGCTAATCTGTTTGTGGTCTTGCAAATGAAAAGAAGAATTACAGAACCACAAGAGCATCAAACATTCCAACTGCAACAATGATGTCACAGACACCCTGTCCAGTGATGAAAGCTTGTTCAGTTAGAAAACTTTTTTGTGGCTTGTCATCTACTCAAATGAGACTAATGCCGCGTACACACGATCGGACTATCTGGTGGACTTAGTCCGGCGGACAAACCTCCGGACTTTGAAGAGGAGGTCCGCTGGACTTCAAAATGAGTGGACCTGCCCACACACGACCGGACTTTTCCGGCGGACAAGGTGCGGGGGACAAACCGCCGGACTATGGCCGGACTTTTGAAATGAACGGACTTGCCCACACACGGAAGAAAGTCCATTCATTTTGAACGCGGCTCCAGGTAGAAGGGACTAGCCAAGGAAGTCAATGTTGCTGCCTTCGGTGATGAGACTGACACCTCGCCGGCCCCGTCACCTGGTATGCACTTAAAGGGGAAGCCCTACGCCCAAAAAATGGCATGGGGGGTCCCCCCCAAGGTCCATATCAGACCCTTTTCCGAGCACACAGCCCGGCCAGTCAGGAAAGGGGGTGGTGATGAGCGAGTGCCCCCCCCTCCTGAGCCGTACCAGGCCGCGTGCCCTCAACATGGGGGGGGGGGTGCTTTGGACAACCCTTGCCGTTGGTTGTTGGGGTCTGCGGGCGGGGGGTTTATCTGAATCAGGGAGCCCCCTTTAATAAGGGGGCCCCCAGATACCGGCCCCCCACCCTATGTGAATGATTATGGGGTACAATGTACCCCTACCCATTCACCTGGTGAAAAAAGTGTAAATAAAACACAACACAAGGTTTTAAAATCATTTATTGCACAGCCACGGGGGTCTTCTTCCGTCTTCAGCATAACCCCAAAAGCTGAAGGATGACACATGATCCCATACCCAATAGTAGGTTACACCGCCCAGGAGCCTCAGGACAGTGGAAGACGTGTGAGGCTTATGGCCGTTGAGGTCACTAAGATGGCACGTCTGATGGAAGTCACATGTCCGGGAACAGGATGTGATGTCATACACCTGGCAGAAGAGCACCCGAACATCGGCTGGTGAGGAGCAACATAGTCTTGGAGAGAAGCCAGTCACCATGATAATATGTTTTGGGGGCTTGCCCTACCTCACCAGCCAACGTTCGGGTGCTCTTCTGCCTGGGGTATGACATCACATCCGGTTCCCAGACATGTGACTTCTGGTGGTCTCAGTGACCCTGGCACCCGTAAACCACACACTTCTGCCACTGTACTGAGACTTCTGGGTGGTGTAAACCACTGTTGGGTCCAGGATCATGTGTTATCCTTCAGCTTTTGGGATTAAGGGGCAGTTCACACCACATGCAGTCCGGTGTGGGTTTTTTTCTGCATCAAAAAAGCATGAAAAGTAAAATGATATGGTTTCCAATTGCATAGTTCACATCAGTGTGGTCGGTTCCAGGGCTTTCCAGTTCCGGAAAAAAAAAAAAGTAGAACATGCTGCATTTTCCTTGCAGTGCACTGTACTGAAATGCGGCAAAATACATCAAAATACATCGGAATGCACTGAGACACATCAAAAATGCACTGGACCCCAGTACAGTAAAAAAAAAAAAAAAAAAAAAAAAACAGGAATAAGAAGAAGAAAAAAAAAAGCATCTGTAATGCATCCAGAAATGTGTTAAAAATGTGCATGCAGAAACGCATTCCCGAACGGATTTGGAGTGTGTTTTTGTGGTGTGAACCAGCCCTATGTGTTTCTGCTCTTCACTAGCTTGGTGATGTATCAAGTCTAGCCAAACCTGCATGTCATGCTTTAACTTTACATTAAAAGTATATTTTGATTTTATCTATTCCTGGCCTTTTGGCTATATTGACTTCCACAGGGCTGGGAGCATTCCTTTATTTGTTGTTTGTGCTCATGTCTCATTGCTGGGTATTGCATGAGTAGTTGGAGCTGCTCTTAATGTGGTTATCTACTGTACATATCCCCTTGGAACCTCCATTGTGCTTGGTACTTGCATTTTGTTTCTGCAGTTCAAGAGCTGTCTGAAAGTGGTTGTAAACCCATTACAACCACTTTAACCTACAGGTAAGCCTAGATTAAAGCTTACCTGTAGGTGCAAGAAATATCTCCCAAACCTAAAAGGTTTAGGAGATATTTTCAGAAATAGCAACACCGATGTGTACGGCGCATGCGCCATAGACACCAGGCTCTAGACATGGGCGCTGTCAATAAATTTGTTTCGTTCTGATCCGTTTCGATTCGTAATAAAATTAATTCGTACTTCGTATTTCGTGTCCGAAATTCCGTTCTGTTTCGTACGAAATACGAATTGTCGTTAGGTTCGTTACGAACGTAACGAACGTTCTTTACGATGAATTTAAAGGCAAAAACATTGCTCATTATGCTTATTATGACTTGCAAAAGACTTCTGTAATAGAAGTCAATGTAAGTTGCCTGAAGACATCAGTGAAGGACTTTCCTCCTCTCTGGGCAGGCTGCCAAGAAAAGATCAAAATGATACAATGTTTCTTCTTCAATGGGCTGAACTCCTGTGTAGAGTTCTCAGTTTAACCATTTAAAGACTAAATCTTTTCTGACACTTGTTGCTTACAAGTAAAAATCCAGTATTATCTGCTAGAAAATCACTCAGAAGCCCCAAAAATTATATATATTTTTTTAGCAGAGACCCTAGGGAATAAAATAGCGGTTGTTGCAATATTTTATGTGACGCTGTATTTGCGCAGAGGTCTTTCAAACGCAAGTTAGCCCTTTTTTTTTTCGGTCGACCTCTAGAGAGCACTGACATCAGCAGCGTGACATACAGCAATGACACCTGCACCGTGATAGAGTGATCTGACACCAGCACTGTGATATACAGCACTGACATCAGCAGCGTGACATAAAGCACTGACACCAGCACCGTGATAGAGTGATCTGACATCAGCACCGTGATAGAGAGTACTGACCTCAGCAGCGTGACATAAAGCACTGACACTAGCACCGTGATATACAGCACTGACGTCTGCACCGTAAGCAGCCCCAGGAGGAAGTCAGCATAGCACAGGGATGGTGGGAGCCCCTCATAATAAGCAGCCCCAGGAGGAAGTCAGCACAGCACAGGGATGGTGGGAGCCCCTCATAATGAGCATAGCACAGGGATGGTGGGAGCCCCTCATAATATGCACAGCAGAGGACGGTACAGCCCCAGGAGTAAGTCAGTAAGTCGTACGAATCTCAAATTCGTACGAAACGAAACGCACATGACTACCAGGCTCAGGCGCTCTGAGAGCGCAGTTTCTAATGCCGATCATGCCGTTAGTGGCGGCACCAGCGTGAATGCGCAAGAGTGACGGACTAGATGGCGGCGTCAGAAGAGGCGAACGAGGGCTTCGATCTCAGGTAAGTAATTCATAATGAGCTAGTATGCTATGCATACTAGTACATTATGCCTTTGTCTTGCAGGGTGTATTTTTTTTTTTCAGAGGCTTTACTTCCTCTTGAAAGTCCAATGCCTGGATCTACAACCAGATGAAGCATACCAGACAGGGGAACCTGCCAACATTACCAGAGGGAGGGCATTGAGAATCAACCTGATCCTCAAGACCTGAACAGAAAAGGGCCCAGAGGGGAATGACTCTACACGAAAAGGAACACTGAACCTGAATCAGCAAGAAGCTGATCTACCAGAACCCACTAAAACAGTTGGAATGACAACAAATATCCATGTGTGGACAAAAAACCCACAATCTGATGTGGTCAACGAGATATGGGGACAAGTCCTAGAATTAACAGGTCCTCAGAAGTAACCTAATACAAAATACATCCAGGTGAGAAAGACCAGCTGGTCAAAGTGGGAAGCCCCAACAACCACGACCCTCTGGTTTTAAGGGAAGTGAACTTTGTGTCTAAAGAGATTCTTTCGGTCAGACAACCAAACTCAATGAGTGAGATTTACCAGGCAAAACCCTGAATGAGCTAGAACACCGGTTGCGACATGACTCCTGAGTCCACCAGAGAACCCAGGAAACAAATATAGCACCTGTTTAAGTACTATTGCACTACAACCCTTTTCACTTGTGAGAGTGCAGGGCAACAAGGTTAGCACATACAGTACCTCACAAAAGTGAGTACACCCCTTACATTTTTGTCAATATGTTATTATATCTTTTCATGTGACAACACTAAAGAAATTATACTTTGTACAATGTAAAATAGTCAGTGCACATCATGTATAACAGTGTAAATTTGCTGTACCCTCAAAATAACACACAGTCATTAATGTCTAAACAGCTGGCAACAAAAGCGAATACACCCCTAGGTGAAAATGTTCAAATTGGGCCCAATTAGCCATTTTCCCTCCCTGATGTCATGTGACTCATTAGTGTTACAAGGTCTCAGGTGTGAATGGGGAGCAGGTGTGTTACATTTGGTGTTATCGCTCTCACTCTCTCATACTGGTCACTGGAAGTTCAACTTGGCACCTCATGGCAAAGAACTCTCCAAGGATCTGAAAAAAAGAATTGTTGCTCTACATAAAGATGGCCTCGGCTATAAGAAGATTGGCAAAACCCTGAAACTGAGCTGCACCACGGTGGCCAAGACCATACGGCGGTTTAATAGGACAGGTTCCACTCAGAACAGGCCTTGCCATGGTCAACCAAAGCAGTTGAGTGCACGTACTCAGCGTCATATCCAGAGGTTGTCTTTGAGAAATAGACGTGTGAATGCTGCCAGCATTGCTGCAGAGGTTGAAGGGGTGGGGTATCAGCCTGTCAGTGCTCAGACCATATGCCTTACACTGCATCAAATTGGTCTGCATGGCTGTCGTCCCAGAAAGAAGCCTCTTCTAAAGATGATGCACAAGAAAGCACTAACAGTTTGCTGAAGACAAGCAGTCTAAGGACATGGATTACTGGTACCATATTCTGTGACCTGATGAGACCAAGATACACTTATTTGGTTCAGATGGTGTCAAGCCTGTGTGGCAGCAACCAGGTGAGTACAAAGACAAGTGTGTCTTGCCTAGAGCCAAGCATGGTGGTGGGAGTGTCACTGGGGAGCTACAGTTCATTGAGGGAACCATGAATGCCAACATGTACTGTGATATACTGAAGCAGAGCATGATCCCCTCCCTTCGGAGACTGGGCTGCAGGTCAGTATTCCAACATGATAATGACCCCAAAACAGACCTCCAAAATGACCACTGCCTTGCTCAGGGGAGGGCTGGCAGCCTTAGGCCTGGGGGGCAAGTCCAGTCAAGTGGCCCATTGAACCACTGAATCAGCTCACCACCCATCTACACCACATTCCCCATACAGAGAGAGAGGGAGACTGCTCCACATTGCCCCAAAGAGAGAGAGACTGCTTCACACTGCCTGCACAGAGAGAGACCGCTTCACACTGCCTGCACAGAGAGAGACCGCTTCACACTGCCTGCACAGAGAGAGACCGCTTCACAATGCCTGCACAGAGAGAGACCCCGCTTCACACTGCCTGCACAGAGAGAGACCCCGCTTCACACTGCCTGCACAGACCCCGCTGTACACTGCCTGCACAGAGAGAGCAGTCACTTTCTGTGCAGGCACTGTGAAGCAGTCAGTCTCTGTACAGGCAGTGTGAAGTGAAGCAGTCTCTCAGAAAGAGACTGCATGATTGCCCCCAGAGAGACTGAGAAAAAGAGCTTGCCCCTTCCCCACACACAGTACACAGACCAATGAGACTGCAGGAAGATGAAGACTAAAGACTGTGCTGTCACTGCCACCACACTAAGCACTACCTGTGGAGTCCGGAGCTTCTCTGGTGAGTGAGCACCACACCACTGGGCAAGCCAAGCAAGCAGAGTAGCTGAGAGTCACAGTGAGCGCAGCAGCCTAAACACACAAGTCCTGCTGTCTCCCCGGCATGAACACCAGATTCCCCAGGGTGCAGGTTCCTCCTGTCTCAATTGCGGATAGTAAGAAATGCACATGCAGGCGCATGCCGGAGCACCAGCCAGATTAAGGGCATTGTGGGCCTGGTGCTGCAGCGGAGCAGGTTTAGGAGTGGCAGGGATATGAGGTAAGTAATGTCATATCCCAGCTCTTGCCCAGACTTGGTCACAGCCTCACAGGGCTGTAATGTTAGGGAAGCCCAGAACTTGAATTACCAAGCTTCCGTAAGAGCCATGTGTGGGTGTGTGCTCTGAGGTGAAAGTTTCCAAGCCATTAGAATACAGTGATCACTGCTGGCAGCTATAGCAGCCAGCACTGATCGCTAAAAAACATAAAGACACGCTGGTTGTACGGTCAGTTGATGGAGTCAAATTCTGTACAACCAGTCTGCACAGAGATTGAAATGTCTGCTGAACCGGCAGAATTTCAATCTGTCTATTGTGGCCTAAGTCCACCAGTCTCTGGGTTTAATAATATCCTCAAATCTTCTGAAAGGGGGGCTCCACTTAGGTGTACAAATTCACTTTGAACTCCACCTTATTTCCAGAACTCTCTTTAGGGTCCTTTAACACTGAAGGCGCTGTACAGGCGTTTTAGTGCTAAAAAATAGTACCTGTAAAGCACTTCTTATGCCACCCCAGGTTTCCCACTGGGGCGGTGCGCTTGAAGGACATTCTGAAAAGTCCAGCAAGCAGCATTATTGGGGCGGTTTGGGAGAGGTGCCCAGCCCATTGAAATTAATGCAACACGGCCATTTTTAACACTTTCTTTGGCCACTAGTGGGGGTTAAAAGTGCCCCGCTAGCGCCACTAAAACAATGATAAAGCGCCACTAAAACGAGCAGCGCTGTACCACTACCACCCACATTGCCCCAGTGTGAAAGTACCCTTTGGTATTAGATGTGCAAACAAAAAGGTGAGACCACATATAATACCTACAGAGAGTAATGGAAATAAGGTGGAGTTCAAAGTGAACTGTGTCATTACCTGCAGGGATTGGCATTTAGGGGGGTTAAAGGAGGCAGGGATGAAATGTGATATCAACTATTCACTGCCTGTCAAATGCCTCTGAAAAGTGACCTGAGCATGGATCACTTTTCAGAGGAGTGGCAGTGGCTGCTGCAAGTGAATACAAGCATTTAGGCTCACACTGGTGTGCTGCGGTTTGGCTGCAGTGCGGGTGTACTGGCGGGTGTCACACCCCCTCAGACTTCTTTTAGGTTACTCATTGTTGCTGCATGTTCTGAAAGTACACCAAACATGCAGCATGCAGGACGTTTTGTGCACTTTCAGAACATGCAGTAAAAATGTACATCCTCTATGTCCCAGGGGCAACATGCAGGATGACTGCCAGTACACCAGCACTGCAGCCAAACTGCAGCATGTCAGTGAGAGCCCACATCATACCACCTAGCCCTAGGAGGGCAAGGTACCTGCACAGGCTGCTAGAAAAAAACTCTTTGGCTGCAGAGAGGAGGAGAGAGGAGGAGCTCACTTACTTGGATGGTCCCAGCCTCCCAGGAGCCTCACTGGATTCCAGCCAACTGCTCAAATTGAGCAGAGAGCAGGTCCAGCCTCTGCCAGCCAATGGTGTGGAGTAGGGAGGGGCTGTGCTGTGTAACACAGACTGTCACCCCTTTCATGAAGACATCGCTGGCTCACAGTACTGGACTCGGCCAGCTCAAGAACTGTGCATATTGTGGTTTTGAGCTGACGACACAGCAGCCTTTGCCACCGCATATCAGAGCAGCCCAGGGGGCAATTGCATCCCTGCCCCCTGGCCCAGCCCTCCCCTGGCCTTGCTAAAGAAGCTGAGGGTAAAGGTGATGGACTGGCCAAGCATGTCTCCAGACCTAAACCCTATTGGCATCTGTGGGGCATCCTCAAACTGTGGAGCGCAAGGTCTCTAACATCCACCAGCTCTGTAAGGTCATCATGAAGGAATGGAAGAGGAGTGCGTTGAATTATTTTGAGGGGACAGCAAATTTACACTGTTATACAAGCTGTACACTCACTACTTTACATTGTAGCAAAGTGTTATTTCTTCAGTGTTGTCACATGAAAAGATAGAATAAAATATTTACAAAAATGTGAGGGGTGTACTCACTTTTGTGAGATACTGTATGTTCTTCCTTGCTGGGAGATACACAGTTAACCTACACCCCCCCCCCCCCTTCTTTTACTTCAGTGTTATCACATTCTACCTACTGGTAGAAGAGTTGAGGTGAGACAACAGCCAGATTAAGGATGATAGCATGGAATTATCATCCAGTTTCAGCAATGGGACAATGCTTCCTCTAGCCAGAGAGTGTGGAGGACTTGTGTGTCAATCTGCCCAGTGCAGCGTTGCGGCTTCACTTCCCGGTTCCCTACTGCGCATGCACAAGTCGCGCAGCGCAATGAGAATGGTCCGCGCTGTCTCTGGGAACCATATGTGTCCCAGCAGACAGCGTGGAGGGACAGGAGGAGGTATAGACTCCTGTGGGAGTCTATGCCCGGAAGTGGGTGCAAATACCTGTCTTAGGTATCTGCACACCCCTCCCCCCTGAAAGGTGTCAAATGTGACAGCGGAGGGTTTCCTGAAAAGCAGAGGTTCAATTTTTGTGTAAACCTCCGCTTTAAAGTGGCAAAGTGTGGCTGACGATCGAGTGAATCTATTACTCTGCACTGAATGGATATTATAACAGTTTCACTTTTAATATTATTTTCCAGATTTTTACCTCCTCATTATCCAGACGGAGAAAATCATGAGCAAACTGCAACAGCTCCTTGTGGCGCACAGTCTGGTTGTGATAAATCAGGGCTTCCTGTAGAGAAGACAAACAGCGCCATCAAAAAACAAAACAGATATGCAAGCTAGCTCCAAATCAGTGACTCAGAAATGATTAAAATCAATGAATAATCAGAACTGGCAGGTATCAAGCATTTTCAGACCGAGATGAGTAACAGCAGCTTACAGATTTTCCTTAGTTTAGTTTGCTTTTAAAGCAGAACTCCTAGAATCTGCTAAACAATTGACTTACATACACTATGACTTACTACTGAAGGGACTTGTAATTCTGTTCAGCCAGTTTTGTGATTCACACTTAGCTTCTGTGTTGCATAGCGAGGAATCCCTAACGTCAATTTCAGTTTAACAGTTTTCTGTGTCCCCTGCTTACTGATTAATGAATGAGCCCCATACAACTAGTTTTTAATTGTTTAGTAAGCAGACATTTAAAACAGGAAATAATAATAATAATAATAATAATGTTTGAATATATATTAAAAAAAATCTTGCTTTCATATTGTATAGAAGGATATATATATATATATATATATATATATATATATGTTCCACACAGTCACATGCCAGGTAAGTGTTTGTAATTATTGGCTAAGCAATGAATCCGCAAGTACCACAAGGCTTAACTTCCTGTAATATATATATAACATACATACATAATAATATACATACATACATAACCTGGCAGCAGGGCTGGACTTACCATTGGGCTTGACTGGGCTCAAGCCCATGGGCCCCACCCAATAGGGGGCCCCACGGGCTCTGCCAAGATACATAGCCGAGTGTACTCGGCTCCGCTCACAGTCACGCCCAGTCCCTCCCTATGATGGACATAACACAGGGACTGGGCGTGACTGTTAGCCGAGCTGAGTTTACTCAGCTACTCTCGGCTCCGCTCGGGACTGCAAGAGGGCCCGAGAGCCGCCGAGAGGACCCAAGAGCCACTGAGATACACAGGACTCTGTATCTCGACTGCGCCATTTTTAAACTTCAAGACTGCAATGACAAGGCTGCAAATGACACTGGACAAGGCTGCAGATGAACACTGACAAGGCTGCATTGATGGGCATTTAAATGTAAGTTTTTTTCTTAAACTTCCCTCCTAAAAGTTTCTTTCCTTAAAATTCCCTCCCACACTTGGGGTGCGTGTTAAACGCAGATAAATGCGGTAATGTACATAAGGTAGGGCCCGAAAGTGGATCAAGCCTAGGGGCCCCCACCACCCTAAGTCCTGCCCTGCCTGGCAGAATTTATGATTTCTTGGCCATTTGAGAATATGAATGATAGCACACTCACGGTTAGTGTTTAGCTGAAGCCATTTATTATAAATCAACTGTGTTTACTCTTTTTAAATCATAATGGCAACAGAATCTAACCAAATGACCCTAATTAGAAGTTTACATACCCCAGTTCTTAATACTGTGTATCGCCCCCCTTTAAAGCAGTAGTAAACCCGCAGATGTTTTTTTTTTTTTTTTACTACCTGCAAAGCAAAAGGCATAATGAGCTAGTATGCACAGCATACTAGCTCATTATGAAATACTTACCTTAGAACGAGGCCCCGACATCTGGCCCGATCCACGCCATGCTCCCTCTGCGTTTCTTCTGGGTATCGCGGCTCCGGCGCTGTGAGTGGCCAGAGCCACGATATCGTCACGCCCGCACATGCGCGTGGGAGATTGCATCCCGGCCGGTCAGCCACTGCCGGATTTTCAGCCGAGAATCCCCTTGTGCGCATGCGCCGCTGCAGTCAGCGGCGCATACCGAAGGGAATATCTCCTAAACCGTACAAGTTTAGGAGATTTTTTTTAACCTACAGGTAAGCCTTATTATAGGCTTTCCTGTAGGTAAAAGTAAAAAAAAAAAAAAAAAAAAAAAAAAAAAAAAAAAGAGTATACAACCACTTTAACATCAATGACAGCTTGAAGTCTTTTGTGGTATTTGTTGATGAGGCTCTTTATCTTCTCAGATGGTAAAGCTGCCCATTCCTCTTGGCAAAAAGCCTCCAGTTCCTGTAAATTCATGAACTGCACGTCTTCAGATCTCCCCAGAGTGGCTCAATGATATTGAGGTGAGGAGACTGAGATGGCCACTCCAGAACCTTCACTTTATTCTGCTGTAGCCAATGACAGGTCTACTTGGCCTTGTGTTTTGGATCATTGTCATGTTGGAATGTCCAAGTACATCCCATGCACAGCTTCCTGGCTGATGAATGCAAATGTTTGAGCAAATTTCCTGTGCCTTTGTAGCTCACACATCCCCAAAACATCAGCAATCCACCTCCGTACCTTCATCATAGGCCTTGTTGACTCCTCTCCAAATGTAGCGTTTGTGGTTGTGGCCAAAAATGTTGGTCTCATCACTCCGATTGACTTTGTGCCAGAAGGTTTGAGACTTGTCTCTGTGCTGTTTGGTCATTGTATTGTGGCATTTTTGTAGCAATGGCTTTCTTCTGGTGACTTGACCATGCTGCCCATCTTTCTTCAAGTGCCTCCTTATTGTGCATCTTGAAGCAGCCATACGACAGTTTTCAGAGAGTCCTGTATGTCACCTGAAGTTATTTGTGGGTTTTTCTTTTTTCCTCCCCAAACGATTTTCTTGGGAGTTGTGGCTGAAATGTTAGTTGGTCTACCTGACCGTGATTTGGTTTCAACAGACCCCCCATTTTCCACTTCTTGATTAGAGTTTGAACACTGCTGATTGGCATTCTCAATTCCTTGGATATCTTTTTATATCCCATTCCTGTTTTATACAGTTCAACTGCCTTTTCCCACAGATCCTTTGACAATTCTTTTGCTTTCTCCATGACTCAGAATCTAAAAACATCAGTGCAGCACTGGATGAAAGATGCAAGGGTCTGGCAGGAGTCCAGAAACTCATTGACCTTTTAAACACTAATTACAAGCAAACAGATCACAGGTTAGGATGGTTACCTTTAAGAGCCGATTCACACAGGGGTGACTCGTCCGGCGACTTAGCCGCCTAACATGTCGCGTCCCGCTCTGTGCAATGGAACAGTTCTAATTGGAGCGACTCAAGTCGCTCCGACTTAGAAAAAGGTTCCTGTACGACTTTTTGGGCGACTTGAGGCGACTTGCATTGACTTCTATACAGAAGTCGTTTTGCAAGTCGCCGCAGTGGTCTTGTCCAGGTCGCCTGAGGCAGTCGCGCTGTAAGTCGTGCTGCCTCAGTGTGAACCGGACCCAACAGCCATTCAAACAGCTTTGTGTCAACTTGTGTGCATGTTATCAGGTCAAAATCACCAGGGTATGTAAACTTTTGATCAGGGTCATTTGGTTACCATTTAGTTCTCATTATGGTTTAAAAAGAGTAAACACAGTTGATTGATAAGAAATGGCTTCAGCCAAACACTAACCATGAGTGAAAGAATGTTTTTGTGTTCATATTCTCTGAAAAATGGCCAAGAAATCATAAATTCTAAATGTATGTAAACTTATGAGCGTAACTGTATAATATATATATATATATATATTTATATATATATATATATATATATATATATATATAGACACACACGCATACATACACACAGTGCCCTGAAAAAGTATTCATACATATTGGGATTTTATGTAATAGACCAACACAAAGTGGCACATAATTCTGAAGTGGAAGGAAAATGATAAATGGTTTTCAATACTTTGTAGAACCACCTTTCGCTGCAATTACAGCTGCAAGTCTTTTTTGTGGATGTCTCTACCAGCTTTGCATATCTAGAGAGATTTACATTTTTGCCCATTCTTCTTTGAAAAATTGTTCAAGTTCTGTCAGATTAGATGGAGAGCGTCTGTGAACAGCAAGTTTCAAGTCTTGTCACAGATTCTTAATTGGATTTAGGTCTGGACTTTGACTGGGCCATTCTAACACATGAATATGCTTTGATCCAAACCATGCCATTGTAGCTCTGGCTGTATGTTTAGGGTCGTTGTCCTGCTGGAAGGTGAACCTTCACCCCAGTCAGGTTTTCTTCTAAGATTGCCCTGTATTTGGTTCCATCTATCTTCCCATCAACTCTGACCAGCTTCCCTGTCCCTGCTGAAGAAAATCATCTCCACAACATTATGCTACCACCGCCATGTTTCACAGTGGGAATGATGTGTTCAGGGTGATGTGCAGTGTTAGTTATCCACCACACATAGCATTTTGCTTTTAGGCCAAAAAGTTCAATTTTGGTCTCGTCTGACCAGATCACTTTCTTCCACATGTTTGCTGTGTCCTCCACGTGGCTTCTTGCAAACTGTAAATGGGACATCTTATTTCTTTCCTTCAACAATGGCTTCCTTCTGGCCACTCTTCCATAAAGGCCAGATTTGTGGAGTGCACGACTAATAGTTGTCCTGTGGACAGATTCTCTCACCTGAGCTGTGGATCTCTGCAGCTCCTCCACAGTTACCATGGGCCTCTTGGCTGCTTCTCTGATTAACCACTTCCTGCCCACCATATAGCAAAATGACGTCCGGAAAGTGGTTGTATTATCTTGACTGGATGTCATAAAACATCCAGCAGGATAAGGCGCTAGTGTGTGCCCATGAGAGGCATGCAGCGTGGAGATCGGTAGTGTGGTGTGTCTGACACACGGCATCCCCCAGCTAGGTAAACAGCCTATGACGTAGGCTCTTTACCACGGGATCAGCTGTGTCCAATCACAGCTGAACACAGTGTAAACAGGAAGAACTGTTTATTGGCTTTTCCTCCACTCGCACTGACAGACGTGAGTAGAGGAGAGCTGATTGGCTGCTCTTCTGATGGGAGGAGGGGGGGGTGTGGGTCTGCATTCATAATCAGAGCAGACCCACTGAGAGTGCCCACTGGAGTCCACCAGGTGAGCCCACCAGGGATGCCAATTAGTGCCCATTAGGAGGGCAATCTGTGCTCATCAGTGATTGCCTGTCAGTGCTGCCTATCTCTTCCATCAGTGCCACCCATCAGTGCCACCTATCAGTGCCCATCAGTGTTGCCTGCATGCCCATCAGTGCTGCATATCAGTGCCACCTATCAGTACCCATCAGTGTTGCTTATAAGTGCCCATCAGTGCTGCATATAAGTGCATCATCAGTGCCACCTCACCAGTGCCAATCAGTATTGCTTTATCTGCGCCCGTCAGTGCAGCCTCACCAGTGCTCACCAGTGAAGGAGAAAACGTACTCATTTACAAAGTTTTGTAACAGAAACAAAGATTAAAAAAAAAAAAATTCTAAATTTTTTTGCCTTTTTTTATTTGGAGCACAAAAAATAAAAACCCCAGTGGTGATCAAATACCACCAAATGAAAGCTCTATTTGTGGGAAAAACAAGAAATAAAAAATTGTGTAGGCGCGGTGGGGCACGCAGTGCGAAATTGTCATTCAAAATGCAACAGCGCTGAAAGCTGAAAATTGGACTGGGCAGGAAGGGGGTGAAAGTGCCCTGTATTGAAGTATTTAATGCTCTCCTTGCCTGGACTGTCAGTTTAGGTGGATGGCCGTGTCTTGGTATGTTTGCAGTTGTGCCATACTCTTTCCATTTTTGGATGATGGATTGAACAGTGCTCCATGAGATGTTCAAAGCTTGGGATATTTTTTTTATAACCTAACCCTGCTTTAAACTTCTCTACAACTTTATCCCTGACCTGTTTGGTGTGTTCCTTGGCCTTCATGATGCTGTTTGTTCACTAAAGTTCTTTAACAAACCTCGGAGGGCTTCAGAGAACAGCTGTATTTATTTTGAGATTAAATTTCCCACAGGTGGACTCTACTGACTAATTAGGTGACTTATGAAGGCAATTGGTTCAACTAGACTTTGGTTTGGGGTATCAGAGTAAAGGGGGATGAATAGAAATGCACACCACACTTTTATAATTTTCCTTCCACTTTACAATTATGTGCCACTTTGTTGGTCAATCACATAAAATCCCAGAAAAAATACATTTACGTTTTTTGGTTATAACACGACAACAATATGGAAAATTTCAAGGGGTCTGAATACTTTTTCAAGGCGGTGTGTATATATATATATATATATGTATATATATATATATATATAGCATTGGCACCAAACTTGTGAGCAATCCCCTCATTTGGGTCGAATATGTTTTTTTTCTATAATAAAATACCTTCATCCATCAAATACCACATTATAAATCACTAGAAAATAAATAAATAAGAAAACATAAAAAAATCCCATACATTTAGGTTTATATAATTGAGGATTACCTCTCTAGGGTTGAAATCGTTGTCCTCAAGGTCCCACTTTTCCTTATAGAACTTGTAGTATGCCAGGTTTTGTTGCATAACGGTATCTGTAGGGTCAAACAGCATGTAGCTGGACACACACTGAACCGCGTTCTTCACGTCATTAACTGTGGAAAAAAAATAATAATAATTGTGTGGTCTTAACATAAAATCAGCATTAAAGGAATATTTTCTAAATTCAAGGAATTGTTAATCTGGGCATACGCTAGTAGAATTTTGTTGAAAAGAATGTTGGTTCAATTTTCTACTCATTAGTGGGGACAAATCGACATGTGTTTTTGGCCATAGTGACCTAGATTGGAAGGAGCAGGATGAAAAGCTGGCATGTCCGATTCACACACTCCTGGTGGTGTGTGTGTGTGTGTGTGTGTGTGTGTGTGTGTGTGTGTGTGTGTGTGTGTGTGTGTGTGTGTGTGTGTGTGTGCGCGCGCGCGTGCGCGTAACCCCCCCCCCACTTCCTCTGATGTAGTTTATATGTTGGTGGCAGTAAAAGGGTTAAAGCACCATTCTGGTCTCAGGGCCTCTACTCCTTCCAGCCCCCACCCCCTTTTGAAGCACCCCTAGCACCCTTTGGCCTCATTTAAACTGGCAGTTGGGGTAAATGCAGCTCAACCGCCCATTTATTTTTATTTTTTTTTGCACCCCCCTCAAGCTGCAATAGACAGTGGGTAGGGATGTTTAATGGTGTGCCCAGGATGCTTTCTGCCCGCAACAAAATTGACCCGACATGTAAAGATTGGTGGGTGGCAAGCCTACCGTCACTGCACAATCAACTCAATGGGGAAAAGCAGCAAGAGCCGGCAATGCATGCTGTTGCGGCATGTTTGTCAACACAAATTGGGTCTAAAAGAGGTTGTGATGAGGCATCGGATTGCTTCCTCAACACCTGTCAGTAGCCTCTGGAGCATGATCTGAACACGAATCAGGCCTCAGAGGTAAGGGAGATTTAGATGCATCTCTGAATCTACCCTTTACAAAAAAAAACACATACCTGGGCAGCACAGTGGTGTAGTGGTTAACACTTTTACCTAGCAGCAAAAAGGTCGCTGGTTCAAATCCCAACCATGACACCACCTGCCTGGAGTTTGCATGTTCTCCCTGTGCCTGCGTGGGCTTTCCCTGGGCACTGTGGTTTTCTCCCACATTCCAAAGACATGTTGGTAGGTTAATTAGATCCTGTCTAAATTGGCCCTAGTATGAATGTGAGTTAGGGACCTTAGATTGTAAGCTCCTTGAGGGCAGGGACTGATGTGAATGTATAATGTATATGTAAAGTGCTGCATAAATTGACAGCGCTATATAAAGTACCCGAAATTAATGAATACCTATACCTTTCTTCCTGAGGTCTTTGTTCCAGTGACATCACAGGTCCTCTTTACCCCTTTTTTTCCTGGGCAGATCCTAAATTCTGCAGATATCTGGGGAGCTGCTCTCTGCATCATGCAATGCAGTCCTATGAGCTCATGCAAGTATATCTGTATCTGAGGAGCTGACATGACACTTTGGGATTGATTTACTAAAGCTGTAGAGTGCAAAATCTGGTGTAGCTCTGCATAGAAACCAACCAGCTTCCAGGTTTTATTGTCAAAGCTTAATTGAAGCTGAAGTTAGAAGCTGATTGGCTCCCATGCACAGTTGCAACAGATTTTGCACTCCCAAGTTTTAGTAAATAAACCCTTTTCTGTCCATCTCTCAGCTATTACTGGTAACTGGATTTGAAGGATGCAGTAGTCTATATTGTATTATTATAGATCATTTTATGGATTTGTGAAGGCACTTCTCTGTAGTTTGCTTTTTATAACATGGCCAATCATGATTGAGAAGTTAGATTGAGAGGGATACTTTGCACATATATTTACTATTTATTATTAAGGGCTGATGCATGCGGCCACTCATCCACCAGATCAACGTATCTCTGTGGTGGGTATGGCCAGAAAGCCTGTACAAATCAATGACAGGCTGACACTTTCCGAGGATTTAAGCAATTACATGCATCTAGGGAATATGAACAGTTCTGCATGCAGATATGTATATATATTATATATATATATATATATATATACCATACACATTATCTCACAAACGTGAGTACACCCCTCACATTTTTGTAAATATTTTCTATCTCTCTATGTGAAGAAATTACACTTTGTTACAATGTAAAGTTGTGAGTGTACAGCTTGTATAACAGTGTAAATTTGCTGTCCCCTCAAAATAACTCAACACACAGCCATTGTCTAAACCGCTGGCAACAAAAGTGAGTACACCCCCAAATTGGGCCCAATTACCCATTTTCCCTCCCCTGTGTCATGCAACTTGTTATGCCGCATACACACGACTGGACTTTCCAGGAGACTAGGTCCGACGGTCTTCCCGACTGACTTTCGGCAGAGTTCCAACGGACTTTCCGAACGAATGGACTTATCCACACAGGAACGGACTAAGTCCGTTTGTAAGTCTGTTTGTTTTGAACGTGATGATGTAAACGGGACTAAACAAGGAAGTTCAACAGCCAGTAGCCAATAGCTTCCCTTGCGTCATATTTGGTCTATTGAACCAGCACACAGACAAACGGTTTTTCCCGATTTTAGTCCGTTGGAATTGAGTCCGTTGGATAGATTTCAAACATGTTCTATTTCTAGGTCCGTCTGATTTATTGTTCGAAAAACGATCGGACTAGCCCACACACGACCGGATTGCCCGACGGATTAATCCCTTCAGACCTAGTCTGCCGGAAGGTCCTGTCGTGTGTATGTGGCATTAGTGTTACAAGGTCTCAGGTGTGAATGGGGAGCAGGTGTGTTAAATTTGGTGTTATCGCTCTCACTATCTCATACTGGTCACAGGAAGTTCAACATGGCACCTCATGGCAAAGAAATCTCGGAGGATCTGAAAAATTGTTGCTCTACATATAGATGGCCTAGGCTACAAGAAGATTGCCAAGACCCTGAAACTGAGCTGCAGCACTGTGGCCAAGACCATACAGCGGTTTAAAAGGACAGGTCCCACTCAGAATAGGCCTTGCCATGACCGACCAAAGAAGTTGAGTGCACGTGCTCAGAATCATATCCAGAGGTTGTCTTTGGGAAATAGAAGTATGAGTGCTGTCAGCATTGCTGCAGACGTTGAATGGGGGATCAGCCTGTCAGTGCTCAGACCATACGCCACATCTAATTGGTCTGCATGGCTGTCATTTCAGAAGGAAGCCTCTTTTAAAGATGATGCACAAGAAAGCTCAACAGTTTGCTGAAGACAAGCAGACTAAGGACATGGATAACTGAAACCATGTCCTGTGGTCTGATGAGATCAAGATAAATGTATTTGTTTGAGATGGTGTCAAGCGTGTGTGGCGGCAACCAGGTGAGGAGTACAAAGACAAGTGTGTCTCTACAGTCAAGCATGGTGGTGGGAGTGTCATGGTCTGGGGCTGCATGAGTGCTGCCAGCACTCGGGAGCTACAGTTCATTGAGGGAACTATGAATGCCAACATGTACTGAGACATACTGAAGCAGAGTATGATCCCCTCCCTTCGGAGACCGGAGCCGCAGGGCAGTATTCCAACATAAGGGCCCCAAACACACCTCCAAGATGACCACTGCCTTGCTAAAGAGGCTAAGGGTAAAGGTGATGGACTGGCCAAGCATGTCTCAAGCCTAAACCCTATTGAGCATCTGTGGGGCATCCTCAGACGGAAGGTGGAGGAGTGCAAGGTCTCTAACAACCACCAGCTCTGTGATGTCATCATGGAGGAGTGGAAGAGGACTCCAGTGGAAACATGTGTAGTTCTGGTGAACTCCATGCCCAAGAGGGGTAAGGCAGTGCTGAAAAATAATAGTGGCCACGCAAAATATTGACACTTTGGGCCCAATTGGGACATTTTCACTTAGTGGTGTACTCACTTTTAATGCCAGCAGTTTAGACATTAATAGCTGTGTGAGTTATTTTGAGGGGACAACAAATTTACACTGTTATACAAGCTGTACACTCACTACTTTACATTGTAGCAAAGTGTCATTTTTTCAGTGTTGTCACATAAAAAGATATAATAAAAATGTGAGGGGTGTACTCACTTTTGTGAGATACTGTGTATATATATATGTATACACACACACAGGCTAAAAATAAGTATTGAGCATGTCACCATTTTTCTAGGTAAATATATTTCTAAAGGTGCTATCGACATGAAATTTTCACCATACATACAAAATCCATACATACAAAGACACCAAAACAAATATGTTCAGAAATGAAGTTATGTGTAATAAAATGGAATGAAAGGGAAATCATATTGAACACACTAACTTTTTTTTAATACTTGGTACAAAATCCTTTGTTGGTAATGACAGCTTCAAGACTCCTCCTGTATAGAGAAGCTAGTCGCATGCATGGCTCAGGTGTGACTTCGGCCCATTCTTCCACACAAACAGTTTTCAAATCTTGAAGGCTCCATGGGCTTCTTCTATGAACTCTGATCTTTAGTTCTTTCCATAGATTTTCTATTGGATTCAATCAGGCAATTGGCTGGGCCATTCTAGCAGCTTTATTTTCTTTCTTTGAAACCAATGGAGAGTTTCCTTGGCTTTGTGTTTGGGAACATTGTCTTGCTGAAATGTCCATCCTCATTTAATCTTCATCGGTAGATGGCAGCAGATTTTTATCAAGAATGTCTTGGTACATTTTTCCATTCATCCTTCCTTCAAACACATGAAGTTTGCCTGTACCGTATGCTGAAAAACAGCCCCACACCATGATGTTATCACCTCCAAACTTCACTGTTGGTATGGGGGGTGTTTTTGGGGTGATGTGCAGTGCCATTTGACCTCCAGACATGGGGTGCATTATGACATCCAAAGAGTTCCAGTTTGGTCTCATCTGACCAGACTATATTCTCCCAGTATTTCACAGGCTTGTCTAAATGTTGTGCAGCAAACTTTAAATGAGCTTCAACGTGTTTTTTCTTCAGCAATGGAGTCTTGTGTGGTGAGCGTGCATAAAGGTCACAGTGGTTGAGTACATTACTTATTGGATTTTTTATTTTTTTTATTGTATCTGCTAATTCCAGGTCTTTCTGAAGTGCTCTGCAAGTGGTCCTTGGCTCTTGGAAAACTCTTCTGATAATTATTTTCACTCCTCTGTCAGAAATCTTGTGAGGAGCACCTGGTCCTGGCCAGTTTATGGTGAAATTATGTTCTTTCCACTTCCGGATTATGGCCCTTTGCTTTTACCCACCATGAGATGTTTCTTGTGTGACACCTTGATAATGAGACACCTTTGTATAGGCCATCAGTTGAGACTGAACCAGCTGATAGTAATTTTCATTGACAAGGGGCAGGATTGATTTCTAATTACAAATAGATTTCAGCTGGTGTCTTGGCTTTCCATGCCTTTTTGCAACCCTCTTTCTTCATGTCCAAAGACATGCAGGTAAGTTAATTGGCTTCTGTCCAAAAAAAATTGGCCCTAGTATATGAATGAGGACCTTGGATTGTGGGCTCCTTGAGGGTAGGGACCAATGTGAGTGTGCAATGTACAGGGATAGGGACAATTGTAGACACTCACTCTGGTTGAACTGGATGGACTGGTGTTTTTATTCAACCTTGCTAACTATGAAACGATGTGATCAATACTTTTTCCCTGTTTCATTCTGTTTTACTACACATAATTTAATTTCTGAACTTGTTTGTTGCTTTGTATGTATGGATTGCATGGGTTCTTACTGACATGTGGTGAAAATCTCATGTCAGTAGCACCTTTAGAAAAAATTTTACCTAAAAAAATGGTGACGTGTTCAATACTTATTTTACCCTCTGTATATTTTTCTGGCCAATCATTATTATTCCCTGTAATAAGAATGGCCCCAATTGCACATATCTATGAATAATAAATTAATTTAAAAGACCACAAGTGACTGTTAACCCCCACCCCCCCAATAGAACAGCGGATAAGAGACTCTTTGTATGATAACTTTACATCCTCGTTATTGTTATAATAAAATATTGTGGTAAGGCAAGATAAGGTACGAAATATGTGCTTCTGCAAACAATGTGCTAAAACACGCGTCGTGCTTATGTTAACATTTTTTCTTAATGGCACCCAAAACGCGGATTGCAGTTGTGCATTAAGAATGAAAAAAATGCGCATCGCCCAAACGTGCTTGGCTCAGTTTTAAAAATGGTACTTGAGATTCTGGTTTTGGGAACATTTTACTATTGGAAATAACTTGTGTTTGGACTTGAATATCACGGTGTTCTGTCTCAATACAGAATTCCTCATCTTCCATCCATGGCCAGCTTTAGCCTTTCTCACAGCGAGCGGTCAGTCATCATTACTTACGTTTGTAATATGCAAACTGCAGATAGTGGTACATGGTGGCCACAAACTTCTGAACTAAATATCCTCCAACATTGGGGGTCAGGTTAGACTCGCACTGCACTTTACATTCTAGGACATCAGTTAGATGATCTGAAAGAAAGAGGACAACAAAGACACACATTTCATAGATCAGTAATGGTTACATCACCATCAACCTTACCCACTGCACCAGTTTTAAGTAGTAGCTTGGATGTTAACATCTACTAATCTTTAAAAATAGCTTTTTGCTGTATTACGTGGGGCTATATGTCTAGCGTTGCTATTTTCTCTTTATTCATATGGAAGGTATCAGTGATTAACTTCAAATAGTGCCATATCCTAAACATGAAGACATAGGACAAAATTCCCTTTTGGGTTGGACTTTATAGGCACTTGACTCGTATAACAACAGTAAGGTAAAAAAGTTGTTTTATTCATAACAAATAGTTAAAAAGCGGTAACATGGAATGTACATAACTGGAAGCAACTAAAAATACACCAACTGTAACATAGTAAACAGTACAAAAGAGAAATCCTTCACCTGACATGTTTCAGAGTCTGTTTTACCTCCTTCATCAGGGTTACAGAAAATATCAATTCTCTATAATGTAAATATAGAAGTCAATAATAATTCATATACGTACACAATACAGGAATGCAATCAAATTTGTGTCTTCAACTTACAATCACTTCAGTAGTGTATATGTACACATTCCATGTAAATTAAAAAACTAGAACACTGTCCCAGAGAGTTCCTGGTTCCTTCATTTCCATCAAATGTATGGTATATTGTATTATAGATTAAGTAAAAGCAGGTATTTCATACGTCTATTAATGGAGCATCAAGGGAGCTCCCTTGAAAATGGGGAATCCAGACACACTGATGCCTATAGACAGAGTCTTGTAATTAAAGCAGAATATTAACCACTACAATACAGGGCACTTTCACCCCCTTCCTTCCCAGCCCAATTTTCAGCTTTCAGCGCTCTAGCGCTTTCAGTGACAATTGCGCGGTCATGCTACACTGTACCCAAATGAAATTGTTATCATTTTGTTCGCACAAATAGAGCTTTATTTTGGTGTTATTTATTCACGACTCCGTTTTTTTTTTTTTGCGATATAAGCGCAAAAATAGCGGAAATTTGGAAAAAAAACAATATTTTCTTTTTTCTATTTGAAAAGAAATCCAATAAAATCAAATTTTGTCATAAATTTAAGCCAAAATGTATTCTGCTACATGTTTTTGGTAAAAAAAATTCCGTTAAGTGTATAATAATTGGTTTGTGTGATCATGGACATATGTACGCAAATGATCATGTACATATGTGTGCAGGTGATCACGTACATATGTGTGCAGATAATCATTGGGACATGTGATTTTAGTGGGACATATGTGGGGGACATGTTTTTATTATTAGGGACATGTGTTTTTATTATTTGGGAACATGTATGTTTTGGGGACATGTGTGTTTTGGGGACATATGTGGGGACTGTGTTTGTACTGTGTGGTGTGTTGTGTGTTTACACTACACTGATGATCAGTGAGTAAAAAGCTGTAAAAAGCAGCCCATACTCACTGATCATCAGCCGGCTGCAGCGTTCTGCTCTCCTCTCCTCAGCGGTGACTTCCGTGTGAGGAGAGGAGAGCCAATTGCCTAGCAACCGGCTGTTTGTTTACATCACATGACGGCCGTGATTGGACACGGCCGTCATGTGATCAGGAGGGCCAATCACAGAGCCCTCCTGCCGATCTGAGATGTGCCGTGTCCGGGTGACACGAGCACATCGGGATCGCGCCGCTGCGCGAGCGCGCGATCCCGCTACTCCTGGAGGACGTTCCTGAACGGCCTGTCAGGAGTAGACGGCTCCCACCCGGCCGTATATATGCATTGGCCGGGTGGGAAGTGGTTAAATAGTATGTATATTGTGAAGGGTGCTCCCTACACATAAATATCCCATCTTGTGTGTGTGTGTGTATATATATATATTTATTTATATATATATATATATATATATATATATATATATATATACATACATATACATACACACACACACACACACACACACACACACATCCCATCTTGTATATACTGTGTGTGTATCACTATGTCCTGCATAGACCCATATTGGCAGGACAAGAGACATGGAAACATACACACATATGTGTGTGTGTGTAATTATATATATATTATATATATGCACATATACATATATATATATATATATACACACACATACAGTATACACACACACACACACAACACTTATGCACATATATTCATTTTTTTATACCCTTTAGTGGGCTCCTGCAATACCACCTTTCAGGAGATAGTCCACCTCACCAACAGGCCCATATACGAAGGTATGCCCAATTAAAATAAATCAAAAATGTCCTAAATATTATATAAAAAATGTATGTGTATGTACCTTTCTCAATATAAATACTATTTAATATTCTGCTTTAATTACAGGAATCTGTCTATAGGCCTCAGTCGGTCTGGATATACTTATGAAATACCTGCTTTTACTTAATCTATAATACAATATACCATACATTTGATGGTGATGAAGTAACCAGGAACTCTCTGGGGCAGTGTTCTCCTTTTTTAATTTACATGGAATGTGTACATATACACTACTGAAGTGATTGTAAGTTGAAGACACAAAATTGATTGCATTCATGTATTGTGTACATATATGAATTACTGACTTCTATATTTGCATTATAGAGAATTGATATCTTCTCTACCCCTGATGAAGGAGGTAAAACAGACTCTGAAACACGTAGGCTGAAGGATATCTCTTTTGTACTGCTTACCATGTTACCTTTGGTGTACTTTTAGTTGCTTCCAGTTATGTACATGTGTAGAGCTGTTATTATCTCCCAGATAATAGTGACTTCACAGCTGCGAAGTAGAAAAAATAAAAAATAAAAAGGCATAAAAAGGTACATCCAATGTATTTTGTTAAATGTTTGCTAGAAATGTCACAATAAGTAACTCCACTGGGAAAAAAGGGTACCTGTGATAGGCAGAGAGCATAGATAAGCTGAAGAGCCGAGGAAGAGCATTACATGTCAGAACGGACCACTGACAAGCTCATGGCAATTACACGGTGCCCAGACTGGACACACATACAGTGCCTTGAAAAAGTATTCTTACCCCTTGACATTTTCCACATTTTGGCATGTTACAACCAAAAACGTAAATGTATTTTATTGTGATTTTATGTGATAGACCAACACAAAGTGGCACATAATTGTGAAATGGAAGGAAAATGATAAATGGTTTTCAACATTTATTACAAATAAATATCTGAAAAGTGTGGTGTGCATTTGTATTCAGCCCCCTTTACTCTGATACCCCTAACTATATTCTAGTGGAACCAATTACCTTCAGAAGTCACATAATTAGTAAATAGAGTCCACCTGTGTGTAATTTAATCTCAATATAAATACAGCTGTTCTGCAAAGCCCTCAGAGGTTTGTTAGAGAACCTTAGTGAACAAACCGCATCACAAAGGCCAAGGAACACACCAGACAGGTCAGGGATAAAGTTGTGGAGAAGTTTAAACAGGGTTAGGTTATAAAAAAAATATCCAAAGCTTTGCACATCTCACGGAGCACTGTTCAATCCATCATCTGAAAATGGAAAGAGTATGGCACAACTGCAAACCTATCAAGACATGACCGTCGACCTAAACTGACAGTCCGGGCAAGGAGAGCATTAATCAGAGAAGCAGCCAAGAGGCCCATGGAAACTCTGGAGGAGCTGCAGGGAGCCACAGCTCAGGTGGGAGAATCTGTCCACAGGACAACTATTAGTCGTGCAGTCCACAAATCTGGCCTTTATGGAAGAGTGGCAAGAAGAAAGCCATTGTTGAAAGAAAGCCATAAGAAGTCCTGTGTCCCCATCAGACCCCTGCTGCACATTTGTGCCCCCATCAAACCCCCGCCGCAGTTTGTGTCCTCATCAGAGCCCCCTCACATATTGGTGTCCCCTTCAGAGCCCCCTGCATATTTTTTTGCCCATCAGACCCCCACCGCACATTTCTGTCCCCATCAGAGACCCCTGCACAATTGTGTCGCCCATAGAGTGCTCCCTTCCCCATTTGTGTCCCTCATCAGAGCCACCTCTCCACATTTGTGCCCCCCGCCCCCCAACAGCACCAACAGTCACTTCCATCTGTGTCCGGCTTCAGTACTGTTCTGCTGCACATCCCTAGTCCCACCCGGCTGTTACAAAGGCACATGGTAGGCAAAATTACAGCGGTAAAGGACTGATGCTAACAGCGAGGTGAAGCAGGTCCTGGCAATCACCAACTTAGTGAGGCGCTGGGATGGACAGGCATTGTCCGGCTGCAGGACCTGCACTGTATACTGTCAGGGGTGAATATGCAGGGCAGTCCCTGCTACCCAACATAGCTTGAGCAGAAACTGACTCTGCAGTGAGTATGACAACGCAAGCTGCGGGCCGGATGTGGCCTGCAGGCTGTACTTTAGGAGACCCCTGGTCTATCACATATAATCCCAATAAAATACATTTACGTTTTTGGTTGTAACACGACAAAATGCAGAAGATTTCAAGGGGTGTGAATACTTTTTCAAGGCACTGTACATTGAGCAGCAGTGATGTAAAAAACTGAAATTACACATTACCTGCAACGGCTGGATAGAAGTCTTTAAACTCCTTCATTTCATAAACCCCCTCGCAGCCTGTAAGGCAGTTGTTGTACGCTTTGTAATACAGAGGTAAAGCCTGCTCCATCTCTTCTGTGCTGCGCCTGAAGTCTCCAGCGTTGTACGACTTTACCGCCTTCACAAATATGCTCTGCGGACAGTTACAGTGTTTTATTAGTCACGGGGTTCCGTCAAGACAAATACAGGCTTGCTTAAAGTGTATGTCCACCCAATTTTTTTTTAAGCAAAAGTTTAGAGAATATATATATATATATATATATATATATATATATATATATATATATATATATATTTATATATATATATATATATTTATTATATAACGAGCTGAGATTAGGAGCACTCTCTCAATCAGATTCCAATCTCTCCACCATGGCCAAGACCAAAGAGCTGTCCGAGGATGTCAGGAACAATATTGTAGACCAGGGGAGCCCAACCTTTTTAAGAGCGAGGGCCACTTAAGCAACTTGGTAACCAGTCGCGGGCCACAATGAGCGGATGACAGGTCATGGCTACTCTATAGGCCCTCCGATACGATCCACCTAGATGAAAGGGGACAAACTCCTCTATTTTTTTATCCGATTTTTAGGACTGGATTGGAGGCAGGTAGGAGTAAACGGACAAAAGTCTATTTACATCTGCCGTTCCGTAGAGGTGAATTGAGGGTCCAATTGGGTAGGGCCGATTGTGTGAAAAGGGCCTAAACTGCTTTTACACTGATGATTACCCACACCATGGGAGCAGGGTAGTGCACCTGGGTCTATCCTGTGGGTTAACTGAACTTTGCCATAGACTCTGTTTGTGGCAAAAGCCGGCACTGTACAGGAAGCATCAGCTTATGGGCTCTGCTCTGCAGCTGTTTTCTTCCTCTACCACCAGCTTCATTCACAACACCGATGCTGTGGTATGACGGGTTGGCAACATACAATCTGGGCTTGCTAACCTGCCATTCCAGAGCAGGCGGTCGGGGGCCACATCAAATGGCTCCCCGGGCCACTGGTTGGCCACCCCTGTTGTAGACCTACACAAGGCTGGAATGGGCTACAAGACCATCGCCAAGCAGCTTGGTGAGAGGGTGACAACAGTTGGTGCGATTATTCGCAAAATGGAAGAAACAAAATAAAATAACTGTCAATATCCCTCAGTCTGGGGCTTCATGCAAGATCTCACCTCGTGGAGTTTCAATGATCATGAGAACGGTGAGGAATCAGACCAGAACTACACGGGAGAACCTCGCCAATGATCTCAAGGCAGCTGGGACCAATGTCACAAAGAAAACAATAGATAACAGATAGAAGGACTGAAATTCTGCAGTGCCTGCAAGGTCCCCCTGCTCAAGAAAGCACATGTACAGGCCCGTCTGAAGTTTGCTAATGAACACCTGAATGATTCAGAAGAGAACTGGGTGAAAGTGTAGCGGTCAGATGAGACCAAAATCGAGCTCTTTGGCATTAACTCAAACTTGTTGTGTTTGGAGGTGAAGGAATGCTGCCTATGACCTCAAGAACACCATCCCCACCGTCAAACATGGAGGTGGAAACATTACAGGAGAAGGGAGCTGGGCACGGGGAGGGAACTAAAATAAAATAAAGCTATAAGAACAGTCCATTCTCTTTAAACTGAAAATAAGAAAACAATGAATCCAGCAAAGAAGCACAGAGAGATCCAGTGAGAAAGGTGATCTAAACATCAGATATGGTGACTTGAGTGACACCCTCCACCACCAATAGTAATGGCCGCTCACCTTAGGAGATGGACCCCTGAGTAAATCAGTCAGGTCAGATACAGCGATCCCTTTCAGGGAATAAATCAGTGGACCCAGATACTAATATCAGATGTGGAGCTTGCTATGTCTCAGGCATATCATCATCATCATTCTCTTCCAGATATGAAACATGTAATGAAAGCAAAAAAACCTAGCGCTCTCTGATTGCTAAGAAAAACCATGTGACTGCAATTGTGACGTCACCCACGTTCTTACATGCTGATCCTTGTGGAACACTTCGTTTATGAATTGCTATTTATCCTTAGCACTGGGGCACAGTGAGTTTTATGTGAGTGTACACTCTTTACTTTTAAATAAATACTTTCTTAGCATTCAGAGAGCACTAGGTTTTGTTGCTTTCATTACATGTTTCATATGTGGAAGAGAATGATGATGATGATATGCCTGAGACATAGCAAGCTCCACATCTGATATTAGTGTAGCACTGACCCCCGAAGAAGCGGCTGCTTTTGTTGGGCTTACGGTTACCTTCTTGACCTTGTGTACGTCTAGGGGTTTCCCAAGGTAGATGGCCCAAAGAATTGTAGAAACTGACACTGGATCCGCTTTCGGGATTTTTATTTGCAAAAAAAGAGTAGACAAAACAGTCTCTCAATGAGGTTTAGGTAGAAAGTTCAGGTACTCTTGGAACTGCTCAAAATAGAAAGTCTCTCACTTGCAGGAATCCAGAGAATAGCCACTCACAACTGGATTCTTACAGCTACCAGATAGACCTCCTCTCACTAGGCCTAGCAGCCGATAGTGTTCAGATAAAGCAAAGTCCCTGCCACAGAGTTGCATGTAGAACGTTTGTGAATAAAGTCTCTGCCACAGACTTGTTGTAGAACACTTGTTGTAACTGTAGACAAATTTAGAGAGCCCTCATACGGTACCAGTATCTTGCAGCCGGTCCGGCGATACCTTACAAGTGTAGATTCACTTGGTGTCTTTCAACTAAGCCTCCAGGCTCTTTCTGAGAAGCCAGGCTTCAGTGTGGCCTTCTCCCGAAGAGTCCTCCCCTGGTTGCTTCCTCAGTTGCTGGGCCTCTCCTCAGACGAGACGGCACCAGACCACCTTTGAATCCTCCTTCCAGTTACTTTGCCTCGGGCTAGCCAGCCCCGAGACTCGTAATTGGATGGATCTGCACCCCAGGCCATGAGGGCCATGGGGGCTGGTCAGGAGGACCAGGACCAAATAGACAAAAAAATCTTCTGGACCGGAAACTCAGAAGCACGTGATGTCAGTACCTCCTAGAATGCACAGCAAGATGACACTTCCACTGGGCTGGTTCTGAGAAAAAGTGGCACTCAATGCGCCCAGCCGAACTGCGTTCTCACACTTGCCAGTGATGACAGCGCCACCTGTGGCCAAGCAGAACACAGTGCAATCCAGCTAGACTGGTACTGAAACCACAATTTGGTATAATTAAACCCAAAACCAAACTGCGGTTCTAGGAACTTTAGAGAAAAAGACATAGAGCGTGCTCTTCAGGAGCCGACGCTACATTAGCATCTGGGTCCTCTGATTTATTCCCTGAAAGGGGTCGCTGTATCGGACCTGACTGATTTACTCAGGGGTCCATCTCCTGAGGTGAGCGGCCATTACTATTGGTGGTGGAGGGTGTCACTCAAGTCACCATATCTGATGTTTAGATCACCTTTCTCACTGGATATCTCTGGGCTTCTCTGCTGGATTCATTGTTTTCTTATTTTCAGTTTAAAGAGAATGGACTGTTCTTTTTGCTTTATTTTATTTTATTTTTAATTTTAGTTGAATTATCTGCGCTGTACTGCTTTTTTATAGTGAACTATTTTGGGATTTGGTAATTTGACCCTCAGTATCTCAGCTGGAGTTTGTTTTAGGGTTTGTTATTTAGCGCTGGTTGATTTGATCTTTTCTACGGGGAGGGAACTGTCAGTATAGCTGGAAGTACTCTGGGGTCTCAGCTCACAGTCTACAATGATCATAGTACAGGCAACCACACTAATACACCGTTTCCACTAGTGCAACTTGTCATGCGAGTTGCATAAGTCACAGCCCATTGATTTCAATGGCACCTGTTCCCATCTATGCAACTTTGAAAAGGTACCTGCAATGCTTTGATGCGACTTTGCTCCATAAAGCGTTCAGTTGGATCAAAGCTGCACTAAGTCGCATCAAAGGTCACACCCTAAATCGTGCAACTTTGTGGTCGCAATAGTGGAAACACAGACTAAGGCTCAGTTTCCACTAGTATGAATTTTCATGCGACTTTGGTCACATAAAGTTGCATGACAACATTGACAAGTCACAGCCTATTGACTTCAATGGCACCCGTTCTCATCTATGTGACATAGAAAATCATTGACTTTGAAAAAGGTACCTGCAATGCTTTGATGCGACTTTTGATGCAACTTTGATCCAGAGATTGTAAAGTTGTATCAAAGTTGCACTCTAGCCTTAGGCTACATTTCCACTAGTGCGCCTCCAAAGCTGTGCGATTTATAGTGCGGCTTTGAGTGCAGCTTTAATTACACACTGGATCAAAGTCGCCTCGATGGGAACGTTTGCCATTGAAATCAATGGGCTCTGACTTTGTGTCCAGGAGGAGATCTGAGAAGAGCGGGGATGGAGGTGGGGCTGGGCAGGTCTGTCTAAAAAGGAGAGGAGGGATGGGGGCGGGGCTTGTGAGGTCTAAGCATGTCTGTCTAAAAAGGAGAGGAGGGATGGGGCGGGGCTTGGCAGGTCTAGGCATGTCCGTCTAAAAAGGAGAGGAGGGATGGGGGGCGGGCGTGTAGAAGACAAGGACAACGTTTTCAGGAAGTGACAGCCCCCCCATGCAGAGTTCAGAAATAAGGAAGTAAGGTTGTCCTTGAAGAACAGGAAGAAGCTGATTGGCTTTGATTATACTTTCTAAGCGACACAAACCTCTATACAGAAAATATATAATGTCAAAGATAAAGATATTTTACATAGAATTAATAGAAAAATTGTCATTGTTGACTGGACTTGCACTTTAAATGATGCTGTGTCTCAGAGACGTAGAGCAGACTCACCTCGAAGGGCTGAGCCTCTAAATCGACGAGGAACTCCTCCACTTCCAGCAGGGTCTTGTAGTAATTCATGTAGCGCAGCGTCATCTCATGGGTGGGGTTCTTCTGCAGAAACGTATGGGCAGCCGACACCGCTTTCTCCAGCTCGTTGATCTAGAAGAACATGGCGTGATGTTATTTCCTCCATAAAGAGACCCTGTCCCCAACCTAACAAATGCAGGTACAAGTTCAGGAAAATCAAATGTGTGGTTCATAGTGAGTCAGCTGACATAGACTGGGAGGAGCAAAATGTAGGCCTCATTCACACTTACCTACTGATCCCTACACCCGTGGGAACAGACATTTTCAGCCTCTTGGGGTACACATGGGTTCCATGTAGGGATGTGAAGGCATTTCCCCTCAATTACAATACAATTCAATACAGGAGGAATCAGAGGGTCCTGCTCGTTAGAGCTTACAATCTAATCAGTTTACACAACAGCCCCCCTCCCTTTTTGGGATAAAGGTTTTATAGAAATAAATAAAAGCGGACCAGTGTAAGCGCCCCTGTCAGTGTTAGTTGGGTTGTCTCATATCTGTAACTGCAAGAGAGCTTGTTCTTTGAAAAATAGCAGACTTACTGGCTGGATCGCCAGGTGGACGTAGAAAAGAGAAAGGCTAAAAAATAAAACAAATGCAGCCATCACATCTAAGAATTGGTAAGCTGCAATATAATAAATATTTGCTTTTGGGTTTAATATTGCTTTAACCACTTGAAGCCAAATCACATACATGTACGTGATTGACTTCAAGTGGTTATCCCGGGGTTATAGCTGCAGCTGTCAGCCATAACCCTGCTGTTTTTTTTTTCAGCCGGTGAGGCTCTTTTATGTAAAAGCAATCCTAGCCGCTGATTGATTAATCCCCCGCCACCCATCGCCGCCTCTCCCATGTGATTGGAATCCCATATGATCCCAGTATCTGATCCGGGGTATCATAGAGCTGACAGAGGATCAGAAGGCCATCTCCATGGTCTAGGACAGTGGACTCCAAACTGCGGCCCGGGGGCCAGATGTGGCCTTTTGCTTGCCTTTATCAGGCCCTTGGGACACTATTCTTCCCACTGATACCAGGCATTATTCCTTCTACACCAACAATGGGGCATAATTCCTGCCACTGATACCAATAACAGTGCACTATTCTTACCAATAACACTGACAATGGGCCACTATTCTTCCCACTGACACCAAACATGGGGCACTATTCCTCCCACTAATACCAATGATGGGGCACTATTCCTCCCACTGACACCGATGATGGGGCACTATCCCTCCCACTGACACCAATGATGGGGCACTATCCCTCCCACTGACACCAATGATGGGGCACTATGCCTCCCACTGACACCAATGATGGGGCACTATGCCTCCCACTGACACCAATGATGGGGCACTATTCCTCCCACCGACACCAATGATGAGGCACTATTCCTCCCACCGACACCAATGATGGGGCACTATTCCTCCCACTGACACCAATGATGAGGCACTATTCCTCCCACTGACACCAATGATGAGGCACTATGCCTCCCACTGACACCAACTGCAGGGCCCTATTCCTCCCACTGACACCAATGATAGGGCACTACTCCTCCCACTGACACCAATGATAGGGCACTACTCCTCCCACTGACACCAATGATAGGGCACTACTCCTCCCACTGACACCAATGATGGGGAACAATTCCTCCCACTGACACCAATGATGAGGCACTATTCCTCCCACTGACACCAATGATGAGGCACTATTCCTCCCACTGACACCAATGGTGGGGCACTATCCTTCCTACTGACACCAATGATGGGGCACTATGCCTCCCACTGAGACCAATGATGGGGCACTATTCCTCCCACTGACACCAATGATGGGGCACTATTCCTCCCACTGACACCAATGATGGGGCACTATTTCTCCCACTGACACCAATGATGGGGCACTATTTCTCCCACTGACACCAATGATGGGATACTATCCTTCCTACTGACACCAATGATGGGGCACTATGCCTCCCACTGACACCAACTGCAGGGCCCTATTCCTCCCACTGACACCAATGATGGGGCACTACTCCTCCCACTGACACCAATGATGGGGCACTATTCCTCCCACTGACACCAATGAGGGGGCACTATTCCTCCCACTGACACCAATGAGGGGGCACTATTCCTCCTACTGACACCAATGAGGGGGCACTATTCCTCCCACTGACACCAATGATGGGGCACCATTCCTCCCACTGACACCAATGATGGGGCACTATTCCTCCCACTGACACCAATGATGGGGCACTATTCCTCCCACTGACACCAATGAGGGGGCACTATTCCTCCCACTGACACCAATGAGGGGGCACTATTCCTCCCACTGACACCAATGATGGGGCACTATTCCTTCCTCTAATATCAACAAAGTGGCATTATTCTTCTTAATCACACCAATGATGGGGCACTTTTCCTTGCCCTGATATCAACAATGGGGCACTATTCTTCCCACTGACACCAATGATGGGGCACTATTCCTTCCTCTGATACCAACAATGGGGCACTATTCTTCCCAAAGACACAAATGATGGGGCACAATTTCCCGATTACCAACAAAGTGGCACTATTACTCCCACTGACACCAATGATGGGGCACTATTCCTTGCCCTGATAGCAACAATGCGGCACTATTCCTTCCACTAATACCAATGACAGGGAATTCTTTACTCCCATTGATGCCAGGGCATTTTCAACTCCCACTAGCCACAGTGCGGCCCCCTCAAAGTCTGAAGGTCGGTAAACTGGCCCCTTGTTCAGAAAGTTTGAAGACCCCTGATCTAGGAGACTAGAAGCAATGGTATTAGATTATCTCTGGTTAACACTGCCCTTTTTTTTTTTTTTTTGAAAGCATGAGATCAATAATTTTTTTTGATCTCATGTTTTCCAGGTTAGAGGAGGGATGTTTACATTTCTTGTGATAGGAATAAAAGTGATAAAAAAAATTAAATGGACAGTGTAAAAATAAAAAATAAAATATATATATTTTTTTTTAAAAAGCTCCTCTGTCCCTCCGTGCTTGCGTGCAGAAGCAAAAGCATAAGTAGGTCACACACGCATGCATAAGCGGCGTTCGCACCACACGTGAGGTATCGCCGCAAACGTTATAACCCCGGGACCATAACTTATGATCAACTCTAAAATGATTTTGCAATTTCACCAGCTCGTACTGTTTTAAGCCCTGACATGTTGGAATCTATTTATTTGATGCAACCCCATCTTTTATATTTAATATCATCCCACATGGAAGAGAAATATATTTCCAATATAATTAGAAAAAAAAAATGAAATAGGTGACATAAATTTACAATATATTGTAAGTGCTTCACAGATTGGCACGGGAGTCCTCTTCCACTCCTCCATGATGACATCACGGAGCTGGTGGATAGTTAGAGACCTTGCGCTCCTCCACCTTCCGTTTGAGGATGCCCCACAGATGCTCAATAGGGTTTAGGTCTGGAGACATGCTTGGCCAGTCCATCACCTTTACCCTCAGCTTCTTTAGCAAGGCAGTGGTCATCTTGGAGGTGTGTTTGGAGTCATTGTTATGTTGGAATACTGCCCTGCGGCCCAGTCTTTGAAGGGAGGGGATCATGCTCTGCTTCAGTATGTCACAGAACATGTTGGCATTCATGGTTTCCTCAGTGAACTGTAGTTCCCCAGTGCCGGTGTCATGTCACATAGTGTCCCCTGTTGGATAGTGTCCGGTGTGTACTGCGCGACAAGCAGATTCGGAAAATATCTGAAGATGAACGGCGCCTGCGCCGTGAGTCCAGGTTCAAGCCCCACCATCCAAGTGGACATAGAGTTAGAATAAAAAGAGCTGAGCGAAGCGAGGCCGTGCCCAAGGCGTCGCAAGCGAAGGGAGGCCGTGCCCGAAGCGTAGCGAGCCCGCGAGGGGCCCTCTAATATGTGCAGCCCTATGTCCACTTGGATGGTGGGGCTTGCACCTGGACTCACGGAGCAGGTGTCGTTCATCTTCGGACATTTTCCAAATCTCCTTGTGCTCCGTACTGCGCAAGCGATGCGCCTGCGCAGTTCAGAGCGGACACTTTTCGATAGGCGGACTGTATCTGTCAGAACACCGGCAGCACACATGCAGCCCCAGACCATGACACTCCCACACCATGCTTGACTGTTGGCAAGACACACTTGTATAGGGCTGAAACAACTAATCGATTAATCGACAACTAATCGATTAATTTTATAATCGATTACTATTTTGATAATCGAATAATTAGCCAGTAATATAATGGCTTTAAAAAAAAAAAAAAAAAACTAAAATGAGCCCTTTATAGTACAACAATATAATCACTACTGTAAATATTACTTTCACTGTTCTACATTTAAAAAAAAATGAACCCCTTCCAGTAGTGATTATCTGCTTTTTTGTACTATAAAGGGCTCATTTTAGTCTTTTTAACCCCATTATGTTACTAAACATCTTAGGCCTGGTTCACATCTATATGTTTATTGGTGATTTTTGCAGAAACGCACTACAGTTCATTTACATGGTTTCCTATGGGACACGTTCATATCTGTGCTTTTTTCAGCCGCTGCATATTTCGAAAGGGTCAGGGACTTTTAACGCAAAATGGTGCTTTTTTGGTTCAATATACTTCAATGGAGAAGCTGCAGAAAAGAATGTAATGAATTTTTGCAGCAATTTGCGTTTTTTTAATCTGCCAAACAAAAATGCAAAAAACGCAAATTGCAGTAAAATCACGTGCGCAAAAATCAAAACTCACAGCAAAAAGCACTGCAGAAACAGTTCAAAAGTAAAAACTGCATAGGTGTGTACCGAGCCTTATGCTGGCCTCACGGATCAATTTTCAGGTGAGAATATTCAGATGAAAAATCTGTGTACATTCGCTGAATGAAAGAATTTTGTTTAAAATTTTCCCTTCATTTCTAAACAAAAACCACATACACTGTCTGAAAATTCCTTTGACCAAGAAGTTTTCTATTATTTCCAAATTTTCCCATCACTGTGGTTGAAAATTAATGTCAATTTGACCCACTTTTTTTTTAAGGTTATTAACCGATTAACCACTTCAGGACCGCCGTATTGCCATTGTACGTCAGCACAATGGCACAGGCAGGCAGAATCACGTACATCTACGTGATTGCCTTCCAGCGGGTGGGGGGTCCCATCGGACCCCCTCCCGCTGGATACGGCGGTCCGATTCGGTCCAGGAGCGCTCCGTGAAGAGGGGATGGCCGTTCATTTTCGGCCACCCCCTCTGGATCGCTCCTGGCCAATGAGAAGCTTCCTCCCCTGTGTATTGTTTACACAGGAAGGAGGAAGTGATGTCATTCTCCTCGGGGCGGTCTTTTTGACCGGACTACGAGGAGAAGAGTAAAAGTAAGTCTGCACGAACACTACACTGACATGTAGGTACACACAGGCACACAAACCCCCCCCGATCCCCCCCCGATCCCCCCCCCGCCCCCCCTCCCCCCCCAGTCACAGTGTCACTGATTGCATTGATCATTTCTTTACTGATCAATGCATTCAGTGTCAGTTGTGACAGTAAAAACTGTCAGGACAGTTAGTGTTAGGTCCAGGGTAGCCCCCTATCACCCCCCAATAAAGATTTAACCCCCTGATTGCCCCTAGAGTTAACCCTTTCACCCCCTTTTGCCAGTGTCACTAAGCGATCATTTTTCTGATCGCTGCATGTGTCGCTAGTGTCGCTAGGTAGCTAGTTATTTTTTTAGGTTCACCGCCAGGTTTTTATATCGCTAGGTACCCCGATATACTACCCAATAATGTTTTTAACCCCCTGATTGCCGCTAGTTAACCCTTTCACCCCCTTTTGCCAGTGTCACTAAGCGATCGTTTTTCTGATCGCTGCATTAGTGTCGCTACAGTCGCTAGGTAGCTAGTTATTTTTTTAGGTTCACCGCCAGGTTTTTATAGCGCTAGGTACCCCGATATACTACCCAATAATGTTTTTAACCCCCTGATTGCCGCTAGTTAACCCTTTCACCCCCTTTTGCCAGTGTCACTAAGCGATCATTTTTCTGATCGCTGCATGTGTCGCTAGGTAGCTAGTTATTTTTTTAGGTTCACCGCCAGGTTTTTATATCGCTAGGTACCCCGATATACTACCCAATAATGTTTTTAACCCCCTGATTGCCGCTAGTTAACCCTTTCACCCCCTTTTGCCAGTGTCACTAAGCGATAGTTTTTCTGATCGCTGCATTAGTGTCGCTACAGTCGCTAGGTAGCTAGTTAACTAGGCTCCCAAAAAGTCCCCCACATGTGGTATCCCCGTACTCGGGAGAAGCAGCAGAATTTATTTTGGGGTGTAATTTGACTTCTGCCCATAGCATGTGTGAGCAATATATCATTTAGTGACAACTTTGTGCAAAAAAAAAAAAAGTTTGTAATATTCCCGCAACTTTTGGCAAAATATAAAATATTCCATGGACTCAACATGCCTCTCAGTAAATAGCTTGGGGTGTCTACTTTCCAAAATGGGGTCATTTGGGGGGGTTTTGTGCTATTTTGGCATTTTATGGCCTTCGAAACTGTGATAGGTAGTGAGGAGTTAAATCAAAAATTTGCACCCTTAGAAATCCTGAAGGTGGTGATTGGTTTTCGGGGTGTCGTGCGCGACTAGACTCCCAAAAAGTCCCACACATGTGGTATCCCCGTACTCGGGAGAAGCAGCAGAATGTATTTTGGGGTGTCATTTCACATATAACCATGGCATGTGTGAGCAATATATCATTTAGTGACAACTTTTTGTAAAAAAAATTTTTTTTTTTTTTTTTTGTCATTATTCAATCCCTTAGGACAAAAAAAATAAATATTCAATGGGCTCAACATACCCATCAGCAATTTCCTTGGGGTGTCTACTTTCCAAAATGGGGTCATTTGGGGGGGATTTGTACTGCCCTGCCATTTTAGCACCTCAAGAAATGAGATCGGCAGTCATAAATTAAAAGCTGTGTAAATTCCAGAAAATGTACTCTAGTTTGTAGACGCTATAACTTTTGCGCAAACCAAAAAATATACGCTTATTGACATTTTTTTTACTAAAGACATGTGGCTGAATAAATTTTGCCCTCAATGTATGACTAAAATTTAGTTTATTCGATTTTTCTTATAACAAAAAGAAGAAAATATCTTTTTTTTTCAAAATTTTCGCTCTTTTTTCATTTATATCGCAAAAAAAAAAAATCGCAGAGGCAATCAAATACCATCAAAAGAAAGCTCTATTTGTGGGAAGAAAAGGACGCAAATTTCGTTTGGGTGCAATATTGCATGACCGCGCAATTACCAGTTAAAGCAGCGCAGTGCGAAATTGCAAAAAGACCTCTGGTCCTTAAGGTGTTTATTGGTCCGGAACTGAAGTGGTTAATTGAAACAATAATCGGTCAACTAATCGATTATGAAAATAATCGTTAGTTGCAGCCCTACACTTGTATTTGTACTCCTCACCTGGTTGCTGCCACACACGCTTGAAACCATCTGAACCAAATACGTTTATCTTGGTCTCATCAGACCACAGGACAAGGTCTTTAGTAATCCATGTCCTTAGTCTGCTTGTCTTCAGCAAACTGTTTGTGGGCTTTCTTGTGCATCATCTTTAGCTCCATTCTGGGATGACAGCCAATTTGATGCAGTGTGCGGCGTATGGTCTGAGCATTGACAGGCTGACCCCCACCCCTTCAACCTCTGCAGCAATGCTGGCAGCACTCATATGTCTATTTCTTAATGACAACCTCTGGATATGACGCTGAGCACGTGCACTCAACTTCTTTGGTTGACCATGGTGTATGGTCTTAGCCACTGTGCTGCAGCTCAGTTTCAGGGTCTTGACAATCTTCTTATAGCCTAGGCCATCTTTATGTAGAGAAAAATATTATTTTTTCAGAGAGTTCTTTGCCATGAGGTGCCATGTTGAACTTCCAGTGACCAGTATGAGAGAGTGAGAGCGATAACACTAAAGTTAACACACCTGCTCTTCATTCACACCTGAGGCATTGCAACACTAACTAGTCACAAGACACTGGGGAGGGAAAATGGCTAATTGGACCCAATTTGGACATTTTCACTTAGGAGTGTACTCGCTTTTGTTGCCAGCGGTTTAGACATTAAAGTGGTTCTGCACCTTTAAAAAAAATATTAAAAGCCAGCAGCTACAAATATTGCAGCTGCTGACTTTTAATAAATTGACACTTACCTGTCCCAGGGTCCAGTGATGTTGGCGGCAGATGACGAGCAATCGCTAGTCTCTCTGCTGCCCCCGCCGCCATCCTCTGTCAGGGAATCGGGAAGTGAAGCGCTGCGGCTTCACTGCCCGGTTCCCTACTGCGCATGCGTGAGTCGCGCTGCGCGTCTCTGCTGGTCCCCGCTGTGTCCTGGGAACTGTGTGTTTCCCAGAACACAATGGGGGGGCATCTGCGGCGGTCTGTCCCGGAAGTGGGTGCAGTTAACTGCACCCCCTCCCCCCTGAAACGTGCCGATTGTGGCACCGGAGGGGGGGGGAGGGATCAGATGAGCGGAACTTCCACTTCAGGGTGGAGGACCGCTTTAATGGCTCTGTGTTGAGTTATTTTGAGGGGACAGCAAATTTCCACTGTTATACAAGCTGTACACTCACTACTTTACATTGTAGCAAAGTGTCATTTCTTCAGTGTTGTCACATTAAAAGATATAAAAGATATAATAAAATATTTACAGAGATGTGAGGGGTGTACTCACTTTTGTGAGATACTGTATATTTCCAATATATTCTAAGTATATGTCATATATATTTATTTTCCAAATACATTGGAAATATATTTTTCTTCTATGGGGGATTTAGCACAAAAAATGGGTATAATATTGCGTTTGTTTTAAAATTCGATATAGTGTATTTTTCCTAAACATATAAATATAAAAATCTGCCACCAATTTATTTTACATTGAGCTGATTATATATATATATATATATATATATATATAATCAGCTCAATGTAAAATAAATTGGTGGCAGATTTTTATATATATATATATATATATATATATATATATATATTATATAATCACTGAAAAAAGCGATCCATTATATATATATATATATATATATATATATATATATATATATATATATCTATAAATATAAAAAAATCTGCAACCAATTTATTTTACATTGAGCTGATATATATATATCAGCTCAATGTAAAATAAATTGGTTGCAGATTTTTATATATATATATATATCACTGAAAAAAGCGATCCATTCTTCTCATAAATGTGTCCTAGAATTCTAAGCTCTAATGTGTAGTCCAGATGGATGTATGGGGGGAGGAATAGCTCAGGTATGTGTCTGGATATTACACAGGAGGAGTACTAGTGGGGGATGAAGTTGGTTGCAGGCAGTCATTTCATGTCTGGGGACGTGGCAGCTCCCCCCTGATCTCCGCTGAAATCTGAACTCTACAGCCACAATACAATGACTGATTGAGAGCGAGGAGGCAGGATCAGGCACACAGCCACCATTAAAGACACTTTCCCTAAAGGGGCTACTGAAAATCTCACTGAGCAAAACTTTAAATAAACACACTGCAAAGACTTTCCTGATCTTTAATGACATACAGAAGAAAACAGACTTCCATCTATAAAAATGAATGGTTTGCTGCGACTATTATCATTATATAACATGCTCATATTAGATTTTTTTTTTTTTGTGGCTAAGTTTAGACTTGTGTCTAAACCTCTGTGCCTCTGAAAAGCATTCTGCGCATTAGGTGAAGTGCCACAACCGTGTGCCATTGCAAAACAGATTTCTATAAAAACGACTGGTTTGCTGTGACTGGTATGATTATTATTATTATAATTTTTCGGACATTTAAGCAAAATTTAGACTTGCGTCTAAACCTCTGGGCCTCTGAAAAGCAATCCACGTTCAGAACACTTTTCAGGAGGTGTTCGACAGGTGGTGAGAAGGGGATGGGATACCTTCTTAGCCCTTGTACACACGGTCGGACATTCCGACAACCAAGTCCGACGGATTTTGTCCGAAAACTGTTGCATACACACGGTCGGACAAAGTTGTCGGAAAATTCGATCGTTCAGAACGTGGTGACGTTATTTCGTTACGATGGGACTACGTTCAGGCTAGTAGCCAATAGCTTTGGTGTAGGAATTTGATCTGAGCATGCGTGGCACTTTGTCCGATCGGAATTCTCTACACATGATCGGACAAGGTCCGATAAGATCATGTTGTCGGAAAATTTTATAGCTAAGCTGGAAAACTTGGTCCGTCAGATATTCAGACGGAAACAGTCCGATGGAGCCCACACACGGTCGGATTATCCGACAACACGGTCCAATCGGACATTTTCCGTCGGAATGTCCGACTGTGTGTACAAGGGCTTACCACCTGTTTTAATTCCACAATTGCCACACCAATGTGCCGCAGCACTGTGCACTGACAGGGGTAATAGTTTTTGCACGGGCCAGCAACATGTAAGCACCCTTGTACGCTGTCTTTGCAGATTAAGTGTGTGTGTGTGTGTGTGTGTGGTGCTAAACCCCAAATTTTTAACACCCCCCAATCACAAGTCTAAATGAGCCCTTGTTATAATCAAATCCTCATTTATTATTATATAACATCTCCATTTATTATTATTTTTGTTCTTATTGTGTTTTTTTTTTTAAACATCCTCATTTACTAATTTAGTGACACCTAATATTATAAAGCATCTTTATTTATTATATTTTTGGCTGTGATGCCGTGTACACACAGTCGGACTTTCCAACAGAAAAAGTCAGACGGAATCTTTTCATCTGATATTTCGATCCGATTATGTGTGGGCCTCATCTGACTTTTTTTTTGAAAATTCTGACGGACCTAGAAATATAACACGTTTTAAATCTTTCAGACGGAATCAATTCCTATCGGGAAAACTGTTCGTCTGTATGCTGTTCTGAAGGACCAAAAACGACGCAAGGGCAGCTATTGGCTACTGGCTATTGAACCTCCTTTTTCTAGACCCGTCGTACGTGTTGTACGTCACCGTGTTCTAGACGATCGGACTTTGGTGTGATCGTGTGTAGGCAAGACCGTTTCAGCAGAACTCCGTTTATTCTGACGGAAAAAACGATCGTGTGTACGCGGCATGAGTCTTATTAGATCATATAAAATCTTCATTTATTATTTAAAAAAAATAATAATAATTCTGTGAGTCTTATTATATGATATAAAATCTTCATTTATTTTATCATTTTTTGGCTGTGAGTCTTCTTATATTATATAAAATCTTCATCTATTATAATATTTGTTCTGTGAGTTTTATTATATAAAATCTTCATTTATTATAATATTTTTGGCTGTGAATCTTATTATATTATATAAAAACTTAATTTATTTGAATATTGTTGGCTGTTATTATTCAATAACATCTTAATTTGTCAAAATATTTTTGCTGGTATTGTTTATTATGCTCAATATTTATTCATAAAATACATAAACTGGAAGAATTTGTAATGAGTTTACGAACACAACTAGAAATAAACAGGAGGTAGTTAAGCACATAATCAAACTTTTCCTCACTGGCAGCCAGGAGGTGGTAAAAAAACATGCCACTGAGCTGCAGTTTTTGTGCCCCTGCGGCCCACCTGAATTCTAGCATTGCATCCTGACAGGGTCGCACACATGCTGCGGGCATGGCATAACTACAGGCATCAGGAGGCGGCAGCAGCACCTCCTGAACACCTACCAGAGGCTGCCCTCTGAAAAGCAAACCACTGTGGATCACTTTTTCAGAGGTAAGTAAGCATTACCCCAGTGTGAAAGAACACAAAATGTGACTAATGTGATACAGCCACCATATGGGAACATATTTGCATGACTTGCAGGGTCCTCGCATGACCTTACGTGTGCAGGGATCCATGGCTATCCCCACCCGATGCTGGTGGCATACAATGCTCCTGATCTGAACCATCCTTTACCATTATCTGGGCTGCTTCTGAACTGCATCCTGAGATAATGAATACCTCAAGCAGTCAGAGGTGAACTATAAGCACAGGTAAGTTTTCTTAAGTACGCAAGTATCTTGATTTTGCAGACTAGATTGCTTTAGCTGTAAGCTGTCCATAGACAGACAGATTCCTGTCCACCAGGACTATAGGACGGGAAATAGTCGCAATCCTCTGATGACCTCAGGGTCCTGCGTGTTAAGAAAACATGCATTTTAATACGTTCTGACATGTGCATTAAAATGTAAAGGTGGCCTTAGGAGCCTCTCGTTTTGTCTATAAGATTTTGCCATACACCAACATAAGCCCTTTAGGGGGTAGCCTTGGTCAGGAACGACCCAATAATCACAAACAGTACTTGAGGTTAGGAGCCTCTCTTGTGTTTTTGTGCCGTCTATTGGCAATGCCAGGGAAAAGCAGGGTTTGCAGGTCCAACTCTAGGTAGATGTGCATGGCAAGTGGGCACTGGATCTTCCCACAATCCGAATCTTCCAGCTGGAGGCCCTTAGATGGGATCAAGTTGGGGAGGGGGGGGGGTCGCTGGTTCAAATCCCAAAAACGACACTACATGCATGTTCTCCCTGTGTCTGCATGGGTTTCCTCCAGTTTCCCCCCACACTCCAAAGACATGCTGGTAGGTTATTTGGCTTCTGTTCAAAAAATTGTCCCTAGTGTATGGGTTGAGGACCTTGGATTGTGGGCTCCTTGACTGATGTGAGTTTGAGATGTGTAAACAGAAATTAGCAAGTCGGCATTCATTAAAATTCTGAATGGCATTACGGGCGCCTAAGCGGTAAATGCCAATGTCATCCAGAAGATTCAACATATTTGTGTGACCCATGGGATTATTGAAGGAAGGGTCTTTATTTTTTAACAATTTAATACATTTTATATACATTTCTTTTGCATTTTTTTTCTTCATGGGGCATCTGGATCGGGTTAGTGGAGACCTGATCCAGTCCCCCCCCATGCAGCTCTACAGCGACAGATCACATCTAACAGTGAAATTACTAGATGCAATCAGCCAGCAATAGATCACTATGGCAATGATCTATTGCAGCAGGAAGAGCTTCAGTTCTGCCCAAGCCTCCGTACTGACAGACGTGCTATGATGTCACTTCACATTTTTCTTCATGGGGGGGGGGGGTCTGGATCTGGTCCGTTGGGACTGGATCCAGCCCCCTACTCAGCTCTACAGCAACAGACCACATCTAACAGTGATATTGCTGGGTGCAACCAGCAATAGATCACTATCGTAGTGATCTGGTTCAGCAGGAAGAGCTTCAGTTCTGCCCAAGCCTCCATAATGACAGACGTGCTGTGATGTCACTTCATCTTTTTCTTCATTGGGGTGGGGGTCTGGATCTGGTCTGTGGGGACTTGAACAAGCACCCTACACAGCTCTATAGCAACAGATTGCACCTACCAGTGATATTTCTGGATGCTATCAGCCAGCAATAGATCACTATCGCAGTAATCTATTGCAGCAGGAAGAGCTTCTGCTTGAGCCTTCGTACTGACAGAAGTTATGTGATGCCACTTCACTTTTTCTTTATGGGGGATCTAGTCTGTGAGGACTTAATCAAGTGCCCTAAACAGCTCTACAGCAACAGATCACATCTAAGGCTTAGTTCACACTGCTGCGACATGGGATCCGACTTGTGAAACCCCAAGTCACATGGCATGTCAAATTCAATGTTTCTCTACCACCGTAACTGATACTACACAAGTCGCTCCGACTTTAGAAAAAGTTCTTGCACTACTATGGGCCAAATTGGGTGATTTGAGCCCTTGTACAGGCTTCTAAATAGCATCCAAGTTGGATCAAGTCAGAAGGAAGTCACAGGGCAAAGTTGCAGGCCAAAGCAGTGTGAACAAAGCCTAACAGTGATATTTCTGGATGCAATCAGCCAGCAATAGATCACTATTGCAGTGATCTACTGCAGCAGGAAGAGCTTCAGCTCTGCTTGAGCCTCCGTACTGACAGAAGTGCTGTGATGTCACTTCCTTTTTTCTTCATGGAGGGGAGGGGGTGGGTGGATCTTCTGAGTGAAGACCTGATCCAGCCCCCTACAAAGCTCTACAGCTTTCTAGATGCTATCAGCCAGCAATAGATCACTATCGCAGTGATCTACTGCAGCAGGAAGAGCTATAGCTGTGCTCAAACCCCAGTACAGACAGAAGTGATGTGATGTCAATTCACTTTTTCTTTATGGTGAGTCTGGATCTGGTCAGTGGATACCTGATTCAGCCCCTCCTGCAGCTCTACAGCAACAGATCACATTCAACAATGCTATTTCTGGATGCAATCAGCCAGAAATAGATCACAAATGCAATGATCTATTGCAGCGGGAAGAGCTTCAGTTCTGCCCAAGCCTCCTTACTGACAGAAGTGCTGTGATGTCACTTACCTTGCAATGTAGACACATATCACTCCAGTTCTGGGCAGAAGATGAGGTTCTGAAGGGTGCAGACCATGTACTCCGATGTAGTACACTGCAGGAGGAGAAGAAACTCAGAAGCTTGATTTAGCTCCTGGACTTACTGCTAGGCCGTGGCTGTCGGCTATCAATCTCATAGGACCTGCTGTCACTCAGCATGCAGCCGGCTGTTCTCCAAACCCAATTAAAGGTTTGAAGCAGCGCAGGCCACGCGCTGAGTGTTGGAGGGCCACGTGCGGCCCATGAGCTGCTTGTTGAGCACCAATGCTCTAATCTAAATGGTAATGTGATTTAGTCACATGATAGTGGCAACTGTCTAGGACAGTGATGGTGAACCTTGGAACCCCAGATGTTTTGGAACTACATTTCCCATGATGCTCATGCACTCTTTAGTGCAGTTGAGCATCATGGGAAGTGTAGTTCCAAAACATCTTGGGTGCCAAGGTTCACCATCATAGGTCCAGGATTTCCCTTCCTTTGGAGAGACCTCCTCTCACTTCCTGCTGAGTCTTCAGACAGAACAAGGAGAAAAATCTACCCAAAGGGGACACAAACACCAAAAAAAAAAAAAAAAAAATTGTATAATTTAAAGAAAACCTGTCACCTTACAGTATAAATATAATATCTATCTATCTATCTATCTATCTCTATATATATATATATATATATATATATATATATATATATATATATATATCCAGAGAGGATATACAGACCCAAAGGCATCATCAGCCAGTTGGGCATTCTCCTTTTATGGTTCATTAATGCCTATCTTCATTGGTGGCCATATACTATATAAATTAATTGTACAATCTCATTTGGAGACCAAAACTATATAATATGAGGACAAAATTAACCCACACCTTCAATTCCCGACCCACATAGAAAGGCACTGCTCTTTAGCATACACGCAGGCTTGCCTAGAATTGGCTCACATGTATGCGTGTGCGTTTGCACCCATGTTGCCTGTAGGGTGACCTATTCATTTCAAAGGGCTGCTCTACCTGTAAGAAAATACAGAGAATGAAGTCCTTGACTTTTCTTCTTTTTTTTTTCTAAACGCACCATTTTTGAATTCCTTTCTTAAAGGTGCCAAGAATGTTTGATTTTGCATCCTACACTAAGAGATTGTACAATTTAATTGTATTGTCAGCTTTATGGATACTTGTCATAGGTTAGTGCAGTGATCTCCAAAGGGTGTCCTGGGGGCCGGATGTGGCCCTTTGCTTGCCTATATCTGGCTCTTGGGGCACTATTCCTGCCACTGACACCAATGGGGCACTAATTCCTCCCACTGACACCAATGATGGGGCCCTATTCCTTCCAGATACTGATGATGGGGCACTATTCCTCCCACTGACACCGACGATGGGGCACTATTCCTCCCACTGACACCGAAAATGGGGCACTATTCCTCTCACTGACTCAAACGACAGGGCATTACTGCTCCCACTGACAATGACGATGCGGGACTATTCCTCCCACTGACACCAATGAAGGGTCAATATTCCTCACACTGACACCGATGATGGGGCACTATACCTCCCACTGACGACGATCGACGATTTCTCCGGCTGACACTGAAAATGGGGCACTATTCCTCCCACTGACACTGACGACGGGGCACTATTCCTCCCACTGACACTGACGACAGGGCACTATTCCTCCCACTGACACTGACGACAGGGCACTATTCCTCCCACTGACACCGATGACGGGGCACTATTCCTCCCACTGACACCTACGACGGGGCACTATTCCTCCCACTGACACCTACGACGGGGCACTATTCCTCCCACTGACACCTACGACGGGGCACTATTCCTCCCACTGACACCGACGGACGGGGCACTATTCCTCCCACTGACACCGACGGACGGGGCACTATTCCTCCCACTGACACCTACGACGGGGCACTATTCCTCCCACTGACACCGACGTCAGGGCACTATTCCTCCCACTGACACCGACGGACGGGGCACTATTCCTCTCACTGACAGCGACGATGGGGCACTATTCCTCTCACTGACACCGACGTCAGGGCACTATTCCTCCCACTGACACCGACGGACGGGGCACTATTCCTCCCACTGACACCGACGTCAGGGCACTATTCCTCCCACTGACACCGACGGACGGGGCACTATTCCTCTCACTGACACCGACGTCAGGGCACTATTCCTCCCACTGACACCGACGGACGGGGCACTATTCCTCCCACTGACACCGAAAATGGGGCACTATTCCTCCCACTGACACCGAAAATGGGGCACTATTCCTCTCACTGACTCAAACGACAGGGCATTACTGCTCCCACTGACAATGACGATGCGGGACTATTCCTCCCACTGACACCAATGAAGGGTCAATATTCCTCACACTGACACCGATGATGGGGCACTATACCTCCCACTGACGACGATCGACGATTTCTCCGGCTGACACTGAAAATGGGGCACTATTCCTCCCACTGACACTGACGACGGGGCACTATTCCTCCCACTGACACTGACGACGGGGCACTATTCCTCCCACTGACACCTACGACGGGGCACTATTCCTCCCACTGACACCTACGACGGGGCACTATTCCTCCCACTGACACCTACGACGGGGCACTATTCCTCCCACTGACACCGACGGACGGGGCACTATTCCTCCCACTGACACCGGCGACGGGGCACTATTCCTCCCACTGACACCGGCGACGGGGCACTATTCCTCCCACTGACACCGGCGACGGGGCACTATTCCTCCCACTGACACCGACGTCAGGGCACTATTCCTCCCACTGACACCGACGGACGGGGCACTATTCCTCTCACTGACACCGACGACGGGGCACTATTCCTCCCACTGACACCGACGACGGGGCACTATTCCTCCCACTGACACCGACAATGGGGCAATATTCCTCACACTGACAACGACGATGGGGCACTATTCCTCCCACTGACACGGATGATGGGGCACTATTCCTCTCACTGATGCCTAAATGGGGCACTATTCCTCCCACTGACACCGACGATGGGGCACAATTCCTCCCACTGACAACCACGATGGGGCACAATTCCTCCCACTGACAACCACGATGGGGCACAACTCCTCCCACTGACACGGACGATGGGGCACTATTCCTCTCACTGATGCCGACGATGGGGCACTATTCCTGCCACTGACACTGACGATGGGGTACTATTTCTTCCATTGACACCAATGATGGGGCACTATTCCTGCCACTGACACCAACAATGGGGCACCAATTCCTCCCACTGAAACAATGATGGAGAACTATTTCTTCCACTGACTATTCCTCCCACTGACACCAATAATGGGGCACTATTCCCTCCCCTGATAAGAACAGTGGGGCACTCTTCCTCCCACTAAAGTTTGGAGATCCCTGGGTTAGTGCATTGCATTGGTAAGTATCCCCTAGCCCCCCAACCCCCAGGCATGGGTGTCCTCACCTTGAAGTAGGTGTAATGCAGGTACTGGTAAGGGTCTCTTCTTTGGAAGGCTTGGAGGGTCTCCTTGTCTGGGTAGGGTTGCTGGAAGACTGGAAGGGTGGCCTTACACTTTCTTAGGCACACAGCCTTGGACAGGACCCTTCCGAACAGCCTGAGCTCTATCCTCCAGTCCTGCTTGGCCTCCAGCCCCCCGTCCTCCTGGTCCTCCAGCCCGGGGATGGAGGTCTCCTTGGAGCAGCTGTGTCCGCAGAACTCCTCGCTGTCCTGGAGGAGTCGGTGCAGCCTCAGGCTGGCCTCCAGCATTTTGGTGGCCTCCTTCCAGGACTGAGCCTCGTATAGCTGCATGGCTTGGCCATAGGTGGTCTGTAGAGGTCGGAGCTCGGATCGAGGGAAGCCTCGGAAGCTGTATTGTTCATACTGAGCCCGGCACAGGAGCAGGGAGCTCCAGAGGAGGAGCAGGAGCATGGGAGAGACCATCAGAGAACTTCTCCAAACTTGTATGAAGATCGCTGGAGGACTGAGACTAATGAGAGGAGGGAGGGCTGGAGGATCTGCTCAGTGCCAGCCTGGCTGGGACACATACAAGGACTTCTTCCAGGGACACCTCTGGGCTGGGGACACATCAGTAGCTCCTCCTGGGTCACACCAACCTGGGTGAAGGACAATCGGATCCAGCTTCGTCCACTTTCATGGTCTGCACCCTTCAGAACCTCATCTTCTGCCCAGAATTGGGATGACCAGTACCTGGGTGCTGGCTGAGCTGTATGTGGACTTGTGCCCACCCTCTCCAGAAATCTCCGCGGTGGATCTCACTGGGTCCTAAAATCCCCAAACCTCGCAATCACAGCATAGATAGAGGTTTACTTTATTCCATGTCATTCGCGCTCAACTTTTTAGACTTCATCTTCTGCCCAGAAATGGGGTGACCTCTACCTGGGTGCTGTATGAGATGTAGGTGGATTTATGCCCACCCTCTGCAGAATTCCCTGCTGGATCTCACTGGGTCCCAAAATCCCAAAACGTCACAATTTGTGGAGGTCAGCTTTTAGGACCTCATCTTCTGCCCAGAAATGGGGTAACCAGTGTCTGGGTGCTGTCTGAGCTGTATGTGGACCCTCTCCTGAATACCCTGCTAGATACCACTGGGTCTTAAAATCTCAAAATCACAGCACAGAGGTTTAGTCTATGTCAAGTGGTGGTGAACTTGTTTATTCTATATCAGTGGTGGTCAGCTTTCAAGACTTCTTCTGCCCAGTAATGTGGGGTGAGCAGAACCTGGGTGCTGGGTGAGCTGTATGTGGACTTGTGTCCATCCTCTCCTGAACTCCCTGCTAGATTTCACTTGGTCTTAAAATCCCACAATCACATCACAGAGGTTCCCTCTATGTCATTGGTGCTCATCCTTTAAGATTACATCTTCTTCCCATAAATGGGGTGACAAGTACCTGGGTGCTGGGTGAGCTGTATGTGAACTTGTGCCCACCCCCTCCAGAGCTCCCTGCTAGGTCTCACTAGGTCCTAAAATTCCCAAACTTCTCAATCACATCATAGAGGTTTAGACTATGTCAGTGGTGATGAACTTGTTTATTCTTTTTTTTTTTTTTTTTAAGTAGAATTTTATTTATTTTCATGCACAACAAACAAAGAAAAACAACAAAAACAACAAAAAAATAAAACAAAACACAAAAACAGAAAACTATATGGAGCGAACATCGCTCAAACCATTGCACAATCTGCTAATCTGGCATACATGTAATGGATATGTGACACATTAAAGGTTAAATGTCTATTCTGCTTAATTAGAACTGATCAATGAACAAAGGGCTCCATTTAGGCCCCTTTCACACTGACGATCCGTTCAGGCCCGCCTGTCAGTTTTTCAGGCGGACCTGAACGGATGCTCCATAGAGCTCTATGGAGCGTCGAATGTCAGCGGTGACATGTCCGCTGACATCCGACCCGCTCCGATCTGAAAAAGTGTGACGGAGGAAAAAGCTATTTTTCCATCCGTCATCGGATCGTGTGACGACGGACACTGCGGCCCGTCGTCATCCGATCTCCCATAGGGGAGAGTGGCGCTGTGACAGGTCCGTCCCTGCGCAGTGTGCAGAGACGGACCTGTCATCTCCCTGCTCAGCGGGGATCGACTGAGTGATCCCCGCTGAGCAAACGGATATCCACGGGGCGGATCAGCACTGATCCGCCCCGTGTGAAAGGACCCTTAGTCTTTCAAGGAGACGGTGGTATGGTACTTTCAGAGCTGACCCAAGAGCCCCAAATCTTAAGGAATTTTTTTGGGCATCCTCTGGCTTCATACGTCAACTTATATAATGGTATTGCACGGTTAAAGAGGAAGTAAAGGCAATTTTTTTTTTAAAAGAACACCCTGTAAGGCATAGGCATAATGAGCTAGTATGCATAGCATACTAGCTCATTATGAATAACTTACCTGAGAACGAAGCCCCCGAAGCAGTCCTCCGTCTTCCTCTTTGCCGCTGCCATGGATCCTGGAGCGACTTCAGGGTCTTGCGGCTCCAGTGCTGTAATTCGCTGGAGCCGCGATGACGTCACTCCCGCGCATGCGCACTGAAGTCGACACTCGCAGCATATCGCCGCGATCTGCGGCCTGCCCCAGTGCGCCTGCGTGCCGCTGTCTTCGGGTAAATATCTCCTAAACCGTATAGGTTTAGGAGATATTTCTTGGACCTACAGGTAAGCCTTAATCTAGGCTTACCTGTAGGTCAAAGTTGGTTGTAAGGGTTTACAACCACTTTAACGGTAGTGATCCAAAAAGCTATAGTGGGTGAGGATTGAGACTTCCAGTGGATGGTTATCGATTTCTTAGCATAGAACAATACTATGCGCAGAAAGGTTAACTTGTTTATTCTACACTGTCAGTGGTTGTAAACTTTCAAGTCTTCTTCTGCCCAGAAATGGGGTGAGCAGTACCTGGGTGCTGGGTGAGCTGTATGTGGACTTGTGTCCATCCTCACCTGAATACCATGCTAGATCTCACTGGGTCCTAAAACCCCCATATTTCACAATCACAGCATAGAGGTTTAGTCTATGTCAAGTGGTGGTGAACTTGTTTATTCTATGTTCGTGGTGGTCAACTTTCAATACTTCTTCTTCTGCCCAGCAATGGGTGGTGAGCAGTACCTGGGTGCTGGGTGAGCTGTATGTGGACTTGTGTCCATCCTCTCCTGAGCTCCCTGCTAGATTTCAATTGGTCCTAAAATCTCATAATTACAGCACGGAGGTTCCCTCTGTCATTGGTGCTCATCCTTTAAGACTTCATCTTCTGCCCAGAAATGGGTTGACTGGTACCTGGGTGTTGGGTGAGTTGTATGTGGACATGTGACCACTCTCTCCATAGCTCCCTGCTAAATCTCATTGGGTCCTAAGATCTCATAATCACAGCATAGAAGTTTTCCTTATGTAATTAGTGCTCACCCTTTAAGACTTGGGGGGCAGCAGTATCTGGGTGCTGGGGTGCTGTATGTGGACTTGTGCCCACCCTTTTCAGAACTCCCCGCTAGGTCTCACTGGGTCTTAAAATCCCCAAAGTTCACAATAGCAGCATAGAGGGTTTATCCATGTCAATGGGTGGTGAACTCTTCTTTATTCTATGTAAGTGATTGTCAACTTTAAAGTTGTCTTCTTCTGCCCAGAAATGGGGTGACCAGTACCTAGGTTCTGGGTGAGCAGTATGTGAACTTGTGCCCATCCTCTCCTGAACTCCCTGCTAGATTTCACTTGGTCCTAAAATCTCAATCACAGCACAGAGGTTCCCTCTGTCATTGGTGCTCATCCTTTAAGACATCTTCTGCCCAGAAATGAGGTGACCAGTACCTGTGTGCGAAGCTGTATGTGAACTTGTGCCCACCCTCTCCAGAACACCCAGTTAGATCTCACTGGGTCCTGAAATCCCAAAACGTTTCAATCACAGCATAGAGGGGTGGGAAAAGGAGAATTCATCAGGGATGTGAAGGAAAAGAAATGATGCATTTATCTATAGAATGCATCATGAGTGCATGGCTGGTGAATACATGGTAGAAATCATGATTGGGCCCCCAGGGGCCCAGAGGCATATGACATGTCTTTACCCCCTGGAGTATCTTGGTAAACTAGTGAAAGAAATCATGCCTGCATGGGCTTCCTCCCATCTAGATGTCACTTCACGCTTAGCAGTGGGTGGGAAGCCTATGTCAATAGACTCTCTCCTGAGAAAACCTGAATATTGACTGTCATTATTGGCTCAGACCACCCATGGTTTGGGGGTGAATCCACATCCTGCGGTCAATTTACATCCAGGTGACCAAACATGATAAAAGGTTGTTGTATGATACCAGAAGATATACAGCCATCTAAGGCTCTCCATACACAATACAATATGACCATACAATCAACTTTAGATCTACCAAAACCATGTAGTATGAGGACCTACCTAAATTATCCAATCTATTTGTATCCAATCAGACAGGCCCTTGTACACTCGGATCTAAAGAAAGTTGGACAATCAGATTGTAATGTGTGTTAGGACAGTTTATGGGACATGAGAGATGACATCAGAAGACCAGTGTTGGCAGTGCAGGATTGTCTGATAGTTTGGGGTCAGCTGGATTCAGGAGGTCCGGTGGTAGTGAGGAGACCATCCAACATGTAACAAGTATAGATTTGGATGTTAAGATTTCTCTCATACAGTCCTGCAGGCAGAATAAGAGCAATCGCTTGCTTCCCTAGGCTAGGTGTAGCTGTGCGGCTAAATTGTTGCATCTTTGAAAAGCGATCTGAATCAGGCATTTAACAGGCGGTTTGGAAGTGATATGATGCCTCCTCACTGCCTGTTTTAGCCCTGAAAATGCTGCACCTGCATTGCACGCTGTTGTGGAGCTTTTAGAAAGTGTCCCCATTTGTTTGCATGGCTCATGTTTGGTAGCGGTACTGCTCACCAAATGGCGTTATCATTTTTGCTGCAAGCTCAAACAAATCATAGCGACCATGACATGTGAACACCCCCATCTGCTGCCTAAGGAGGCGGTAAAAATATGTCTCAACCATGTGTTTTTACCACCCCTTCCCCACTAAACAGGCCTTGAACAGTGTGGATGGGAAAATGCTATAATTGAGTTATGGCAGATACTGTGTATACTGTCGGTAACAATATAGGCTCCGGTCTCACCATTGCAGGTGTGAGCTTGTTTTTGTGGGTTTTGGTGAGCCGTGTTTAGGGAAGCCCATTCATTTCAGTGAGCTGCAAGCTCCTTTTAAATAAAATGCGTGGTACTTTGTTTCTCACTCGTGTTATCAAGGGGCACCAGGGTGCCATTAAACGGTTAGCTCACCTTTACCAAAAAACTACCTGTAGATAAAAGCAAACTGGGCAGCTGACCAAAGTTGAAGTATGGCCTTTCTAAAGTAGAATAATGGCCTTGCTATAGGCGTAGGGCTTTGTTGACCATTCTTTCTCATACCTCATGAAGCCTGACTGGAATACTCCCAAGACATTGTTACTGCTCCACCATCACAAAAATGCTCCTCACTAAGGATGAGCTCCGGGTGTTCGCGTGCTCTACGCGCAGAGCCCGCCAGAAAGTCGGCGCAGCACTGCACTATTCACAGACAGTGAGACATTGCCCCAATGTACGCCTGCAGAGATCAGGCAATGTCTCTCTGCCTGTGATTAGCGCTGCGCCGACTTCCTGGCGGGCTCTGCATGTAGAGCATGCCAACATGCCTGAGCTCATCCTTACTCCTCACATGCTCAGTAATAACTAGGCCATTTATGTATCCTATGAAGCCTGACTGGAATACTCCTAGGACATTGCTAAGACCCCTTTCACACTGGGTCTGCCCGTTCGTTAGCAGTAAAGCGCCGCTTCTTTTAATGGCGCTTTATTGCTGTTTAAACTGCACTTTTAGGCATTTTAGCGCTAAAAATAGCGCCTGTAAAGTGCCTGAAAACCGCCTCGCATTCATTTCAGTGTGACTTTTCACACTGGGGCGGAGCGCTTGTGGGAAGTTAGGAAAAGACCTGCAAGCAGCATCTATGTGGCGGTTTGGGAGTGCTGTATACATCGCTCCCAAAACGCCCTGCCCATTGAAACTAATAGCCAGCACTTCCAAAGCGCTTAAAAAGCACTTTCTTAAGCTCCCCGCTAGCGGCCGAAGAAGGGGTTAAAGTCGCCCGCGTTGCAGCGCTTAAGAAAGTGCTTTTTAAGCGCTTTGGAAGTGCTGGCTATTAGTTTCAATGCGCAGGGCGTTTTGGGAACGATATATACAGCACTCCCAAACCGCCACATAGATGCTGCTTGCAGGTCTTTTCCTAACTTTCCACAAGCGCTCTGCCCCAGTGTGAAAAGTCACACTGAAATGAATGCAAGGCGGTTTTCAGGCACTTTACAGGCGCTATTTTTAGAGCTAAAATGCCTGAAAATCGCCTCAGTGTGAAATTGGTCTAAGACCCCATACACACTATTAGATTTTCTGCAGATTTTTGTCTTCAGATTTACCAAAAAACATACACTATGAGGTCAAACCTTAAAAGTTTAAATTTGTATGCAATCAGACCCTTGTACTACATCGTTTTGGTAAATCTGAAGACAAAAATCAGCAGAAAACCGAATAGTGTGTATGGGGCCTAAGTGAGGCCTGGTCGTTATTGAGCATGTGAGGAAGTTTAAATCAGAGAAAGAGCTCACTCCTGTGATGGTGGAGGTGAGTAGTAATACTAGGCCTCACTTAGCAATGTCCTGGGAGTATTCCACTCCAGTCAGGTTTCATATGGGTGGGTCTCCAAACTACAATTCCCATTATGCCTAGTCATGCCTGTGAATGTCAGCGTTTTACAATGCCTCCTGGGATGTGTAGTTCTGCAAACAGCTGTAGTTTGGAGATCCTACATAAATGGCCTAGTTGTGACTAAGCATGTGAGGGGATTTGAATCAGAGAAAAAGTTTAGTCTTGTGATAGTAAGGTGAGATGTAACAGCTAGGCCTCAATTAACAACATCCTGGGAGTATTCCAGTCAGGCTTCATGAGGTATATAAATGGCCTGCACCTAGAGCAAGGCCAATATTCAACTTTAGTCAGAATGGAACAGTTTGTTCATTTAGAGATGGCCCTTATCTGGCATTTTGTTTTGGTAAAGGTGAACTAACCCTTTAAGTATTAATGACACTGCTGCACGGATGTGCGTCTTTTTTTATGCTCTGCGAGGATGCACAGATTTTGTATGTGTTCCTGCATTGCACAAATGTAAACTAATGCCCCATACACACAGTCGGATATTCCGACCACAAAATCTGTTGGATTTTTTCCGCCGAATTTTGGCCAAAACTTGTCTTGCATACACACGGTCGTGCAAAGTTGTCTGAAAATCTGATTGTTCGGAAAATGGTGATGTTATACACGTACGACTGGACTACGTAGAGGCCAATAGCTTTCGTGGCACTTTGTGTGTCTGAATTCTCTACACAAGATCGTAAGTCTGATCGGATTTTGTTGATGGAAAATTTTAGATCCAGCTCTCAAACTTTTTCTGTCGGAAACTCCGACAGAAAAAGTCCGATAGAGCCCACACACGATCGCATTTCCTGAAAACATAATCCGATCTGACTTTTTCCGTCGGAATTTCTGACCGTGTGTATGGGGCATTAGCCTCATCGTGAAGCAAGAATCTTCTTTGTTGTTTTTAGATACATTTATTGGATTCAGGAGTATAGGGTTTTTTTTTTTTTTTTTATAGATGCTACCACAGTTTTGGTTTTTGGTTGTTCAGGCCAACTCGCACATATGCGTCACGTGGTTGGCAAGAAGTTAACCAACATAAACTGAAGCCGTGGTTACTAATCTGAACATGCACAAAATAGATAAATGGGTGGAAAAAAACGCATATAAAATGCAAATCAAAAAAGATCTTTTTCTACATCCTCTGAAGCACTCTTAAATTGGGTGTATAGCGGCATGCAGAGGTTTAAGCCCCATACACACTATCAGATTATCTGCTGAGTTTTTCCTTCAGATTTACCAAAACCATATAATATGAGGACAAACCTTAGGAGTTTCAATGTGTATGCAATCAGGCAGGCCCTTCTACTACATGGTTTTGGTAAATCTGAAGCAAAAACTCAGCAGATAATCTGATAGTGTGTATGGGGTTTTAATTTTGACTTGTTAATACGCGGTAACACCCCTGTAGCTGATGTGTTATCAATATAGAACCTATCGAGCTCCGAGAACAGACCTTTCCCTTCCCTACTAAATTGTGGAGGTCAGCGACTTGAGCTCGGTGGCGTTTGCCATTTAAGGCCTCATTTACACTTGTGGTTGGGGAGTGGTAAAAACAAAATGCAGTTGAGTTGCGTTTTTACTGCTCTCCCTTAAATTGCAAAAGCAGCGGAGGGGGGGGGGGGGGGGGGGTATAAAATGATCCCCGCTGTCGCGTTTAGTGCACAGTACTGCCCACTAAATGTGAACTATCCAACTGAATGGGGTGCCCCCCAACTGCATGCAATGAGGAGGTTAATGGGGTTAAAACGGGCAGTGTGGAGATGTGAAGCCTCCTCACTGCCTGTCAAAAGCCCTTTGAAAAGTGATCCAATGTGAATTGCTTTTCATCAGGCAACCCAGAGGTAAATGAGGGCTTTACAGACTTTTTGTATTTTTTTTTTTTCTATTTATTAATTTTTTTTTTTTTTTTATGTGCACGATTTGTACGAGCATTTTTTCGTTCAACTAATGCCGCGTACACACGATCGGTGTTCTTGTCGGAAAAAGCTCTCATGGTTTTCCCCGACGGAATTCGGTTCACGCTGTCTTGCCTACTCATGGTCACACCAAATTCCAATAGTTTATAACGCGGTGACGTACAAAACATATGACGGGACTAGAAAAAGGAAGTTCAGTAGCCAATAGCTTCCATCTCATAGTTGAATCTGAGCATGTGTGATTTTTGGCGTGTTGGAATTGCATACACACGATCGGAATTTCCGATAGAAAGTTTTTCCGTCTGGAAAATTGAGAATATGCTATCAATTTTTGGTTGGCAGAAATTCAGACAGCTAAATTCCAATGGAGCATACACGTGGTCGCATTTTCCTGTGAAAAGCTCTCATCGGTCTTTTTCTGGCCGGAATTCCGATCGTGTGTATGCGGCATAAGACTTGAGTGTGTTTCCCCCTTCAGGTTACACTCGGGTGTGAATGGGCAGAACTGAAAAGCTTTGGGTTTTAAGCGTTTTGGAGCTTCATTGCCAGGTCACACTGATGTAGTGCGACTCATGCGATTTCACTGTGCGATTTCTGTTGTGACAAGTACAAGTTTAATGAGATTTCTGAGGGGACCGGAAATTAAATTCACGCCGCACCCATACTATACTCACACAGGACCCTTTTTTTTTTTTTTTTTTTTTTTTTTTTACCAGGTCAAAATCGCAGTGCATCGATGTGAATGACCTTCATTGGAAATAATGCTTTTTCTGTTAGATGTCGTGTAAATCCTATGCTTTTTGGATTATATCTGATCCACATAGAATTTGTGTGAACTGGCACTCAAGCTCCTGAGTCTATAGCTCTCCCCACAACTGTTCCTGCCCCTTATTGGCGCTATGTGTCCATCAAACTACACTATATGAAAGTGTTTGGTGTTTTGTGCACTAGAGTAGGATTGGCTGGGGAGCAATCACTTTGACGTGATTGGCCAGCTTGAACATGAACTGCAATATCTACAACCTGAAAATCCCTAGTGTTATGCAAATGTTTGTTAAAAATATGTGAAGGTGTGCAAAGGGTTAATTCAGAGCCTCCAGTTGTTGGAGCGCCAACGCATTTTTATTTATTTTATTTATACACCTATCAGATTTTAAGGAAGAACGGTATTGGAACAAGAATTGGCGTCCCCCCCCCCCAATTGGTAGCAGGGATCTGCATGATCACTCATTAAAGTAGATGGAATCCCGGTCACTAAGGGCTCGTTCACACGTGCAGTTATTATTGACAGCCCTCTGAAGAGTGATCCATGATGGACCACTTTTCAGAGGGTATACGCCAGTCCTTGAGGCAGCAATAATGGAGGCTCTACATTTTGAGCTGAAGCACTTGTACAGCCTTGAGTGGCTACATTGGCATGTTCAGGTGGGCGTTCGGTAATCTGATGGATCCGCTGCCCATGCGAATGAGTCCCCTAAATTCCATTAAAAAGTAATTTTTAAAGCTGAACTTCAGGCATGATCTTTGGCATACACCAGTCCAGTCTATGATTTTTCAGGTTCCGTGCAAGCAACTTCACCTCTGAACACAGAGGATCCTTCGCTCGGCGCTGCCGCCATTCACAGAATGCCTTCTATTTCTAATTTTACTCTTTTCCTTTTTTATTTTGTCTCTTCTTTACAGTATTTTTTATTATTATTATTATTGCTATGTCTTCTCTGGATGAGGTGGAGATCATAACACCCCCAGTCCTCATATTCTTTGAAAAAAAATACAAGGTGTACTGTGAACGGGGCAGCTCAGAATGAGTGACCCACTGTGTTCAGTGGGCACTTGGCACAGGATTTATTATTTATTAAAAATAGTTTTTTTTTATAATAGACAGTGATTTTGTTTTATATGTAATTAAGTATTTGTACAGTGTGTGTGTGTATGTGTGTGTGTGTGTGTATATATATATATAATATATATATATATATATATATATATATATTGTGTGTGTATATTATATAGATATATAGATATATATAAAATTATAAATTTCTCAAATTTTTTTATTATTTTTTTACATTTCATTTTTATTGTATTTTATTTTACCTTAATTATTAGAAGTATATTAATTTCCTATTCTTAAAATCCTCTTTCTACATGTGTCATTCACATTTTATTCATTTGTTTCCAAGCTGCGCTAGGGCCCTGAGCATGTCCCATACTCTGCCAAGTCCCACCTTCTCTCCCCTCGCCCTTTCTCTTTTCCTCTAAATGTAATCTTTTATTTTTCCTGCACACAAGAATACTAGAAAATACATGACGTTTCATCCAAGGTTTGATAGTCCAGGTAGTAGACCCTAAATGTGCTTTTCTGTGTCTCTCTCACTTTTAGGAAAACTCCCAGTCCCCTCCCCCCCCTCCTCCCCCCTCCGCCTGAAGCCCCGCTTTCCACGTTAACAAAAATTCCTTTCTAACCAGGGGCTTGGCAGTCAATGAAGGGAAGTAGAACATCTCACTGAGGACTGCAGTCATCTCCATCTCCAGCCATGATCTTCAGCAGCCTCCTAGTCTGGATCCAAGTCCTGATTTTGTGCGTTTCCTGCGACTCCGGACCTCTGGAAGACGTGGTCATAGATCGTTATGATGTCCCCAAGATCTGTCCCAGAGAAGTGCAGATGGGTGACTTTGTCCGCTACCATTACAATGGCACCTTGAAAGACGGGCTGAAGTTTGATGCCAGGTAAGACACTCTTTGTATTAAGTGGATTGCATCTTTTGGGGCTTATTCTCATCACTTATGTTGTCATGTAGGGTTTCTCAGTGTAGTTTCAAAGCAAAGACAGGGCAATAAGCCTCCTTTCCCTTGTCAGTTTGTAGCACTGTACAAAAATCCTGCACAATGTACTTTAAAAAAATAATAATAATTCAGCGCATTGCATTGCGGCGCAAACCACCGCATCTCTGCTTTTAACTAGAAAACAAAAGTGCGATACAATGGGATCTGTGGTCTTCCAAGCACACATCAGCAGCCATGTGATTGGCTCTTATATTAGTTCACCTTCTCATTTTAGTCATCTAGAACTTTTCCCAGACGCCATCATACATAACGGTACAGTGCCGAGAATGTTCAGAGTTGGTTCCCCCAGGGGAGCAGAATTTGGCTTAGTAGTTCCCAACCTGGGAAAAAAAATGCAGTGGTGTGGCCCCCTGTTTTTAAATCTGGTCGGGGGAATGGTTGACAGGCAACTAGGACATGTCTTAGGGAATGGCAGGGAATGGGTGGTCCTGCAGGATATCTGTCCAATAGGATCCAGAGAGCAGGACACGTGTGCAAGACCACGCAGGTGCCATTAACTAAGGCCTACTTGGGAGTCCTTGCCCCAACACTGCCACTCCAGACTTGGCCCAATACCCTTCTACTCAGGGTCTCTCTGGCCGTGAATCTACTACTGCATCCTCCATAACCCAAACATCCATCATGGAGCCTAGCTCTCAACCCACAGCAACCCTGAAACCCCTGAGATGCCCCAAATCCAGGGTCACAGGCCACACTCCAAAAAGGCTCTAAGATAATATTGGACACACCACTGAAGTATAGTAAACACTAAAGAGCACTTTTAGCTACCTGGGAGACCTCACTCTAGCACCCCCACACCAGACTTAGCCTGACCACCTCTATTCAAGGTCTCGTAGAGCACGTAGTATACTAGTGGCCAATCTACATCCTCTGTGACCCAGACATCCATCATGGGGGGATGCCTAGCTCCTTAACCCACAGAAAACCTAGAGAAGCCCCAGAGTCACAGGCCACACTCCAAAAAGACCCTAAGCTAATATTGGGCACACTCCAAAGAGCACTTTCAGCTACCTGGGTGTCCTGGCGCTGACCCACCTCCACTCAGGGTCTCCCCAGCCACAAGTCTACTTTGTGCTCCATTTGTATCCTCCATGGCCCAGACACCCATCATGGAGGGCCGCCTAGCTCTCCAACCTAGCACAGCAACCCCCGAAACCCTAAAGGAGCCCCCAGATTCAGAGTCGCGGGTGCTAAGATGATATTGGACACACCACTGCAATATAATACACCCCAAAGGGCCTCCCAGCTTCCCTCCTTCATATCACTGATATAGATATGACTTTTAGCCATTTTAAGCCCCTCCCAATATTGGCTCCATGTGGTCAAATCCAGGTTTTGGTGCATTACTGGAGCCTCCTCCCCAAGATGATCTTACAGAGATCTTTCAGCAAGCTGGACATTTTTGAAATAAACTGAATTTATATGCATCAGAATACAAGTTCTCTAAATTGATCGTGGCAAACACTGCTAAAATATATTGCATACTGTGCTGACTTTAGGGGTTGCCATAAAATCTAACTGTACAATCAACCTTAAGGTGACCATACTTTGTACAATTTACCATCAATTATGTACAGCCTGCCAGATTAAGTACAAATGCACAAAAGGTTGGTTAGGCCTGTCCCTATATTGTATAGCCTTGGTAAAGCTCAAGGAGATTTGTACAATCAAATTGTAATATGTATGCTGAAATTTAAGCAGAAAATTAGGCTTATCTCTGTTAGACTGAGCAATGGATTGGGATTTATTCCTTCTATCTTCTTGGGACAACGTTGTAATGTGAGGCCTGTGTTTGGTTTGTATAAAGGAAGACTGCAGATGTGGGAAAACTTGTGTTATACTTTGGCAACCAAGGCCCCTCCAGCTGCTATTGCACTACAAGGCCCAGCATGTCATATAATGGGCAGCATCCTTTTAAATAGCAGTCTAGTGGCCTGCATTGACAGTATGGCATTGGCCAGAAGCTCTAGGAGGTCTGTGGGATGGTGGCCTATATCATATGGCCTAGTTGGGTAGCTTTGCCAGAAGCTCTGTGGGCTGGTGGCCTATGTCCTTTGGCCCCCATAGAAGTTAGGTAGGTTTGCCAGAAGCTCTAGGACAGTGATGGCGAACCTTGGCACCCCAGATGTTTTGGAACTACATTTCCCATGATGCTCCTGCACTTTGCAGTGTATTGGAGCATCATGGGAAATGTAGTTCCAAAACATCTGGGGTGCCAAGGTTCGCCATCACTGCTCTAGGAGGTCTGTGGGATGGTGGCTTATGTCTTGTTCCTCCATAGAATCACTTCCGAAACTGGCCATATGTGGCCTTATTTTGATGTGCCCCCCCCCCCCCCCCCCCTACTTCTTTAAGCTGTCCACACACTATGCAATGTCCTTTTAGACCTACCAACAAGTATGTAGTGTGAAGGACTTCCTCATTGGAGATAAATTGTATGGATTGTTTGGGTAGGTCCTTACATTGGCCACCTTTTAAGCTGACCACACTGTACAATCTGATCCACTTTAGACCTTCCAACAACCATATAATATAAGGGCCTGTGTGGTTGGATGTAAACAATGGATTGTTTAGGTTTGTCATTATTATACATATGGAACAGAGATCTTGCAATAAGATTGCAGTGTGCGTGAGTATCCTTAGATTTGCCAAAACTATGTAACATGACGACCTACTTCCATTGGATACAAGTTGAATGCTACATACGTGTTTGCAGATCCATTCATGTTACAATTTGAATCTACCATCTCTTGAACCCTTTTCAGGGCAAGTGAGCCGACCCTTTAAAAGTTTATGGCCAGAGTCTTTACATGGGGTTCCCGGTCATGTGATCACTGCGATTTGGCTGTTGGTGACCATGTGATCAGGAGCCCACCCCACTGGCTCATAAATGGTGACCATCCTGTCAAGCAGGCGCTTTTACCACATCGTTACTGGTAGATCTAAGGGAGATTGTACAACCAGAATTAAATGATTCTGATTGACCCAATTGGAAAATTAAATCCTTAGAAAATTCAATAAGATCATCCTCGAACATTCCCTTCAATCGTATTTTCTCCTGGACAGATCAACAGTCCCATTTGTATATTAAGTTGTTCCATGTATGGCCACCAGAAATCTCATAAAGATTGTACAATCAGATCGTATTGTGTGTGTGTGGCCAGGGTAAAGCAGGTCACACACTACAACTGGATGATACAATGTCCTTTAGGCACACTATACAATCTGATCGTACAATCAGCTTTAGCTCTACCAAAATGATATAGTAGGAGGACCTACCTCTTCCATCCAATCGAATCGTATCCAATCGGGCAGGCCCTTGCACTGTATACTTGGTAGATTTCCTGGAGATTGTACATGTATGGGGAGCTTTCCATCTACCAACAAGTATATAGTGCAAGGGCCTGCCTCATAGGATACAAATTGAATGGATTGTGTTGGTTTGGCCTTATGATAGTTTTAGTCAACCTTTTGTACAATGTTCCTAATCTGATTGTATAGTGTATGTTCCGCTTTAGAATGTGAGGGCCTATCGAAAAAAAAAATCAATTCGACTTCCAATCAGGTGCAACCACTACTTGGTTGTTGGAAGATTTAGGAGATGGTACAATCTGATTGTACAATGTATGGCCATCTTTAGTGTTGCATTGCGGAATGCAGTGGTTATCGGTAGAATATATCCTGCGCAGTATTGCATCTGATACGTTTAGCATGTTCCATGGAGTGTTTTTCTTGCTGCTCCTCCCCCCATCTGTATATGGAGGCCAGGGGTAGTACACAGCTGGGGGGGCGCTGGGGGGGAGCCGGCCAGCTTCTATTTGTAGACGTGGCTGAGCCAAGCTGTGCCTGCAGCACAAAGAAGACCACATAAGTCTTTACAGCGCTATCCCTCTTCACCCCACTAGGGGGCTCGATCACACAATCACAGGGAAACCTAAAGGAGAGTTGAAAAACACACAAGGAAGTGGGTTTTGATCCATAGTTGGAAGATATAATAAAGTCCCATCCACACTATCAGATTTTCTGCTGATTTTTCTTCAGATTTACCAAAACCATGTAGTGCAAGGGCCTGCCTGATTGCATACAAATTGTAACTCCTAAGGTTTGACCTCATATTATATGGCTTTGGTAAATCAGAAGGGGAAAAAATCTGCTGAAAATCTGATAGTGTGTATGGGGCTTAAGTTATTGATCGCATGTCTCCATGCAACCTCAAACTCTGATCAATCCAAATATGATCGCATGACCAATCGGCTCAGTTTGATCTAATCCAGGGGTCTCCAGACTTTCTAAACAAAGGGCCAGTTTGCCGTCCTTCAGAGTTTACAGAGGCTGGAATGTGGCCAGTGGGAGTAGAAAATGTCCTGGCGTCCGCAACAATGCCCCATTATTGTTTTTTGTGAGAGGAATAGTACCCCATCGTCGGTGTCAGCGGGAGGAATATTGCACCATTATTGTCAGTGGGAGGAATAGTGCTTCGTCAGTCATTGGATTTAGCAGGAAGAATAGTGCCCCGTCGTTGGTTTCAGTGGGAGGAATAATGCCCCGAGGGCAAGCAAAGGACCGAATCTTACCCCCGGGCCACGGTTTGGCGACCATTGAGCTAATCCGATGTAAATGAAACCGAAGGTAAGTTATGGCTATTTGACATTTCTATCGTTTTGACAGTTGGATGTTACAATTGAAGCGTGTATTGCGTTCGTAATTTTTGTTTCAGGGTTTTTTCCCTTTTTTGTTTTTCTTGGTGATCCTCGAAACACACTTCCTGTCATAGAGTAACAATACTAACTCACGTGTACACGTAGAGGAGCAACATTTTCACCCAAGGGCAGGACTACAGCACTCCTCCCCGTCCTCCTTATTCACAACATAGAGGAGAGATCTTCTTTAAGCCGGCCATAGGTGGCTCAAAAGTTGTCCGACTCCTGCTGCATCAGCCAGAATTCAAGCCATGAGTGACCCTGCAAGCATCACCCTGGTCAACGAAAGTCATTTTAAAATATCGACTGAGCTGAAAAATGATTAGTTTATCCTATCAAATTCAGCCACTGTTTAGCAGCACTATTATATTGTAGCAGGTGACAGCCATTCCAACAGATTCCCAGATTTACCCAAATTAAACCTTCCAATAGTTTCCTACCCTCCGTCAATTTGAGGTCCATGAGCTCCCTCACCAGAACTGGCATCTTTTCCACTTCTTCCAGGGTCGGGGTCTTCATCCATCTTTACGTTCAAGCCAAGATGACGTAACTCCTGCACATGTGCACGCCAGCTCGTTCATCCCGTCACTGAGGTGTGCCAAGAATATACACCAAGCCCCACGTTTTCTCCTTGGGTTGATTGTTTTTCATTCATATAGAACAGGGTGAATCAGAAAAATACCACATTATGGCCACTAGATGGAGCCAACAATTAAAGGAATGACTTATTTGCTATGATGATCCGCTATATCTAGTGGCCATAATGCTGTATTTTCCTGATTCACTCTATAAAGAACATTTTACTTGTAGAGATATATTAGCCCAATAATGTTCACCTTTGTCCCATTTGCAAAGAACAAATGTACATGCAGTTTCACAGGTATATATATATATATATATATATATATATATATATATATATATATATATATATATATATATATATATATATATATATATATATATATATATATATATATATATATATATATATATTCTCTATCTATCTTCTTTTTTTTGTTTTTTTGTTTTTTTTATTCCCTTTTTTTCTTATAAATAAACTGGTTATTTTCTTACATATTATAAAGTGAAAACCCCAGGTAAAAAGGTAAAACACAAATATTATAATTGTTTTAGCTGCCAAAGGATTTGATCTTCTACCCAGTGATCTGGGTAGCCCACCGGGTCCTTGACCTCCACTGAGGCAGGAACAGCACCCCTTGGTCAAGAACACACCCCACAACTTGGCATTGGACAAAGAAGGAGCAGCAGTGCCAAGAGAAGGTGACCCCTCTGCTCTCTCCTGCTTTCAACGTGTTTGCTGTCAGCACATGATCATGCAGCAAAGGACTCCTCTAATTACGGCTATAGGTGGACACCATGGGCACATTAAATTGTCTATATTGGTCCTTTCCCCCCTAGGATGGTGCCTTCTTGCATATGCCCCAGCATGCTCTTCTAGGTATATGATCTCCATAGTAATGAAGTACGCTGGGAATACCAGAGTTAGGAGTGGTAAGCATGTATTAACATGAATGAATAAGAAATTTTTGTATCTCCCAGGACATGTTCAGATCTGTACTAGTCACAGTGACTAATTTTTTGAATATAAAACTTCCAGCCTGAGGGCCTCTTACGATGATAACCTCTTCAGTGACCTCAGGATTCCTGTGGATGGACAAACCTCACACTGGTCAGAGACCTCATTCAGGACCTTTGATAGCAGTACACAATTTTGCATTATATCATATCTCTACCTCATCCAATTAAAGAATCTCCTACCTGTCCAGGCCCAAGCTTTTGGGACACAATTGTCCTCCCGTTTGTTTTTTGTTGGCTTTTCTTCATGGAAACAGAGATTTTAGCTTGATACTAATATTTGAACGAATATTCGTACAAATATTAGTTTGAAAATCTACTAGCGTATGGCCAACTTTAGGACTGCACAAAACCCCGCATTGCTATGCTAATTTGTGATAACTACAGATAATGTTTATCGTCTCCGTTTGTGGTTGCAACCGAAATCCGCCTGAAAAATAAATATCCGATTTCTCTAATTCTTCTGTCTCTGAACTCCACAGCTATGACAGAGGGCTTGCAGTCGCTGGATATGTTGGCATTGGGCGTCTCATCACCGGTTTGGACAGAGGGATTCTGGGTATGTGCGTGAACGAAAGGAGAAAATTAATTGTACCGCCACATCTGGGTTATGGCAGCATCGGAGTGCGTAAGTACAATACCTCATGTTCACCATGCAATCTTGTCAATGCTCAATTCACAAAGCTTTAACACAAGGGTAAGGATCGTAACGTTTGCCCGTGTGACTAGAATTTTCAAATCGCATTGGGCAAAGTTTTAAATATTTAATACTTTTTTATGAGAAAATTTTTCCGGTGTGATAACTTTGTGAATTTTTGTGAAAACTTTTATCTGTTATATATTTGTGTGTGTTGTGTGTGTTGTGTGTGTGTGTTTGTTTGTTTTTTTTTTTTTTTAAAGTCAAGCTTTGCACTGCCTCCCTAGAGTTTCTGTTGGTCTTTTTAATGTGATAGAGTACCTGACTGACCAATAGGTGGGAGGGCTGGAGCCAAGGTCAACTTGAACAGGAAATTTACATATAGCGTTGACTTCCTTTTTATTACTTGATCTATCAATTTGTATTCGCCATTCGTGTCCAATATGAGGAGATTTCCTATCCAGACTGCCATTGCTTGGGCAACCAACTCTGAGACTTAGACTGGGGACATGAAAGGTTTTTCAGTCTCTTTGGCTTGTAGTGTAAAGTAACGAGAGTTAAAATTGAAGCGCCACACCACTGCTAAGAGGTCCATATATAACTTTATTCCATTAAAGGTCAGGGGTATGATTTAAAAAGTAGCCAAACAAGTTTCAAGTGCCCCCTTCATTTGGGCTTGACTGGCAACAAAGTGAACAAACCAGAAGTGAACTGAACCTACAAGGGTAATGTAGTACCATTGTACGTCCAGTTGACTTTGTTGCCAGACGAACCCTGATGAACCCTTAGACCCCCCGAAACGCACTGGCTACTTTTTGAATCGTACCCCTGACCTTTAATGGAGTAAAGCGATATGTGGACTTCTTGGTAGTGGTGTGGTGCTTGAATTTCAACTCCTTTTATAATCGTAGACATGGTGTTCATTTGTTGCTTACAGTGCAATTACCATAACAATGTTTTAATATGGACCAGATATGTAGACTTATGGAATTGCCCCAAATGTTTTATAATTATGAGAAATCTGTCCTTCTCTTTTCTAGCTGGGATGATCCCTGCGGATGCCACACTCTACTTTGACATCATCCTGGTGGATGTCTGGAATAAGAAAGATGAAGTTCATATCACAACTCTAGAAAAACCCAGCAACTGTAACAGGACTGTGCAGGACTCTGATTTTGTCAGATATCATTATAACGGAACTCTGCTGGATGGAACCTACTTTGATTCAAGGTAATAAGACCGAATGATGCAAGCACTTTGGATTATTATACTTATGCGTTTTTATAAACCTATATGTTTACGAACTATATGAATGATACATTGGTTTATGGTACTGAAAAGCTGAAGTTAGATGGTGCTTGACATTGCGTTTTGGGTTCCGATAACAAACAAGAGAGTAAGTGAGATCTTTAGCTGGACAGCTGCAGATTCTTACACTCAAGCTGCGGGTGACCCTATTGGCACCACCCTGTTCACCAAAGGTTGGTTTTAAAACTGAAGGAAATGTATTAGCAAACAGTTAACAGATACAGTCACTGTTCAGGTATTTAGACAGCTATGAGTGCTGGGGCTATCAGAATACAGTAGCTGGCAGTACAGGTTTACACTGTTAGATGGATGATTCTATTTACATCATATTTTTGTAGTGCTGAATGAGAGAAATTTAAATCTATACGGTTAGCCTTAATACCCCTAGACCGCTGAAGCTGACCCTAACACTTTAACCCATCAACCTTCCTACTCCTGAGGTCCAAGTCTTTTAACCCTGAATTAACCTTTGTTTATTACCTTTTAAATAAAGTATATGTAAACCCAATCACAAAAATCTCATGTAAGCATTAGCATGTTTTTTATTATTATTTTTATTTTTAACCCTGCAGAGTAAAAGCTGAATTGAGTAGCCATAGTTACCGTTAAGGGCCTTTTAATACAGGCTGTGTGATCAGGCTCCTAAGTTTATGAGCAGGCAGATGCAGGGCTGGGACAAGGGGTGGGCAAAAGGGCGGCTGCCTTGGGCACTGTGGTATCATGTCAGGTGGGGGGGGGGGGGGATTTGTGTTAGGAGGGAGGATTAGAGGGTGGCAGGGGATAAGAACTGTTCTAGGAGGTGGGGGGGGGGGGGGGGTGGTGCTTAGCTTCGATTAGATTAAGGGTATACTCAACTCAATACTGAAAGTTGCAATCAAGGGTTACCACTTTGCCCCTTAGGGCTTCTGGTTTTTAAGCCAAGGGAAGTAAATACCAGGTAGGTTCCCCGCTGTGTGGCATAGTCGGATCACTGTGGATAATACCAGACCCTGAATGGATTCGAAGGTACCTGTCCTTAAGATGCCACTGTGGCCGGTCATGTGTCCACATAGCCCCTGTAGGGGAGGATCCATGTATAGAAATCAGCAAAAATGTCATGTGACTGGCTGCCCTGGCATCCTAAAACAGCAGATTGCACAATGTTCTATGCTTTTCATTGGTATGGTGGGCAAGTGAGCCCAAGGTAAACAATCTGACTGTAGCACCATGTTATTGGATTGCAGTCCAGAGAGTTATTTATTTATTTTTCCGTTGCCTATATTTACTTTTTTTTTTTTTATGAAAAAAGTGTAAAAAACACTTGAATAATATCATGTTTTCTCTTCATTTTTAGTTACAGTCGTTCTAGCACATATGACACGTACGTTGGATCTGGTTGGCTGATTAAAGGCATGGATCAAGGCCTAGTGGGCATGTGTGCTGGAGAGTTGAGGAAAGTCATCGTCCCGCCATTTTTGGCTTACGCAGAAAAAGGATATGGTAATTGCAAAGTTCCAGAGACAGAAATGCTTAATGTGGTTGTAAACCCTCACATATACCCAGTGAAGTGACTGGCCTCAGGTGATACAGAGAGATGAAACAAATCCTTCTACATAAGGTGTACCTGTTTATCTCCAGTTTTCTTTCCTCTACAGAATTTATTAGGCTTGTCTGAGCTGTCAGGGGAAAAAAAGGGGACTGAGAGATGAACTTGCACTCTGCAGAACTCCATCAGGAGAGCTCTGAGAGCTGATTGGAGGGAAGAAACAGCCCCCCCCCCTTCACGTAGCACACAGAGCTGAGGCTGTCAATCACAGGCTGTGAGCTGAAGCTCCTTCCCCATCACTTTTTCTTAGTTCAGGAAAACATGTCAGAAGTGATTCATAATAGTGCTCTGGATTGAGACAAGTACACCCTATAGAGGGATATGCTTTGTTCATGCTTTACGTCTGAGGTTTAGTGTGGAACTAAACCCTCCAATATTTCACACCCAAGGAACCTGCCATCTTAGCCTCTATTTGATCTGCAGTTGCCATGGTGCTGCACATGTGATCAGTAATGACACCAGCCATTAAATGGCTTGACAGTTTTGTTGAGAACATAAGCAACTGTGACAGTTTACATCCAAGGCATGTCAGGAATGATAAGGTTTTGAGAAATGGTTAATTTGATGGGTTTAGTTCCACTTTCATTCTATTTTCATATGAATACTATCTACCGGTAATTGTTTTGTAGCTGCATTAGTGAGCCTATATATCTAAACAACAGGATAGAGTGGGTAAAGGGCTGACCTAATCAATGTATTCTTGCATCACCTTCATTGTCCAATCCGCAGGATGGGGTGTATTCTTGACCAGACTGTGCTGCTACTGTTAGAATGGAGGGCCAGGACCTGGCTGTGCTGTCTGGTAGGGGCACCTGGATCAGAAGAATTGGCTAAACGGAATTACTAAACCTTTGAAAGGCTAAACTGTTCCCATGAATGTGTTCCAACTGTATATTTTTTTAACTCTTTGGCTAGAGATCAATATGAATAGGGTTACTAGCTAAAGATTGCTCTAAGATGAATTAGAAATCTTGCAACATCAGTTTATTTTCTTTTTCCAGGAACAGTCATACCGCCACATGCCTCTCTGGTCTTTCACGTCCTTCTGATTGACCTTCACAATCCAAAAGACGGGATCACCGTACAGAACCAAATCATCCCCCAGCCGTGTAAGCGCAAGGCAGTTACGGGAGACTTCGTCCGCTACCATTATAATGGCACCCTTATGGATGGAACATTCTTTGATTCCAGGTAGATCTGTCATATATGGAAAGACTATGTGAAGACAAAAAATTGGATCGCACTGATACAATGTGCAAATTGCTTTATTGGTGTTTCAGGTTACTGTAAGCAGCACAGGAACACAGCATGGACCATAGGTCTGAAATATTACTATGTGTAATTTGTCTTAAAATTAACCATAATCATGTAGTGCAGGGGTAGGCAACCCACCAACCACAGGCTGTCAGCAGAAAACCTACAGGAAGGGGCGGAGACGAGACCAATCACCCTGCACAAGGAGAGAAGGCAGCAGTGACCATTACAGGAAGCTCCTGCACAGAGGCAGATTTTTCACACTGGATTAGCGTAGCTTGTATGATTGTGTAAAATTCCACAAAGGCTTACAAAAAAAACAGTAAAATGGCAACATGAGATTAGGCCTCGCCATGCTGTAACTGTGTGATGGGGCCCCATAGCAAAATCATTAAGGGTCCCCTGTCTCTTTAATCCCCAACTCGAAGGCCATCTCTCTAGACATGCAGGCTTCTGTGTCTCTTCATAATAGTCTTCGAAAGTTTCCCAGAGTATATATGTATGGAAACACTATTGCCACCTATATAAAGCACTATGTTGGCTACACAGTGCTGGGCCACATACCAGTTGCATGGTCTACTATAGCTTTAAATAATGACCAAATGACTTGTCAAATGCAGGATATATCCCTAACAAATGTGTGTTGTGTTCCGCACAGCTACTCAAGAAACACAACCTACAACACATACATCGGAATGGGCTACATTATTGCAGGCATGGACTCTGGCCTGCAGGGCGTTTGTGTAGGAGAGTGGAGGAGAATAATCATCCCACCACATCTGGGCTATGGAGAGAATGGAGCAGGTAAGTGACTTTTTTAAATAAATAATCCTGTCTGAAGGGTCACCAGAATGATCTGCTATTTCTAATGGCATTTATAGTTAAAGCGGTAGTACATTCTCTAGTTAAATTTTGTGCCTATTATTATAAGTCTTACTATAAATATCGGGCCAAAAATTCACAGTTTAGGAGACATTCACAGTGATGTCATTGCGCATGCATAGGACACACTGAGAAGAAAAAATAGCACAGCCATAAAAAAAATCAAACCCTTCCCTACCCAAGACCAAGAAAAACATTTTAACTCCTTGAAGGAGATTACCTTGTCCTCATTTCCTCTTCCTAGTGGCAGATGGGCATCTTAAGGTTGGCAAGCCATTGCTTCATAAATTTTCTAAACTGTCTCTTCCAGTTTGAATAATTGATCTCTGGCCAACAACCCATTCAATCAATGGGTAGCCACATGGGGAAGTAAATTTTGATTGCTAGTTAACCTGTGAAAACCAATCACAGTGGTCGCATAACCCAAATGCCTGCCTCTGCCTCCCGGCTTTTAGAACTCTTAAAGAGGCGGTTGGGTGTGCAAGGGTTAAGATATGATTACGTACGTAAGTTATCAATCACATCTTTCCTTCCACCATGTAGTCTTAGTTTGCTGATCAATGCAAAACAATCAATATTCCACCCTGGCTGATCATCCCGAATCCAATCGAAATTGAGTCCAAATTGGAAGTCAAGTTATGGGTGCTTGTGGATTTGATTGCTTTGCACATCGAACAGATAAAAAAAAAAAATCGAAGCATGTATGGCCACCATCAAGGGCTCAAATATAAAAAATTGTGTGTGTGTTTTTTTTTTTTTTTTGTTGTTTTTTTAAAACATGGTGTAAACTCAAATTTCCCTTCAAGTAATTATTTTTATTAACTTTAAAGGAAAAAGCATTCCTGGATCTGCTGTGTTGATATTTGACGTCCATGTGCTAGATTTTCACAATCCCAAAGACTCTGTGGAAATAGAGGTGACCTATAAACCAGAGGTGTGCAACGTTACTTCCAAAAAGGGTGATTTTATTCAGTATCACTACAACTGCTCTCTGATGGATGGAACTCAGATCTTCTCCTCGTAAGTACAGCATACCTCCTGCTAACTACCCGCTAATAGGTGAACTTGGTTCAGAAGATCTTAGATGCTAATAAATTACTTTTGTGTGGCAGGTATGACTTTGAAGCCCCCCAACAGATCAACCTTGGTGCAAACAAAGTAATAGATGGTCTGGAGTTGGGTCTGACAGGCATGTGTGTTGGGGAGAAAAGATCCCTCATTGTTCCCCCACATCTGGGCCATGGAGAAAGTGGAGGTGAGTGTGATATCCAGGTATAAGACAAGGGATTAAAACAGGTTGTATACATATACATACACACATATATAATATATTTTATTACAATTTCAGGGGCATAACAGGGCCATGCTTCAGAGGGCCCATGTGGCTCTCTTCTCCCTCTTGGGTCTACACCTGGGTAGGAGGGGTGGCATATAGAGGAACCAGTGGCCTTTATTTTTCTTCATCCGCTGAAAGCCTGCTTCTCCTCTCCTCTCACCTAATCAGGCCCTTGTTTGCAACTCCTACCCAGAGACACTGCTGCTGTTTTCACCCCTTCCCTCTGCTGCCGGCTGCTGTAGGGGTTGTGTCACAATGGAGAGTGGGGAAAGGGCCAGTAAATGTAATAGTCCTTTCCTTTTTTAAATGGACACAATGAGTGATCGGTACTGATCTCTCCTGTGTCAATTTAGAAAAGCAAGCATAGTAAATGTTTACTATGCTTCTGTTTGTGAATGAACGGGCATCTCTGTACAGAGCTATTCCTGTCCATTCATTCTGTGCAGCAGAGACGGAGATTGAGGGCTGTTTCCTTTATCTCCTTTTTCTGTCTCAAATGTGAAACGTCAGACTGTTGTTTTAAGACTCCTGATATTTCACCAAAGCCTCCCAAAAGGGCTCCTGTTAAAAAAAAAAAAAAAAAAAAAAAAATCCGTAAAAAAGAAAAATTGGATAAATAATAAAATGATAAAAGGAGACATAAAAAAAACGACTGACACCAGAGTGTTGGAACTACCAGGGTTGCAAAGGTTGCACATACTACCGGGCTCTGGCGTTCTGCTAAAACTAAAGGCTGCAAAATCTGGTGCAGCTCTGCATAAAAACCAATTGGGTTCTAGGCTTTCTTGTCAAAGTTTAACTGCAAGTCTGCTTACCATGAAAGTCAGAAGTCTTTACTTGCATTTTTTCTGGTCACTTGCTCCAGCCACTGTTCAGCATGATAATGGGAATGGACATTGAGAAGGAGATGTCCATAAAGACAGCCAAGTTTCTTTTAAATGAGAAATAGTTATTGCACTGAGAACTCCCTCAGTGCCTCTCATACTTTACTTTTATCCCCTGACACCCGCTGCCATCCGATCCGATCCTGTCTGTCAAAAACAGGTGGTCCCATTCCCCATTTGTCTGGTGGATTGGATGGCAGTGGACAAGCAGTCCGTTTCCATCCAATTGCCCCATAGAGCAGAGCGGGACTGTGTCTGCTCCGCATTGTGGAGCAAGCCCCTGCTGAACAAGTGGATTCCGCTTAGCAGAGGAGCCTGTGTGAAAGGGGCCTTATAGGATTGCTTCTTGCTGTGCTGATTACATTTTTGTAGCTCTGAATTGCCCTCTTTACTGCTTAAATCAAACTGTCAACACACGGGTGGGCAGGTTGGGTTGGGGGCATTACTCCTGTTTTTTACTCCTTGATCTTTTACAGCCTTTTATATTTAATAAAATATATTTTCCTCCTCAATGAGAAGACTCTGTAGACTTTAATCATACGCCTTTTTAAATATACATAAAAAGTAATCTGAAGACCTGTTTTCCGGTCAGCATTGTTTGCCCGCATGAGCTCATAGTGTTTCCTGGATTATGCAGTTATGATCTGAGTAGCAGATGTTCCATTAATAAAAGCACCAGCCACAGTTGTTTGACTTCGTGGATCTGAATGTGCCTAGAAGAGGGAAATCTATTTTTTTTTATTTTTATTATATCTTTTCCACCTTTTTAATGTGACCTATAATCTGTACAACTCAGTTGTATAACAAACTGAAATCTTTTAGGTGGAGGGAGGTAGACATAAAAACTAAAAATATGGTTGCATAAGTGTGCATAATCTTAACCTAATACTAGCACTTTTTGGGTATGAGTCTATCAGCGTGGCACATCTTTATTTGGCAATATTTGCCCACTCTTCTTTGCAAAAACACTCCAAATCTGTCAGATTGCGAGGGCATCTCCCGTGCACAGCACTCAGATTTTCAATGGGATTCAGGTCTGGGCTCTGGCTGGGCCATTCCAAAACTTTAATCTTCTTCTGGTGAAGCCATGCCTTTGTTGATTTTTGGATGTATGCTTTGGGTCGTTGTCATGCTGAAAGATTAAGTTCCTCTTCGTGTTCAGCTTTCTAGCAGAAGCCTGAAGGTTTTGTGCCAATATTGACTGGTATTTGGAACTTTTCATAATTCCCTCTACCTTGATTAAAACCCCCGTGCCAGCCGAAGAAAAACCGCCCCAAAGCATGATGCTGCTACTGCAATGCTTCACAGCGGGTATGGTGTTCTTTTGGTGATGTGCAGTGTTTTTGCACCAAACATATCTTTTGGAATTATGGCCAAAAAGTTCAACCTTGGTCTCATCAGACCATAACCCGTTTTCCCACATGCTTTTATGAGACGTCATATGTGTTTTTGCAAAATTTATCCGGGCTTGGATGTTTTTTCTTTGTAAGAAAAGTCTTCTGTTTTGCCACTCTACCTCATAGCCCAGACATATGAAGAATACGGGAGATTGTTGTCACATGTACCACACAGCCTGTACTTGGCAGATATCCCTGCAGCTCCTTTAATGTTGCTGTAGGCCTCTTGGCGTCTTTTCATCAATTTTGAAGGGACGTCCAGTTCTTGGTAATCTCACTGTTTTATCTTCTCCACTTGATGATTACAGTTACATAGGTTGGACTTTTTTTAGACCTCACCTACTATGTGTGTGATTATATGTCAGTATTGCATTGTATATCCCTGTATGTTGCTGTCATTCAGGTGCTTATCTGATAGTTTTTTTAAACGATCCATGTCCCCTGCTGAGACCACCGCCTGTGGAAGGGAATTCCACATCCTTGGTGCTCTTACAGTAAAGAACCCTCTACGTAGTTTAGGGTTAAACCTCTTCTTTTTTTCTTATTTTAATGAGTGGCCACATGTCTTGTAACTCCCTTCTGCGAAAGTTTTATCCCTATTGTGGGGTCACCAGTATGTTATTTACAAATTGAAATCATAGCCCCTCTCAAGCGTATCTTCTCCAGACAGAATAAGTTCAGTGCTCGCAACCTTTCCTCATAACCAATATCTTCCAGACCCTTTATTAGCTTAGTTGCCCTTCTTTGTACTCACGCCATTTCCAGTACATCCTTCCTGAGGATTGGTGCCCAGAACCGGACCGCATACTCTAGGTGTGGCCGGACCAGAGTCTTGTAGATTGGGAGAATTTTTGTGTTTATCTCTGGAGTTAATCCCCTTTTTAATGCATGCCAATATTCTGTTTGCTTTGTTAGCATTAGCAGCAGCTTGGCATTATTGCATGCCATTGCTGCGCCCGTCATCTACTAGGACCCCCAGGTCCTATTTCCATCCTAGATTCCCCCAGAGGTTCATCCCCCCCCCCCAGTGTATAGATTGTATTCATATTTTTGCCACCCAAATGCATTATTTTAAATTTTTCTCCATTAAACCTCATTTGCCATGTAGTTGCCCACCTAATTTGTTCAGATCGTCTTGCAAGGTCTCCACATCCTGCGGAGAAGTTATTGCCCTGCTTAGCTTGGTATCATCTGCAAATACAGAAATTGAACTGTTTACCCCATCCTCCAGGTAGTTTATGAACAAAATAAACAGGATTGGTCCCAGCACAGAACCCTGGGGAACCCCACTACCCACCTCTGACCATTCCGACTACTCCCCATTTATCACCACCCTCTGCACTCGTTCTTGTAGCCAGTTTTCAATCCATGTACTCACCCTATGGTCCATAAATGGTACAGTAAATGTTTATGGGGAACTGTGTCAAATGCTTTTGCAAAATCCAGATACACCACATCTATGGGCCTTCCTTTATCTAGATGGCAGCTCACCTCCTCATAGAAGGTTAATAGATTGGTTTGGCAAGAACAATTCTTCATTAATCCATGCTGATTACTGCTAATGATACCGTTCTCGTTACTAAAATGTATTGTATATAGACTCTTTGTATCCCCGCCAAGAGCTTGCATACTATTTATGTTGGGTTAACTGGTCTATAATTCCCATGGATGTATTTTGGGCCCTTTTAAACATTGGTGCTACATTGGCTTGTCTCCAAGCACCTGGTACCATTCCAGTTAGTAGACTGTCAGTAAAAATTAGGAACAATAGTTAGGAGCAATTGCTTGACTGAGTTTCCCAAGTACCCTCAAATGCAAGCCATCTGGTCCTGGTGATTTATTAATGTTAAGTTTCCCAAGTCTAATTTTAATTCTGACCTCGGTTAACCATGGAGGTGCTTCCTGTGATGTGCAGTTTTGGTTCCTGAAGCCCCTGATTCCCTTCTCCTGACTGATGCCTTTTTAACCACTTCAGGACCGCCTCACGTTGATATACATCCTTACTTTGAAGGAGCTGCCATAACTCTGATGTCCTCTTGTTCTACCGGCAGTCTGCTTCAAGATAAAAGTGGTCTCTGCAGCAGATTCGCCGCAAGATCACTTTTATCGACTGTGAGAGAGGCCCCTCCGCTGCTTACCGTAGCCATCGGCGGAGGCAGTCGGGTCCTTCTGGCTGGGCACGGAGACAAGTGAGGGGAAGATGGCCCCCACCTGTCTCTATGACATTGCAGGACGAAAGCAATGTCAAAATGTCACTTTTATTTTTTTAATATCCCTAGGCTAATTTTCGCTGGCTATTCAAGGAAGGCCATTTTTCAAGGCTATTCTTATCTGTCATGTTGGAAATTGTCTTTTTACAAAGCTCCGTTTCCTGATACAAAATTTATACACAAATATGATTTAGAACGAGTGGCTCAACCTTGCATTGCTTTGTCAGAAGTTTCAATCAGAGACAGAATGTGTGAAAGCAAACCACTACTCCTGTGCTCTCTCATTAGAGGACACAGAGTGCTCTGTAAATCCTTTGTCATAGGTGAGCCCTGCATTAAATGTATTTCTAAAAAAAAAACAATGTACGACTGACCCAAAACAATTGTAGTTTCACTTTTTGTATGTTTACATTTACTTTTTCTTTGGAAACCTGTAAGATTTTGTGAGCATTTCTCTTCCACTTCTTTGTAGCTCGTGGAATTCCCCCCAGTGCTGTAATGAGGTTTGATGTAGAGTTATTCCACAGAGAAGAAGGGATCCCAGAGGGTTACCTGTTCATCTGGCTTGGAGACACTCCAGAAAACCTCTTTGAAATAATGGACTTGGACAAGAATGGTGAGGTTCCACTGGAAGAGGTGAGTGGCCAAAGATTTATCTTTTTTATCTATATAGCATATATTCATATTTTCAGAATACACCGACCATTTACATCTATTCAAGACCCTGCCAGAGCTTAAAATCCAACATCCTTAACACCGCTACTATATACAGACACAATAGCCAGTTTTGGATGGAATCCTAATTTTGAGAGGAAATCTAGAGAAGTGAGACAAGAACTAACAAACTCAATGCAGATTGGATTCCTGGTGGGAACTGAAGCCAGGAAACCAGTTCTGTACGAACTCGCTGTGCTGCAAGATTTTTTTTATTTTTTTATTTTTTTCGTAGGGAATAGAAGAACAAGCCTTATAGCATCTTTGCTCATTCCACACACCCATAAACTGGTCTAGCACTGGAGAAAGCATTAATGTTGTATTCAAAAAATGAACGTTCCCTATTGACATTATGTCCACAGAATAGCGTAGCGCATATAAAGTATGACATTTACAAGAAGGATGGTGTGGAATATAGAAAATACAGCACTGTTTATAGAGTCGAGTAGTGTTCATCATAGATGTGCGCAGCCTATTACAGTAGGGTGTGCACCCCAAAGTTCAAACACACATGCCTTTCTCTGCAGCCTCAGGTACACGGGACAGGGAATGAACGTGAAGTGCTCTGTGCTGATTGGCTTCCTGTTCATTCACAAACAGAAGCATAGTAAACATAGTTTACTATTTTTCAGTTAGAAATGGACACCGTGAGCGAGTGTGTTCATTTAGAAAAGGAAGTGGCCAGTAATTTACATATTTACTAGCCCCTTCCCCTGCTCTCCATCCTGAAACATCCCCTGCAGCAACTGGGAAGAGAGGAGGTAAGCCAGCAGCACTGCGGGGTGGGTGCGCATAGCCCGGGCAGTAGGGGGAATTGGCACTGCACATAGTACTTGGGGTGTGGCCAGGCACACCTAGAATGCCTATGGTGTTCAGTATAAGATACAGCACAGAATAGTATGGAGTTTTATAAAGTACAACACTGTGCACAGAGCAGGGTGGCATTCAGTATATTACATACAGCTCTGAATAGTGCGCAATATATAATGTACAGTATAAAGTACATCAGTGTTCAGAGCAGGGTAGCTTAAAGCGGGATTCCACCCTAAAGTGGAACCTCCGCTGATCGGAACCCCCCCCCCCCCCCCCTCCAGTGTCACAATTGACACCTTTCAGGGGGGAGGGGGGTGGAGATACCTGTCAAAGACAGGTATTTTCACCCACTTACGGGCATAGACTCCCACGGGAGTCTACGCCATTTCCTGCCCTGCCGCGCTGTCTGCTGGGACACACACGGGTCCCAGTGACAGCGCAGAGATTTCCGATTGCGCGGCTCGCGCATGCACAGTAGGGAACCGGGAAGTGAAGCCGATTCGCTTTACTTCCTGATTCCCTCACCTCGAATGGCGGCGGCAGCAGCCGAGGCCCGAGCGGTCGATCGGCCTCGGCTGCCGGCATCGCTGGAACCCGGGACAGGTGAGTGTCCATTTATTAAGTCAGCAGCTGTAGTATTTATAGCTGCTGGCTTTTAATATTTTTTTTTTGGGCGGAATCCCTCTTTAAGTATCTTATGTACAGCACAGCATAGTGTGCAACATTTATTGTACAGTATATTGATATTAACGTGTATATAAAGTACAAGTGTACTGTACAGAGAAGGGTAACATTGTGTGTTACATACAACAAGGAGTAGTGTGCGGCATATCATGTACAGCCTATTGTTGATGGAGTATATCAAGTACAACGCAGAGTAGCATTGAGTATTTTATGTACAGCACAGAATAAGGTGTATAGTATATACTACATTGTACAGGGAATAACGACAAAGAAATTCCTAGCTCAACTTACCAGCCAAACTGCAACAAACCGAATTTGTCCTGTCTAACAATTTACGTTAAAAACAGGTTTAGCTTGCACACATTTTGAAATGCGAGTGAGCTGCAGCAGTCACGGCACCCCAGTATTAATTTCAGTCCTAAATCTATACATTTTGAGAGCCTCCATAGTAGGAGCCAATATTATAATAATGGATAGATTGAGGACAGGTATGCCTGGAGGGAGCCCACTTCTCTTTAAAGACATGGGGGCGCACTGGACACCCAGCAAATAGCAGAGTGGCAGCAAAGTTGTTCAGTGCACCCTCTCACCAAATAACCAACGGTACAAACGGCAACTGCCCCAACCTATAACTGGCCTTAAAGAGGAAGTAAACCCTGATGGGTTTTACTTCTTCCTTTGCTCCCTGCAAATTAAAAGCATAATGGGCAAGTATGCATTGCATACAAGCCCATTATGTGACACTTACCTGCAAATGAAGCCGGCGCTGTCCCCTGTGTAGGCCTCATCCATCTTCGCCCCTCTTCCGTCCGGGGCCAAGTCAGTCATGGCACTTGCGAGTGACAAAGCGCATGCGCCGATTACATAACTACAAACAAAATATCTCCAAAACGGCACACGTTTAGGAGATGTTTCCACTACCTATAGGTAGGCCTTATCCTAAGCTTGGCTATAGGTAAAACTCTCACAAAAGGGTTTACAACCACTTTAACAGCAAGGTGCACATGGAAGAATGACGCATGTCAAACGACAACAAAGAAAAATTCCCAGCTCGACTTCCCAGTCAACCTGCAACAAACTGCACTGTCCTAACAGTTTATGTTAAAAACAGGGGATTAGTTTGCACACATTTGTAAATGCACGACTCTCAACAAGGTACCCCAGTATTCTCTGCAGTTCTAACTCTATGGATTTTGTGTGCCTCCATAGTAGGGATGCATATATAAAAATGGATAGATTGAGGACAAGTTTGCCTGGAGGGAGTCCACTCCTCCTTAAAGGTATATGGACGCACTGGATACCCAGCTGGTAAGTTGAGTTGGCCATTTTTTGGTGGTGTGTGACATTGTACAGGAAGGCTGGTGATGCATATATAAAATACAGCACTGTCTACACAGTGGTGTTTGGTATATAACTTATAGTGCAGGATCATGTGCAGCATACAATATACAGTAATATAAAAAGAGGAATGGTGTATACTAGTGGTTCTCAACCCCCTAAGAACCTCTGGAGAATCCCTGCCTTAAAGTGACCCTGTTAGGGGGTATACAGAGGCACTAACCTAATTAATAACTGGCTTGTACATCGCTGTCCAGCCCATTTGCTAAAACTTTGCATCGTAGCAAATGCCTAGTCAGCACTGGTCCTATTTCAAACCCTTGGGGGTGTGCAATCGGATCCCAGGAATCGGCAGGACAAGATAACACTTCTACTAGGGGGTATACAGAGGCACTAACCTAATTAATAACTGGCTTATACATTGCTGTCCAGCCCATTTGCTAAAACTTTGCATTGTAGCAAGTGCCTAGTCAGCACTGGTCCTATTTCAAACCCTTGGGGGTGTGCAATCAGATCCCAGGAATCGGCAGGGCAAGATGACATTTCTACTAACTTTTTTTTTTTTTTTTCCTTTTGCAGTTTTCCACCTTCTTACAGGCTCAGGTAAAAGAAGGGAAGGGCCGCTTCCTACCAGGAGTAGATCGGGAAAAGTCAATTTCTGACATGTTTGAACATCAAGACCGCAACACTGATGGGAAGATCACACCCGATGAGCTGAAACTGAAGTCAGAAGAAGAACGAGTTCATGAAGAACTGTAAAGGACATAGAGCTGAGCAAATTCAAGAGGCAGCCGGGAGATTTGAGGCCTATCTCCTGATGTCTTTCATTCTTGCTGGTGTGAAAAGCGATGTCTGCGGCTACTTTATCCCCTTTACAGAAAAGGCTTTAATATGTTGCTGGAATACCTGGCTGTAAGGGGACAACTTGGCAGCTATGCAGAGTAAAATCCAAAAATTATTTAATGAGCAAAATCATGGTAAAGTGACTCAGATGGACCCCGCATCCCGGCAAGAGGAAAATTCAAGCGGTTTCAAGTTTAAGTGCCAAAAGACAGTATTTTTTATTTTTTCCAAAGTAGCTAGTGAATACAGCACAGAGACTCATTTTCTCCCTTCACGTTTGATTTTTCCACAGCGACGTTGCACATAGCAAGCATCCGAAGAACATCTCCTTGACTATTTCCAAACGCTGATATTGTTTTCGAGAGGATGTAAATGTTGTTTTTTGCAATGGGAATTCAAGATTATTAAAGGGTCTTCAAGCCCATTTTTATTTTCAGTTGGTGGTATTTTTCTTTAAAGTTGAACTCAAGCTGTGCAATGAAAAAATGATAGTAATGTAATCCATGGCCCCCGTGATCTTCTACCCCGAGTTCTGGTTGTGACAGCTCATCTGCTGAAGCCACTCTGCTTGCCAGTCTGATCAGTTTTGCTGCCATCCCTCTCAGCCATGTCGGCACTATAATGCTGACTGCTGATACTCGTGCAAATGCTCTGATGCCTAATCTGATATCTGGGCAGTCAGAGGATGATCGGTGGGGGGCCGTTACACCAATCTCCCTGTATAGATTTCAATAAAGCAGCTGATGGCTGCTTCTCCTGCTACTCCCTCTTGTGGCTTTCAGCTGCTTTTATTGAAATCTATACAGGGAGATTGGTGTTTCTAACTGCCCCCACCGCCGCAGCGATCATCCCTGACTGTCCCCTGTGTCCTCCTCTGTGCTCCAAGGTCCCCTGCCACGTCCTTCTGTGCTCCTCCTGTATTGGCGAATACTTGAAAAAAAAAAAAAAAGTATTGGCACGTGTACTCGGCCTTAAAAAAAAAAAAAAAAAAAAAAAAAAAAAAAAGTGGTATCGGTGCAACCCTAATAATTACTGTCTGTGTTGAACCAGCTCCTTCAAAATTATTATGTAGCAACTGGGGAAAGGGCAAGGCGGAAGAACATCACATCCAAGATGGTGGCACCCAGCAACTGTCTCAGGGCTTTTGGATGTCTATACAAAGGAGGCTGTTACAGCTAAGTAACATGCACAAAGTAACTTAAATGTACATATATTCTATTGTTTAAATGACTGGTCTAGTGACAGGGTCTCTTCAGTAGAGCTCTTGGCACAGTTAAAAAAAAATAAAAAAAAAGTTATAACGGCAAATTTGCTAGGATGCATTATATCTTTTTTACACGGGAAAGGTTTTTTGAAAGTCTTGCTGAGTGAAAAAATCCTTTAAAGCAGGGATATGCAATTAGAGGACCTCCAGCTGTTGCAGAACTACAAGTCCCATGAGGCATAGCAAGACTCTGACAGCCACAAGCAGGACACCCAGAGGTGGAGGCATGATGGGACTTGTAGTTTTGCAACAGCTGGAGGTCCGCTAATTGCATATCCCTGCTTTAACCACTTTCAGACCGGACCAATTTGCTGGTCAAAGACCAGACCACTTTTTGCGATTCGGCACTGCGTCGCTTTAACTGACAATTGCGCGGTCGTGCGACGTGGCTCCCAAACAAAATTGACGTCCTTTTTTTTCCCACAAATAGAGCTTTCTTTTGGTGGTATTTGATCACCCCTGCGGTTTTTATTTTTTGCGCTATAAACAAAAATAGAGCGACAATTTTGAAAAAAACGCATTATTTTTTACTTTTTGTTATAATATATATCCCCCAAAAATATATAAAAAAAACATTTTTCTCCAGTCATCTTCCAGGACGGCACACCTGAGAGATGACTGGTCCACCTGACAGGAAACACAATCAACAACAAGTTCAAAAGTCCCCACCCCTCCCTCAGACCCTCAGTTATTGATTGTGTTTCCCACAAGTGGCAGCGAAACCAAGTTTCTTCCTTTTTTGTTTTTAATTGGAGGGGTCTGGGACCTTTTTCCTCTAAATCTTTCCCCAGAACTTGAGACTCGAGCAGACAGGGAGTCTGCGGTAGTCTCAAGTAAGGTCGGATACTGACCTCCATGGGGTGATCGTCTCCTGAGGGAGGCTAATTACAGGCTCACAAGACAGGGGAGTTGTCTTGGTAGCGCTGCTCCCCGTCTGGAGGGTTTTGCCTCTTAGGGGGACCCTGAGAAAAGGGGGTCCGGGACCTCTTCTTTTTCTTAAACCCCTCTTTTTTCCCTCACCTGGGCTCAAGTAGGCAGGGAGCCTGTGTTAGTCCAGAGAGGTCACCGGAGACCCTCGGGGGAGTTCCTGCCTAGTTACAGGAATAGTTTAGGCTGCATAAACGGGATTTGTTTTCTGCAACTCTGTTCCCCGTTTGTACTGTTTGCCACCCTTTTTACCTTAGGGATCTCGGCGTCGGTGTAGGAGCAGGGCTCCATCTGCGGTGCATAGTGCTGGATAGACGGCGTGCGTTCCAGCGTCTCTGCGCATGCCCGGAAGTCCGTCGCGCCGTCCGAACGTCACTTCCGGGCGACGGACTTCTTGAAAGATGGCGCCAATCACCGAGACAAGACGCTGTAGCTGGTGCAGTGGAAGGCACACGGGCAGCACGGACAGGGCTGGAGACGGGTTGACCGCAGATCCAGACCCACGACCACACTACCTCGGCAGCAAACAGGAGGGGATGCTCAGGACTGCACCCGGTCCACCTTAGCAATCCTGCGGGGCAGTGAAGACGCCATGGACATGGAAGGGGCATCTGAGCAGACAGCCAGCGAGGTCGCCACAGGGGGTGAGTGATCCGGCTGTTTATTGTAGGAGCAAGGTACTCTGTGAGACCCCCTTCTCCTTCAGGACATGTGTAGCTGATGGGGACTTTTTTATTGTCTCTAGGGACCCAGGATTCTGCCCAGGGGTCAGCCAGTAGGTCCAAGGGTAAGGCTACTTCTAAGTCCAGGCGCTGCGGGTATTGCAACTCTAGGCTGCCACAAGACCACAGCAAGCCCTTCTGCGATAGGTGCATTTTGAAGCTCGCTGGCAAGGAGACCACTCAGGTAGTGAAGGATTGTCGGGCCTTACAGTCAGAGATGTTAGCTACCCTTCAGGCCTTCCGTGCTACACTGGAGAAAGGTCGGGAGGAGGGTCCCTCTGGGAGAGATGCCCCTCTTTCACAAGAAGACTTATCTACGTCCTACACGGGTTCCCAGGACCAGGTCTCTTTTATATCCGAGGCAGAGGAAGGTCAGGTCCCAGATTTTAGTACTGGGGAGGAGGATTCGGACCAGGATAGCCAGGGGGAGGCTAAACCTGGAGGTCTCTTGTTCTCGACAGACGATATGGAAGGCTTATTAAAAGCCATCTATGCCTCAGAATATATACAAGTACCTTCTACTCAGGTGTCAGCCCAGGATAGGGTATATAGAGGCTTAAGGAGGTTACAGGCCAGAACCTTTCCTGTGCACCAGTCCCTGAAGGATATAATCCTCAGGGAATGGAAGGAGCCTGAACACAAGCGTCTTGGGTTAAAAACCTGGAAGAGAAGGTGTCCTTTCAAGGACGAGGAGGAAGAGAGGTTTTTTTAAGACTCCCCGCCTAGATGCAGCCTTAGCACAGGTGTCCAAAAGGTCCGATCTGTCCTTTGAGGATTCAGGAAGCATTCAGGACCAGATGGACAAGAAGTCAGAGATCCTACTCAGGAGGGCTTGGGAGGCAAATGTGGCGGCTATGGCCCCCGCCTTAGCCTGTGTAGCCAGAAATGCAGACGCGTGGCTGGACAGACTAATGGAACACGTCTCGCGTAACAAAGAGGCTAAAGAGATTGTAGACTCGCTGGAGGTAATCAGCAGAGCAGTAACATATGTGGCAGATGCAGCGGTGGAGACTGTCAGAACCACAGCTAAGTCAGCGGCACTTCTAAACTCTGCCAGGAGGGCCCTATGGGTAAAGACCTGGGATGGGGACTTCACCTCTAAGTCTCGTCTCTGTGGGATTCCCTTTGAGGGCTCCCTGCTCTTTGGCTCAGGTTCGGATCAGGTCCCCTCCCGGTCCACAGAGAGGGGAAAGAAATTCCCGGTGAAGCCTAAAAAAGAGAAGGGCAAGAGATTTTTTCGTGGCCTCCAGTCAAGAGGTCAGCATAAGGGGAGAAGCGACCAGAGGAAGAAGTGGGGTCTTGGGAAGGGAAAGGAAAAGGGTGCGATCCTTTTTTCCGGTTCTGCTCCTTCCCATAAGGAAGCCAAATGACGCCACCGTAACGGTAGGCGCAAGGCTCCGCGGTTTCCTTTCCGAATGGCAGAAGGTTACGCAGAGTCCATATATTTTAAGCCTCTTAAGAGAGGGGTACAGACTAGAGTTTCTGCTGTCTCCTCCACAAAATTTTCTTGTCACCTTTCTCCCCAGGGATCCTACCAAGGCAGAGGGTCTGCTGGGAAGTATACGAGAACTGGCAGAGCAAGACGTTATTGCTCCGGTACCAGTCAGTCAGTTGACCCAGGGCTTTTACTCACATGTTTTCGTGGTTCGAAGCCCTCGGGCAAGTTTCGGTTGATAATAAATTTTAAGAGGTCTCAACCGTTACTTATTACACAAAAAGTTCAGAATGTAAAGCATCTATTCTGTAAGGAGACATCTTCAGGCAGGAGTGTTTATGGTCACTCTGGACCTGAAAGACGCATATTTGCATATACCCATTGCTCCAGAACACCAGAAATACTTACGCTTCGCAATACAGATGCAGCAGAAGATAGAGCATTGGCAGTTCAGGGCACTCCCCTTTGGTCTGGCAGCCAGTCCAAGGGTTTTCACAAAGGTAATGGCAGAGGTGGTGGCATACCTACATCTCCAGGGAATAGGTTTGATACCCTACCTGGACGATTTACTGGTCTACGGGGTGGATCAGACGCAGACCTTGAGAGACAGGGACACAGTGCTGAGGACCCTGGAGTCCTTGGGTTGGATGGTCAGCCGGGAGAAGTCCTCGCTTACTCCATCCCAGACCAAGCTTTACCTGGGCTACCTGATCGACTCGCAGTCACAGAGGGTCTTCTTACCAGCAGAAAAGGTAGCGAAAGTCCAGGCTGCAGTTATCACCCTCCTCCAAGGGAGGGTAGCCTCCCTGAGGTATATCATGAGACTCTCTTGGGTCTCATGACCTCTTGTATACCGGCAGTGACTTGGGCGCAACTCCATTCTCGGCAACTCCAAGCCTTCCTTCTTGCCTCCTGGGGAGGAAGAAAAGAAACATTGGAAAAAAGAGTGTCTATCACAGAAGAGGTTGCTCTCTCTCTACAGTGGTGGCTCGACTCAGACAATCTGTCGAGGGGTCGCTTCTGGTTCCAGATGGAACCGCTGATCCTAACCACGGACGCCAGTGCCTGGGGTTGGGGTGCTCACTTGGGAGACCGGTATACCCAGGGGTCCTGGAACTACAGCCAAGCCAGAGAGTCCTCCAATTTCAGGGAACTTCTGGCAGTAGGCAAGGCGCTAAGCTCCTTCCAAGAGCAACTTCAGGGCAGAGAGGTCCAGATCCTCTCGGACAACCTGGTCACGGTTGCCTACCTGAACCACCAGGGGGGGACAAGATCAGACAGGCTGAGGAGGTTGACTCCGGAGATCCTAGAGGAAGCGGAGGGGAGGATCCTCTCGCTCTCAGCGGTACATTTAAAGGGGTCCCTCAATTTTCAGGCCGATTTCCTAAGCAGACAACCCATCCTTCAGGGAGAATGGGGGCTGAACAAGGAGGTCTTTGCCATGGTGTGCAGACACCTTGGCAGACCAGAAGTAGATTTATTCGCTTCCCGGAAGAATGCGAAGGTCTGCAGGTTTTTCTCCCTCTCCAAGGAACAGGGAGCAGAGGGAGTAGACGCCTTTGTACAGATGTGAGATTTCAGGCTGGCCTATGCCTTTCCCCCACTAGCACTCATTCCCAGAGTTCTACAAAAGTTGGCTCAGTCAAGGACAGACCTGGTGTTGATAGCACCCTGTTGGCTGAAGAGGGTTTGGTTTCCCTCCATTCAGAACCGTTTAGTAGCTTCCCCCGCTGCATCTGCCAGTACAACGAGACCTGCTCGTTCAAGGTCCAGTCTTTCACCCCGACCCGGGACGTCTCTCTCTGACAGCATGGCTCTTGAGAGGGAAATCCTCCATGATAGGGGTTGCTCTGAGAAAGTGATAGATACTCTTCTCCTCAGTAGAAAGGGAGTCACCAGGAGAATTTATGCAAAGGTCTGGAAAGTTTTCTCCCGTTGGTTACAGTCTAAGCAGGGCACTTTCCAGATGATACCTACCATCCTAGATTTTCTTCGAGGGGGTGGACCAGGGTTTGGCAGTTAGCACTCTTAAGGTCCAGGTAGCAGCCCTGTCTGTGTTTTTTGACAGGAGACTAGCACAGGAACCCCTGATAAAAAGATTTCTGTTGGCCAGGGAAAGGGTGACCCCAGTCAGGTCGGTCAGGTGCCCTCCGTGGGACTTATACCTGGTGTTAGATGCCCTGACAAGAGGGCCCTTTGAGCCGGTGGCTCAGATTTCCGTTCGATTATTATCATTTAAGTTAGCCTTCCTTCTGGCCATTACCACGGCCAGAAGGGTTAGTGATTTACAGGCTCTTTCGATTAAGGAGCCATTTTTGCGTATCCTAGAGGATAGGATAATCCTCAATCAGGATCCCCTTTATTTGCCGAAGGTAGCTTCGGGTTTTCACAGAACACAAGAGATTATTCTCCCGTCCTTCTGCCTGAATCCTAAGAATAAGGAAGAGGAAAGGTTCCATCTCTTAGGCCGCGTACACACGCGCGGACTGTTCGCCCAACCTTGTTCGGCAAACAGTTTGTCAAACAGTCCGCTCAAAATTTGCATGAGCGGACTTGCCCACACACGAGCGGACTGTTTGACGAACAAGGTTGGGCAAACAGTTCGCTCAACTTTTGAAATGAACGGACTCGCCCACGTAAGGAGGAGGCAAATCCGCCCACTTCGAGCGCGTGTACAGGTAGGCGGGGCCCGCGAAGGATACGTCGCGGGCTCCGCCGCCTGGAATGGGCTTAAAGGGGAACCCCAACGCCGAAAAAAATCGGCGTGGGGGTTCCCCCCAAGTCCACACCAGACCCTTGTCCGAGCACGCTACCCGGCCGGCCAGGAAAGGGGGGCGAGCGAGCGCGCCCCCCCTCCTGAGCCGTACCAGGCCGCGTGGCCTCAACATGGGGGGTGCCTTGGGGAAGGGGGGGGCCGCGCGGCCCCCCCACCCCAAAGCACCTTGTCCCCATGTTGATGAGGACAAGGGCCTCTTCCCGACAACCCTGGCCGTTGGTTGTCGGGGTCTGCGGGCGGGGGGCTTATCGGAATCCGGGAGCCCCCTTTAAGAAGGGGGCCCCCGGATACCGGCCCCCCACCCTATGTGAATGAGTATGGGGTACAATGTACCCCTACCCATTCACCTGTGAAATAAAGTACAAATAAAAACACAACACAGGGGAAAAAAATATTTTATTGCACAGCCGGGGGTCTTCCGTCTTCGGGGGTCTTCTCGCCGGACTCCTCCGCTATGTGTGTGTAGCTCTTTTGCTAGCGGAGGAGTCCGGCTTTCTTCCTCCCCGCCGCCGGCCTCTTCTCCCGACTTCGGGGGTCTTGTCCCCCTCTTCGGTTCTTCTGCCGGGCCACCGCGCCTGGTCCGGTGGCCCGGTCTTCTGTCGCCGTCTTCCGTTCTTCTGTCGCCGCCTTCGGTTCTTCTGCCGGGCCACCGCGCCTTCTTGTAGCTCTTTTACAGGCGGTGGCCCGGTCTTCTGTCGCCGCTGTCGCCGCCGACTTCCGTTCGTGTTCTTCTTCTTGTTCTTCTTCCAGGAGATGTTGACACGTCGCTCCCTCCGGCCGGAATGCCAGAGCCGCCCTGCGTTGCCACTTATATAGTGACAATGGGGCGGGGTCACATGGTATATGTCACATGGGTTGGTCACATGGGTTGATGTCACATTGTGACATCAACCCATGTGACCAACCCATGTGACATATACCATGTGACCCCGCCCCATTGTCACTATATAAGTGGCAACGCAGGGCGGCTCTGGCATTCCGGCCGGAGGGAGCGACGTGTCAACATCTCCTGGAAGAAGAACAAGAAGAAGAACACGAACGGAAGTCGGCGGCGACAGCGGCGACAGAAGACCGGGCCACCGCCTGTAAAAGAGCTACAAGAAGGCGCGGTGGCCCGGCAGAAGAACCGAAGGCGGCGACAGAAGAACGGAAGACGGCGACAGAAGACCGGGCCACCGGACCAGGCGCGGTGGCCCGGCAGAAGAACCGAAGAGGGGGACAAGACCCCCGAAGTCGGGAGAAGAGGCCGGCGGCGGGGAGGAAGAAAGCCGGACTCCTCCGCTAGCAAAAGAGCTACACACACATAGCGGAGGAGTCCGGCGAGAAGACCCCCGAAGACGGAAGACCCCCGGCTGTGCAATAAAATATTTTTTTCCCCTGTGTTGTGTTTTTATTTGTACTTTATTTCACAGGTGAATGGGTAGGGGTACATTGTACCCCATACTCATTCACATAGGGTGGGGGGCCGGTATCCGGGGGCCCCCTTCTTAAAGGGGGCTCCCGGATTCCGATAAGCCCCCCGCCCGCAGACCCCGACAACCAACGGCCAGGGTTGTCGGGAAGAGGCCCTTGTCCTCATCAACATGGGGACAAGGTGCTTTGGGGTGGGGGGGCCGCGCGGCCCCCCCCTTCCCCAAGGCACCCCCCATGTTGAGGCCACGCGGCCTGGTACGGCTCAGGAGGGGGGGCGCGCTCGCTCGCCCCCCTTTCCTGGCCGGCCGGGTAGCGTGCTCGGACAAGGGTCTGGTGTGGACTTGGGGGGAACCCCCACGCCGATTTTTTTCGGTGTTGGGGTTCCCCTTTAAGCCCATTCCAGGCGGCGGAGCCCGCGACGTATCCTTCGCGGGCCCCGCCTACCTGTACACGCGCTCGAAGTGGGCGGACTTTCCGAGCGGGAACAGTCCGCTCATTTCGAAAGTACAGCGGACAGGCCCACACACGGGCGGACTGTTCGCTCAAACACAGTTTCAGCGGACAGTTTTTCGGAATTTCCGAAAGACTTTGTCCGTCCAACTGTCCGCTGAAACTGTCCGCTGAAAGCCCACACACGAGCGGACTGTCCGCCCAAACACTGTTCAGCGGACAAGGTTGGGCGAACAGTCCGCCCGTGTGTACGCGGCCTTAGACGTCAGGCGCTGTCTCCTAGCGTACTTAGAGAGAGTAAGAGACTTTAGGAGATCCAGTCACTTACTAATCACCTTCTCAGGGAAGAGAAAGGGTTTGCAAGCTTCTAAGCCAACGATCGCGAGATGGATCAGACAGACCATAACTATAGCTTATGGGCAGGCAGGTAAACCAGTGCCTACCCACCTTAAGGCGCATTCAACCAGGTCCCTGGCGACCTCCTGGGCAGAAAGGGCAGGCGCCTCAATCGACCAGATCTGCAGGGCAGCAACATGGACGAGCCACAAGACATTTCTGAGGCACTACAGAGTGGAGCTGTTGTCTCTTCAGGACTTGGCATTTGGCAGGAAGGTCCTACAAGCGGCTGTCCCACCCTAAGGTAGGCCTGAACTTCTTGCTCATCCTCTCAGGTGTGCCGTCCTGGAAGATGACTGGAGAAAATGACCAGTTACACTTACCGGTAACGGGTTTTCTAGGAAATCTTCCAGGACGGCAGGCCTACTTCCCTACCCTTGTTTTGTTGGTGTGGTATGTGCATTCCTCACAGAATGTTCCCTCTGACACTGGTGTGGGGTCTTTCCTTTGCCATAACTGAGGGTCTGAGGGAGGGGTGGAGACTTTTGAACTTGTTGTTGATTGTGTTTCCTGTCAGGTGGACCAGTCATCTCTCAGGTGTGCCGTCCTGGAAGATTTCCTAGAAAACCCGTTACCGGTAAGTGTAACTGGTCATTTTTTTCCCCTCAGTTTAGGCCGATACGTATTCTTCTACATATTTTTGGTAAAAAAAATCGCAATAAGCGATTATTGATTGGTTTGCGCAAAAGTTATAGCGTTTACAAAATAGGGATAGTTTTATAGCATTTTTATTAATTTTTTTTTTTTTTTTTTTACTAGTAATGGCGGCGATCAGCGATTTTTATTGTGACTGCGACATTGTGGGGGACCCATCGGACATTTTTGACACATTTTTGGGACCATTGTCATTTATACAGCAATCACTGCTATATAAATGCAGTGATTCCTGTGTAAATGACACTGGCAGTGAAGGGGTTAACCAGTGGGTGGCAATGTAGGGGTTAAGTGTTCCTAGGGGCGTGTTACTAACTGTGGGGGGGTTGGGCTTTCATTTAGTGAACACTGATCTCTGCTCCAATCACATGGAGCAGAGATCAGCGTCACTAGTTGCTAGGCAGAATGGAGAAATGTTGTTTACAACGGCACTTCTCCATTCGGCCACTCCGTGAGACGATCGCAGGGATGCCCGCGGCGATCGAGTCCGCGGGTCCCGCGACCGGACTCACGGGGGTCCCGACCAGCGCGGGAGCACGCCGCCGGCGGCGCGCTCCCGATGGCAGGGCGGCAAATTTAAAGGGACGTACATGTACGCCCATTTGCCTGGCCGTGCCATTTTGTCGACGTACATCATCGTGTGCTGGTCGGCAAGTGGTTAAAGTAACCCAATGCAAGGAATAACAGGTACACTTTGTATTGGCCTCCCCCGCAGCATATACTCATCTATACCAGTGTTTCTCAACTCCAGTCCTCAAGGTGCTCCAACAGGTCATGTTTTCAGGATTTCCCTCAGATGAAATATCTGTGGTAATTCCTAAGGCAGTGAAACTGATCAAATCACGTGTGCAAAATAATGGCATGTCTGAAAACATGACCTGTTGAGGCGCCTTGAGGACTGGCATTGAGAAACACTGATCTATACTTTACTTTCCTGCTGCTCCATTCAGCTGCTGGAAGGAAAGGCTCATAAGCTGTGTGTACGCTACAATTCACAATAACTTACACAGGACTAAGAACTCTTCAAGGACACAGAGAAAATAACTGTGCTGTTGGGAAGAACAGCAATAAAGGAAAAGAAAACCCGTATTTCTCTAATGAGCAAGGTCTTCTGATTCCTACTGTATTAAAGAGGGAGTCCACAAAAAAAAAAAAAATTTAAGCCAGCAGCTACAAATACTCCAGCTGCTGACATAAATTAAATGAACACTTACCTGTCCCAGGGTCCAGCAATGTCGGCAGCCGAAGTCAAGCAATCACTCGGCTCTTGGTGGCTGCTGCTTCCATTCTCATTGAGGGAAGTGAAGCGCTGCGACTTCACTTCCCGGTTCCCTAGTGCGCATGCGCCAGTCACGCTGCGCATTGTAAGTGGTCCCCGCTATCTCCTGGGACCTGTGTGTTCCCAGGAGACAGCGGAGGAAGGTGTGACTCCCACGGTAGTCTATTCCTGGAAGTGAGTGCAGATACCTGTATTAGACAGGCACCCCTCAATCAGAGGAGTGGAAGTTCCACTTTTTGGTGGAACTCCGCTTTAAATTGTATTGTGCTGTCTGCCCTTATGTTGTAAAGTGCTGAGTAAACTGTCGGTGCTATATAAATCCTGTATAATAATGCTGTACCCTGCTAGAGCAAAGCCTTAGACTCCATTCACACTTTTACGACCTGAAAGTCGCGTGACTTCAACGCCACTTGAAGCCATGCCTGTGTAATCTTGAGGTCTATGGACATTAAGTCACATCAAAGTCGGACCAAAGTAATGCAAGGACTGAAGTCGCTGCAAGTTAAGGTCACACAGATATGAATGTTACTCATTGGAAATCATGGGGTACAACTTGTGCAACTTGGGACTGCAAAGTCGCATAAGTGTGAAAGGGGACTTAACATCAACCTATGAACCCTTACCTTGTAAAAACAACCCATTCAGCTTAAAATAGATGTGAAAGGCAAAACATTTGTGTGTGTATATGTACATTGGGGGGGGGAGTGGGGGGTGTGTGTGTGTGTGTGTGTGTGTGTGTGTGTGTGTGTGTGTGTGTGTGTGTGTGTGTGTGTGTGTGTGTGTGTGTGTGTGTGTGTGTGTATATGTGTATGTATGTATGTATATGTGTATATATATATATACACACACACAATTATAATATTGCCAAAAGTATTGTGACACCTGCCTTTACATGAACTTTAATGACATCCCAGTCTTAAGTCGTCCGGTTCAATATTGAGTTGGCCCACCCTTTGCAGCTATAACAGCATTAACTCTTCTTAGAAGGGCGTCCACGAGGGTTTAGGAGTGTGTCTATGGGAATGTTTGACTCTTCTTCCAGAAGAGCATTTGTGAGGTCATGCTCTGATGTGGACAAGAAGACCTGGCTCACAGTCTCTGCTCTAATTCATCCCAAAGGTGTTCTATCGGGTTGAGGTCAGGACTCTGTGCAGGCTAGTCAAGTTTCTCCACCCCACACTCACTCATCCATGTCTTTATGGACCTTGCTTTGTGCACTGGTCCAAATCATTTGTTGGGGGGGGAATTATGGTGTGGGCAGGTTGTTTTTCAGGGGTTGGACTTGGCCCCTTAATGCCACTGAAGGGAACTCTAAAGCCATCAGCATAACCAAGACAATTTCATGCTACTAACTTTGTGGGAACAGTCTGGGGATGGCCCCTTCCTGTTGCAACAAGACTGCGCACCAGTGCACAAAGCAAGGTCCATAAAGACATGGATGAGTGAGTTTAGGGTGGTGGAACTTGACTGGCCTCCACAGAGTCCTGACCTCAACCCAACAGAACACCTTTAGAATGAATAATAAGAGTGGAGACTGTCTATGGGAATGTTTGACCATTCTTCCAGAAGCGCATTTGTGAGGTCTGGCTCACACACTCCTAAACCTTGTGGACAGCCTTCCCAGAAGAGTTGAAGCTGTTATAGCTGCAAAGGGTGGGCCAACTCAGTACTGAACCCTACGGACTAAGACCACATACACACTATACAACTTTTGTTTATTTCCTTTAGCTTTACCAAAACTATGTAGTGCAAGGGCCTACCTGAATGCATACAAATTGAAACTCTTAAGGTATGACCTCATATTATATGGTTTTGGTAAATCTGAAGGAGAAATCTACAGAAAATTGTATAGCATGTATCCAGTTTAAGACTGGGATTCTATTAACGTTCAATGGACATATAGATGCAGGTGTCCTAATACTTTTGACAATATAGTGTGTGTATGTATGTATGTGTGTGTGTGTGTGTGTGTGTGTGTGTGTGTGTATATATATATATATATATATATATATATATATATATATATATATATATATATACACACACACACTTTTTTTTGTTCTAATAAAAGCGATCACATAATCTCTGTTCTAAGCTGCTTAAGGGGCTTGGAGAGCTGGGGGAGAAGAAACAGTAGGACACGCATCTTCCCAGTAAATGGCTGTAGGCGGGTGGTGGGTGGGGCGTGTCCGCACAGGTCTGATCATTGGAGGATAAGCAGGCTGTGCCCCCAACACAGCCTGAAATCTGACCATGCTGGGAGGAAGGTGCTTTCATGCCTAGTATGGTCAATTTAAAATAGGAATGCAGAAGACTGGCAGGAAGGAACGCCGGATATTTTATACAAAGAGAATTTGATGACTTTTTAATACAAGTACCATTCTTTAAGGACTGGTTCGCACCACTAAAACACAATCCAGATCAGTTTCTGTATGTGCTTTTTTTGTTGCATTTCCGGATGCTTTTTTTCCCCCCCCACTGTACTGGGGTCTGGTGTGTTTTTGATGCTTTCCAGTGCATTTTGCAGCCATTTTCCGCATACCAGTATGGGAAAAATGCAGCATGTTCTACTTTTCTGGAACTGACCGCACGGTTGTGAACGATGTTATTGGAAACCGTAAAATCTACTTTCCATGCGTATTTGATGCAGAAAAAAAAGCACCTGGACTGCATGGGACGTTGACTGTCCCTAAGCCTTGTTAATGTCTAATTAAAGGCAGAACTTTTTTTTTTTGTTTTGCATAGAGCGGAGGTGGATTAGAACCCCTGTCAGGTTTTTATTGCTGTCTGTGCGCCCCCCCCCTTAAGGGAGAGTCACTCTGTTTATTTGTGCTGTTTACTATTATCAATTGAAAGTAAAAGTAGATCACTAATTTTGGGTTGTGCAGACACTAGTTCTGGTGACCCGGGGGTCCCTAACGAACTCCTTAACTTCTTGTTTGGCTATAGGACAGGAAGTTAAAGGAAAACTCCTCAATGGGATAAAAAAAAAAAAAGTAAAAAGAAGAATTGGATGGGGGTTATAAAATGGAAAAAAAAAATGCCTATAGTTCTACTTTAAGTGAAAAAAAAACTTTAATACAACCCTAAAAAAAGTTATAAATTGATTTGCATTTTAATGAGTAAAATAAGTATTTTATCCCCCATCAATCAGAAAGAATTGTGGATTCCAGGTGTCTTCTATACAGGTAACGAACTGAGATTAGGAGCGCTCTCTTAAGGCCGGGTTCACACTATACTACACAACAGTAGTACAACTTTCATCCTACTTTGCTCTGCAACATCAGTCCTACGGTGGTCCTACATCCATCCGACTTTCATGAACAGGATACTACTTTGATCTGACTTTTCAGATAGTACAACTTGTCCTTTGACCAATCAAAACTAATACACAATGGGAAGGGGCTACAGCAGGGGGCAGGAAATAACACAATGTCGGATGGTTAGGACAAGGATCCGACTTTGATTTTACTTCAGTGATAGTTAATGGGCTGAAGTAGGATCAAAGTAGTACAGGGAGCATTTTCAAAGTTGGACCAGTTAAGATGGCTCCCACAGGGAAACATTGATTTTCCCACGTCATGCGACATGAGCTCCCAATGTCGGAGTGTTTTTCGTACCAGTGTGAACCCGGCCTAAAGGGAGTGCTCCTAATCTCAGCTTGTTACCTGTATAAAAGACACCTGTCCACAGAAACCATCAATCAGATTCCAATTTCTCCACCGTGGCCAAGACCAAAGAGCTGTCCAAGGATGTCAGGGACAAGATTGTAGACCTACACAAGGCTGGAATGGGCTACAAGACCATCGCCAAGCAGCTTTGTGAAAGGGTGACAACAGTTGGTGCGATTATTCGCAAATGGCAGAAACACAAAATAACTTTGTATCTCCCTCAGTCTGGGGCTCCATGCAAGATCTCACCTTGTGGAGTTTCCATGATCATGAGAACGGTAAGGAGTCTGCCCAGAACTACACGGGAGAATCTTGTCAATGATCTCAAGGCAGCTGAGACCAAAGTCACCAAGGAAACAATTGGTAACACACTCTGCCGTGAAGGACTGAAATCCTGCAGCGCCTGCAAGGTCCCCCTGTTCAAGAAAGCACATGTACAGGCCCGTCTGAAGTTTGGTAACGAACATCTGAATAATTCAGAGGAGAACTGGGTGAAAGTGTTGTGGTCAGATGAGACCAAATTCGAGCTCTTTGGCATCAACTGCAATAAAAATAACAGTGCAGCACAAATAAGTTCAATCAGGATAGAAGGTAAATAAAAAGTCCATACATCAATAGGTGAACTACAAGGCCCAGAAAGCGATAAAAGAGATTTCCACTTAATGAAAAAAGTCCAAGAGCCACAGCTTCAAGTGACAAGCCCTCCACCTCCAAAGCACTCGCTTTGCTCACCTCAATTGATGGACCTCTGACCTAACAGGTGGTCATAAACGCATGTCCCATCAATGGGTGCAATACAGCAGAAACTGCAAATCCAGATCTCCCAGGGATTTGCCAAAGACAATGTATATAAAAGAACAAATCTAAGTGCTCTCCATTAAAACCAATCCATGAACCAATCATGAAGAAGGGGAAGAGGACTCCAGTGGCAATCCATGAAGCTCTGGTGAACTACATGCCCAAGAGTGTTAAGGCAGTGCTGGAAAATAATGGTGGCCACACAAAATATTGGCACTTTGGGCCCAACTCGGACATTTTCACTTAGGGGTGTACTCACTTTTGCTGCTAGCAGTTTAGACATTAATGACTATTTGTTGAGTTATTTTGAGGGTTTACAAAAATGTGAGGGGTGTACTCACTTTTGTGAGATACTGTAAATGGCAGTTCCAAATGGGGTATTTTCAGTTTTTTTTTTCTCTTTCTCCTCCCTGCTCTCTTTCCTCGCATTCTCTTCGTTTTCCCAACATTCTGTTTCCCATGGGTGTATGAGTAGATGGCCCCCACCATTGGGGGTTGGGCTTCCCTAAAAAGCCTCATCAAATTCCCCTCTCTCATATAAAGGAGTGAAGCGATTAGAGACAGGGATAGGGACTTCCTGGTGATAATGAGATTTCCAACCAGGGTTGGGATGAAAACTCCCTCTAGGGGGGACAATCGTAACATTGATCATCATTCCAGTTAGGTGGATAAGGGCCCGAAGATGGGGGAGGGTGAGATGTAGGAGTGGCAACTGGTTTTGCTACACTCAGCTACAGCCTTAGGAGGGTGAGAATTAGGTATTTGGTCATTCAAGGAGACATTGGTCTGCCATTTAAAGTGATTGTAAACCCTTACAAACCACTATGACCTACTGGTATGCCTAGATTAAGGCTTACCTGTAGGTCCAAGAAATATCTCCTAAACCTACATGGTTTAGGAGATATTTAGTAAAAGACAGTGTTCGCTGTCTACGGCGCATGCTCTGTAGACAGCGGCACGCAGGTGCCCTATCGCCGTTAGCAGCATGCCGCTGCTGATGCCGTTAGTGGCGGCTCCTGTGCGCATGCGCGGGAGTGACGTCATCGCTGCTCCAGCGCTGTGAGTGGCCGGAGCAGCGATACCTGGAAGAAGATGGACGCTCCGGACTACAGGGGACAGCGGTGACATCGCTGGCTCCTGTGTCAGGTAAGTGACACATAATGGACTACTATGCGATGCATAGTAGTCCATTATGCTTTACCTTTGCAGGGAATCAAAGAGGAAGTAAACTCATCAGGGTTTACTTCCTCTTTAAAGACCTCCTTACAAGAGAAATCCCCAGAATCCCTAATAAATGTAACCTTCTTTTTATCCTGAGCTTCCTTATCCCATTTGATTAAGTTCGTTTTTAATTCTCCTGATAATTTAGGGAATTCAGATGTAGTCTAAAGAAGGTTCCATTTTAGACTTGACATCCACAATTTGTTTCTCAAGTATTCTCACCTTTCTCCATTTTCTTTTTCGATTGAGCAGCAGGGGCCGCTATTGATCCTATTTCTTTTCTTTTTAATATACATCTTTTTAAAACCGTTCCCTGTCTGGGTACGTTAGCATTTGAGTGAAATGTATACATTATATTAAAAATTGCTTTTTAAATTGCTTTTTAAAGGAGAGGGCCAGCTGAAATTTTTTTTTAAAGTCAGCAGCTACAAACACTGTAGCTGCTGACTTTTAATAAGCAGACTTACCTGTCCAGGGCACCCGCAATGCCGGCCGCCCGAGGCCGACCCGTCCCTTGGGTGCCGAGGCCGACCCGTCCCTTGGGTGCCGGTGCCGCCATTCTATCTAAGGGAAACAGACAGTGGAGACTTGTGGCTTCACTGCCCGTTTCCTACTGCGCATGCACAAGTCACGCAGCGCTTTGTGAATAGGGCACGCTGTGTTCTGGGACACACAGTGCCCCATTACCCAGAAGACAATGCTAGGAGGAGAGGAGACTGAAGATCACCGTGGAGTAGGAAAAGGCAGATTAGGACGATCTGCCTAGAAACAGGCATTTCTGGTTTTAAAAAAAATATATTTTTTCAGATTTTTGCAACATTTTAATGTTGTTTTGTTTTTCAGGGTGGCCCTCCACTTTAAGTTTGTCTGATGCTAACAGAGCTGACGAAGCTTTTATATTTATTATCAATTCGCTGGGGTTGCATTTCCAGCGTTGTATGTTGTTATGGAAATGGGTGTATTTAAAGCGGGAGTCCGCCGTTATTTTTTTTTTAAAAGCCAGCAGCTACAAATACTGCAGCTGCTGACTTTTCAAATAATGACACTTACCTGTCCAGCGCGCCCGCGATGTTGGCACCCGAAGCCGATTTCTCGATCGTCTCTCGGGTGCTGCCGCCGCCATCTTGGGTATGGGAATCAGGAAGTGGAGCCTTTTCGGCTTCATTTCCCGGTTCCCTACTGCGCATGCGCGAGTCGCGCTGCGCAATAAGGATGGTCCCCGCTGTCTCTGGGATCCGTGTGTTTCCCAGCAGACAGCGGGGGACCTTCAGAAAGGGGCGTAGATTATGCGGAAAGGGGCGTAGCTTCTGCAGAATCTACGCCGGAAGTGGGTGCAGATACCTGTACTGTACAGGTACCTGCACCCCTCTCCCCCCTGAAAGGTGCCAATTGTGGCGCTGGAGGGGGGGGGGGGATTCCAATGAGCGGAAGCTCCACTTTAGGGTGGACCTCCGCTTTAAGACAGGCAGGGTGACGCTGTGGCTCCACCCTGCTGATGAAGTTCATGTGAAAGTAACACGTACGGGGGGAGGAGCTACATTAGGCGTCACCCGCTGCCATCCTGAATGATCCATTTTCTGCTGTATTTTACCCATTGATGGGACATGCGTTTATGACCACCTGTTAGGTCAGAGGTCCATCAATTGAGGTGAGCGACGCGAGTGCTTTGGAGGTGGAGGGATTTTCACTTGAAGCTGTGGCTCTTGGACTTTTTTTCATTACGTGGAAAATCTCTTATTGCTTTCTGGGCCTTGTAGTTCACCTCTTGATTTATGGAATTTTTTTTTACCTTCTATCTTGATTGAACATATTTGCACTGCACTGTTATTTTTATTGCTGTTATACATAGATTTTGTGGAGATCTGTTAGTGTTCAGCTGCATGCCATTTTGATTTTGCGCCGATTGCATTTTTATACGTCGGCATCAGCTACTCGCCATGTTTGAAGGAGGAGAAATACTGCTTATGACTCCAAGAACACTGTCAAATATGGAGGTGGAAACATTATGCTTTGGGGGTGTTTTTCTGCTAAGGGGACAGGACAACTTCACAGTATCAAAGGGACGATGGACAGGGCCTTGTACTGTCAAATCTTGGGTGAGAACCTTCTTCTTATGAGTTGCACTATTTTCACAAATTATTCTTTTTTGTTATTTGAATTAATTTATGACCGACAATTATTTTTGATTTTATTAAGGATACTTTTGAATAACTTTTATTGTTCTTTTGCACTACTGTGATTTTTTTTTCACCCTTTGTTTTATTATTTGATTAATTTATTTTATTATTAGTTTAACCACTTTCAGACCGGACCATTTTGCTGGTAAATGACCAGAGGTCTTTTTACAATTTGGCACTGCGCTGCTTTAACTGGTAATTGCGCGGTCATGCAATGTTGTACCCAAACAAAATTTGCGTCCTTTTTTTCCCACAAATAGAGTTTTCTTTTAAAGGTATTTGACTGACTCTGCGATTTTTATTTTTTGCGATATAAACGTAAAAAGACCGCAAATTTTGAAAAAAAATGATATTTTCTACTTTTTGTTATTAGAAAAATCCAATAAACTCAATTTTAGTCATACATTTAGGCCAAAATGTATTCAGCCACATGTCTTTGGTAAAAAAAAAGTCAATAATTGTATATTTATTGGTTTGCGCAAAAGTTGTCACATCTACAAACTAAGGTAAGTTTTCTGGAATTTACGCAGCTTTTAGTTTAGGACTGCCTATCTCATTTCTTGAGGTGCTAAAATGGCAGGGCAGTACAAAACCCCCCCCCAAATGACCCCATTTTGGAAAGTAGACACCCTAAGGAAATTGATAAGAGGCATGTTGAGCCCATTGAATATTTTATTTTTTTGCCTCAAGCGATTGAATAATGACAAAAAAAAATATTTGTTGTCACTAAATGATATATTGCTCACACATGCCATGGTTATATGTGGAATTGTACCCCAAAATACATTCTGCTGCTTCTCCTGAGTACGGGGATACCACATGTGGTCGACTTTTTGGAAGCCTAGCCGCGTACGGGGCCCCAAAAACCAAGCACCGCCTTCAGGATTTCTAAGGGCATACATTTGTAATTTCACTCCTCACTACCTATCACAGTTTTGAAGGCCATAAAATGCCAAGATGGCACAAAACACCCACAAATGACCCCATTTTAGAAAGTAGACACCCCAAGCTATTTGCTGAGAGGCATGTTGAGTCCATGGAATATTTTATATTTTGCCGCAAGTTGCGGGAAAATTACAAACTTTTTTTTTTTTATTTATTTTTTTCACAAAGTTGTCACTAAATGATATATTGCTCACACATGCCATGGGAATATGTGAAATGACACCCCAAAATAAATTCTGCTGCTTCTCCTGAGTACGGGGATACCACATATGTGGGACTTTTTGGGAGCCTAGCCGCGTACGGGGCCCCGAAAACCAAGCACCGCCTTCAGGCTTTCTAAGGGCGTAAATTTTTGACTTTACTCCTCACTACCTATTACAGTTTTGAAGGCCATAAAATGCCAAGATGGCACAAAACCCCCACAAATGACCCCATTTTGGAAAGTGAGACTCACAGGTAAAAAAGCATCTAGGCTGTCAGCGACTGTATCAAAACGCTACAAAAAAAACTGTTAGCGATCGCAGGGATCAGGCCTGACTCTGCGAACGCTGCAGTTATGTGTGTTGTGTTTTGTAAGTGACAGTGATCGATCGATACTGCACTTGGGTGGGCTGGTCTGGGCTTGGCGGAGGGGCTAAACGCAGGTGCTAGCAGGTATCTGGGCTGATCCTGCTAACAATGCGTTTTGGGAAACCTAAACTGCTGGCGACGCTAATATAGATCTGATCAGATACTATATTACTAAGGGAGGTGTATGCTTTGTGCGTGGGTGTTAGCGGTACTGGCACTAACCTGACGCTGCCTGGGGCGACACAGACCTTATCTGACCCTCAAACTTATATCACCCGCCGGGTGATCAGGGGGTTAAACCTTTATTAGGTAATAATGGAAACTGTAAAAAAATAACTAACCAACCAGCGTCACCTGTAACAGTTATATGGTGATCACTGGTGAAAGGGTTAACTAGGGGGCAATCAGGGGGCTTTATGCGGTAGTATATGGGGGTCCCTGGCGCTATAAAAAGCTGCGGCGAACCTAAATACCTACCTGCCTAACTAGCGTCACCTGTGACACTAATACATCGATCAGAAAAACGATCGCTTATTAGGCTGGGTTCACACTGGAGCGATGCGGGAATGCCACAAATCTGCGGCGGGTTCCCGCATCACACTGCCCTATGCGAACTGCTGGGAGTGTCAGTGAAATGTTAATGACACCCCCAGATCAGTTCGTATATCGCAGTGCGATCTGCAAACTCGGACAGGAATCGGATCGCATGGTGTGAACACCCATGCGATCCGATTCTGCTGCGGACCAAAAAAAGGGTCCTGTGCGAGTTTGCGGCGGGTGCGACGCGAATTCAGCCATACTATCTGTATGGCTGAACTCGAATCGCACAGAGATCGGATGCGATTTGCACTGCAGTGTGGTGCGAATCACATCCGTTCTCATAAACCGCTGCAATGTGAACCCAGCCTTAGTGACACTGGCGACGGGGGGTGATCACGGGGTTAAACCTTTATTGGGGGGGTTAGGGGGGTACCTTAGAACTAAAGGGGGCTAACCCTAACTGCCCTAACAGTTATTACAGTCACAAATGACACCAATGCAAAAAAATAAATAAATGCAATTGGCGTCACTGTGACTGGGGGTGCAGGGGTGATTGGGGGGGGGAAGGGGGGGTGAGAGTGTGCCTGGCATGTTCTACTGTATTGTGTAGTGTTGGTGCAACTCACCGATCCTCTCTCCTCGGTGCCGGAACGAAAAATACCAACACGGAGGAGAGATTACATCACTTCCTCTGCCTGTGTTTACATTACAGGAGAGGAAGTGATGTCACGCTTCACTTCCATTCGTCAGGAGCGATCGCGAGGGGGTGGCCATGACCGAATGGCCGCCCCCTCATCCCGGATCGCTCCTGAACGGATACCGACCGCCGCTGGCACCGGGGGGGGGGGGGGCCCGATCGGGCCCCCCACCCGCGGGAAGGCAGGGACGTACATGTACGCCCATATGCCTGCCCGTGCCATTCTGTCGACGTACATCGTCGTGCGGCGGTCGGCAAGTGGTTAAGTAGCAGCATCTATATTTCAATTTCGTTCAACAGCGCAGTGCTTATATGAGAATTCATTCAAATTATAGACTGATAATTTCTTTGTTGGTGGGCAAACGTACTAAATCAGCAGGGGGATCAAATACTTTTTTCCTTCACTTTATACTTCCCTCCCCTGCTGCTCCATTCAGCTGCTGGAAGCGAAGAAGATGCTCTGTGTATCCTACAAATCCAAATAACTGGAGCACACACAGGACTGAGAACTTTAAGGGAGCTGAGGAAATAGGACTTTGTGCTGTTGGGGAGCATTAAAGGAAATCTATAGCTTTGCCTTGCTAGAGAAAAGCACAGGATTGCCATAAACAGAGAGTAGAATAAAGCAGACACTTATAAACTTATGCACATTCTTTGCAAAAAATACAGTCTTTTAATTTTCTTGTATAAAACACCCACATTCAATCATCACAAAGACATGACTTAAAAAGTGAACTGCAGTTTATTAGACCCCTTTCACACTGGGGCATTTTTCAAGCGTTTTTCAGGCGCTTTAGCGTTAAAAGCTTGAAAGAAACCTCATCTGCAGTCCCAATGTGAAAGCCCAAATGCTTTAAGAGCCCTTTCACAATGTCAATTCCTGAAAAACGCTCGTAAAGCGCCGCTTAAACTAGCAGCGCTTTACCAGCGTTTTTCGAGCATTATTGGGGCGCTTTTAACCCCTGCTAGTGGGCAAATAAAGGATTAAAAGCGCCCACAAAACGCTGCTGCCAATAGCATTTTTCAGGCGCTTCCCATTGATTTTAATGGGAAGGGGCGCTTTAGGAGCTGTGTATTCACCGCTCCAAAAGCACTGCAAAGAAGCTGCTTGCAGGACTTTTTTTGACGTCCTGCCAGTGCAGCGCCTTGGTGTGAAAGCACTCGGGCTTTTACATTGGGATTGCATTTGCAGCTTCTTTCAGGCGCTTTTTTTAACGCTAAAGCGCCTGAAAAACGCCCCAGGGTGAAAGGGATCTCGGTGTGAAAGCACTCGGGCTTTTACATTGGGATTGCAGTTGCGGCTTTTCAGGCGCTTTTTTTAAACGCTAAAGCGCATGAAAAACGCCTGAAAAACGCCCCAGTGTGAAAGGGGTCTTAAAGTGAACCTGTCTAACCACATAAAATAAAGACTCTGCCTTCCGTTTCCAATTACAAAAAAAAAAAAGTTACTTAAAAAACACTGTAAATTTACCAAAACCGGAGCACTCAGAATCTGGGGCAGCTGTGCATGGTAGCCAATCAGCTTCTAATTCAGCTTATTCAATCAACCACTTCAGGTCCATCCTACAGTAGTTTTACTGCTACAGGGTAGCACCTGTGCGCCAGATCACACACTATATATATATATATATATATATATATATATATATATATATATATATATATATATATATATATATATATATATATATATATATATATATATATATATATAGGGCTGTGGAAAATTAAAGATTAATTAGTTAATTTATTTGATCAATCAAAATTCTTTTGATCGGTATTCACCTTCATCCGGTTTCCGGGTCTTCGGGGAGTGACGTCACGGACATCAACGTCGCTGGACTCCTCCCCCTTCCCCAAGTGCCTCCATCTGCTAACAAAGGGAAAGGGGGAGGAGTCCGGTGACGTCGTTGAAGTTCTGGTTGAACTTAACGCGTAAGGGGTAGGAGCAACGCATGACGTCACTCGCTGCTGCCCTATGGAACTATTGTCGGCTTTATATGCTGTGTTTTTATCATCTCTATGTGAGTAATTTGTGTTTGAACACAAAAATTTAATCTTATACTTAAGCGGAGAGCACTTAGATCTTTTCTTTCTACCCATGACCTGGCGTCAGGAGACGTGAGGGGAGTTTATGGTCCGTGTTGACCCTTTTGATACCCGCTTGCATGACCACCTGTTTGCACAGGGGTCCATGCCATAAGGTGAGAGTGATTAGTTAGACCAGAAGTGGAGGGATTGTCACGCTACTGTGAAAAAAAAATTTAAAATTACTTACGTCAGTGCTACAGTTTGAATTTAAAACATTTGTGTGAACTGTGAAGTGAAGTCATGGATTGTGGAAACTAACTAGTGTCGGGTGATTGTATAGTTTATACCACATTTACCACTGACTAAATGCAGAGCTGCAATGCAAGGAGATCAGCTAAAAGTAGTTGGCTCTGTATGTGCGTTATAACTAGTTGATAAAAAAAAAAAAAAACGATTAATCGAACACGAAAATTTTAATCAGTAACAGCCCTAATATATAAATGTGTGTGTGTGCGCACACACAATCTAACACTTCCGGGTAGGGGGGCATCGGTGGCTCGCTTCCACTGTGATTCACAGCCGATCAGCGGGTGCATAGTACCCAATGATGCTGATCGTTAGGCAGATCACCGTTCTGACGGGGGAAGGGATGGAGTTTGTGTCCCTGCAAAGCACACAGTACAGTAAAACACTGGCTAGGCACACAGTTACAAACAAATGGCCCCTGCCCCCACCTATAACTGGCCTTCACAGCAAGAAGCACATGGAAGGGCAAACACATGAAAGACAAAAAGTGAAGGCCAGTTATGGGTGGGGGCAGGACCCATTTGTTTGTTACTGGCGTTTATATGGTTCGGGGACACACTGGGCACCTTCGCCGCCACTGTGCTATTGCTGGATGTCCAGTGTGCTCCTGTTCCTTTAAGGGGGATTGGGCTGCCTCCAGGCCCACCTGCCCCTCATCTATCCATTTAATGCATGTGCTTCCATTGTGAAGACACTTGTAAATTCAGTAGCATTCAGTAGCAATACACAGGGTGCCGTGAGGAGACCTTGCAGCTTATGCATACGTTTGCAAATGTGTGCCAACTAAACCCCTGTTTTTAAACGAAAACTGTTGGACAGGTTAATTTGGTCAGTTGGCAGACTGGTTGGTGAGTAGAGCTATGGAATGTTCTGTTTTTGTGTCTTTTAGGCATACAGTTAACCCTTTAATCGCTCCCTGACATTAACCCCTTCCCAGCCAGTGTTATTAGTACATTAACGCAGTCCTGTATCGCAAAAAATGGCCTTGTCATGAGGGGGGGGGGGGTAAACCTTCTGGAGGTCAAGTGGTTAAGCTTTGGTAATAAAAGCCTGGAAGCCGATTGGTTACTATGCACAGTTGCACCAGATTTTGCACTTTTCAGTACATAACCCCCACTAGAAGTCATCTCCTTTTACTCAGCTATCCTCAGCTTCATAAACAAAGAATAAAAAAAGCTGAAAATTATTAAAAATGAATAGGGTTGTTCCGATGCCACTTGACGACCAAGTACAAGCAGATACTTTTTATTAATGTGGCACTGATGAGGCGTGGCTGTTTATTTTATTTTTACAATTTCTTTATTTTTTTTTACATTGTATATTTTTTACAATGTGTTCTTTTTTGGGGGTGGGGTGGTGAGTGAACAGTCACACAGGAAGTGTTCATTTTATTTTTTTATTATTTTTACGATTTTACTTTAGAATATTCATTAGGTTTCCTTTTTTTTGTGTGGAGGAGCACGCAGAGGAGGGGGATCGGAAGACCGGGGAGGGGGGGGGGGAATTGGAGGAGCATGCAGAGGGGGAGCAGAGGACGGGGGGGGGGGGGGGAATCGGAGGTGCACAGAGGAGGAGGGGGGAGTTGCAGGAGCATGCAGAGAGTGAGCGGAGCACACGGAGAGGGAGTGGAGGACAGGAGGTGCACAGAGGAGGACACAGGGGAGCTGGAGGAGGATACGGGGGACACGCGGGGGACACTCGGGGAATTGGAGGAGCACAGAGGAGGGAGGGAGGGTTGTAGGAGCATGCGGAGAGTGAGCGGAGCACACGGAGAGGGAGTAGAGGACAGGAGGTGCACAGAGGAGGACACAGAGGGGAGCTGGAGGAGGATACGGGGGACACTCGGGAACAATCGGCGCGGCAGCGGGGAAGTTATAAACACTGATGTGGCTTTCAATAAAGCAGCTAAAAGCTGCGACGGGGACAGGAGAAGCGGCTGTCAGCTGTATTATTGAAAGCCACACAGGGAGATCAGTGATTATAAACACTGCAGCACCGTTTGTTCAGGTATTGAGCTAGGCATCAGGAACATTTGCACGAGTACAAGTACCGCAAATGCTCGGCATCGGCACTGATACTAGCATCGGTATTGGGACAACCCTAAAAATGTTTGTTGCTCATAGCGACCAAGTAAATGTTAATTTTCTTTATGTTTCAAGGAGTTAAGGAAGTGTAATTAATCAACTAAAAAAGGTTGGGGGAAGCACGTCAGTTTGGGAAGGCTATTAGTTGTAGAAGACATCGGCCTGTCCTGTCCGTAGAGTCAGGAAGTATCTTGGCAGGTTGCATGATTGGAGTGTAGTTTGGTGATAGACTGTAGGAAGATGATTAGTTCTTGGCCGTAATGCAATTAAGAATACCGTTCGCCACATCCAGAGTTTCATCTCTAACCAGCACTATGTCATAAGACTGTAGAAACTGCTCCATCAGCTCCTCCACCTGCAAAAAAGAGACATAATTAAGGGGAAGTCCAGGGCCACACCAATAACGGGGCATTAGCCCAAATAATAATCATCTTACCCATAAGCTTGGTGCAAATGAACTATATAATATAAGCTTCACTAAAACAGATGGTGGCTTTAGGCTTGGTTTACACCTTCAGGTTGGACCAAGTGCAGACATGTTTCTGCATAGCACATGTAGGGCAGCCCATTCAATTCAACGGGGTAACCCTTTCCAAAAATGCACTGCACCAATCTGCATGGTACTATGGCACTATGTGGTGTGGCACACACGTTTGCAGATGCGTGGGGTGCCATTAAAGCTGAACTTCTTCTTTTGCTATGCTTTAGATCTTGGCCCAAACTATGTCCCTCACTAACGTTCAAAGCCGCTGGATGTGCAGTATAAACTGTGCATAGCTGCAGCTACATACAGCATACTGCACTGTGTTCCAGGTCTCAGCCTAGACTTCTTGTCTAATATCCAGAACATCGGAGTCTATCACAGCAGCGCTCATCCATTCAGAGAAAGGGATTGTATTATATCACGGAATACAAAGCTTCCTCCAACTGGGTCAGAGAGGCAGGCTGATGATGTCAGAACCTCTGACTCAGCCAATCAGTGGAAGCTTTGTATTCAATGCTGAATATAAATCGCTTTCTCTCAATGGCTGAGAGCCAATCTGATAGGCTCTATTGTGTTCTGGGATTTGAAGTCTCAGATGAAACCCAGAACACAGTGCAGTATGACTTTATGTAGCCTCAGTGACATAGTTTATACCGCACATCCAGTGGCCTCACGTTAGTTTGGGCCAGGCTGAACTATGTAAAGTATATCAAAAGATGGAGCTGAGCTTTAACAATTAATGCCAGTGCTGCACGTCTGTTAAATGGCAGTGCGTTTCTCTGCATGTTGAAAAAGCGTGCGATTTTGCAAATGTTCCCAGCACTCAGACACGAGCCTACCCTTAGGCTAGGTTCAAGCCCAGTGTCTCAGAAACACACACATAAGGTAGCTGATGTATTTTAATGGGCTGCCCTATGCACAATAAATTCACCAAAGAAGCTTGTATACCTTTTTTGGGTATTGAGCTTCATGCATTTTTTAACTGCACATTTATCAAAAACATCTGCTTGCTGCATTTGGGGTGCCATTAACAATGAATGGCACCGCAAGCATGATGCGTTCCGTGAAAACATGAGCTTTTGTGTGCACTCACAGAACACTTAGATGTGAATGCAGCCTTTGGGTAGGTAGGCAGCTAAATTGCTACTTCTGTCCACAATCCATGGAACATCCTGTTGCACCCCAGCATAACGTTGGTGCACACCCGCAACTCCAGGGTAAAACTGGTGCTCGCCACCACAGTATGACATTGGAGCCTGCCCCCATCCCCAGAGTAATAATGGAGCCTGCACCCATCCCCAGGGTAACACTGGTGCTCGCCCCCACAGTATGACACTGGAGCCTGACCCCAACCCCAGAGTAATCATGGCGCCTGCACCCATCCCCAGGGTAACATTGGCGCTCGCCCCCACAGTATGACACTGGAGCCTAGCCCCATCCCCATAGTAATAATGGCACCTGCCTCGATCCCCAGGGCAACATTGGCATCCACCCCTCCAGTGTGACATTGACATCTGCCCCTAGCTCCCTGCTGGCCCTTACACACATCTCGCAGGAGTCCTGTGAGTATGTTGTTATCAAGAATACACTAGCACCATTGGCAGTGCACCTCCTACCCCACAAAGAAACAGTGTTGACAATGAAACAGTATGTTTTTCATAAGGAAAATTCTTCTTCTCTATATGTGCACAGTACAGTGGACCCCACCACCCTCAGGGCCCCTGTGCACCGCACACATGAAGATTACGCAACTGGGTTGGAGCCTCACCTTGTCATTGAGGTAGCCAATCCTAAGAATGTTGTCCAATTTTGCGACTCCTTCGGCCATTGTGAGGTCGCCCAGCGTATCTCCAAGAAGAAGGATGTTACTGCGATGGCTCATCTGCTGGAAGTATTCAGCGTCCATCAGGACGGAATTGTTCTTGTTGTACGTGTGTATAAGCTTACCCTTAAAATTAGTAAGAATACCCTAAGAAATAAAAATAAAAAATACTATTACTTTCTTTTCAAAGATGCCGGACATTTTTTTTTCTAGGGCAAAAAACTGCAGAGGTGACCATCGTTGTGTTTTTTTTTTTTTTTTATTTGTTTGCGCTACAAAATGGAAAAAAAAAAAAGGACTGAAAATTTTTTAAGAAAAACAAAACAAAAAAAAATGTCTTCATCAGTTTAGGCCAATATGTACTCTGCTACATATTTTTGGTGAAACAATTCCCAATAAGCGTATATTGATTGGTTTGTGTGAACATTATAGCATCTACAAACTATGGGATATATACACTAAAATTTGTATTTATTTTTTATACTAGTACAGGCGGTCCCGGGGTTACAAACAGGATAGGGTCTATAGGTTTGTTCTTAAGCTGAATCTGTTTGTAAGTCGGAACAGATACATTTTTTAAGTGTAGCTCCGGCCAAAAAAAACTATTTTTAAGCTTTTTGGATAATATAGGGAAGGGTTATCACCCCTGTAATATTTGTTTTGCTGTCTGTACCCCTGTACAGAAGGTTTCACCTCGCTTTCTGTCTCAATGACAATTGGATTTTGAAAATTTTGGGTTTTTTGTGGAAACAAGCCTTGGTGATAAAGTATCGGTGGAGACACCTTTTTCCCATAACTACTTCTCTCCTTAGGGGTAGATTTCCGCTCACTTCCTGTTGTCTCCCTCCATTTGTAAGTAGGAGTCGTTTGTAATTCGGATGTTTATAACTAGGGGACCGCCTGTAATGGTGGTGATCAGTGACTTATAGCGGGACTGCGATATTGTGGCGGACAAATCAGGACACTAACTGACACTTTTTGGGGACCAGTGACACTAATACAGTGATCAGTGCTATAATTATGCAGTTACTGTATTTATGGCACTGGCTGGGAAGGGGTTAACATCAGGGGCGCTCAAAAGGTTAACTGTGTGCCTAACATTGTGTTTTCCCACTGTGTGTGTGTGCTGCTTTAACTATAGGACAGGGATATGCAATTAGCGGACCTCCAGCTGTTGCAGAACTACAAGTCCCATCAGGCATAGCAAGATTCTGACAGCCACAAGCATGACACCCAGAGGCAGAGGCACGATGGGACTTGTAGTTTTGCAATAGCTGGAGGTCCGCTAATTGCATTTCCCAGCTATAGGAAGACGATGATCCATGTTTCTGCTTTGGATGCCTTTCATAAGCAGAGAGCCAGAACAGTGAAATGCCTAACGATTGTTTGGTACTGGCAAACATTGAGTCCATGGTACCTGCAGATCAGCTCCTGCTTTGTCTAATCACAGCAGGAGCGTGCCACCGGCAGTGCGCATGCACGCCCAGACCCGGAAGTGCTACCGTGTATCTACACACATCTAAACTGTTGGTTATCAAATGGCAAGACTACCCTATGCTGCATATCCCATCACTGACAACCCTAGCACATTTTAGGCTTTCAGCAATCTATATTGCAATGTCATATTAAGAGATGGTGGTACTTTGGGCCCAGTGTGGTCCTTAAGGCAATTTTTCTATATTATTCTATGTCATTCCCCTCCATTTGGGAGTCTATGGGTTATGTTATGGTTTTACTGTTATGCTGGCCATGTTCAGCCATATGTTGTATAAACTCAGTGTGTACTCAATGCTACTTTGAAAAGTGCCTGTTACCACTATATTTTTGAAAATTAATAAATAGATACTTAAAAAAGGAAAAAAAGACGGGGGGCATCTCTCACAGGGAAATCACTGGAATTCACAGGGACTGCTGCTTGACCTCCTTTTGCCCATCTGGACACGTGATGTTCCAATCACTGTATAGCAGAATCTTTTTGATCCCCCAGGTTAGTGTGCTATATGGGCATACTTTAATCATTGTGGGTAGCCACGCTGCCCACACAGCCTCCTTCAATTACATTTTCTGAAAGGCAATTGCTAGGGACCACTTGGGACTAGCCTTGCCTCAACTAACCCATCGTTCCCTTTTCATTTCTGAACCGTCTGCCGCAAAACTTCACCTTTTCCTCTGTCCAGTATTATGAACCCTTCTATTCTCTTCTGGTGTAACAAGACTCTTCCACGGTCACTTGATAGTGCCCTTATAAGTGTTACTAGGACACCCTGACACCCATGTTGCATGGTTAGATCTCACTCGGTCTCCCTTGTCAAGCAAACTCCACTTGGTCGCCTACAACAGTGCACACCACCAGCTTTCAGCAGGGCTGCCCCACAGGTCGGTGGATATGGCATTTCACTTACCTGATCATCAAAGTCCATGTAGTTCGAGACCACCTTAATATTGGGATGATAAACTCCAGCCTGGCGGATAACCTCTTCCAGAATATCTCCAATACCAGCAGAGAAAATAAACAGAGGGATCTCATTCTGGTATAGAGTGCCAAAAAAATTCTCAAAACCATCCCTGAAAAAAAAAAAAAAAAAGGAGACAAACCAGCTTTGTATAGGATGGTGCAAGGATAAAAATCATATTGGAATGGCAGATTAGGAAAAAAGAGAAACTGACTGACCATTAAAGTGATACTGAACACACACCCAGAATGAACCCCTCCTCTTTGTATTGGCCTCTGCAGTGCCCGGCTCCCTCATGACACACACACACACACACACACACAGTTACAATCCATCCCTAGCGCCTGGCCTCACCTCAAAGTTTTGAGAGTTGCTCTCAACCGAGTTCTGGCAGTTCCCTTTCCCTTCCCTCTGAGTGTGCCATGGCGTGGGAGAAGAGGGAGGTGGCCATGGCGTGGGAGAAGAGGGAGGTGGCAGTGGCGTGGGAGAAGAGGGAGGTGGGTGAAGCTAAAGCACTGGAGGAAGTTAAATCCACCTCTGCTTTGAATGCTGGGGCCTCAGCCTCACTCTGCATTAGGGCAGGAACGCAATGTCACTGGTTGCTAGGCACCGAGGCCCTAGCAACCAGTGGGCAGAGGTGCACCGCTTTGGCCAACAGAGCCATCCCTCTGGTTTACTGGAAGAGCATCAAAGTTATAATCAGGCCCTTCAGACCAGCCTTTCTAAAACTTTTTTTTTAACATGGAGGAACCCTTGAAATAACTTGCTAATCTCAGGGAACCCCTGCTAATGATTACTCCATCTACAGTTTAGGGTACATCAGCGTTCTGGTTAGTGGGAAGAATGCGCCTTAAACTTGTGACCAGTGGGAAAAATACTCTTACAGCTTAAAAAAAAAAAATTAAAAATAAAGAAGGAGAATTGTCAGTGGTTACTTATCCAAGAGCAAAAATTGTGCATTGATCAAGGAAGCCCCAGCAATCTTTGGAGGAACCCTAGTTGAGAAAGGCTGCTGTAGACAATTATCAGGCCCCAAACTCCTGCCTAGGCTGGCTCGTGGATGGGCTAGTTCTGCATCCATAGGCTTTTTATTAAGTCTTTTGTAGATTTAAGCTGTGAAATCAGGTCACTGGAGTGTCTTGCTGCATCATGGGGGAAACACCAGTTGTAGAAATATCTCTACTGGAACACACCACAGAGGCCAGAAAGGATTAGAGAAGCTTAACTTAAATATATCACCAGGGCCAGATGACTTACATCCGAGAGTCCTTAAAGAACTCAGTCAGGTTATAGCCAGACCGCTATTCGTGGACAGCATACTGACAGGATTGGTACCAGCTGATTGGTGAAAAAAGCCCACGTGGTACCAATATTCAAAAAAAGGGCAGATCTATTCCTATTAAGGGGATGATAGGATCCAAGAATTTGCAGATGAAAATATCATTAGCAGTAATCAGCACAGGTTTACGAAAGGTCGCTCTTGCCAAACCAACCAATTAACATTCTACAAGGAAGTGAGCTACCACCTAGAGAAAGGTAGGCCGGTGGATGTGGTATATCTGGATTTGCTAAAGCATTTGATACAGTCCCCTACAAATGCTTAATTTACAAGCTGAGGTCTGTAGGCATGTACCGTAGGGTTTGTACCTGGATAGAAAACTGGCTGCGGGGGTGTGTCCAAAGGGTTGTGATTAAGAACACATATACTCAGAATGGTCTAGAGTGGTAAGTGGGGTACCTCGGGGCTCTGTCCTGGGAGCAATTCTGTTTAATTTACTTATAAATGATATAGAGGATGGGATAAATAGCTCAATTTCAGTGTTTGTTGATGACACAATGAAGTTTAATACTAGTAAGTGTAAAGTAATGCACTTGGGGGGGGGGGGGGGGGGTAAAAATATAAACGCAAGTTACTCTTTAAGGGAAGAACCCTTAGGGGCTTCCAGGATGGAGAAGAAGTTTCTAGCGGTCCTAGTAGGACAGACTGAGCAATAGTATACAGTGTCAAGCTGTGGCTACCAAAGCCAGCAGAATATTAGCATGCATTAAAAAAGGAATTTACTCCAGAGATAATTGATGATTATTCTGCCACTTTATCAAACTCTGGATTGGCTGCATTTGGAGTATTCCATCCAGTTCTGGTCATCAATCCTCCAAAAGGATGTGCTGGAAAGAATCCAGAGAAAGGTCGGGGAAGCGTTTCTGAATGGATACACGGATCTCTTACTCGGCTCAGGTGCCCCCTGTAGCAAGCTGCTGGCTGAGGGGCACTCAAAAAAATAAATAAATAAATAAATAAAATAAAATAAAAAAGGAGGGAGGGGCTAGGAGCAGCAAAGAGGGAACCGAGAAGAGGAGGCTCCGGACTGCTCTGTGCAAAACCAACTGCACAGAGGAGGCAAGTATAACATGTTTTTTATTATTTGTTTAAATAACAAAGAGCCTTTACAATCACTTTAAGCTGTGAATGGGATTTGTCACTGTCAGGGAGGTAAGCATGTAGAACTCTCTTCCACAATTAGTGGTGTCCATAGGAAGTATGGATAGTTTTGGACATGCATCTTTGCTAAAACAATAAATGGATATAAGGACACACACACAGACACACACACACACACACACACACACGTTGAACTGGATGTATTCTTGTCTTTATTCAACCCTACCTCCTATGTTACTGGAGTGATAAGGGGACATACAAAGCCATAAGGTCATACTACCAAGCAGTATCTACCCACCACTGAAAAGGAAATACTGATCCATTGGTGGCTTTTTCCCCAGATGAGCAATGTGGCTACTGCCATGGAAGCAGTCATTGTCTCCTATGAAAACGTTGGGTAACCTTATTTATAGATGCACAATTATTACCACGATGGGGACTGTAACTCTGAAGGCCTTGTTAAAAAAAAGCAATGGTGGGTGGGCCAAAATATGCTTATTCTCTTACCGTAGCTTAGCCTGAGCCTCTTTCACAATCTGAGCTAGCTTTTGCTTCTCGATCCTCTGTTCACAGAGCAATGTGTGCGCTTTACTCCACCTAACACAAAGATTAGAAGGAGCTGGTTAAAAAGCACAAAGCCTCTGCAATACAAAGCTCTTCATCAGCAGATTGTTAAGTGAAAGCATAGGATTCATTTATTCAAGTGTCTGAAATAGGAACGGTGTTGCTCAAAAGATACAGATTTTTCCTTTCAATTTTAGGCAGGTACTTTAGAAATGGTTGTAGGGATTGATTGGTTGCTATCAGCTTTGAAGTCAATTTTGATCATCAATAAACCCCCGTATTACCAAAGGCCACGCATTTAAAGTGGAACTCCTGTCAACCATCAGGACTTCATATTTTTTACCTTTTATGTGAGCAGCATCAAGTCTCCTTTCCACCCTTTTTTTTAAAATCAATAACACGTTTTATACAGCATTCCAGTTTATTACATACAATTGTCATTAACCACTTAAGGACCTCTGGGGCCCGCCAATTAGCAGGTCTGGCAGACCCGATGTCTGCTGGAAACCCGGCAATCGTTCTGACAGAGGCTGAATGGCGGTCTGGCTATGTAAACAAGGCAGATCGCCGTTCTGCTAGAAAGGAAGACAGATCTTGGCATGTCAAAAGATGAGAATGCATTTTACATTGTACAACATAACCAGAATTGTGCCCCTACGGTCTCCCAGGACATAGAATTCTGTGATATGCAAGTTCACTTGGACAAGGTGCGTCAAGCCATGGGCCCTATAACATTGCTCCTTCTTTTCAAAGTTCATAAAAGACTTTAAGTTATATTAAAAGGCATAGTTTTATATATATTTTTTTAAATAACAAACATGTCATACCTACCTGTTGTGTATAATGGTTTTGCACAAAGCAGCCCCAATCCTTCTTGGGTCCCGCGTCGGCGCTCCTGGCTCCTCCCCCTTGACCAGTGCCCCAAATAACAAGCTGCTTTCTATGTGGGGACTGGTGCGCACTTGCTCCCGAGCCTTGCTCTATGTGTCCATAAGACACAAAGCAGTGGCTTGGCCCCAAGGCTCTCGTTGCTGAATCGAGAGGGGGCTCAGGCGAGTATTAGGGGAGGAGCACACAGAAGGTTTATTACCTTCATGCATAGGATGCATAAAAGGTACAACACCTTCAGCCTTTACAACCACTTTAACTAGAGCCAAGAAAGATCCAAGCTTTTCAAATGTTGACTTGAGCATCCCTAGCCCTCCAAATAGAAAGAGGGAACCCCAACAGTAAGTACAGAGAGACTGTAAAAATTTTGTTTTCATTAGACAGACAAGAGTTACACCCACTACCAGCAGTGACCGCAAAGAAGGGCAAAAAGACCTAAACTCCTACCGTATCATCCTCTAAGGAAATGTTGAATGCTCCAAGAGAAAACCCTTCAAATAGTGCAAGGAGTTTGTAAAGAACCGCAACATTTACGTCAGATGTTGCACATCCATGTAGCAGTTCGCAAGAGACCACAAGGTTATAGTTAAGTGCTCAGAATGTGACAGGAACTGGCATGCATCAGCCCTACACCTAGGCCCTTTTCAAACAAGACTCTACTTCAGAGTCTTAGCAAGAGCCTCAAGGTCTTTGATTCCTCATCACTGCAAAGGAGACCTGGCCTAAGCTGGAGTTCAGTTGCACATCTATCTACCAAGATCAAAGCTGGCATGGTAGACAACTTGAGCAACACTCATTAAGAGTCTTGCTAGTAGTCAGTGGCCTAGAATATTCATCCACATCTTCCATCTTTGCGGCCTTAATCCCACAAATCCATAAAAGCAGACCCGCGTATGCATTTCAGCTTTGCAGCCTTAAACCCACTTTTTTATGGATTTCTAACCTTATGGACAAGATTTATAAAATTGGAGGGTGCAAAATCTGGTAAAGCTCTACATGGAACCCAATCAGCTTCCAGGTTTTATTGTCAAGGCTTAATTGACCAAGCTGAAGTAAGAAGCCAATTGTTACAGCTGTGCATGGTAGCCAGATTCAGAATACATTAATCCAGTTTTAGTAAATCCCACCCCCCATGTCTCAATAAAGGAGTTTTACATTTATTTGATCCAGTCGTAGTGCTGACTCTTCTGGATATCACTGTTACAAATCTGCCAGCAGGAGACCAAGCCTGCGCACGACCTCTTTCATTTTTCTAGATTGGGACCCGGTTGTGAGGTTTTCGATTTCTATATTGGGTTATAATGAAATAAGATTTCAGGCAGGGAATATTCTGCCCTACTTTCATGTAATTTTTTCTGTGTTGTATTGAACTGCATCCTCTGTACTGCAATTAGCTGAAGAAAAACTTTTCTGTGCCTTATTTAAGAGCTAAGCCACCTATGTTGGATGGTGCCAAGCCAGCAGGTGACCTTACTGTCTGGACAAACTGGGTCTTATGGGGTAGGTCAATGAATAAAGCGCCATTTAAAACAGAACCAGTTAATGACATCTAAGTGAAACATAACTGGATTGAAGGGTCGCTCTTTAGGGTCACCATACGTGTTACAAACTGACAGTAGAATCTTTGTACCCACAAAACTATGCAATATATGATGAGCTACCTAATCTATCCAACTAGTTTGTATACAAACAGGCAGGCCCTTGCACTACATAGTGGTTAGTAGATCTAAAGATTGTACTATGTATGGTGAGCTTTAAAGGCGGCCATACAAAGATAGAAATTTGGCTGGTTCAGCAGGGATCAGACAAATTCTGATCGATGTACTGGCCGGCAGGTCTACTGATCGACTTCAGTACAACCAGCCTGTCAGTTCCCCCCCCCCCCCCCCCCCAAACGATTAGTGCTGCCGGCTATAGCTAATAGCGATAAGTGTGCTCTGATGGAGGATTTGTCTATTAATATCAAGTGTGGGGGAATTGGGTAATTTTTTTAATTTGTTCATCCCACTGGTTTACCAGAATTAGATGAATGTATGGCCAGTTTTAGATTTGCGTGGAGCTTCGCTTTAAATTGACTGCTCTCTACATGTTCTCACCATTCTACCATCAGTGGGTACTTCTCCTCGATGGTCCGATGAGGGTCAATTTCAAGGGGGTAGTAGAAGTTACAAAGATCCTTTAACTGAAAAAGACAACACAAGGTTATGTAAATGAGTGTACACAACAAGTAACGTGTTCGATTTTTAGAACTGCCTATTAAAGGATGACATACCAAAGTGGAAAAGCATTCAAATGAATAGGGGCCTATTTGAGCATTATTAAAGCGGAGTTTCAGCCTTGGGGCAAAAAATAAATAAAAAGGAAGATTAAAATGTCAGCAGCCACAAATACTGTAGCTACTGACTTTTTTTCCCCATCAAAAAAAAAAAAAGATTATTGAACAAAATACATCATACAATTAGACGAGAGCACAAAAGTTACAATGTCAACCACGTGTATGTTACATGCTTACACGACACCTAAACAAATCAGAAGCATCAATGTTACCAACCAAAACAAGCAGAATGTTCCTCAGTGGGTGCAGTGTCATTATAGAAGTGGACAACTGCATATTACAACATATTAGCTTCCTGCCACCATTTCGGGGCCTTCAACCACCTCTACCATATTTTATCAAATTTAGAGGGACACCCCCTATGGGAATAGACAATCTTCTTGTATGGCAACGTGTTATTCACTTCCACTATCCATTGGGAGAACTCAGGCAGGTTAAGTCTCATCCATGTCCTAGCTATAACCTTCCTAGCCGAGAAAAAGAGTCTCATGTAGGAATGTTGTATGAAAATTTGTTCAATTCTGGTTCTGGAAAAATTCCCAATAGGCAGGCCTTAGGCCAGATTTCCCAACCTTTTGAAGAAAGAGGAACCCTTGAAATAGTTCTCCGGTCTCTGGGAACCCCTGCTAAAAATTATATATATATATATATATATATGCAATTCATGATACATTAGAGTGATGGTCAGTGGGAAGTATGGCCCTTATACTTGTGGTCATTGGGAAGAATGACCTCCTTACACATAGCTGAAAAGATCAATAGGATCTTGGGAACTTATCTGAGAGGCAGAAATTGCCCAATGCTGAAGGAACCCCTAGCAACCTCTGGAGGAATCCTAGGGGTCCACGGAACCCTGGTTGAGAATCACTGCCTTAGGCTGTACTGTTATTGGAGAACCCGTGGTGTCATGTAAGAATCGTACAACCTGTGTCCAATAGTCCTGTATTTTGGGGCATTGCCAGAGTAGATGGTAGAATGAGCACATAGCTTGGTTACACATTGGGCAACTTGAGGGCTGGCCAGGCCTGTACCTGGCTATCCTAAGGGGTGTTAGATACGATTTGATTTATGTATTATGAAGATTTGGGTGAGACGATCTGAAAGCCTAGGGGAGACCAACTTGCATGCATAAAGGGCCTCACTCCATTCCTCATCCTCCAAATGTCCCAGCTCTCCCTCCCATCTAGTTTTTTAATGCAAAAGCTGATACAGTAGCCTGTGGGAGTGTCAACAATCTGTAGAACTGTGAGATCAGTTTTCTAGGGTCAGGGCACATTAAGTGATTGTTAGCTAGGGGTGTGCTGTTGGCTGGGAACTGGGCATGATACGCATGACGCAGTTGCAAGTATCTAAAGTGCATTTGGCTCAGTAGGTCAAAATCTGCCTTCAACTTGTCAAAAGATTTGAGTGTTCCATCAGTAACTATATGAGAACGATGAAATATGCCTTTGGAGCTCCATGTGTTGCAATCTGGAATGTAATTAAATTCAAGCAAAAGCAGTGTTGTGCTACAGAGGGGTGAATTCCTGAAATGAGCTGCCAGGTAGTACAAGTTAAAATCAGGCAAAGCTGTTCCTGCGAGGTGCGTAGGAGTTTTAAGTCTATGCCAAGGTAGTTTATGTCTATTTTTACCCCAGACAAAGGGCTTTAGAATGGCCTCCATCAGTCTGAAATGCCTCAGTATTAAATATACCGGTGAGTGTCATAGTATGTAGTGGATTTTTGGTAACAGGGACATTTTTATAAGATTTATCCGTCCCATAACCCCCAAGGGGAGACGGCCCAGGTTTGAGTTTTCTCCTTAAGCATTGCATAAAGTGGAGTGACATTCAAATCGATATAGTTGGTAGCTACTGACTTTTAATATAAAAGGATACTTACCTGTCCTGGAATCCCGTGATGTCGCGCTCCAAGCCAATCTTTCCATCGGCTCCGGGTGCAGGTCTTACTAAGGGGAACAGGAAGTGAAGCCTTACAGCTTCACAGACTGTTTCCTACTGCACATGCACGAGTCGCACTGCGCTTTCTGAATGGTCCCGCTGTCTTCTGGGACCTGTGCATCTTCCAGAGGAGGGGGGGGGTAAGGAGAAGGGGCCAGAAATTGTGTAGATTGCTGCATGATTGCGGAGATCTTACGAGGAAGTAAGAATGGGTACCTGGTTTTGACAGGTATCCAATCTACATTGCCACGCTTGGCACCTTTGGGGGGGGAAGGGGCCAAACAAGCAGAGCTTCCCCTTTTGGGTGGTGGGATTATGGCTGTAAGCCATAAATCATCAAAATGAAAATAAAGAAATATCTATCTGTGTGTAATGCATCTATATAAAATATTTCAGTATCACAATTTTAAATTGAATTACTGAAATAAATTAACTTTTTGATGATATTCTAAATTTATGGAGATGCACCTGTATATGCGCCCATGGAGCCCAGCTGTTTTAGCTGAGAGCTTGCTCACCGCACACTCCCAGCATACTGACGAGCTATCACTGACAGCTCCTGGTTACTATATTTTGATTAGGGATGAGCTTCGGCCTGTCTGGATCTTAGTCTATAACCCACCTGAGAGTTGCCACCAGGAAGTGGTCACTAGTGCTGTACAATCATAAGCAGCCAAGACATTCCCCACACATATGCATGACTCTTGTATATGTGGGACATTGGGACAGGGAATGCACCGGCCTGTGGTTGATTGGCCCAATACAGCGTTGACTGCTTCATGGTGGGCCCACTAAAGTGGGATCGGACTAGGATCCAGACAGACCTGAGCTCATCCCAGTTTACAATCAAGAGCTGGTGGGACAGGATCACCATCATGCGAGTGCTGTGAAAGACAATCGTAGTGGTCACATGACTGAAAACTCCACCACCCAGCAGCAAGATGGCACTTAAAGCACTGACTGATGCATTTGGAATTTTGCTCTTTTCTCATAGATACAACTCTAATATTGGACTTCAAAGGCCAAGTTCACCTTTGGAACATATTTCATGTTCCATCAGTATTCAGATTGGGGTTTATCCCTGCCCGGGAGGCAAGGAATAACACCACCAAAGTGCTAAACCTCATTCATATAGCTACCAAACAAAACCCTGTGCGTCTCTCTCAGCACAGATGCTGAGAAGGCATTCGACCGTGTTAACTGGGTTTTTATGATGGCAGTCCTCAAACAAATCGGGCTAGGGCACAAACTGTTGCAGCGGATCGCGAGTATTTATTCCACTTCTACAGCCCAAGTAAAAGCCAATGGAATCCTCTCAGACTCATGCATAATAACAAATGGTACCAGGCAGGGATGCCCGCTCTCTCCTCTCCTTTTTGCCCTAACCCTAGATCCCTTTCTATGCACGATCAAACCCCAACATATCGGGTGTGACAGTAGAAGTAACTCCATTTAAAATATCTGCCTATGCAGATGACCACATGTTTTTTCTGACGAACCCAGTAGTGTCTTTACCAAATATCCCCAAGGAATTCGACAGATATGGAAGTCTCGCTAATCTGAAAATCAATTTTGATAAATCTGCTGCAATGGGGATTAACATACCGCCTAGTAGACTGAACTCTATCAAATCACAATTTAAATTTAAATGGTTGGACACCTCCCTCAAATACCTGGGAACTCTGATCCCAAATGACAATGTACCTTTGGCCTCAACTTCCCACCCCTACGGACCAAGACCCGACTACTATTGGAGGAATGGAACAAAAAGGACTCCACTCCTGGTTCGGCAGGTGTAATCTGCTTAAAATGTCTATACTTCCAAAATTCCTATATTTATTTCAAGCCTTACCGATCAGAATCCCACCCCAATACTTCAAGCAAATACATTCTCTATTCATCAAATTTACGTATAGGTAGGAGCTACCTAACCCTGCCCAAACACTATGGAGGTTTAGCCCTCCCAGACTTAAAAAAAATTATTATCTGGCAGTTCACTTTGGCAGAATAATAGATTGGAATCACCATAGCAAAAAACAAACAATCTATGGACACAGCTAGAACAGGCACAGTCGGAGGCCACACTGAAAGGGGCGGTTTGGTGCTTGGATCAGCTATCTCCAGCATTGAAGGCACACCCTGTAATTGGCACTACCCTCAGGGTAGGTGCATCCACAATATTCGCCACCTCCCTTTCCACGAAGGCCTTTCCTCTTTATCCGATACTGGGTAACCCTGCCTTTCCCCCGGGTCTGGAACAAGTGGGATATGAGACGTTCACATCAACTGGGAGGGACAGAATCTCACATTTCCTGGTAAATAATAACTGGCCCTCTGTGCAAGCCCTGACGGCCGACAATGGTCAATTTCAAATACCATTCTGGAAAGCAATACGACTGCACCACTTTCTACACTTGATTCCCAATCCGGCTCAATTTAAATTTAACCGTGACCTGACGGGCTTCGAAGACTATTGCGGGGGGGGGGACGTTGGGGGTCTTGACCCGAGTACTTTCTAAAACTTATGCCCTACTCAATTCTCCCCAGAGGAACCCAACCTGATGTTCCTACAAAAATGGGAGACTGACCTACAACGCCAGTTTACGAACGTCCAAAAACAAACGATCATCAGATTCTCTCTGAAAACATAGATTTGCACAAAGATACAAGAACTTAACTACAAGATCCTTACTAGATGGTACTATACCCCTCACAAACTACCGTATATACTCGAGTATAAGCCGAGATTTTCAGCCTCTTTTTTGAGGCTGAAAGTGCCCCTCTCGGCTTATACTCGAGTCATCGCTGTCTGCCCGCTCGATCAGCGTGTCGAGCAGACAGACAGCGGCCATTCTATAATTCAAAAGCCGCGCCTCCGGCTCCGCCTTCGCCTGTGATAGGCGGAACACTGAATTTCCCAGCAGCCTGTGTTCCGCCTATCACGGACATCGTCTCATCCTCGTACTACGGACGAGGATGAGACGATGTCCGTGATAGGCGGAACACAGGCTGCTGGGAAATTCAGTGTTCCGCCTATCACAGGCGAAGGCGGAGGCGCGGCTTTTGAATTTTACAATGGCCGCCGAGGCGCCGACGAAGAGGGCACGGGACGGAGGCAAGGCAAGGCACGGCACGGCACGGGACGGAGGCAAGGCAAGGCACGACACGGGACGGAGGCAAGGCACGGCACGGGACGGAGGCAAGGAGGCAAGGCACGGGACGGAGGCTCGGGACAAAGGCTCGGGACACAGGTAGGCTGGACACACACACACACACACACGGACACACACACACACAGGGATGGATGGATGGAGACACACACACACAGGGATGGATGGATACACACACACACAGGGATGGATGGATGGATGGAGACACACACACACAGGGATGGATGGAGACACACACACACAGGGATGGATGGATGGAGACACACACACACAGGGATGGATGGATGGATGGAGACACACACACACAGGGATGGATGGATGGATGGAGACACACACACACAGGGATGGATGGATGGAGACACACACACACAGGGATGGATGGATGGATGGAGACACACACACACACAGGGATGGATGGATGGAGACACACACACACACAGGGATGGATGGATGGATGGACACACACACACACACACACACAGGGATGGATGGATGGATGGACACACACACACACAGGGATGGATGGACGGACACACAGGGATGGACGGACACACAGGGATGGACGGACACACAGGGATGGACGGACACACACACACACAGGGATGGACAGGCATGTCTCACCCTCGGCTTATACACGAGTCAATAAGTTTGCCAGTTTTTTGGGGGGTAAATTGGGGGCCTCGGCTTATATTCGGGCCGGCCTATACTCGAGTATATACGGTACATAAGTACTTCCCGGCTACTTCAGATAAATGTTGGAGGTGCCAATCAGATAAAGGGACGCTCCTCCATATGGTCTGGTCTTGCCCCCTGCTTCAGCACTTCTCAACGACAGTCCGAATGGTTACTCAAAAATTTACAGACTACACGATAAGCGATGGCCCAGCTTTTATCCTGCTACATGCCACTACAAAGACGAGGTGACATAAGTTATTCAGTGAAGTCTACATTCATTTAAGTTCCATAAGTGACTGTTAATTACAAACATTGACTGATCAACCACAAATACTGATGTGATTATCATCAATGTCATGTATTCACATGTAAACATCTATGTTTGACAATGGACGCTGTACCGTATATTCCCTGCTGACTTTTTTTTTTTCCTTCCTTTTTTCTGTTATTCTATGAAAAAATAAAAAAAAAATTTAAATTTTTTTTTTTCAAATATAAAGTCCCATAGACCTTTGGCCTTTCATACTTGTACCATTATAATAGGGATGTTGGCACATACACAGGTCTAAGTCACACCTTATATTTTTGAGATCACTTAAGGGCCCACCAAGGGGTAAATAAACAATGAAATATATTTTATATACCATCAGTGTAAGTATCTAAATTTGACAGAATAGCCTCTTCCATTCATTTGTACATCAACACTGCAACCAAATATACTGACAAGGAACATGTTGATAGGAAACAAGGGCAGAGAGAGTGGAGATTTCACAACACCAGTGTGCTGCTTCTCTATCACTGTCCAATCAGCAAGCTGGGTTTGGAGAGTGGACACCACTGTACCCCTTCTACAGGTACCCGAAATTTTGGTCAGCTGCCTGGCTGTGCATTCTGGTATGTTTTGTCAATCTCAGGACTGGATAGATAGAAATACTAATCCTTCATTAGGTTAAACAGCTCCATTATATGTTTTGTCGATCGACCAGACTAATTCACGAAACCACATTCAGCAGTAAAGACTATCCCATGACTCACCTTCTTCCTGCAGTCCTCGCTAATTATGTTGCTGTTGTCAATTATATCTGTGTAGGAGAGATGGGAAGGAGATGGCCAGCAGCGTTATTACCCGGAGAATGTTACAGGAGACCAGTAGGGGGCAACAGTGATATACTCACTATAGCAGGTGGGGCATCTTTCCCCCTTAAACCTGAAGCGGCTGAGTGTCATATCAAAATCAGAAATCACCTGGAGATTGACGAATGGAGAGTCATTATTACCGTTTACTACAGCACCACATTTACAGTAAACACACATATGCTGCTAATACATTGTTCTACCAAAAATTTTAATAATATATACACACACTATATATATATATATATATATATATATATATATATATATATATATATATATATATATATATAAACTTCCCATCTCTTAATAGGGCCTGCTTATTGCTATATGGCACCATTCATTGCACTGTAAAGGCTCTTCCACACTTGTGATGGAGTATTGGCGATCTGCATTGGCATCACTTTCACAGGTTATGAGGTGTTGTATTGCCTCCCCACTGCCCGATTATTATACAGTGCCAACAGTTTGCACAGCGCTTTACAATACAAAAGGGAGACAATACAGCAACAAGACAATTCAATACAGGAAGGCCCTGCTCCTGGGCACTTACCATCTAAGTAGATTTAAAGATTTAACCCTTTAATGCCCCATTGCACTGAGCTTGATAAGTGGTGCCGTTTGTCAAACTCTGCACCCCAAGTTTATTATAATATATATATATATATATATATATATATATATATATATATATATATTTTTTTTTTTTTTGTTTCTGGCTGCAAACTTTTTAAATAAGTAATTTTTCTCCTACACTGATGGGTACTGATGAGGTGGCACTAATATGCAGCACTGATGGATGGGACTGGTGAGCACTGAAAGGTAGCACAGATTGGTGTCACCGATGGGTACTGTTGAGGTGCCACTAATGGGCACTGTTGAGGCTGCACTGAATTCAGGGCACCAATGATTTTTTTTTTTAACAAAGATTTTTATTTATGTTTGGGCACCAATGATTAGTGCCCCGATTACCTTTACACATTTTTCCTGTGAGGAGATCCTGCTTTTTAGCTCTGCTCACACTCTGTCAGTGTAAGGCGAGAACTGATAAATGGCACTTCCCTAATTTACATGCAATCGGCTGTGATTGGACACAGCCGATTACATGGGTAAAGAGCAGCAGCTCTTTGCCGAAATCCAGGTCGCAGACAGCTAAACTGGACACCATCATATGCAGGGCCGGTGCTACCACTAGGCGGACTAGGCAGCCGCCTAGGGCATACTGCCGCCCAGGGCGCAGCCATGGCCACTAGAGGTGTTGTTTAAATAATTGGCGGCAGAGCAGCTGAATCATGATGGTGCGCCCTGGCATCTTCCTGTCCTGCTCCTTCAGTAAGGGGCACCCCCCTCCTCTCCCCCTCATTTGAACGGCAGCTCCCTCAAATCGCCCAGTAACTCCTCAGAGGGCGATCTGCAAGGGACAGGGTCCTGTTCCGTCTGAGTTAGGAGAGAGGATTAGCTCTGAGGACGGAGTTGTAGGGCGTCGCTGAGGGGTGGGGTTGGACGGTCCTGAGTGAGGAAGAGGACGGAGTGTATGGACAGTAATGGAGGAGAGTGAAATCAGTATCCAATGATGTGAGGATCCGGCGTGGGGCTCCGTACTCATCACACTGCTCCTCATCTGCCTGAAGGTCAGTCACCTATGCACATAGCTTGACTGTCTTGTGTGTCTGTGAGATGAGCTACTGCTAGGGGCACACCAACCTCCCTACACAGCTGTCTGCATACTGACTGTGCACAGCCCCACCCCTATACTGTACACCCCCACCTGTATACTGCACACCCCCCACCTGTATACTGTACACCCCCACTCTCAACCTGTATACTGCACACCTCCACCTATATACTGCACACCCCCCACCTCCTACATGTATACTGTACACTGCACCCCCCGGAATACTGCACACTCTCACCCCCCACCTGTATACTGCATACACCCCCACCTCCTACCTGTATACTGTACACCACCCACCTAATACCTGTATACTGTACACCCCCCCACCTATATACTGTACACTGCACCCCCGGAATACTGCACACTCTCACCCCCCACCTGTATACTGCACACACCCCCACCTGTATACTGCACACCCCAGTATACTGTACACCCTCACCCTCCACCAGTATACTGCACACCCCCCACCTGTATACTGCACACCCCCACCTCCTACCTGTATACTGCACACCCCCACCTCCTACCTGTATACTGTACACTGCACCCCCCGGAATACTGCACACTCTCACCCCCCACCTGTATACTGCACACCCCAGTATACTGTACACCCCTCACCGCCACCTGTATACTGCACACCCCTACCCCCCACCTGTATACTGCACACCCCCACTTATATACTGTAAAACCCCACCCCTCACCTGTATACTGCACACTCCCACCTCTACACCCCCACTCTCCACCAGTATACTGCACACCCCACCCCCACCTATATACTGTATACTGCACACCCCCATACTGCACACACCCCCACCCCCATACTGCGCCCCTCAGAATACTGTACACTCCCACCCCCCACCTGTATACTGCACACCCTCACCCTCCACCTGTATACTGCACACCCCCCAGTGTACTGTACACCCCCCACCCCCACCTGTATACTGTACCCCCAGTATACTGTACACCCCCACCTGTATACTGCACCCCCCAGAATACTGTACACCCCCCCACCTGTATACTGTACAACCTCACCCTCCACCTGTATACTGCACACCACCACCCCCTACCTGTATACTGGACACCCCCACCTGTATACTGTACACCCCCCACCTATATACTGTACCCCCCCGGAATACTGCACACTCTCACCCCCCACCTGTATACTGCACACACCCCCACCTGTATACTGCACACACCAGTATACTGCACACCCTCACCCCCCACCTGTATACTGCACACACCCCCACCTGTATACTGCACACACCAGTATACTGTACACCCTCACCCCCCACCTGTATACTGCACACCCCCCACCTCCTACCTGTATACTGCACACCCCCCACCTATATACTGTACACTGCACCCCCGGAAAATACTGCACATGCTCACCCTCCACCTGTATACTGCACACCCCCCAGTATACTTTACGCCCCCTCACCGCCACCTGTATACTGCACACCCCCACTTATATACTGTACAACCCCACCCCTCACCTGTATACTGCACACTCCCAACTCTACACCCCCACTCTCCACCTGTATACTGCACACCCCACCCCCACCTATATACTGTACACCCCCCACCTGTATACTGCACACCCCACCCTCTACCTGCATACTGCCCACCCCCCACCTATATACTGCACCCACCCACCTATATACTGCACCCCCCACCTATATACTGCACCCCCCCCACCTATATACTGCACCCCCCAAAATACTGCACACTCCCACCCCATATACTGTACACCCTCACCCTCCACCTGTATACTGCACCCCCAGTATACTGTACACCTCACCTGTATACTGCACCCCTCCAGTATACTGTACACCCCACCTGTATACTGCACACCCCCACCCCTCACCTGTATACTGCACCCCCAGTATACTGTACACCCCACCTGTATACTGCACCCCTCCAGCATACTGTACACCCCACCTGTATACTGTACACTCCCACTCTCCACCTGTATACTGCACACCCCACCTATATACTGTACACCCCCAGAATACTGTAAACTCCCCCACCTGTATACTGCACAACCCAGTATACTGTACACTCCCACCCTCCACCTATATACTGCACACCACCACCCCCTACCTGTATACTGGACACCCCCACCTGTATACTGCACACCCCCACCCCCACCCGTATACTGCACACCCCCTCCCCTACGTGTATACTGTACATCCCCACCTGTATACTGCAACCCACCTGTATACTGTACACCCCCCTGTATACTGTACACCCCCACCTGTACATTGGGGGTATTACACGGAGGTGATTACAAAAAAAAAAAAATAAAAAAAAAAAAAACTCTCCACCTGCCAGCTCCACCTTATACATGGGCAGGGCAAAGGGGGCGGAGTCAGAGAAGAGTTGGGGTAGAGCCAGGGGGCAGCAAAATTAGGTTTCGCCTAGGGCAGTGATGGCGAACCTTGGCACCCCAGATGTTTTGGAACAACATTTCCCATGATGCTCCTGTACTCTGCAGTGAAGGTGAGCATCATGGGAAATGTAGTTCCAAAACATCTGGGGTGCCAAGGTTCGCCATCACTGGCCTAGGGTGTCGAAAATCCTTGCACCAGCCCCGATCATATGCCATCATCCCAGAATGATGGTGGGCAGGTGAGAAGTAGTGAAGAGAGAAAAAAAACTAACACCAGTCATCCTCACCGGTGCCCGCTGTTTTTACCTCCAGTGATCCTCAGCTCTCGGAGCTCCAAGAATTTGAAATCCCCTCTCTTCTCTGTGCAGTGCTTTCGGGATGAACCAGACCGATTCAGTAGATCAGCATGGTAAGTCAGGGGTTGACAAATTTGCTTGGAATCTAGGAGCCAGCTTAAAAAGTTAGGAGCCGGGTCCGTGACGGCGATCCGGACCTGTCCCTGGCCTGACATGGAGACGAGTGAGGGGAAGATAACAGCGCCGTCGCCGCCCCCCCCCCGTCTCCAAGTCATTGCCCATAGCTCTTAGAGGGACATTTTATTTATTTTTTTCAAATGACAATTTTTTTTTCAATTGCATTTTAGTGTAAATATGAGATGTGAGGTCTCTCTGAGCCGAGATCTCATATTTAAGAGGACCTGTCATGCTTTTTCTATTACAAGGGATTTTTACATTGCTTGTAAAAAGAATAAAAGTGACACAACATTTTTTTTAAAAGAACAGTGGAAAAAAAAAAAAAAGTTAAAATAAGAAGAAAAAATAATAATTTTTAAACGCGCCCTGTCCTGCCCGCATATAAAATCGGTGTTCGAACCACACATAGGAGGTAGCGCCGTGATCGGTAGAGCGAGAGCAATAATTCTAGCCCCAGACTTCCTCTGTAACTCAAAACGTGCAACCTGTAGAATTTTTTTTAAACGTCGCCTATGGAGATTTTAAAGGGTAAAAGTTTGTCGCCATTCCATGAGCGGGTGCAATTTTGAAGCGTGACATGTTGGGTATCAATTTACTCGGCGTAACATTATCTTTCACAATATAAAAAATAATTGGGCTAACTTTACTGTTGTCTTATTTTTTTATTAACTAAATTATTTTTTCCAACAAAAGTGCGCTTGTAAGTCCGCTGCACAAATACGGTGTGACAGACAGTATTGCAACAACCACCATTTTATTCTCTAGGGTGTTAGAATAAAAAATATATATAATGTTTAGGGGGTTCTAAATAAAGGGAAGAAGAGGCAGGTAATATAAAACACTCAGAGGAAGCTTCATTAGCATTGCTGGTTTGTCATACCAACGGCGACCACAAGAGGGCGCCAGATTCCATAAGGAATCATAGGACCGCAGAAGGCCTCAAAGCCGCGGCCTAAATTTTCGGCCGCCGGCGGAATGGCCCGACGCGATCACGCTGGGGGGGTCCACAGAGACAGGATACCCCCAGCTGTGCTGCCCCAGGCGCGAGGTCGCTATTTCTAGTCGCCAATGCGACCTGGCGCCCGGGTTTTGTCGAGCTCTGTGGTAAGTAAATAAATCTGGTCTGCCCCGAAAGTGCTGCACAGTGACTAAGTGGTTAGCACTTCCACCTAGCAGCACTAGGGGGCGCAGGTTCAAATACCAACCGCATCACCACCTGCCTGGAGTTTGCATGTTCTCCCTGTGCGGGTTTTCCCCCCGGTACTCCAGTTTCCTCCCGCCAAAGACATGCTGGTAGGTGGTCTCCTTTCTAAATTGACCCTAGTATGTGTATATATGTAGGAATGGGAGTTAGGGACCTTAGATTGTAAGCTTCTTGGGGACAGGGACTGATGGGAATGTTTAATATACGTAAATCGCTGCGTGAATTGACGGCACTATACAAGTACCTGTAATAAATAATATGATACTCATTGTCAAATTTTAGCATATGGATTTCTATCATCGTGTTCCCCAGGGGACAACGTACATGTAGTAATTTGCGGCCATACATTATACAATTTTTTGTACAATTTTCCTTTAGCTTTACCAAAGCCATATCATATGCATGCAACCAGGCAGGCTCTTGCACTACATATTTTAAAGTAAATCTAAAGGAAACTTGAATAAGAAAATTGTATAATGTATGGCCAGCCTAGCTGTCAGGTTGGACAGAGCGCACCCCTCCCTCCACTACTGTCTGATTAAGCATCTCCTTGCTAGCTGTGTTCTTTGACAAATGGCACTTCTCTTAGTCTCCAAGCACTGGTCTGGAACATTTTATCTCACAAGGCCCCATCCTCCTGCATTCCTCATAAAGAGCTTGTCTTGGGGAAATGCACCATCTGAAAACGCTGCTAGCAAGGAGACGGCAATATTGACAGACGGCCATAGCAGCAGAAGGGGTACCCTGTCCGACCTCACAGCTAGTCTTATACAGCACCTAATGGAGATGGGACAAAGTACATGTAAGTAACATGTACATGTAACAAAAAAACATTAATAAAATTTCTTCTTGACTGTCGGATGTAATTCACACAGGAAACGCATCGCATTCCTATGCAAATCACATACGATCTGATTTTGAATCGTGTGCATACCCATGTGATCTGATTCACTGCATTTTGTGAGCTACTTTTGGGGTGCTGTTAACTTTTAAATTGACACCCGCAGCAGATCACGCGAACACAGTGCGACTGCTATGCAGTGCAGGAAACATACAGGAATCGCTGATTTTCCTCATCAGTGTGAACCGGGGCATAAAGTGTAAAGGACTCAAACTGACCTGTAATTTGTTATCCCCTCCAGCTTGCAATGCCATGATCAGTTCTTCAACCCTCTGTGGATCTTTCATATGAACCGTGTCCTTATCCAGCTCTGGGATCTGAAACATATTGATCATCACAAAAAGGTAGTTAACACAATGGAAAATCATTCAGAATCAATGTTCAATTCTCTGACTGCTGAGACACCTGCTGGCCACTGGGATGGTGGTGGCGCACCTGAGCTGCAAAATTAGAGTGAACCGAAGCCCGGATGGTGAACGGGACTGGTTTTTGGGGGGGATCCTGGCTCCTATGGAAAACTCGTACTACACAGAGCTGTGAGGGAGCAGAAGTTCTTCAAACTACGGCCCTCCAGCTGTCGCTGAACTGCATTGATCATTCCATGATTGAGGTTCCCGAACAACTGGAGGGCCATAGTTGGAAGACCCCTGCCTTAGGAGGACGTGTACAGCTAAGCTTCTGTCTCCCTGCACTAGTGGTAGTTTGGGGGTAGAGTCAAAATGGTTAAACATCCATTTCTGACCCCTCCAGATGGAGATGCGAGAAGGAAAAAATAAAAAATAAAATAACTTTTTTATGGCTACTGAGGTCCCCCCGAAATCCCTGTCCATACCCTGACCACAGCAATTACACATCATAGGTGGTAGGTAGTACTACGATCATCAGAAGAAAAGGAATTTATTTTATTTTGGGTTGCCCTTCGGCAGTGGGTTACGATAATATATAAAAATAAATAAATAAAAATAAAACATTTTTTAAATTAAAAATAAAAGAAAAATCTACAACTACATTTTCATTTAAAAAAAAAAAAAATATATATATTATATATATATATATATATATATATATATATATATATATATATATATATATATATATATATATATATATATATATATATATATATATATATAAATTTTACCATTTTGTTTGCTCATTACCTTTTGATGATAAAAAAAAAATATAGGAAATATCTATTACCATTTACCAGCAAATGAAAGCCCAGTTTCTTCTGAAAGAAAACATGCTGGATGATCCACCCAGATACATGGATGTGATTATATGTCCAGTTCTACAGATATATGACAAAAGGTGGGAAACTGACAGAGATCTGTCCAAACACCTAAAAATGGTTGTGACACGTCCCATATATGTGTCCCCAAAAAAAAAAAAAAAAAAAAAAAAAAAAACAGCAAAAAAATAAAAAAACACCCCAACAACCAACCAACCACCATACACACACATATTAGGGAAAAAAAAGAAATAAAAAAAAATTAGATCCAACATATCAAATCATTCCCAGTGGCTCCACCCAAGGGTTGTACAGATACTCAGACACTCCTCCCAAAATGGAAAAAATAAAAAATGATTGTGAAACATCCCATATATATGCATCACATTCAAAGAAATAATATTACTATTAGAGATATCAATCAGAATTTTCAGTCTCGCCTCCCAAAACTAAAAAAAAGTGTTGAAATTGTTGTGAGTCTTCCTATACGAGTCCAAAAAAAAAGTAAAAAAATAAAATAAAAATAAATTGATATATGTTTAGTAGCCAAGCAATCAGTCATCATTTTCAGTTGCTCCGCCCAAAACTGTAAGGATTCTCAGTTACTCCATCCTATTTCTATGTAAATATAAGATTTCAATGTATATATTAAATTTATCTGTGTATATTAGATGTCTCTGAATAAATGTGTGTTCTCCGTGTATATTAGATTTCTATGTATATATTAGATTTCAATGTATATATGTGAGTTCTCTGTGTATATTTGAGTTCTCTGTGTATATTTGAAATCTAACATATACATAGCAATCTAATATACACAGAGAACTCACATTTATACAGACATCTAATATTTACATTGAAATCTATGTAAATATTAAATATCTCTGTATAAATGTGAGTTCTCTGTGTATATTAGATTGCTATGTATATATTAGAGTTCAATGTAAATAATAAACATTGAAACTAATATATACGTTGATAAATCTATGTATATATTAGATCTGTATACTGTATTACTATTTCCATGTATACAGTAAATCTGTATATTAGATTTATACATTCTATTTTACTGTATATATTCAATTTCTCTGTATACATTAGCCATCTCTGTATACATTTCTCTGTATATTAGATATTAGTAGATCCGATTGTTTACAGCCTGGATCTGTCTCCCTGCTTTGCAGACTGGCAGTTATTACCTGATGATGTCATAGAGGGCGGGCGGTTTCCATGGCAACCGGTCACTTTAAGTAGCATCTGCCGCTGCAGCTCAGTGTCATTTGAGTAGCAGACAGTGCAGAGTAAATACCTGTTTACTGACAGCTCTAGAGAATGAAAATTTTACAGATTTTTCTGATTTTTGCAGCGATTTTCCTGCTTTTTCCTGACAATGTCAAAGCCATCTACATCGAGGAAGCAGAGATGTTAGAGGAGGAACTCGCCAAGAAACACAGGAAAATTCTTGTCAATTCCACAGAATGTGATGTAAATTGCGGCTTAGGGACAAAAATAGAGACCCACTGCCTTGTGGTGCCAAAGCGTTTCTCCAAAGAAGACTTTGACCCTGAATGTGAAGAAAAACAGGTCGTATGCCACGGCATCCGGGAGTGCGAGCCGAGAAATTACTACTTGAACATCGGTGCCAGCACTACACTGGACTGCCAACCGGAAGTTCTGCCTGAACATGCAGAACAAACAATGTTATACAACTGGAAATATATTCCTGGAATCACCATAGATGATGGCATCTTTGAAGATGAAGACGAAATCATCAGCCATCAGCGCACCATTCCGCTTTACAATATCCAGGAGAGTCAGTCTGGGACATATAGGTGCACGATGGAGGACTCCAATGGTCACATGGTGAAGATCATCTACTTTGCCATTCGGGTGATAGACCCCAAACTCTATCCCCTACAGCTCAACAAAATTCCTACCCTGAAGGAAGAATGGCAGAAACAGGGAACAGGGGCAATTCTCAAAGAAAAGCTGCCATTGTTTACCTACAAAATGCAGTTACACATAATCCTTGGAGTTGGAATCGGGGCAAGTGTGCCACTAGCCATCATTTTATGTATCCTGTATCGCTGTTGTAGAAAAAGAAAAAAGTTGGGTGACGAGGAGACTGGGGGAGAAGAGCCAGCAACAGAGCCCTGGGCAACATATCCAGGGGCAACAGAGCCCTGGGCAACATATCCAGGGGCAACATATCCAGAAGCAACAGAGCCAGGGGCAACATATCCAGAAGCAACAGAGCCAGGGGAAACATATCCAGGGGCAACATATCCAGGGGCAACATATCCAGGGGCAACATATCCAGAAGCAACAGAGCCAGGGGAAACATATCCAGGGGAAACATATCCAGGGGAAACATATCCAGGGGAAACATATCCAGGGGAAACATATCCAGGGGAAACATATCCAGGGGAAACATATCCAGGGGAAACATATCCAGGGGAAACATATCCAGGGGAAACATATCCAGGGGAAACATATCCAGGGGCAACATATCCAGGGGCAACATATCCAGGGGCAACATATCCAGGGGCAACATATCCAGGGGCAACATATGCGCCGGCAGCCAAGGAGCCAGCAGCAAAGGAGCCAGCAGCAAAGGAGCCAGCAGCAAAGGAGCCAGCAGCAAAGGAGCCAGCAGCAAAGGAGCCAGCACCAAAAGCGCCTGCAGCAAAGGTGCCAGCACCAAAAGCGCCTGCAGCAAAGGTGCCAGAACCAAAAGCGCCTGCAGCAAAGGAGCCTGCAGCAAAGGAGCCAGCAGCAAAGGAGCCAGCAGCAAAGGTGCCAGCAGCAAAGGTGCCAGCAGCAAAAGCGCCTGCAGCAAAGGAGCCAGCAGCAAAGGAGCCAGCAGCAAAGGTGCCAGAACCAAAAGCGCCTGCAGCAAAGGTGCCAGAACCAAAAGCGCCTGCAGCAAAGGTGCCAGAACCAAAAGCGCCTGCAGCAAAGGTGCCAGAACCAAAAGCGCCTGCAGCAAAGGTGCCAGAACCAAAAGCGCCTGCAGCAAAGGTGCCAGAACCAAAAGCGCCTGCAGCAAAGGTGCCAGAACCAAAAGCGCCTGCAGCAAAGGTGCCAGAACCAAAAGCGCCTGCAGCAAAGGTGCCAGAACCAAAAGCGCTGCAGCAAAGGTGCCAGAACCAAAAGCGCTGGCAGCAAAGGTGCCAGAACCAAAAGCGCCGGCAGCAAAGGTGCCAGAACCAAAAGCGCCGGCAGCAAAGGTGCCAGAACCAAAAGCGCCGGCAGGAAAGGTGCCAGAACCAAAAGCGCCTGCAGGAAAGGTGCCAGAACCAAAAGCGCCTGCAGGAAAGGTGCCAGAACCAAAAGCGCCGGCAGCAAAGGTGCCAGCACCAATACCGCCTGCAGCAAAGGTGCCAGAACCAAAACCCCCTGCAGCAAAGGTGCCAGAACCAAAACCGCCTGCAGCAAAGGTGCCAGCACCAGAACCGCCTGCAGCAAAGGTGCCAGCACCAGAACCGCCTGCAGCAAAGGTGCCAGCACCAAAATCGCCTGCAAAGGTGCCAGCACCAAAACCGCCTGCAGCAAAGGTGCCAGCACCAAAACCACCTGCAGCAAAGGTGCCAGCACCAAAACCACCTGCAGCAAAAGCGACCGGAGGAGCAGTGCCTAAGAAAGCAGCGTCTGGTGGAAAGAAAGTGAAAAAGCCAGGAAAAAATTAGTCTGAGGGTGTAGGCTGAACAGCATCGGTCATATCTACCCATGTCTGCGTATGCCATAACATCACATTTATCACACCAGTGAAACCAACCAACAGGGCAATTTCCTGTTGGTTGGCAACCAATCAGCGTCAGATTATTAAGGGCTCACACAGGCTGCGAGGGTGCTGTACTGGGGTGGGGGACTGTACTGGGGCACCCTGTACCGGCGGGAGACTGTACTGTTGGGGGGGAATAGACTGGGAGGGGGGGACTACTGGTGCACCCTGTCCCGGCGGGAGACTGTACTGTTGGGGGGGGAATAGACTGGGAGGGGGACTGTACTGGAGCACCCTGTACCGACGGGAGACTGTACTGTTGGGGGGGGGGGGACTGTACTGGGGCACCTTGTACCGGCGGGAGACTGTACTGTTGGGGGGGGGGAGGGGACTGTACTGGGGCACCCTGTACCGGCGGGAGACTGTACTGTTGGGGGGGAGGGGCGACACTGTACTGCGGCACCCTGTACCGGCGGGAGACTGTACTGTTGGGGGGGGGGCTATGACTGGGAGGGGGACTGTACTGGGGCCCCTTTAGTGGGAGGGACTGTACTGGTGCCCCTTCTGTTGGGGGGGCGGTGGGCTGTAATGGGGCCCCTGTAGTGGGGGGTGGGGCTGTAATAAGGCCCCTGTGGTGGTGGTGGGGAGGAGGGGGGGGGGGTCTATACTGACGCCATTGGAAGCCTGCATGATATGTCAGAGCACTGACACTCCACAACAGGAAGTGTCCGGTAATGTAATGACAGCTGTAGATTTAGGCTATAAGAGATTCGGATTGGTGCCACAAAGTACCTACCATGCACACTTAGTACTTACAATCATCTCTGCGGGGGAGGGGTATGGGGGTCCTGATGAGCAGATCTCTTCACTTGCAGCTTGCTGATCTTTTACTATTCCAGTGCAGCTCTGCACACAGACGCCAGCCCCCTCTAGCGGCCAAACCCTTTATAACAGCGGACCACAACTTCCACAGGTACATGAGACTTCTATATTCTATGGCTCTGTGAAAAATGAAATCTGCTTCCGGGTTGAAACAATCACTTCCTAGTCGCTTTCTAACGCTTTATCCCTAGAGCATGCGTGACCCCCACCATGAATGTTCGGGGTTTGTCCCCCGTCGTGAGCGCCGCCATCTTGCTGGCTAGAAAACCTGCGCTGTCAAAAATTATCCGACCATCGGATAGCGTCCGCCCCGTACTGCGCAGGCGCAGCGCTTGCGCAGCACCTAGAAGACTCCGAAAGCGTCCGAAGAACGGCGCCTGCGCACGGCCGTCCGCCTGACTGTAAGCTCGTATCAACTCGGTGGGCGTGTCGTCAAAGTTGGGTGTCCCATCAGCAGCGGGCTGTCTTGATTTCTTCACTTCTCTCCCCGCCCATCATCTTTGCAGTCATTGGTTGTTAGAAACGCCATCATCTTAACGACAGATGACACGCCTCCACAGCGGAGCTGCTCAGCCTCCTAGCTCCGCCCCCGACTCCGCCTCCTGTCATGAAGTTAAAGGGACCGTGAACTTCAAAGGACTAACGGCTGGAGGTAAGATCACGTTGTATGGAGAGATTCAGCTAATTAATCTTGTCTGATGTTTGTTTCATTGATTGATTGATTTTTGTTATGTACATTTTGCCTATATATCTCTTTTCTTCTAATACATGCAGACAGTTTTGCTGTTCCATATTGCTGGCATGGATTCTGATGAAGCATTAAAAAGCGAAACGTGTTAATCCTGCATGCTCACATTCTGTAAACACAGACTGATTATGTTTCATCTAGGGTCATACCATTTTTAGGTGAATCTTATTTTATTATAACATATACATGAGGTTACATATCATCCAATATTAACCGCTTCCTGTTCGCCGTACAACAATATGTGTCAGCTGAATGACACATGTGGGCAAAAGGGTGTACAGGTACGTCCTGTAGAAAGCGGCACTGCGGGTCCGCCCGCCGCATTCTCCGTGACCGCGGGTCCCACGGAGAAATGCCTGCGATCATCTCACAGAGATGTAGAATGAGAAGTGCCTATGTAAAGAAGGCATTTCCCATGTTCTGCCTAGTGATATGACAGAGATCACTGCTCTCTGTCACCGGGAGCAGTGATCGCTGTCATGTGTGTTGAAGCCCACCCCCCCAGTTAGAATCACTCCCTAGGACACACTTAACCCCTTCATCGCCCCCTAGTGGGACTCATTTACACAGTAACAGTGTAAAAAAAATTTTTTTTTTAAAATAATGTGTAAAAAAAAAAAATTTTTTGAAATTCTTTTTTTTTTGTAAAAAAATATATGTTTGGGCAAAAATACGTTTTTAACCACTTAAGGACCGCCGCCTGTAGATATACGTCGGCACAATGGCACGGACAGGCACAACTACGTACCCGTAAGTGCCTGCCTTCCAGCGAGTGGGGGGGGGTCCAATTCGCTGGCGGCGGTCCGTTTCACTTCAGGAGCGATCCGTGGTGAGTGGGCGGCCGTTGGTTTCTGGCCACCCCCTGGCGATCGCTCCTGGCGAATGATAAGCTTCCCATGCCTGTGTAGTGTAAACAAAGGCAGGAGGAAGTGATGTCACTCTCCTCGAGGCGGTCTTTTTGACCAGACGGCGAGGAGAGAAGACATCACAGTAAGCGCACCAACACTACACTGACACGTAGGTACACATAGGCACACAAATCACTCACAGTCACCCCCCCCCCCCCCCGTCACAGTGTCACTGATTGCAGTGATCATTTATTTACTGATCACTGCATTTAGTGGCAGTTGTGACTGTAAAAAGTGTCAGGGCAGTTAGTGTTAGATCCCTTTAGGTCCAGGGTAGCCCCCCTACCCCCCCCATAAAGGTTTAACCCCTTGATTGCCCCCCAGGTAACCCCTTTACTCCATTTTGCCAGTGTCATTAAGGAATTATTTTTCTGATCTGGGCCTTTTCCTCAACATGGGCACACATAAATTCATAACCTTGCCGACGTATTGGTCCACGCATCCAATTGACCATATGCCCATGTTCTCTATCTTCATGTCCAGGAAACGATACGAGCAGATCTTGCGGTTCATGCACTTCAACGACAATTAACTTTGTCGTCCTCGTGGAGACCCTGAATACGATCGGCTCTACAAAATTCGGCCCCTCATAAACCACTTCAACCAACGTTTTGCAGCCTTGTTTATTCCCCATCAAGTTGTCTGTGTTGATGAGTCCCTGATTACATTTTCTGGCCGCTTGTCATTCAAACAATACATTCCCGACAAGCGTACCAGATACGGGGTCAAGCTCTATAAGTTCTGTGACAGGGCCACAGGCTATACATGGAGCTTTACGGTTTATGAGGGAAAAGATAGTTACGTAGAGCCGGAGAACTGCCCTGACTACATAGGAAGCGCTGGCAAGATAGTGTGGGACTTGGTGTCACCCTTATTCGGAAAGGGGTACCACTTGTACGTGGACAATTATTACACCAGCGTGCCACTGTTTAGTCATTTGTTTGATCATCAGATTGGAGCATGTGGCACCGTACGACCTAATCGCCGGGGCTGTCCCCAGGGGCTTGTAGATTCCCGTCTTAGGCTGGGGGAGAGAGCCTGCTATCGGTGTAATAATTTGCTCGCTATGAAGTGGAGGGATAATAAGAATGTTTTTGTTCTTACCTCCCTTCGTACAGACATGACAGTCCAAATTCCTACGGCGACTGGTATTGTGGAGAAACCCCTCTGTGTACACGACTATAACAAAAATATGACCAATTGTTGGCGCCGTATCTAGTTGCCCGTAAGGCCAGACGCTGGTACAAAAAAGTGTCTGTTTACTTATTTCAGTTGGCTTTGCTGAACGCTCATGTCCTATACAGAGCTTCAGGCGGGACTTTATCCTTTCTTATATTCCAGAAAGAGATTGTCACAGATCTTCTGTATCCAGACGGTTCTGCACCTCACCATTCCCAACCAAATGCAGTAAGCCGGCTGAATGAGAGGCATTTTCCGTATGTCATCCCGAGTACCCCTACCCAACAAACCCCAAAAGAAGATGTCATGTCTGTACCAAGCGCGGATATAGGCGGGACACCCGTTATTATTGTCCCTGCTGTCCTGCCAATCCTGGTGTTTGCATTGGTGAATGTTTTGAACGCTACCACACACTAGTGAAGTTTTAGCGTAGGGTACAGCATTTCACAGGCTAGGCACACTAACACAGAGTCTCCCAAGATGCCATCGCATTTTGAGGGACCCGAACCGTTACAGTTGTTACAGTTACAAAAAAAATAAAACAAAAAAAATATAAAAACCAAACAGTTTTTTTTTATTGTTCTCTCTCTCTCTCTCTCTATTGTTGCTCTTTTTTACTGTATTCTATTCTGCAATATTTTATTATGTTTTATCATGCTTGCTTTTCAGGTATGTCATTTTATTTATACTTTACTGTTTACTGTGTTTTATTGCTAACCATTTTTTTGTTTTCAGGTGTGCCATTCAGCTACAGCGCGGATTTATTTATCTTGACAGCAACAGCGTTTTCTCCTACGATACATAAAGCCGCGACTCCAGTGCTGTAGGAGGTGATTTCACCACCACAGTTAAAAAAATAAAGAGAATATTTGCCAAAGCATGGGGGCAGCAGGGGCGGAGGAGCGATTTTGCTCCTAATGCAGCGTACATACGGTTGAAATTCCAATGGAGGGCTTGCCCGTGGAAAAATTAGACCGTGTGTACTCGGCATAACTTTTTTTGCGGGAGGATGCCCCCATGCTTCGGCATATATATATATATTATATATATATATATATATATATATATATATATATATATATATATATATATATATATATATATATATTTTAGGCACAGGTTGCGTTAAAAAATGTACATTTTGATCCATGTATTGGCCGGCCAGTCTACTGATTGACTTTGGTACAACCAGCCAGTCAGTTTGTTCCCCAAACTATATATAAACTAAACCGGTCCTGCAATCCCGTGATATCGGCACACCGAAGCTGATCTTTCCATCGGCTCCGGGTGCAGGCCTTACTAAGGGGAAGGCCTGCACCCGGCTTCACAGTTTGTTTCCTACTGCGCATGCACGAGTCACGCTGCACTTTCTGAATGGTCCCGTTATCTTCTGGGACCTTCGTGTCTTCCAGAGGAAAAAGGGGGGTGGGGGTGGGGTAAGGAGAAGGGGCCGCAAATTGTGTAGATCGCCGCATGATTGTGGTGATCTTACGCAGAAGTAAGAGTGGGTACCTGGTTTTGACAGGTATCTGCTCTCCCCTCCACCACTGCCACGTGGCACCTTTGGGGGGGGGGGGGGTGAAACAAGTGGAGCTTCCCCTTCCGGGTGGTGGTATTATGACTATAAGCCATAATCATCAAAATTAACCACTTAAGGACTGAGCCTCTTTTTTTAGATGTGTTGTTTACAAGTTAAAAACATTTTTTTTGCTAGAAAATTACTTAGAACCCCTAAGCATTATACATTTTTTTCTAACACCCTAGAGAATAAAATGGTGGTCGTTGCAATACTTTCTGTCACACCGCATTTGTGCAGCGGTCTTACAAGCGCACTTTTTTTGGAAAAAAATACACTTTTTTGAATTAAAAAAGAAGACAACAGTAATGTTACGCCGAGTAAATTGATACCCAACATGTCACGCTTCAAAATTGCGCCGGCTCGTGGAATGGCGACAAATTTTTACCTTTAAAAATCTCCATAAGCGTTGTTTTAAAAATTCTACCGGTTGCATGTTTAGAGCTACACAGGAGGTCTAGGGCTAGAATTATTTTTCTCACTCTACCGATGGCGGCGATACCTCACATGTGTGGTTTGAAAACCGTTTACGTATGCGGGCACTACTCAAGTATGGGTTCGCTTCTGGACGAGAGCGGAGCGTTTCCTATTTTTTTTTTTTACCTTTCAATTTTACACTTTAAAAAAAATTAAAAATTGTGTTACTTTTATTCCTATTAAAAGGAATGTAAATGTCCCTTGTAAGAAAAAAAAAGCATGACTGGACCTCTTAAATATGAGATCTGGGGTCAAAAAGACCTCAGATCTCATATTTACACTAAAATGCAATAAAAAAATTGTCATAAAAAAAATAAAAATGTCCCTTTAAGAGCTGTGGGCGGAAGTGAGGTTTTGACGTCGCTTCCACCTTGCAATGTCATGGAGACGGGTGGGGGCCATCTTCTCCTCACTCTCCATGCCAAGGAAGGAGGAACATCCGATCGCCTTCACCGCTGCCAACGCCTCCGGTTAAGCCGAGGAGGGCACTGCAGCACGGCGGGAGGGGGGGCCCCTCTCCCACCACCAATAAGTGATTTTGTGGCAAATCCACTGCAGAGACCACTTTTATTTTGAAGCGGACAGCCAGATGAACAAGAGGATACTGGGGTTTTGGCAGCACATGGCAGAATATAACTAAATCATATAGTGCTTGCCCTGCTGCGTTCTGCGCAATTTTTTGAAAAAACAAACATTCATCAAACTATGTGGCCTCAGTTGGCCCTGATGCAGACTTGATGGAAAATGTGAACCTCACGGCCCTTGAAGCCGTTTGTCCTGGCTTGCCCCCCCCAAAGCGCCCGCGAGGTCAGAAACCAATACATGGAGTACTTTGTGGGTAGGGGGGCCATTGATATGCCAGACAATGTCTGAGAGGCATTTTTTTAAATAAATATTTATTTGAAACTCCAATAATCTTTGTTTTCATTTACTGCTTGGCTTTGTTTTAGGTGTCTCCTAGGTTTTGTTGGTGTGTTTTTTTGGGCCTTTTTCTACAACAGTGCAAACCCAAGTTCAGAGTGAGATGAGGTGACAGTCTCTTCTTCAGATAATCTTATTATGTTGTGGGTCTGCTACACACACACACCTCGTCTTTGTTGATAATGTATGTAGTGTATTACTGACAAAAATATTGCTCATTTTCAGCACCATGGCAGAAATATGTGGGGGTCATGAAAATGGCGTGATTGGGGAAATTTTAACATCACTGTGGGTGTTATTTACTAAAGGCACATCCACTATGCACTACAAGTGCACTGCAAAAGTGCACCTGAAACTGCACTTGGAGTGCAAAGTGGATTTGCCTTTAGTAAATAACACTCATTGCCACAGAAAACAACTACTTTACTACAAATCCTGCTTTTGCACATTGAAAAAGGAAGACACACATTGTTGATAATTTAACTTTTTACTCAAAGCACATTCACATGTGCGTTTCGAAAAGGGTTTTACAACAAACCAACATATTTGGTGTATAGAAAACATTATTTTGGGTAACATTTTACAAAATTTGGCGTTTTTGTGTAAACAGGCATGTATCAAAGCATAACATACAGAACACAGGAACTTACAAAGTTCAACTTTGAAAAGTGAAGATAATATCAGACATGAGTATGTACAATCTGTGCTGATATTGCCTTCATCGGGTGGGGTGTCACCCCTGGAAAAGACAAATTCGGAAGATGCACACAAATTGAGAATCATAAAGTGGCCAGTTTCCTCCTGATCCCATGCCTAATGCCAACATGTGCTATCTTCCATCATGGGGTATCAATGTACGTGTTTTGGGGGTGCAACCCCTTCATCTCAGCCACTTTAGTAGCAAGGAAGCGGTTGCACCCACAAAACATGTACATTGATCCCCCATGATGGGAGATAGTACATGTTGACACACGGTGTGCATCTTCCAAATTTGGCTTTTCGGATAAATATAAAAGTGTTTTTGTAAATTTAAAAACAATGCTAGTTAGTTTGGGGTGTTTCAGACTCTCCCCAAAACATCAATGATGTGCTTCATTTTTTGTTTGACATCACTGATGTTTTTCTGTATATTCTCTAAATCGCGATTTCACCCCATTATCTCCCCAATGAGGATCTGGGCACTTTGACTAGTAAAATGCGATTCTTCCTCCACAACATCCACATCACCTAAAAAAAAAAAAAAAAAAACACACCATGTATTATAAATATGCAGACATACATTGATTAACTTACCTGAAGCTGTGGTCTCCGACACTCACCTGTTGTGGTGCCAATTTCACAAATTTCGACAATCTCTCCTTCCTCCTCCTCCTCTGCTTCTGGTGTTGGTATTTCCCCTTCTTTGGGAGGTGTGGGGTCCCTGGTGTCCTCAGACGTCCCGAGTCTTCTCTCCCCTATGAGAATGTAAAAAAGGAATACTTAGCATACAGAGGGCAGAAATACGAATACGAAACATTGCTTGGAAGTGTGGTACAATTGTGTTTTTTGGCAGAGTTCAAAAGGTGAAAACATTATTTTTAACACTTTCTAAAGCAAGAATACTTACCTATTGTGTGAACAAATGTAGTCAAGTGCAAGTTGGCAAAACATCGTTTTTGGAGTGGGCTAACGAACGATGTTTATTACGAACGATTGAACCCATGAACATGAAAGTGGCCATTTTAAACTGTACAACATTAAATCAAAGCACATAGAGCAGTATGCAAGCAATAATAATAATAATAATAATAATAATATGAACACACGACAACTACTTACTTTTTTCAAGAACACGCTTGATCCTTCTGTACTGCTCGTGCTCCCTAAGTTTCAGGTCTGACCAGCGTTTTCTCAGTTGATCCTTGGATCATCGTACCCCAAAATTCTTCTGAAGACTCTTCACAACTTTAGTCATGATCTTGACCTTTCTGATATTTGGGTTTGGGTACGGTCCATACTTCCCATCATAGTCATTCCTCTTCCATATGTCCACCATCTCCAACATCTCTCCAAAATACATATTTGAGGCCTTAAATCTTCTCCTCTGGGATCGGGACGTTTCTGGCTCCGGGCTTTCCTCGTCCTCCTCCTCGGTAGTGGAATTATCATGCCCCTGCTGTGTCTCCGCCATGTGCTCTCCCCACTGTGCCGAAAGAAAAGGGGCGGGGAATAGTCTAGAAAGAACGTCAGGGGTGGGCAGAGTTTCATACATGTGCACTGTATATAAAACGCAACACGCGTGTGTCATACGTACGATCTGTGAGCAGAGTGAGGAGCTGACGCGCCGATCGTTCACGTGAAGGTACAATTTTAACTTGATACATCACTAGCTTTTACTGCTTCTAGATAGACCTATGTTGGGACAAGATTAGGAGAGTTTAGCATGACATTATTATTAGGGTTTGTCTTGTGTTGTGCCTTGTGCAGACAAGATGGAAAAAAAAAAAATTAAAAAAATAATAAAAATTTAAAATAAAATAAAAATCTACAACTACATTTTCATTAAAATTTTTTATATATATATATATATATATATATATATATATATATATATATATATATATATATATATATATATATATATATATATATATACATATACATACACATATATATACATACATACACACACACACATATATATATTATATATATATATATATATATATATATATATATATATATATATATATATATATATATATATATATATATATATATATATATATATCTATACACATATACACACACACACACACACATTTTACCATTTTGTTTGCTCATTACCTTTTGATAATAATAATAAAAAAAATAGGAATTATCTATTACCATTTACCAGCAAATGAAAGCCCAGTTTCTTCTGAAAGAAGACATGCTGGATGATCCACCCAGATACATGGATGTGATTATATGTCCAGTTCTACAGATATATGACAAAAGGTGGGAAGCTGACTGAGCAGAGATCTGTCCAAACACCTAAAAATGGTTGTGTGACACGTCCCATATACGTGTCGCAAAAAAAACAAAAAAACAAAAACAAACACACAACAAAAAGCCACCACACATACACACTAGGGGAAGAAAAAAAAAAAAAAAATACCCCAACAACCAACCAACCAACCACCACACATACACATATTAGGGAAAATAAAAAAATAAAAAAAAATGATATCCAACATATCAAATCATTCCCAGTGGCTCCACCCAAGGGTTGTACAGATTCTCAGACACTCCTCCCAAAATTGAAAAAATAAAAAATGGTTGTGAAACATCCCATATATGCATCACATTCAAAGAAATAATATTACTATCCGAGATATCAATCAGAATTTTCAGTCTCACCTCCCAAAACTAAAAAAATAGTGTTGAAATTGCTGCGAGTCTTCCTATACGAGTCCAAAAAAAAGTAAAAAAATAAAAATAAAATAAAAATAAATTGATATATGTTTAGTAGCCAAGCAATCAGTCATCATTTTCAGTTGCTCCGCCCAAAACTGTAAGGATTCTCAGTTACTCCATCCTATTTCTATGTAAATATAAGATTTCAATGTATATATTAAATTTATCTGTGTATATTAGATGTCTCTGAATAAATGTGTGTTCTCCGTGTATATTAGATTTCTATGTATATATTAGATTTCTATGTATATATTAGATTTCTATGTATATATGTGATTTCTATGTATATATGTGAGTTCTCTGTGTATATTTGAAATCTAATATACACAGAGAACTCACATTTATACAAAGACATCTAATATTTACATTGAAATCTAATATTTACATTGAAATCAATGTAAATATTAAATATCTCTGTATAAATGTGAGTTCTCTGTGTATATTAGATTGCTATGTATATATTAGAGTTCAATGTAAATAATAAACCTTGAAATATATACGTTGATAAATCTATGTATATATTAGATCTGTATACTGTATTACTATTTCCATGTATACAGTAAATCTGTATATTAGATTTATACATTCTATTTTACTGTATATATTCAATTTCTCTGTATACATTAGCCATCTCTGTATACATTTCTCTGTATATTAGATATTAGTAGATCCGATTGTTTACAGCCTGGATCTGTCTCCCTGCTTTGCAGACTGGCAGTTATCACCTGATGATGTCATAGAGGGCGGGCGGTTTCCATGGCAACCTGTCAGTTTAAGTAGCATCTGCCGCTGCAGCTCAGTGTCATTTGAGTAGCAGACAGTGCAGAGTAAATACCTGTTTACTGACAGCTCTAGAGAATGAAAATTTTACAGATTTTTCAGATTTTTGCAGCGATTTTCCTGCTTTTTCCTGACAATGTCAAAGCCATCTACATCGAGGAAGCAGAGATGTTAGAGGAGGAACTCGCCAAGAGACACAGGAAAATTCTTGTCAATTCCACAGAATGTGATGTAAATTGCGGCTTAGGGACAAAAATAGAGACCCACTGCCTTGTGGTGCCAAAGCGTTTCTCCAAAGAAGACTTTGACCCTGAATGTGAAGAAAAACAGGTCGTATGCCACGGCATCCGGGAGTGCGAGCCGAGAAATTACTACTTGAACATCGGTGCCAGCACTACACTGGACTGCCAACCGGAAGTTCTGCCTGAACATGCAGAACAAACAATGTTATACAACTGGAAATATATTCCTGGAATCACCATAGATGATGGCATCTTTGAAGATGAAGACGAAATCATCAGCCATCAGCGCACCATTCCGCTTTACAATATCCAGGAGAGTCAGTCTGGGACATATAGGTGCACGATGGAGGACTCCAATGGTCACATGGTGAAGATCATCTACTTTGCCATTCGGGTGATAGACCCCAAACTCTATCCCCTACAGCTCAACAAAATTCCTACCCTGAAGGAAGAATGGCAGAAACAGGGAACAGGGGCAATTCTCAAAGAAAAGCTGCCATTGTTTACCTACAAAATGCAGTTACACATAATCCTTGGAGTTGGAATCGGGGCAAGTGTGCCACTAGCCATCATTTTATGTATCCTGTATCGCTGTTGTAGAAAAAGAAAAAAGTTGGGTGACGAGGAGACTGGGGGAGAAGAGCCAGCAACAGAGCCCTGGGAGACATATTCAGGAGCAACAGAGCCCTGGGCAACATATCCAGGGGCAACATATCCAGAAGCAACAGAGCCAGGGGCAACATATCCAGGGGCAACAGAGCCAGGGGCAACATATCCAGGGGCAACAGAGCCAGGGGCAACATATCCAGAAGCAACAGAGCCAGGGGCAACATATCCAGAAGCAACAGAGCCAGGGGCAACATATCCAGAAGCAACAGAGCCAGGGGCAACATATCCAGAAGCAACAGAGCCAGGGGCAACATATGCGCCGGCAGCCAAGGAGCCAGCAGCAAAGGAGCCAGCAGCAAAGGAGCCAGCAGCAAAGGAGCCAGCAGCAAAGGTGCCAGCACCAAAAGCACCTGCAGCAAAGGTGCCAGAACCAAAAGCGCCTGCAGCAAAGATGCCAGAACCAAAAGCGCCTGCAGCAAAGGTGCCAGAACCAAAAGCGCCTGCAGCAAAGGTGCCAGAACCAAAAGCGCCTGCAGCAAAGGTGCCAGAACCAAAAGCGCCTGCAGCAAAGGTGCCAGAACCAAAAGCGCCTGCAGCAAAGGTGCCAGAACCAAAAGCGCCTGCAGCAAAGGTGCCAGAACCAAAAGCGCCTGCAGCAAAGGTGCCAGAACCAAAAGCGCCTGCAGCAAAGGTGCCAGAACCAAAAGCGCCTGCAGCAAAGGTGCCAGAACCAAAAGCGCCTGCAGCAAAGGTGCCAGAACCAAAAGCGCCTGCAGCAAAGGTGCCAGAACCAAAAGCGCCTGCAGCAAAGGTGCCAGAACCAAAAGCGCCTGCAGCAAAGGTGCCAGAACCAAAAGCGCCTGCAGCAAAGGTGCCAGAACCAAAAGCGCCTGCAGCAAAGGTGCCAGAACCAAAAGGGCCTGCAGCAAAGGTGCCAGAACCAAAAGGGCCTGCAGCAAAGGTGCCAGAACCAAAAGCGCCTGCAGCAAAGGTGCCAGAACCAAAAGCGCCTGCAGCAAAGGTGCCAGAACCAAAAGCGCCTGCAGCAAAGGTGCCAGAACCAAAAGCGCCTGCAGCAAAGGTGCCAGAACCAAAAGCGCCTGCAGCAAAGGTGCCAGAACCAAAAGCGCCTGCAGCAAAGGTGCCAGAACCAAAAGCGCCTGCAGCAAAGGTGCCAGAACCAAAAGCGCCTGCAGCAAAGGTGCCAGAACCAAAAGCGCCTGCAGCAAAGGTGCCAGAACCAAAAGCGCCTGCAGCAAAGGTGCCAGAACCAAAAGCGCCTGCAGCAAAGGTGCCAGAACCAAAAGCGCCTGCAGCAAAGGTGCCAGAACCAAAAGCGCCTGCAGCAAAGGTGCCAGAACCAAAAGCGCCGGCAGCAAAGGTGCCAGAACCAAAAGCGCCTGCAGGAAAGGTGCCAGAACCAAAAGCGCCTGCAGTAAAGGTGCCAGAACCAAAAGCGCCTGCAGCAAAGGTGCCAGCACCAAAAGCGCCTGCAGCAAAGGTGCCAGCACCAATACCGCCTGCAGCAAAGGTGCCAGAACCAAAACCCCCTGCAGCAAAGGTGCCAGCACCAAAACCGCCTGCAGCAAAGGTGCCAGCACCAAAACCGCCTGCAGCAAAGGTGCCAGCACCAAAACCACCTGCAGCAAAAGCGACCGGAGGAGCAGTGCCTAAGAAAGCAGCGTCTGGTGGAAAGAAAGTGAAAAAGCCAGGAAAAAATTAGTCTGAGGGTGTAGGCTGAACAGCCACGGTCATATCTACCCATGTCTGCGTATGCCATAACATCACATTTATCACACCAGTGAAACCAACCAACAGGGCAATTTCCTGTTGCTTGGCAACCAATCAGCGTCAGATTATTAAGGGCTCACACAGGCTGCGAGGGTGCTGTACTGGGGTGGGGGACTGTACTGGGGCACCCTGTACCGGCGGGAGACTGTACTGTTGGGGGGGAATAGACTGGGAGGGGGGGGGGGGGACTACTGGTGCACCCTGTCCCGGCGGGAGACTGTACTGTTGGGGGGGGAATAGACTGGGAGGGGGACTGTACTGGAGCACCCTGTACCGATGGGAGACTGTACTGTTGGGGGGGGGGGGAATAGACTGGGAGGGGGACTGTACTGGAGCACCCTGTACCGACGGGAGACTGTACTGTTGGGGGGGGGGGAATAGACTGGGAGGGGGACTGTACTGGAGCACCCTGTACCGACGGGAGACTGTACTGTTGGGGGGGGGACTGTACTGGGGCCCCTTTAGTGGGAGGGGGGGACTGTACTGGTGCCCCTCCTGTTGGGGGGGCGGTGGGCTGTAATGGGGCCCCTGTAGTGGGGGGTGGGGCTGTAATAAGGCCCCTGTGGTGGTGGTGGGGAGGAGGGGGGGGGGGGTCTATACTGACGCCATTGGAAGCCTGCATGATATGTCAGAGCACTGACACTCCACAACAGGAAGTGTCCGGTAATGTAATGACAGCTGTAGATTTAGGCTATAAGAGATTCGGATTGGTGCCACAAAGTACCTACCATGCACACTTAGTACTTACAATCATCTCTGCGGGGGAGGGGTATGGGGGTCCTGATGAGCAGATCTCTTCACTTGCAGCTTGCTGATCTTTTACTATTCCAGTGCAGCTCTGCACACAGACGCCAGCCCCCTCTAGCGGCCAAACCCTTTATATCAGCGGACCACAACTTCCACAGGTACATGAGACTTCTATATTCTGTGGCTCTGTGAAAAATGAAATCTGCTTCCGGGTTGAAACAATCACTTCCTAGTCGCTTTATTCCCTAGAGCATGCGTGACCCCCACCATGAATGTTCGGGGTTTGTCCCCGTCGTGAGCGCCGCCATCTTGCTGGCTAGAAAACCGCTGTCAAAAAGTATCCGACCATCGGATAGCGTCCGCCCCGTACTGCGCAGGCGCAGCGCTTGCGCAGTACCTAGAAGACTCCGAAAGCGTTCGAAGAACGGCGCCTGCGCACGGCCGTCCGCCTGACTGTAAGCTCGTATCAACTCGGTGGGCGTGTCGTCAAAGTTGGGTGTCCCATCAGCAGCGGGCTGTCTTGATTTCTTCACTTCTCTCCCCGCCCATCATCTTTGCAGTCATTGGTTGTTAGAAACGCCATCATCTTAACGACAGATGACACGCCTCCACAGCGGAGCTGCTCAGCCTCCTAGCTCCGCCTCCTGTCATGAAGTTAAAGCGGTTTGGTACCTAAAAATGAAACTTCATGTTATTAAAATCCCCAGATAGAATACTTACCTAAATGAACCCTGAAAAAAAAAAATATTCTTTACTTACCTTTTATTTCAGATGTTTCTACTGACTTCTGGGTTGTCCTCCCGTGGGAGTAGGCGTGGCTATCGTCCTCGCAATGGTCCCTGGGAAATTTCTAAGCTATTTCCCAAGAATCCATGGGGGAACAATGAAATTGCAAAATCTCGCGAGATTTCGTTAGGAGGCCGGTCACGTGACGAGGGCTTGTCCGAATTTGCCATTTTTAAAGTGGGCAGGCAGCTGTATCTGCCATTACCACCATTGCACACGAGGAAGCAAAACAAAGCACACAAAGGAAACAGCACTTTTTCATTGCTGCTCACTGCTATCACTGAGCATGTGCGAGATGGAGCGGAGCATGCTGGGAGCCGAGCGTCATCGATATACAGGAAGTAAATGCCTGTGGGCTTCAGACGCCCACACTTAAAATGGAAAACGCCAGAGCACTTTTTTAAAAGTCATCCCGAGGAAAAGAATCGTCGCGCCGGGGGTCAAAAAAACGCCGGACGTGGATGCTAAGCGAAGGTAGCAGTCGCCCACCTGTGACACAGGTAAGAAAAAAAAAAAAAAAAGAGCGGAATCCCGCTTTAAAGGGACCGTGAACTTCAAAGGACTAATGGCTGGAGGTAAGATCACGTTGTATGGAGAGATTCAGCTAGTTAATCTTGTCTGATGTTTGTTTCATTGATTGATTGATTGATTGATTGATTTTTGTTATGTACATTTTGCCTATATATCTCTTTTCTTCTAATACATGCAGACAGTTTTGCTGTTCCATATTGCTGGCATGGATTCTGATGAAGCATTAAAAAGCGAAACGTGTTAATCCTGCATGCTCACATTCTGTAAACACAGACTGATTATGTTTCATCTAGGGTCATACCATTTTTAGGTGAATCTTATTTTATTATAACATATACATGAGGTTACATATCATCCAATATTAACCGCTTCCTGTTCGCCGTACAACAATATGTGTCAGCTGAATGACACGTGGGCAAAAGGGTGTACAGGTACGACCTGTAAGAAGCGGCACTGCGGGTCCGCCCGCCGCATTCTCCGTGACCGCGGGTCCCACGGAGAAATGCCTGCAATCATCTCACAGAGAGGTAGAATGAGAAGTGCCTATGTAAAGAAGGCATTTCCCATGTTCTGCCTAGTGATATGACAGAAATCACTGCTCTCTGTCACCGGGAGCAGTGATCGCTGTCATGCGTGTTGAAGCCCACCCCCCCAGTTAGAATCACTCCCTAGGACACACTTAACCCCTTTATCACCCCCCAGTGGGACTCATTTACACAGTAACAGTGTAAAAAATTATATATTTTTTTTAAATAATGTGTAAAAAAAAAAAAATTTTGAAATTCTTTTTTTTTTTGTAAAAAAATATATGTTTGGGCAAAAATACGTTTTTAACCACTTAAGGACCGCCGCCTGTAGATATACGTCGGCACAATGGCACGGACAGGCACAACTACGTACCCGTAAGTGCCTGCCTTCCAGCGAGTGGGGGGTCCAATTCGCTGGCGGCGGTCCGTTTCACTTCAGGAGCGATCCGTGGTGAGTGGGCGGCCGTTGGTTTCTGGCCACCCCCTTGCGATCGCTCCTGGCGAATGATAAGCTTCCCATGCCTGTGTAGTGTAAACAAAGGCAGGAGGAAGTGATGTCACTCTCCTCGAGGCGGTCTTTTTGACCAGACGGCGAGGAGAGAAGACATCACAGTAAGCGCACCAACACTACACTGACACGTAGGTACACATAGGCACACAAATCACTCACAGTCACCCGCCGATCACCCCCTGCCCCTTCTCCCCCCCCCCCCCCCCCAGTCACAGTGTCACTGATTGCAGTAATCATTTATTTACTGATCACTGCATTTAGTGGCAGTTGTGACTGTAAAAAGTGTCAGGGCAGTTAGTGTTAGATCCCTTTAGGTCCAGGGTAGCCCCCCTATCCCCCCATAAAGGTTTAACCCCTTGATTGCCCCCCAGGTAACCCCTTTACTCCATTTTGCCAGTGTCATTAAGGAATTATTTTTCTGATCTGGGCCTTTTCCTCAACATGGGCACACATAAATTCATAACCTTGCCGACGTATTGGTTCATGCATCCAATTGACCATATGCCCATGTTCTCTATCTTCATGTCCAGGAAACGATACGAGCAGATCTTGCGGTTCATGCACTTCAACGACAATTAACTTTGTCGTCCTCGTGGAGACCCTGAATACGATTGGCTCTACAAAATTCGGCCCCTCATAAACCACTTCAACCAACGTTTTGCAGCCTTGTTTATTCCCCATCAAGTTGTCTGCGTTGATGAGTCCCTGATTAAGTTTTATGGTCGCTTGTCATTCAAACAATACATTCCCAACAAGCGTACCAGATACGGGGTCAAGCTCTATAAGTTCTGTGACAGGGCCACAGGCTATACATGGAGCTTTATGGTTTATGAGGGTAAATATAGTTACGTAGAGCCGGAGAACTGCCCTGACTACATAGGAAGCGCTGGCAAGATAGTGTGGAACTTGGTGTCACCCTTATTCGGAAAGGGGTACCACTTGTACGTGGACAATTATTACACCAGCGTGCCACTGTTTAGTCATTTGTTTGATCACCAGATTGGAGCATGTGGCACCGTGCGACCTAATCGCCGGGGCTTTCCCCAGGGGCTTGTAGATTCCCGTCTTAGGCTGGGGGAGAGAGCCTCCTTTAAGTCTAATAATTTGCTCGCTATGAAGTGGAGGGATAATAAGAATGTTTTTGTTCTTACCTCCCTTCGTACAGACATGACAGTCCAAATTTCTACGGCGACTGGTATTGTGGAGAAACCCCTCTGTGTACACGACTATAACAAAAATATGACCAATTGTTGGCGCCGTATCTAGTTGCCCGTAAGGTCAGACACTGGTACAAAAAAGTGTCTGTTTACTTATTTCAGTTGGCTTTGCTGAACGCTCATGTCCTATACAGAGCTTCAGGCGGGACTTTATCCTTTCTTATATTCCAGAAAGAGATTGTCACAGACCTTCTGTATCCAGACGGTTCTGCACCTCACCATTCCCAACCAAATGCAGTAAGCCGGCTGAATGAGAGGCATTTTCCGTATGTCATCCCGAGTACCCCTACCCAACAAACCCCAAAAGAAGATGTCATGTCTGTACCAAGCGCGGATATAGGCGGGACACCCGTTATTATTGTCCCTGCTGTCCTGCCAATCCTGGTGTTTGCATTGGTGAATGTTTTGAACGCTACCACACACTAGTGAAGTTTTAGCGTAGGGTACAGCATTTCACAGGCTAGGCACACTAACACAGAGTCTCCCAAGATGCCATCACATTTTGAGAGACCCGAACCGTTACAGTTGTTACAGTTACAAAAAAAATAAAAATAAAAAAAATAAAAACACAAAAAAATATAAAATATAAAAATATAAAAACCAAACAGTTTTTTTTTTTATTGTTCTCTCTCTCTCTCTATTGTTGCTCTTTTTTACTGTATTCTATTCTGCAATATTTTATTATGTTTTATCATGCTTGCTTTTCAGGTATGTCATTTTATTTATACTTTACTGTTTACTGTGTTTTATTGCTAACCATTTTTTTGTTTTCAGGTGTGCCATTCAGCTACAGCGCGGATTTATTTATCTTGACAGCAACAGTGTTTTCTCCTACGATACATAAAGCCATGACTCCAGTGCTGTAGGAGGTGATTTCACCACCACAGTTAAAAAAATAAAGAGAATATTTGCCAAAGCATGGGGGCAGCAGGGGCGGAGGAGCGATTTTGCTGCTAATGCAGCGTACATACGGTTGAAATTCCAATGGAGGGCTTGCCCGTGGAAAAATTAGACCGTGTGTACTCGGCATAACTTTTTTTGCGGGAGGATGCCCCCATGCTTCGGCATATATATATATATATATATATATATATATATATATATATATATTTTAGGCACAGGTTGCGTTAAAAAATGTACATTTTGATCCATGTATTGGCCAGTCTACTGATTGACTTTGGTACAACCAGCCAGTCAGTTTGTTCCCCAAACTATATATAAACTAAACCGGTCCTGCAATCCCATGATATCGGCACACCGAAGCTGATCTTTCCATCAGCTCCGGGTGCAGCCTTACTAAGGGGAAGGCCTGCACCCGGCTTCACAGTTTGTTTCCTACTGCGCATGCACGAGTCACGCTGCACTTTCTGAATGGTCCCGTTATCTTTTGGGACCTGCGTGTCTTCCAGAGGAAAAAGGGGGGTGGGGTAAGGAGAAGGGGCCGCAAATTGTGTAGATCGCCACATGATTGTGGTGATCTTACGCAGAAGTAAGAGTGGGTACCTGGTTTTGACAGGTATCTGCTCTCCCCTCCACCACTGCCACGTGGCACCTTTGGGGGGGGGGGGGGGGGGGTGAAACAAGTGACTATAAGCCATAATCATCAAAATTAACCACTTAAGGACTGAGCCTCTTTTTTTAGATGTGTTGTTTACAAGTTAAAAACATTTTTTTTGCTAGAAAATTACTTAGAACCCCTAAACATTATACATTTTTTTTCTAACACCCTAGAGAATAAAATGGTGGTCGTTGCAATACTTTCTGTCACACCGCATTTGTGCAGCGGTCTTACAAGCGCACTTTTTTTGGAAAAAAATACACTTTTTTGAATTAAAAAATAAGACAACAGTAATGTTACGCCGAGTAAATTGATACCCAACATGTCACGCTTCAAAATTGCGCCGGCTCGTGGAATGGCGACAAATTTTTACCTTTAAAAATCTCCATAAGCGTTGTTTAAAAAATTCTACCGGTTGCATGTTTAGAGCTACACAGGAGGTCTAGGGCTAGAATTATTTCTCTCACTCTACCGATGGCGGCGATACCTCACATGTGTGGTTTGAAAACCGTTTACGTATGCGGGCACTACTCAAGTATGGGTTCGCTTCTGGACGAGAGCGGAGCGTTTCCTATTTTTTTTTTACCTTTCAATTTTACACTTTAAAAAAATAAAAAAATTGTGTTACTTTTATTCCTATTAAAAGGAATGTAAATGTCCCTTGTAAGAAAAAAAAAGCATGACTGGACCTCTTAAATATGAGATCTGGGGTCAAAAAGACCTCAGATCTCATATTTATACTAAAATGCAATAAAAAAATTGTCATTAAAAAAACAAAAAGGTCCCTTTAAGAGCTGTGGGCGGAAGTGAGGTTTTGACGTCGCTTCCACCTTGCAATGTCATGGAGACGGGTGGGGGCCATCTTCTCCTTACTCTTCATGCCAAGGAAGGAGGAACATCCGATCGCCTTCACCGCTGCCAACGGCTCCGGTTAAGCCGAGGAGGGCACTGCAGCACGGCGGGAGAGGGGGCCCCTCTCCCACCACCAATAAGTGATTTTGTGGCAAATCCACTGCAGAGACCACTTTTATTTTGAAGCGGACAGCCAGATGAACAAGATGATACTGGGGTTTTGCCAGCACATGGCGGAATATAACTAAATCATATAGTGCTTGCCCTGCTGCGTTCTGCGCAATTTTTTGAAAAAACTTTCATCAAACTATGTGGCCTCAGTTGGCCCTGATGCAGACTTGATGGAAAACGTGAATCTCACGGCCCTTGAAGCTGTTCGTCCTGGCTTGCCCCCCCCCCCAAAGCGCCCGCGAGGTCAGAAACCAATACATGGAGTACTTTGTGGGTAGGGGGGGCCATTGATATGCCAGACAATGTCTGAGAGGCATTTTTTTAAATAAATATTTATTTGAAACTCCAATAATCTTTGTTTTCATTTACTGCTTGGCTTTGTTTTAGGTGTCTCCTAGGTTTTGTTGGTGTGTTTTTTTGGGCCTTTTTCTACAACAGTGCAAACCCAAGTTCAGAGCGAGATGAGGTGACAGTCTCTTCTTCAGATAATCTTATTATGTTGTGGGTCTGCTACACACACACACCTCGTCTTTGTTGATAATGTATGTAGTGCATTACTGACAAAAATATTGCTCATTTTCAGCACCATGGCAGAAATATGTGGGGGTCATGAAAATGGCGTGATTGGGGAAATTTTAACATCACTGTGGGTGTTATTTACTAAAGGCACATCCACTATGCACTACAAGTGCACTGCAAAAGTGCACCTGAAACTGCACTTGGAGTGCAAAGTGGATTTGCCTTTAGTAAATAACACTCATTGCCACAGAAAACAACTACTTTACTACAAATCCTGCTTTTGCACATTGAAAAAGGAAGACACACATTGTTGATCATTTAACTTTTTACTCAAAGCACATTCACATGTGCGTTTCGAAAAGGGTTTTACAACAAACCAACATATTTGGTGTATAGAAAACATTATTTTGGGTAACATTTTACAAAATTTGGCGTTTTTGTGTAAACAGGCATGTATCAAAGCATAACATACAGAACACAGGAACTTACAAAGTTCAACTTTGAAAAGTGAAGATAATATCAGACATGAGTATGTACAATCTGTGCTGATATTGCCTTCATCGGGTGGGGTGTCACCCCTGGAAAAGACAAATTTGGAAGATGCACACAAATTGAGAATCATGAAGTGGCCAGTTTCCTCCTGATCCCATGCCTAATGTCAACATTTGCTATCTCCCATCATGGGGTATCAATGTATGTGTTTTGGGGGTGCAATCCCTTCATCTCAGCCACTTTAGTAGCAAGGAAGGGGTTGCACCCACAAAACATGTACATTGATCCCCCATAATGGGAGATAGTACATGTTGACACACGGTGTGCATCTTCCAAATTTGGCTTTTCGGATAAATATAAAAGTGTTTTTGTAAATTTAAAAACAATGCTAGTTAGTTTGGGGTGTTTCAGACTCTCCCCAAAACATCAATGATGTGCTTCATTTTTTGTTTGACATCACTGATGTTTTTCTGTATATTCTCTAAATCGCGATTTCACCCCATTATCTCCCCAATGAGGATCTGGGCACTTTGACTAGTAAAATGCGATTCTTCCTCCACAACATCCACATCACCTAAAAAAAACAAAAAAACACACCATGTATTATAAATATGCAGACATACATTGATTAGCTTACCTGAAGCTGTGGTCTCCGACACTCACCTGTTGTGGTGCCAATTTCACAAATTTTTACAATCTCTCCTTCCTCCTCCTCCTCTGCTTCTGGTGTTGGTATTTCCCCTTCTTTGGGAGGTGTGGGGTCCCTGGTGTCCTCAGACGTCCCGAGTCTTCTCTCCCCTATGAGAATGTAAAAAAGGAATACTTAGCATACAGAGGGCAGAAATACGAATACGAAACATTGCTTGGAAGTGTGGTACAATTGTGTTTTTTGGCAGAGTTCAAAAGGTGAAAACATTATTTTTAACACTTTCTAAAGCAAGAATACTTACCTATTGTGTGAACAAATGTAGTCAAGTGCAAGTTGGCAAAACATCGTTTTTGGAGTGGGCTAACGAACGATGTTTATTACGAACGATTGAACCCATGAACATGTAAGTGGCCATTTTAAACTGTACAACATTAAATCAAAGCACATAGAGCAGTATGCAAGCAATAATAATAATAATAATAATAATAATATGAACACACGACAACTACTTACTTTTTTCAAGAACACGCTTGATCCTTCTGTACTGCTCGTGCTCCCTAAGTTTCAGGTCTGACCAGCGTTTTCTCAGTTGATCCTTGGATCATCGTACCCCAAAATTCCTCTGAAGACTCTTCACAACTTTAGTCATGATCTTGACCTTTCTGATATTTGGGTTTGGGTACGGTCCATACTTCCCATTATAGTCATTCCTCTTCCATATGTCCACCATCTCCAACATCTCTCCAAAATACATATTTGAGGCCTTAAATCTTCTCCTCCGGGATCTCCGCCATGTGCTCTCCCCACTGCGCCGAAAGAGAAGGGGCGGGGAATAGTCTAGAAAGAACGTCAGGGGTGGGCAGAGTTTCATACATGTGCACTGTATATAAAACGCAACACGCGTGTGTCATACGTACGATCTGTGAGCAGAGTGAGGAGCTGACGCGCTGATCGTTCACGTGAAGGTACAATTTTAACTTGATACATCACTAGCTTTTACTGCTTCTAGATAGACCTATGTTGGGACAAGATTAGGAGAGTTTAGCATGACATTATTATTAGGGTTTGTCTTGTGTTGTGCCTTGTGCAGACAAGATGGAAAAAAAAAAAATTTAAAAAATAATAAAAATTAAAAATAAAATAAAAATCTACAACTACATTTTCATTAAAAAATTTTTTATATTATATATATATATATATATATATATATATATATATATATATATATATATATATATATATATATACACACATACATATAATATATACATATACATACACACACACACATTTTACCATTTTGTTTGCTCATTACCTTTTGATAATAATAATAAAAAAAATAGGAATTATCTATTACCATTTACCAGCAAATGAAAGCCCAGTTTCTTCTGAAAGAAGACATGCTGGATGATCCACCCAGATACATGGATGTGATTATATGTCCAGTTCTACAGATATATGACAAAAGGTGGGAAGCTGACTGAGCAGAGATCTGTCCAAACACCTAAAAATGGTTGTGTGACACGTCCCATATACGTGTCGCAAAAAAAACAAAAAAACAAAAACAAACACACAACAAAAAGCCACCACACATACACACTAGGGGAATAAAAAAATAAAAAAATACCCCAACAACCAACCACCACACATACACATATTAGGGAAAATAAATAAATAAAAAAAAATGATATCCAACATATCAAATCATTCCCAGTGGCTCCACCCAAGGGTTGTACAGATTCTCAGACACTCCTCCCAAAATTGAAAAAATAAAAAATGGTTGTGAAACATCCCATATATGCATCACATTCAAAGAAATAATATTACTATCCGAGATATCAATCAGAATTTTCAGTCTCACCTCCCAAAACTAAAAAAAAAAGTGTTGAAATTGCTGCGAGTCTTCCTATACGAGTCCAAAAAAAAGTAAAAAAATAAAATAACAATAAATTGATATATGTTTAGTAGCCAAGCAATCAGTCATCATTTTCAGTTGCTCCGCCCAAAACTGTAAGGATTCTCAGTTACTCCATCCTATTTCTATGTAAATATAAGATTTCAATGTATATATTAAATTTATCTGTGTATATTAGATGTCTCTGAATAAATGTGTGTTCTCCGTGTATATTAGATTTCTATGTATATATTAGATTTCTATGTATATATTAGATTTCTATGTATATATGTGATTTCTATGTATATATGTGAGTTCTATGTATATATGTGAGTTCTCTGTGTATATTTGAAATCTAATATACACAGAGAACTCACATTTATACAAAGACATCTAATATTTACATTGAAATCTAATATTTACATTGAAATCAATGTAAATATTAAATATCTCTGTATAAATGTGAGTTCTCTGTGTATATTAGATTGCTATGTATATATTAGAGTTCAATGTAAATAATAAACCTTGAAATATATACGTTGATAAATCTATGTATATATTAGATCTGTATACTGTATTACTATTTCCATGTATACAGTAAATCTGTATATTAGATTTATACATTCTATTTTACTGTATATATTCAATTTCTCTGTATACATTAGCCATCTCTGTATACATTTCTCTGTATATTAGATATTAGTAGATCCGATTGTTTACAGCCTGGATCTGTCTCCCTGCTTTGCAGACTGGCAGTTATTACCTGATGATGTCATAGAGGGCGGGCGGTTTCCATGGCAACCTGTCAGTTTAAGTAGCATCTGCCGCTGCAGCTCAGTGTCATTTGAGTAGCAGACAGTGCAGAGTAAATACCTGTTTACTGACAGCTCTAGAGAATGAAAATTTTACAGATTTTTCTGATTTTTGCAGCGATTTTCCTGCTTTTTCCTGACAATGTCAAAGCCATCTACATCGAGGAAGCAGAGATGTTAGAGGAGGAACTCGCCAAGAGACACAGGAAAATTCTTGTCAATTCCACAGAATGTGATGTAAATTGCGGCTTAGGGACAAAAATAGAGACCCACTGCCTTGTGGTGCCAAAGCGTTTCTCCAAAGAAGACTTTGACCCTGAATGTGAAGAAAAACAGGTCGTATGCCACGGCATCCGGGAGTGCGAGCCGAGAAATTACTACTTGAACATCGGTGCCAGCACTACACTGGACTGCCAACCGGAAGTTCTGCCTGAACATGCAGAACAAACAATGTTATACAACTGGAAATATATTCCTGGAATCACCATAGATGATGGCATCTTTGAAGATGAAGACGAAATCATCAGCCATCAGCGCACCATTCCGCTTTACAATATCCAGGAGAGTCAGTCTGGGACATATAGGTGCACGATGGAGGACTCCAATGGTCACATGGTGAAGATCATCTACTTTGCCATTCGGGTGATAGACCCCAAACTCTATCCCCTACAGCTCAACAAAATTCCTACCCTGAAGGAAGAATGGCAGAAACAGGGAACAGGGGCAATTCTCAAAGAAAAGCTGCCATTGTTTACCTACAAAATGCAGTTACACATAATCCTTGGAGTTGGAATCGGGGCAAGTGTGCCACTAGCCATCATTTTATGTATCCTGTATCGCTGTTGTAGAAAAAGAAAAAAGCTGGGCGACGAGGAGACTGGGGGAGAAGAGCCAGCAACAGAGCCCTGGGAGACATATTCAGGAGCAACAGAGCCCTGGGCAACATATCCAGGGGCAACAGAGCCAGGGGCAACATATCCAGGGGCAACAGAGCCCTGGGAGACATATCCAGGGGCAACAGTGCCCTGGGCGACATATCCAGGGGCAACAGAGCCAGAGGCAACATATCCAGAAGCAACAGAGCCCTGGGCAACATATCCAGAAGCAACAGAGCCCTGGGCAACAGAGCCAGGGGCAACAGAGCCAGGGGCAACAGAGCCAGGGGCAACATATGCGCCGGCAGCAAAGGTGCCCGAACCAAAACCGCCTGCAGCAAAGGTGCCCGAACCAAAACCGCCTGCAGCAAAGGTGCCCGAACCAAAACCGCCTGCAGCAAAGGTGCCCGAACCAAAACCGCCTGCAGCAAAGGTGCCCGAACCAAAACCGCCTGCAGCAAAGGTGCCCGAACCAAAACCGCCTGCAGCAAAGGTGCCCGAACCAAAACCGCCTGCAGCAAAGGTGCCCGAACCAAAACCGCCTGCAGCAAAGGTGCCCGAACCAAAACCGCCTGCAGCAAAGGTGCCCGAACCAAAACCGCCTGCAGCAAAGGTGCCCGAACCAAAACCGCCTGCAGCAAAGGTGCCCGAACCAAAACCGCCTGCAGCAAAGGTGCCCGAACCAAAACCGCCTGCAGCAAAGGTGCCCGAACCAAAACCGCCTGCAGCAAAGGTGCCCGAACCAAAACCGCCTGCAGCAAAGGTGCCCGAACCAAAACCGCCTGCAGCAAAGGTGCCGGAACCAAAACCGCCTGCAGCAAAGGTGCCGGACCCAAAACCGCCTGCAGCAAAGGTGCCGGAACCAAAACCGCCTGCAGCAAAGGTGCCGGAACCAAAACCGCCTGCAGCAAAGGTGCCGGAACCAAAACCGCCTGCAGCAAAGGTGCCGGTACCAAAACCGCCTGCAGCAAAGGTGCCGGAACCAAAACCGCCTGCAGCAAAGGTGCCGGACCCAAAACCGCCTGCAGCAAAGGTGCCGGACCCAAAACCGCCTGCAGCAAAGGTGCCGGACCCAAAACCGCCTGCAGCAAAGGTGCCGGACCCAAAACCGCCTGCAGCAAAGGTGCCGGACCCAAAACCGCCTGCAGCAAAGGTGCCGGACCCAAAACCGCCTGCAGCAAAGGTGCCGGACCCAAAACCGCCTGCAGCAAAGGTGCCGGACCCAAAACCGCCTGCAGCAAAGGTGCCGGACCCAAAACCGCCTGCAGCAAAGGTGCCGGACCCAAAACCGCCTGCAGCAAAGGTGCCGGAACCAAAACCCCCTGCAGCAAAGGTGCCGGATCCAAAACCCCCTGCAGCAAAGGTGCCGGATCCAAAACCCCCTGCAGCAAAGGTGCCGGAACCAAAACCCCCTGCAGCAAAGGTGCCGGAACCAAAACCCCCTGCAGCAAAGGTGCCGGAACCAAAACCCCCTGCAGCAAAGGTGCCGGAACCAAAACCCCCTGCAGCAAAGGTGCCAGCACCAATACCGCCTGCAGCAAAGGTGCCAGCACCAATACCGCCTGCAGCAAAGGTGCCAGCACCAATACCGCCTGCAGCAAAGGTGCCAGAACCAAAACCCCCTGCAGCAAAGGTGCCAGAACCAAAACCGCCTGCAGCAAAGGTGCCAGAACCAAAACCGCCTGCAGCAAAGGTGCCAGCACCAAACCTGCCTGCAGCAAAGGTGCCAGCACCAAAACCGCCTGCAGCAAAGGTGCCAGCACCAAAACCGCCTGCAGCAAAACCGCCTGCAGCAAAAGCGACCGGAGGAGCAGTGCCTAAGAAAGCAGTGTCTGGTGGAAAGAAAGTGAAAAAGCCAGGAAGAAATTAGTCTGAGGGTGTAGGCTGAACAGCCACGGTCATATCTACCCATGTCTGCGTATGCCATAACATCACATTTATCACACCAGTGAAACCAACCAACAGGGCAATTTCCTGTTGCTTGGCAACCAATCAGCATCAGATTATTAAGGGCTCACACAGGCTGCGAGGGTGCTGTACTGGGGCGGGGGACTGTACTGGGGCACCCTGTACCGGCGGGAGACTGTACTGTTGGGGGGGTAGACTGTACTGGAGCACCCTGTACCGGCGGGAGACTGTACTGTTGGGGGGGGGGGGGATTAGACTGGGAGGGGGCTTTACTGTTGGGGGGGGGGGAATAGAATGGGAGGGGGGGGGGGCGACACTGTACTGCGGCACCCTGTACCGGCAGGAGACTGTACTGTTGGGGGGGAGGGAATAGACTGGGAGGGGGCTGTACTGTTGGGGGGGGGGAGGGAATAGAATGGGAGGGGGGGCGACACTGTACTGCGGCACCCTGTACCGGCGGGACACTGTACTGTTGGGGGGGGGGGGCTATGACTGGGAGGGGGGATTGTACTGGTGCCCCTCCTGTTGGGGGGGTGGCGGGCTGCAATGGGGCCCCTGTAGGGGGGGGGGCTGTAATAAGGCCCTGGTGGTGGTGGTGGGGAGGAGGGGGGGGGTCTATACTGACGCCATTGGAAGCCTGCATGATATGTCAGAGCACTGACACTCCACAACAGGAAGTGTCCGGTAATGTAATGACAGCTGTAGATTTAGGCTATAAGATTCTGATTGGTGCTCCATATCCCTGTAACAGAGGACAAGGCTGGGTGATCTGGTGTACACGGAGCACCCAGGGGCCACAAAGTACCTACCATGCACACTTAGTACTTACAATCATCTCTGCGGGGGAGGGGTATGGGGGTCCTGATGCGCAGATCTCTTCACTTGCAGCTTGCTGATCTTTTACTATTCCAGTGCAGCTCTGCACACAGACGCCAGCCCCCTCTAGCGGCCAAATCCTTTATATCAGCGGACCACAACTTCATAAGGGACATATGAGACTTCTATATTCTGTGGCTCTGTGAAAAATGAAATCTGCTTCCGGGTTGAAACAATCACTTCCTAGTCGCTTTCTAACGCTTTATCCCTAGAGCATGCGTGGCCCCCACCATGAATGTTCGGGGTTTGTCCCCGTCGTGAGCGCCGCCATCTTGCTGGCTAAAAAAAACCTGCGCTGTCAAAAAGCATCCGACCATCGGATAGCGTCCGCCCCGTACTGCGCAGGCGCAGCGCAATACGGAGAAGGAGACTGCGAAAGCGTCCGAAGAACGGCGTCTGCGCACGGGCGTCCGCCTGACTGTAAGCTCGTATCAACTCGGTGGGCGTGTCGTCAAAGTTGGGTGTCCCATCAGCAGCGGGCTGTCTTGATTTCTTCACGTCTCTCCCCGCCCATCATTGGTTGTTAGAAACGCCATCATCTTAACGACAGATGACACGCCTCCACAGCGGAGCTGCTCAGCCTCCTAGCTCCGCCCCCGACTCCGCCTCCTGTCATGAAGTTAAAGGGACCGTGAACTTCATAGGACTAATGGCTGGAGGTAAGATCACGTTGTATGGAGAGATTCAGCTAGTTAATCTTGTCTGATGTTTGTTTGATTGATTGATTTTTGTTATGTACATTTTGCCTATATATCTCTTTACTTCTAATACATGCAGACAGTTTTGCTGTTCCATATTGCTGGCATGGATTCTGATGAAGCATTAAAAAGCGAAACGTGTTAATCCTGCATGCTCACCTTCTGTAAACACAGACTGATTATGTTTCATCTAGGGTCATACCATTTTTAGGTGAATCTTATTTTATTAGAAAGCATATTTATAACATATACATGAGGTTACATATCATCCAATATTAACTGCTTCCTGTTCACTGCACAACAATATGTGTCAGCTGAATGACACACGTGGGCAAAAGGGTGTACTGGTACGTCCTGTAGGAAGCGGCACTGCGGGTCCGCCCGCCGCATTCTCCGTGACCGCGGGTCCCACGGAGAAATGCCTGCAATCATCTCACAGAGAGGTAGAATGAGAAGTGCCTATGTAAAGAAGGCATTTCCCATGTTCTGCCTAGTGATATGACAGAAATCACTGCTCTCTGTCACCGGGAGCAGTGATCGCTGTCATGTGTGTTGAAGCCCACCTTCATCGCCCCCTAGTGGGACTCATTTACACAGTAACACAGTGTGAAAAAAAATAATGTTTAAAAAACATTTTTTGAAAGAAAAAATTTTGGATTTTTTTTTTTTTTTTTTAGAAAAAAAATATATTTTTGGGAAAAAAATACATTTTTAACCACTTAAGGACCGCCGCTTGTAGATATATACGTCAGCACAATGGCACGGACAGGCCATCGCGGAGACCCCGAATACGATCGGCTCTACAAAATTCGGCCCCTCATAAACCACTTCAACCAACGTTTTGGAGCCTTGTTTATTCCCCATCAAGTTGTCTGTGTTGATGAGTCCCTGATTACATTTTCTGGCCGCTTGTCATTCAAACAGTACCAGATACGGGGTCAAGCTCTAAGTTCTGTGACAGGGCCACAGGCTATACATGGAGCTTTATGGTTTATGAGGGAAAAGATAGTCACGTAGAGCCGGAGAACTGCCCTGACTACATAGGAAGCGCTGGCAAGATAGTGTGGAACTTGGTGTCACCCTTATTCGGAAAGGGGTACCAGTTGTACGTGGACAATTATTACACCAGCGTGCCACTGTTTAGTCATTTGTTTGATCATCAGATTGGAGCATGTGGCACCGTGCGACCTAATCACCGGGGCTTTCCCCAGGGGCTTGTAGATTCCCGTCTTAGGCTGGGGGAGAGAGCCTGCTATCGGTGTAATATTATGCCTCCACTTCATAGCGAGCAAATTAAGAATGTTTTTGTTCTTACCTCCCTTCATGCAGACACGACGGTCCAAATTCCTACGGCGACTGGTATTGTGGAGAAACCCCTCTGTGTCCACAAATATAACCAAAATATGACCAATTGTTGGCGCCGTATCTAGTTGCCCGTAAGGCCAGACGCTGGTACAAAAAAGTGTCTGTTTACTTATTTCAGTTGGCATTGCTGAACGCTCATGTCCTATACAGAGCTTCAGGCGGGACTTTATCCTTTCTTATATTCCAGAAAGAGATTGTCACAGACCTTCTGTATCCAGACGGTTCTGCACCTCACCATTCCCAACCAAATGCAGTAAGCCGGCTGAATGAGAGGCATTTTCCATATGTCATCCCGAGTACCCCTACCCAACAAACCCCAAAAGAAGATGTCATGTCTGTACCAAGCGCGGATATAGGCGGGACACCCGTTATTATTGCCCACGCTGTCCTGCCAATCCTGGTGTTTGCATTGGTGAATGTTTTGAACGCTACCACACACTAGTGAAGTTTTAACGTAGGCTAGGACACACTTACACAGAGTCTCCCAAGATGCCATCGCATTTTGAGAGACCCGAACCGTTACAGTTGTTACAGTTACAAAAAAAAAAAAAAAAAAAAAAGTGTTTTTTTTTTTTTTTTTTTTACAAAAAAATCTAAAATATAAAAACCAAACATAGTTGTTTTATTCTCTCTCTATCTCTCTATTGTTGCTCTTTTTTACTGTATTCTATTCTGCAATATTTTATTATGTTTTATCATGCTTGCTTTTCAGGTATGTAATTTTATTTATACTTTACTGTTTACTGTGTTTTATTGCTAACCATTTTTTTGTTTTCAGGTGTGCCATTCAGCTACAGCGCGGATTTATTTATCTTGACAGCAACAGCGTTTTCTCCTACGATACATAAAGCCGTGACTCCAGTGCTGTAGGAGGTGATTTCACCACCACAGTTAAAAAAATAAAGAGAATATTTGCCAAAGCATGGGGGCAGCAGGGGCGGAGGAGCGATTTTGCTCCTAATGCAGCGTACATACGGTTGAAATTCCAATGGAGGGCTTGCCCGTGGAAAAATTAGACCGTGTGTACTCGGCTTAATTTTTTTGCGGGAGGATGCCCCCATGCTTCGGCATATATATTTTAGGCACAGGTTGCGTTAAAAAATGTTTTATTTTTTACTACTGTACATTTTGATCCATGTATTGGCCGGCCAGTCTACTGATTGACTTTGGTACAACCAGCCAGTCAGTTTGTTCCCCAAACTATATATAAGCTATACCGGTCCTGCAATCCTGTGATATTGGCACCCCAAGCTGATCTTTCCATCGGCTCCGGGTGCAGGCCTTACTAAGGGGAAGGCCTGCACCCAGCACTTTCTAAATGGTCCTGTTATCTTCTGGGACCTGCGTGTCTTCCAGAGGAAAAGGGGGGGGGGGGGTGGGGTAAGGAAAAGGGGCTGCAAATTGTGTAGATCGCCACATGATTGTGGTGATCTTACACAGAAGTAAGAGTGGGTACCTGGTTTTGACAGGTATCTGCTCTCCCCTCCACCACTGCCACGTGGCACCTTTCAAGGGGTAAAACAAGTGGAGCTTCCCCTTCTGGGTGGTGGTATTATGACTGTAAGCCATAATCAAAATTAACCACTTAAGGACTGAGCCTCTTTTTTTAGATGTGTTGTTTACAAGTTAAAAACATTTTTTTTGATAGAAAATTACTTAGAACCCCCAAACAGTATACATTTTTTTTCTAACACCCTAGAGAATAAAATGGTGGTCGTTGCCATATTTTCTGTCACACTGTATTTGTGCAGCGGTCTTACAAGTGCACTTTTTTTGGAAAAAAAAAGACACTTTTTTTAAATTAAAAAAAATAAGACAACAGTAATGTTACGCTGACTAAATTGATACCCAACATGTCACGCTTCAAAATTGCGCTAACTCGTGGAATGGCGACAAATTTTTACCTTTAAAAATCTCCATAAGCGATGTTTAAAAAATTCTACCGGTTGCATGTTTTGAGCTACACAGGAGGTCTAGGGCTAGAATTATTTCTCTCACTCTACCAATGGCGGCGATACCTCACATGTGTGGTTTGAAAACCGTTTACGTATGCGGGCACTACTCAAGTATGGGTTCGCTTCTGGACGCGAGCGGAGCGTTTCCTATTTTTTTTTTACCTTTCATTTTTACACTTTAAAAAAATAAAATAAAAAATTGTGTTACTTTTCTTCCTATTAAAAGGAATGTAAATGTCCCTTGTAAGAGAAAAAAAAAAGCATGACAGGACCTCTTAAATATGAGATCTGGGGTCAAAAAGACCTCAGATCTCATATTTACACTAAAATGCAATAAAATGCAAAAAATAAAAAATTGTCATTTAAAAAAAAAAATAAAAATAAAAATGTCCCTTTAAGAGCTGTGGGCGGAAGTGAGGTTTTGACGTCGCTTCCACCTTGCAATGTCATGGAGACGGGTGGGGGCCATCTTCTCCTCACTCTCCATGCCAAGTAAGGAGGAACATCCGATTGCCTTCACCGCTGCCAACGGCTCCGGTTAAGCAGAAGAGGGCACTGCAGCACGGCGGGAGGGGGGGCCCCTCTCCCACCACCAATAAGTGATTTTGTGGCAAATCCACTGCAGAGACCACTTTTATTTTGAAGCGGACAGTCAGATGAACAAGATGATACTGGGGTTTTGCCAGCACATGGCGGAATATAACTAAATCATATAATGCTTGCCCTGCTGCGTTCTGCGCAATTTTTTGAAAAAACATTCATCAAACTTTGTGGCCTCAGTTGGCCCTGATGCAGACTTGATGGAAAATGTGAACCTCACGGCCCTTGAAGCCGTTTGTCCTGGCTTGCCCCCCCCCCCCCCCCAAAGCGCCCGCGAGGTCAGAAACCAACACACGGAGTACTTTGTGGGTAGGGGGGCCATTGATATGCCAGACAATGTCCGAGAGGCATTTTTTTAAATAAATATTTATTTGAAACTCCAATAATCTTTGTTTTCATTTACTGCTTGGCTTTGTTTTAGGTGTCTCCTAGGTTTTGTTGATATGTTTTTTTTGGGACTTTTTCTACAACAGTGCAAACCCAATTTCAGAGCGAGATGAGGTGACAGTCTCTTCTTCAGATAATCTTATGTTGTGGGTCTGCTACACACACACACCTCGTCTTTGTTGATAATGTATGTAGTGTATTACTGACAAAAATATTGCTCATTTTCAGCATCATGGCAGAAATATGTGGGTTCATGAAAATGGCGTGATTGGGGAAATGTTAACATCACTGTGGGTGTTATTTACTAAAGGCACATCCACTATGCACTACAAGTGCACTGCAAAAGTGCACCTGAAACTGCACTTGGAGTGCAAAGTGTATTTGCCTTTAGTAAATAACACTCATTGCCACAGAAAACAACTACTTTACTACAAATACTGCTTTTGCACATTGAAAAAAGGAAGCCACACATTGTTGATAATTTAACTTTTTACTCAAAGCACATTCACATGTGCGTTTAGAAAAGGGTTTTACAACAAACCAACATATTTGGTGTATAGAAAACATGATTTTGGGTAACATATTACAAACTTGGCATTTTTGTGTAAACAGGCATGTATCAAAGCATAACATACAGAACACAGGAACTTACAAAGTTCAACTTTGAAAAGTGAAGATAATATCAGACATCAGTATGTACAAAATAAGCTGATATTGCCTTCATTGGATGGGGTGTCACCCCTGGAAAAGCCAAATTTGGAAGATGCACACAAATTGAGAATCATAAAGTGGCCAGTTTTCTCCTGATCTCATGCCCAATGCCAACATGTGCTATCTTCCATCATGGGGTATCAATGTACGTGTTTTGGGGGTGCAACGCCTTCATCTCAGCCACTTTAGTAGCAAGGAAGGGGTTGCACCCACAAAACATGTACATTGATCCCCCATGATGGGAGATAGTACATGTTGACACACGGTGTGCATCTTCCAAATTTGGCTTTTCGAAAAAATATAAAAGTGTTTTTGTAAATTTAAAAACAATGCTAGCTAGTTTGGGGTGTTTCAGACTCTCCCCAAAACATCAATGATGTGCTTCATTTTTTTGTTGAACATCACTAATGTTTTTCTGTATATTCTCTAAATCGTGATTGCACCCCATTATCTCCCCAATGAGGATCTGGGCACTTTCACTGGTAAAATGCGATTCTTCCTCCACAACATCCACATCACCTAAAAAAAAAAAAAAAAAAAAACCCCAAAAAAACAAACAAACAAAAAAACAACACACCATGTATTATATAAATATGCAGACATACATTGATTAGCTTACCTGAAGCTGTGGTCTCCGACACTCACCTGTTGTGGTGCCAATTTCACAAATTTCGACAATCTCTCCTTCCTCCTCTGCCTCTGGTGTTGGCATTTCCCCTTCTTTGGGAGGTGTGGGGTCCCTGGTGTCCTCAGACGTCCCGAGTCTTCTCTCCCCTATGAGAATGTAAAAAAGGAATACTTAGCATACAGAGGACAGAAATAGGAATATGAAACATTGCTTGGAAGAAGTGTGGTACAATTGTGTTTTTTGGCAGAATTCAAAAGGTGAAAACATTATTTTTAACACTTTCTAAAGCAAGAATACTTACCTATTGTGTGAACAAATGTAGTCAAGTGCAAGTTGGCAAAACATAGTTTTTGGAGTGGGCTAACGAACGATTGAACCCATGAACACGAAAGTGCCCATTTTAAACTTTACAACATGAAATCAAAGCACATGGAGCAGTATGCAAGCAATAATTATTATTATTATAATAATAACACACGACAACTACTTACTTTTTTGAAGAACTCGCTTCATCCTTCTGTACTGATCGTGCTCCCTCAGTTTCGGGTCTGACCAGCGTTTCCTTAGTTGATCCTTGGATCATCGTACCCCAAAATTCTTCTGAAGACTCTTCACAACTTTAGTCATGATCTTGGCCTTTCTGATATTTGGGTTTGGGTACGGTCCATACTTCCCATCATAGTCGTTCCTCTTCCATATGTCCACCATCTCCAACATCTCTCCAAAATACATATTTGAGGCCTTAAATCTTCTCCAGGATCGGGACGTTTCTGGCTCCGGGCTTTCCTCGTCCTTCTCCTCGGTAGTGGAATTATCATGCCCCTGCTGTGTCTCCGCCATGTGCTCTACCCACTGCGCCGAAAGAGAAGGGGCGGGGAATAGTCTAGAAAGAACGTCACGAGTGGGCAGAGTTTCATACATGTGCACTGTATATAAAACGCAACAAGCGTGTGTCATACGTACGATCTGTGAGCAGAGTGAGGAGCTGACACGCCGATCGTTCACGTGAAGGTACAATTTTAACTTGATACATCACTAGCTTTTACTGCTTCTAGATAGACCTATGTTGGGACAAGATTAGGAGAGTTTAGCATGACATTATTATTAGGGTTTGTCTTGTGTTGTGCCTTGTGCAGACAAGATGGAAAAAAAAAATTTAACTTAAAAAAAATAATAAAAAATCTACAGCTACATTTTCATAAAAAAATATATATATATATATACACATACATATACACACACACACATATACATACATATACATACATATACACACACACACACATACATACATACACATTTTACCATTTTGTTTCCTCATTATCTTTTGATAATAATAATAATAAAAAAAAATAGGAAATATCTATTACCATTTACCAGCAAATGAAAGCCCAGTTTCTTCTGAAAGAAGACATGCTGGATGATCCACCCAGATACATGGATGTGATTATATGTCCAGTTCTACAGATATATGACAAAAGGTGGGAAGCTGACTGAGCAGAGATCTGTCCAAACACCTAAAAATGGTTGTGTGACACGTCCCATATACGTGTCGCAAAAAAACAAAAAAACAAACACAACAAAAAGCCACCACACATACACAGTAGGGGGAAAAATAAAAATAAAAAATACCCCAACAACCAACCAACCACCACACATACACATATTAGGGAAAATTAAAAAAATAATTATATCCAACATATCAAATCATTCCCAGCGGCTCCACCCAAGGGTTGTACAGATTCTCAGACACTCCTCCCAAAATTGAAAAAATAAAAAATGGTTGTGAAACATCCCATATATATGCATCACATTCAAAGAAATAATATTACTATCCGAGATATCAATCAGAATTTTCAGTCTCACCTCCCAAAACTAAAAAAAAAAAAAAAAAAAGTGTTGAAATTGTTGCGAGTCTTCCTATACGAGTCCAAAAAAAAAGTAAAAAATAAATAAAATAAAAATAAATTGATATATGTTTAGTAGCCAAGCAATCAGTCATCATTTTCAGTTGCTCCGCCCAAAACTGTAAGGATTCTCAGTTACTCCATCCTATTTCTATGTAAATATAAGATTTCAATGTATAGATTAATTTATCTGTGTATATTAGATGTCTCTGAATAAATGTGTGTTCTCTGTGTATATTCGATTTCTATGTATATATGTGATTTCTATGTATATATTAGATTTCTATGTATATATGTGAGTTCTCTGTGTATATTTGAAATCTAATATATACATAGCAATCTAATATACACAGAAAACTCACATTTATACAGAGACATCTAATATTTACATTGAAATCTAATATTTACATTGAAATCAATGTAAATATTAAATATCTCTGTATAAATGTGAGTTCTCTGTGTATATTAGATTGCTATGTATATATTAGAGTTCAATGTAAATAATAAACCTTGAAATTAATATATACGTTGATAAATCTATGTATATATTAGATTTATCTGTATACTGTATTACTATTTCCATGTATACAGTAAATCTGTATATTAGATTTATACATTCTATTTTACTGTATATATTCAATTTCTCTGTATACATTAGCCATCTCTGTATACATTTCTCTGTATATTAGATATTAGTAGATCCGATTGTTTACAGCCTGGATCTGTCTCCCTGCTTTGCAGACTGGCAGTTATCACCTGATGATGTCATAGAGGGCGGGCGGTTTCCATGGCAACCTGTCAGTTTAAGTAGCATCTGCCGCTGCAGCTCAGTGTCATTTGAGTAGCAGACAGTGCAGAGTAAATACCTGTTTACTGACAGCTCTAGAGAATGAAAATTTTACAGATTTTTCAGATTTTTGCAGCGATTTTCCTGCTTTTTCCTGACAATGTCAAAGCCATCTACATCGAGGAAGCAGAGATGTTAGAGGAGGAACTCGCCAAGAGACACAGGAAAATTCTTGTCAATTCCACAGAATGTGATGTAAATTGCGGCTTAGGGACAAAAATAGAGACCCACTGCCTTGTGGTGCCAAAGCGTTTCTCCAAAGAAGACTTTGACCCTGAATGTGAAGAAAAACAGGTCGTATGCCACGGCATCCGGGAGTGCGAGCCGAGAAATTACTACTTGAACATCGGTGCCAGCACTACACTGGACTGCCAACCGGAAGTTCTGCCTGAACATGCAGAACAAACAATGTTATACAACTGGAAATATATTCCTGGAATCACCATAGATGATGGCATCTTTGAAGATGAAGACGAAATCATCAGCCATCAGCGCACCATTCCGCTTTACAATATCCAGGAGAGTCAGTCTGGGACATATAGGTGCACGATGGAGGACTCCAATGGTCACATGGTGAAGATCATCTACTTTGCCATTCGGGTGATAGACCCCAAACTCTATCCCCTACAGCTCAACAAAATTCCTACCCTGAAGGAAGAATGGCAGAAACAGGGAACAGGGGCAATTCTCAAAGAAAAGCTGCCATTGTTTACCTACAAAATGCAGTTACACATAATCCTTGGAGTTGGAATCGGGGCAAGTGTGCCACTAGCCATCATTTTATGTATCCTGTATCGCTGTTGTAGAAAAAGAAAAAAGTTGGGTGACGAGGAGACTGGGGGAGAAGAGCCAGCAACAGAGCCCTGGGCAACATATCCAGGGGCAACAGAGCCCTGGGAGACATATTCAGGAGCAACAGAGCCAGGGGCAGCATATCCAGAAGCAACAGAGCCCTGGGCAACATATCCAGGGGCAACAGAGCCCTGGGCAACATATCCAGGGGCAACAGAGCCCTGGGCAACATATCCAGAAGCAACAGAGCCAGAAGCAACAGAGCCAGGGGCAACAGAGCCAGGGGCAACAGAGCCAGGGGCAACAGAGCCAGGGGCAACATATGCGCCGGCAGCAAAGGCGCCGGCAGCAAAGGCGCCAGAACCAAAACCGCCTACAGCAAAGGTGCCAGAACCAAAACCGCCTACAGCAAAGGTGCCAGAACCAAAACCGCCTGCAGCAAAGGTGCCCGAACCAAAACCGCCTGCAGCAAAGGTGCCCGAACCAAAACCGCCTGCAGCAAAGGTGCCCGAACCAAAACCGCCTGCAGCAAAGGTGCCCGAACCAAAACCGCCTGCAGCAAAGGTGCCCGAACCAAAACCGCCTGCAGCAAAGGTGCCGGAACCAAAACCGCCTGCAGCAAAGGTGCCGGAACCAAAACCGCCTGCAGCAAAGGTGCCGGAACCAAAACCGCCTGCAGCAAAGGTGCCGGAACCAAAACCGCCTGCAGCAAAGGTGCCGGAACCAAAACCGCCTGCAGCAAAGGTGCCGGAACCAAAACCGCCTGCAGCAAAGGTGCCGGAACCAAAACCGCCTGCAGCAAAGGTGCCGGAACCAAAACCGCCTGCAGCAAAGGTGCCGGAACCAAAACCGCCTGCAGCAAAGGTGCCGGAACCAAAACCGCCTGCAGCAAAGGTGCCGGAACCAAAACCGCCTGCAGCAAAGGTGCCGGAACCAAAACCGCCTGCAGCAAAGGTGCCGGAACCAAAACCGCCTGCAGCAAAGGTGCCGGAACCAAAACCGCCTGCAGCAAAGGTGCCGGAACCAAAACCGCCTGCAGCAAAGGTGCCGGAACCAAAACCGCCTGCAGCAAAGGTGCCGGAACCAAAACCGCCTGCAGCAAAGGTGCCGGAACCAAAACCGCCTGCAGCAAAGGTGCCGGAACCAAAACCGCCTGCAGCAAAGGTGCCGGTACCAAAACCGCCTGCAGCAAAGGTGCCGGAACCAAAACCGCCTGCAGCAAAGGTGCCGGTACCAAAACCCCCTGCAGCAAAGGTGCCGGTACCAAAACCCCCTGCAGCAAAGGTGCCGGAACCAAAACCCCCTGCAGCAAAGGTGCCGGAACCAAAACCCCCTGCAGCAAAGGTGCCGGAACCAAAACCCCCTGTAGCAAAGGTGCCGGAACCAAAACCCCCTGCAGCAAAGGTGCCGGAACCAAAACCGCCTGCAGCAAAGGTGCCAGCACCAAAACCGCCTGCAGCAAAGGTGCCAGCACCAAAACCGCCTGCAGCAAAGGTGCCAGCACCAAAACCGCCTGCAGCAAAAGCGACCGGAGGAGCAGTGCCTAAGAAAGCAGCGTCTGGTGGAAAGAAAGTGAAAAAGCCAGGAAGAAATTAGTCTGAGGGTGTAGGCTGAACAGCATCGGTCATATCTACCCATGTCTGCGTATGCCATAACATCACATTTATCACACCAGTGAAACCAACCAACAGGGCAATTTCCTGTTGCTTGGCAACCAATCAGCGTCAGATTATTAGGGGTTACACAGACTGCGAGGGTGCTGTACTGGGGTGGGGGACTGTACTGGGGCACCCTGTACCGGCGGGAGACTGTACTGTTGGGGGGGGTAGACTGTACTGGAGCACCCTGTACCGGTGGGAGACTGTACTGTTGGGGGGGGGGACTGTACTGGGGCACCCTGTACCGGCGGGAGACTGTACTGTTGGGGGGGGGGGGGGGACTGTACTGGGGCACCCTGTACCGGCGGGAGACTGTACTGTTGGGGGGGGGGGGCTATGACTGGGAGGGGGACTGTACTGGGGCCCCTTTAGTGGGAGGGGGGACTGTACTGGTGCCCCTCCTGTTGGGGGGGCGGCGGGCTGTAATGGGGCCCCTGTAGGGGGGGTGGGGCTGTAATAAGGCCCTGGTGGTGGTGGGGAGGAGGGGGGGGGGGTCTATACTGACGCCATTGGAAGCCTGCATGATATGTCAGAGCACTGACACTCCACAACAGGAAGTGTCCGGTAATGTAATGACAGCTGTAGATTTAGGCTATAAGAGATTCTGATTGGTGCTCCATATCCCTGTAACAGAGGACAAGGCTGGGTGATCTGGTGTACACGGAGCACCCAGGGGCCACAAAGTACCTACCATGCACACTTAGTACTTACAATCATCTCTGCGGGGGAGGGGTATGGGGGTCCTGATGAGCAGATCTCTTCACTTGCAGCTTGCTGATCTTTTACTATTCCAGTGCAGCTCTGCACACAGACGCCAGCCCCCTCTAGCGGCCAAATCCTTTATATCAGCGGACCACAACTTCATAAGGGACATATGAGACTTCTATATTCTGTGGCTCTATGAAAAATGAAATCTGCTTCCGGGTTGAAACAATCACTTCCTAGTCGCTTTCTAACGCTTTATCCCTAGAGCATGCGTGACCCCCACCATGAATGTTCGGGGTTTGTCCCCGGCGTGAGCGCCGTCATCTTGCTGGCTAAAAAAACCTGCGCTGTCAAAAAGCATCCGACCATCGGATAGCGTCCGCCCCGTACTGCGCAGGCGCAGCGCAATACCAAGAAGGAGACTGCGAAAGCGTCCGAAGAACGGCGTCTGCGCACGGGCGTCCGCCTGACTGTAAGCTCGTATCAACTCGGTGGGCGTGTCGTCAAAGTTGGGTGTCCCATCAGCAGCGGGCTGTCTTGATTTCTTCACGTCTCTCCCCGCCCATCATTGGTTGTTAGAAACGCCATCATCTTAACGACAGATGACACGCCTCCACAGCGGAGCTGCTCAGCTTCCTAGCTCCACCCCCGACTCCGCCTCCTGTCATGAAGTTAAAGGGACCGTGAACTTCATAGGACTAATGGCTGGAGGTAAGATCACGTTGTATGGAGAGATTCAGCTAGTTAATCTTGTCTGATGTTTGTTTGATTGATTTTTGTTATGTACATTTTGCCTATATATCTCTTTACTTCTAATACATGCAGACAGTTTTGCTGTTCCATATTGCTGGCATGGATTCTGATGAAGCATTAAAAAGCGAAACGTGTTAATCCTGCATGCTCACCTTCTGTAAACACAGACTGATTATGTTTCATCTAGGGTCATACCATTTTTAGGTGAATCTTATTTTATTAGAAAGCATATTTATAACATATACATGAGGTTACATATCATCCAATATTAACCGCTTCCTGTTCACTGCACAACAATATGTGTCAGCTGAATGACACATGTGGGCAAAAGGGTGTACTGGTACGTCCTGTAAGAAGCCGCACTGCGGGTCCGCCCGCCGCATTCTCCGTGACAGCGGGTCCGCCCGCCGCATTCTCCGTGACCGCGGGTCCAACGGAGAAATGCCTGCGATCATCTCACAGAGAGGTAGAATGAGAAGTGCCTATGTAAAGAAGGCATTTCCCATGTTCTGCCTAGTGATATGACAGAAATCACTGCTCTCTGTCACCGGGAGCAGTGATCGCTGTCATGTGTGTTGAAGCCCACCCCCCCAGTTAGAATCACTCCCTAGGACACACTTAACCCCTTTATCGCCCCCTAGTGGGACTCATTAACACAGTGTAAAAAAAAAGTATACGTTTTTAACCACTTAAGGACCGCCGCCTGTAGATATACGTCGGCACAATGGTACGGACAGGCACAACCACGTACCCGTAAGTGCCTGCCTTCCAGCAGGTGGGGGGGGGGTCCAATTCGCTGGCGGCGGTGGTCCGTTTCGCTTCAGGAGCGATCCGTGGTGAGGGGGCGGCCATTGGTTTCTGGCCACCCCCTTGCGATCGCTCCTGGCGAATGATAAGCTTCCCATGCCTGTGTAGTGTAAACAAAGGCAGGAGGAAGTGATGTCACTCTCCTCGAGGCGGTCGTTTTGACCAGACGGCGAGGAGAGAAGACATCACAGTAAGCGCACCAACACTACACTGACACGTAGGTACACATAGGCACACAAATCACTCACAGTCACCCCCCCCCCCGATCACCCCCTGCCCCCCCCCCCCCCCCAGTCACAGTGTCACTGATTGCAGTAATCATTTATTTACTGATCACTGCATTTAGTGCCAGTTGTGACTGTAAAAAGTGTCAGGGCAGTTAGTGTTAGGTCCCTTTAGGTCCAGGGTAGCCCCCTACCCCCCCCCCCCCAATAAAGGTTTAACCTCTTGATTGCCCCCCAGGTAACCCCTTTACTCCCTTTTGCCAGTGTCACTAAGCAATCGTTTTTCTGATCGCTGCATTAGTATCACTGGTGCCGCTAGGTAGCTAGTTCTTTTTTAGGTTCACCGCCAGGTTTTTATAGTGTTAGGTACCCCCATATAATACCTAATAAAGATTTTAACCCCCTGATTGCCCCTAGAGTTAACCCTTTCACCAGTGATCACCGTATAAGTGTCACTGGTGATGCTGGTTAGCCATTTACTTACTTAGTTATTTAGGTTCCCCATCAGGTTTTTATATAGCGTCAGGGACCCCCATATACTACCTAATAAAGGTTTAACCCCCTGATTGCCCCTAGCTAACCCTTTCACCATGATCACCGTATAAGTGTTACGGGGGACGCTGGTTAGTTAGTTTGCTTTTTATAGCATCAGGGCACCTGCCATTTATTACCCAATAAAGGTTTAACCCCCTGATCGCCCAGCGGGTGATATCAATTAGGTTTTAGGGTCAGATAGGGTCTGCGTTGCCCCACCAGGTTAGTGCCAGTACCGCTAACACCCACGCGCAAAGCAGACACCTCCCTTAGTGGTATAGTATCTGAACAGATCAATATCTGATCTGATCAGATCTATATTAGCGTCCCCAGCAGTTTAGGGTTCCAAAAAACGCATTGTTAGCGGGATCAGCCCAGATACCTGCTAGCGCCTGCGTTTTGCCCCTCCGCCCAGCCCACCCAAGTGCAGTATCGATCGATCACTGTCACTTACAAAACACTAAACACATAACTGCAGCGATCGCAGTCAGGCCTGATACCTGCAATCGCTAACAGTTTTTTTTGGTAGCATTTTTTACAGTCGCTGACAGCCTAGGTGCTTTTTTACCTGTGAGTCTCACTAGTGTACCACTAAATTTAGAACCCAAAATGGCAAATCGAAGGTACACTAGTGAAGAGGCCTACACGTTTCTGAGCATGACAGATAGTGAAGAGAAGGTCACTCATCTGTCAGATTCAGGCTCAGAATACGATCCTGTAGAGGACAGCGGCTCCATGACAGACGAAGGTGAGGTCCCTACTAAGGTCAGGTGTACCCGATCTCGATCTTCTGGCATTGAGGTGCAAGAACCGCAGGTCCCTTGTATGGAGCAGAGAGCCAGTACTAGCGCCACTCATCCTTCTGGTGAACTGGCACGTACCAGCGGCCTAGTACACCCTGGACATACATGCAGCACTGCAGTAACACGTGGTGGCGTGGCGAGTCCCATAAGTGCAGTTCAAGCTGGCGAGGTGGCAAGCACAAGTAGTGTCCCGCTGCCACCAAGAAGAAGACAAAGGCAGGCCCGTTGTTCCCATAGTGCCCTTCCTGCAGAATTTGCCAATCCTGATTTGGTGCCCACCACTTCTGCAGTATCCGTACTTCCACTGGCCAACCCGGTATTCAGGTGGAAAAAGCTGATTTTACACCACTTGATTTTTATTCGCTGTTTTTCACGGAAGATCTCTATAGATCTATTGTGGACCAAACTAATTTATATGCTGCTCAACACATCGCCGCTAATCCCCAGTTGCCTTCCCTTGCCAGAGATTGGAAACCAATTACGGTTTCCGAATTTAAGACCTTTCTGGGCCTTTTCCACAACATGGGTATACATAAATTCATGACCTTACCGACGTATTGGTCCACGCATCCAATTGACCATATGCCCATGTTCTCTATCTCCATGTCCAGGAAACGATACGAGCAGATCTTGCGGTTCATGCACTTCAACGACAATGAACTTTGTCGTCCTCTGAATGCGATCGGCTCTACAAAATTTGGCCCCTCATAAACCACTTCAACCAACGTTTTGCAGCCTTGTTTATTCGCCATCAAGTTGTCTGTGTTGACGAGTCCCTGATTACATTTTCTGGCCGCTTGTCATTCAAACAATACATTCCCAACAAGCGTACCAGATACGGGGTCAAGCTCTATAAGTTCTGTGACAGGGCCACAGGCTATACATGGAGCTTTACGGTTTATGAGGGAAAAGATAGTTACGTAGAGCCGGAGAACTGCCCTGACTACATAGAAAGCGCTGGCAAGATAGTGTGGAACTTGGTGTCACCCTTATTCGGAAAGGGGTACCACTTGTACGTGGACAATTATTACACCAGCGTGCCACTGTTTAGTCATTTGTTTGATCACCAGATTGGAGCATGTGGCACCGTGCAACCTAATCACCGGGGCTTTCCCCAGGGACTTGTAGATTCCCGTCTTAGGCTGGGGGAGAGAGCCTCCTTGCGGTGTGATAATCTGCTCGCTATGAAGTGGAGGGATAATAAGAATGTTTTTGTTCTTACCTCCCTTCGTGCAGACATGACAGTCCAAATTTCTACGGTGACTGGTGTTGTGGAGAAACCCCTCTATGTCCATGAATATAACCAAAATATGACCAATTGTTGGCGCCGTATCTAGTTGCCCGTAAGGCCAGACGCTGGTACAAAAAACAAAAAAGTGTCTGTTTACTTATTTCAGTTGGCATTGCTGAACGCTCATGTCCTATACAGAGCTTCAGGCGGGACTTTATCCTTTCTTATATTCCAGAAAGAGATTGTCACAGATCTTCTGTATCCAGACGGTTCTGCACCTCACCATTCCCAACCAAATGCAGTAAGCCGGCTGAATGAGAGGCATTTTCCGTATGTCATCCCGAGTACCCCTACCCAACGAACCCCCCAAAGAAGATGTTGTGTCTGTACCAATCGCGGATATAGGCGGGACACCCATTATTATTGTCCACGTTGTCCTGCGAATCCTGGTGTTTGCATTGGTGAATGTTTTGAACGCTACCACACACTAGTGAAGTTTTAGTGTAGGGTACATCATTCCACAGGCTAGGACACACTTAGCCCTTGTACACACGGTGGGAGAATCCGTCGGAATGTGTCCTATCAGACCATGTTGTCGGGTAATCCGACTGTGTGTGGTATGCTTTGGACTGATTCCGTCTGAATATCCGCCGGACCCAATTTTCCAACTTGTTGGAAATATTTTCCGACCAACTGGTTCGATCGGACATACTCCGATCATATGTAGAGAATTTTGATCGGACCAAGTGCCACGTATGCTCAGATCAAATTCCTACATCAAAGCTATTGGCTACTAGCCTGCACGTAGTCCCATCGTAACGAAATTACGTCACCACGTTCTGAATGATCGGATTTTTGGACAACTTAGTCCGACCGTGTGTATGCAACAGTTTCGGACAAGATCCGACGGACAGAATCCGACAGACAGAATCCGACGGATTTGGTTGTCGAAATGTCCGACCGTGTGTACAAGGGCTTACACAGGGTCTCCCAAGATGCCATCGCATTTTGACAGACCCGAACTGTTAGGCCGCGTACACACGCGCGGAGTGTTCGCCCAACTTTGTCCGTCCAACAGTTTCGGCAAACAGTCCGCTCAAACTTAGCATGGACGGACATGGCCACACACGACGGACGAACAGTTTGCTGAAACCGTGCGCGATGACGTGAACGGCACGTACGACGGGACGAAAAATACGACGTCCTATACACTGCATTATAGCTTTCGGCGTGAAAATCCTTTCTGAGCATGCGCGCAACTTTGTTTGACGAACAAGCCTACACACGAGCGGACTGTTCGCTGAAACAAGGTTTCAGCGGACAGTTTTACGGAATTTCCGAAAAACCTTGTCCGTCAAACTGTCCGCTGAAACTGTCCGCTGAAAGCCCACACACGAGCGGACTGTCCGCCCAAACACTGTTCAGCGGACAAAGTTGGACGAACAGTCCGCCCGTGTGTACGCGGCCTTACAGTTGTTACAGTTACAAAAAAAAAGTGTATAAAAAAAAAAACACAAAAAAATATAAAATATAAAAACCAAAAATAGTTGTTTTATTGTTCTCTCTCTATTCTCTCTCTATTGTTGCTCTTTTTTACTGTATTCTATTCTGCAATATTTTATTATGTTTTATCATTCTTGCTTTTCATATTGCTGACTTATTGTTAACCATTTTTTTTTTCAGGTGTGCCATTCAGCTGCAGCGCGGATTTATTTATCTTGACAGCAACAGCATTTTCTCCTACAATACATAAAGCCATGACTCCAGTGCTGTAGGAGGTGATTTCACCACCACAGTTAAAAAAAAAAGAGAATATATGCCGAAGCATGGGGGCAGCAGGGGCGGAGGAGCGATTTTGCTCCTAATGCCGCGTACATACGGTCGAAATTCCGACGAAGGGCTTGCTCGTGGAAAAGTTAGACCGTGTGTACTCGGCATAACTTTTTTGTGGGAGGATGCTCCCATGCTTCGGCATATATATATTTTAGGCACAGGTTGCGTTAAAAAATGTTTTATTTTTTACTATTTTTTTTTTGGTATTTGCTTTGCAGGCATGGTATGGTAAGGTCTTACTGTTATACTGTAATGTTACTTTGTTTTAATGTTAACCCTAATTTGCTTAGCAGGTACGTTGTTGAGTTGCAGCGCGGATTTATTTATCTTGACAGCAACAGCGTTTGCTCCCATGATACATAAAGCCGTGACTCCAACGCTGTAGGAGGTGATTTCACCACCACAGTTAAAAAAAAAAAAGAGCATATATGCCGAAGCATGGGGGCAGCAGGGGCGGAGGAGCGATTTTGCTCTTAATGCCGCGTATATACGGTCAAAATTCCGATGGAGGGCTTGCCCATGGAAAAGTTCGACCGTGTGTACGCAGCATAACTTTTTTGCGGGAGGATGCCCCCATGCTTCGGCATATATAAATGGTGCATGTATGCCCATCATTAGAAGTGGGTGGATGAAGGGAGGTATTCTAATGGTTGGCATACCCACCAATCTATCTATTTTTTTTCGTTCAGCCAACAGGCTGCATGAAAAAAAGATTACAATATATGTCCAACAAGGACCAGCAATGTACTGGTATGTTGCTGGACTTTGAATGGTTATACCAGAATGATGCCTGCAGTTTTAGATATCATCTTGGTATCATTCTTTTCAGCCAGTGATCGGCTTTCATGTAAAAGCAATCCTAATGGCTAATTAGCCTCTAGACTGCTTTTACAAGCAGCGAGAGGGAATGTCCCCCCTCCCGGATATAAACAGCGCCATCAGGAAATTGGGAAAGTATTTTATCACACCAAACGGTGTGGTCAGATGCTTTGAGGGCAGAGGAAAGATCTAGGGTCTAATCAGGGCTTGACAAATTTTCTTGGAATCTAGGAGCCAGCTAAAAAAGTTAGGAGCCAGGTCCGTGACGTCGATCCGGACCTGTCCCTGGCCTGACATGGAGATGAGTGAGAGGAAGATGGGCCCCCCCCCCCCACCTGTCTCCAAGTCATTGCCCATAGCTCTTAGAGGGGCATTTTATTTATTTATTTATTTCAAATGACAATTTTTTTTTAAATTGCATTTTAGTGTAAATATGACATCTGAGGTCTCTCTGATGTCATACTTATGTCAACTTACTAGGCCTGCACCCGGCTTCACAGTCTGTTTCCTACTGCGCATGCACGAGTCATGCTGCTCTTTCTGAATGGTCCCGTTCTCTTCTGGGACCTGCGTGTCTTCCAGAGGAAAAGGGGGGGTGGGGTAAGGAGAAGGGGCTGCAAATTGGGTAGATCGCAACATGATTGTGGTGATCTTACGCAGAAGTGTACCTGGTTTTGACAGGTATCTGCTCTCCCCTCCACCACTGCCACGTGGCACCTTTCGGTGGGTGAAACAAGTGGAGCTTCCCCTTCTGGGGGGTGGGATTACGACTGTAAACCATAATCATCAAAATTAACCACTTAAGGACTGAGCCTCTTTTTTTTAGATGTGTTGTTTACAAGTTAAAAATATTTATTTTTTGCTAGAAAATTACTTAGAACCCCCAAACATTATACATTTTTTTTCTAACACCCTAGAGAATAAAATGGTGGTCGTTGCAATACTTTCTGTCACACCGTATTTGTGCAGCGGTCTTACAAGCGTACTTTTTTTGGAAAAAATACACTTTTTTGAATTAAAAAAGAAGACAACAGTAATGTTACGCCGAGTAAATTGATACCCAACATGTCACGCTTCAAAATTGCGCCGGCTCGTGGAATGGCGACAAATTTTTACCTTTAAAAATCTCCATAAGCGTTGTTTAAAAAATTCTACAGGTTGCATGTTTTGAGCTACAGAGGAGGTCTAGGGCTAGAATTATTGCTCTCACTCTACCGATGGCGGCGATACCTCACATGTGTGGTTTGAAAACCGTTTACGTATGCGGGCACTACTCAAGTATGGGTTTGCTTCTGCATGCGAGCTCAGCGTTTCCTATTTTTTTTACCTTTCATTTTTACACTGTTTTAAAAAAAAATAAAAAAATTGTGTCACTTTTATTCCTATTAGAAGGAATGTAAAGTCCCTTGTAAGAGAAAAAAAAGCATGACTGGACCTCTTAAATATGAGATCTGGGGTCAAAAAGACCTCAGATCTCATATTTACACTAAAATGCAATAAAAAAAATAAAAAATTGTCATTTAAAAAAAAAATGTCCCTTTAAGACCTGTGGGCGGAAGTGAGGTTTTGACGTCACTTCCACCTTGCAATGTCATGGAGACGGGTGGGGGCCATCTTCTCCTCACTCTCCATGCCAAGGAAGGAGGAACATCCGATCGCCTTCACCGCTGCGACGGCTCCGGTAAGTGGCGGATGGCACTGCAGCGCGGCGGGAGGGGGGCCCCTCTCCAACCACCAATAAGTGATTTTGTGGCGAATCAACCGCTGAGACCACTTTTATGTTGAATCAGACAGCGGTCTGGAAGTGGTTAAAAGAAAGAAATGCTTGAAATATAACTCTGTGTTTAATGCATCTATATAAAATATTAGTTACAATTTTTGAATTGAATTACTGAAATAAATTAACTTTTTGATGATATTCTAATTTTATGAGATGCACCTGTATATGCACCCGTGGAGCCCAGCTTTTGTAGCTGAGAGCTTGCTCACCGAACACTCCCAGCATACTGACGAGCTATCACTGACAGCTCCTGGTTACCAAATTTAGATTAGGGATGAGCTTCGACTTGTCTGGATCTTAGTCTATAACCCACCTGAGAGTGCCCACCAGGAAGTGGTCACTAGTACTGTACAATCATAAGCAGCCAAGACATTCCCCACACATATGCATGACTCTTGTATATGTGGGACATTGGGACAGGGAATTCACTGGCTGCAGTTGATTGGCCCAATACAGTGACTGCTTCATGGTGGGCCCATTCAAGTGGGATCAGATTAGGATCCAGACAGGCCTGAGCTCATCCCAGTTTACAATCAGGAGCTGGTGGGACAGGATCACCATCATGCGAGTGCTGTTAAAGTAGGGTGCCCACGTGTCCAGGAGAGTAGTAGAGAACACTTTCGGCATAATGGCCAGCCAGTTCAGCCTATTTTTGACGCCAATCCACATGGCGGAATATAAACTAAATCATATAGTGCTTGCCCTGCTGCGTTCTGCACAATTTTTTGAAAAAACATTCATCAAACTATGTGGCCTCAGTTGGCCCTGATGCAGACTTGATGGAAAATGTGAACCTCACGGCCCTTGAAGCTGTTCATCCTGGCTTGCCCCCCCCCCCCAAAGCGCCCACGAGGTCAGAAACCAATACATGGAGTACTTTGTGTGTAGGGGGGCCATTGATATGCCAGACAATGTCCGAGAGGCATTTTTTTTAAATAAATATTTCTTTGAAACTCCAATAATCTTTGTTTTCATTTACTGCTTGGCTTTGTTTTAGGTGTCTCCTAGGTTTTGTTGGTGTGTTTTTTTTGGGCCTTTTTCTACAACAGTGCAAACCCAATTTCAGAGCGAGATGAGGTGACAGTCTCTTCTTCAGATAATCTTATTATGTTGTGGGCCTGCTACACACACACCTTGTCTTTGTTGATAATGTATGTAGTGCATTACTGACAAAAATATTGCTCATTTTCAGCATCATGGCAGAAATATGTGGGGTCATGAAAATGGCGTGATTGGGGAAATTTTAACATCACTGTGGGTGTTATTTACTAAAGGCACATCCACTATGCACTACAAGTGCACTGCAAAAGTGCACCTGAAACTGCACTTGGAGTGCAAAGTGGAGTTGCCTTTAGTAAATAACACTCATTGCCACAGAAAACAACTACTTTACTCCAAATCCTGCTTTTGCACATTGAAAAAGGAAGACACACATTGTTGATAATTTAACTTTTTACTCAAAGCACATTCACATGTGCGTTTAGAAAAGGGTTTTACAACAAACCAACATATTTGGTGTATAGAAAACATGATTTTGGGTAACATATTACAAACTTGGCATTTTTGTGTAAACAGGCATGTATCAAAGCATAACATACAGAACACAGGAACTTACAAAGTTCAACTTTGAAAAGTGAAGATAATATCAGACATGAGTATGTACAATCTGTGCTGATATTGCCTTCATTGGATGGGGTGTCACCCCTGGAAAAGCCAAATTTGGAAGATGCACACAAATTGAGAATCATAAAGTGGCCAGTTTCCTCCTGATCCCATGCCTAATGCCAACATGTGCTATCTTCCATCATGGGGTATCAATGTACGTGTTTTGGGGGTGCAACCCCTTCATCTCAGCCACTTTAGTAGCAAGGAAGGGGTTGCACCCACAAAACATGTACATTGATCCCCCATGATGGGAGATAGTACATGTTGACACACTATGTGCATCTTCCAAATTTGGCTTTTCTAAAAAAATAAAAGTGTTTTTGTAAATTTAAAAATTATGCTAGCTAGTTTGGAGTGTTTCAGACTCTCCCCAAAACATCAATGATGTTCTTTATTTTTTGTTGAACATCATTGATGTTTTTCTTTATATTCTCTAAATCGCGATTGCACCCCATTATCTCCCCAATGAGGATCTGGGCACTTTCACTGGTAAAATGCGATTCTTCCTCCACAACATCCACATCACCTAAAAAAAACAATAAAAACACACCATGTATTATAAATATGCAGACATACATTGATTAGCTTACCTGAAGCTGTGGTCTCTGACATTCACCTGTTGTGGTGCCAATTTCAACAATCTCTCCTTCCTCCTCCTCTATTTCTAGTGTTGGTATTTCCCCTTCTTTGGGAGGTGTGGGGGTCTCTGGTGTCCTCAGACGTCCTGAGTCTTCTCTCCCCTATGAGAATGTAAAAAAGGAATACTTAGCATACAGAGGGCAGAAATAGGAATATGAAACATTGCTTGGAAGTGTCATACAATTGTGTTTTTTGGCAGAGTTCAAAGGTGAAAACATTATTTTTGACACTTTCTAAAGCAAGAATACTTACCTGTTGTGTGAAAAAATGTAGTCAAGTGCAAGTTGGCAAAACATTGTTTTTGGAGTGGGCTAATGAACAATGTTTATTATGAACGATTGAACACATGAACATGAAAGTGGCCATTTTAAACTGTACAACATTGAATCAAAGCACATGGAGCAGTATGCAAGCAATAATAATAATATGAACACACGACAACTACTTACTTTTTTGAAGAACTCGCTTGATCCTTCTGTACTGATCGTACTCCCTCAGTTTCCGGTCTGACCAGCATTTTCTCAGCTGATCCTTGGATCGTCGTGCCCCAAAATTCTTCTGAAGACTCTTCACAACTTTACTCATGATCTTGGCCTTTCTGATATTTGGGTTTAGGTACGGCCCATACTTCCCATCATCATAGTCGTTCCTCTTCAATATGTCCACCATCTCCAACATCTCAACAAAAGACATATTTGAGGCCTTAAATCTTCTCCAGGATCGGGACGTTTCTGGCTTCAGACTTTCCTCGTCCTCCTCCTCATTAGTGGAATTATCATGCCCATGCTGTGTCTCCGCCATGTGCTCTCCCCACTGCGCCGAAAGAGAAGGGGCGGGGAATAGTCTAGAAAGAACATCAGGTGCGGAGTTTCACGCATGCACACTGTATATAAAATGCAACACTCGCGTGTCGTAAGTACGATCTGTGAGCAGAGTGAGGAGCTGACGCGCCAATCATTCACACAAAGGTACAATTTTAACTTGATACATCACTAGCCTATACTGCTTCTAGATAGGCCTATGTTGGGACAAGATTAGGAGAGTTGCCTTGTGCAGACAAGATGGATCCCTTCCAGAAATCGCATTTTATGGGGCTATTCATTGATCTGCTCAGGGAGCTGCCCTGCCTGTGGCAGATGAACAACCCCTTTTATAAGGACCTAAGAAAGATGAAGGCAGTGTTGGAGAAACTGCTTGTTTTTGTAAAGACCATGGTCCCCACGGCAGACATGACCTATGTGAAGGCCAAAGTTGGTGCCCCGAGTACATATCTCAGGGAGCGCAAGAAGTACCAGAATTCCCTGAGATCAGGAGATCCAGATTCCATTTATATCCCCGGGAAGGTGTACTATGAGAGGCTGCATTTTCTGGCAGACCAGGGGGAACCCAGGCCACCACTCTACAGTCTTCCTTCACCCCCATCTGAGGCTTCCAATGTCCAACCTGGGCCTTCCAGGCAGCAACATGTGGAGGGGCCCAGCTTGAGACAGGTATAGCATTGTTGAACATATTTCTTGTCGTACATTTAATGATGTTAACTAGATGTTATTATTGATCAGTAAGTTGTGATTTAACAAAGTGGTTTATATATCAATAGATAGTAGTGACCAAAAGTGATTGGGACAAGAATGAAAAATGCTGGGCTCAGAATGATAGTCTGTTCTATTTGCTAACATTCAATTTGCAACAGTCATGAGCACAAAATTGTGTGATTGATGACCAAAAACCTAAAACTATGTCCCATTTTCATACACAGGAAGACCTCAGCCGGGAGGAGGCTGTGGCAAGTGGCAGCCGGGAGGTCGACCATTGCCCTCCTCCTCCTCCTCCTGCCACAACTACAGGAGCCGAGCCACAGCCTGGAAGGAAGCCTGGAGGGAAGTGCCTAAGGAAGACCAGAGAGTGATGGCCTGGGTTCAGTCTGGTCTGACAGAAGATGCAGGCTCTTGTAGGACCACAGCCTGGGGACATAGATGGCATCTGCTCTTCCTGATCTCTAGGACTTCTGGACCAGACTTCTCTCCCTGAGATATGTTCTCCTCAGGCCACCAATTTTGCATTTTCAAATTAGTTCATGTCTGCCTTGGGGGCCAAAGGCTTCGCCAAATTGACCAGTTTCTCCAGCGCTGCCTCCCTCTTTATTTGTTTGACACCTAAATAAAGTTTTTTTTTGGTTCAAGAAATACTTGCGTATGTGTTTTACTTCAAAAAGGACAGTTTATTTGTGAGTAGGCAGGTACATTTCAAAAATACAAAGTCAAATTAATAACAAGGGGCACCAACACCAAACAACCTCCTCTAGATTAACCACTTGAGATCCGCGCTATAGCCAAATGACGGCTACAGCGCGGATCTCCTTTTCCGGGACTACGTCTATTGACGTCGTCCCGTGCACGAGCGGCCTGAGCGCCCCCTGGGTTGCGCGCGCGGCGCACTCTGTGATCGGCGAGTCCATGAGACTCGCCTGATCACCGATCCGTGCAAGGGGTCAATCCCAACCCCTTATCACGTGATCAGCTGTCAGCCAATGACAGCTGATCATGTGATATAACGGAGCCGGTAATCGGCTATTATTCCTCCTCGCGCTGTCAGCGCGAGGAGAAAAAAAAAAAGCCGATCACCGGCAGCCCTGCTAGTCACCACCTGCCCCCTGCCAGTGCCCACCTGCCCCCTGCAGTGCCACCCAGCAGTGTCCACAGTGCCACCCAGCAATGCCCACAGTGCCACCCAGCAGTGCCCACAATCTGCCTCAAAGGTGCTGCACCCCAGTGCCACATATCCGTGCCCATCAGTGTCATCTACCAGTGCCCAGCAGTGCCGCCCATCAGTGCCCAGCAGTGCCACCTATCAGAGCCACCTATCAGTGCCACCTATCAGTGCCCATCAGTCCCATCTATCAGTGGTACCTATCAGTGCCCATCCGTGCCACCCATCTGTGCCACCCATCTGTGCCCATCTTTGCCCATCAGTGCCGCCTTATCTGTGCCCATCGGTGCTGCCTTATCTGTGCCTATTAGTGCCGCCTTAACTATGCCTATCAGTGCCCACCAGTGCAGCCTATCAGTGCCCACCAATGCAGCCTATCAGTGCCCACCAATGCAGCCCATCAGTGCCCACCAGTGCAGCCTATCAGTGCCGCCTAATCAGCGCACTTCAATGAAGTAGAAAAATGACCCGTTTGCAAAATTTTATAACAAACTATTAAACATGATTTTTTTTTTTTTTTGCATCTTTTTTTGTTTGTTTAGCAAAAAATAAAACTCCGAGCTGTAACTAAATACCACCAAAAGAAAGCTCTATTTGTGGGAAAAAAATGATAGAAATTTCATTTGGGTACAGTGTTGTATGCCCGCGCAATTGTCATTCAAAGTGCATCAGCGCTGAAAGCTGAAAATTGGTCTGGGACTGAGGGGGGTTTAAGTGCCCAGTAAGCAAGTGGTTAAAAAATAAAACAATAAAATAAAAAGATAATAATGGTGTTGTGGTAAGTTGACACACAAAACACACCAAAAAAATTGTGAAGCTGAGCAAACTGTCAAAAAAGGAGATGTTGATTAAAAAAAACAACCACAAAATTAAAAAAATAAATAAATAAATGATTGTGGAGATGTGACTAATTAAAATATTGTATTCATGAAATGAGGAAAAAGAATAAAGAAATACGTTTGGGAGAAGTGTGTGTGAATATGAGCAGCAAAACAACTTCATTCTTGTAGCATTGTAAAGAAAAAGAGAATGCGCTGCATGAAAGAATTTTTAACATTGCAGCGTGACGAATGTGCTATATCGATTATGAGTGGTAGTTTTACCTGACTGAGCGCTTCCATCTCAGAATTTTATTGTGAGCATGCGTGGCACCTTGTCCGTCAGACTAGGCTACACACGATCGGAACTGACGCGCATCAGATCATGTCGGAAAATTTATAGCCAAGCTCTCAAACTTGGTCCGTCCTTTTTTTCAGACGGAAACAGTCCGATGGAGCCCACACACTGTCGGATTATCCGACAACACGGTCCGATCGGACATTTTCCGTCGGAATATCCGACCGTGTATACAAGGGCTAAAGATGAACTTATCCTTTAAAAATCAGTCCTATGTGGTCATGTCCGTTGACATGTCCATACAAAAAGGTCTAATCCCATTGTGTTTTAAACAGATCGTAATCAGAGGCAAGCAAAGCTGATTTATATCTTGAGAGCTCAATGCTTATCAGCCATATACAGGTAAAAACACTGCATTTGCTCTCAGCAAGACTGGTGCAGCTGGTCAGGATTCTGGGGAGTATCCGCCATTAGTATACTGCCGTGTCTGTATATGTATAGGAACTATCCCCGAGTCCTTACATGCATTTCCTTCTCCATGTACTTCTCCAGACATTCTCCGGGTCCACAGGCTGAAATATTACCTGTATATGGTGTATATAGAACATGACAGGGCTAAATATCAGCATTGTTTTGTCCCTGATAAACAGCTTGTTGGCGGTAAGTCCGACCATGTGTGCGCTCCATCGGACATTTGTTGTCGGACTTTCCACCAACAAATGTTGGCTAGCATGTTCTCAAATTTTCCGCCAACAAATGTGTGTTGTCGGACTTCCCGATCGTTTGTGTAGACAAGTCCGTCCCACAAAAGGCCAAAGTACAAACACGCATGCTCGGAAGAAGAAGCAGTCGGTCTTGTAAACTAGCATTTGTAATGGAGAATTAACATTCGTGATGTGGAAAATTATGAAATCTCCAAATGCAGCGCACATTCTCTTCTTCTTTATTTGGATAATAATGAAGCTGCTTTGCTGGTGATACTGATGGAGTTATTGCAAACTAATTTTCAAAGGCTTTTTATTCTAGTGATATCAAGAATAATATTATCATGTTTTTTTTATTTGTGCATTAAAAATAAAAAAATAATCAAATACATTTAGACATGCTATCTGCCAATAGAACTTTACCAAAAATTGCATTCTATGCATCCAAAAATATAGAAAATATACCAAATCAAATCATTATTCAACCAAAAAAAATAATGTCAAAGCAATAAATCCAAGGCAAATAATAAATAACATGTTATCTCCTCTGATTCCGCAACGTGTCTGGTTGACGAACTGCCGTTCAGAAACATACTGAAAAGCACGAAATGAAAAAACGCGAAAAGAAAAGTGCGAATCAACACTCACCAAACTTCTACTAGCATGAAATTAGCAGAAGGAGAGAGAAGGGGGGGGGGGGGGGGAGGGAAGGAGAAAGAGGGGGAGGGGGAAATGGGAAAGAAAAGGGGATGGGAAAGAGGAGAAGAGAAAGGGATGAGTAAAGTGATCTAAAGTAGAGACAATTTTAAGGTCAATGTGACATACACTTATGATAAGGTGACCAGATTTTTAAAATGAAATCCGAGGACTTTTTTTTTTTTTTTACTAGTAATGGCAGCAATCAGTGACTCATAGCGGGATTGCGATATTGCGGTGGACAAATCGGACACTAATGCCGCGTACACACGACCGGTTTTCCCGTCGGAATAAACTCGGAAGGTTTTTCTGACGGAGTTGAAAATGTCTTGCCTACACACAATCACACCAAAGTCCGACCGTCTAGAATGCGGTGACATACAACATGTATGACGAGACTAGAAAAAGGAAGTTCAATAGCCAGTGGCCAATAGCTTCCATCTTGTACTTTCTTCAGAGCATGTGTTGTTTTTGGTTCGTCTGAACAGCATACAGACGAGCAGTTTTCCCGATAGGAAATGGTTCCGTCAGAAATCTTTAAAACATGTTCTATTTCTAGGTCCGTCAGAATTTTCAAAAAAAAAAAAAAAAAAGTCTGATGAGGCCCACAAACGATCAGAATAGCCAATGAAAATACTTTTTCTCTTGGACATTCTGCTTTCTCTTGGACATTCTGACACTTTTGACACTTTGTGGGAACCTGTGACACTAATACAGTGATCAGTGCTAAAAATATGCACTGTCACTGTATTCAGGCAATCGGCAACTGGTTAAGATCATCAGCATTATGATAAGTCACAGGCAGCAGGCACTCTATCATGGCTCTGGCTGGCTCTGTCACAGTGTGTTACATAACATGGCTGCTGGGTGCTGATTTTGTGAACTTCTGACCAATAAGTGCCTGCTGCCTGTGAGTTCTGATACCATCCATTATGCCAGGGAGACAGACATACTGAAATGTAGTCTATTCACAGACACCCCCAAAGCATACCTGTGTTGAAGCCTTGAAGGCACTGGCAGCCCAATGATTGGATCTGCTTCCCCTCTGTTTCTGCTGCTGGACATCGTCAGCTGAGCTCAGCTGCCTCTCTCTGCCCGTCGCTGCCTCCGCCAGCCTCGCAGCCTCTCAGGTCTCACTCTCCGGGCCCCGGCTACTACTGGGTGGGGAGCGGAGGAAAATGACTCTGCCGGGGAAGGCAAGGAGATAAGCAGGCAGGTGACTCGCTGGGATTTGAGCCAAGGCACAAGAACATGTGAGCGGAGCTGAATGGGCATGTGCCGGAAACTGAAGAAATAGTCCATCCGCTCCGACCAGGACACCATCATCAGAAAGGGACACATATAGTGGAAACAATACACCCCCTAAGCTAGTAGCAGCGGGGGTGTATAATTCAGATTTTTTTTTTATTCTGCACTGACTGTCTTTGAATATTGCCCCAGCTCCTGTTGAAGTCAAATCCGGGGACAAAACCGGGGACAGACTTGGTCCGGGGACAGTGTCCTCAATCTGGGGACTGTCTCCTGAAACCGGGGACATCTGGTCACCCTAACTTGTGAGTGTACTTATAGTAGTACTCTATTTTATAATATACACTCCTTACGTTAAAAGAAAAATTTAATTAAATGTGACATCTATCAGTAAATATTCATTCGGAGCTATACCAAGTATAAAAACACAATTTTGGGATAAAAGAAGTTCCCATACAGGTTATTGCCATATAAAGTGCAAAACATGTGATAATCCAACAGCTAAAATAAAATAAAAAAGTGCAAGTGCCAAGTATAAATAATATCCGTGCAATCACTGCAAACAATGTGTAAGCTTCACAATAAATGTAATATCCAAAGTGTCCGTGCTATCCATATAAATGTGCAAAACTGCAGATAACCAAATGTATCACAGGTAAAGTGCTGGTGCTCTTAAATCGTGCGGACAATGAAGCAGAGGTGGTTCTCCTTTCCTTCACTCCGTTCAATAAGTGGATGGGTGTCCCCTTATCTTACTGCTGTAAGGTTACAGCGTGGACATGTTTTTTTTTTTTAAAGCCTCTCTGTGTCCCCAAGCAGGATGTCCCCAGGACAGTTTCGCTAGATGCATTTGGGGCGTATATGTGGTTTCTTTATTCCCATCAAATGCAATGGATGTATCAGTGGCGATAAATCATATTTCAGTCATCTATCGCTTTTTTTTCTGGTTACCGCCCTCACAGCAGACGCCGTCACTTGCACGTTGTTAGCGTCCCGACGCACGCTTGACGTAACACGCACGAGCCGTTCTATCATGGTCCAATGATCTTTTAAAAGCCACACCCACTCCTTCGCCGGTGTGGAAGGAATCGCTAATGGTGAACACTAATAGGTGGCACTGATGGGCATTGGTAGGTGGCACTGATGGGCAATGATAGGCGGCACTGATCAAGAGGCACTAATAGGTGGCACTAGCACTGATTAGCAGTACTGATGTGCACTGATAGGTGGAATTGGTGGGCACTGATAGGTGGTACTGGTGGGCACTGATTAGCAGCACTGATGATCACTAAGGGGAGTAATGTTCCTCTAACAGAAGTTGGTGAACAGCTTGCTTCTTTTCTTCATGCTGATGACGTGGTAAAGGGCCTGTTGTGATTGGTCCTTTACCCTGCTCTGTGATCAGCTGAGTCCCAAGGACAAAGAGCACGCCACGCACATGATAACAAGAGGACTTCTATTTACGCCCTCCTGGTATTTTGAGCACACTCTGTAACCGCCTTTCGGCTATAGCCCGGGTGTTCTATCAGACAGCCGCTACCCATCAGAATATGCAACTGAAGTGACGTTCCGTAGGGCCCATCTTGGTACACCCGTAATTGTCTGACTAAGTCTACAGTCAGAAGGCGACAAGCGTCATATTTTTACACCTACTGAAGTCTTGCATTTAACACTTATTTTTACCAGTAAACCAGTGTTTCTAATGCCGCATACACACGATCAGACTATCCGGCGGACTTAGTCTGGCAGACAAACCACCGTAAAGTCCCCCGGACTGTTCGAACGAGCAGACCTGCCCACACACGGGACTATGTCCACCGGACTATCCGCCGTACTTTTGAAATGAACGGACTTGCCCACACACACGGAGGAACTAGCGAAGGAAGTGTCGCTGGCCCCGTCACCTGGTATGGACTTAAAGGGGAAGCCCTACTCCAAAAAACGGCGTGGGGGTCCCCACCAGGTCCATATCAGACCCTTATCCGGCCGGTCAGGAAAGGGGGTGGGAACGAGCAAGCGCCCCCCCTCCTGAGCCGTACCAGGCCGCATGCCCTCAACATGGGGGGGTGCTTTGGGGAAGGGGGGCCGTGCGGCCCCCCACCCCAAAGCACCTTGTCCCCATGTTGATGAGGACAAGGGCCTCCTCCCGACAACCCTAGCCGTTGGTTGTCGGGGTCTGCAGGCGGGGAGCTTATCAGAATCCGGGAGCCACCTTTAATAAGGGGGGCCCCCCACCCTATGTGAATGAGTATGGGGTACAATGTACCCCTACCCATTCACCTGTGAAATTTTTTCAAATAAAACAACACACAAGGGTTAAAAATAGTTTATTGCACAGCTCCGGGGGTCTTCTTCCATCTTGGGGGTCTTCTCGCCGGACTCCTCTGCTATCTTCTCCTCTTTTGCTAGCTCCTTTACTAGCGGAGGAGCCCGGCTTTCTTCTTTGCTGCCGTCCGGGGGTCTTGTCCCCCTCTTCGGGGGTCTTGTCCCCCTCTTCTGTTCTTCTTGCCGGGCCTCCACGCCTTCTTCTAGCTCTTTTACAAGCGGTGGCCTGGTCTTCTGTCGCCGCTGTCTTCGCCGCCTTCTGTTTTTCTCTTCTTCTCTCCTTGAGCTGTTGACTCGTCGCTGTCTCTGGCTACAATTACAGGGAGGCGGCGTGCGACGACTTATATAGAGACATCGCCGGGTGATGTCCCCACCCATTATGATGTCACAGTCCCAGCATCCTCTGGGACCGGGCCACCGCTTGTAAAAGAGCTAGAAGAGGCCCGGCAAGAAGGACCAAAGGGGGGGACAAGACCCCCGAAGAGGGGGACAAGACCCCCGAAGTCGGAAGAAGACCCCTGGACGTCGGCAAAGAAGAAAGCCGGGCTCCTCTGCTATTAAAAGAGCTAGCAAAAGAGCAGAAGATAGCGAAGGAGTCCGGCGAGAAGACCCCCCCAAGACGGAAGAAGACCCCTGGAACTGTGCAATAAACTATTTTTAACCCTGTGTGTGTGCTATGTTTTATTTACATTTTTTTCACAGGTGAATGGGTAGGGGTACATTGTACCCCATACTCATTCACATAGGGTGGGGGGCCAGTATCCAGGGGCCCCCTTATTAAAGGGGGCTCCCAGATTCCGATAAGCCCCCCGCCCGCAGACCCTGACAACCAATGGCCAGGGTTGTCGGGAAGAGGTCCTTGTCCTCATCAACATGAGGACAAGGTGCTTTGGGGTGGGGGGGCCCACGCGCCCCCCCTTCCCCAAAGCACCCCCATGTGTAGGGCACGCAGCCTGGTATGGCTCAGGAGGGGGGGGGGGCGCTCGCTTGTCCCCACCCCTTTTCCTGACCGGCCGGGTAGTGTGCTCGGATAAGGGTCTGATATGGACCTGGGGGAGACCCCCACGCCATTTTTTCAGCGTAGGGCTTCCCCTTTAAGTCCATACCAGGTGATGGGGCCAGCGACACTTTCTTCGTTAGTCCCAGCTACCTGGAGCCACGCTCAAAATGAACAGACTTTTCTCCATGCGCGGGAAAGTCCTTTCATTTCAAAAGTACGGCGGACTAGCACACACACAGCCGTATTGTCCGCCGGACTCGCAAATTTTGGTGCAAAACTACTTTATAAGTCCGGCGGACTTTTGGGTAAAAAAAAGTCTGCCAGAGCCCATGTTACCGGCCTCAAAATGTAAATTAAGAGAGCCGATGATTGTAGATGCGATGAGATAAGGTGATCAGCTTGGCGTGGACTGCAAAGAATCACACAAACAGCATGAGATATGACCACTGACTTTATGGCTGGAAGTAGTTTAATTTTTACATAACAATACATCTTTTACATTTTTATAGTCACATGTTTATAAACATTAACAGTATATATAATACCGATTTTAACTAAAGTATTTTAAAACGTAGTTATAACAATGAACATTACTAAATTTAATAACATATATATCCCTGTTATTCAGTGTTATAGATAATTATCTTTATCTCTCTGGTACACTTTAAGTGTGCAATAATCATACTAGCAATGCATTGCTTTAATACAAATATTATCATGGTGGTACTCTTTTTTAACCACTAGATGGTGCACATTGCATGTCTGTATGATGCAATACATAACCTTTACATACAATAGGTTTTTCTCTATATTAAATAACAGAAAACATGTGCTTCTATAAATCTATGCCATTTTCAATAAATCAGGTTTAAATATACCTATTTAGAAAGGTTTAGTGTTTATCATAGACATGTGTTCTGACTAATGCAGTATTTTCATGTTCTTATGCACTTTTCACTTGTTTCTGACACATGCTGTTCTAAACTTCTAATTACAGCAAAACTATAGCATAAAATCTGCTGAGACTTTTTCTGCATCTGCTCAAGATGTTTAGGAATCTTTCTATCACAGGTTAATACAGATTAGGAACAATTTAGAGTACATACCTGCAAAGAATCACACAAACAGCATGAGATATGACCACTGACTTTATGGCTGGAAGTAGTTTAATTTCCAGTCACATGGTGTGTGGCCTTATATAGACTCTGTTTGTGTACCTTCTCTGCCATCTGCTGGTTATTAATAGAATAGAAGGGACATGTTTAGAAATATAAAAAAAAATGAATATGTACTTTGCTTTGGGGTGTCTGTTTTGTGACCATATAAACCCCAGTCCGTCACACTCTCCCCTCCTTCAGTTAATGGCTCCCGACATTAAACTCAATTGGTATCTGAACACTATTTAGTGATTTAAGTAACCCAAATAGGTACTTGTTGCCACCAAGGAGCTACGTTAACTACCTGGCATGTCCTGGGAGTAGCTAGCATTGTAGGAGTTTGTATGGTGTGAACCTGACTTGGTCTGTATCTTGGCTGACCTAGTGTGTCATATGTAAAGATCTCTTTAGGCTTAGCTTGTCTGGTAGATCTTCTGACAGGAGTTGAGTATTCTGTGGCTTCATGCCTGGTGCAATTGTATGCATGAACCATATGTGGAAGATGTTCTTTCCAATCTGACTTTTTCTCTTCCTCTAAGGTGCGAAGCATCTGTAACAAAGTACGGTTCAGTCTCTCCACTGGGTTACCCTGTGGATGGTATGGAGTAGTTCTTGAATGAAAAATCCCTGCCAATCGTTGCAATGTCTGAAATAAGTTGTTTTCAAATTCTCTTCCTTGGTCATGGTGGAGTTTCTCTGGATAGCCAAAACGTGGTATGAAATCTTGAAAGATCTTTTCTGCTGCCGTTTTTCCAGATTTGTTCTTAGTTGGATACGCTTGTGCAAAGCGTGTGACATGGTCAACTATTACAAGTATATACTCATATCCTCCTTTGCTTTTCTCCAAGTGAAGATAATCAATGGATACTAACTCCAAAGGTGAACTGGTAGTAATCGAACCCATAGGTGCTCTTTCGGTGATATTTGGACGCTTTTGTTTGATGCAGCTGCACTTCTTCAGCACATATTCATCAATGTCTTTTTGCATAAATGGCCAGTAAAATCGTTCACGTGCTAGGTGGGTTACCTTCTCAGTACCAATGTGACCCATGTCATCATGAAGATTTCTTAAGACCAATGGTTTTAACTTTTCTGGTAGAACTAGCTGTTTTCGGGTTCCAGAATGTCGGTAGAGGATTCCTTCATCGACTCTGAGCTTATTCCATTCATGTATCAAACGTCTTGTTTTGCTGGTCATACTCTCCTTTTCTTTGTGGTTTGGAATCCAGTCATTCTCCTTAAGCCAGACCACTTCTCTAATGTTGGTATCGTCTTGTTGTAATGCTCTGATATTCTCCTGAGTCATTGGGCAGATTGTCTGTCCTTTCAGCAATTCTTCGGCCACATCACTTTCTGAGTGAAGAGTCAATGAAGCCACCCATAATGCCTCTTCTTCGTCAACAGCTTTGCTCCCTTGCCACATAGCTGACACAACCTCAGATGGTACAAGCTCTGTGTACTCAGATTCTTCGTGAGTTCCACCGGAAATCGTGACAGTGTATCTGCGTCTGCATTCTGTTTACCTGGCCTGTACTTGATATCGAAGTGGAAATCAGCCAACTCGCCAACCCAGCGATGACCCACAGCATTCAGTCTGGCAGTACTCAATACATATGTCAATGGGTTGTTGTCTGTGTAAACGGTGAATGTTGGAGCGTAGTACAAGTAATCTCTGAATTTGTCACAGACTGCCCACTTGAGAGCTAAAAACTCAAGTTTACCAGAGTGAAGATGGTAATTGCGCTCTGCTGGAGTCAATGTTCTGGAGCCAAACCCAATAACACAAAGTTTTTCTCCTTGTCGTTGGTATAGTACAGCACCTAGGCCTTCATTGGAAGCATCAGTGTGTAAGACGAAGGGTAAGTCAAAATCAGGGTATGCTAGAATTGGTGGATTGGTTAGCATGTCCACCAGTCTGGATACTACAGCTTGATGTTTGGGTGTCCATTGAATCAGTGTTTTAGATGGCACTTGTGCTTTGTTCCTGTTTTTCTTCATAGATTCCATCCGATTGTTTTTGGGGATGGATGTAGCAGATTCTTTCTCAGTGTTCTGCAAAAGTTCATACAGTGGTTTAGCAAGTCGAGAGAAATCTTGAATGAAGGACCTGTAGTAGCTCAGGAATCCTAACAAAGATCTGACCCCTCCCACTGTTTTGGGTTCTTTCCTTTTCAAATGTAATACCGCTTCAAGATCTTTTGGGTCAATTTTTATGCCTTCTTCTGACACCATTCGTCCAAGGTATCGAATCTGTCGTTTAAAGAGTTCACACTTCTTCGGTCTAAGTTTGATACCATGCTCACGCATTCGACTAAGCACTTGCCTAATATCATTGACATGCTCCTGAAAAGTTTTGGAGTAGCAAAGTACGTCATCCAAGTATGGAGAACAACATTTGTCTCTGATGCCCTCTAATACATTCTCCATGCATCTCTGAAAAGCTGCTGGGGCATTCGTTAATCCAAATGGAATACGGTTCCACTCCAGGAGTCCCCAGGGGGTGCTGAAAGCCGTCAGATGTCTGGAGTCTTCATGCACAAAGCCTTGATGATACGCACTACCCTGGTCCAGGATTGAGAACCACGTAAATCCTCCTAAGCTATCCAGCAGATCTTGTATTCTGGATAGTGGATGTCTATCTGGGATAGTCTTTCGGTTTAACTCCCTAAAGTCAACACATAGTCGTAGGCTACTGTCCTTCTTTCGAACACAAACAACTGGTGATGAGTATGCGGAAGAAGATTTTGTTACCCAACCTCGGTCAAGAAGGTTTTGGATATATTCTTTCACTTCTTTGTATAGGGGTTTCGGTATCGAATTGTAGCGTTTCTGGACAGGAGTTTCATCTTTCAGATTTATCCTCAGTTTCAGGTTAGGGATGCATCCTATGTCTCCCTCATCTTGAGCAAAGACATCTGATTCATCATATAACATTTGTCTCGCTATCTCCTGTTCTTCTTCTGAGAGATCTTCCAAATTGACAGGTGGGTGCCACTTAACAGATTTGTTAGTGGGTAGCTGATTTCCAGTGTCCACTTGATTCAACTGGTTTACATGAAACACCCTTTTCTTCTGGTCAATTCCCTTTCCATCGTCTTTGTTTGCAGACAATGGTAGAATCTCAGCTGCTGGAGAAATGGTACCCAATACTGTTCTGGGTGGAAGGTAGATGTCATGTTGAGCACGGTTCAGTATAGGTATCTTCACCAGTTTAGAGAACCCATTTGGCACATCTACCACTGAAGGAAATAGTTCAAGTCCTTCCTCGACTGGATATTCGGGAAGTGGTTCAAATGGCATGATTCCTCCTTTCGGCCACGCTCTAATTCTGCATTTGACTTCACAGAGCTCGCCTCCTTTAATCTGGAGTCCCTTCTTCCCCACTTTGACCATACGACTATCGAATATTTCTCCTGGGTCAGTTGCTTGACTGACAGCATTGACAATGTTATTCGCTACACTCCGTCTTACTTTCATAGCTTCACTCAGCAAGATAGTCAGGTTTTGGCTGCTGTTTGGTCGGTCACGGTTTTCTCTGATCAATTCTTCGATAACATTAAACCCAAGAATTGGATTATCATTACAGCAGTCACTCACCAGCATTGGCACATAAATGGCTAAGTTTCCATGTCCACTACTTTCGAATTCCAGGCAGACTTCAATCCATCCGATGAATGGAATGAGAGAACCATTTGCAGCTGTAATGGATAAGTTGTCATCACAAAGTAAATCTTGTATGTGCCTAATGGAGACGCTGGGTAGAAACTTTTCTAACCATGCCTTCCCGACAATGCTGACCTGAGCTCCTGTATCCATCAACATGTCAACCGGTACACCATTCATCCGACATGACAGTAGGCATTTTCCTCCAATTAATTGTGCTACGTGTTGTTTGGAGAATCCATTCTCTTTTGGGAGTGTTCTAGTTGACCGGTGGGTGAATACCCTGTTTATCTTAGCATGGGACAGATCATTTGAGGTGGTCACTGGTTGTCCCTTTCCCAGTGACCGTCTGTCGTTTCCCGACTGCCTTCTTTTCTTCAAGCAATCAACCGCTCTGTGTCCTGTCCAACCACAGTAGAAACAATGGTAGCAGTTCTGACTCTCTCGTTTAATGCAATCATCACACCTGGGCTTGCAGTGAGTTGTATCTGGAACTTGAACATTGGTTAGTGGCTTAGTCATTTGGTTTCCAACAATAGGAGTTAGTTTCATCATCTTTTCCAGGTTCTTTGTGAGAGCAGAGACCTGTGTTGTTAGTTCCATTAATGCAGTGTGATTTGCTCTAACATCTCCCTCAGCTCCCTTTTGGAAGGTGTCTTTTTCGCTATTCCCTGGTGTCTGGGATGAATGAACAGTAAGAGGTTTATGTTTAGGTGCACTGTTTAAGCGTCTCTGCCTTTCTGTTTCCTCATCAACTGATCTGGTGACTTGCTCTATGATAAAGTCATCCGTTACTGTCAAATCAGACACATAAGGCTTGATATCTCGTCTAACATTAGAATTTTTCTCATTTAGTCCCTGATACAGTGTATGAAGGAATATGCCTTGCACCAGTTTTTTGTCATAGCTAAGCTCTCCCCTATCATGTTGTGATGTAGACAGAACTTTTTGTTTTAACCCCACTAGCCTGTAAACAAATTGTTGTGCTGTTTCTCTTTCTTGCTGGGTAGCATTACTAAGGTCCTGAAATAACTCATTACCACTTCGTTCTCTCATATGTGACTTCAAAAACCTTTTCAATTCAGCAACAGTAAGATCATCTTTGTCAGTCAACATATCTTTAAAATTACCAGGTTTGATTATTCTCAACACTGTGCGTATAATTTCAGATTCAGGGAATTTTTCTGTTAGACCCTCGTCAATTTGTCTGCACACGCTACTGTATCTCATGTCCGAACCATGATCTGAAATTACACCACCATGCATTTTAAATTCTCTACGTGGCAATAAAGCAACAACATCAGTTAATCTCACCACCTCCGATACCTGTTCAGTCCTTGCAGTCCCACTACTTTTTTTTTTTTTTTTTTTGCAGCGGTTGCAATGTCCACAGTTGGTGTACTTTCCTTGTTAAGTTTTAGTTCATTGATCTTGTCTTGGATGATGAGTAGGTGAGACATACCTTGATCTTCCAACTTTTCCAGCTGATCACTTCTCAAGTAGTCTTCAATAAATTCAACAAGTTCCATTTCGTTGGTACCAGTCACTGATGGAACGTCCACGTCTCTTTCATCTCCCAGCGTAATAGCGAGGCTATGCAGCTGTTCTTCATTAAGCAGATGAATTTGTTTCCGGATATCCCACATCAGCGCACGATGAGGAGACGCCATCTCTGTTGCAATCTGAAGACTTGCACTCACAAGGCAGACGACACTCACGACTCTCCTTGTAGCTCTGTAGCAGGCTCACGCTTGTCTCGCGCTTCCTTCTCACTGGTAACACAACGAATCCCGGCACACGAGCCCCCAAAATGTTACCGGCCTCAAAATGTAAATTAAGAGAGCCGATGATTGTAGACGCGATGAGATAAGGTGATCAGCTTGGCGTGGACTGCAAAGAATCACACAAACAGCATGAGATATGACCACTGACTTTATGGCTGGAAGTAGTTTAATTTTTACATAACAATACATCTTTTACATTTTTATAGTCACATGTTTATAAACATTAACAGTATATATAATACCGATTTTAACTAAAGTATTTTAAAACGTAGTTATAACAATGAACATTACTAAATTTAATAACATATATATCCCTGTTATTCAGTGTTATAGATAATTATCTTTATCTCTCTGGTACACTTTAAGTGTGCAATAATCATACTAGCAATGCATTGCTTTAATACAAATATTATCATGGTGGTACTCTTTTTTAACCACTAGATGGTGCACATTGCATGTCTGTATGATGCAATACATAAGCTTTACATACAATAGGTTTTTCTCTATATTAAATAACAGAAAACATGTGCTTCTATAAATCTATGCCATTTTCAATAAATCAGGTTTAAATATACCTATTTAGAAAGGTTTAGTGTTTATCATAGACATGTGTTCTGACTAATGCAGTATTTTCATGTTCTTATGCACTTTTCACTTGTTTCTGACACATGCTGTTCTAAACTTCTAATTACAGCAAAACTATAGCATAAAATCTGCTGAGACTTTTTCTGCATCTGCTCAAGATGTTTAGGAATCTTTCTATCACAGGTTAATACAGATTAGGAACAATTTAGAGTACATACCTGCAAAGAATCACACAAACAGCATGAGATATGACCACTGACTTTATGGCTGGAAGTAGTTTAATTTCCAGTCACATGGTGTGTGGCCTTATATAGACTCTGTTTGTGTACCTTCTCTGCCATCTGCTGGTTATTAATAGAATAGAAGGGACATGTTTAGAAATATAAAAAAAAATGAATATGTACTTTGCTTTGGGGTGTCTGTTTTGTGACCATATAAACCCCAGTCCGTCACACCCACACACGGGCGGGTCCGCCGGACTTTTCCACCGGATTGTTTGATCGTGTGTACGTGGCATAACCTCCCCCCCAGTAAAATTTACTGGCAGGATGCCAAAATTTACAAATGGCACCAATTTGTTACTGCCGAAAATCATGAAAATTACTGACAGAGCCACATTTTTTACTGACACTGCAAAGAAGTACCTGTAATTATAAATATTAGTATAATAATCAGTAAAAACATGTGTTATGCTTTCAGTACAATTAAGGCCTCTTTCACACTTAGCAATTCGCAATGCACATTTTTTGTGCTTTTTGTGTGTGCATTACTTGTACAACATCTATAGAGTAGCCCATTGATTTCAGTGGATTGCCTTAATGCACAAAAAATGCAGCAAAGTGGCTCATGGAGTTTTTTTTATGGCGCAATTTGTGGTATTTTTTGTGCATGGCAAGGAGTGTTTTTGTTCTTGTTCTTTTCTTTTAAGCACGCTTGCATTTTAACAGCTTGCGGACCAGCCGCTGCAGTTTCACTGCAGCAGGTTGGCTGCGCTGCGTGAAATCAGGTTATTGTATGCGATATCACGAGGCTTGCATAGCAGGTGCGTGCCTACCACAAGCTCCGCGAGTCCGACCGCGGGTCACGCGGACTCGATGTCCGCAGGGATACCCACGATCATCTCACTGAGAGGAAGAACGGGGAAATGCTAATGTAAACAAGCATTTCCCTGTTCTGCCTCATGACACTGATCACAGCTCCCTGTGATCAGGAGCGGTGATCAATGTAGTGTCAAACACAGCCCTTCCCCCCACAGTTAGAATCACTTCCTAGGACACTCCTGGTTAACCCCCTTCACTGCCAAACACATTTACACAGTAATCAATGCATTTTTAATCGCACTAATCGCTGTATAAATGTGAATGGTCCCAAAATAGCACCAAAAGTGTCCGATGTGTCTGCCATAATGCCACAGTCACGTTAAAAAATCGCTGGTCGCCGCCATTACTAATAAAAAAATTTTTTTTATATAAAATTGCCATAAAACTATCCCCTATTTTGTAGACGCTATAACTTTATTTATTTATTATATATTATAGCAAAAAGTTTCGAAATTGTCGCTCTTTTTTTGTTTATAGCACAAAAAATATAAACCACAGGGGTAATCAAATACCACCAAAAGAAATCACTATTTGTGGGGAAAAAAGGATTTTGTTTGGGAGCCACGTCACACGACTGCGCAATTGCCAGTTAAAGTGACGCAGTGCTGAATCGCAAAAAAGGCTCTCGTCTTTGAGCAGCCAAATGGTCCGGGGATGAAGCGGTTAATGAACTGCCCTATGCGCAACATTTACTTTCTGCTATAAAAACATCCAATAAAAACATGAAAAAAAATCAAATTTCTTCATCAATTTAGGCCAATATGTATTCTGCTAGATATTTTTGTTAAAAAAAAACAACCCAATAGTCATATATTGATTGATTTGTGTAAAAGTTATAGCGTCTACAGAGTATGGGATATTTTTATTTATTTATTTTACTAGTAATGACGGCGATCAGGGACTTATAGCGGGACTGCGATATTGTGACAGACAATTTGGATAACCTAACTGACACTTTTTGGAGACCAGTGACACTAATAAAGTGATCAGTGCTAAAAAAATATGCACTGTCACTGTACTAATGACACTGGCAGGGAAGGAGTTAACATCAGGCGCAATCAAAGGGTTTAATATGTGCCTAGATTGTGCTCTCTCACTGTGGGAGGAGGTGCTTTGACTAGGGGAAAGGAAAGATCCGTGTTCCTGCTTTGCAGAAACATGGGATCAGTATATCTCTCTCTTACAGAATGGCAATATGTCTGGTTTACCTTGGCAGGTTGTTGTTCCGCCTATGTACTGTCTACTCAGCAAGCGCCAGCGGACATCGAGTCCACGGTACTCGCTGTGTATAATCACAGCGGGAGTGGGTCCCCGGCAGCACACGCGCCCCAGACCCCGGAAGGGTCAGATCACGTACTAGGTATGGGAACTGCCACAGAGTGGTCATCCTGCTGCAGTAAGGCTGCTTTCACACTGAAAGCGCTGGCCGTTAGCGGTAAAACACTTTTTGTTTTAACTGTGTAACATGTTTTGTCAAAAAATTGGGTATTATGTCGCGTACACACGACTGCACTTTCGGACGTTCCGATGGACCTCAGAACGAATGGACTTGCCCACACACGATCGCTCCAAAAGTCTGCCGTTTAGAATGTGGTGGCGTACAGCACGTATGATGGGACTAGAAAAAGGAAGTCCAAGACCCAGTACGCCACCCTTTGGGCTCCTTCTGCTGATCGCGTGTTTATCTTGTGTTAGTAGAAGTTTGGTTAGAGATGATTTGTGCTTTTCGGACTCCAGCTTATTCCGATCGTTTTACTGTGGTTCAGTTTGTGCTTGTGGGGTTTGTATCTGGTTTTCAGTGCGTGTTGGTCAGTTTGCACCTGTATATTAGGGAGTTCTGGTCCGCTCGTTCCTGTTCTTCAGCTCGCTCTCCACAGACCTTGCTGTTCTTAAGTGCATTCTTGTAAGTTTGTTCTGACCAGCCAGTCGTTTTGAAGCCAGGGTGCGTGGACGTACTCGTTCTCGAGTTCGTGCTTTCTGGGGGCTTGGTGTTGGGGTTAATACTTTGGCCCAAGCCCGGTCCATGAACAAGGCGAGGAGGAGTTCATGGACGAAGGAATGGTTACTCCGGCGTGACCAATTATCGCGCACGCCTTTACTTTGTGAGATCCAGGAGAATATCCTGAGGATTTTAGGAATTATCTCAGGATGACGGACCCCGTTTTTCACTGTCTGTTGGCTTTGCTGACCCCTTACATCAGCAGGCAGGATACCTGCATGTGGCAAGCCATCACCCCGGAGCAGAGGCTGTTGTCTTGAGTCTTTTCTCCCCTATGAGAATGAAACAAAAGGTATACTTAGCACATAGATATTTGAGTCCAGAAATGGGAATATGAAACATTGCAATGAAGTGGTGTACAATTGTCTGTTTGGGAAGAAATCCAAGTTGAAGACATGATTCAAATTCTCTACAATACTTACCGTTTTTGGCCAGGTTTCACAGATTGAGACACCCCAAGTATCCCCTGGAGCACATGTGTAGGTTACCCTAAAAAATGTTCTCTGGTGTCCGGCACTAGTGAGTCCAGATGTGTAAACAGCTGCTGAGTGTCCTCTCCTTACATTCCACTAAATCAAGTTTGCAATTAATTCTAGTTTCCAAAACATATACACAATATCCTAAAAACTTATTTTAATAGGACAAATTAGCATGGCCAAAATGTAGATATAACTCAGTACCAGAACGATGTTTCCTACAAATGATGTTTCTAAAAATTATGTTTTCTGGGGGCGTTGACCGGATGCAGGTGAGAGTGAGTGAGGAGCGAGCCTGGCGTCCTCTCGCCTCCCTGTCTTCCACTCGCGTTGACTCGTAGTTGCAGTATCAGTATCAGAGGGGGTACGAGTGCTTTCCCCCCTAATATTCCTGGCTCCTGACTAACCAGACAGCATTTAAAACAGCACAGTGAAGAACGGAAGGAACTGAACATCTCTCCCACTGAGAATCTACCGCTTTTGACGGGTGAGAAAGTATTTAAACCCTTTACATATTGAAGGAAAGTAAAAGGGGGAAAACTGCTTCCATATTTCTTCTCTTTTTTTTCTTTGGCACTTTCTGTCACTGACCTGCATAAATATGCATATATATATATATATATATATATATTTTTTTTTGGGGGGGGGGGGGTCAGGACAGTGGAAGGACTGAACCACTAATTTTTTATTTTTTTTCCTATCACTACTATATCACTACTATACCTTGATTTGATATTATGCCATCACAACGTACCACAAAGGCGAGTCAAGCTGCAAGCCAGGCAAGCCAAGCAGCAGCGAAACTTGAGAAATATGTCCATAATCCAGGCCAGGTGTCAGGCCAGACACCCCCCCAAAATACGTTACAGAGCCAGCAGGGCCAGCCCAATCGACAATCTGGGGGTACAGGGGCAAGAAAAAGTCAAGGGCAGGGCCAAGTTCCTTTGCAAGTGCAAGTGGAAGTGAGTGAGTCAGTGAGGAGGTTTCAGGGTCAGTCAGTAGAGGGGTCCCTGGGATTATTGTCTGGGGCCTGTGTGGTAGTGAACCCTGAGCCAACCCTAAAGGAAGTGCTGGAGGCGGTAAACTCATTTAGAATCTCCCTGAATGAAATGTCTATCCAACTTAAAACATGACTTACAAAAGGTCCAAGTAAGAACTACAGCCTTGGAGGGCAGAGTGAGCTGGGTGGAGGATGACTTAGTCCCCCTTAAAATGGAGATGGGTATTATTAAAGAACAGATGGCTAGACAAGTAAACAAAATGGACGAAATGGAGAATAGGATGAGGAGGAAACACTTGCGTATAGTAGGCCTTCCAGAATACTGCGAAGGTGCAGACTCTACTTTTTTAGAAAAAAAGCTTAGTGAGATATTTGGTCAGGAATCTTTTTCATCATTTCTTGCAATAGAGAGAGCCCACCGAGTTCCCTCTAGACCTGCCCATCCCGGTGCCTTTCCAAGACTATTATCCTACAAGGATAAAGTGACTATAATTCGGAAAGCAAGGGAAAAAGGTAATATAATGTACAATGGAACTAGGGTGTCTATCTACCCTGATTACTCTCCAGATCTCCAGAAGAAGAGAGCTAAATTTGGGGTAAGTACAACGTAGTCTGCGTCAAGCCAACTTACCATACGGACTTCTATACCCAGCAAAATGAAGATTAACTGCTTCTGGGGGGGCCTATATTTTTTGACTCCTCCGAGGGGGTGGAGGAGTGGCTGACATCCCACAATGAAAGACGATTGGGATTACTGCATCATGTTAACTGGGTCTTCTTGGGGTCAATTTGAACTTATATACAGTATGTTATAATACACAATTGGGGTGAGGGGGAGTGGGAGAGACGACTCGCAGCGAGGTTGGGTATTTATTAATTTTTTTTGTGGGGGGGGGGGTTGTGTTTTTTTTTCTCTCTCGCTGGTAGTCGCCTCCCCCTCCCCCTCTCCTCCCCTTGAGGGAGGTGGGGAGAGGGGGGGCAAAGTGAGGGGTATGGAAGAAGGAGTGCAAAAAGCATGGCATCCCCTTCTTGAATGGGCGCAGCAAAGAACTCTCTTGGATTATGTGTTCTTGGTGTTTATTGTGTGGGGGTTTTGTTTATCTTTATGGGGGGAGGGACGAGGAGGTTTTGCTTTAGCAAGAGGGAGGGCTAGGGAGGGGGAGGACACAAGCGAAATTAAAATTATATTGAGAAATTTTCAGATAAGGTGTGTTTGGGTAGGTCACGATGGAAGGCCCCCGGCCAAACCTAGTGAGGTAATGAGAAATGGATATATGGGTGAATGAAGTGTTAAGCTGGAATGGTATGTAGGGTACAGTATGTATGTAAGGTGTAGGGAAGAATGTGAGGCACACTTTCAAGATAAAGCAGATATTCACAATTTAGGTCTGATTAGTAAGATACCACAAGTAAAAAGTAGGATAAGAAAAGGGCACTTAATAATGAGTAAGAGATTAGTGCACAAATTCACTGAATCAAGGGAAAAAATTCATCTTTAAAAATGATTAGAGAAACATTGGTTAATAGAAACAGCATTATTTTATGCTCCTGGAATGTTAGGGGATTGGAGGACCCAGGTTAAAAAGCTGCAGTTCTGTCAATGGCTAAAATCTATGGGGCCACGATTTTATGTTTACAGGAGACGCATCTTACTAATGTTTCTTCCCCCCACCTGGGAGAATTTGCCTTACAGTTCCACTCAGTTCACACGTCTTTTTGTAGAGGAGTGAGTATTTTGATTAAATCGGGGGTCACGTTTAATTGTATGCAAAGCAGGATTGATAAACAGGGGCGATATATTGTCTTATATTGTAAGATAGAAAATAGAACATTTTTATTAGGTAATGTGTATATACCCCCTCCCTTTGATATGGCGATCCTGCTTGATTTGGTGGAGTTCGTGCTGGACAAGCCAGCACTTCCCATTCTAGTTGTAGGAGATTTTAACATGGTTATTAACCAGACATTAGATAGGCTCCCTCATGGGACTCTACGGGGAGGGTCATCTCATCACCGATTACTTCATTTTATGGGAGAGATGGGCCTGAAAGACATTCGGAGAATAAGGAATCCAGATTTGAACTCTGGTTCGGCCCCTCCGGGGGTAGTCTGGGATACAAATAAGGCCTTCCTAAAAAACAAAAATTTTATTTCAAAAATAGAAAAACAATCAAGGGAAGGGGAGGAAGCGGCAGCAAGGAAAGTAGTATCCTCAGAGGAAGGATATATAAACGACCCGAAAACCGTGAATTTTAGGGTTTGGATGGAGGCACAACAGACCTATCGTTTAGTACTATTAGGTAAAGCGGAGAATAAACAAATTTTCCAAAGGCAAATTGCCTTTGGGGAAGGGGAAAGTGTAGGTAGGATGTTGGCCCATTTAGTTAGAACCAACTCACCATCATCGGTTGTACCAATGATTAATATGGGTGAGGGTAGGACATACACCTACACACCGGAGATAGTGGATAGATTCAGAACTTACTATGAGAACCTATATAGGTCCAAGGAGGAAGGGAACGAGGAAGAAATGGATAATTTTTTTCGTAACCTGGCGGCCCCCTGCCTCACCGAGGAGGATAGGGCCACATTAGATGGCCGTCACCCTGGAGGAGATACAGCGGGCCGTCCAGGAAATGGAGAGGCGGAAGTCCTCGGGACTGGATGGTCTACCTATCGAAATCTATCGGCAGTATGGGGGGGTACTTCTTCCTGAACTCCTGAAGATCTTCAATTATTCGGTAGCAGAGGGAGAGCTTCCCCTGTCTATGATGGCATCTACTTTTATCATTATCCCCAAAGAAAATAAGGACCCGCTTAGCCCTGCCTCATATAGACCCATTTCTCGAATTAACTCCGATACTAAGGTGTTAGCAAAGGTCTTGGCGGCTAGATTAAACAGAGTTATACAGAAACTGGTTCATCCTGACCAATTGGGATTTATACCCGGTAGGTCTACTAGTATAAATATTAGATGGTTACTTTTAAATATCCAAATTCCTACGGATGAGGATGGTCATAGGGCAGTTCTCTTCTTGGATGCCACCAAGGCCTTTGATACCCTTGAGTGGAAATTCCTTTGGAGAACGCTGAGGGAATTTCAGATTGGACCTAATTTTGTTAACTGGGTGAAGCTCTTATATGGATCTCCTGGGGCAAGGGTAAAAGTGAATAATGAACACTCAGCCAGGTTTCGATTGCTGAGGGGGGCGAGACTATCGAGCCTTTGGTCCTATCCCTTAGAGCTTCCCCAGGCATAAAGGGATTTATACGAGGACAGGATGAAGAAAAGGTAATACTATTTGCGGATGATTTCCTTCTGCTACTTAGAGATACACAAGATTCGTTGAATGAGACCATGTGTAAAATTAAATCCTATGGACAACTTTCAGGATTGAGGATAAACTGGGAGAAATCTATTTTGTTGCCCATTGACCCCCTAGATAACCCTTTGCCCCAAGAGGCAAAACAGTTACAAATAGCAAGCCAATTAAAATACCTTGGTATAACTATCTCTAGAGACCCTAAACAATTTATTATGAATAACATAGTCCCATTATTAAAAGTATTTAAAGGCAAAATTTAAATTTGGAAAAAACTCCCACTTTCAGCGGCAGGTCGTTGTAATTTAATTAAAATGATACTCTTGCCACAACTGTTGTATGTCCTCTACAACTCCCCAGTATGGATTCAAAAAACATGGTTCCAAAAAATTGATAGTTTATTTAGAGAACTAATTTGGAAAGGGGGTCCATCTCGCATTAACCTTAGTGCATTGCAACTTCCAAATAATGATGAAGGGGTAGCCCTCCCGCATTGCTTTAGTTACTTTTTGGAGGCCCAGCTTCAACACATGGGGGGATGTGAACGTGAGAGAGAAGGACAAGAGAGGAAGATCCTCTCTTGTAGCTTGCCACATAATTCTTTGACGGAAGTACTTGAGGCGGGGACATTCCTGAGGGGACTCCCTACTCTTGAGCTGATGGCAAGAGTATGGGAAGTGGCAAAAAAAAACAACTCTGGGATACAGAGGATTTACAGAGTACTCCTCTCTATGGGAAAACAGCAAGTTGGGAGAGGTGCAGAAATTGGGTCCGATTAGAGAATGGCATAGACGGGGTGTAAGGTTTATTTCTCAGATTTACTAGGATGGAAGTTTGAGACCTTTTCAAGATTTGAGAGATCAATTTGTACTCCCCAAGAGATCTTTTTTTAGGTAATTGCAGGTAAGACAAACCCTGACAGAACAGTTTAAAGGGAGGAAACTAGAATGGAGTAATATGCCAGTGTTACAAAACATTAGACCCTTTCTCTAAATCGAGAAAGGGTCTAATATCAAAAATATACCAAAATATATATAAAGGTAACCGGGAAGGATTGCTAATAAGGCCCTACAGGGAGAAATACAGTGGGAAAGGATTCTTGAACTTGCTCCATGGGTGTCACTCTCTCCACCTCAGAAGATGTCACATCTGTTTTTATTAGAGTTTATTATACTCCTCAAAAACTGTTCAGGTTTGGTTGGAGACAAGATGATACTTGCCCAAGGTGTGGAAGAACAGGGGATCTTATCCATATGTTCTGGAGATGCTCAAAACTATTTCGATACTGGAGGGAGGTGGTAGATATTATTGTCCAGGTGTTTAAAGCTTGTGTGGATATGGATCCCACCCTGTGTATTTTGGGGTGGATAGAGGGTGAGGGGATGCCCAAAGACACCTATTTAGCAATCCTGAGATGCCTCTTCCAGGCCAGGAAACTTATTGCCCAGAGGTGGCAGTCCTCTACCCCCCCCCCATCCAGTAGGGAATGGAAACAGAATATGGAGATGGTAATCAAGGAAAGGACAACATACATTAAGCAAGGAAGCCTTAATAAATTTGATGGGATTTGGAAGATGTGGAATGAGAAAAATTTAAGTGGAGGCATAAAGACGTGTAAGGACGAGACCTAAGTAAATGTAAGAGATTAAGGCTAAGCTATTCTTTTCCTTCTCTTTTTTTATTTAGTGATAAATGGAGTGCTGAGTGGTGGAGATAATAGAAGTATGGAAGGGTGGTATGTTAGGTTAGTGCAGTGTTTCTCAATTCCAGTCCTCATGGCCCACTAACAGGACATGTTTTCAGGATTTCCCTCAGATGAAACAGCTGGGGTAATTACTAAGGCAGTGAAACTGATCAAATCACCTGTGCAAAATAATGGAAAGCCTGAAAACATGACCTGTTAGTGGGCCATGAGGACTGGAATTGCGAAACACTGGGTTAGTGGAATAGGCGTGATTAAGGGGAAGTTTGTTATAAATATGCATAATTGCTCGTGAAAAGGGGTCTAAATGCTCCTTTATAATTCTTTCCTTTAATATTGTAAAAAGTATGAGGCGTATGTTGTTTTGTAAATTCATAAATAAAATAGAGAAAAAAAAAATATTATGTTTTCTACAAACGACTGCCCACAAACATGAACATGCCATTTCAAACTGTACAATAGTAAAGAAAAGCACATGGAGCAGCAATGCAAGTTAATTATCATTATAGGAACACACAACAAGTACTTACTTTTTTGAAGCTCCTTCTTGATTTTGCGATACTGATCCAGCTCCCTCAGTTTTATGTCGGACCATTGCTTCCTCAACTGCTGTTTTGTCCGGCGTACCCCAAACTTCTGCTCCAGGGTGCTGACCACAGTTGACATGATGTCATCCTTTCTTCTATTCGGATGGGTGTATGGACCATGTTTCCCATCATAATCCTCCCTCCTTAAAATCCCCACCATCTCTACCATTTCCTCAAAGGCCATGTTGGTGGCCTTCAGTCTCCTCCTGGATCCAGATGTTTGTGGCTCCGGGCTTTCCCCCCCTGCTAGTTCCCCAATGTGTCCCTGACATTTTTCTCAATACACTCCTACTGCACACCGAAGAGAGAAGGGGTGGGGAATAGTCATCAAAAGAACATCAGGGGCGGGCGACACAGGTGGTGTTTTACAAATGCACAGTGTATATAAAGCTAACATGCATCGGTCATAGGTCCGATTTTTGTCAGACGAACGGCAGTGACAAGCATCCTAAACAAAGGTAATATTTGAACTAGGCCCAGATTGAGGCCTATATTGGGCTAGTTTAGATTGACATTGTTGTTTTTGTCATATCAAGCTAACACGCGTCGTACCTCTGATGTGTGTGTATGTGTGTGTGTGTTTGTGTGTGTGTGTGTGTATGTGTGCCCTATATTGGCATAAGATAATAATGAGAGTTTGGACTGACATTAATGTTTTTGTCTTGTGTATTGTCTTACAGAAAAAATGAATCCATTTAAAGAGCACAATTTTTTGAGCATTTTTATTGACAAGTATAGGGAGATGAGAAATCTGTGGGAGGTCTCACACAGTTTGTATTATAATAAGCAAGCAAGGAAGGCAACACTGGAGAGACTTCTGGAATTTGTCAAGACTCGGGTCCCTGAAGCAAGTTTTTGGAAAATAAAATTGGGATCTTGAGGAACATGTACAGGCGGGAGCACAAGAAGATCCAGACTTCCCTCAGATCAGGAGCAGCAGCAGACAATGTTTATGTCCCCAAGCTGTGGTACTTCCACAAACTGCGGTTTCTGGATGATCAGACTGAAATGAGGGAATCTCTTTTGACCTTTCCCTGCAGCCTTCCCTCCAACCTTCCCTCCACCCCAGCAGAGGCTTCCCAGGAACAACCGGGCCCTTCCATCCTTGAGGAAGTGGATGTGCCCAGCTGGAGCCAGGTATATTTGTTTTTAGAAATATTAATTGTCCTAATATTAATGATGTTAATCAAGATGTTATAATTGCTTAAAAATCAATGATTTTATACCAAAAATTATGTATACATATCAATAGACAGTAGTGGCCAGAAATGTTGGTGACCAGCTTGAAAAATGCTGGGGTCAGAATGATAGCCTTTTCTATTTATTAACATTCAATTTGCAAATTATGAGCTGAAAATTGTGTGTTATTGATGAAGCAAAAACTACAACTATGTCCCTTTTTTATACACAGGATGAGCTCAGCCAAGAGGAGGGTCTGGAAAGCCTCGGCCAGGAGGAGGCCGTGCCCACTGACAGCCAGGAGGAGGCCGTGACCAGTGGCAGGCAGGAGGAGGCTGTGGCCAGTGGCAGCCAAGAGGTGGCTGGGCCTTGTAGGACCCTCACACAATCACAGGTGCGTCCCCTCCGCATTACCACCAAAAGGCCCAGGAAAGTGACAATGACAGAGGAGGCATCACTTGCCCTCATTCAGGAAGCCAGCCAGTTCCTGAAAAGCCCCCCAACGCTGAAGAGGCTTATGGCTGCTATCTCGCCACCAGGTTGGGGGAATTGGAGAAGGGCCAACGCCTCCTCTGTGAGGAAATTTTTGCTGAGGCCCTTCAGAAGGGGTTGAAGGGCCAGCTCACTGAAAACAGCCATATATATGAGCAAGCCCCTCAAGCCCCTACTCCTCCTCCTCCTCCTGCCACAAGTCCACCACCAGAGGCACAGCCTCCAAGAAAGGCTGCAGGGAAGCATGGAGGGAAGGCTGCAGCGAAGAGAAGAAAGTGATGGCCTGGCTTCAGTCTGGTCTGATAGAAGACGCAGGCTGTTGTAGTACCACAGCCTGGGGACAGAAATGTCAGCTACTGCTTGTCCAGAAAGGCCTGGGAGCAGGTGGACTGAAAGGGAGCTAGCAAAAGGCCGGCATTACAGGGTGATAAGGGACAGAAGGGGTTAAGTTTGAGAGGTGTGGGCAGTGGTCAGTCAGTCAGTAAAGGGAGGTGTGTAGTTTATTTAGGGGAAGGGGGGGGTTTCCCAGGCAAGGAAGAGCAGAGCAGCGTGTGTGAAGGAGGTAGGATGTTTGCCGCCCGCCCTCCCTACGTTCTGTGTTTGTATAATCCTTATTTGTTTGCAGGTGCTGGTTGCAGACTTCGTCATGGCAGCAGTGATGTGGCGGTGGTGGTGGTCTTTGAGGGTGGTGACTAACTAATGGAGATGGAAGTGTGGGGGACTCGTTAGTGGTATGGGCCCCCTCTTTTGGTGTACGGTTAACGCGGGTTAACTGAAATGGTATGGTGACACTGCGGGTAAGAGTTGTCTTCGGGATGGTTATCACGGCCGTAGGCCTAGTATGGTAAAAGGTCCGCAGTGTGGGATATGGATCTAAGCTATTGGGGAAGTGCCTTCAAAGACCACCGGGGGGAGATACTGAAGTTTTGTGTTTATTGTGGTTATAATGTTAATATATTTTATATTTATGAATAAAATGGCTGCTGTGGTCAGTTTATACTCCAAGAAAGTGTGGCCTCGTTATTATAAGTTAAGTTAAAGGTGGGTTTAGTTGGAGTAGATTGGTCAGCAGTCGTTGGTATAAGGGATGGACATATTATCTACACTAGTCATGATCTCTGAGATTCCTGGACCAGATTGTGCTCCCGATTATATGGACTCCTCAAGATCCCTATTTTGTTTTCCACTGACTTGATGTGTGCCCTGGGGTCAAAAGGCTTCACAAATTCCAAAGGTTTCTCCAGTGTGGCCTTCCTCTTTATTTTGTTAACCAGAATAAATGGATATTTTATTTTCACTAAATACGTTCCTGTGTGTTTTTATTCAAAAAGGACAGTTTGTGAGTAGGCAGGTACATTTCAAAAAGACTATTGGGGTTATTTACGAAAGGCAAATTCACTTTGCACTGCAAGTGCAAACTACAAGTGCAAAGTTCACTTGAAATTGCACAGCAAGTGCACTTGGAAGTGCAGTCGCTGTAAATCTGAGTGGTAGATCTGGAATGAGGGGAAGCTCTGCTGATTTTATCATCCAATCATGTGCAAGCTAAAATGCTGTTTTTTATTTTCCTTGCATGTCCCCCTCGGATCTACAGCGACTGCACTTCCAAGTGCACTTTCAGTGCAATTTCAAGTGCACTTTGCACTTGTAGTTTGCACTTGTAGTGCAAAATGATTTTGCCTTTCGTAAATAACGCCCTATGTCAAATTAACAAGGGACACCAACCTCCTTAAGGTTAATAAAAAATACAAGATAATAATATTGTGGTAACTTGAAACTCAAAATAAACAAATTATATGGAGATCACTAGAAAATCATTTTTAAGTCATTGTAAAATATTGATGAAATAAAAAATTATAAAAGATGAGTATAAAAAATTATTGTAAACATTATTTATGGAGATCGGGCTTTTAAAAACTAGAATATTAGTCATGAGATGAGGATAAATAATGAAGAAAAACGTTTGTGAGAAGTCTGTGTGAATATGAGCAGCAAAACAACTTCATTCTTCTTGCATTCTAAAGAAGAAAAGAATGCACTGTATTAAAAGATTGTAAAATTAGCAGCGTGAGGAATGTGCTAGCTTCAATACGAATGCTAGTTTTACCACACCGAGCGATTGCGTCTTGTACTTCTTGTACTTGCTTCAGACGATGTGTTGTTTTTGGTCCATCAGACTAGCACACAGACGAACGGTTTTCCCGATAGAAATTCGAGTCTGTCGGACAGATTTGAAAAAAAAAGTTCTATTTCTAGGTCCGTCTGAATTTTTGAAGAATAAAGTCCGCTAGAGCCCACACATGATCGTAATATTCGAAAAAATTGTGTTAGAAATACCACGTGACATAAAAAATTGGAAAACCTATCCATTTTATTCTCTAAGGCCTCTGCTCTGCTAAAAAATATATAATGTTTGTGGGTTCTAAGTAATTTTCTAGCAAAAAATACTGATTTTTAAATGTAAATAAAGAGTGTAAGAAAAGGCCTGGTCTTAACCACTTGCCTATTGGGCACCTAAACCCCCTCCTGCCCAGACCAATTTTCAGCTTTTAGCACTGTCACTATTTGAATGACAATTTCGCGGTCATACAACACTGTACCCAAATGAAATTTTTATATTTTTTTCCCCCGCAAATAGAGCTTTCTTTTAGTGGTATTTGATCACCTCTGGGTTTTTTTTTTTGTTAAAAAAAATAGAAAACGTTTTATATTTTGTTAAAAATTTTGCAAACAGGTAATTTTTCTCCTTCATCGATGTACGCTGATGAGGCTACACTGATGGGCACTGATAGGCACTGAAGGGCATTGATAGGTGGCACTGATGGGTGGCAGTGATGGGGACTGATGAGTGGCAGTGATGGGAACTGATCGGCCCTGGTAGGTGACACTGATAGGCAGCACTGCTAGGTGGCACTGATGAGGCACTGATTGGCATCACTGGTGGGCACTGATGTACTGGTGGGCACTGATTGGTGGGCACTGATTTGTGGGCACTGGCAGGCTTGTGGGCACATATGAGGTGGCTTTGCCATTTCCCTGCTCGGGACTGATGTCCCTTCAACAGAGGCCGATGATCAGCTTTTTTTTTCTGTTCACACTGTCAGCGTGAGAAGAAAAAAAACTATTACCGATCTTTTTTTTACATCATGTGATCAGCTGTCATAGGCTGACAGCTGATCACGTGGTAAGGGGTCGGGATCTCATTGGCTCGGGTGATCACAGCGCACTCCGTGCGTGCTCTTCAGGGGGGCGTGGTCAGCTTGCAAATGGGAGGACGTCTATTGACATCCTCCCGGCAAAGCAGATCTGTGCTGTAGCCATCATTTGGCCATAGCGCGGATCTGAAGGAGTTTAAGTGGATAAAGATTATACATTCAGATTGGTGCATGGCTAGCTTTGGACCCTTTCCCACTGTATTCAAATCTGAAAAAAAGTTTTGGCAGGCTTTAAGTTTTGCTCTACTTTTCATAAACCAGATACAAACGCTTGTATTGATACTTTATTTTTCAGATTCCTGTTGTCAGATCTGTACTTGCAGCAGTGTGTTTTTTCGGAGCGCTAAATCCTGACCCCTGAAATTCTTTATACTGGACAAGGTTAGCCATGTAGCGCTTAGAATAAGATCCGCTCCTCCAGGTTTTTAGCTTTGAGTCAAACTTTTGATGAGCAAAAAGTTCAGAAGGGTCTAGATGAGTGTTGGCAGACACAGTGGACGCTCGTTCTCGCCACTGGAACAGGAAGAGATGGCGTTCAGCCTTCTTCTGGCACCATGAACGTGCCAGGCCAAGAGCGGTATGTCCGTTTTCATTGACATCTTGCGTTTGCGCTTTGTTTGCTAGAAGTTCATCTACACAGTCACATTTGCCCATAGCTGATGCCACATGGAGAGGGCTGTTTCCAAGCTTGGTTTTGGCCAGTACATTGGCTCCTAAATAAAAAAGACAAACAATTATTACACTACCCTATAAAAAACAAAAAAGGGTAATTTGACAAAAATTCATAAAATAGGAGTAGATGGAAATGTAGCGCTAATAAAAAAACAGTGCTAATAAACTATGTAAATACATACATGAAAATATATATGTGAAAAAAATCTATAAGTGAATAAGTCCCAATTGTAAAACAATGGGAAACAAATCCCAAGTGAGTCAGTCCCAAGAAATGGCAGGTACACCACAAATGAAGGATTGTTCATATAAGCCAGGAAACTCCAAACAGAGGATTCTTCATATGAGGAGCTTGGAGCAACAGGGTTTGTATCTGTAGCAAATGACAATGATAAACAATGAGAATGGGTGCTCTTACCAGAACCAATAGACCTGGATGTCAGCGACACCAGGTCAGACAGGCATGGATAACTGAAATCTCGGTATGGTAGGAGCAGTTTGGAGGATTCTGAAGTACCAAGCAGAGAAACAGGAGCAAACAATGATATCCTCGAAGGTCCAGTACTTTGCCAATGGAACCACAACGATGGAACCAGCCACTGAGCCATGGATGACCAGATGGAATGGTCAGACTGGCTCATAATGCAAAGGATATACAAAAAAGGAAAAAGCTTCCAATGGTCCAGATCAAAAAAATAGGGTGTTTATTTTCATAAAAATCAGCATACAGATAAAATGTGATCACAGATAAAAAGCAATATGGGGGGCGGTAAAACTAATCCCTATGCGTTTCGTCCTACTAGGCCTTCTACTGTGGCATCTAACAGCTCCCCCATATTGCTCAAATATAAATATATACCTAGAAACATAAAGAACCAATCAGGAACTCACTTAGTAATTGGTAGCAACAGGTTCACCGATAGGGGAGGGCTGGTCACATGATAGACATGATGGATAAATGGAGCCTGGATGCAAACAAAATGGACAAAAAGCCCTCAAAAACTGGCCTTAAAAGTCACATGATCGGCATCAGCGAATCCCCATCGGTGTCGTCCGCATGATATAACACATAACGTACAACCACCAATCAGCAAACGAATGCTCCCGAATTTCTGGAAGTAGGTTGGCACTGGCCCTATGACTAGGGTTGGTATAACGACCCGAAACCGGACATGACAGTAAATCGGGCTCAAGTCGGCGTCCGCCTCATAACCAGGCTTGGAGCGGCGATCCTTAACTGGAAATCACATCGCATCCAGAAACAATCGACGCTCACCTCTCAACAAGGCTGAGAGCGAAGATCTCATATCAGAAGTGACGCCATACATTGGTCCCGCCCCCGTCATGATGTGTAAAGCATCAAATGATCGGCCTGAAACAACGCACAATGGCACCAAAACATAACACATATATAGAATGGCTACTGACACCTAGCGGTGATAACCTATAGTGTATCAGCACAAATATATAGAACGGCCACTGATGCCTAGCAGTGATAACCTATAGTATATCAGCACCAGTGATACATCAGAAAAAATCACATAACCAACGGTGGTGCAGAGGGACACCACACCACACAACTGACATCCCGCAGGTAACAGTGAACAGTTAAGCATAAAACTTAATTGTCCTTTGGGCTAGGTATATAGACGACATCCTCCTCCTGTGGAATGGAGACCGTGAAACCCTTGATGAGTTTATGTCCCTCCTTAATTTGAACAACAGAGGTATACGTCTGAGCTATGAGGCTAGTCTTACCTCCGTCCATTTTTTGGACCTTAAGATTAGTGTTGTGGATAAACCTCTTGAATTCAAGACCCTTGACTTTAAGCCTACCGACCGGAATGGGTACATTCTGGTCGATAGCTGTCACTACCCTCAATGGTTGAAGTTCATCCCCCACAGTCAGTTCAGATTGAGGAGAAACTGTACACGGTTAGACAATTTCTTCAGCCAATCCATCACTTTGAAAAACAGGTTCTTGGAAAAGGGCTACCAATCCAACATTTTGGATATGGAGATAGATAGGGTTTCCAAATTGGACAGTTCCCTGTTTAGGTCCATCCCTAAAACTACCAAGGAGGACAAATTCAGATAGTTCTTCTTTACATCATACTCTGTTCAATCTAGACAAATTAAAGAAATTGTTAATAGACATTGGGGACACTTCAAAGTGATAGGTTTTGGGGTCCAGTTATCCCTGACAGTGCTGGGGTTATATTCAGAGGAGCATGTTCCATTCAGGGGCAGAATGCACCAAACGTGATAGACCCCCCCCCCTTAAACATACCCCTTTTTTCAACAATGCAAGGGGGTACTATCCATGCCGTAGATGCAACATCTGCATACACAATGTTTGTGGCAGACGTAAGAGTGACACTTTTCAATCTACGGTCACTCAATGCATTTACTCCATTTAACACTTTACAACTTGTGCCACCAAATTTGTAGTCTATTTGCTGACTTGTTTTGCAACAAGCAGCACATTGGATGAACCATCCGAACATTTTCTATCAAATGTTAATGAACACCTGACCAATATTAGGAACGGTGAGATAAATCATACTGTTTCTCGCCACTATCTTGAACATCATGATCGAGACCCTACTGGAACAAAGTTTGTTGTTATTGATAAGTTTGTTCCTCATTGGAGAGGCGAGTCCCATATTCGTGGGGTATCCCGCCTCAAAACTTATTGGATTTATAAGCTCAAGACTTCCTCACCGTTCGGCCTGAACGTTGAGTGGGATATTAATTCGGTCATTAATAAGGCTTAATTTGTCCTTTATATGATATTTTTGATTTTCTGATTTATACTTTTATTTGTGGTTTTTGTTTTGATTTTGGTTCTATTTTTCTTGCTGGAAATATACACTTTTAACACAGGCATTTTAACATTATGGTGTCATTCAACTAGAGGTCGACCGATATATCGGCCAATATTTGCCGTTTTTTAATTAATCGGCATCGGCCGATTGTGCTGATAAAAAGGCCAATTTAGAACAGAGTGACTTGGAAAGACTTCTGTAATAGAAGTCAGTGTAAGTTGCCTGAGTCGTCATAGAAACGACTTTCCTCCTCTCTGGGCAGTCTGCCAAGAAAAGAACAAAAAGATACAATGTTTACACTTGAATGAATGAAATCATCTCAGTGTGTAGAAGTTCTCAGTTTAACCATTTAAAGACTAAATCTTTTCTGACACTTGTTGCTTACAAGTAAAAATCCTGTATTTTCTGCCAGAAAATCACTTAGACCCCCCAAAAATTATATATATTTTTTTTTTAGCAGAGATCCTAGGGAATAAAATAGCGGTTGTTGCAATATTTTATGTCACACGGCATTTGCACAGAGGTCTTTCAAATGCATTTTTTTGGGAAAAAAATACACAATTAAAAAAAAAATTTAAAAACAGTAAAGTTAGCCCATTTTTTTTTTCGTCCAAAAGTTTTGACTACCTGTTTTTATTTAATATATAGTTTTTTTTTTTTTTAAATCTAAATCATACATACAAGTAAACTGATTGGAGGTTTGTTTTGTTTAATAAATGTTTAAATGTAAGAAATTTTCTGTATCAGGCGTTGATGGTAAAACGCTGCAAGTTTTAGCGGCTCTTTACCATCATTTTAGCGGTGCTATTTGGCTGCTAGTGGGGCACATAAAAGCCAGCTAGCGGCCGAGGAAGAGGTTAAATGTGCCCGTGAAGCACCGCTGCCAAATCGCATTGCATACGCTTCGGCAGTGGTGCCCATTCATATCAATGGGCAGGAGTGGTGGAGGAGCGGTATACACCACTCCAAACGTGCTGCTTGCAGGACTTTTTTTAAGATCCTGCCAGCGCATCGCCTTAGTGCCCGTTCACACTACCGTGACTTGTCAGGCGACTTAGTCGCCTGACAAGTCGCACTCCGTTCTGTACTATGGAACCGTTCTAATAGGAGCGACTCAAGTCGCTCCAACTTAGAAAAAGGTTCCTGTACTATTTTTGGGGCGACTTCAGGCGACTTGCATTGACTTCTATACAGTCATCTTGCAAGTCGCTGCTGAAGTCGTGTGCAGGTCGCGTCTGTGAGTCGCGCTGCAAGTCGTGTCGCCCCTGTGCGAACGGGCACTCAGTGTGAAAGCACTCTGTCTTTCACACAGACTGCAGGGGAGCCGTTTTGCAGGCACTTTACAGGCGCTATTTTTAGCCCAAAAGCGCCTGAAAAATGTCCCAGTGGGAAAGGTGTTAGATTTTATGAGATCAAGGGGGATTAAAAAAAATAAAAAAATCGGCCTAACATATCGGCCCAAAAAAAATCGGCATCATATATCGGCTATCGGCCGCCATGATTTCTAAATATCGGCATCGGCCAGAGAAAAACCCATATCGGTCGACCTCTACATTCAACCATTTAAGATTGTTTCCAATTCTGGTAATATTAAAAATGAAGGTTTATTACCTTCCCTTTGTTTTATTCCAGAATTGATTTTTGGTTTTTGATTTTGAGTTTTATGCTTATTTGTTCACTGTTACCTGCGGGTTGTCAGTTGCGTGGTGTGTTGTCACTCTGCACCTCTTACTTTTTGATTTTCTGATGTATCACTGGTGCGGATACACTATAGGTTATAGCCGCTAGGTGTCAGTAGCCGTTCTATATATTTTTTAAGTTTTGATGCTGTTGTACGGTGTTTCAGACCAATCTTTTGACGATTTACACATCATTATGAGGGTGGAATCAATGCATGGCGTCACTTCCGATATGAGATCTTCGCTCTCAGCCTTGTTGAGAGGTGAGCGTCAATCGATTCCGGATGTGACGCAATTTCTGGTTAAGGCCGCCGCTCCAAGCCCGATTTACCATTATGTCGGGTTTCGGGGCGTTATACCGACCCTAGTCATAGGGCCAGTGCCGACCTACTTCCAGATGTTCGGAAGCATTTTTTTCCTGATTGGTGGTTGTATGGTATGTGTTATACCATGCGGACGGCACTGATGGGGATTCGCTGATGCCGATCACGTGACTTTTAAGGTCAGTTTTTGCTGGCTTTTTGTCCACGTTGTTTGCATCCAGGCTCCATTTATCCACTTCCTGATCTCTTCACTACATTATGTGGGGTACCAGTCACCGCGATGTGATTGGTCCCTGCTAGGGAGTTGATATATGGCTTATCAGGTGTCCAGCCCTCCTCCTATCGGTGAACCTGCTGCTACCAATTACTGAGTGAGTTTCTGATTGGTTTGTTATGTTTCTAGGTATATATTTATATTTGATCAATATGGGGGAGCTGTTAGATGCCCCAGTAGAAGTCATAGTAGGACAAAACGCGTAGGGATTGGTTTTACCGCTCCCCAAATTGCTTTTCACATTTTATCTGTATGCTGGTTTTTATGAAAATAACCACTCTATTTTATTCATCTGTACTATTGGAAGCTTTTTAATTTTTTTGCATATCCTTTGCATTATGAGTCTGTTTGACCCTTCCATCCGGTCATCCATGGCTCAGTGGCTGCTTCCATCATCGGGATTGCATTGGGGAAGTACCGGACCCTCGAAGACATCGTTGTTTGCTCCTGATTCTCTGCTCAGTACTTCAGGATCCTCTGAACCGTTCCTGCCATACCGAGGTTTTGGTTATCCATGCCTGTCTGAACTGGTGTCACTGAACAGGTCCATTGGTTGCGGTAAGAGTACCCATTCTCATTGTTTATTATTGTCATTTGCTACAGATACAAACCCTGTTGCTCCAGGCTCCTCATATGAAGAATCCTCTGTTTGGGGTTTCCTGGCTCCTTATAGGAACAATCCTTCATTTGTGGTGTACCTGCCATTTCTTGGGACTGACTCACTTGGGATTTGCTTCCCATTGTTTTACATTTGGGACTTATTCACTTATATATATATATTTTCATGTATGTATTTACACAGTTTATTAGCCCTGTTTTTTTATTAGCGCTACATTTCCATCTACTTCTAAATAAAAAAAATTAACCATAAGAAAAATATATAAAAATAATTAAATAAAACTACTATCCTAACTCCAGACAAGTGCTATAGATGTCAATATATTGTAAAGATTTCAATACTGTGCAGTGGAACTTGGAATAATGTTTATGTTACAACTTTAATGATCAGTAGCCAGAAAAAGTAATGACAATTATTTGATATGAAGACCTCAACAGTGCCATAATTCATAACTCCTATTCACATGGGGATTTGGATGTTCCTGCCCACCTTTGTGTGTTTTCGGCTATTCTGGTAACATTCGCATTATATAAAAAAAAAAAAAAAAAAAAAAAAAGTGAAAACAGATAGGGGAGTCTAGAGTAACTTATTACTTATACCTCTCAGCTGTACTTTTTATTACCCTTGAATATACACCCCAAAGCTCAAACATTATTGTGTGTGTGTGTGTGTGTATATATATATCTATATATATATATATTTATGGTGTGGAGCCCTCTGACCGATACGGATAAGGATGACAAACAAGGTTAACATAAACTCGTTTACTTGAAATGGACCTGAAAGTGTGCCCTGGTCTGACGTACGGTATACCAAAATAAGGGGGCATACCTTAGATAGAAGTGGGTGATAAATGAAATGAATATGAATGGAGTGAAATGAGTACTCTCATGAGGAGTATGATGCTTGAGAAATGCCCTGAAAAAGGGGATGGGTAGGTGGGTATCGCGCACCGGAACCGACGAGGAAGATAGGCGAACGGGCTGGTTATATACTCCACCGGGCTCCTCCCATAATTTCAGGCCACCATACTGGCCTTTCTATTTATGGTGTGGAGCCCTCTGACCGATACGGATAAGGATGACAAACAAGGTTAACATAAACTCGCTTACTTGAAATGGACCTGAAAGTGTGCCCTGGTCTGACGTACGGTATACCAAAATAAGGGGGCAAAAACATTCAGGTAGGGGTTGCATTTTATTGATCCAAGTTTGTTACTGGGTGAGCTCGACAAAGGCCTGGGTCATCTCCGCTTGCGGATTGGGTATGTAGCGGGCGAAACAGGTGGACCTCCATCTGCCCAACTTCTTGATAATGTGAGTAGGACAGAGGTGAAGGATACCCGGGAGTATCCTGACACGTTCCACCGGGCAGCGTACAGAGGTTTAGTGAGAAATGGCAGAAGAGGACTAATTCCTGGTTGATCAGCCAAAAGGGTCAACAGGCGCGTGAGAATGGCGACCGGGTACCAGCGGTTGTTGGACTTATAGAAGTGAATGTCCGAACCCGAGCCAAGCTGCTGCGTCTTGGAGACTGCTAAGTGTAAGACTAAATGGTCTTCGTATCGGACCAGGTGGTGCTTGCACAGCATGCGTGCTGTGAGGCTACGACAAGTAAACTCGCTTGGCCGTAAGAAGTCGTAGAAGGCCAGGTGTATGGCTGCTTGTAAATGACACTAATGTGGAGACCGAAAAGGTGAAGTGGCCAGGATATCTGACATATTTCTAAACGCCTCCTGTGATAGGCAGTCGTTTTGGTGCCGGCCATCGGCTGGCGCTTCTGGATACCGCGCATAACAGCCCGAACGGCGTGGTAAGAAAATAGGAAGGGTACGGTAGGGTCCTGGAGGGACGTGAAATGTTGTACACCGGTCAGGTATAGCCGGATCGTATTAAAGGATAACGCCAACTGCGAGTGGCAGCAGGAAATGAAGGCTATGACTTGCTTGACACGGGACGTCTCTGTACCGTGATACGTGATGAAGTAGGTTAAAGGCCCTCCAGGCTGATTGATAGGCCTTGAGGGTATTGCGGGAAAGGGAGTGATCAAATGAGTTGGGTAGCCGCTAGGAGGTGAGGGGCTAATCCAGGGTCAGTTGAGACCAGTCCGGGATAGCTGCTGATGTTGGTCCGGCTCCGGGTACCTGGACGAAAACGAGACAAGGTTAAAAGCGGGAGAGGGCGTCCGCTGCCTGATTGAATTTACCGGGGATAAAGGAAGAATGGATGTTGAACTGAAACAACAACAAGAGCTGGACCAGTCGACGTAGGAAGGACATAACCAACAGAGAGGACGCCTTGGCGCAGCCAGGAATTGCCAGTAACTGGGGAGGCCAGGGAGCTGCGAGCCAGAGGTGGCCAAAAAACAGCCGCAAGCCCGTGGAGGCCGCTGCGTCGGTCATCACCTGGGGAGAAAGGGAAGACACGGAGGGAATGAACAGGGAGACGTCATTCCCAGACGATAGGAATTCCTCCCGCATAGCCAGGACTGCTATTGCCGCGGGAACCCGGCTGAGGACTTGCTCTGGATCCTGTGAGAGGGACAGTAAGACCAATAGGCGTGACACAAAGGCGCGACCCCTGAGGGATGATGTGCATAGCGACGCTCGACATGCCGTGAAGGGACTGTAGGTGTCTTTTGGATGACTAACCTGGGGAATATGCGAGGATATTATATGCCCGTAAAGATGGCAGTTGTAATGGGCGAGCATTGGCCGATGGCTATGGGCTGATGCCTCTGGACGCCTCGTAGTGGGGATCTTGCTGTATGGGCCGTAACAACAGATGGCTCTCCGAGCATTGTAAGGATAAGAAATGTTGAACGCTGGCTAGAAATAGCCTGGGCGTGCTACAGGAAGAAGCCAGTCGCGTGTGTCAACATGATCCTGGTGCGGACGGAAGTTGAACTCAACTGTCCCAAGGAAGAGACGGACAGACAGGCAACAGTGAGTGGTTTGTAAGAAAAGCCACAGGAGACGAGTGGCCAATTAAGTGCTGCTGAAAATGACGTGTAGCCAGTTAGCGTGCCACTGAGAACGTGCTTGCAACGAATGATTGCAAGAAGTTATGCTAAGTCGCGAGCCTTGGCATGACTAAAGGTTGTGTTTGAACGTGTGCTTGCGACAATTGCCCGGGAGTTTGTCACAGGAGATGTGTACGTGGTGACTGTGAGCAATTCGTGTTACCGCATGTGCACTGCGAAGACTGCGGGAGTTGTGCTTGCATGTATGTTTGGACGCGTGCTTGCGATGGTTGCAAGATGTTACCCAGGATGCGTGCTTGCCATGATTGCAAGATGTTATGCTAGGACGCGTGCCTGCAACGATTGCAAGGAATTACAGTAGGCTTCATGGGTAGCCAGGCCGGAAAAGACAGAAGTCCATCCGGTCCAACCACAAATCAAAATAATAAGGTATCACACCACCCGACACGCCCAATTCTACGCCCGCAGCTGATCCAGAGGAAGGCAAAAAAACCCCAACAGAGCATAGCCCAATTTGCTACAGTAGGGGAAAAAATTCCTTCCTGACCCCTCGAGAGGCAATCGGATTTTCCCTGGATCAACTATGCCTATAAGTATAAGTACCCTGTAATACAACGAACATTTAGGAAGGTATCCAGGCTTTCCCCAAAGCAATCTATTGAGCAGCCAGAAGTGCCTGCCAGCAATGACTGCCATAAGTTGTGCCTGGACATCAGTTTGCAATGATTGCAAGAGGTCTATGCTTGAATGCGTGCTTGCCATGATTGCAAGAGGTCTATGCTCGAATGTTTGCTTGCAATGATCGCTAGAGGTCTATGCTCGAATGCGTGCTTGCAACGATTGAAAGAGGTCTATGCTCGAATGCGTGCTTGCAATGATTGCAAGAGGTTTATGCTCGAATGCGTGCTTGCAACGACTGCAAGAGGTCTATGCTCGAACGCGTGCTTGTAATGAGTGTAAGAGGTCTATGCTCGAATGCGTGCTTGCAACGACTGCAAGAGGTCTACGCTCGAATGCGTGCTTGCAATGAGTGCGAGAGGTCTACAATGATTGCGATTAGTCTATATCTGGATGCGTGCTTGCAACGATTGCAAGAAGTCTACGCTTGGATGTGTATTTACGACGATTGCACGAAGTCTACGCTTGTATGTGGAGAAAAACAACGAGACACGCCTAAACTAAGCTGTGTTCTTCCCTTTTGAGGCAACTTTATAATGAAATGAGGCCGAGGAGCAAGGCCCCCTGGTAGGCATCCAAACCTTAAAAAATCAACTGGACCCAAACCGGGGAGCGGCATGTGACAGTGAAATGAGAGAACCTGCCATGACAGAGATCCGGATCGCCATGCCACAACTTGCGACTGAGCACGAAACGGATTCTGGAGCATGTACTGAAATGAGGCCGTTCCTGGGGCACGCCGAGACGAATTTGGTACACCGATGTGACTATTCGTACCGGAACGTGATAGGTGAAATGAAATGAAAACCCATGACAAAGACAAGAATCAGAGGACGAGCTCTTGAACCAAACAGATGAATCCTGTCCTTGGAGCATGTACTGAAATGAGGCCATTCCTGGGGCACGCCGGGATGAATTTGGTACACAGATGTGACTATTCGTACCGGAACGTGATAGGTGAAATGAAATGAAACCCATGACAAAGACAAGAATCAGAGGACGAGCCCTTGAACCAAACAGATGAAACCTGTCCTTGGAGCATGTACTGAAATGAGGCGTAACAGCTGGGCGCACCGGAACGAATCGGTGCATAAATAAATGCAACAGGATTCGAATCGGAGCGTAATAAGTGACCGAAATGATATGCCATGACAGAGATAAGATTCAACGACTGGACTGATGGTTACGACAAAGAATCCGACTCTGGAGCATGTACTGAAATGAGGCGTAGCAGCTGGGCACACCAGAACGAATCGGTGCATAAAAGAATGCGACAGGATTCGAATTGGAGCGTAATAAGTGACAGAAATGATATCCCATGACAGAGACAAGATTCAACGACTGGACTGATGGTAACAATAAAGAATCCGTCTCTGGAGCATGTACTGAAATGAGGCGTAGCAGCTGGGCACACCAGAACGAATCGGTGCATAAAAGAATGCGACAGGATTCGAATTGGAGTGTAATAAGTGACAGAAATGATATCCCATGACAGAGACAGGATTCAACGACTGGACTGTAGGTTACAAAGAATCCGTCTCTGGAGCATGTACCGAAATGAGGCGTAGCAGCTGGGCACACCAGGACGAATCGGTGCATAGAAGAATGCGACAGGATTCGAATTGGAGCGTAATAAGTGACAGAAATGGTATGCCATGACAAAGACAAGAATCAGGGACCGTGCGTGAACCTGCGAGTGATTCAGTCTCTGGAGCATGTACAGAAATGAGGCCAAACCCTGGGGCACTTCAAAGCGAATCGGTGCACCAGAGGTGCGACAGGATTCGCGCCGGAGCGCGACTAGTGACAGAAATGATTCGAAACGGAAGAAATGACTGGGACTGAAATGACTTGGAATGAGATGAAATGAAATACATAACATAACTGCATGAATGAAGAGATATATTCGAATTGAAGCAGACCAAGCGAAACGTGCGGACTGCTTGCCTTGTCGTAACAAGCAGTCGGCTGTGAGTCGAACGATTCGACCGATACTAATAGAAATGCTCGGGCAGTCGAACGGTTTCGAATGCCGTACCTGCGAATGAATCGCCTGACGTGGCGTAATCGAACGTGTCGAAAGGTGATAACGACTACATCGAAAATAGAAAACAGTGACATGCGTACGAGGGCCACAGAAAACATTCGATTTGAAAGCAGCGAGCGGCTCGTGAGCACAGGGAATGTTGACGGTACATCGAAATACATGAATTGAAAAGGGGGTGCCGAAGCCCTACCTGCGACAGCCGGCCCGACGTGCAACGACAAATTCGATGGGTACGACGACACTCCGACGGCGAAACCGATGGACGCTGATGAACGAGAAGACGAGTTGTCAAGACGGAGACGAAAAATGCGGGCACTGACGAACAGGCTCACTGCGTCTGGTCTGGATAGTCGGCCCTTGATATCTGACGTATCAGGTATCGCGCACCGGAACCGACGAGGAAGATAGGCGAACGGGCTGGTTATATACTCCACCGGGCTCCTCCCATAATTTCAGGCCACCATACTGGCCTTTCTATATATATATATATATATATATATATATATATATATATATATATATGTGTATACGCACGCACACACAGGACACCTGCCTTTTTTACGCACATGAACTTTAATGGCATCCCAGTCTTAGTCCGTAGGGTTCATTATTGGATTGGCCCACCCTTTGCAGCTATAACAGCTTCAATTCTTCTGTAAAGGCTGGCCACAAGGTTTAGGAGTGTGTCTATGGGAATGTTTGACCATTCTTCCAGAAGTGCATTTATGAGGTCAGGCACTGATGTTGGAAGAGAAGGCCTGGCTTGCAGTCTCTGCTCTAATTCATCCCAAAGGTGCTCTATCGGGTTGAGGTCAGGACTCTGTGCAGGCCAGTCAAGTTCCTCCATCCCAAACTTGCTCCTCAAAGTCTTCACAGACCTTGCTTTGTGCACTGGTCCAAATCATTTGGTGGAGGGGGTATTATGGTTTGGGGGTTGGTTTTTCAGGGCCCTTTAGTTCCAGTGAAGAGAACTCTTGAAGTGATTGTAAAGGATCTTTTTTTTTTTTTAAATAACAAACATATCATACTTATCTCCACTGTGCAGCTCGTTTTGCACAGAGTGGCCCGAACATCCTCTTCTGGGGTCCCGTGGTGGCTCTCACAGCTCCTCCCCACATCAGATAACCCACTAGGGTTACCTTGCGGGCACGTTCCCGAGTCCAGCATTTACGTCTAAAGGACGAGAATGCCGAAACTCAGCCCCGTCCCCCGGTGGTCGCATCATTGGATTTGATCGACTGCAGCAGGAGCCAATAGCTGCACTGCTATCAATCTATCCAATCAAGAGCTGGGACCCTGTGGAGAGAGGAACAGCTCATCCCCGATGAAGAGAGGAAGGGGCTCAGGTAAGTAAAACAGGGGGGCTGGGGGACCGGTGACTGCCAGGTGTTTTTTCACCTTAATGCACAGGATGCATATATATATATATATATATATATATATATATATATATATATATACGTCGGCAGAATGGCACGGCTGGGCACAATCACTTTGTCATGGTTATGCAGTAATCTTCCTTTGCTTACCTCTCCTCATGTGTTCAGACTAAGAGGCCAGCCACTTCCACCTGGTGGTTTTTATAACCTCTCCTCTAAGTGTGGCTCCACCACAGGCCCTATCAGGGAACCCTATATTAACCTGTGCACTGCAAGCCAACCCTGCTGATCAACCATTGTGTATTCATTGTGTGTTTGGCTTCCTGTTTCCTGCTTGCCGTGTGCTCTTTGTTTGTCTCTGTTACCGACCTTGGCGTGTTCTCAACGATTCCTGTCTGCTTGTGACCTTGACCTTTTGGCATGTCCCTGACCATCCCTGTCTTCCTGTGACCCTGAACCTTTGGCGTGTACTCTGTTGTTCCTGTCTGCTAGTTGCCCTGACCTCTGCCTTATCCCCTTACTATTCTTGTTGTTCCAGCCTTCTGCTTCCTTCTCCTGTAGTCTACTGTGAGCTGTGAGACCCTAGGGGCCGCGACCTGGAGCCAGACTGCAGCGAAGTCCATCCTCACCACTGGAGGCTCTGGTGAACACCTGCTGGCTCTTAGCCCCCGTACACATGGTCAAGCATTTCGACAACCAAATCCGTCGGATTTTGTCCGTCGGATCTTGTCCGAAACTGTTGCATACACACGGTCGGACAAAGTTGTCGAAAAATCCGATCTTTCAGAACGTGATGACGTAATTTCATTACGATGGGACTACGTTCAGGCTAGCAGCCAATAGCTTTGATGTAGGAATTTGATCTGAGCATGTGTGGCACTTTGTCCGATCGAAATTCTCTACACATGATCGGAGTATGTCCTATCGGACCAGTTTGTCGGAAAATATTTCCAGCAAGTTTGAAAATTTGGTCCGACGGATATTCCGACGGAAACAGTCCGATGCATACCACACACAGTCGGATTATCCGACAACACGGTCCGATAGGACTCATTCCGACGGATTCTCCGACCGTGTGTACAAGGGCTAAGACTCTGCTCCCTGGGGAATCTATGCTCTAGCTCCTACTGGGATCTGTGTTAGTGATCCAGTAGACCTGTGTCCTGAATCTCCCTGGGTACAATACGCAGCAGTCAGTCCTAAGGTCCACTACCTAGCGGTGCACTTCTGACTCCTACGGAGTGCATCTGTCACCTGGTCTCAGGTGACCTGACACACGTACCTGTACGTGGCTCTTTAAGTGCCCAGCCACGGGTGGGGAGCGTGCCGCCGCCGGCACGCTCCCGACCCGGTCCTGAGCTCTGAGACCATGACCGCAGGACCAGCAGACCCAATTGCAGCTGGTGTCCTGCGATCGGGTCACAGAGCTGAAGAACGAGGAGAGGTCTGTGTAAACAAACCTCTCCCCGTGCTTCCTAGTGTGGCTGTCACCGATCGTCTGTTTCCTTTTATAGGGAAAGACGATCAGTGATGTCACATGCCAGGCCACGCCCCCTACAATAAATAAAACACATAACGTCACACATAACCCCTACACTGCCCCCTAGTGGTTAACTCCTTCACTGCCAGTGTCATTTACACAGGAATTGGTGCATTTAAATAGCACTGATTGCTGTATAAATGACAATGGTCCCAAAAATGTGTCAAGAATGTCCGATGTGTCCGCGATAATGTCGCAGTCACAATAAAAAAAAAATCGCTGATCGCCACCATTACTAGTAAAAAAATTAATTAATAAAAATGCTATAAAACTATCCCCTATTTTGTAAACGCTATAACTTTTGCGCAAACCAATCAATAATCGCTAATTGCTATTTTTTTATACCAAAAATATGTAGAAGAAAACGTATCGGCCTAAACTGAGGAAAAATTTTTTTTTTTTATATATTTTTGGGGGATATTTATTATAGCAAAAAGTAAAAAATATTGAATTTTTTCAAAATTGTCCCTCTATTTTTGTTTATAGCGCAAAATGCACAATTGTCAGTTAAAGCGACACAGTGCTGAATCGGAAAAAGGGGCCTGGTCCTTTGGCTGCAAATTGGTCTGGGGCTTAAGTGGTTAAAGTGAAAAAACATGAGAGTTTACGGCGTCAGCATACCAAGACATTTTGGACAATTTCATGCTCTCAACTTTGTAGGAATAGTTTGGGGATGGCCCCTTCCTGTTCCAACATGGCTGCACACCAGTGCACAAAGCAAGGTCCATAAAGACATGGACTTAGCAAGGGTGGTGGAAAATTAACTTCAAGTGCAAAAATTCACATTGTAATAGTGACTAAAACATATAAAATTAAGTGTAACAATCTTAAAAAAAAAATGCCAAAGTTTTATAATGGTGGAAACCTCGCAACTAAAAATGTGTTGCCCTTGAAGTTAATCTGTATGGCAAATATCTATAGGAGGGGTTTCCACCATCCCTGCTAAGCTTCATTTTATACAGTATGTCTTATTTTCTGTTTGATGTGTATTATGTGAAGTTACGTATTATAGAGACTGGTATTTTGGTAATATTGAAGTTTATTGAGATTTCCATACATTAAAGCAGGGGTCTCAAACTGGCGGCCCTCCAGCTGTTGCGAAACTACAAGTCCCATCATGCCTCTGCCTGTGGGAGTCATGCTTGTAACTGTTGTCCTTGCAATGCTTCATGGGACTTGTAATTTTGCAACAGCTGGAGGGCCACCAGTTTGAGACCCCTGAATTAGAGGGTTCTACTATTATTGATAAGCTATTGATTAGTAAGTTAGCGCTTCAATTGTTTATTTTTTTTGTGGTGTGGGAGCACATAACAATGCTTAGCGGCAGGCCTTTTACTGACACTTTTTTATTTTACCTCCAGTAGTTGATTGTAAATAGTAGTATGTGATTATTATACTAAAGATCGGTATGTGGCATTAACCACTTGCCAACTGTGTTGCGTAGATTTACTGCAGCACAATGGCACCGCTGCGCAAAATTCCATACCTGTAAGGGGCACGCTCTCGCCCATCGGTTTTGTTTCAGAACCGATTAATCTTCAGGTCCAGGCCAATGATTTATGGCCTGGACCTGCTGATCGGCTCTGGCAAATTAAAGTCTTCCCCTACCTGTAAGCCCTTACACACATGGTTGGAGATTCCGACAACCAAATCCGTCAGAGTAATTCAGACGGATTAATTCCGGAAGAGGTCCAGAAGTAATGTTGCATACACACGGTCGGACTAAGTTGTCGGAAAATCCGATTGTACATAACGTGATGGCGTTATTTTGTTACGACGGGACTATGTTCAGGCTAGTAGCCAATAGCTTTGGTCTAGGAATTTGATCTGAGCATGCGTGGCACTTTGTCCGTCGGAGTAGGCTACACATGATCGGAGTATGTCCGATATGGAGCATTTTGTCTGAAAATTTTACCGGCTAGTTGGAAAAGTTGGTCCATCGGATATTCCGACTGGAAAAAGTCCGATGCAGACCACACACAGTCGGAATATCCGACAAAACGGTCCGATAGGAAACATTCCGACGGAATCTCCGACCGCGTGTACAAGGGCTAAGTGTCAACCTAGACCTAAAAAGCGAAACAGCTGAGTGGAAAATTGGCAGCCATCCAATCAGATGCAGCCACTGTTTGGGTATTCTGACAGCCACTGGCGCAGATGTTATGATACAATAACCAGCAAGAATGATTCCTCTATAAACATGGGGCTGAATGAAAGAAATATTAGCGTTTATGGCCAAACGTAGACTACATACTTAAATTTGGGAATATAGACAGTGCGATAGGTAGTGACAGACTGGGGGACCACTGAGCAGATCCAACCATTCCAAGCAGCACTGACATACTGACACCAGCACTGCCACTGCTATGTAAAGGTTGGGGTGGATACCAAACTAATCACCCCGTGGTTATTGGTCTTCATTACAAGAAACACTTTGATACTGCACTACTGTTGAAGAAATTGCAAAAGGAAACAAGGTTTCAAGTAAGCAAACACATTTAAAAATTGCTAAAAGCATTGGCAGCCTTACCGTTCTTTAAAAGAAAACGTATCATATCCAGGTAGCCTCGATGTGCAGCAATGTAAAGGGCCACGCTGGCTCTTGCAGCTATCCACTCATTCCTCTGCTTCACACTAAACCTCAAGGAATTTTCTGTGTTATAGGAACTGTCTGTAGTCACTCCTAAACATTTCAGCTACAAAAGAGAATGAGAAACAAATAAAATAATTCTACTAACACATGCACAAACTTCTCATGTAGCATTTTGGTGTCGACCTAAATAGGCACTCTAGTAAAAAATATATATTCTTGAGTCTTAAGGTGGCCAAAAATAAATCAAATAAATGATCGAACATTGCCTCCTACACTCAGCAGAATTCCTCTTACATTGGGGGTCAGTGGGAATAATGCCCCTTACATTGGAGGTCAGTAGGAAGAATGCCCGTTGCACTGGGTAGAATAATCCTTACATTGGTGGTCATTAAGGAGAATTCCCCTTGCACTGAGCAAAATAATCCTTGCATTGGTGGTCAGTGGGGAGAATATCCCTTGCACTGGGTAGAATTTCCCTTACATTAGTGGTCAATGTGAAGAATGCCCCTTATACTGTATAGAATTTTCCTTACCTCAGTGGTCAGTGGGGAGAATGGCTCATACACTGGGTAAAATTCCCTTTACATTGGTAGTCAGTGGGAAGAAAGCCCCTTACAATGGGTAGAATTCCCCTTACATTGGTAGTCAGTGGGAAGAAAGCCCCTTACAATGGGTAGAATTTCCATTACATTAGTGGTCAGTGGGGAGAATGCCCCTTGCACTGGGCGGATTTTCCCTTACATTTGTGGTCAGTGGAAAGAAAGCCCCTTATATTAGTGGTCAGTTGGAAGAATGATACTGGGTAGAATTCTGCTTACATTGGTGGTTACTGGGAAGAATGCCCCTTACAATAGGTAGAATTCCCCTTACATTGGTGGTCTGTGGGAAGAATGTCCATCTGGGTAGAATTCCCCTTAAATTGGTGTTCAGTGGGAAGAACACCCCTTATACTAGGTAGAATTCCCTTTACATTGATGGTCAGCGTAAAGAATGCCCTATACACACGGGTAGAATTCTCTTTACATTAATGGTCAGTGGGAAGAATTCCCATTATACTGGGTAGAATTTTCCTTACATCAGTGGTCAGTGGGGAGAATGGCTCTTACACTGAGTAGAATTTCCTTTACATTGGTAGTCAATGGGAAGAAAGCCCCTTGCAATAGGTAGAATTTCCCTTACATTAGTGGCCAGTTGGAAGAATGTCCCTTATACTGGGTAGAATTCTCCTTACATTGGTGATCAGTGGAAATAATTCCCCTTATAATAGGTGGAATTCCCCTTACATTGGTGGTCAGTGGGAAGCATGCCCTTACACTGGGTAGAATTCTCCATACATTGGTGGTAGGTGGGAAGAATGCCTATACACTGGGTAGAATTCTCTATACATTGATGATCAGTGGGAAGAATGCCTTATAATGGGTGAAATTCCCCTTACAGTAGTGATCAGTGGGAAGAATTCCCCTTACACTGGGTAAAACTCCCTGTACAATGGTGGTCAGTGGGAATAAAGCCCCTTACAATGGGTAGAATTTCCCTTACATTAGTGGTCGGTGGAGAGAATGCCCTTTGCACTGCGTAGAATTTACCTTACATTGATGATCAGTGGAGAGAATGCCCCTTCCACTGGTGGAAGATTTTCCCTTACATTTGTGGTCAGTGGAAGGAAAGCCCATTATATTAGTGGTCAGTTGGAAGGATGCCCCTTATACTGGGTAGAATTCCCCTTACATTGGTGGCCAGTGGGAAGAATGCCCTTACACTGGGTAGAATTCTCTGTACATTGGTGGTAGGTGGAATGAATGCTTATACACTGGGTAGAATTCCCTGTACATTGATGGTCAGTGGGAAGAATGCCCTATACACTGGGTAGAAATCTGCTTACATTGGTGATCAGTGGAAAGAATGCCTTATAATGGGTGGAATTCCCCTTACATTAGTGAACAGTGGGAAGAATTCCCCTTACACTGGGTAGAACTCCCTGTACACTGGTGGTCAGTGGGAAGAATGTCTCTTACAATGGAGATGAGGGACAAGAATGCCATGCACGCTTACAAACACCTATAAAGGTGCCATGGCCGTGGAGTCTGCCAAATGACATTGGGCTCAAAACTATGCAGGCACCACCAAAAAGGAGGTCAATCAGCCATAGCTCAATAAACCTTAATAGGCACCTTGGTTGGGAAAGGCTGTATTAGAATTCCTATGTATTTCTAACCTCCATGACAAATGGGGATCAAATACAGGGCCTATGAGATAGCAATCAGGCATTGATGGAAACAAATTCCCATATACCTCGGCTAGGTTTCCTTCAGCTGCAGCTTTGACAAGATCACTCCAGCCATCCCGTGACCAAATGCTCAGACAAATAGTTCCTCCAGGAATAATTCCATTGAATTTGAAGGTAGAAGAGTCAGGCATGTCTCCTGTAAAAGGAAAATCACAAACCGCATTGAGATGGTCTGTTACCAATATAAATACTGTCAATGATACACGTGGTTCAAGAAGTGGTCCAAAGCATGCAAACCATAAGCAACATTGACACCCCTTACTGAGATGCCACCTAGAGGAGAAAAATTTGAAGAGTGAAAAAGGTGCTGTATAGGTAATTATTTGCATGGCTTTTGCAGGACTATTACAGGTAGTGATGGACGAACTTCCGACGGGACGTTTCGCGAACGCGAAACGCGAACGGGCACAAACGTTCGCGAAAACGACCGTTCGCCGCGGGCTCCATTGACTTCAATGGGAGGCGAATTTCGCAAACCTTTAGGTCGAATTTGCGGCCACGGGGTAATTATTAGGGGGTAGCACGTAGTCCCACCACCTGGACAATAGCATAATACATGTATGAGGTGAATTTGGGATCGATAACTACAAGCATTTTTTTTTTATTTGGGAAATTGTTCTGACAATTCAGGACTATGGAGCTAATGAAGGCAATGGAGGAGAGGGAAGGTCAGGGACCAGGGTAGGCAAACAAGAGGGTGCAGGAGATACAGAGCACTGACAGCAGCACCGTAATACAGAGCACTGACATCAGCACCGTGACATACAGCGCTGACAGCAGCTCCGTGACATACAGCGCTGACAGCAGCTCCGTGACATACAGCGCTGACAGCAGCTCCGTGACATACAGCGCTGACAGCAGCTCCGTGACATACAGCGCTGACAGCAGCTCCGTGACATACAGCGCTGACAGCAGCTCCGTGACATACAGCGCTGACAGCAGCTCCGTGACATACAGCGCTGACAGCAGCTCCGTGACATACAGCGCTGACAGCAGCACCGTGACATACAGCGCTGACAGCAGCTCCGTGACATACAGCGCTGACAGCAGCTCCGTGACATACAGCGCTGACAGCAGCTCCGTGACATACAGCACTGACAGCAGCTCCGTGACATACAGCGCTGACAGCAGCTCCGTGACATACAGCGCTGACAGCAGCACCGTGACATACAGCGCTGACAGCAGCTCCGTGACATACAGCGCTGACAGCAGCTCCGTGACATACAGCGCTGACAGCAGCTCCGTGACATACAGCGCTGACAGCAGCTCCGTGACATACAGCGCTGACAGCAGCTCCGTGACATACAGCGCTGACAGCAGCTCCGTGACATACAGCGCTGACAGCAGCTCCGTGACATACAGCGCTGACAGCAGCTCCGTGACATACAGCGCTGACAGCAGCTCCGTGACATACAGCGCTGACAGCAGCTCCGTGACATACAGCGCTGACAGCAGCTCCGTGACATACAGCGCTGACAGCAGCACCGTAAGCAGCCCCAGGAGGAAGTCAGCACAGCACAGGGATGGTGTGATCCCCTCATAATAAGAACCCCCAGGAGGAAGTCAGCACAGCACAGGGATGGTGTGATCCCCTCATAATAAGAACACCCAGGAGGAAGTCAGCACAGCACAGGGATGGTGGGAACCCCTCATAATAAGCAGCCCCAGTAGAAATATGACACCGCTCAACCTCTTCAAAGAGGAGGGTAGGGGCATATAGTACGGTGTGCTTTTTTGGGTCAGGGAAGTGAGCCAAATGAATTAAGAAGGTCTGTGTGCTTGATTCCAAAAATTGTTTATAGACATATACATGGTCTACTGATCACATGTGTTGAATTCCTCCGAGATCCATGCCTCATTCATTTTTAGAAATGTGAGGTAGTTAACACTGTGGTGAGCTAGGCGAGTACGCTTATCGGTCACAATCCCCCCTGCTGCGCTGAACGTCCTTTCGGACAGGACACTGGATGAGGGGCAAGCCAACAGTTCGATTGCAAATTGGGCAAGCTCTGGCCAGAGGTCAAGCCTGCCCACCCAGTAGTCTAGGGGTTCATCACTCCTCAGAGCGTCCACATCGGCCGTTAACCCAATGTAGTCGGACACCTGACGGTCTAGGCGTTCCCTGATGCTGGATCCGGATGACACCTGTCGATGGGTCGGCTGAAAGAATGACCTCATATCCGAAGTCACCAACACATCTTCAAACCGGCCTCTTCTTGCAGGCGCTGTTGGATTGGTACCCGCAAATCCTTCTCTGGGAGTGGGAATTGCTCCTCTGCCAGCGCACGCAAAAGCAGAATGCAGCATTTCTCGAAGCAAGGCCTGGAAGTGCTGCATTCTGACAGCCCTCTGCGACGGCGGTAACATTTCCGCCATTTTGTGTTTGTACCGGGGGTCTAAGTACGTTGCCACCCAGTACTGGTCCTTGACCCTCATGCTTTTTATACGGGGGTCCCTATTAAAACACTGGAGCATGAAGGCCCCCATTTGCACTAAAGTGGAAGCGGTGTGGTGGCCTGGCTCCTGCTCATCATCCAGGATAATGTCGTCCTCTTCATTCTCCTCTCCCCATCCTCGCACAACAGGGATCCCAGAAAGGTTTAAAGCATGCTCTTCTTGCTCCTGCTCATCCGCCCCGGCACCATCCTCCTCTGACTCCTCATCAGACTCCTGTTGTTGACTTGTCTCAGATAGAGTAGCCCCCCCTGGGAATTCATCCAGCATTGCGACTTCCTCATCTTCCCGCTCCTGCTCCTCCACAGCCTGATCAATGACACGACGCAATGCACGCTCCAGAAAGAAGGCATAAGGTACCATGTCACTGATGGCGCCATGGCTGCGACTGACCAGTTTGGTGATCTCCTCAAATGGCCGCAGAAGTCTGCATGTGTCGCGCATGAGCAGCCACTGGCGCGGTGAAAAAAAACCCAGCTCCCCAGAACCGTTTCTTTCGCAGAGTTCATACAGGTAGACGTTAACTGCACGTTTCTGCTGGAGCAGCCTATCAAGCATATAGAAGGTTGAGTTCCATCGCGTCGGGCAATCGCAAATAAGACGTCTGACCGGCAGATGGTGTCGCCGCTGAATGTCAGCAAGGCGAGCCATGGCCGTGTAAGATCTTCTGAAATGGGCCGAGATTTTCCTTGCCTGCCGCAAGATGTCCTGGACCCCAGGGTATTTGACAAGGAATCGCTGCACGACCAAGTTTAAGACGTGTGCCATGCACGGCACGTGCGTGATTTTGCCCTGTTTCAATGCGCTAAGCAGATTGGCACCGTTGTCACACACCACTTTACCAACTGTCAAATTGAGCGGTGTTAGCCACTCATCTGCCTGTGAACGCAAAGCTGAAAGGAGTGCCGGGCCAGTGTGGCTCTTTGCTTCCAGGCACAACAGACGCAGCACGGCATGGCAACGTCTCACCTGGCATGTGGAATAGGTTCTGGGGAGCTTGGGCGGTGCAGTGGAAGAGACGCTAGCAGCGGAAAAGGAGGAGGCAGCTGAGGAGGAGAGGGAGGAGGATGGAGTAGGAGGAGGAGAAGAAGAGTCAGGCCTGCATGCAATCCGTGGCGGTAAAACCAAATCTACACGGGTGCCACGGGTTACATGCTTGACGGCCGTCAGAAGGTTCACCCAGTGGGCAGTAAAACTGATATACCTTCCCTGCCCGTGTTTGCTAGACCACGTGTCTGTGGTCAGATGTATCTTGGCACCGACACTGTGTGCCAGAGATACATTCACTTGCCGCTGAACATGGCCATATAGCTCTGGGATGCCCTTCTCTGAGAAATACTTCCTTCCTGGGACCTTCCATTGTGGTGTTCCAATGGCCACAAATTTGCGAAAGGCCTCCGAGTCCACCAGTTTATATGGTAGTAGTTGGCGGGCTATGAGTTCTGACAAGCCAGCCGCCAACCGTTGGGCAAGAGGGTTATCCGGCGTCATCATTTTTTTACGCTCAAACATTAGGCCCACGGAAGCCTGCCTTTTTGCAGAAAAATGTGAGCTTGGCGTGATGGAAGGTGGAGTGGAGGACAATTGTGAGGAGAGAGGAGAAGGAGAAGTAGAAGACGAGGCTGGACGGTGAGAGCCTGCAGTGTGGCTTTGTGTGTTCCGTTGCTCCCACTGGGCTCGGTGATGGCTGCTCATGTGCCTTCTTAAGGCGGTCGTCCCTAGGTGAGTATTGGGCTTACCGCGACTAACGCGTTGACTGCAAAGATTGCAGATGGCAACGCTATTGTCAGCAGCGGACACGTTAAAAAAAGCCCACACTGCGGAGCCATGTGCCGGTGTCCTGGGAGCGCCAGATGTGACCGTACATGGTCGATGACTCGCTCCTGATACATTTGCAGTCTGCTTTGTCCCTGCTGTGCAATGTAAGTCATTGCTGCTTCTCCTCCCTATCTGCTGGTCCATATCTCCCTCTGAACTCCCCTCCTCTTCCTCTCTTGTGGGCACCCACGTGACATCACTAGACACGTCATCATCAACGTCACCTTCCCCACCGCTATAAGTAGAGTAGGCAGCAACACCGGGGACCAACCTCCTCCTTGGGCTGATCTGGGTACTGGCGTCAGACTGCTGAGTAGCGCTTGTTGCTACCTCCTCTTCCTGATCCAATACCAAGAGTGGCTGCGCATCAGAAATGTCCTCTTGATATGGATCGGAAAATAATTCCAGTGACTCAAGCGGAAGGTATGTGGTGGTGGTGGTGGTGGTCGTGTTGTTGGTGGTAGTGTCTTTGGGGGTGCACATAGCAGAGAGTGAAGAAGAGGGTGCAGATCGAGAGGATGAGGAGGGTGCAGAAGAGTAAGGCTGAGCGAGCCACTCAACCAAGTCTGGTGCATCCTTTAAAGTAATTGAACGCACCTTCTGCAACTTCCCACTTTGGCTCAAGCCTGTTGCTCCTGCCCTACCCCTACCACCCCTGCGGAAGGGCCTGCCTCTTCCTCTGCATGTCATTTTTTAAATGACCCTGTGACAAAACTCTTAGTCCCTATACCGCTGAAGGACTGCTGCAGTATAGGTGAGCGGTCAGCAGTGGTGCACGTCAACCCTATCTATTGTGGACCTATAGCGGTCCTTACAGAACAGCAGACTGTACCGCACTCAAGCCTATGTACCGTAGCACCCTATACCAAGTTACCAGTCCTTATAAGAACTTTTGTGGACCAAGCAGGTTGTGTGTTAGTGATTAGCAGACTGTACGTCAGTCCCTATACCAATGAAGGACTGCTGCAGTATAGGGCAGCGGTCAGCAGTAGTGCACGGCAACCCTATGTATTGTGGACCGATAGCGGTCCTTACAGAACAGCAGACTGTACCGCACTCAAGCCTATGTACCGTAGCACCCTATACCAAGTTACCAGTCCTTATAAGAACTTTTGTGGACCAAGCAGGTTGTGTATTAGTGTTTAGCAGACTGTACGTCAGTCCCTATACCGCTGAAGGACTGCTGCAGTATAGGGCAGCGGTCAGCAGTAGTGCACGGCAACCCTATGTATTGTGGACCGATAGCGGTCCTTACAGAACAGCAGACTGTAACGCACTCAGGCCTATGTACCGTAGCACCCTATACCAAGTTACCAGTCCTTATAAGAACTTTTGTGGACCAAGCAGGTTGTGTGTTAGTGATTAGCAGACTGTACGTCAGTCCCTATACCAATGAAGGACTGCTGCAGTATAGGGCAGCGGTCAGCAGTAGTGCACGGCAACCCTATGTATTGTGGACCGATAGCGGTCCTTACAGAACAGCAGACTGTACTGCACTCAGGCCTATGTACCGTAGCACCCTATACCAAGTTACCAGTCCTTATAAGAACTTTTGTGGACCAAGCAGGTTGTGTGTTAGTGATTAGCAGACTGTACGTCAGTCCCTATACCAATGAAGGACTGCTGCAGTATAGGGCAGCGGTCAGCAGTAGTGCACGGCAACCCTATGTATTGTGGACCGATAGCGGTCCTTACAGAACAGCAGACTGTACCGCACTCAAGCCTATGTACCGTAGCACCCTATACCAAGTTACCAGTCCTTATAAGAACTTTTGTGGACCAAGCAGGTTGTGTATTAGTGTTTAGCAGACTGTACGTCAGTCCCTATACCGCTGAAGGACTGCTGCAGTATAGGGCAGCGGTCAGCAGTAGTGCACGGCAACCCTATGTATTGTGGACCGATAGCGGTCCTTACAGAACAGCAGACTGTAACGCACTCAGGCCTATGTACCGTAGCACCCTATACCAAGTTACCAGTCCTTATAAGAACTTTTGTGGACCAAGCAGGTTGTGTGTTAGTGATTAGCAGACTGTACGTCAGTCCCTATACCAATGAAGGACTGCTGCAGTATAGGGCAGCGGTCAGCAGTAGTGCACGGCAACCCTATGTATTGTGGACCGATAGCGGTCCTTACAGAACAGCAGACTGTACTGCACTCAGGCCTATGTACCGTAGCACCCTATACCAAGTTACCAGTCCTTATAAGAACTTTTGTGGACCAAGCAGGTTGTGTGTTAGTGATTAGCAGACTGTACGTCAGTCCCTATACCAATGAAGGACTGCTGCAGTATAGGGCAGCGGTCAGCAGTAGTGCACGGCAACCCTATGTATTGTGGACCGATAGCGGTCCTTACAGAACAGCAGACTGTACTGCACTCAGGCATATGTACCGTAGCACCCTATACCAAGTTACCAGTCCTTATAAAAACTTTTGTGGACCAAGCAGGTTGTGTATTAGTGTTTAGCAGACTGTACGTCAGTCCCTATACCGCTGAAGGACTGCTGCAGTATAGGGCAGCGGTCAGCAGTAGTGCACGGCAACCCTATGTATTGTGGACCGATAGCGGTCCTTACAGAACAGCAGACTGTAACGCACTCAGGCCTATGTACCGTAGCACCCTATACCAAGTTACCAGTCCTTATAAGAACTTTTGTGGACCAAGCAGGTTGTGTGTTAGTGATTAGCAGACTGTACGTCAGTCCCTATACCAATGAAGGACTGCTGCAGTATAGGGCAGCGGTCAGCAGTAGTGCACGGCAACCCTATGTATTGTGGACCGATAGCGGTCCTTACAGAACAGCAGACTGTACTGCACTCAGGCCTATGTACCGTAGCACCCTATACCAAGTTACCAGTCCTTATAAGAACTTTTGTGGAACAAGCAGGTTGTGTGTTAGTGATTAGCAGACTGTACGTCAGTCCCTATACCGCTGAAGGACTGCTGCAGTATAGGTGAGCGGTCAGCAGTGGTGCACGTCAACCCTATCTATTGTGGACCGATAGCGGTCCTTACAGAACAGCAGACTGTAACGCACTCAGGCCTATGTACCGTAGCACCCTATACCAAGTTACCAGTCCTTATAAGAACTTTTGTGGACCAAGCAGGTTGTGTGTTAGTGATTAGCAGACTGTACGTCAGTCCCTATACCAATGAAGGACTGCTGCAGTATAGGGCAGCGGTCAGCAGTAGTGCACGGCAACCCTATGTATTGTGGACCGATAGCGGTCCTTACAGAACAGCAGACTGTACTGCACTCAGGCCTATGTACCGTAGCACCCTATACCAAGTTACCAGTCCTTATAAGAACTTTTGTGGACCAAGCAGGTTGTGTGTTAGTGATTAGCAGACTGTACGTCAGTCCCTATACCAATGAAGGACTGCTGCAGTATAGGGCAGCGGTCAGCAGTAGTGCACGGCAACCCTATGTATTGTGGACCGATAGCGGTCCTTACAGAACAGCAGACTGTAACGCACTCAGGCCTATGTACCGTAGCACCCTATACCAAGTTACCAGTCCTTATAAGAACTTTTGTGGAACAAGCAGGTTGTGTGTTAGTGATTAGCAGACTGTACGTCAGTCCCTATACCGCTGAAGGACTGCTGCAGTATAGGTGAGCGGTCAGCAGTGGTGCACGTCAACCCTATCTATTGTGGACCGATAGTGGTCCTTACAGAACAGCAGACTGTACCGCACTCAAGCCTATGTACCGTAGCACCCTATACCAAGTTACCAGTCCTTATAAGAACTTTTGTGGACCAAGCAGGTTGTGTATTAGTGTTTAGCAGACTGTACGTCAGTCCCTATACCGCTGAAGGACTGCTGCAGTATAGGGCAGCGGTCAGCAGTAGTGCACGGCAACCCTATGTATTGTGGACCGATAGCGGTCCTTACAGAACAGCAGACTGTAACGCACTCAGGCCTATGTACCGTAGCACCCTATACCAAGTTACCAGTCCTTATAAGAACTTTTGTGGACCAAGCAGGTTGTGTGTTAGTGATTAGCAGACTGTACGTCAGTCCCTATACCAATGAAGGACTGCTGCAGTATAGGGCAGCGGTCAGCAGTAGTGCACGGCAACCCTATGTATTGTGGACCGATAGCGGTCCTTACAGAACAGCAGACTGTAACGCACTCAGGCCTATGTACCGTAGCACCCTATACCAAGTTACCAGTCCTTATAAGAACTTTTGTGGACCAAGCAGGTTGTGTGTTAGTGATTAGCAGACTGTACGTCAGTCCCTATACCAATGAAGGACTGCTGCAGTATAGGGCAGCGGTCAGCAGTAGTGCACGGCAACCCTATGTATTGTGGACCGATAGCGGTCCTTACAGAACAGCAGACTGTACTGCACTCAGGCCTATGTACCGTAGCACCCTATACCAAGTTACCAGTCCTTATAAGAACTTTTGTGGACCAAGCAGGTTGTGTATTAGTGTTTAGCAGACTGTGCGTCAGTCCCTATACCGCTGAAGGACTGCTGCAGTATAGGGCAGCGGTCAGCAGTAGTGCACGGCAACCCTATGTATTGTGGACCGATAGCGGTCCTTACAGAACAGCAGACTGTACCGCACCCAAGCCTATGTACCGTAGCACCCTAGACAGACCAAGTTACCAGTCCTGATAAAGAGCTTTGTGGAACAAGTGAGTTGTGAATGATTAGCAGACTGCAGCAGAAGGGCAGCAGTCAAGTATAATATTCTTTCTATATTTGGAAGAAAGAATATTATACGTGTACAAGCCTATTACCGTACCACTGATACCAGTCCTGAAAAGAACCTTTGTGGAACTAATAGTAACAGCAAGTCTTTAAAATTATCCTCACTGCCTGACACACTGCTTCCTGCCTGTCCCTATACAAATTGGCAAAAAAGAGTAGGCTGGAACGATTAGCTGGAACAGCTCTTTTGTGGACCTGATAGTAACAGCTAATGATGATGATGATGATGATGATGAAGAAAGACTAATCTGGCTGAGCTGTCCCTAAAATAGCAGCATACAGCGCTCTGTCCCTTTATCTAAACTGACAAAAGAAACTCAGGCTGCTGACCTAACACCTATACCAGTCCTGAAAAGAACTTTTGTGTACCAAATAGCTAGCGTTTTCTCTGTCCCTACTCCACACAGGATCCTTTCCCTACAGTGACAGAAGAAAGAATGTAAAATGGCCACCGGATCGGGTGTATTTATAGGTTAGGGGGAATGTCCAAGTGTCCATGAGCTGTCATGTCTCAATTGGTTGTCCTGTAACACATGATAAACGTGTCACGAAAGGTTAAAGTTCTTGTATACATTAAACACGTAAGTCCGCCGGGGCGAACGACGGAAAAAGGCGTTCGAACCCGCGGACGGCGAAAGTCGGAAATTCGCCGCGAAACGACCGCCGGGCGAACCGTTCGGCCATCACTAATTACAGGCTGTATGTTACATGACAGCATTCAAAACTCAATGAACTGTAGTCCTATTTAAGAATATAAACCATGCACAATTCTCAATATACAAAATTTACCTCTTTTTGACAGTTAGGCTCCTGTCACACGGGCACCCAGAAGCCGATAAAAACAGGCAATTGATCCTTGTTTTTATCACCCCTGACCAGACCTTCCCCTGTCAAACTTTCCCATATGAGGTAATGGCATTGTCAGGAAAGCCAAGTTCATGCATATGCTCAAAGAACAGTCCACAGAGCTTTGCACAGAGTCTGGGTCATGTGCACATCTACATGAGCATGCACTGTGAATTGACTTTGGTGCCCAGTGGCCTATTTAAAGCACTGCAAGACTGAAGATCGTGGCTGAGTGGTCATCCGCCCCTGTGACTCATGACCAGACTGCTTGCTCCTGTGATATACTCAATTTACCCTATGACTACACTTGATCTAGATCCCCCTAGTACCTGATCCATTGGCTAATCTTTTGCCTGTGATGTGATACCCATGTGCTACTGACCTCAGCCTGGAAACTGTTCACAATCCCATCTTCCTAACCTTCACCTATGCTGACCGTCTGTTGCCAACTTCTGCCCATTTGACCGCATTTCTGCTTCCTGTAAGGACATCTTACACAAGTTCCTGTTCTTTAGATTCTACTTCATCGCAAGATCCAGTTCTTCTGTTGATCAGAACATACTACATGTCCTGTCCTACCCTCTGATCAATCTCGGGAGGGGGGTGTCAAACAGGACAGGAGGTGTAAGCCCTCTCATCAATTGCAGCCTCTGCCTGCAAGCAGCAGCAAAATACTTGGATCATGGCTGGTGTTGCGGTCTCACAATGGAAAATCACTGCATGTCGGTTAAAAAAAAAAAAAAGAAAAGAAAAGAAAGGGAGGCATCAAAAGGAGGCAGTATCTCCCCTTAAATGCCTGCAAACCTCAATTTAAAGTCCTCTGAAAAGTGATTCACCTTACATCGCTTTTAAAATGGGGGGAGGTAAACACTGTACTGAAAGGAGCCTAGGGGAGGGTTGCAATCCCATAATTAGGGTGCAACATGAAGCCACTGAATCCGGGGGTTCTCCTCTCTGCAGATGCCTGCAATTTTTGAATGCACTTGTTGTGTGTAGCTCTGCCTGCACAGCTGCATCGTTCGTCCACATATTGACTACAAGCCCTCATAGATCTCAATGGAGCACAAGTGCCATGATGTCACCATACACCTAGTCCATGATACTTCTTACTGTCTTGTATCTGAAGGTATTTACCTCGGTAGACCCGTGCAGTGGCAGCTGGTGCTCAAACTTTTTGGGGGGCGCAAACGAACTGAAAAATTCTGAAAAATACTGAAACAAAAACATCAATTGCAGCCACTGTGCCATCAATGGCAGCCACTGTGCCCATCATTTGCAGCCACTGTGCCCATCATATGTAGCCACTGTGCCCAGAAAATGCAGCCAATTGTGCCCAGCAAATGCAGCCAATTGTGCCCATCATATGCAGCCAACTAGTCCCATCATATGCAGCCAACTGTGCCCATCATATGCAACCTCTGTCCCCAGCAAATGCAGCCAACTGTGCCCCATCAATTGCAGCCTTGATGCCCATAATATGCAGTCACTTTGCCCAGCAAATTCAGCCAATAAGGATGAGCTTCGAGTTCGTGTCGAACGTATGTTTGAGTCGAACATCGGCTGTTCGATGAAGATCAAACATTATGGGCCGTTCGCGCCAAAATCGAGCGGCGCGTCACAGCCTATAATGCACTGTGTCATTGCACTGCATTGCTGGCTGATGATTGACCAAGCATGCACTATGACCCGCATGCTTTGGTCAATCACAGCGCCGTCAGCGAAAGGAGCCATAATTGGCCAAAGGCAGGGTGCCTGTGGCCAATTATGGCTCAGGGGGTTAAGTACATGGCCCACACTATATAAAGCCGCCGGCACATCGGCTGTGTGTAGTGTGTTGGTGGCGTTTGAGAAAGAGAGAGACAGAGAGACTGTCATTTCATTTAGTTTCAGCAGGCAGGCCTAGGTGGCAGTGCTGATGAAGAGAGCCAGGTGGCTTGGCATTTTTCATGTATTGTTTTTTTGGCAGAAGAACCCCTGTGTGGGCAACAAAGTGCATGTATGAACTTTATATTGTTCCTTTTTAACAAAAGTGGGCTACCATGCCCTTAAACGAAAGTTCCTGTTCGCTGTGAACTTACTGAAAAGACATCTGCCACTGAGTTAAACACCCCCCAATGTTACAATATATATACATACTGTATATAGTTTAGCTGGAACTCACTGCAGACTCTTCCTGGTGTACTGTTGCCAGGGCTGGTGCAAGGATTTTTGACACCCTAGGCCAGTGATGGCGAACCTTGGCACCCCAGATGTTTTAGAACTACATTTCCCATAATGCTCTTGCACTCTGCAGTGTAGTTGAGCATCATGGGAAATGTAGTTCCAAAACATCTGGGGTGCCAAGGTTCGCCATCACTGCCCTAGGCAGAACCTCATTTTACTGTGCCCCCTTAGGTCCACCCCCTTCGCCCTGCCCATGTACACACCTCCTTTTTAATGAAGCGCCCATCAAATGCAGCCCCACCAGCACCCATAAAATGCAATCTCACCAGTGCCTACCAATGCAGCCTTCCAGTGCCCATCAATGAATGTTTGCTTGCTTCCATCCTTTCGGTGTTGGGACACAGACACAGTCCTCTGCCACCGCTGTGCCTCTGTCTCTACGTGCGAACGGTGCGGTGGCTGCCTGCTGATGCAGAGACTTGGTTGCTTTCTTCAGAGAGAAGAGAGTAGGAACACCAGTGGCTGGGTACCCTAGGCAGCATTGCACCATAGGCAGCTGCCTAGTTTGCCTAGTGGTAGCACCGGCCCTGACTGTTGCTAATATAAGTCATATATATATATATATATATATATATTGTAGACATGTCACTGGAGAAGTGATCGAGGGGGTGTACATCTCACCTAGGTTGCTACACAGTGTGAGATGGTAAATCCAGGATGGATCAGTTTCTCAGCAGCGATATGCTGCTGAGTTGTTATTTAATTTTGCCGGGCCTGGGTTTATATGGAATGGCAGGTAGGTTTGGTAGAGGGACCTGTCATTCCACATCCCCCGATCCAGTTCTGGGTTTGGGATCAGGTGAGCTTGGATCCTAATTAGCCTGGGAAGCTAAAGGCTCTGTAGGGTCTGCAGGTGATTGCTTCTCAGCCAGGGAATGAACAATCTGTGTGTTGAAGGAAGCTGCAAGCACAGCCACTGCTGGAGCTAAAACTCACCCTGCGATATCCAGGCGAAAGACGCTGTGTTTGTAAGTGTCAGATAGGTGAGCAGAACCTGTTAGTAAGCGCCCAGCCGGGCTAGGACTTTTATTTTTGTTGTACTTAGAAAGCACGGTGTTGCTGTATATTTTGTTTGCTGGACTGTTTGTACCACGAATAAACGCCAAGATCTGCTTTATCAAATTCCAAGTCTGCTGTGAACTGTGTCCAAACACACCCTACCCCGGGAAGATCCCTTACAATTGGTGGAGGTAGCAGGCAACGCGGTTGCTAGGGGCAACGGTGTGGACAGACTTGGCTACAGCTGCTGATGTCCTGGGTGAAAGCTGCAACTACACTCCAAAAACAGTCCAGCAACATGGAGGAGATGCTGAAGCAGTTTATGCAAGTGAGTTTGCAACAACAGCAGGCTCAGACAGAGGCCAATAGACGACATGAACAGTCCATGGCTGAACAACAGCAGATGATGGCTGCACAACAGCAGGCGCAGACAGAGGCCAATAGACGACATGAACAGTCCATGGCTGCACAACAGCAGATGATGGCTGCACAACAACAACTTATCGAGCACCTGATAGTAAATCGAGAGGCGCCTGTGGTTGCTAATCCACCCACAATGGAGGGAGCCGCTCCAGAGATTTTTTCTGGGAGAAGGACTGTGCAGAAAGCGCTGCAAAAGATGACTGCTGAGGACGATGTTGAGGCCTATCTAACAGTATTTGAGCGCGTGGCTGAGCGAGAGAAGTTACCAGCCGCTGAGTGGGCAGAGGTAATTGCGCCCTATTTAACAGGTGAACCTCAAAAGGCCTACTATGACCTCAGTGAGCAAGAGGTTAAGGACTATACTCGGCTAAAAGAGGAGATGCTTGCCCGACTAGGAGTTACTACTGCAGTCCGTGCCCGGAGGGTACGCAACTGGAGCTACAGTCTGGACAAATCAGCGAGGTCCCAGATGTATGACCTAATCCATTTGGCAAGAAAGTGGTTGGAGCCAGACACTTCTACTCCTGCACAAATCCTAGAGAAGGTCGTGATGGATCGCTACCTCCGAGCCCTTCCTACTGACTTGCAACGCTGGGTGGGACAAGGTGATCCTAAGAATGCAAACGAACTTGTCAACCTTGTGGAGAGGTTCCAGGCGACTGAGGACTACCTCCGTGATGTTCCTGCAGCATCTTCACCTCCCCGGAGCGCCAGATCTGTGCCGTCAGCTGGTAAGAGACTTCCATCTATTGGGGGAGTGTGGAGGGGTGCTGATGGGGGGAAAAGGGCTCAAGTGGTGTCTCAGGGACAAAAGACTGGTGATGGTCCCGGGTGGCTAAGGGGCTCTGAAAAGGACTCCTTGCCAAAGAGACCAGGCCCTATCCAGTGTTGGAGATGCCATGAGGCGGGACACGTGTCGGCCCATTGCCCTCTTACCTCTGAACCCATGGAATGTGACGCTAGCAGGCGTCAGTCGCTATTTGCGGAACCATCTTGTGCTGCAGTTCCTGGACTAGAGACTGAACCGCAAATCTGCAACATCACAATCAATGACTTTCCTGTTAAAGCGTTAATGGACTCAGGAAGCCTTGTAACCTTGGTGCATGCTAGCCTGGTGACTGGGGACTTAGAGTCTAAAAAGCATATGAGTGTTGTGTGCATACATGGTGATACAAAAGTGTACCCTATAGTGCTGGCTAAAGTCGGGACTGAACAAGGCACCGTACAATATGAAGTGGGTGTGGTTAAAAACCTCATGCATAATGTAATATTGGGGCGCGATTTTCCATTATTCTGGGCTCTTTGGGAAAAAAGAAAAATCCCCAAAAGGAGTGAGGATACCTCTAAGGGGGTTGCCTTGTCCACTGTGAATGATAAAAATGTGCAGGATGAAAATGATTGTTTTCCTTTGCAGGTCCTGGCTGGGGAGGAGGAGGCTCCTCCCACTGAGCAAAATATACTAGACTTAGAGGTGTCTAGCGATAATTTTGGGACTGCACAATTACAGGACCCCACTCTCAAAAATGCGAGAGAGCAGGTTGCTGTTATGAACGGGGTACCTCAGGAACCAGATGCTGAAAAAAGATTTCCACATTTTTCGGTGACTAATGATCTTTTCTATAGAGTCAATAAGGTTAAAGATGAGATTGTGGAACAGCTTCTGGTACCTAAGCCGTACCGGCGTCAGGTGCTTGACATGGCACATAACCATGTTCTTGGGGGACACTTGGGGACTGACAAAACGCGAGAGAGGGTTCTCCAGAGGTTTTTTTGGCCGGCCATATATGATGACATTAAAAAATACTGTGAGTCGTGCCCCACATGTCAGGTTAGTGCCCCAGTGTCACATTTTCGCAGCCCTTTGGTTTCGCTCCCTATTATAGAGGTGCCTTTTGAGCGTATTGCCATGGATTTAGTGGGTCCCATTGTAAAGTCAGCTAGAGGACACCAGTATATTTTGGTAGTCCTGGATTATGCGACCCGCTATCCTGAGGCTGTACCCTTAAGAAACACTGCATCTAAAACAATTGCACGTGAGTTGTTTTATATGTTCTCTAGGACTGGGATCCCCAAAGAAATCCTAACTGACCAAGGTACGCCATTTATGTCGAAAGTAATGAAGGAATTATGCAGACTATTTAAAATCTCACACATCCGTACCTCTGTGTACCACCCCCAGACGGACGGATTGGTGGAGAGATTTAATAAAACTTTGAAACATATGTTGAAGAAAGTGGTGGCAAAAGATGGTCGTGACTGGGATCATTTATTACCCTACCTCATGTTTGCTATTAGGGAGGTGCCCCAAGCGTCCACAGGGTTCTCACCATTCGAGTTGGTCTATGGTCATCACCCTAGGGGTCTACTAGACATTGCAAAAGAGACATGGGAGAATGAGTCCACCCCATACAAGAGTGTTATTGAGCATGTAGCACAAATGCAGGACCGTATAGCCACTGTAATGCCCCTGGTAAGGGAACACCTCCAGAGAGCTCAAGAGGCCCAAAGTAGAATTTACAACCGGTCCGCAAGAATCAGGACATTCAACCCAGGCGATAGGGTCCTTATACTAGTCCCCACTGTTGAGAGTAAATTCTTAGCGAAGTGGCAAGGTCCTTATGAAATTGTTGAAAAGATCAGTGAGGTGAACTACAAGGTGCACCAACCAGGTAGAAGGAAGCCTTTCCAAGTTTATCACATAAACTTGATCAAGCCCTGGAAAGACAGGGAATCCTTGGGGGCGACAAATACTGTTAATAATTTGTCACAACCAATCCCTCCAGTCAAGGTAGGTGATACTCTATCAGTGTCACAGAAACAGGAGGCTCAGGAATTTTTACAGAAAAACAAAAACAAGTTCTCTGACCTCCCAGGGCGTACACACCTCATCCATCATCACATTGAAACTGAGCCTAGAAGCAGAGTAAACCTTAAGCCCTATAGGATACCCGAGGCACGTAGGGAAGCCGTATCTGCCGAGGTAAAACGTATGCTTGCTCTGGGGGTAATTGAGGTGTCACAGAGTGAATGGTCCAGCCCAATTGTGCTAATCCCAAAGCCCAATGGAACTTGGAGGTTCTGTAACGATTTCAGAAAGTTGAATGAGATCTCCAAGTTCGATGCGTATCCTATGCCCAGGGTAGATGAGTTGATTGAGAAGTTGGGTAACGCCAGGTACATAACCACCCTCGATCTCACAAAGGGCTATTGGCAGATTCCACTTTCTGACGAGGCTAAAGAGAAAACTGCTTTCTCCACCCCTGATGGGCTATTCCAGTATGTAGTGATGCCGTTCGGGTTACATGGAGCGCCTGCAACTTTCCAGAGGTTGATGGACTTGATTCTGCGACCACATCGTGACTACTCAGCCGCCTACCTCGATGATGTGGTCATTTTTAGCCCTGATTGGGAAAGTCACCTCTGTAAGGTACAGGCCGTGTTGGATGCCATAAGTGATGCAGGGTTGACCATAAATGCCGAGAAGTGTGCTCTAGCCCTAGAAGAGGCCAAATATCTGGGCTACATTGTTGGAAGAGGATTGGTTAGGCCACAGCTAAATAAAATTGAGGCAATACAGAATTGGCCTAGACCCCTGACAAGGAAACAGGTTAGAGCTTTCCTGGGTATTACGGGTTATTACCGTAGATTTGTGCCGAACTTTGCCTCAGTTGCTGCTCCGCTAACTGACTTGACAAAGGGCGGAAAGACAGCAATGGTCACGTGGACCCCAGAGGCCGAGGAGGCTTTCCAAAGCCTTAAGTCTGCCTTGTGCCAACCACCTGTGTTAGTCACCCCCGATTTCAGGCGAGAATTTCTGGTCCAGACAGATGCCTCTAGCACAGGCTTAGGTGCAGTACTCTCACAAGTAGTGAATGGTGAGGAGCATCCGGTGACGTACTTGAGTAGAAAACTAACCCCGGCCGAGAAAAATTATGCCATTGTGGAGCGAGAATGTTTGGCAGTGAAGTGGGCCCTAGAATCTTTAAAGTATTACTTGCTAGGCAGGAAATTCAAGTTGGTGACAGACCATGCCCCCCTAACATGGATGAAGTTAAACAAGGAGATAAATGCAAGAGTGACTAGATGGTTTCTCTCCCTACAAAACTTTAATTTCACTGTGGAACACAGGCCAGGGAAATTACAGGCAAATGCTGACGCATTGTCAAGGGTAAGTTGTCTGTGGGGACAAAAGGCTCAGCCCTCCGGTCTGAAAAAGAGGGGGGGGGATATGTAGACATGTCACTGGAGAAGTGATCGAGGGGGTGTACATCTCACCTAGGTTGCTACACAGTGTGAGATGGTAAATCCAGGATGGATCAGTTTCTCAGCAGCGATATGCTGCTGAGTTGTTATTTAATTTTGCCGGGCCTGGGTTTATATGGAATGGCAGGTAGGTTTGGTAGAGGGACCTGTCATTCCACATCCCCCGATCCAGTTCTGGGTTTGGGATCAGGTGAGCTTGGATCCTAATTAGCCTGGGAAGCTAAAGGCTCTGTAGGGTCTGCAGGTGATTGCTTCTCAGCCAGGGAATGAACAATCTGTGTGTTGAAGGAAGCTGCAAGCACAGCCACTGCTGGAGCTAAAACTCACCCTGCGATATCCAGGCGAAAGACGCTGTGTTTGTAAGTGTCAGATAGGTGAGCAGAACCTGTTAGTAAGCGCCCAGCCGGGCTAGGACTTTTATTTTTGTTGTACTTAGAAAGCACGGTGTTGCTGTATATTTTGTTTGCTGGACTGTTTGTACCACGAATAAACGCCAAGATCTGCTTTATCAAATTCCAAGTCTGCTGTGAACTGTGTCCAAACACACCCTACCCCGGGAAGATCCCTTACAATATATATATATATATATATATATATATATATATATATACACTGTATACAGGAACAGTGTATCTTGTAAATGCTATAACTTTTGCTCCAACCAATCAATAATTGCTTATTGCGATTTTTTTTTTTTATTAATTTTTTTACCAAAAATATGTAGAAGAATACGTATCGGCCTAAACTGAGGAAACAAAATGTTTTTTTATATATTTTTGGGGGATATTTATTATAACAAAAAGTAAAAAATAATGTGTTTTTTTTTCTTTAAATTGACGCTCTTTTGTTTATAGAGCAAAGAATAAAAACCGCAGAGGTGATCAAATGCCACCAAAAGACAGCTCTATTTGTGGGGAAAAAAGGACGTCAATTTTGTTTGGGAGCCACGTCGCACGACCGCGCAATTGTCAAGCGACGCAGTGCCGAATCGCAAAAAGTGGTCTGATCTTAAAGTAGTTGTAAACCCTTACAAACCACTTTGACCTACAGGTAAGCCTAGATTAAGGCTTACTTGTAGGTCCAAGAAATATCTCCTAAAACTATACGGTTTAGGAGATATTTACAAAAAATCAGGCACCGCTGTCTACGGCGCAGGCGCACTGGGCAGGCCACAGATCACAGCGATATGCAGCTCGTTTCGGCTCCCGTGCGCATGCACGGGAGTGACGTCATTGCGGCTCCGGCGAATCACAGTGCTGGAGCAGCGAGACCCGGAAGTCACTCCGGGATACATGTCAGCGGTGAACATGAAGACGGAGGACCGCTTCGGGGGCTTCGTTCTCAGGTAAGTTATTCATAATGAGCTAGTATGCTATGTATACTAGCTCATTATGCCTTTGCCTTGCAGGTTGCATTTTTTTTTTTTTTAAAGTGCCTTTACTTCCTCTTTAAGCCAGCAAAATGGTCCGATCTGAAAGTGGTTAAATATGAGATCTGGGGTCAAAAAGATCTCAGATCTCATATTTACTCTAAAATGCAATAAAAAAAATAAAAAATAAAAATGTAATTAAAAATAAATAAAAATGCCCATTTAAGAGCTATGGGCAGAATTGAAGTTTTGACGTTGCTTCTGCCCTGCATTGTTATGGAGACGGGTGGGGGCCATCTTCCCCTCACTCGTCTCCATGCCCAGCAAGGGTGAAGATCTGATCGCCTCCGCCGCCGCCGCCGGCTCCAGCAAGCTGTGGAGGGCACCAGAGCGTGGCAGGAGGGGGGCCTATCCCGCCGCCGATGAAAGGGATCTTGCGCTGAATCCACTGCGGAGACCACTATTATCGGAAACCGGACCACCGGCCGAACAAGAGTATACCGGAGTTATGGCAGCTAGCTATTCCTCTTTAAAGTAAGGACGTATATCGGCGTGCGGCGGTCCAGAAGTGGTTAATAATAAATCTAACTATAATAATTAGTGATTTATTGCCCCTCCCCCCAGCCTTGTCACCTTCATCTACATAGGACAACCTCTGCAGGTGGATTGGGATCCCAGCCAGCAGCTCCAGCTTCTCTTTCAGCTCTGCCATCTTCATATGGTGACTACATCCGGGCACTGAGAACCTCTCCTGGCTCTCCTGGAGTCTCACTTTGATGCTGAACTGGCTGTCACGTGGGGTGAGGGTCCCGGACTTCATTTTCCCACGGTGAGCCATAGGAAGGGATCAGAGGAAGCAAGAACCAGGGAGAGAAAGTGTTGCTAGGCAACCACAAAGACGCTACAAACAAGAACGGGGCTGCTGAACTGGTTACTAGGCAGCCCTGCACCCGCCCCCTCTATCCAATTTGAAAGAACAAAAAATCTAAATAATAACTAACTACTAATAATTAACTATTAGATTATAGTTATTGGAATTTCCTTTTTAAATGTGGCTGTTACTGAATGTAACGAATACAAATTGATCTGAAGTTACGAGTTATCCGAAATAATGCATGCCGCATCGAAACAAATGGAACATAACAAATTATTAATAAATAATAACAAAACGTTTTTATTAGAGTCCTTTCACACGGGGCAGATTAGTGCTGATCCGCCTTGTGGATATCCGCTTGCTCAGCGGGGATCGCCGGATCGATCTCCGCTGAGCAGGAAGATGACAGGTCTGTCTCTGCACACTGCGCAGGGACGGACCTGTCACAGCGCCGCTCTCCCCTATCTCATCACAAATCCCTCCCCCCCCCAGCTCTCCTCTCATCACAAATCCCCCCCCCCAGCTCTCCTCTCATCACAAATCCCCCCAGCTCTCCTCTCATCACAAATCCCCCCAGCTCTCCTCTCATCACAAATCCCCCCAGCTCTCCTCTCATCACAAATCCCCCCCCTGCTCTCCTCTCATCACAAATCCCCCCCCCAGCTCTCCTCTCATCACAAATCCCCCCAGCTCTCCTCTCATCACAAATCCCCCCAGCTCTCCTCTCATCACAAATCCCCCCCTGCTCTCCTCTCATCACAAATCCCCCCCCAGCTCTCCTCTCATCACAAATCCCCCCTGCTCTCCTCTCATCACAAATCCCCCCAGCTCTCCTCTCATCACAAATCCCCCCCCCCCCAGCTCTCCTCGCATCACAATTCCCCCCAACTCTCCTCTCATCACAATATCCCCCCCAGCTCTCCTCTCATCACAAATCCCCCCCCCAGCTCTCCTCTCATCACAAATCCCCCCCCAGCTCTCCTCTCATCACAAATCCCCCCCTGCTCTCCTCTCATCACAAATCCCTCCCCCCCAGCTCTCCTCACATCACAATTCCCCCCAGCTCTCCTCTCATCACAAATCCCCCCCCCTGCTCTCCTCTCATCACAAATCCCTCCCCCCCAGCTCTCCTCACATCACAATTCCCCCCAGCTCTCCTCTCATCACAAATCCCCCCCCAGCTCTCCTCTCATCACAAATCCCCCCCAGCTCTCCTTTCATCACAAATCCCCCCTGCTCTCCTCTCATCACAAATCCACCCCCCCCCAGCTCTCCTCTCATCACAAATCCCCCCCCCAGCTCTCCTCTCATCACTAATCCCCCCCCCCCCAGCTCTCCTCGCATCACAATTCCCCCCAACTCTCCTCTCATCACAATATCCCCCCCCAGCTCTCCTCTCATCACTAATCCCCCCCCAGCTCTCCTCGCATCACAATTCCCCCCAACTCTCCTCTCATCACAATATCCCTCCCCAGCTCTCCTCTCATCACAAATCCCCCCCCCCCAGCTCTCCTCTCATCACAAATCCCCTCCTAGCTCTCTTCTCATCACAAATCCCCTCCTAGCTCTTCTCTTATCACAAATCCCCTCCTAGCTCTCCTCTCATCACAAATCCCCTCCTAGCTCTCTTCTCATCACAAATCCCCTCCTAGCTCTTCTCTCATCACAATATCCCCCCCAGCTCTCCTCTCATCACAAATCCCCCCCCAGCTCTCCTCTCATCACAAATCCCCCCCCCAGCCACACCTTCCTTAGAGGAGAGACTTACAGCGCTGCCAAAAATTTTAATGAGTTAAGGCTTAGAACTATATCACATAAGGAACATTCCCCAAAATCCCCTCCTAGCTCTCCTCTCATCACAAATCCCCTCCTAGCTCTCCTCTGATCATAAATCCCCTCCTAGCTCTCCTCTGATCACAAATCCCCTCCTAGCTCTCCTCTCATCACAAATCTTCCCCCAGCTCTCCTTTCATCACAAATCCCCTCCTAGCTCTCCTCTGATCACAAATCCCCTCCTAGCTCTCCTCTCATCACAAATCTCCCCCCCAGCTCTCCTTTCATCACAAATCCCCTGCGCAGGGACGGACCTGTCACAGCGCCGCTCTCCCCTATCTCATCACAAATCCCTCCCCCCCCAGCTCTCCTCACATCACAATTCCCCCCAGCTCTCCTCTCATCACAAATCCCCCCCAGCTCTCCTCTCATCACAAATCCCCCCCCCCCCAGCTCTCCTTTCATCACAAATACCCTGCGCAGGGACGGACCTGTCACAGCGCCGCTCTCCCCTATCTCATCACAAATCCCTCCCCCCCAGCTCTCCTCACATCACAATTCCCCTCAGCTCTCCTCTCATCACAAATCCCCCCCAGCTCTCCTCTCATCACAAATCCCCACCCCCAGCTCTCCTCTCATCACAAATCCCCCCCTGCTCTCCTCTCATCACAAATCCCCTCCTAGCTCTCCTCTGATCACAAATCTTCCCCCCAGCTCTCCTTTCATCACAAATCCCCTCCTAGCTCTCCTCTGATCACAAATCCCATCCTAGCTCTCCTCTGATCACAAATCCCCTCCTAGCTCTCCTCTGATCACAAATCCCCTCATAGCTCTCCTCTCATCACAAATCTCCCCCCCCCCCAGCTCTCCTTTCATCACAAATCCCCTGTGCAGGGACGGACCTGTCACAGCGCCGCTCTCCCCTATCTCATCACAAATCCCTCCCCCCCAGCTCTCCTCACATCACAATTCCCCCCAGCTCTCCTCTCATCACAAATCCCCCCCCAGCTCTCCTCTCATCACAAATCCCCCCCAGCTCTCCTCTCATCACAAATCCCCCCCTGCTCTCCTCTCATCACAAATCCCCCCCAGCTCTCCTCTCATCACAAATCCCCTCCCAGCTCTCCTCGCATCACAATTCCCCCCAACTCTCCTCTCATCACAATATCCCCCCAGCTCTCCTCTCATCACAAATCCCCCCCCCAGCTCTCCTCGCATCACAATTCCCCCCAACTCTCCTCTCATCACAATATCCCCCCCAGCTCTCCTCTCATCACAAATCCCCCCCAGCTCTCCTCTCATCACAAATCCCCTCCTAACTCTCCTCTCATCACAAATCCCCTCCTAGCTCTCCTCTTATCACAAATCCCCTCCTAGCTCTCCTCTCATCACAAATCCCCTCCTAGCTCTCCTCTCATCACAAATACCCTCCTAGCTCTCCTCTCATCACAATATCCCCCCCAGCTCTCCTCTCACCACAAATCCCCCCCCCCCAGCTCTCCTCTCATCACAAATCCTCCCCCCAGCCACACCTTCCTTAGAGGAGAGACTTACGGCGCTGCCAAAAATTTTAATGAGTTAAGGCTTAGAACTATATCACATAAGGAACATTCCCCAAAATCCCCTCCTAGCTCTCCTCTCATCACAAATCTTCCCCCCAGCTCTCCTTTCATCACAAATCCCCTCCTAGCTCTCCTCTGATCACAAATCCCATCCTAGCTCTCCTCTGATCACAAATCCCCTCCTAGCTCTCCTCTGATCACAAATCCCCTCATAGCTCTCCTCTCATCACAAATCTCCCCCCCCCAGCTCTCCTTTCATCACAAATCCCCTGTGCAGGGACGGACCTGTCACAGCGCCGCTCTCCCCTATCTCATCACAAATCCCTCCCCCCCAGCTCTCCTCACATCACATTTCCCCCCAGCTCTCCTCTCATCACAAATCCCCCCCCAGCTCTCCTCTCATCACAAATCCCCCCAACTCTCCTCTCATCACAATATCCCCCCAGCTCTCCTCTCATCACAAATCCCCCCCCAGCTCTCCTCGCATCACAATTCCCCCCAACTCTCCTCTCATCACAATATCCCCCCCAGCTCTCCTCTCATCACAAATCCCCCCCAGCTCTCCTCTCATCACAAATCCCCTCCTAACTCTCCTCTCATCACAAATCCCCTCCTAGCTCTCCTCTTATCACAAATCCCCTCCTAGCTCTCCTCTCATCACAAATCCCCTCCTAGCTCTCCTCTCATCACAAATACCCTCCTAGCTCTCCTCTCATCACAATATCCCCCCCAGCTCTCCTCTCACCACAAATCCCCCCCCCCAGCTCTCCTCTCATCACAAATCCCCCCCCCCCCAGCCACACCTTCCTTAGAGGAGAGACTTACGGCGCTGCCAAAAATTTTAATGAGTTAAGGCTTAGAACTATATCACATAAGGAACATTCCCCAAAATCCCCTCCTAGCTCTCCTCTCATCACAAATCTTCCCCCAGCTCTCCTTTCATCACAAATCCCCTCCTAGCTCTCCTCTGATCACAAATCCCCTCCTAGCTCTCCTCCCATCACAAATCTTCCCCCAGCTCTCCTTTCATCACAAATCCCCTCCTAGCTCTCCTCTGATCACAAATCCCCTCCTAGCTCTCCTCTCATCACAAATCTCCCCCCCAGCTCTCCTTTCATCACAAATCCCCTGCACAGGGACGGACCTGTCACAGCGCCGCTCTCCCCTATCTCATCACAAATCCCTCCCCCCAGCTCTCCTCACATCACAATTCCCCCCAGCTCTCCTCTCATCACAAATCCACCCAGCTCTCCTCTCATCACAAATCCCCCCCCCCAGCTCTCCTCTCATCACAAATCCCCCCCCTGCTCTCCTCTCATCACAAATCCCCCCCCAGCTCTCCTCTCATCACAAATCCCCCCCAGCTCTCCTCGCATCACAATTCCCCCCAACTCTCCTCTCATCACAATATCCCCCCAGCTCTCCTCTCATCACAAATCCCCCCCCAGCTCTCCTCGCATCACAATTCCCCCCAACTCTCCTCTCATCACAATATCCCCCCCAGCTCTCCTCTCATCACAAATCCCCCCCCCCAGCTCTCCTCTCATCACAAATCCCCTCCTAGCTCTCCTCTCATCACAAATCCCCTCCTAGCTCTCCTCTTATCACAAATCCCCTCCTAGCTCTCCTCTCATTACAAATCACCTCCTAGCTCTCCTCTCATCACAAATACCCTCCTAGTTCTCCTCTTATCACAATATCCCCCCCAGCTCTCCTCTCATCACAAATCCCACCCCCCAGCTCTCCTCTCATCACAAATCCCCCCCAGCCACACCTTCCTTAGAGGAGAGACTTATAGCGCTGCCAAAAATTTTAATGAGTTAAGGCTTAGAACTATATCACATAAGGAACATTCCCCAAAATCCCCTGCTAGCTCTCCTCTCATCACAAATCTTCCCCCCAGCTCTCCTTTCATCACAAATCCCCTCCTAGCTCTCCTCTCATCACAAATCCCCTCCTAGCTCTCCTCTCATCACTAATCTTCCCCCAGCTCTCCTTTCATCACAAATCCCCTCCTAGCTCTCCTCTGATCACAAATCCCCTCCTAGCTCTCCTCTCATCACAAATCTCCCCCCCCAGCTCTCCTTTCATCACAAATCCTCTCCTAGCTCTTCTCTGATCACAAATCCCCTCCTAGCTCTCCTCTCATCACAAATCCCCTCCTAGCTCTCTTCTCATCACAAATCCCCTCCTAGCTCTCCTCTCATCACAAATCCCCTCCTAGCTCTCCTCTCATCACAAATCCCCTCCTAGCTCTCCTCTCATCACAAATCCCCCTCCTAGCTCTCCTCTCATCACAAATCCCCTCCTAGCTCTCCTCTCATCACAAATCCCCTCCTAGCTCTCCTCTCATCACAAATTCCCTTCTAGCTCTCCACTCATCACAAAACCCCCCAACTCTCCTCTCATCTCAAATCCCCCCTCAGCTCTCCTCTCATCACAAATCCCCCCCAGCTCTCCTCTCATCACAAATCCCCCCCCCCCCAGCTCTCCTCTCATCACAAATCCCCTCCCAGCTCTCCTCTCATCACAAATCCCCCCCAGCTCTCCTCTCATCACAAATCCCCCCCAGCACTCCTCTCATCACAAATTCCCCCCAGCTCTCCTCTCATCACAAATCCCCCCCAGCTCTCCTCTCATCACAAATCCCCCCAGCTCTCCTCTCATCACACTTTCCCCCCTGCTCTCCTCTGTGTACAATGCTCTCCCCTCTGCTAAACACACACAAACTTTTCCTCTCTGCGCATATTCCCCTCCCCCACACACTTCCACAGCGCACTCCTCTCTGAATAAACTCTCTGATCTCTGCAAAGCTCTTCCTCATTTTCACAGGGACAGATCCTTCACCTCTTCTGGCATCACCGCTCTTAATGGTATGTGCAGGCTTTTTTTCCTGCACAGTGCAGTGGACTGGAGAGCTCCAGTCAGACATACTACAGGAGATGGTCGGAGACTGCAGACATACTACAGGAGATGGTCAGAGACTGCAGACATACTACAGGAGATGGTCGGAAACTGCAGACATACTACAGGAGATGGTCAAAGACTGCAGACATACTACAGGAGATGGTCGGAAACTGCAGACATACTACAGGAGATGGTCAGAGACTGCAGACATACTACAGGAGATGGTCGGAAACTGCAGACATACTACAGGAGATGGTCAAAGACTGCAGACATACTACAGGAGATGGTCGGAAACTGCAGACATACTACAGGAGATGGTCAGAGACTGCAGACATACTACAGGAGATGGTCGGAAACTGCAGACATACTACAGGAGATGGCAGGAGACTGCAGACATACTACAGGAGATGGTCAGAGATTGCAGACATACTACAGGAGATGGTCAGAGACTGCAGACATACTACAGGAGATGGCAGGAGACTGCAGACATACTACAGGAGATGGTCGGAGACTGCAGACATGGTACAGGAGATGGTCGGAGACTGCAGACATACTACAGGAGATGGTCAGAGATTGCAGACATACTACAGGAGATGGTCAGAGACTGCAGACATACTACAGGAGATGGCAGGAGACTGCAGACATACTACAGGAGATGGTCGGAGACTGCAGACATGGTACAGGAGATGGTCGGAGACTGCAGACATGGTACAGGAGATGGTCGGAGACTGCAGACATGGTACAGGAGATGGTCGGAGACTGCAGACATACTACAGGAGATGGTCGGAGACTGCAGACATGGTACAGGAGATGGTCGGAGACTGCAGACATACTACAGGAGATGGTCGGAGACTGCAGACATACTACAGGAGATGGTCGGAGACTGCAGACATGGTACAGGAGATGGTCGGAGACTGCAGACATACTACAGGAGATGGTCGGAAACTGCAGACATACTACAGGAGATGGTCAGAGACTGCAGACATACTACAGGAGATGGTCGGAAACTGCAGACATACTACAGGAGATGGCAGGAGACTGCAGACATACTACAGGAGATGGTCAGAGATTGCAGACATACTACAGGAGATGGTCAGAGACTGCAGACATACTACAGGAGATGGCAGGAGACTGCAGACATACTACAGGAGATGGTCGGAGACTGCAGACATGGTACAGGAGATGGTCGGAGACTGCAGACATACTACAGGAGATGGTCAGAGATTGCAGACATACTACAGGAGATGGTCAGAGACTGCAGACATACTACAGGAGATGGCAGGAGACTGCAGACATACTACAGGAGATGGTCGGAGACTGCAGACATGGTACAGGAGATGGTCGGAGACTGCAGACATGGTACAGGAGATGGTCGGAGACTGCAGACATGGTACAGGAGATGGTCGGAGACTGCAGACATACTACAGGAGATGGTCGGAGACTGCAGACATGGTACAGGAGATGGTCGGAGACTGCAGACATACTACAGGAGATGGTCGGAGACTGCAGACATACTACAGGAGATGGTCGGAGACTGCAGACATGGTACAGGAGATGGTCGGAGACTGCAGACATACTACAGGAGATGGTCGGAGACTGCACACATAATACAGGAGATGGTCAGTTCCTGTGCTTCATCATGGGAATGTAGTGACTGTTATGTCTGTTCTCTTATCACCAAAGGGTCATGACGGGGGATTAGACTGCTCGGTCCAGACAGCAGCTGGTTCTGTTCTGTCGAAGCCCCCATGCAGCGGTTTTCACACACAGCACACAGGTTGGAGGTGGCAGCAGCAGTTGGGACGTGAGAGACTCCTAAACTACAGTTGAAGCCAGCTTCTTGGAGAAATGCGATCAAATCTGTTGATGCATGAAGGCAACCCCTCCCGCCCGACTCTCTGGTGTGGGGGTCGCCTTCGGGAGTTTGCAGCCCAGTAGATCTCCCTCCTTTCTGACCAGTGGGTCTGCAAACTGGTTTCATCAGGCTACAAGATAGAGTTTTTCTTTTCCGCCAAACAGATTTTTTCCCTCCAACCTTCATCTTCTCCCTGTTTGGGGCAGTACAGGACCTGCTGCTGCACAGGGTGATAGTACCGGAAAGGTTTCAGGGATTCTAGTCCAAACTGCTTTGTAGTCCCAAAGAAGGGGTCTGTCCGGTCCTGAATCTCAAGGCCCTCAACGGCTTTGTAAAAGTACAAAGGTTCAGGATGGAATCATTTCACTCTGTGGTCGCTGTACTCCATCAGTGGGATTTGTTGGCGTTCTTGGACATCACGGACGCATACTTGCATGTCCCCATATGTGTCAGACATCAGAGGTTTCTACGATTTGCGGTCGAGGATGAGCACTGTCAATTTGTAGCTCTCCCTTTTGGCCTAGCGATGGCACCAATGGTCTTCACCAAGGTGCTAGACCCAATTCTGGCACTGCTAAGGCAACGAGGGATTGCAATCATGGGTTACCTGGTCTACCTCTTTCTGAGAGCAGCTTCCACCTCAGAATTAAGGGAGGATGTGGCAATCACCATACAGACTCTTTGGGAGTTTGGTTGGATGTTGAACCTCCAGAAGTCGGTGCTGGTGCCGACTCAACGCCTGGAGTACCTGTGCTTGATTCTGGACTCCTTAGAGGCCAGAGTCTTTCTAACTTCAGACAAGCTGCAGACTCTTCAAGCTGAGGTGAAGATATCGGTGTCACGCAGGTGGTTGTCACTGCGTTTTTTGCATGCGAGTTCTGGGTCTCATGGTAGTACCGTATGCTCAATTCCACACTTGAGTCTTGCAGAAAGAGTTCCTGTCCAAATGGGACAAAAACCGGCTGGGGGGGGGGAGTTTGGGGCATACAGTCGGCCCAGGGTCGCTGGACGCAAGAATAATCCTGCCTGCCGATCAATGTGCTGGAGCTTCAGGCGATCAGGCGGTGCCTCTGCACGTGGTCACAGAGGCTGCAGGGGTGTCTGGTCAGGATCCAGTCAGACAATGCCACAGCGGTGGTGTATGTCAACCATCAAGGAGGGACAAGGAGCTCGGCTTCAGCACTGGAGGTCGCTTACATCCTGCAGTGGGCAGAGCGGCACATGCCGGCTCTGTCGGCCATGTACATTCCGGGCGTAGAAAACTGGCAGGCGGACTACCTAAGGCTGGATTCACACCTATGCAGTTTTAGTGCTTTTTAGCATTTTGTATATTTGCACTAGAGTGCATTTAACATGGTTTCCTATGGAACACGATCTGTAGTGCAAATCTGCAAAATGCAAAAAGCACTAAAAATGCATAGGTGTGAATCCAGCCTAAGTCATCAGCTGCTGGATCAGGGGGAATGGTCGCTGCATCCAGATGTATTTCGGCTCCTTTGCCTAAGGTGGGGCAGACCAGATGTGGATCTCTTGGCCTCTCAACTCAATCGGAAGGTACAAAGGTTTGTGGCCAGGTCAAAAGATCCCTGGGCGGACACGGCAGAAGCGTTGGTGGCTCCTTGGGGACATAATCGGCTGATTTATGCCTTTCCCCCGCTCAGACTCCTCTCTCGTCTGCTACGCAGAGTGGTGGCCAAAGGGATTCCGGTGATTCTGATTGCCCCAGATCGGCCTTGGCGTCCTTTGCACGCCAACATAGTACGAATGGTGGCGGATGTTCCTTGATGGCTGCCGATGCAAGAGAACCTTCTGTTGCAAGGTCCAATACTTCATCCCACTTTACCATCGCTGGTTTTACGGCATGGCTGTTGAAAGCCAGGTGCTAAGGGACCGAGGTCTGTCGGACTCAGTAATCTCCACTATGCTGAGGGCACGGAAGTCATCTTCTCTGAAGATTTATCATCATACGTGGAAGGCCTACATCTCCATGTGTCAGGAGATGGGGTGGCGTCCACGTACATATTCAGTTTCCAGGATCCTGCTGTTTTTGCAGCGAGGAGTGGATCAGAAACTTGCATTAAGCACCATTAAGGGGCAGGTATCAGCTTTGGCTGTCTTTTTTCAGTGACCTTTGGCAACTCATTCGTTGGTGAGTATGTTTGTTCAGGGGGTTTGACATGTGGCCCCTCTGGTTCGACCACCGCTGCCTCCGTGGGATTTGAATCTGGTGCTCTCGATGCTTCAGAAACCGCTGTTTGAAAACATTAGGGAGATCCCCTTATTGACACTCTCTCAGAAAGTAGTCTTTCAAGTGGCTATTACATCTGCCAGGAGGGTTTCTGAGTTGGCGTCCTTGTCATGCAAGTCTCCCTACTTGATCATCCACAAGGATAAGGCGGTGCTGCGTCCGTGGCCTTCTTTTCCTCCAAAGGTTGTTTCGGCCTTTCATCTAAATGAGGACATTGTGCTTCCGTCTTTATGTCCTTGGCCGTCACATCCCAAAGAGGTCGCTTTGCATTCCTTGGACGCGGTCCGGGCTCTGCGGGTGTATCTGTCTGTTACAGCTCCTTTCCGGAGGTCGGACTCGCTGTTTCTATCGGTGGCTGGTCCGAAGAAGGGTCTGGCGGTCTCATCGGCCACCATTTCTCGGTGGATCAGACAGATTGTGGTTCAGTCTTATGCCATAAGGGGACGGGCGCCCCCCTTTCCTGTCACGGCACATTCGACCAGTGCAAACTGTGCCTCCTGCGATTTTCGACATCAAGCGTCCGTTTACCAGATGTCTAAGGTGGCGACCTGGTCATCCATTCACACTTTCGCCAAATTTTACAAGGTTTTTTCATCAGCATTAGGCCTCCCAAATATAATACACCCCAAGAACTGCCTATTAGGCGTTTTTGGTGATTTACCCATATTGTCCCATGCCAAGAGATTGCTCCGCATACCCTATTTTTATGTAAAAAAAACAAAAACTATCCTACTGTCCTGGAAGGGTGCACAGACCTCTCTGAAATCCCTCTGGTTAAAACTTATTAATGACTCTATCCCACTATACAAACTTACTTTTGAACTCCGAAAACAGAACAAAACCTTTCACAAAATTTGGGGTACCAGTTGACCAGTCCGTTAACCCTCTCCCAGCACTGATTGTACTACCCTTGATTATCCATTGATGGGCTGTGCCCCAGAGATCTCTAATGTTTGGTCCTCCGCTACGTTTACTGTGCCCTGGTAGCATACCTGCACCTTTTTATCATTGTGCCTATTTTATACCCTTGCACTGATCTCTGTTTAATTTTATATGATTGAGCATATATGGGTAGCAGTGACCATAGCATGATTTCATTTGATGTTAGCTGTAAGCAAAAATAACATTAGGGAAAGATAAAAACACTTAATTTCAAGAGAGCAAATTTTCCAAGGATGAGGGCTGCTCTCCAGGACTTAGACTGGGAGAGAATATTGGCATCAATGGGCACAGAACAGAAATGGGAATTCTTCAAAAAGACTGTTTGTGATCTCACTGCGAAGTATATTCCCATCGGTAATAAGTTTAAAAGGCTAAAAATAAAACCTATGTGGCCTACGGCCAAAGTTGAAACGCTATAAACTATAAGAAAAGAGCTTTTAAAAAATATAAAATTGAAGGAACACTAGTGTCATTTAAATGTTACAAAGAATATAACAGAATATGTAAAAAGGAAATCAAGGATGCAAAAATTCAAAATGAAAGACAGATTGCAAAAGATAGTAGTTCTTCAGCTCTCTGTATACAAAGGAGAATGGGGCAGCTCATGTCCATAATGGGGGTGGTAGTGACAGCCCCAAATCCACAACGGATAAAAAGTGATACGGTCCAGAAATATTTGGACAGAATAAAGGTGGATAAAACACCTGGACCTGATGGCATCCACCCACGGATCATAAAAGAATTGAGCTCTGTAATTTCAAAGCCATTGTATCTAATTTTTAGGGACTCATTAATGACAGGAATTGGCTGGATTGGCGTAGGGCCAATGTGGTGCCTATATTTAAAAAGGGAGCAAAGTCTTTACCAAGTAACTATAGGCCTGTTAATTTAACTTCTATAGTTTGGAAGATACTGGAGAGATTAATAAAAGACCAATAGACGAGTTCTTGCAGGAAAAAAATATTTTAAGCAACAGACAGCATGGATTCATGAAAGACAGAAGTTGTCAGACAAACCTGATTTCTTTTTATGAGGAGGTAAGTAAAACCTTGGACAATGGGGTGGCGGTGGACGTGGTATACTTGGATTTTGCAAAAATGTTCGATACAGTTCGGCACACGTGGCTCATGTGTAAGGTAAAGTCTACAGGTTTGGAAATATCAGTTTGTAAATGGATAGAAGACTGGCTAAAAGACAGAATTCAGAGAGTAGTGGTTAATGATTCTTACTCTGAATGGGCTAAGGTTATCAGTGGTGTACCCCAAGGTTCAGTGCTGGGACCCTTAATTTTTTATATCTTTATAAATGATATTGGGTCTGGGATCAAAAGTAACATTTCCGTCTTTGCAGATGACACCAAGCTATGCAGTGGAATAACCTCCTTACAGGATGTCTCCAATTTACAAGCCGGCCTCAATGTTCTGTCTAATTGGGCGATTATGTGGCAGATGAGGTTTAATGTTGAGAAATGTAAAGTTATGCACTTGGGGGCTAAGAATATGCATGCATCTTATATTTTAGGGGGAGTACAACTGGGGGAATCCATAGTGGAGAAGGATCTGGGGGTTTTGGTAGATCATAAGCTCAATAATAGCATGCAATTCCAAGCTGCGGTTTCCAAAGCGAGCAAAGTCCTTTCCTGTATTAAGAGAGGTATGGACTCCAGAGAGAGATATATAATTTTGCCTCTGTACAAATCATTAGTAAGACCTCATCTGGAATATGCAGTTCAGTTTTGGGCACCAGTTCTCAAAAAGGATATTGGGGAACTGGAGAAAGTGCAGAGAAGGGCAACCAAACTGATAAGAGGTATGGAGGAACTCGGCTATGAGGAAAGATTAGAGGAACTGAATTTATTCACTCTTGATAAGAGGAGATTAAGGGGGGATATGATCAACATGTACAAATATATATAAGGGGTCCATATAGTGAACTTGGTGTCTAGTTATTCACTTTACAGTCAACAAAGAGAACAAGGGGGCACTCTTTACGTCTAGAACAGCTGTGAAAATGACTCCCTGCAGAGGTGGTTCTGGCCAGCTCAGTAGATTGCTTTAAGAAAGGCCTGGATTATTTCCTAAGTCTACATAATATAACTGGGTACTAACATTTATAGGTAAAGTTGATCCGGGGAAAATCCGATTGCCTCTCGGGGGATCAGGAAGGAATTTTTTTTCCCCTACTTAAGCAAATTGGATCATGCTCTGGGGTTTTTTGCCTTCCTCTGGATCAACTGTGGGTATAGAATTGGGTATATGGGATTGTATGATATTATTAGTTTTCTTTTCTTTTTTTTGTGGTTGAACTAGATGGACTTGTGTCTTTTTTCAACCTGACTAACTATGTAACTATATTGCCTAATGTTACATACCTCTGTATGGCCAGGTTGTCTGGTGTTACTGCTGTGTTTTTTTTGTGTTTGTGTTTTTTATGTTTGTTGGTTTAAATATCTTGTAAAAAAAAAATAATACCTTGTAAAAAAAATTTTTTTTGACAAGGTTGATGTGAGTGGACGCTACCTGCCAGGAGGGCGTCCCTGGATGTCCTCCTATTTACTTCCCCAATGTGCGCTCCTGAGAGCGCGCATCGGGGAAGTTCTGTGCTGGCCGTGTCCCTTGGACACAGCCAATCACAGATCGCTGTAAACGGCCAATCACAGCGGCCGTTTACAGTCCGATCGGCGTGTCAAATGAGACATATGGGATCATCTCTCAGCGCCGCTCTCCCTCCTCACAAAGACAGCGTGTGAGGAGGGAGAGATGAACGGCTGCAGCGGCCGTAAGTTACAAAAAAAAAGGAAAATAAACTGCCATCTGCCCCCAGTGCCACCTGTTAGTGCCACCTGTCAGTGCCATCTGTCCCCAGTGCCACCTGTTGTCAGTGCCATTTGTCCCCAGTGCCATCTGTCATCAGTGCCACGTATAAGTGCCATCTATCATCAGTGCCACACATAAGTGGCATCTGTCATCAGTGCCACATCAGTGCCACATAGTGCCATCTGTCATCAGTGCCATATCGGTGTCATGTGTCATCAGTGCCACATATTAGTGCCATCTGTCATCAGTGCCACGTATCAGTGCCATTTGTCATCAGTGTCACCTGTCAGTGTCACGTGCCATCTGTTATCAGTGTCACGTGTCATCAATGCCACGTATCAGTGCCATCTGTCATCAGTGTCATGTGTCATCGGTGCCACGTATCAGTGCCATGTGTCATCAGTGCCACCTATTAGTGCCATCTGTCATCAGTGCCACATATTAGTGGCATCTGTCATCAATGTCACGTGTCATCAGTGCCCCGTATTAGTGCCATCTGTCATCAGTGCCACATCAGTGTCACGTGTCATCAGTGCCACGTATCAGTGCCATCTGTCATCAGTGCCACATCAGTGCCACGTGTCATTTTCCTGGTGCTCCAGGGCTTTCAAATGTGTAATAGGTAGTCAACAATTTAGATGTGATAATTTATGCTCCTAGAACACGTGACGGTGCTCCCTGCATGTTGGGCCTCTCTAAGTGGCCAGGCTGTGAAAAAGTCCCACACGTGGTATCGTAATACTCAGGAGGAGTATCAGAATTTATTTTGGGGTTTCATTTGTGGTATTCACATGCCATGTGAGAGAAATAACCTATTACAATGACAATTTTGTGGAAAAAAAGTTTAAAAAATAAAAAATCTTAATTTTGCAAAGAATTTTTGAAAAAAATTACAACATCAAAAACCTCAGCATGCCTCTTACTAAATACCTTGGAATGTCTACTTTAAAAAAAGGGGTAATTTGGGGGGTATTTGTACTTTCCTGGCTTGTTCGGGTCACAAGAAATGAGATCGGCCACCAGTACATCAGATGTGATCAATTTTGTATGATTGGCACCATAGCTTGTAGACTCTCTAACTTTCACAAAGACCAAATAATATCCACTAATTTGGGTTATTTTTACCAAATATATGTAGCAGTATAAATTGTGGCCAAAATTTATGAAGAAAAATTAATAATTTGCATAATTTTATCACAGAAACAAAGAAAAAAACAAAGAAAAATGTGTTTTTTTCCCCAAATTTTCGGTCTTTTTTCATTTATAGCGCAAAAAATAAAAACCCCAGAGGTGATCAAATACCACCAAAAGAAAGCTATATTTGTGGAAAAAAAAGGACAAAAAATTAATTTGGGTACAGTGTTGCATGACTGAGTAATTGTCATTCAAAGTGTGGGAGCACCGAAAGCTGAAAAATACTAGTAAAAAAAAAAAATATTAATAAAAATGCCATAAAACTATCCCCTATTTTGTAGACTCTATAACTTTTGCGCAAACCAATCAATAAACTTATACCAAAAATATGTAGAAGAATACATATCGGCCTAAACTGAGGAAAAAAAAATTTTTTCATATATTTTTTGGGGATATTTATTATAGCAAAAAGTAAAGAATAATGCGTTTTTTTGTTTATAGTGCAAAAAATAAAAACCACAGAGGTGATCAAATACCACCAAAAGAAAGCTCTATTTGTGGGAAAAAAAGGACATCAGTTTTGTTTGGGAGCCACGTTGCATGACCGCACAATTGTCAGTTAAAGCTATGCAGTACCGAATCGCAAAAAGTGCTCTGGTCTTTGGCCAGCCAAATGGTCCGGGGCTGAAATGGTTAACAGACATTCTCCCTTCCAGCTTTCGATTGAAATCCACTTCCCCAAATGTGGCATATAAATGTAATGAGTTGTCTTCTATAGATTGATTATTCCTATTGAAGGAGATCAATCAGAAAATAAATCGTTCATTTATCAAAGTGTGTATGGCCACTATTAACTATTTAAGGACCGGAAGGATTTGCCCCCTTAATGACCGGGCCATTTTTTGCGATTCGGCACTACGCCGCTTTAACTGACAATTGCGCGGTCGTGCCTCGTTATACCCAAACAAAATTGACGTCCTTTTTTTCCCACAAATAGAGCTTTCTTTTGGTGTATTTGATCACCTCTGTGGTTTTTATTTTTTGCGCTATATACAAAAATGTGATAATTAAAAAAAAAAAAAAAAAAGCAATATTTTATACTTTTTGCTATAATATTCCCCCTCCCACAAATATAAAAAAAAAAAAATTTCTTCCTCAGTTTAGGCCAATATATATTCTTCTACATATTTTTAATAACAAAAAAAATCGCATGTGGCTGGCAGACATCGCGGCCACCGACCAAGCGCATAGTTTCCCCCACTCAGTGCAGCGGGTGTGCGCCTGCTGTGGCCCCTTAAGGAGCCAACGTACAATGATGGCGATTCGCGGGAATGTGCCAACCTGCCGCAATATGATGATGGCGGCTGGTCGGCAAGTAGTTAAAGTGTATTTTCTGTGCTGGGGGTGGTTTCTGAAAGCGCATAAGCAGTGCTGGATTAGAAAAAAATCATTGGCAATTGTCATGATTTAATGTGCAAATTTTTTCTACTTCAAATATAGTATATATTTTCCAGTGCTATTGTGTTCGCAATTCTTTTTTTTTTTTCATTGGCTGTCATACACAATATATTACACTAGATGGCACCCTTGTATAAATACTAAACAGTTTAGCAGTCAGTCTTCTGAAAAGTATGGGGTTTGGAGAACAAGATTACTGATGTCCTTCTGAAAAGTAATAGTTGTCTGGCTGTGTATAGTTATAACACATTTGACTTACAGAACACTCATGCTATAAATAAGCATCAGAAAAAATGTTACAGTTTATTATCACAGTACTGAAACTTTAGCATCAACTTTACAGCCAGAGAAGTGAGATTCCTAGGAGAGTTCAGCAACGGCAGTCTCTAGTAATCTCTAATGGTGTACAGTAAAGTAAAGAAGAGCACACACCATACTACGCAAGACAAGAATTTTAATTTAAAGCCGAACAATTGAAAGAACTAAAATTTAATTAAAGGGACAGGCCAGAGACAGTAAGGTTGGGGAGGAAAGCGCTAGATGATGCTGGATGTGCTCCAGCCAGGAAATGAGGCAGGCTGTATCTGATATGCCACAGATTCTAATGCACACTATGAGAAGTTCCCAGTGTGCAATGAAATCAGAGTGAGCAATTTCAGTATAGAAGATGATCATGTACACCTGCAATACTGAAGGGAGGGCTGGAGTTCCGCTTTAAGTCATGGGGTTCACTAATGGCTCATTTAGTTGTGTGGAAGCCAACACTTGTATTATAATAATGAAAATCCTAAAGTACTTGACATTCAGTTATATTATTCAAGATGCACTTTTGTAACATGCCATGGTCATATACATAATTACTTTAATAGGAGTGTTAGGAAACAAGAAGAGAATACTAAATCTATTAATATTCTATTCATAGAGGCGTATTATTACAACAGATCTGCTTCTCAAAGTGCTGGCCCTAATACAGACTGTGTTATAGATGCCCCATCTATCAATAGTGGTATCAAAGCAGAACCTTAGCTCAGTGTTTCTCAACCAGGGTGTCGTCTGGGTTCCCCTGGGGTGCCACAAAGCATGGGACTCAGTTTGCCTTGGATCTGCATCATGAGTTGGCACAGCACAGCCGAGCCGACTTCTATCACCATAACAACCAGTAACGGTCAAAGTCTAGGACACATGACATCAATAATTTATATGGTGATGGCGACCGGCTCACCTGCACTATGACAACACATGACTGATTTAGGGCAGGAAACATACACAGCTGCCCCTAGCAATCAGGGGATGATGAAAATCGACCTTGTCCAGACCTCCTTCTCTCGCCCCCCCGAAACGCTAGTGGAGGCAAAAGGTAGGGCTCTGATGTGAAGAGGGGACTGTGTGAATGGGGATGGGGGGTGCCGGTCTATGATGTGGGGAGGCTGTGGGATGGGCCCTCTATCATCGGAGAGCTTTGTGATAGGAGGACTCTGATGTGATTGGAAGACTCATGTATAGCCAGCCCATGTATAAGGGTGACATGTCATGTAATGGGGGTGAACTTTTGATGTGATGGAGGGTCCTCTGAGGTGATGGGGGGGACCTCGGATGTGATGGAAGGACCACTGATGTGATAGGGATCCTCTGATGTGATGGGGGACCTCTGATGTGATGGGGAGTCTGCTGATGTGACTGGGGGACCTCCGATGTGATGGAGGAACCTCTGATGTAATGACGGAACCTCTGATATGATGGATGAACTTCTGATGTGATGGGTGTACCTCTGATGTGAAAGGAGGACCGTTGGTGTGGTAGAGGAACCTCTGATGTTATGGGAGAAACTCAGATATGACAGGGTCGTCTGATGTGGTGGGGGGTCCTCTTATGGGATGAGGGGTCCTCTGATGGGATGAGGGGAGTCCTCTGATGTGATGGGTGAACCTCTGATATGATGGGTATACCTCTGATGTGGTGGGAGGGCTTCTGATATGGACGGGTCCTCTGATGTGGTGGGAGGACCTCTGATATGATGGGTGAACTTCTGATGTGGTGGGAAGACTTCTGATGTGAAGGGGGGGGGGTCCTCTGATGTGGTGGGGGTCCTCTGATGTGATGGGGGGTCCCCTGATGTGATGGATGAACCTCTGATGTGGCGGGAGGACCTCTGATGTAATGGAGGGTCCTCTGATGTGATGGGGGATCCCCTGATGTGATCGGGGGTCCTCTTATGTGATGGATGGACCCCTGATGTGGTGGGAGGACCTCTGATGTGATGGGTGGACCTATGATGTGAATGGAGGCTTCTGATGTGAAGTTAATTTCATCAAGGTGATTGTATGAATTGTTACAGGCTCAGGTTTCCCATTGATTAGTAACATTTATGTATTTTAAGTTTTAGACTGGGGTGCCTTGTTACTGCAAAGCAGTAAAGCGGATTCCTGTATCCTCCTTATCAGCATACTAAGTCCTTTTTTTAACCTTTAACCCTTGAACCATTCTGCTTTAACAACATACCTTATTTCAAACCAAGTGATATCATCACTGTCTCTGTGCTTCTCTATGGACTGCAGGCAAATCATGGTTGGTGGGATGGGCCAGCAGGATGCTGTACATAGCGGTCTAAAAACATCACAGCACCCTGCCTCGGCACTCCTACGAAGAGCTTTCAGCCCAGATGCAAGCAGTGGACCGGCTTATGGGAGGAGTTATGCAAGGAGTGGGATTATTTAGGGAGCCTGCATTTGCATGCTACTTACCATAGGCCACACCCATTGTGCTCTGTCTGACAAGCTGCAGCTTCTAATGCACACTGTGAGAAGCTTACAGTGTGCTGTATGCAGTAAAATCCAGAGTAAGGAAATTCAGTACAGGAGAGGAACATAGAGGAGACTGTGGATGGTGGTTTTGTGTACAGCGGTAAAAGTGCATGGCAGTGTCCTGCTGGGAAGCCTGCTAGCAGGGAAAGTTGCCTGTGACAAAAACCGAGGACTGTTTAAGTGCAAAAGCAGTTCTGAGCTCTGCAATCGGTGAGACTGATATTTCTTTCTGTTGTTTTTGCTGTTTTTTTAACCACTCGCCATATAGCAGAATGATGGCGGAAAAGTGGCTGTGATACCTTGACCGGACATCATATGACGTGCAGAGGATAACACAGCCGGCACGCAATACAGCAATCGGAGGTGCGGTGTGTCAGTCTGACACACGGCAACTCTGATTGTGGTATGAAGCCTCTGACAGAGGTTTCTTACCACGTGATCAGCTGTGACCAATCACAGCTGATCATCGCTATTAAACGTCTTTCTCTGGTTCACGCTGACAGGGATAAGCAGCACATCGATTATCAGCACAGCCCCCATCAAAAGGTGCCCATCAGCTGCCAATCAGTGCCCAACACCAGCCTGCAGCCTGTCCCCATAATAAATGCCTTTTAGTGCCCACAACAGTGCCAAACAGTGCCCACAACAGTGCTAATCAGTGCCCCATCAGTAATGCATGTCAGTGCCCCAACGAAGTGCCCAAATTGTCTGTCTTTTTTTGTTTATGGCGCAAAAATTAAAAACCGCAGAGATGATCAAACACCACCAAAAGAAAGCTCTATTTGTGGAAAGAAAATTATAAAAATGTTGTCTGGGTACAGTGTTGCATGATCACACACTTGTCATTCAAAGAGCGACAGCGCTGAAAGCTAAAAATTGTCCTGGGCAGGAAGGGGGTGAAAGTGAAAGTGCCTGATATGGAAGTGGTTAAGTTAAATAAATATTATTTTGATTGCAAAGCCTGTGTCCTGCGATCTAGCTCATTCCTCAAACTATACAACTGGTGGAGGATGCGGGCAGGACAGGCAAAAACTTTTTTTTTGCCATTGAACTTAAACACACATTTAAAGGGATAGTATATTGTATTTATGTCCTGGATTAAAGCTGCACAAACCCTAAAAGCTGAACCAATGGAGGAGCTAATTAAACAGCTGTCCCTGGCTAACATGCAATTACAAACTCGCCATGAGGAAGCCAATCAGCTTAGCAACCCAGCTGGAGATGCAACAAACTCAACACAAAGAGGTGCTGACTCTGCAGCAAGAAAGTACTTGCCTGTTGGTGGCCTAGCTGGCAGCCCAGCAGGCGACCCAGCAAGGGGTTATGCAGGCTCAGGTGACTGCCTTACAAGAAGCAGTGCAGCAGCTTTCTCAGGGCCGTGAGCAAGTGGCTGTTGCCTCTGGCAACCAGGTGACCATGAGGGCAAGCCATTTTCTGCAGAAGTTGTCCCTGGGTGATGATGTAGAGGCCTTTCTTGCTACATTTCAGAGGACGGCAGTGAGAGAAGGGTGACTTCAGGACCAGTGGGCTGGCCTCATTTCTCCTTTCCTCACTGGAGATCCTCAAAAAGCCTACTTCGACCTGCCACTGGATGCGCTAAAGATTATCAAAAGCTAAAGGCAGAAATTCTGGCTCGTCTGGGGGTGACTAAGGCCGTTTGGGCCCAATGAGGGCACCAATGGAAGTATCATCCAGATCGGCCATCCAGGTCTCAAATGCATGACCTGGTGCAACTAGTAAAAAAATGCCTGCAGCTTGTGGTGTTGTCTGGGCCCCAAATTGTGGAGCGAGTCATGCTGGACTGATACATGAGGTCCCTGGCAGATGACCTTCAACAGTGGGTCAGCCATGGAGACCCCATAATAGTAAACCTCCTTGTCAAGATGGTGGAAAGATATACAGTGGTGGAGGATGTACTAGACCCTACCAAGTGCCAAGAGCCCAGCCTGCCATGGCCTATTCGATCAACTGCCGCCCTTCAAAAGGATGTCCCATGGAGTCCTGGAACAAACATGACGGAAGGCCAAGAGTCACTCCCGGTACCACCTCAGCATTCTGTTCCTGTTTGGAGAGGAGGGGAATGTACAATGTTGGCAATGTCATTCCTGAGTCCACACCTGGGCACACTGCCCATTTCAAGAGGAGCCCATGGAATGCAGGGTTCTCCGGAGGGGGTGTTTATGCCCATAAAGCATGCACAACACATCTTGACCTTGGTGAGGGAAAATTTGAGTGTGAAGTTCGAGTGAATCCCCTCCTTGCCAGGGCTTTGTTGGACTTCGGAAGCATGGTAACCCTGGTTCATCCCAGAGTAATTGGGAAGATCGGCCTGGTAAGCAAAACTTTATGGGTTGTGTGCATTCACGGGGACACGAGAGTGTACCCTCTCATCTCGGTGTCCATCTCTACAGCATGTGGCACTGGTACTCAAGAGGTGGGGGGGGGGGGCGGTGGTGAAGAACTTGGTATATGATGTTATAGTAGGACGAGACTGTCCATTATTTGCAAAGTTGTGGGAACAAGGAGAACTACCTGAACGGTCCAAAGACTGGGGAGAAACTAGTTCCTCTGTTCCTGCTGTTGAGGGGAGTAACCCTGAACTGCCAAATGTTAATGTGGATCCAGATGCTGAAAATGCTAAGAATTTGGTTAATGGTGATGAAAGTAATGCTGTTACCGTTAAGAATGCCAAAATGTGTGGTTCACAGACATACCTGAACACTGAGGGAGGAACCCTCTCCACTTCAGGTAATGCTGGTAGAAGAGGATGAGGAAGTGGCCCTAACTCCTGCCCTGCTTGAGTTGGGTGTTCCCCAGGGGGCATTTGGTACTGCCCAGATGCAGGACCCCACTTTGGCACAGGGACAGGTTGTAGTGGTTAATGGGGTTCCCCAAGAGCGATGGCCAAACTTCGCAGTATGTAATAAATTGCTTTATCGGGTTAAAAAAGTGAGAGAAAATGTGGTAGAACAATTGTTGGTACCCTAACAGTATAGATGAAAGGTTTTGGACCTGGCCCATGATGTTTTAGGGGGACACCTGGGACTTGAGAAGATGGAGGCACAAGTCACCAACTGGTTTTACTGGCCAGATCTGAAAGCAGAGGTAAGGAGATACTGTATCTCTTGTCCCACCTGTCAGTTGACCGCACCGGTGACCCACTTCCGGAGCCCTTTGGTCCTTCTGCCCATAATTGTGGTACCGTTCGAAAGGATAGCCATGAATATAGTGGGTCCTTTGGTAAAGTCTGTCCGAGGTCACTCCTACATACTGGTGATCCTCAACTATGCCACCTGATATCCTGAGGCGCTACCCCTGCGGAATACCTCCTCTAAGCCCTTGTACACACGATCGGAGATTCCGACAGAACATGTCCGATCGGACCGTTTTGTCGGATAATCCGACTGTGTGTGGTCTTCATCGGACTGTTTCCATCGGAGTATCCGACCGACCAAGTTTTCCAACTTGTCGGTAAAATTTTGCAACAACATGAACCGATCGGACCTTGTCCGATCATGTGTAGAGAATTCCGATCGGACAAAGTGCCACGCATGCTCAGATCAAATTCCTACACCAAAGCTATTGGCTACTAGCCTGAACGTAGTCCCGTCGTAACGAAAATAACGTCATCAAGTTCTGAACGATCGGATTTTCCGACAACTTTGTCCGACTGTGTGTATGCAACAGTTTCGGACAAAATCCGACGGATTTGGTTGTCGGAATGTCCGACCGTGTGTACAAGGGCAAGGCTATTGCAATTCCAGTTGTTTTACATTGACTGGTTTTCCTAAGGAAATACTCATGGACCAGGACACTCTGGTTATGTCGGGGGTTAAGGCCGAGGTGTGCAAGCTGTTCCGGATTAAACAGCTGCACACATCAGTCAACCATCCCCAAATGGACGGCTTGGTAAAACGTTTTAATAAGACTTTTATGTCTATGCTCAAGAGAGCGATACAAAGGGATGGGAAAGACTGGAACTGCCTGTTGACAGCTCTTCTGTCTGCTTTCCGGGATGTGCCCCAGGTCTCCATGGGGTTTTCGCCCTTTGAGTTGATGTATGGACGGAGACCTCACGGACTACTGGACTTTGTTAAAGAGCAATGGGAAAGTGAACTTATTAAGCATAAGAGTATTCTTGAATAGGTCTCCCAAATGCAGGAAAGGATCCTAACCATGATGCCACTGGTCAAGGAACAATTGCAAAAAGCCCAGGAGGCTCAACAATGGGGCTAAAAAAAAAAGGGCTGCTAAAATAAGGCACTTCCAAGTGGGGAATCGCATAGTGGTGTTGATTTCCACGGTGGAAAGTAAATTCTTGGCCAGATATCAATGCCCCTTTTGAAGTTGTGGAAAAAATGGGGGAGGTAAATTATAGAGTCCACCAGCCAGGCAAGAGGAAACCATATCAGATACATCATGTGAACTTGTTAAAGCCCTGGATGGACAAGGAACCGGTAACCTCCCTGGCTGGTGCAAGACTTGAGCCTCAGGTTGGGGTGGAGAGTGTCCAAGTAGCAAATACCCTGTCTAAAATCCAAAGTCAGCAGGCAAAGGAGTTCTTGCAGAGAAATAAAGAAACATTTTCAGACTTGCCAGGTCTAACTAGTGTCATAGAACACAATAGTATTACAGAACCAGGAGCCAAAGTTTTTGTCCGGCCCTACCGCATCCCAGAGGCCCAAAGAAAGGCAGTTTCAGAGGAAGTGAAGAAGATGTTAGACCTGGAGATTATTGAGGAATTGCAGAGTGAGTGGTTGAGCCTGATTCTGTTGGTACCGAAGCCCAATGGGACTCTGCGATTCTGCAATGATTTCCAGAAACCTAATGAAGTTTCAAGGTTTGATGACTACCCCATGCCCTGGGTAGATGAGCTTATTGGGAGACTAGGTCCAGCCAGGTATATCCAAAATAGTAGGTGGTGTTGGGCTCCTTACAGTAGGTTTTTTTAAATCAATATACACAATTAGCATTCATATTAAAGGGATTTGTTTATGAACAATAAGTATTCACCGATTAAACTCTCGCAGTAAATTGCTGACGTGCAGAAAGATGTAATGATATTAAAAATGTGCAATATTAATTAGCATTCATATTAAATATTAATTAGCATTCATATTAAAGGGATTTGTTCATAAACAATAGGTATTCACCGATTAAACTCTCACAATAAAGTGCTGACGTGCAGAAAAATGTAATATTATAAAAAATTTGCAATATCACGCAAACATAATAGACAGTACTACTAAGTGTAATCTATAAATGTGCAAAGTCTGCAGAGTGTATAAGTAGTTGTAAACATAAATGTGCAACATAAGCAAAAAAATGCAAAATAAAACAAAATCAATGAAAAGGATAAATATATAAAGTCTATAGTGCAATATTGGACGCTCTTCAGGGTCCGGTGTGCAAAAATAGTGCAGGTGTGCAAGTGTTTCACAGGAACACTGTGTGCTGATATACTAATATCCAGTGTCACTGTGCCTTTAAGTGCAAAATGTGTCTTCAGTGTCACTGACACCAGTTGTTGTACTAAATGATTACCTTACTGCTGTAAGGTAAACAGCATGTAGAGAGGATAGCACAGGAACATATCAATCAGAAGGAATCCAACCTCCCCCATCCTCTCTACATGCTGTTTACCTTACAGCAGTAAGGTAATCATTTAGTACAACCACGGGTGTCAGTGACACTGAAGACACATTTTGCACTTAAAGGCACAGTTATGTTTGCGTGATATTGCAAATTACGTTATATTTCCCCTCTGTTAGAACTCTGATCCCTTTGCACTTGAAGAGAGAAGCAAACTCTGGAAGTAAAATGAAAAGAAAAAAAGGCGCCCCTAAGTGCAGAAGTATAACTTTATATTAGAAGACAGTCCTTGGTTTTTGTCGCAGGTAACTTTCCCTGCTAAATGAAAAGAAAGAAAGGCACCTGTAGGTGCAGAAGTAAAACTTTATATTCCCAAAAGGGTTAAAAACACTTACAAAATGGTGGATGGGTAGGAGCACATCATATTAGTAATATGGCAGGTGGTCCTGGTAGTCCCAAGGAGTCTCAGGTTGGTATAATTCTATGGTAGCATATTCTGAAGTGGCCGGAAGATGGAAGCCACAACTCCCCTGGATACTGGGAAGACAGCTAGGCTGTCTGAGACAGAATGGAAGCTGAATCCAGGAAGTGATGTCAACGGGAAGGGACCAACAACCAGTGTGGACAGCAAACCAGAAGTGATGTCGTCAACATGCGACATGTTTCGGAACAGCTAATTGATTCCTTCTTCAAGCAATGACTCCTTGCTTGAAGTCAGTTGTGGCTTCCATCTGCTGGCCACTTCAGAATATGCAACCATAGAATTATACCTCCGGATATCCCTGAGACTCCTTGGATCTACCAGGATGCCGGACCACCTGCCATATTACTAATATGTTGTGCTCCTACCCATCCACCCTTTTGTAAGTGTTTTTAACCCTTTTAGAAATATAAACTTTTACTTCTGCATTTACAGGCACCTTTTTATTCCTTTTCATTTAGCAGGGAAAGTTACTTGCAACAAAAACCAAGGACTGTTTAACTGGGATAGCAGTTCAGAGAAGCCCGGCGCCGAGTGGGTTAACAGAACACATAGGCAGAGGACTGGCATGACTGTGTTAACATTGCAGTCATTGGAGAAAGGATTGGGGATGTTAGAAGGTCAGGGATAGGTGGGAAGTTAAGGCAGGGAGGGGTTTAAGTTAAGGAAAGGAAAGCCCTCCCTTCCACGAGGCAGCAGAAAGCCAGGAAAGTTCCCACCCTCCCTCCCTAATATTGGATTAGTATTGCAGGTTGTCTCTTTCTTTGTGCGTTGTGTATCTGTTTTGTTTATTCCAGGTCAAGAGTGGCATCGTCGTGGCAGTGGCTGGTGTTTGGTCTTTGCGGGTAAAAGAAAAGAGTCAGGACCTGGCGGTGGTTCGGGTCCTGAGGGTGGTAACCCAGTTAACTAAGGTTAGCTGGAAATTGGGATGGGGGCACTGCGGTAAGTGGGCGTCTTTGAGTCAGCGTGTCGGCTTGAGGCCTAGTAACCCACGTCAGAGGGACTGCAGTGTCCTTTTTGGTTACAGATGGTTGATGATTGGTGGGCCTGCAAAGACCAACACTAGGAGGAGTAGAGAGTCATCAGGAATGTTGGGTGTTATTTGTTTATGTTATTTGTTTACGTTGTTTTATGGTTTATGTTATTTAAAAGAGATATCTATTTTTGATATCTATACAGTTTTGTTAATAAAGTTAATGGCTGCTATGGCCTATTTTACTCCAAAACGTGGTATTGCTTTTATTTAATAAGTAAGGTTAAGGGGAGTAGAACTGGTTGTTGTACACTAGTCATGAGCTCTGCATGTCGATGAGACTGATATTTCTTTCTTTTTTTTTTTTTTTTTTTTTTTGCAAAATCGTTTTTATTGAGTTTTTTAATAGTACAGAAAATCGCCCACACACGGGCCAACAGTACCCACACAGGGGCAAACGGTCTGATGCGGCTACAGACCGCAGCAAAACACATCAGGTAACACAACATATTCGGTCTTCCTCTGAAGCAGCAACAGGCCTCACCAAGGCAGACCGAAAACAACCAAAACTAACTTATCTAAACCCCAATGTGGGGAGAGGGTAAAAGCAGGAGGATCTGTGCTCAACGACATAAGTGCAGGATAGTATATCATAGAAATACATGTAGTACCGGGGTCAATCTATTACCATAATTCAACCTTAATGGTGGTCTAAAGGTTAGTTACTGCATCAGTCACGGTAGTGCTATCGTCCAACCAGCAGGTCCACACCTTCTCATATTTATGTGGGCAACCCCTGCCCTCGTAGGTAGCTTTATAAAGGGGATAACTGGCATTCACTAGACTCATCCAGAACTTGACAGAGGGGGGAGATGATTGTTTCCAGTTCATCGTGATGGCCTTACGTGCATAGTATAGTAATAAGGATATTAGTATTTTCTTAGCTCTGTGGATTAACATCTGTTCAACAAGCCCCAGCAGACAATATTTAGGATCATAAGGAATACTAGTCTTAGTGATATTAGCTATCACCTGGAGAACTTCCTTCCAGTAGTGTCCAATTGCTGGACAAGCCCAGAAAATGTGAAAGAAGTCCCCTGGCTGATACGAGCATCTCCAGCTAGCCGGAGAATGTGTCGGCGACATCTGGTGCAGTCTGTGAGGTGTGTAGGGAGCTCTATGTATAATTTTATACTGAACTAGTTTGTCCCTGACTGAGACCAGAGGAGAGAACGGGAAAACCCAAATCTCCCTCCAGTCATCGTCATCTAACTCCGGTATGTCCCCCACCCATTTCCTGCGGAGGGAGGACAGTCCGGGGACAGCAGCAACCAACAGGGACCTGTAAATCTGAGAAGTGGGTTTCTCCAAGTCCCTCACCCGAAGGGTGGACTCAAGCTCTGAGTATTCCAACATGACTGGTTGACCTAAGAACTGACATCTATAAGCATGGGCGATCTAGAGATACCTAAAATGAGCCTGTACAGGCACATTAAACTTTGTACACAATACATGAAAGGGAGCAAGCTCCCCACTGGTGATAACGTGTTCCAGAGTCAGTATTTTATGTCTGGCCCAGGCCTGTGGATCCGGGATAGTGATAAACTGTGGTAGATTGGGATTCAGCCACAGGGGGGTGTGAGGAGACCTTGTGTTCGGCAGAGATGCTCTCAATGCCTCTCCCACCTTCCATGCCCTCATAGTGGTGCGCATAGAAGGGGTGAGGCAATGAGGTGTTTTTGGCCCCCTGAATATCAACCCCTTCAAGGCCTCCAAAGACCCCACTATAGCCGCCTCCAACACCGTAGCAGAGTTGGTCAGATCAGGCTGCAACCACCAATGGACGGTCACAAGCTGAGCGGCCAAGAAGTATTTGTGGCAGTCCGGAAGAGCCAAGCCCCCACTGTCCACAGGCCTGGTCAGAGTGGTATACTTGAATCTAGGTGTTCCAGCTCCCCAAATAAATGAAAGGAAAAGTTGTTTAAGTGAAGTAAAGAAGGTTTTATTCAGCCATTGTGGGGAGTTCCTAAATATGTATGTTAATTTGGGGAGGACTTTCATTTTAAGAAGGTTAATGCGCCCAATGAGGGAAAGGGGATGATTGCCCCATGCCCTTAGTTTGGATTTAATCCCCATCAAAACAGGTTCAAGGTTAAGCCGGACAAAATCCCCGCTCTCCCTTGAAATAATGATACCTAAGTAGGTAAACCTATCCACCCATTGAAGTGGGGTAGAGGGGGATGAGGAGGACCTAGCCAATTCACCCTTAACCCGGTGAAGGAGGAAAATTTGTCCATAATTCCGAGTGCGCCCTGCAAAGAGTCACCAGCATCGTTTAAAAAAAGCAGTAAATCATCCGCGTAGAGAGCCACTCTCTCCTCCATCCAGCCCACCTTAAGTCCACGGATCTCGGCCGAGCATCTAAGGGCCTCCACGATAGGTTCCATTGCCAGGGCAAACAAGGACGGGGAGAGAGGGCATCCCTGCCTGGTGCCCCTTCGCAGGGGGAACGGAGGAGACAAGGAGCCATTCTATTTAATACATGCAAGAGGGCCGGTGTACAATGTGCGCAGCCAGGCTATAAACTGCAGTGGGAAACCCATTCTTCTGAGCACCTCCCACAGATACACCCACTCTACCGTATCAAATGCCTTCTCCATATCAAGGGTGGCAATGGTCCTAGTGCCTTGATTAGTATGGGGGGCATGAATATTAGAAAACAGTCTACAGATATTAACATCTGTGGATCTACCCAGCATAAAGCCCGTTTGGTCAGGGTCAATCAAAGATTTAATCACCTTATTGATTCTAGTGGCCAGTATTTTGGTTAGTATTTTTAAGTCACAATTTAGGAGTGCTATTGGCCTATAGGAGGTGCACAACCTGGGGTCCTTATTAGGCTTTGGGATAAGGACAATATGGGCCTCCCTCATAGAGGACGACAGGGAGCCCTGTTGAAGACATTCTTGATACAGCTGAGCCAACCTAGAGGCAAGTAATTCTACGTGGGCTCTATAATACTCTATGGGTAATCCATCTGGCCCCGGTGTCCTCCCAGCTGGGAAAGAGCCAATGGCCATCACCACCTCTTCTGGTGTGATCTCTGAGACGAGGAGTAGTCTCTCTGCATCAGAGAGCCACCCCAATGCTAACGTGTCCAACCTGGAGGTCATAGGAGCGGGGTCAAAATCGCCAGGGAGCGAGGAAACATATAGAGAGGTGTAAAACCTGGTGAAGGCAAGGAGAATGTCCTCCGGAGAGGTAACCAACACCCCGTCTGCTGTGAGTATTTCTGAAATAACCACTATGGGTCTATCCTGCTGTGCTAACATTGCTAGTAGCTTGCTGTTCTTGTCCCCATGTTCAAAGTACTTCTGTCTGCTATGCTGTATACCAAGCCTGGTGGTGTCTGAGACATGTAGATGTAGTTCTCGCCGGAGCGATGAAAGGTGCTCAAAGTTAGGGACCGTAGCCGAGGCTGAGTACTGCCTGAGAGCCCCCTGCACCTTATGCTGAAGATCAGAGACCTTGTCTCCGAGTTCCGCTCTAACCACCGCCACGGCCGAGATGTACTGACCCCTTCCGTGGGCTTTGGAAGCATCCCATGCCATCTCCAGTGAGGCCGACCCCGCATTGTGCACCCAGTACTCCCGCAAGGAGGGAGAAACCCTATCATGTACTGTCCCATTACTGATCCAGTGGGGTTGTAACCTCCAGAGGGCTTTGCTCCTTGCCCTGGAGGTCCTAATGGTGAGCTTAAGAGGGTGGTGGTCAGATAGGCCAGAGGGAAGGTAACTGGCCTCCTGGACACTGGCCAGGAGGGCATTATTGGCAAAAGCCAAATCAATGCGAGAGGGGAACGTTTTAAAGGTAGATGAGAAGCAGGAGTACGTTCTGTCCTGGGGATGTAACCACCTCCATACCTCGTGGAACTCTGTTGCCTGGGCCCATACACCAAGATCGGGATTAAAAGCAGATTGTGGGGAGGGTCTATCCAGGTCACGTGACAGTGTGGCATTAAAGTCTCCCATGAACAGGACACCCGCCGGACAATGCGGAGCCAGCCTCTCATACCGTGTATACAGAACGTGTACCTGGCTCGGAGGAGGCAGATAGACGCTCACAATGATATATTTCTTATCAAACATACTCAACACCACCATAGCAAACTTCCCCTGGGGGTCCAAATGGACCTCATGGATTATGCATGGAACTCGCTTACTGATCAATACAGAGACCCCTCGAGAGTACGAGGAGTAGGTCACATGAAGCGCCCTTTGCACCCAGGGTTTTTTCAAAGCCAGAACCTTACTGCCAGTTAAGTGTGTTTCCTGAAGCAGTACTATATGGGGGTTATGTAGCTTTAAATATTGAAATAACAGCGACTGTTTGTATTTAGAGATAAGCCCCCTGAAGTTCCACGATATAACGGTCAGCGACTCAGCATCCGAGGGTGCCATCATGGAACACCAGGGGGAAACCAAAACAGGATGATCTTAACCAACCAATAAATATAGACTGACCCAAATTGAGCACATACAATCAGAGGCTTATGAGCAGCACAGTACCTATTCATTACCTTGAGGCAGAAAAACCCCTCCCCCATAACAGAAAACACCCTACCCAAACATCATAAAAACTAAGCTCAATGACCCAAAAGGTAGGCCAGAGAGCCATATAAACCGATGTAGGGTTTTGTCCCGTAACTAGAAAAAATATAGAGTCTTTAGGGCACTGGGACCCCCGAACGTTGGGCCACTGGGCCTAAGGTGGATACAAACCTTCCCGAGAGAGTCCTTCTCTAGTATGGGAGGGGAATCCAAGTGTGGAGGGGGAAATAGAGGGGTGAACAGGGGACATTTCTGAACAAAAGTGAGGTGATTCAGTGGTAGTCATTGGAGCTCCTTAGGCAGGAGTAAACGGCATTCTAGCCAGCAGCGGGAGACAAAAACTTTTACTTTTTACTGTTGGTTCAAATGGAGTGTAATAGGGAGGAGAGGACTGGGGACAGGAAGCAGTTAATGCAGGGAATCAGCAAAAGACAGTCCTGTTGAAGAAAAAAAAAAAAAAAAGGGAGGGATACTTAGCAATTGCTTGAGGTCAGTCATTCTTCCCCTTGGTTGCATATGTTAGCGGGTGTCCAGCCAAGCTGCTGCATCCTCTGGAGTGTCAAAGAAGCGAGTGCTGTCACCATCAGTAATCCGTAATCTACTGGGATACAAAAGCCCAAAACGGATTCCTTTTTCTCGAAGCCTGCGTCTCACATCAGTAAAGGATTTGCGTCTTTGCTGTACCTCCTGAGAGAAGTCTGGGAAAAAGAGCAGTCTGGTGTTCTCATACTTGATTTCAGGCATGGCACGAGCCACCGCCAGGATGCGATCCCGATCACGATAATTTAACAGCCGCAGCAGAAAAGGGTGCAGAGGTGCCCCGGGCCTCGGAGGAAGAGGCGGGATCCGGTGGGCTCTCTCCACGACAAAGGTGGGTGGCATGTCCCCCATATTAAACAAGGTGGATAGCAGTGTGGCATTAAAGTCTCCCATGAACAGGACACCCGCCGGACAATGCGGAGCCAGCCTCTCATACCGTGTATACAGAACGTGTACCTGGCTCGGAGGAGGCAGATAGACGCTCACAATGATATATTTCTTATCAAACATACTCAACACCACCATAGCAAACTTCCCCTGGGGGTCCAAATGGACCTCATGGATTATGCATGGAACTCGCTTACTGATCAATACAGAGACCCCTCGAGAGTACGAGGAGTAGGTCACATGAAGCGCCCTTTGCACCCAGGGTTTTTTCAAAGCCAGAACCTTACTGCCAGTTAAGTGTGTTTCCTGAAGCAGTACTATATGGGGGTTATGTAGCTTTAAATATTGAAATAACAGCGACTGTTTGTATTTAGAGATAAGCCCCCTGAAGTTCCACGATATAACGGTCAGCGACTCAGCATCCGAGGGTGCCATCATGGAACACCAGGGGGAAACCAAAACAGGATGATCTTAACCAACCAATAAATATAGACTGACCCAAATTGAGCACATACAATCAGAGGCTTATGAGCAGCACAGTACCTATTCATTACCTTGAGGCAGAAAAACCCCTCCCCCATAACAGAAAACACCCTACCCAAACATCATAAAAACTAAGCTCAATGACCCAAAAGGTAGGCCAGAGAGCCATATAAACCGATGTAGGGTTTTGTCCCGTAACTAGAAAAAATATAGAGTCTTTAGGGCACTGGGACCCCCGAACGTTGGGCCACTGGGCCTAAGGTGGATACAAACCTTCCCGAGAGAGTCCTTCTCTAGTATGGGAGGGGAATCCAAGTGTGGAGGGGGAAATAGAGGGGTGAACAGGGGACATTTCTGAACAAAAGTGAGGTGATTCAGTGGTAGTCATTGGAGCTCCTTAGGCAGGAGTAAACGGCATTCTAGCCAGCAGCGGGAGACAAAAACTTTTACTTTTTACTGTTGGTTCAAATGGAGTGTAATAGGGAGGAGAGGACTGGGGACAGGAAGCAGTTAATGCAGGGAATCAGCAAAAGACAGTCCTGTTGAAGAAAAAAAAAAAAAAAAGGGAGGGATACTTAGCAATTGCTTGAGGTCAGTCATTCTTCCCCTTGGTTGCATATGTTAGCGGGTGTCCAGCCAAGCTGCTGCATCCTCTGGAGTGTCAAAGAAGCGAGTGCTGTCACCATCAGTAATCCGTAATCTACTGGGATACAAAAGCCCAAAACGGATTCCTTTTTCTCGAAGCCTGCGTCTCACATCAGTAAAGGATTTGCGTCTTTGCTGTACCTCCTGAGAGAAGTCTGGGAAAAAGAGCAGTCTGGTGTTCTCATACTTGATTTCAGGCATGGCACGAGCCACCGCCAGGATGCGATCCCGATCACGATAATTTAACAGCCGCAGCAGAAAAGGGTGCAGAGGTGCCCCGGGCCTCGGAGGAAGAGGCGGGATCCGGTGGGCTCTCTCCACGACAAAGGTGGGTGGCATGTCCCCCATATTAAACAAGGTGGATAGCAGCTGCTCAGTGAATTCAGCGGGTCTGGGGCCCTCTGCTCTCTCGGGGAGCCCAAGTATACGGATATTGTTTCTCCTGAGGTGGTTTTCTGTATCTATTGCATGTTCCTGGAGTGCCTTCACCTGAATCTGCAAGGCCTTCACCTCCCTGGAGTTTGATTGGACTGTGTCCTCCACTGTGGAGACCATGTCCTCCACTTCGGCGACGCGTGACCTGAACTTATCCATATCCTGACGGATGAGCCCGACGTCAACAGTCAAGAAGTCAATCTTTGCTGTGAGGGTTTCTTTGCAGGATGTAATGGCTGCTAGGATCTCTGCCCCTGTGGGAGCCCCCACCTCACCCGAATCCACGACCGCCCGCGTACCGGGCGTCATCTCAGCCGCCGGGAGCGGCCCCGCAGATCCCCCACAATATTTTGGGCTCCCTCACCAATCTACAACCCCCGGGGGGGTCCGATGCTGTGGTGTGCTAAATCGCAGCCTGTCCTCCCTCGGATCGCGGCAGCCAGGCCCGAGGATGTCCGGAGCAAGTAGGCCTCAAGATGGCGGCTGGAGCACAGAGCCGGCCGCGACACCGCCGAGGCTCAATCCAGCAGGCAAGCACTGCAATTTCCACCGGCTGATGTCCGATGTCCCGTAGGGAGAGTTAGAGACCTTCCCGTGCTGTGCAGGATCAGGATGGTTGCGGATTAGCACAGGATCAGCGGAGCTCCTCTGGAACACGTCTGGTTCCTGTTACATCCGGACACGCCCCTCTTTCTGTTGCTTTTGCTGCTGTCAAGCTGTTTAAGTTAAATAAACATTCTTTTGATTGCAAAGCCTGTGTCCTGCGATCTAGCTGGTTCCCCAAACTTTCCATTCCATTCCATATTTGTATCCTTGCTCAATAACTTTACTAATTCTCATGACATTGATTACCAGTCATTCAACCTTTTACTTTCACAAGATACTTTAAACACTCTTCACAGGGCACTTTTGTTAATAGTCTACTTGGTAATCACAGCAATGGTCCAGGGCACAGTTCTAAGTGTCATGGTGCTTTAAGGTCAACCAAGGATGTGTACAGTGTATGCCTCATTGTTCTGTTTACTGCAAGTACTTATGTAAATGGCTCCACTTGGTTCTATCTGATGCATTGTAGAACAACCCTTGGAAGAGTACATGGGGGTTAAAGGGTTGTATCTCTTATGAACACCAACATTTAAAATCAAGAGTGTGCCTTCAGAAAGAACTCAACCAAGCACAACTTACATCTAAATCAAATACATATTAGGAAACTGGTGTAATGTTAGAACGTGTATACGAGAAACTCCGTTTATGGAACCTTCAAACTTTAAAATGTCTTATGTGAAAAACAAATCATACTTAGCATATTAAAGAGTTTGATTGTGGGGTGGGTACAGATATATTATGGCTCCAAAAGTAAGGTGACCAGATTTTTTAAATTAAATCCAGGGACATATTTTTGTTTAACTAGTAATGGCGGCAATTAGCGACTCTCTGCCCGTCACCTCACAGCCTGTCAAGTCTTACTCTCCAGGCCTCGGCTACTACTGGCTGGGGAGCAGAGGAAGATCACTGCGCCAGGGAAGGCAAGGAGATGGGCAGGTGGCTGGCCGGGACTTGAGCCAAGGCAGAAGAACATGCGAGCAGAGCTGGATGGGCAAGCCCCTGAAACTGAAGAAATATTCTCTCCGCCTCAACCAGCACATGATCATCAAAAAGGGGCACAGATAATTCAAAAAATACAGTAAGTAATTCTGTTGTTTTTTTTAAATGCTGCACTGACTGTCTTTGAAATTGCCCCAACCCCTGTTCAAATCCACTCCGGGGACAAAAAACGGGGACAGGCTTGTTTCGGGGACAGTGTCCTCAATCCGGGGACTGTCCCTGGAAACCGGGGATGTCTGGTCACCCTATCCAAAAGGACTTGTTGTTGCATAAAGGTGGCTATACACTGCACAGAGATTGTACAATCAGATTGTATAATTTCCTTTAGATTTACCAAAACTATGGAATAGGATGAACCTACTATCTATCCATTCACTCTGTATCTAGTCAGGCAGGCCTTTGCACTACATCAGGGGTGTCCAACCCGTGGGCCACAGGCTGCATTTGGCCCCAGAAAGTTAAACATGTGGCCAGAGTCGCTGGAGGGATGCTGTACAAACAGAGCAGCTGTAGCAGCCTACATTGGCAAGCCAGGTAAATGCACGCCTGGAGGATGTTAGGAATGCCATGCAAACATAGTTGATGGGTGCAGAGTGTGTGTGTGTGTGTGCTAATGAGGTCAACTGGTGAACTCCTTCCTGTGTCTTACTGGTCCTCATGTCCGAAATCTACATACCAGGAAGCCATGAAGCTTTATATGGAACACAGCAGGGGCTAATGTAAGGCCTTGTCCTAAAGATCAAAGAAAGATTTTATTTTTCTGAAACTAAGGTACATTAATGGTATATTCGTACATAGGGGAGCTGGAATTTAGAAGAAAGAAAAGTGAACTTAGCCTCTAAAAGGTCAGTCCATCAAAAAAGCCTAAACTTTGCCCCATCTCTCAGATTCCTTTCACTTCCTGTCCTGTAGACACATTAGCGAGAGGAAATTGTCAAGGTGAGCAGAATCCCCTAATTGACTGTTATCGGCAGAACAGGTTTCCCCATTGGAATGTTCTTCCTTGGTTCCTATTCGGCTGTCAATTACAAAAATAACTTTTCTTTTCTTTTCAGTCCAGTTGGCATTCGTCACCAGAACAGAACAAATAGAAATTTGAATCTGCCCAGCAGGTTCACAGACAGCAATAAAATTGTAAAAAAAGTACTAATATTGAGACAACACAGAATACACCAATTTGTTTTGGTAGCCCCAAAGATCTTCACCTTTTCCAGGGCTAGAAAACAGACACAAAATTTGTGGTTTTAGCCCTTTACAATCTATTCAAAACTAAAAAGAAAGTTGTGGCTTTAGATACATTTTAAAGGTTGATCTTGATGGGGTGCCTCAATCCCTGGATTCCTATGTATCGTCGATACTCCAACAGTGAGAACGTGTTGCAATAATTCAACACTTGAGGTGGTGCTCTTACTATTACAGTAAAACCTTGGATTGCAAGCATAATTCATTCCAGAAACATGCTTGTAATCCAAAGCACTCCAATTTCCCCATAAGAAATAATGGAAACTCAGATGATTCGTTCCACAACCATTTATTCATATAAAATTGATTACGGCAGTACAAAATACAGTATAAAGTGTATGGTGTATAGAGTACGTGGCCAGAGGTCCAGGGGCAATACGAGCAGTAGAAGGATCACAGTTTTGATGTAAAAACAAAATTGGAATTACACTCACAATGTATATCCCACATTAAGGAGTCTGGTGCTCCTCCACGTAAAACTTCTGGTGCATACTGTATGTGGCCAGAGGTTCAGGGGTGCTAGTGGCTCCCAGGACTTCCTGGAGAACTCTTATGCCACGTACATACGACCGGACTTTCCATCAGAAAAGGTCAGACGGTCTTGCCGATGGACTTTTGACGGAGTTCCAACGGACTTCCGAAGAACGGACTTGCCCACACATGAACGGACTAAATCCGTTTGAAAATTCATTAGTGTTGAACGTGATGACGTAAGACGGGACTAGAAAAGGAAGTTCAATAGCCAATAGCTTCCTTTGCGACGTATTTGGTCTGTTGGACCAGCATAAAGACGAACGGTTTCCTGATAGGAATTGAGTCCGTTCGACATATTTGAAACATGTTCCATTTCTAGGTCCGTCTGATTTTATTTAAGAAAAATGTTCGGATTATCCCACACACGATCGGAATATCCGATGGACTGATTCCGTCGGACCTAGTCTGCCAGAAAGTCCGGCCGTGTGTATGCGCCATAAGACACTCTGGAACTGTTGACACTTCCGGGTGCTCTGTACATGCGTTGCGCCTGCCCCACCCAGCTGGCAGTATCTCAGAGTTTCTCAGAGTTCTCCAGGAAGCGCTGGGAGCCAACAGTGCCCCCGGACCTCTGGCCATATGCAGTACTGTATACACCAGCGGCTTTAATGTATACACCAGCGGCTTTACATGGGTGAGCACCAGACTCCTTAACGCGGGATATACAGTACATTGTGAGTGTAATTCCACTTTTTTTTTACATTAACCCGTTCCCGCCGAGTGTACGCAGATGTGTGTGCTCGGCTTTCGGGGGTTATGCCGGGATGATCCCCGCAGCTGCAGGCATCATCCCGGTACCGTTGTTTAGAGTGGGCGATCGGCTAAAAGCTTCTCGGCTGTTATCCCGGAGGAGCGGGAGGGGACATCCCCCCCCTCTCACCGCCCTTTCCGGGCCTCCCGGTGGCACAGAGATCCGATCGACAATCCGCTTCTGATGGCTAGGGACAGACTGCAACGAAAACCGGAAAAGCCTTCGTTCCAGCCTCCTGATTGTAAACACGGAAGCGGTGTCACAGCGTCACTTCCTGTTTACTCGGCTGTCAATGGCGTCAGTTTAAAAAAATAAACAGTATTCAGAATCGCCGAAAATGGCAATCTGAATACTTTGAAGTGCAAAGGAGAAATCGGGGGTCATTTAAACCCCCGATCCCTCCATAAAGAGTACCTGTCACCACCTATTCCTGTCACATGAGATGTTTACATTCCTTGAGACAGCAATAAAAGTGATCAAAAATGTATTTATTTTTTTAAACACAGTTTAATAATATAAAAAGAAACAAAATAAATAAGAATTTATTTTTTTAAAGCGCCCCCCGTCCCTGCAAGCTTGCGCAGCAAAGAAAACGCATATGGAAGTGGCGCCTGCATATGTAAATGGTGTTCAAATCCCACATGTGTGGTATTGCAGCGATCGTCAGAGCGAGAGCAATAATTATAGCACTAGACCTCCTCTGTAACTGTAACCTGGTAACCGTAAAAAAAATTGAAAGCGTCACCTATAGAGATTTTTAGGTACCGTAATTTGTCACCATTCCACGAGTGCGTGCAATTATAAAGCGTGACATGTATGGTATCTATTTACTCGGCGTAACATCATCTTTCACATTATACAATTTTTTTTTTACAATATATTATAACATTATATAATAAGTAATTTTCTATATAAAAAAATACGTATTTTAACTTATAAACACCAAATGTCAGAAATGGGCTTAGTCATGAAAGGATTGAAACTGTGAGCCTTCTATTGCGCGTCTTGCAAGACAGGCCTCACATATCAGGTTACAATTTAAAATAAACAATGTTGCTCATCTTGCAAAACGCTTGCATACCACGTTACTCACAAACCAAGGTATTACTCTATTTCCTCTGACGGACCCCAGGTACCCTAGTCTACACTGCTCCCCGACAAAATTTCCTCCTGCTCTGTTGCTGTTCAGCTGATACAACAGGGAGTGTGGGTCTCTTCATAATGGCCACATCAGGTGTCCAGACTAAAGAACTCAAGTACAGAAATCGCACCAACTAAGTTCCAGAGAAATATATTCGTTTTGTAAGTTACCATCTTTTGTTCAAATAAATAAATTTTTTGATGGTACTTCACTATTAGTTCCCCCTTTTTTTTACTTCTGGGTAAGTGTCTATTTGGCTCAAACTCTTCATTGAGGAACCCTGGATCTGCTGACCTGGCCTTCCACACACCATCATAAAGACATCCATACCAAGCCTTAAAGCGGTTGTATAGTCTTAATTTTTACTTTTATCTACAGGTAAACCTATAATAAGGCTTACCTGTAGGTAAAAAAAAATATCTCCCAAACCTGAAGGTTTAGGAGATATTCCCCTTGCAATGAGCCGCTGACTGCAGCGGCGCATGCGCACAGGGGATTCTCGGCTGGAAGCTTGGCAGACGCCGGACCCTGCCGGAAAGAAATCTGTGACGATATCGCTGCTCCGGCCACTCACAGTGCTGGAGCCGCGATACCCAGAAGACACGCCGAGGGAACATGTCAGCTCCCTCAGCGTGTATCGGGTGAGATGTTTGGGGCTCGTTCTAAGGTAAGTATTTCATAATGAGCTAGTATGCGGTGCATACTATCTCATTATGCCTTTTTCCCTTGCAGGTCTGAAAAAAACAAAAAACACGTCAGCGGGTTTACTCCTGCTTTAATTGACCCTCCAGACTGAAAAGCTGGGGGTCATGTGGATCTGGTGAGTGGGGACTCTTAAGGGGGTGTTGTGCACCTGAAGTTTTTATTCACGCACTTTGGATTGGAGCACCTTCAGTGATTTGTTTTGGACTTTATGTCTGTTCATCTTATATATAACTTTTTTCACATATATTTATGTTTGCGAGCGCTGGATTTATATGTTTTATGGTTTTCAAGTGATTAGCACTTTGTGTATAGCAGCTGCAATTGTTCTCACATTATTGATTTAACTTTTTTTTATATCATCAGCGTGAGTTTATATTTAGTTTATATATATTTTTCAAGGATTACCTCTCTAGCATATAACATAATCATAAATATACATTTTTGGATTCATTTAAGTGGACCCAAAATTATGAAAAGCAACCCTCAGACTAGAACACAGCATTGTTTCCACTTTAGCCCACCAGAGCTTTGCAATGTTCTTTAGATAGATAGATAGACTTTATTGTCATTGTATACATAGAACAAAATGAACTCTTTTTTTTTTTTTTTGATCAATCGATTTTTATTGATTTTTTTAAAAGTAAAGCATATAGAAAGTACATTGTACAATAAATTTCAAATACGCGTAGACACAAGAACAATAAGGAGATAAAATAAATAAATAAATAAATAAATTATATATATATATTTGCCTGATATTCTTAAAGACGTTTAGTTCACGCAATAAGATATTAATAATAGAGTATGTACATAAAATCATGAAGTTAATTAATACAAATATTTTAATTGTATAAGTGAAAAATATTAGCCTCCCTTAAACATCTCTATGAATACTCTGCCGTGTCCTAGGGGAGGGAAATGTTGCCAATATTAAGCATTGTGGACATATAGAGCTAAAAATTAACCAAAAATAATGAAACCAGAAATTGAAAACACAGTAAAGTATGCCTAAATATTGTTTAAGATTTTTTCAGAAAATCAGCGGATTTTGACCATCCCTCCCAAGGTGACCACCTACATTTTTCTTTTGGTAAATTACCTGCAATGGAGGCCATCATTAATTCATAGTTGTAGTGTAGGGATACTGTATCTAAAAGTTGATAGACAGTTGGAGGTGTTGTAGATTTCCATAATCTGGTTATGGACAGTCTGGCTGCCAGTAAGACGTGTGTCATTACATGACGAAAAGGGTATGGTATGTTTTCTATAGTTAGGTTTAATATCGCTAACTCAGGTAGAAGTGGAATCTGCATTTGAGTTATGTCTGTTAATATAAGAAAAACATTTTTCCAGAACTCTTGGAGTTTGTCGCAACTCCAAAAAATATGATACATATCGCCTTTAGCGGAATTACATCTCCAACATAAATCCGACAAAGATGAATTAAAGGATGTTAGTCTTGATGGCGTCAAATACCATCTAAGTGAAATTTTTTGAGTAAGTTCCCATAGTGCTGAGCTTTTAGTAGTTTTATAGATACTTTTAAGTGCTTGTTCCCATTGTTGATCCGTAAAGGATTTTTGTAGATCATTTTCCCAATGTGAATGAGAAGTGGATTTCGTAAATATACTTTTGAGGTGTAAGATATTGTAAATTAAGGAGATTCCTTTTTTATGAGTTAAGGAGGAATTAAGAAATTTCCATATTGTTGGCGAGATATTGTATAGAGGAAGTTTGATTTTGTTGAGGCAATTTTGTATTAGGGTATATGTAGATATATCTGAATGAAGTAAATTAAATTGTTTCTGTAGCTCAGAAAAGGATTGTATTTGTGTACCTGTAATAAGTTGGTTAATATGATTAATGCCTTTTTGAATCCAATGATGAAGAGATAGATCATATGATAGATGATGTAAGGATTCGATAGGAATCGTCATTTGGGGTATACTAGATTCACAATGAATTTCTTGATTTAACAATTTCCAAGCTTTGGTCGTGGCAATCATGGTGGGAGGTAAATCTTTGGGTATTTTAGTCCCTAATGGAGTGCTTAGAAGCCAGTTCTTTAGACCAGGACTTAATAGAAAGGTATGTTCGATGTTACTCCAGAGTTTACTTGGAGGGTTTTGGAACCATTCTTTAGATTGATCAATTATTGCTGCTATATAGTAATCTTCGAAATCAATAGAGCCTGACCCACCCGCCAATTTGTGATTTCTTAATTTGCAATGAGCACATCTAGGTTTTGTTCCATACCAAATACATTGATTGAGTAGTCTTTGTAGGGATGTAAAGAAATATTTGGGAATAGGGATTGGCAGAGTTCTGAATAGGTAAAGTATTTGAGGTAAGTGCATCATTTTGAACGCTGCCAATCTACCAGTCCATGAAAGTTCCAATTTAGTAATCTTCATGGATTCTGTACGTAATTTAATCAGCAATGGTTTATAGTTTGATTTAAAAAGGTGTTTTGTGGATCTAGTGAGTTGTATACCCAGATAAGAAATATTATCTTCAGACCAAGTAAATGGATATTGAGCTTGCAGGAGGTTTCTGGTAGTAGCATTAAGTTTTATGTCTAATATATGAGATTTTGTTGTATTAATTTTGTAAAAGGATACTCGGCTAAACCAATCTAATGTGTCGCATACTGCGGCTAGTGAGGAGGTAGGATTTGTTAATATAAGTATTATATCGTCCGCAAAAAGACTAATTTTATGAGAGGTGGAACCCAAGTTTATTCCCGTAATCTTAGAATCTTTGCGGATATGTTCGGCTAAGGGTTCTATTGCTAAATCAAAGATTAGAGGTGATAATGGGCAGCCTTGGCGTGTGCCATTTGATATTTGAAATGGTTGAGAAAGCATGTTGGCGGAAAATACTTGAGCCGATGGTTGTGTATATAATGCCATAATAGCTCCATATATATAGTCTTTAAATCCAAATTTTGATAGAACTTTTTGTAGATATGTCCACTGTACCCGATCAAACGCCTTCCCTGCATCTAAAGAAAGAAGCAGAGAAGGCGTTCCAGTTGATTCTGCATAGTGAATTAAATCTATCATTCTTCGTGTTGCATCAGGGGCCTGTCTTCCCTTAATGAAGCCAGATTGATCTTTGTGTACTAGGTCAGGCACAATGGATACTAGACGTCTAGCTATAGTTTTAGCATAAATTTTTAGGTCTAGGTTAAGTAGGGATATTGGTCTGAAATTTTGGGGTGAGGTTGGATCTTTTCCAGGTTTCGGAATTGTAACAATAATTGCTGATAGTGATTCTTTAGGGAAAGTAGAAGATAATGCAGCTTTGTTAAGGAATTTCGTTAAGTGGGGAGTCAGATATGTGGAGAATTGTTTAAAATATTCCCCCGAAAGACCATCTGGACCTGGAGCTTTGTTGTTTGGTAATGATGCAATAGTTGCGAGGATTTCTGTGGTAGAAAATGGTGTATTTAAGTAGTTTAATTGGGATTCAGTTAGGGTAGGTAGGTTAACCTGATTAAGAAACTTATCAATTTCTTCTGGAGACGGTTGGTGGGTGGAAGTATCTGTACGAAGGTTATAGAGATCACTATAATAATCACTAAAAGCATTCGCTATATCTTGTGGATTAGATAGTTTGTCTTTTGAGTGTGGATGGAAAATATAGTGGATTTTAGATTTAGTTTGTATACCTTTAAGACGTTGAGCCAATTTTTTACCAGCTTTATTAGCTGTGGAATATGATGTGGCTTTAAATTTACGTTGCATATATTCATATTTGTGTAAAAGGAGAGATCTAAGTTCCTGTCTGAGCTGCATTAGTTGAGCTAGGGTATTGGATTGTGAGGAAGATTTGTGTTCAGATTCTAATTTGGCGATTTGGGAGGTAAGAGAGTCAATTTGTTGAGTTCTTTTCTTTTTGTAAACCGAGCAAAGTTTCATAATAATACCTCTAATAACTGCTTTATGTGCATTCCATACCATGGCATCGTCTGATACTGAGCCAACATTTAGTTCAAAATATTGTTTCAAGTGGTTAGCGATTTCTATAGAATATACTGGATGTTGTAGTATGTAATTATTGGCTCTCCATAGGAAGGAGTTACGTTTGGGGGAGGTATCATCAATGGTAATAGATATTGGATTATGATCAGACCATGTCATGGCGTGGATAATAGACGAGCTAACATTTTGTAACAAGTATTTATCAGCAAGAAACATATCAAGTCTGGAGTAGGATTTATGATGGGGGGAAAAATATGTATAGTCCTTCTCTGTTCCATGGTAACATCTCCACACATCATATAGGTCAAATGAGGTTAGTAGTTGATTCAAAGGAGATGGGTTTCTTTTGGCCGCTGAGGTAGTATCCATATAAATGTCTGCAACCAGATTGAAATCTCCACAAACAAGAAGAAGACCTTGTTTTATCTTGTTGACTTTGGTGAAGATTTTCTTAAGGAAAGTTGCTTGATGTGAGTTAGGAGCATAGAGATTGAGAATTGTATATATAGTTCCATTTATTTTGCAGATTAGAATAATGAAGCGACCATTAGGATCATATATTTCCTGTATTGAAGTAAAGTCAATGTCTTTGCTTATTGCTATTAGCACTCCTCTTTTTTTAGTAGTGAAGGTAGAATGAAAAATATGGGGGAATTTGTTATTACGGCATAGGGAAGATGATGTAGGAGTTAGATGTGTCTCTTGAATACAAAGAATATCGCTGTCAAATTTTTTTGCTGAATGCCAAAGGGATTGTCTTTTGACCGGATGGTTAAGTCCTCTAACGTTTAGGGATAATATTTTAATCGGCATGGTACTTGCAATAAATGAGAATAATAAATTAAAAAGGGTATCACTTACAGTTAGTAGGCAGTAGGTGGATCTTGGAAGAATGATCAAGATACGGCGTTGTAGAAGTTGATTTGACCAATATACAAATATGTATTAGTGGATAATGAACCTGGAATAAAAACTTTACTAGAACAGTCAATAGTAAAACAAAAAAAAAAAAAAAAAAACAAAAAAAAAAAAACACACAAAATAGTAACAATAAGTTGTAATCTTATCAATTACAGATATAACAAAAATTCGGCGGTGTGTGATAAACACAAATATGAGCTGGTACAGCTAAAACCGCTGCTGGAGGAAACAGTTAATGCCGGTGAAACGGAAGAAAGAGATGTTTTCCATGAGGGGGTATTTGTAAACGATGTAAGTGGATCATTTAAGAGCTGGATATTTCCATTGGTTGAGGTTTTCGGGCATCCGGATTGCGTTGATGTAGCAAAGGTATATGTTTTGATGAAGAAGGATCAGTTGTCTTGGGAAGATCTAGAATTATCCCCCAATCTCTTAGAAGCTTGATGCCTTTTTGAAGATCATTAATGACATGTGTCGATCCATTTTTAGTAATGAGCAATGTGGCAGGATATCTCCATTTATATAGGATTTTATGATTATGCATACTTTTGGTTATAGGATTCAAGTCTCTCCTTAATTGTAGTGTGTGCTTGGAGAGATCAGGGAATATTTGTATTCCCTCAAATGGGCGTGGGAGTGGGCCTTTAGATCTAGCTTCATACATTATTTTTTCTTTTACATGAAAAAAGTGAATCCTCATAAGTATATCTCTTGGTACTGAAGCTGCCAAGTGTTGTGGCTTTGCAATTCTATTAATTCTGTCAATTATTAAGTCTCTTGGGGTGATATCTGGTAAAATCATGCGAATTAAGTCTTTTGCATATTTGGGCAGATCTGGTGTAGAAATGCTTTCAGGGACACCTCTTAATTTGATATTGTTACGTCTTGAACGGTCTTCCAAATCTGCCAATTTATTGCGGACCCATTCTTGTTCTTCTTTTACCTCATCATAAGCATCGATAAGATCATTTACTGTATGTGAACATTCTGTCATTCCCCTTTCCACAGTAAAGATTCTATTGTCTAATGAGCTCACTTCGGTACTCAATTTATGGAAAAGGCTTGACAAATCTGTGACTAATGAGGAATGTAGCGAAATTAGCATTTCCTTTAATGTAGTGTCTATAACCGGTTGTCCAGATGTGGGGAATGATTCCATAGGAGATTGTAAGGCCTGGGTGATTTGTGGAGAATTAGAAGCCTGGGGCTGTAGTAATTGTGAGTTTGACTGTGGTATTAATGTGTCCATCCTCATTTTTGCTCTGGCTGGACTATTTAACATAGAGTCAGTATTAGCCTTTTGAGTAGGGGATTTAGGTAATTCCCCTTTAATTGTAGTCTCCTGTCGTTCTGAGGAGAGCGCTGTGTAATGTTTCTGAGGCGCTGAGGTGCCGTCGGCGCCATTTTGGGTTTCACTGACCTGTTCTTCGGGAGCGTACATTAGTGTAGTAAGTTTTTTCGGTCGGTATTCACCCGTTCTTTTCCGTGACATTGTTACACGGGATGTCCGTTCGCTATTTAGTAGTATTTTCGGACGGAATTACGGTCTCGTTCGGATCCTAAACGTTCCGTTATTTCCCCTCACGACGGAGCTCAGTTCTCAAGCGTCCATCTTCCGCGCTGGCCGGCCACGCCCCCCCCAAAATGAACTCTTTACAGCAGCAATAAAACACTTCTCAACGAAACCACATTGCTTACTCCTAGAACATGCCCACATATCTATTTAAATATAACAAAATATAAAATGTTATAAAAAAAAAAAGTAAAAATCACCATAAAATTTGCATAGTTTAAGAGTAGGGATGAGCTTCGTGTTCGAGTCGAACATACGTTCGACTCGAACATCGGCTGTTCGCCCGTTCGGCGAATTCCAAACGTTATGGGCCATTCGCGCCAAATTCGTGTGGCGCTCACGGCCCACAATGCACTGCGTCATCGCAGTTCATTGCTGGCTCATGATTGGCCAAGCATGCACTGTGACCCCGCATGCTTGGCCAATCACAGCACCAGCAGCGAGGAGAGCCATGATTGGCCACAGGCAGGATGCCTGTGGCCAATCACAGCTCAGGCTGTGTAGTACACGCCCCACACTATATAAGGCCGCCAGCGCGGCGGCCTTCTGTAGTGTGTTGGCGTCTGAAGCAGTTAGTGGGTGTTCTGTGTACCTTTAACACAGTATACACTGATCGTTATTGGCCGATTTTCGATCTTGCTCTTCTGTAGTGGTTGTTGTCTGCGTGCCCTGACCGCAGTATACACCGCTATATTCACCTCACCTATATAGCTAGTGATCTATCTTTTATAATAGAGCTTGCAGTCAGTAGTGTTAAGAGCTTGTGCGTGCTGTCTGCGTGCTCTGTACCCAGTAAACGCTGCTATATCCACCTACATAGCTCTTCTCTATTTGAGCCCACTTGCCATCTGCAGGAGTTATTGGAAGTTGTGTGTGCCTCCAGCACAGCGCAGTATACATCTGTATATACCCCTTTATCTCTGGTGTTCTATAATAAAGGCATCTGCAGGAGTTAGTGGGTGTTTTGTGCCTCCAGCACAATATACACCTGTATCTACCCTTTATTGCTGTTCTCTAATAGAGCCATCTGCAGGGCTTAGTGGGTGTTGTGTGACTCCATTACAGTATACCCTTTTATCTCTGGTGTTCTATAATAAAGGCATCTGCAGGAGTTAGTGGGTGTTGTGTGCCTCCAGCACAATATACACCTGTATCTACCCTTTATTGCTGTTCTCTAATAGAGCCATCTGCAGGAGTTAGTGGGTGTTGTGTGCCTCCAGCACAATATACACTACCCAACTGCTGTTTTACCCAACCCCCTTCAGGCCATTTCCATGTCTGGAAGGCCAGCAAGGAGAGACAGACAGGCGCGAGCCGATAAAAGAGGGCAAGCAGGCTCTGTGTCTAGAGACAACAGTGCTGGTCGTGGACGCGGTGCATTGTCATCAGCACGTGGCCATGGGACACGCTTGTCCTTCTTTTCGGCAGCTGGACATGTTGAACCGCAACATGCCAACGACTTGGTAGAGTGGATAACCAAGCCCTCTTCATCCTCCTCATCCTCTCTCACCCAGTCTCAGGGTATTAGCAAAGCAGCTGCCAACGCTCCCACATCTCAATGTCATCATCAGTGACTCCTTCCCTAGACCCACCACGTCCTCCTGAGGAGTCTCCTGAACTCTTTGAGCACAGTGTTGGGTACATGCTCCAGGAGGATGCCCAGTGTTTTGTAGGCTCTGATGATGACACTCAGCTAGAGGAAGGCAATAGCGTGAATGCAGAGAGAGGGGATGCTCAAGAAGTACAGCAATCTGGCAGTCATGGTCCACAAGCTGCAGCATATTGCCAGTTTTGCTACAGCGATGAAGAGAGAGTGGATGATGAGGGCACTGACTCCACGTGGGTGCCTGGTAGGAGAGAGGAGGAGGAGGAGGAGGAGGCACATGTCCAATGAGGCAGGATGCCCTCCGGGGGCCAGCTTAGGGGCAGCACACCGACTGAATCACACCGCAGTGCTCCGCCTGTGCAGGGCGCTGCCTCTGCGCGTTATTCTAAAAGTTCTTTGGTGTGGGCCTTTTTTGAGACGAGTGCATCAGATCGCACCGCTGCTATTTGCAACATATGTCTCAAGCGTATCTCGCGTGGCCAAAACATCAGCCGCTTGGGCACCACATGCTTGACCAGACACATGTTGACCTGCCATGCAGCTCGTTGGCAAGCGTACCTCAAAGACCCACACCAAAGAACAAAGCGGACCTCTCCTTGCTCCTCATCAGCTGGCATCTCCAACCCCACTAGACCTTCAGTCCTCTCTGAAACCTGCTCTGAGAGGAATGAAGGTGTAGAATTAGGTGTGTCACAGCCAAGTGCTTCCGGGCACTCTGCTAGCAGTACACCCACGTCCGATTATAGCAGGTAAATGTCCCTGCCCCAGCTGCTGGACCGGCGAAAGAAGTTCACTCCATCCGTTGAATGCTAGTTTGGCTAAATTGCTAGCACTTCAACTGCTGCCTTTTCGGTTGGTAGACTCGGCCCCCTTCCGTGAGTTTGTACAATGTGCGGTTCCTCAGTGGCAGGTCCCCAAACGCCACTTTTTCTCACGGAAGGCGATTTCGGCTCTCTACCGGCATGTGGAAGGCAATGTCCTTGCCTCGCTGGACAGGGCGGTCAGCGGTAAGGTGCATATTACCGCTGACTCATGGTCCAGCAGGCATGGACAGGGACGTTACCTGTCTTTCACGGCCCATTGGGTCACTCTTCTGGCAGCTGGGAAGGATGCAGGACAAGGTGCAGTAGTGTTGGAGGTTGTTCCGCCACCACGCCTCCAAAATGCTACTATTGGTTGTGACACACCTCTCTCCTCCACCCCCTCCTCTTCTTCTTCCTCCATGGCCTCTTCCAGTGCTCTGTCCTCAGAACCAGCGGTGCTCCGTAGGCGTTCCAGGGGCTACGCAAGTACACAGGCAAAACGATGCCATGCCGTGCTTGCGCTGGTTTGTTTGGGGGACAGGAGCCACACTGGGGTGGATGTTTTGTCAGCTCTGCAGGGGCAGGCCGAGAGGTGGTTGACGCCACGCCAGCTTAAGCCAGGAATGGTGGTTTGCGACAATGGCACCAACCTCCTCTCCGCCCAGGGACAACTGACCCATGTGCCCTGTGTAGCTCACGTCCTTAACCTGGTGGTGCAGCGGTTCTTGTGCAGGTACCCCGGCTTACAGGATGTCCTGAAGCAGGCCAGGAAAGTCTGTGTGCATTTCCGCTGATCATTTAAATCCTGTGCTCGGCTGGCTGAGCTCCAAAAGGAGTTGAACCTGCCCAAGAACCGCCTTATATGTAACATGCCCACCAGGTGGAACTCAACGTTGGCCATGCTGCAGCGGCTGCACACGCAGCAGAGGGCCATCAATGAGTACCTGTGCGACTACGGCACCAGGACAGGGTCAGGGGAGCTCGGTTTTTTCTCACCACGCCAGTGGGGCATGATCAGGGATGCATGCACTGTCCTGTCACTGTTTGAGGAGGCCACAAGGATGGTGAGCAGTGACAGTGCATGCATCAGTGACACTGTACCTCTTGTCCACCTCTTGGAGCATACGCTGCGTGGAATAATGTACAGAGCACTTGAGGCAGAACAGAGGCAGGAAGAGGAGGACTTCCTTGCCTCTCAAGGCCCCCTTTATCCAGACAGTGTTCCTGCTGTGCCACCCATCACACAGGAAGAGGATGAGGAGGAGGAAGAGGAGGAGGAGGATGATTGTGTCAGCATTGAGGTGGAGGCTGGCACTCAGTATCAGCAGCAGCAGCAGTCTTGTAGGGATGATTTACAGTCCCAAGAAACAGGTGGACTTGTACGTGGCTGGGAGGAGGTAGCTGCAGATCATGTTGTCCTTAGTGACCCAGAGGACTCCGGACCGAATGCCTCAGCTAACCTACGCTGCATGGCCTCCCTGATCCTGCAAAGCCTGCGGAAGGATCCTCGTATTCTTCGGATCAAGGAGAGGGACCATTACTGGCTGGCCACTCTCCTTGATCCACGGTACAAGGGTAAGGTTGCCGACCTTATCTTGCCATCCCAGAGGGAGCAGAGGATGAGACATCTCCAGGAGGCCTTGCAGAAAGGTCTGTGCAACGCGTTCCCAGAGACTGGGAGGTTACAAACTCCTGGTCCTGGACAACATGTTGCTGAGGCATCGGTCAGAAGGAGCGGTGGAGAAGGTGGCCGTCTGACTGATGCTTTCAGACAATTTTTTAGTCCGCAGCCCCAAGGTATGATCGGTTCCAGCAACCATCGCCAGCGTCTGATTTACATGGTGCAGGAATACCTAGGGGCAAGGTCAGACTTGGACACCTTTCCCACCAAAAATCCTCTGGCTTACTGGGTCTTGAGGATGGATCACTGGCCAGAGCTTGCACAGTATGCAATTGAGCTACTGGCCTGTCCTGCATCCAGCGCTCTTTCGGAACGCACCTTCAGTGCTGCTGGTGGCTTTGTTACTGATCACAGGGTGCGCCTGTCCACCGAATCAGTTGATCGACTGACCTTCATCAAGATGAATCAGTCTTGGATCACCCACAGCTACCAAGCACCTGAAGCTGATGTAACCGAATAATTTTTTTTTTAAATATCACATCCCTTCAAGACTGCCTATGCTGATGCTGAGTGACTGTCCTGTTATGTTGATTGTCTATCCTCTTCATCCTCCGCTGATATGTTGGAAGAACATTTCTGGTTCTGGGTGATGCCATCAGCCCAATTTTTCTGCCCCTGTTTAACAGGGGCGTTTAATTACAATTTTTGATGCAATGCTTTGCAGCAGGGCTAATTCCTGCAATAAAACTAGAGTATATGGGAGAGGTTGCAGTGTCGTGGCACCAGCACCAGTGCCTAAGGCCCAATTTTTCTGCCCTTGTTTAACAGGGACATGTAATTACAATTCTTGATATAATATTTCACAGGAGGGCCCGTTCCTGTGCCCACCCAGAGTAACTGTGAGGACTTATAGTGTTGTGGCACCAGCACCACAACCACCAAAGGTAAATTTTTCTACCACTGTTCAACAATGGCATGTAATTACAATTCTTGATATAATCGTTCACAGCAGGGCGCTCCAGCGCCCACCAAGAGTCACTTTGGGGGCTTACAATGTTGTGGCAAAACCAACACCTTGTTCCGCCATTTCTGCAGAGCATATAGGGCAGGCCCCTACTTTCAAACATCCAACTTACAAACATCTCCTACTTGCAAATGGAAGGAGACAACAGCAAGTGAGATGAAAAAAGATGGACGACAAAACAAATTATACAGAGGTGATAACCCTTCCCTATGTTTTCCAAAAAGCTTAAAAATAGTTTTTTTGACTGGAGCTACACTTTAAAAATGTACCAGTTATGTTCACAGTCTATTTCCCGCCTGCGGCGGTTTTCTTTGACGATGTTGCATTATCAATCTTGACTATGTGTATCACTGTGTACGATTTCACCTGTTGTATGAAAATCTTTTTTCTTCAATAAAAAATACATTTAAAAAAAAAATGTACCAGTTGAAAATTACAAACAGATTCAACTTAACACAACAAACCTACACAGTCCCTGTCTTGTTTGCACCGCCTGTATACTGCTGTTCTGAGTGTATAGGGCCTGGGGGCCACACGCATTTCCTTTTTTTAATATGGGTACTGGGTTCTCCTTAATATGCGTACAAGACCCAAAGGGGCTGGTAATGGGCAGGGAGGGCTACCCATGCCATTTTTCTCAATGATTTTCAACCATATTGCAGGAACCAGATATAACAATAAAACCGCAAGCAGTTTTAAATGATGTTATTTCCGTTTAATGTCATTTTGTGCAGGGACTGTTCTAAACACGGGAAACACGTGGCACTTCACAGGCATACTACAGACACTCCCCAGGCACCATATTTAACCACCTCAATACAGTGCACTTACACCCCCTTCCTGACCAGACCAATTTTCAGCTTTCAGCGCTCTCACACTTTGAATGACAATTACTCAGTCATGCAACACTGTAGCCATATGAAACTTGCGTCCTTTTTTTCACACAAATAGAGCTTTATTTTGGTGGTATTTAATCACTAGTGGGTTTTTTTTTTTGTGCTATAAATAAAAAATTGCGTAAATTTTGTGAAAAAAATGCCTTTTTCTTTTTTTCCATCAAAATCTTTTGCAAATTAGTAATTTTTCTTCATAAATTTTGGCCAAAATTTATACTGCTACATATCTTTGGTAAAAATAACCTAAATTAGTGTAAATTATTTGGTCTTTTTTAAAGTTATAGAGTCTACAAACTATGGTACCAATCACTGAAAATTTATCACATCTGATCAGGCCTTCAGTACATCAGGTGTATCTCATTTCTTGAGACACTAACAAGTCAGGAAAGTACAAATACCCCCCAAATGACCCCTTTTTAGAAAGTAGACATTCCAAGGTATTAAGTAAGTAGCATGATTTTTTTTTGTTGTTGTAATTTTTTCCCACAATTCTTTGCAAAATGACGATTTTTTTTTTTTTTACAAAATTGTCATATTATCAGGTTATTTCTCACACACAGCATATGCATACAACAAATTACATCCCAAAATACATTCTGCTACTCTTCCCGAGTACAGCGATACCACATGTATAGGACTTTTACACAGCCTGGCAGCATATGAAGGTCCAACATTGAAGAAGCATCTTCAGGCGTTTTTTACGAGCATAAATGACACATCTCATTTCTCAACCACATATTACACTTTTGAAGGCCCTGGAGCACCAGGGCAATGGAATTGCCCCCAAAATGACCCCATTTTGGAAAGCAGACACCCCAACGTATAATCTATGAGGCATAATGAGTCTTTTGAATGGTTCATTTTTTTCCAGAAGTTTTTGGAAAATGTGGAAAAAAATGAAAACGCATTTTTTTTTTACACAAAGTTGTCCATTTATCAGATATTTCCAACACATAGCATGTACATAGCAAAGATGACACCCCAAAATACATTCTGCTACTCCTCCTGAGTATGGCGATACCACATGTGTGAGACTTTTACACAGCCTGGCCACATACAAAGGCCCAACACTGAAATAGCATCTTCAGGCATTCTACGAGCATAAATGACACATCTCATTTCTCAACCACCTATTACACTTTTGAAGGCCCTGGAGCACCAGGACAATGGAATTGCCCCCAAAACGACCCCATTTTGAAAAGCAGACACCCCAACATATAATCTATGAGGCATAATGAGTCTTTAGAACGGTTCATTTTTTTCCAGAAGTTTTTGGAAAATGTGGAAAAAAATGAAAACGCATTTTTTTTTACACAAAGTTGTCCATTTATCAGATATTTCCAACAGATGGCATGTACATAGCAAAGATGACACCCCAAAATACATTCTGCTACTCCTCCTGAGTATGGCGATACCACATGTGTGAAACTTTTACACTGCCTGGCCACATACAAAGGCCCAACATTCAAGTAGCACCATCAGACGTTCTAGGAGCATAAATGACATATAGTTTCCTGGCAACCTATCATTTTTGAAGGACCTTCATATTTCTAACACATAGCAAGTACATACCAAGAATTACAATCCAAAATAAATTCTATTGTGGAAAGGGTAAAAAAAAAAGCATTACCTGTGTAGTATCCACCAGAGCGCTGGTCCAGGCAGCAGGCAGGGATGTGCTTAGCGAAAGCAATGGTAGTTATCAAGGCAGCCGGCAGGAATATTGTCTATAGTCAGCACAAGGATATTGTCAGCATGGCAGTCCATAGAAATTGTCCAGACAGAGACAGCCATCACAGCCATAATATTGGTCCTGGTACACCGTTACCTGCAGACACTCATTATCGCACCACTCTCCAGCCCTTCATAAACATACTGCCTCTTGCTACAGCTAATTATTTGCATAGTCCAGGTAGCGGTGTGGTCCGTTCATGCGGCAGGCAGAGGCATGGTGGCAGTAAGTCAGCGGCAGGCTGAGGGCCGCAATCACGTAAGACCTGTGCACAGGGGCACAGGGGTAGAGGCTTCGACCCACCCAAATCTCTAAGAAGCCTCCGGACTCCAGACCCTATTCCGAAAACCGGAAGAAACAATAAAAATTGTTTCCTCCATCCGGAAAAACATTTCTGGAGCCCCTCACATGGGAGACCCCTGTGTCCTAGAGTAGCAGGGCAACAGATCAGTCCAAGCGGTAGGCAAAAGCATAGTCCATAAAACAGGCCAGGGTCAGATGACGTGAAAGCAGTCCAAGCGGTAGGCATAAGCGTAGTTGGTAAAACAGGCCAGGGTCAGTTCACGTGGAAGCAATCTAAACGGTAGGCAAAGGCATAGTCACAAAACAGGCCAGGGTCAGTTCACGTAGAAGCAGTCCAAACAGTAGGCAGAGGCATAGTCAAAAAACAGGCCAGGGTCAGTTCACGTGGAAGGCAGTGGCATGGTTATTTGGGGAAGCATGAAAAATGGTCAGCACAGATAATGAAAATGGGGAAATGGTTAAAAATATGGGCTAATATTTTAGGGATGTATGATAAAGTTTGAAGCATTCACCAATGCAAAGGCCAGGTTGGGAGGGGCAATCGGGACAATGGTAGCTGGTATCTTTTCGAAACCCTTTTTTGGTGCACACGCGACATTTTTTTTGCCGTCTTCGGCCTGTTTCAGATGCTGGAATTCTGAAGGGGAAGTGGCACTCACGAAGTCGGCAAACAGCCTCAGAGCGAAGGTCAACTAGGGGGGGTCTTTGGTGATAGATGAGGGACATGACAACTTCTTCGATGAATTTTAGGAAGGGGGCGGGGCTTTCCATGGATTTGGTGTAGACTATGTAGGAATTATAAATGGCCAAATGGATTAGATAGATTGCTACTTTCTTGTACCAGAATCGGGACCTCCTTATTGACAAATAGGGCTGAATCATTTGATCGTTGAAATCCACTCCCCCCATGTAGAGATTATAATCTTGGACACACGTTGGCTTTTCAGTGGGACCTTGTCTTCTTTGAACATCAATTGTAGTGTCCTCATGGATGGTGTACATCATGTACACGTCCCTTTTATCCTTCCACCTCAAGGCCAGCACTTCGTTGCATCTCAGTGATGCTCTTTCCCCCCTTCGCAGCTTTTTGTTTGCCAGTGATTGTGGGAAGCCCTTTCTATTTTTTCTGCAGGTTCCGCAGGCCAGGGTTTTTGCATTGTATAAGTGTCTGAAAAGGGGCAGGCTGGTGTAAAAGTTGTCAAGGTATATGTGATATCCTTTGTTCAGAAGTGGGTATGCCAGGTCCCATACAATCTTTCCAGTTGTGCCCATGTAGGCCGGGCACTCAGGGGGCTGGAGCTGGGAATCTCTTCCTTCATATATGCGGAACGCATACAGATATCCCGTGGCTCTCTCACACAGTTTGTATAATTTTATTCCGTATCTGGCCCTTTTGCTAGGTATATATTGCTTTATTCCTAGCCGGCCTGAAAAGGGTACCAGGGACTCATCGACACATATATTTTGATCGGGGACATAGAGTTCTGCAAATTGTTGGGAAAAGAAATTTATCAGTGGGCGAAGTTTACATAACTTGTCATAATTTGGATGATTGTGGGGAAGGCACTCAGTGTTGTCGCTAAAGTGAAGAAAGCGCATTATCTTCTTGTATCGGGACCTGGACATTTCGGCAGAATAAATAGCCATGTGGTGGATGGGTTGGGTGGACCAATAGGCATGTCCTTCATTTTTTTTTGTTATCCCCATGTTCAGGGTGAGGCCCATAAAAATTTTGAACTCCTCCAAATTGAGATCTCGCCACTCAAAGGGACGGGCATATGATGAGTGGGGGTTATTGGCAATATACTGCTGGGCATATAAATTTGTCTGGTCCACAACTAATTGCAGAAATGTGTCGGGCAAAAACAGATGAACAAAATCGATATCTGAAAAATTTTGGGTGTTGGTCTGCACACCTGGCTGTGCTGTGAAAGGGGGAATAATTGGTGATGCCGAGTTGGAAGGCAGCCATGTTGGGTTGGCAAGACCATCTGGCATAAATGTAGAGGCCCTGGCTCTTGGGGGATGTGACACTCTAGTAGTCGGATTGGAATTTCCTATGCTGGTACTCAGGCGTGATGTGCCAGCACTGGTACTGGGTCTGGGCAATTGTTGGTGAGGCCCATCGCCGGCGGCAAAGCTGGTACTAGGCATTTGATCCCGGGGCCTAACGCTGACAGCAGCGCTGGTACTGGGCCTGGGAATTTGTTCTTGGGGCCTATTGCTGGCAGGAGCTCTGATACCGGGCCTGGGAATATAATCCTGGTTTTCAGAGGGCCTTGCCCTTTTAGGAGGGACCCATTCTTCCTCCGAATCAATTTCCGATTCACTATTCGGGTTAAATGCCGAATTTGATTCGGAATCAGAATCAGAATCGGAATTGGAATCTGATGAGAATTCCCCGTTGCTCTCATCGGTCATGGAGAGGATCTGGAACGCCTCCTCGCTGGTGTATACTCTTCTGGCCATGGCGCTGATGGCTGTGTGACAGGTGACGTTCACTGATGGGCTGTGCGATGGGTGGCAGGTGATGACGGTGTGACAGGCCATGGATTGTGACGGGTGATGGTCACTGATGGCTGGCAGTCACTGATGGGTGATGTTCACTGATGACTGGCGGTCACTGATGGGTGATGGTCACTGATGGCTGGCAGTCACGATGGGTGGCGGTTGATGGCTGGCGGTCACTGATGGGTGACAGGTGATGAGTGATGGCTGGCGGTCACTGATGGGTGACAGGTGATGGGTGACGGCTAGCGGTCACTGATGGCTGGCGGTGACTGATGGGTGGAGGGTGATGGTTGGCGGTCACTGATGGGTGACGGGCAATGGCTGGTGGTCACTGATGGGTGAAAGGCGATGGCTGGCGGTCACTGATGGGTGACAGGCGATAGATGGCGGTCACTGATGGGTGACAGGCGATGGCTGATGTGTGACGGCTGGTGGTGGCTGATGGATGGCGGGTGAAGTCTGGCGGTCACTGATGGGTGACGGTTGATGTCTGGCGGTCACTGATGGGTGACGCCTGGCGGTGGCTGATGGGTGACGTCTGGTGGTCACTGATGGATGATGGGTGACGGATGATGTCTGGTGGTCACTGATGGGTGACGGGTGATGTCTGGCGGTCACTGATGGCTGACTGCAGGCGGTGGCTGATGGGTGACGGGTGACAGTTGGCGGTCACTGATGGGTGATGGGTGACAGCTGGCGGTCACTGGTGGGTGACGGGTGACAGCTGGCGGTCACTGGTGGGTGACGGGTGACAGGTGCACCGCTGACGGTCACTGATGGCAGTCTCCTATGTGACAGGTTCACTTTATTGGGTGACTGTGGTGACTGTTGGGTGACAGATGACAGTGGGGGGGGGGGCGATCTGACAAGTGTGGTGTTGTTGTAGACACTACAGAACACAGATCGATAACTCACTGCTCCAGGCTCTTCTCTCCTCACACTGGAAACTGTGTGTGAGGAGAGAAGAGCTGGTAACAGTCAGTTACCGCTCTGTGTTTACATTTAGTGATCGGCTGTGAAAGGTTCACAGCCGATCACATGGGTAAACAGCCAGCCAATGGCTGTTTACCGGCATCGGTGACGAGCAGTGTTCCCGGGGAACACGCCGCCACCGATGTGAACGAGCAGCGCGCTCCCGATCCCGCGCATGCGCCGTTTACAGGCGACAAGCTCTAGCTGTGATCGGCCGTGACTTTATCACGGCCGATCACGTGGTAAACAGCCATGACCAATGGCTGTTTACCACCCTCGGTGGTGAGCGGTGTCTCCGTGACACGCCGCCACCGAGGGAACGGGGATGCGCGCGCACGATCGCGCGCATACCCTGTTTAAACGGGAGGCCGTCATATGACGGCCTCCCGCCACAAGAGCTGCGCCGCCTGGCCGTCATTTGACAGCCGGCGGTCAGCAACAAGTTAAAGGAATATTTCACTTTTTTTTCCCTTTAATCGTCATTAAAATCAGTGCTCCCGCCAAAACGGGCATTTTTAAAAACATTTTAGGCATTGACCCATGTCCCCTGGGGCAGGAGCCAGGTCCCCAAACCCTTTTTAGGACAGTATCTTGCATATTAGCCGTTAAAATTAGCACTTTTCATTTCGAACATTCGAGTCACATAGACTTCAATGGGGTTCTAAAGTTCGTTCGAATTTGGGGTCCGTTCGAAAGTTCTGGTGCGAACCGAACCGGGGGGTGTTCGGCTCATCCCTATTTAAGAGTCCTATATCTTTCCCCTGATGGCAAACACACTGCAACCTGGGTGGGTTGGATCAATACTAATAGCATTTGCCAGCTTTTTTAATCAGCTGGCATATGCGGTGTGCAAATTCGGTAGCTCTGTTCCTATGATATGCTGTGCTGTTTTTACCACACGAGACAGGCACTTGTTATCCTTCGCCCTGCAGCTGGCATACCACACTACAGCGCAGTGGAGAAGAATACTCTCAATACTACAATGATAGAAATTGACCAAAAGCCTTAAAGAGGAAGTAAACCCTTATGGGTTTACTTCCTCTTATATTCCCTGCAAAGGTAAAGCATAATATACTATGCACCGCATAGTAGCCCATTATGTGCCACTTACCTGACACAGGAGCCAGCGAAGTCCCTGCTGTCCCCTCTTCCACGGAGCCTCCATCTTCTTTCCAGGCTCTGTGATTTGCAAAAATGTAATAGTGTCCACCCTTTCCACCTCCTCGCCACCTATATAAACCAGACAATGATTGCTCTTTCTTGATCTATAATATTGAATTTCCTGTCTATAAACTGTCTCATTATTATCTCATATGAGTCCCACTAAAGTGATCTCATCAGCAAACTTCACTGTAGTGTTAGACGTATGTATGGGAGTAGAGTGGTGCGTAAACAATGTAAATAGGGCCAGACCTAACACTCATCCCTGTGGTACCCCTGTATTCAAAATAATAGTGTTAGAAACTTGATCTCTTATTGTCACGATTTATGGCCTGTTTGTTAGGAAATCCATAATCCATGAGCACAGCAATGGACATAGGCCCAAAGCTTTTAAATTTTTCACAAATTTGTCAGGGACTACTGTGTTAATTACTGAGCTAAAATGAATGAATAACATCCTAACATATGTGTTTGAGTCCTCAAGATGTGTCAAGGCAGCATGCAATGTAACAGCAATTGCATCATTTGTGCATCTATATACACAATAGTCATAGTTGCCAACATTGTAAAAAAAAAAAATTCGGGACACTTTTTTGGCAGTAAGCGGAGTTGTGGTATAATTAGGGGGCGGAGCATGCATTTATAGGTGTGGCATAGGAAGAGGTAAAAATGCGGCGTGCAAAGCGCGCCGCGGCAAAATATGGGTGTGGGTTTACGTAAAATGGTGGGCGTGGCTTACATGGGGCGTGGCTCAAAGGGGTGTGGTTAGAGTCTGAGATGAATGCGGGATGGAGAGGGAAAGGAGGGGGGGGGGAGAGGGAAAGGAGGGACAGCAGCTCCCCGATCCTACACCACAATAGCAATATGTGTTTTCCAGAGTTTGACAATCAGCAGATAAAGATACTCCAAATACCTGGTGTTGGCGCTTCAATCATCCGGCGCCATGATTGTTATGGTGTCAGGATGATTGAAGCGAATTATTTCTATTATTACATTGTAATATGAAATTAAATCATTCAACTCACCATAATGCAGAATCAGTGGGAGCCATGAGCGCGTCACTAGCCACGTTGCCTGCCACCAGATGCCATCAGGTGTCCCAAGCGGAGTCTGTCCTTACATCAGGTGCCCCATCAGAGGTACCTTCCTCACATCTGTGTCCATCAGCGGAGCCCCTCCTTACATCTGATGCCCCTCTGACATCCACAGACCACCCCCCCACATCCACAGACCGGCCCCCACATCTCCAGACTGGCCCCCGACATACCACTGGCCCCCAACATTCACAGACTGGTCCCTGACATACCACTGCCCCCTGACAAACCACTGGCCCCCGACGTACCACTGGCTCCCGACATACCACTGGCCCCCCACATCCACAGACTGGCCCCCGACATTTCACAGACTGGCCCCCGACATCCACAGACTGGCCCCGACATCCACAGACTGGCCCCCGACATACCACTGGCCCCCGACATCCACAGACTGGCCCCCGACATACCACTGACCCCCGACATCCACAGACTGGCCCCCGACATCCACAGACTGGCCCCCGACATCCACAGACTAGCCCCTGACATCCACAGACTGACCCCCGACATACCACTGGCCCCCACATTCACAGACTAGCCCCCCGACATCCACAGACTGGCCCCCGACATACCACTGGCCCCCACATTCACAGACTGGCCCCCGATATCCTCAGACTGGCCCCCGACATCCACAGACTGGCCCCCAACATCAACAGACTGGCCCCCACATTCAGACTGGCCCCCGACATTATCATACCATGACTGGCCCCCGACATCCGACTGGCCCCCGCCCCGACATCCACAGTGACAGACTGGACCCCGACATGCCGCCGTTGCCGCGTGGAGAGTCATTTAACTGTGGCGCCGCCCACTGAACTTTACACACACACACACTGACAGCGGGGGTGGGCGGCGCCACAGGTACTCAGATTGTAGACCAACTTCTGGTCTTCTTAAAAACGCCGGCCACGGACCTCTAGCGCCCGGCGGCAAAAAAACGGGAAATTCAATTTCCCGGGACAAACCGAATTTCCCGGGACATTTCCCGGGACAAAATTACTTCGGAACAAATGTCCTAATCCCGGGAATGTCCCGGGAAATTCGGGACAGTTGGCAACTATGAATAGTGGGGTCCATAGACCACTGGTTGGCGATCATTGGATCTCAGCTATGTACTTTGTGCTCCCTTCCACAGTCTGTGATCAGCGCTGCCATTGGAAGTCCACTCCTACTTTACTTCCCGCTCTCTGCACTACTCCCAGCGCCTCCCTCTGAGTTTACAGGAGCCGGTACTACAGAGGAGGCATCTGGTATCAATGCGTACTGACAGTATTGGAAGAACTGTGTCAACACCTGGCAGCACTGTGCCCAAACGCAGCCACTGTGTCATCAAACGCAGCCACTGTGTCATCAAACGCAGCCACTGTGTCATCAAAAGCATCCACTGTGCCATCAAACGCATCCACTGTGCCATCATACGTATGAAATGTGCCCAAATGCAGCCACTATGCCCAAACTTAGCCTCTGTGCCCAAACGCAGCCACTGTGTCATCAAATGCTGCCAGGTTCCCACTGGTGACCAGGTCAGGGACTGTGTACTGTGACATGCTGTGTATACAGTGGGAGAGGGGTCTCTTAGCATGTAGTCAGTGTCCTCCCATGTCTCTGTGTAGCACACACACAGGCAGACATGTACAACCCCTCCCCCCTTCCTCCTCAGGACTTGTTCACCTTCCCCTCACAGCTAGGTATGAGTTTTACAGCATAGACACACATTCCAAGCAGGGGGGTTTGGGGGGGGGGGGGGAGTGGAGAAAGTGAGAAAGTAAGACAGTAACACAGACACAGTGCACTTGTTCCCCGATCCCTAAGGCCCCTGAGGCGGTTTTCAGGCGCTACAGTACTAAAAATAGCTCCTGTGTAGCGCCTGAAAAAAAACGGCCCCTTTCACTCCAGTGTAAAAGCGGGAAGGCTTTCACACTGGAGCAGTGCGCTGGCAGGACGGTGAAAAAGGTTCTGCTAGCTGCATCTTTGGAGTGGTGAAGGAGCGGTGTATTCACCGCTCCTAAACCGCTCCTACCCACTGAAATCAATGCGGCAGTGCGGCTATAGCGCCGGCAAAGCACTGCTGCAGCGGCGCTTTGGGGGCAGTTTTATCCCTTTTTTCACACTGCCCCAGTGTGAAAGGGGCCTTACTCTCACAGTCTTATCTGAGGCTGGCCATTACACACACACTTATGCCGCGTACACATGATCAAACTATCCGGCGGACTTGGTCCGGCGGACCAGAGTCCGCCGGACAATCCGCCCACGTGTGGGCTCCGGCAGACTTTTTTTCCCCAAAAGTCCGGCGGACTTAGAAAGTAGTTTTGACTCAAAAATTGTCTGCCAGACTGCAAGTCCAGCAGACAATCCGGCCGTGTGTGTGCTAGTCCTCCAGACTTTTGAAATGAACGGACTTTCCCGCACATGGAGAAAATATGGTATAGACTTAAAGGGGAAGCCCTACGCCCCCCCCCACCCCAAAGCACCTTGTCCCCATGTTGAGGGCATTCGGCCCATGTTGAAGGCACTTGGCCTGGTACAGCTATATGTTTAATAAGGGGGACCCCAGATACTGGCCCCCCACCTTATGTGAATGAGTATGGGGTACAATGTACCCCTACCCATTCACCTGGTCAAAAAAATAATTAAAAAAAACACCACACAAGGGTTTAAAATAATTTATTGCACAGCTCCAGGGGTCTTCTTCCGTCTTGGGGGGTCTTCTCGCCGGACTCCTCCGCTATCTTCTGCTAGCTCTATTACTAGCGGAGGAGCCTGGCTTTCTTCTTCGTCGCCGCCCGGGGGTCTTCTTCTGACTTCGGGGGTCTTGTCCCCCTCTTGGGGGGTCTTGTCGGGCCTCCGCTTTCTTCCTTTAGCTCTTTTACTAGCGGTGGCCCGGTCTTCTGTCTTTTGTCGCCGCCGCTTCTTCTTCCGAATTCGGGGGTCTCGTCCCCCTCTTCGGTTCTTCTTGCCGGGCCTCTGCTCCTTCTTCCAGCTCTTTTACTAGCGGTGGCCCGGTCTTCTGTCCCCGCCACCTTCTCTTCTTCTTTTTTTTCTTCTTGTTCTTCTTCTTCTTGTTCCTTGAGATGTTGACTCGAAGCTCTCTCTGGCTGCAATGACAGGGACGCGGTGCGTGGCGACTTATATAGGGACAATATGCGGGGTCACCGGGTGATGTCCCCACCCATTATGATGTCACAGTCCCAGAGGATGCTGGGACTGTGACATCATAATGGGCGGAGACATCCCCCGGTGACCCGTCTATTGTCCCTATATAAGTATTATTAAAGGGGGCTCCCGGATTCCGATAAGCCCCCCTGCCCGCAGACCCCGACAACCGACGGCCAGGGTTGTCGGGAAGAGGCCCTTGTCCTCATCAACATGGGGACAAGGTGCTTTGGGGTGGGGGGACGCAGGCCCCCCCTTCCACAAAGCACCCCCCCATGTTGAGGGCACGCGGCCTGGTACGGCTCAGGAGGGGGGGGGGGGCGCTCGCTCATATCCACCCCCTTTCCTGATCGGCTGGGTTGCATGCTCGGATAAGGGTCTTATATGGACCTTAGGGGGGACCCCCACGCAGTTTTTTCGGCATAGGGCTTCCCCTTTAAGTCCATACCAGGTGACGGGGCTTCGCTAGTCCCGTCTACCTGGAGCCACGTTCAAAATAACCGGACTTTCCTCCGTGTGTGGGCAAGTCCGTTCATTTCAAAAGTACGGCGGACCTAGTCCGCTGGAAAAGTCCGCTTGTGTGTGGGCAGGTCCGCTCTTTCGGAAAGTCCGGCGGACCTCCGCTTCAAAGTCCGCCGGACAGTCTGATCGTGTGTACGCGGCATAACTGTGATCCATGACATCCACTGTTGCTGGCCGTTCTATACACTCACTGTGATCGTGAGTGACATCCACTGCTGCTAGCTGCTCTAGGGGAATTCAGTTCCATTTTGTGAAGAGTCTCCGATCCCCAGGGAGGTGAATAAGCTCTAGTCCGGTTCTGCAAGATACCGGCAACGGACCCCCTTACTGTCTACAGCACACTAGCGCAGTGAGCTGGGAAACCGAAAGTGGTGAATTAAAAAGCACTGCCCACCATCCTCCATCCCTGCCAATAGGAATAATGCACTAGAGGACGGAGACAAATCACTGTAGAGTGGGGAGTGTTTAGGGCGCATCGAGTGCACCCCGCACACGTCCTGCGCACTGGCAAATCGGCTTCCCTGCCTGAAATCAGCTGATTGCAGGCTGGGAAGCTTCCCATAGACCGCCGCATGTTTGGCGCCTGGTCACTCTTAAAGTGCAATTTTTGTTTTAACGGCTTTTGGGGGGGGCAGCGTCCAAGCGCCCCCTAGTGCCCCCTTTCCCCCTATGGACGGGCCGCCACTGACTGCGACCAATTTAGACAAGAGACAATTACCTAACCAGCATGCCTTTGGGGTGTGGGAAGAAACCGGAGTACCCGGAGGAAACCCACGCAAACTTGTGGCAGGTAATGCCGTGGTTGGGATTCTGACAACCCTAGTGATGCCTTTTTGTAACTTTGACATGAGCTGTGAAAACTTAAGATGTCTGCATTTGACCCTGTTGGGTCAATAATGCTGTACCTAAAACGAGAACACATACAGTTTGATTCTAGTTCGATTTTAATCTGTTGATTTGTACTGATTTTCCCCTGTTGTAGTGTAAGGAAAATTGTTCTTTTACTTAAAACAAGAAATTTGTATGCTACTTCACATATGAAGGGATAAGAATTATTATATACTAAATATCTTAGCACTTGAGTTTAACCCACTTAAATAATTTACTCTATAATCTTAATAAAAAGAATAATTATATTTCTGGCTAATGAATATTAAAGAAGATCCAAACTCGATCCCTAAAATCTCATACGCTTTGATATGTTAATAAAATTCCAAAAGTTGTGACCAGTTTTTTTTTCTAATCTGAAGCTTTCATTAACCAGTTGAGGTCCGGGCCATAGCCGAATGGCGGCAACAGTGTGGACCTTAATTTCCAGGAGGCCATCATAGGACATCCTCCCTTGTACACGCGCCCCCGCTGTGATCATGAGTCACGGAGACTCGGCTGATCACCGATCCTACTAAGGGTCCGATCCCGGCCCCTTACCATGTGATCAGCTGTCAGCCAATGACAGCTGATCACATGTTGTGAACAAAAGCTCAGTGATCCTTTTTTTTTCTCCTCACGCTGACAGTGTGAGGAGGAAAAAAAAGCCCATCACTGGTTTCTGTTAAAGGGACATCGGTCCCAAAGAGGAAGGAGGTAAAGATGCCTCCTCTGTGCCAACAGTACCCCCTACCAGTGCCACCTATTGTCACCTGCCAGTGCCCACCAGTCCCACCTCTCAATGCCCACCAGTGGTGCCAATCAGTGCCACCTAGCAGTGCTCCCTGTCAGTGTAAGCAATCAGTGCCCATCACTGCCACCCATCAGTGCCCATCACTGCCACCTATCGGTGCCCATCACAGCCGCCTCATCAGCGTACATCAATGAAGGAGAAAAATTACCTGTTTACACAATTTTATAACAATTTTTTTTTTTTATTTGGTCTTTTTAAATTTTTTTAACAAAAAATAAAAACTGCAGAGGTGATCAAATACCACCAAAAGAAAGCTCTATTTGTGGGGAAAAAAAAGATAAAAATTTCATTTGGGTACAGTGTTGTATGACTGTGCAATTGTCATTCAAATTGAGACAGCGCTCAAAGCTGAAAATAGGTCTGGACAGGAGGGGGGTTTAAGTGCCCAGTAAGCAAGTGGTTAAGGTAACACCTGGTGATCCTGCCATGAAGGTCCTTGTTCAGATATTTAAAGTTTATGGGGTGACAGCTTTCCTCCAACTGCGGTTATGCATTGTCACCAGGGCCGGACTTACCATTGGGCTTGACTGGGCTCAAGCCTATGGGTCGCGCCAAATAGGGGGTCCCACCGAGATACATAGCCGAGTGTACTCGGCTCAGCTCCGCTCACAGTCACGCTTAGTCCCGCCCTATGATGGACATAACACAGGGACTGGGCGTGGCTGTGAGCTGAGTCGAGTACACATGGTTACTGTCAGCTCCGCTCGGGACTGCAAGAGGACCCGAGAGCCGTCGAGAGCCGCAGAGAGGATCCGAGAGCTGCAAATTACACTGGGGCAAGGCTGCAAATGACAAGGCTACACTGACAAGGCTGCAGATGGATGGGCAAGGCTGCAGATGGATGGGCAAGGCTGCAGATGGACACTGATTAGGCTGCATTGACGGGCATTTAAATGTAAGTTTTTTCCTTAAACTCCCCTCCTAAAAGCTTTTTTCCTTAAAATTTCCTCCTAAGCTTGGGGTGCATGTTATACGCCGGCGCGTGTTATATGCCGATAAATATGGTAATGTACAGAAGGTAGGGCCCAAAAATGACTCAAGCCCTGCCCTGGCTGTGCCTATTTGAAACTTATGCCGCGTACACACGAGCGGATTGTATGGCGTACTTAGTCCGTCGTAGTTTCCACTGAACGGACTTGACCACACACGGATACACAAACAGTCCGTCGAAAGCTTGCGCGATGACGTGTACAGCACGTACGACGGGACTAGAAATAGGAAGTCCAAGACACAGCAAAGCACCCTTCCGCCGCGTAAATCCTTTCTGGGCATGCGCCATTCTTAGTCCGTCGAACTAGCATACTGACGACCGTATTGTCCGCTGAAACCAAAGTACGACGGACAGATTTTTGGAAAAACCGAAATTCTTAGTACTCCGGACTGCACGCTGAAAAAGTCAGCTGAAGCCCACACACGAGCGGATTGTCCGCTGAAATGTGTTTCAACGGACTAAGTACGTCAAACAGTTCGACTGTGTGTACGCGGCATTACAGTTCAGACATATGTCAAACATTACTATTGCCAGTATGTGTGCAGGAGTAGCATTATATATGTAGATGGGGTAATGGGTAAGGGGGCAGGGGAAGGACGGTAGAAAAATTCCCAGGGGGAGATGGGAAGGGAGAAAGCCAAGAAAGAAAGAAGAGAGAGACGAGAACAAAAAATGAGAAGAAGAAAGCCCCCCGCTAAGGAGGGTCATCAGCGTACTTTCAATAGAGTACTATCAAGTTTAGACAGATCTGGTACAATTTAATCCACCGAATCCAGGTGGCCCATTCAGCTTTTCATATGCATCTGAATATTTAACCACTTTCAGACCGGACCAATTTGCTGGCCAAAGACCAGACCACTTTTTGCGATTCGGCACTGCGTTGCTTTAGCTGACAATTGCGCGGTCGTGCGACGTGGCTCCCAAACAAAATTGACGTCCTTTTTTTCCCACAAATAGAGCTTTCTTTTGGTGGTATTTGATCACCCCTGCAGTTTTTATTTTTTGCGCTATAAACAGAAATAAAGCGACAATTTTGAAAAAAATGCAGTATTTTTTACTTTTTGTTATAATAAATATCCCCCAAAAATATATAAAAAAACATTTTTTTCCCTCAGTTTAGGCCGATACGTATTCTTCTACATATTTTTTGTAAAAAAATCGCAATAAGCGATTATTGATTGGTTTGCGCAAAAGTTATAGCGTTTACAAAATAGGGATAGTTTTATAGCATTTTTATTAATAATTTTTTATTATTTTTTTTTTACTAGTAATGGCGGCGATCAGCGATTTTTATTGTGACTGCGACATTGTGGGGGACCCAACGGACATTTTTGACACATTTTTGGGACCATTGTCATTTATACAGTAATCACTGCTATATAAATGCAGTGATTCCTGTGTAAATGACACTGGCAGTGAAGGGGTTAACCAGTGGGTGGCAGTGTAGGGGTTAAGTGTTCCTAGGGGTGTGTTACTAACTGTGGGGGGGTTGGGCTTTCATTTAGTGAACACTGATCTCTGCTCCAATCACATGGAGCAGAGATCAGCGTCACTAGTTGCTAGGCAGAATGGAGAAATGCTGTTTACAATGGCATTTCTTCATTTGGCCGCTCCGTGAGACGATCGCGGGTATGCCCACGGCGATCGAGTCCGCGGGTCCCGCGACCGGACTCACGGGGGTCCCGACCAGCGTGGGAGTGCGCCGCTCCCGATTGCAGGGCGGCAAATTTAAAGGGACGTACATGTACGCCCATTTGCCTGCCCGTGCCATTCTGTCGACGTACATCGTCGTGCGCTGGTCGGCAAGTGGTTAAACTGTACATAGGAAGACCATGCTTTGTGGAATGTATTTGATGTTTCATTGGCTGTGGCAAGTGTTTCTTCTAGGGCTGTTACTGATTAAAATTTTTGTGTTTGATTTATCGATTTTGTTTTTAATCGATTAATTGACTAATTTCGATTAATTATAACGCACATACACACCCAGCTACTTTTAGCTGATCTCCTTGCATTACAGCTCTGCATTAGTCAGTGCTAAATGTTGTATAGACTATATACAATCACCCAACACTAGTTTGTTTCCACAATCCATGACTTAACTTCACAGTTCACACAAATACGTTTTAAATTCAAACTGTAGCACTGATGTAAGTCATTTTTTTAAATTAAACTTTAAGAAAAATGTAGAAAGTTAGTTTAACTTTAATTATAAAATGTATCTAGTATATTGACTGTCAGTCACTTTATAGTAGGCAAGTAGGCATCACTCTATTAAAATAGCACCGTTGTTATGGCAATGGCCGAAGCTGGACATAGCGGGCATGGCTGCGCTGCCGTCATGGCAACAGCAGAAGCCGATCCACATGGCAAAAATATTACAGCTTATCAGCCTCTAAGGACAACAATGTTAAAAACTGAGGTTATCAAAACATTTGCCTACACTTAGCTCACTGAATGATCCCAGTTAACCACATCCATATTTACCATCACTGTCCAGGCAGTTCCGTCGGAGATCCGGTGACATCACGGACATTGACGTCACCGGACTCCTCCCCCTTCCCCAAGTGCCTCCATCTGCTAATGAAGGGAAGGGGGGAGGAGTTCGGTGATGTCACGGACATCAACAGCACCGGACTCCTCCCCCCTTCCCTTTGTTAGCAGATGGAGGCACTTGGGGAAGGGGGAGGAGTCCGGTGACGACGATGTCCGTGATGTCACTGGATCTCCAACGGAACTGCCTGAACACTCGGAAGCCGGCGGAGAGGTGAGTACCGATCAAAAGAATTTTGATCGATCAAAAAAATGAACGATTAATTGAGGAAGTAATCATTAATTTCTGCAGCCCTAGTTTCTTCTAATGCAAAGATGTGGTTGACTGTATGAGCCCATTCTCTAGTTGACAGGGTTGTTATAAGTTTCCAATATCTGGGAATTAGGGATTTTACAATTAGAAGGTGTTTTGTCAGAGTTCTTTTATATCTTCCAAGGGGGAAGATGGAGATATGTAGAAAACAGCAGGCTTGGGTGAGTTTAATTTTGGTCTCGGTGATGTGTAAGATTAGATCACAGATTTTTTCCCAGGATGTGGTTATCTGGGGGCAGTTCCACCAAAGGTGCATCATGTCTCCTTTAGTTTCCCCACATCTCTAGCACAGGTCTGAGGTCAACGGGTACCATTTCTTCACTTTAACAGGTATGGTATACCATTGTGAGAGTAGTTTATAAGCATTTTCTTGCAGCCTCGTGCTGATTGAATATTTATGAGCTCAAATACACACATTCTACCACTGAATGTCAGTGAAGTGTGTCTGGAGTGCTATTTCCCATTGGTCCCTGAACCCGTCCGAATCTGTGTTGTCATGCTGTTGGAGACACGCATACATAAATGAGGTTGTTTTCTTAATGGGTTCGTTATTGGAACATAATTCAAAAGAAATAAGATCCCGCATCACTTCCTTCTTCTTTATAGATGCGAAGATGTAGTGACAGGTTTGTCTACAGTTCCAGAGGGGTAATGCAAAAGGTGAGAGGCTATCCAGAAATTTCTCACTTCTGACTGTTTTTAATCATTTCTGTGCATGCCTTTTAGTTTTTACTGCTTGTCTATTCTTGTACCTCTAGTGAAAAACAAATTTCATCCCATACTGTCAAATATGGCTCCATAGCTCAGGGGTTAGAGCACTGGTCTTGTCAACCGGGGCTTGCAAGTTCAAACCTTGCTGGGACCTGCTTATATGCATTGGTGGCTATATCTACCATAGTGTTATAATAAACAATATGCCCGAAAAGTCCCAAGGAAACATAATGTTATAAGTGTTTGAAGGACACTACATTATTTACCCCCTTCCTGACCAGAGCACTTTTTGCGATTTGGCACTGCGTCGCTTTTAACTGACAATTGTGCAGTCGTGCGAATATGCACCCAAACCATATTGACGTCCTTTTTTCCCCATAAATAGAGATTTCTTTTGATGGTATTTGGTCACCGCTGCGGTTTTTATTTTTTGCGCTATAAACAAAGAGCGACAATTTTGAAAAAAAAACACAATATTTCTAACTTTTTGCTATAATAAATATCCCCCAAAAATATATAATTTTTTTCCCCTCATTTTAGGCTGATATGTATTCTTCTATATATTTTTGGTAAAAGAAAATCGCAATAAGCGTATATTGATTGGTTTGCGCAAATGTTATAGCTTCTACAAAATAGGGGATAATTTTATGGCGTTTTTATTCATTTTTTTTATTAGTAATGGTGGCGATCTGCGATTTTTATTGTGACTGTGACATTATGACGGACACTTTTAACGCTATTTTGGGACAATCAGTGCTATAAAAATGCACTGATACTGTGTAAATGACACTGGCAGGGAAGGGGTTAAACACTAGGGGGCGATCAAGGGGTTAATTGTGTCTAGGGAGTGATTCTAACTGGGAGGGATGGGCTACTACTCATATGATGGCGATCACTGCTCCCGATGACAGGGAGCAGTGATCTCTGTCATATCACTAAGCAGAATGGGGAAATGCCTTGTTTACAAAGGCATCTCCCCGTTTCTCCGCTCCGTGACACGATCGTGGGCACCCGGCAGACATCGAGTCCACAGGACCTGTGGTCACAGAGCACATGGTGGGCGAGCGCGCCCACAATGCCGCATCTTAAAAGGGACATACCTGTATTTGCCCACCCATGCCATTCTGCTGACTTATATAGGCGTGCGGCGGTCAGGAAGGGGTTAATAGGCAGCTGCTTCCTGACCAACTTTGCTGCATGAAAGGCACAATGTGCATGCCAGGAATTACTTTTATGCCTTGGTCTCAAGCTCACTTCTAACATCCAGCTTCCTTCTTTTTTTTTTGATCGCATTGTATATGATGAAGGTAGCAAGGAACAGTGACAAGGCAGAACAGTGACATGACCTAAAAATGTTGATATGTAGGCCTTTGCAGAGTTATTGTCACATTAGATCAACTCATTAGCTTTGTTGGTCTTATGCTGCAAGCATGTCCTTACTCTAAATCAGGGGTCTTCAAACTTTCTAAACAAAGGGCCAGTTTACTGTCCTTCATTGTTCTGCATTGTGGACAGTAGGAGAAGAAAGTGTCCTTGTGCAGTGGGAATAAACAATGCTCTGTGATTGGTATAAGAGAAAGTAATATAGCCCCATCATTGGTGTCAATGGGAAGAATAGTGCCCCATCATTAGTATCAGTGGGGGGACTATTGCCCCAACATTGGTGTTTATGGGAGGAATAGTGCCCTGTCACTGGTGTCAGTAGGAGGATTGGTGCCCAATCATTGGTTTTAATGGGAGCATTTGTGTCCCATCATTGGTGTTAATGGGAGGAATAGTGCCCCATCATTAGTGGTAGTGGAAAGAATAGCGCCCCATTGTTAATGTCAGTGGCAACAGTGGAGGGAATAATGCCCCAAGAGATAATGTGAGTAGTGGTGGTTATGGCGCAGCTCTGAGATATGTAATAAACCTTCAATGAACCAATGTAAAGTGATCCATGAACCTTAACAGGTAATGTGATCTGAACCTTAATTAAATCAATATAAAGTGACACATGCAAGTAAATAAACCTTGATAAATATAAAGTGACAAAGTGAAGATTATTATAAAAGTTATATATATGGTACACTGAAAAACTGTACAAATAGTAAGAACTGGAACAAAATTATAAATAGAAAATATAAATAGAAAATAATAAAAAAAAACACACACTTGTATGCTAAATACATTTTGTTTAAACGTTATTGCACTACGGAGTATCATTTTCATTTCACATACACTGTGCAACAACGAGGAGAAGGGGCTGATAAGAGGTATTACTATTGGAAGTCTGTTCCAGAATACAGCATTGTGGCTGAGAAGGCACTACACCCCTAGAGGGGAGAGCTCTCTGGTAAATGCAAACACATAAGAAGAGCACCGGGTGGAGCACTGCCACCATTCAATTATTTCTGTCAAGGTACGGAGAGAAATAAGTCACCAGTCATCTAATTTGTTTCTGAAGAACGTTGTTTTTGCGCTTTCATATTGACTGTTTACTTACTTGAGCACTTTATTATTATTATTATTATTTTTTTTTTAAATCTTTATTTTATTCAGCATTGTGAGGGAACAAATCAAAAGTAAAGGACCAGAAAAAAAAAAACAAGGAAAACAAACAACAGTAAACAAGGAAAACAAACAAAAAAATAGGTATACAGTATATTGAAGTACCATGAGTCACTCACAACATAGGTAACAGACAGCATAGGGAAGTCGTGAGCTACCTCAACACCATTAAATACAAGAGGATGCTCCTATATCTCAGTCAACACAACTCCTTTCTAAACTATCAGAGGAGCGGAGAGAACCACTCTCGGGAAAATAAATGAAAATGTGTCTAAAACTCACATAAAATTATTCTCCATTATCCTGAGCTATCATGCGACTGAACTCCTGTACACACTCCAAGAATATGGTCGTGGCCTTCACATCAGTTTCAAAACTATTGAGGGGTGGTGCCTGGTTGACCAATAGTGGACGGGGAATGTTCAGCTAAGTCCAATGTTTTAAATGTGGGATCTGCCAACGCCAATAAGGCTTTATCTAGGCTGGGCGAGATTGAGATTGGATGGGCAATTTGTTCCTTCCAGTTTGCCCAAATGAAGTCGAACCTCTTGCGTTTGTCTTTACATGTGGAAAGCCACTCCTCCGCCTCCATAATCTCCCTCACCTTCCGCAGCCACTCCATTTCACTCTGGATTCGAGAGCTTTTCCAGTGAACTGGTATGAGGTGTCGAGCAGCACTGAGAAGGTAGGGGAGAGCACTACATTTATAGCAACAGAGAGGCATATGGGGAACTGGAAAGAGAAAGCATTTCGGAGAATTAAGGAGGTCTATCCCGAGACCCTCCAGCACGTGTTCACGTATCATTTCCCAGAAAGGCAGGACAAGAGGGCATTCCCACCATATATGTAAGAAAGTACCTCTCTGCCCACAGCCTCTCCAGAACAATTCAGAATGTGAAGGGTAAATATTTGCTAGAGTTGTGGGAACACGATACCACCTGGATAACAGCTTGTAATTATTTTCCTGTGCTATGGACTCTACTGAGCTAGAGTGGGTCAAGTAATACAATTGCTGCATTTGTTCTTTAGTAAACTCACATTGGAGAGCGTGCTCCCAGTCTCTAATGAAATATGGTTTAGGAAGCGACTTGGCTGCATCAAATAGCTAGTATAGGACTGAGATCATGTGAGACTGAGGGTCATGATCTGCCCATAAATGTTCAAACTGCATAAAAGTGGGTCTAATCTGCGTCTCACAATATGTAGAGGCAACAAAATCTGCCAGCTGGCGGTACCTCCAAAAATCGAAGGGGAAGCTCCCATACATCTCTCTGAGTACACCCAGAGGGATCAAGGTGTGGCCCTCTACAAAATGTGCCAAGCTAATTATGCCGTCTCTTGCCCAGGATCCGAGGGAAGACAGCCGCTCCCCAGGGGTGAACCAGGGGAACCCCCTCACTGGAGCCAGCAGAGATGCTGGGGGATCTAGATCTAGATTAATGGAAGGTCAGCGGGGACACCCACTACGAGAGACATCTGTCTCCCATTGGAACCCAGGGGGCGTACAACAAGTTGCAACTAGCAATAGTCTTTTCTAGTGAGACCTATAGTTTAAAGGGTGTGTGAAATTTCCAATGGAGTAAATGCTGCAAAGCTATCGCCTGATAATATTGGAGGATATTAGGCAGACTAAGACCTCCATGTCTCTTGGACCTCTGCAGTAAGGCCATAGCTACTCATGGCCTCTGCTTTCTCCACACAAACTTGATAAAAAGACTACTGAGCTCAAAAAAAAAGCACCTGGGTAGGCAGATATGTACCATCTGCAGGAGAAACAATATGCAGGGGAGGATTGTCATTTTTATGATATTCGTGCGACCAACCCAAGTGAAAGTCGTAATATCCCAAGATTGTAAATTAAGGCAAAGTTGCTTTTTAGTAATTGGGTGTTATGAGTAAATAGAGTTTCCTAGATATTAGTAAGCTGTATTGAAGAGGATGCCCAAGCAAAAGGGAAAGCTCCCTTAGGGGTGGTAGTCATGACTGGAGGGATTGTAATCGGCAAGATCTCTGATTTGGTATAGTTGGTCTTAAAGTTAGAAACCTGGCTATAAGCTGCTAGTTCCTCCATCAATTTCGGCAGTAAGACTATAGGGTCTACCATGTGAAATATGGCATCATCCGTGTATGTAGAAGGTTTACGTTCTAAAGAACCTACAGTAACCCCCCTGATGTTTTGATTAGCTCGTATTTCCTGAGCAGGGGTTCCAAAACCAGAGGAAAAAATGGTGGGGAAAGTGGACATCCCTGTCTCGTGCCATTCCGGATAGGGAACTCTGAAGAAAAACAGCCATTCACCTTGACCTGAGCAGGAGGCGCATAGAGTGCTGATATCCAGCACAACATCTGAGGCCCCAACCCCAACCTAGCCAGTACCGCATTGAGAAAGCCCCAGTCCATGTGACTGAAAGCCTTCTCTGCATCTGTAAAGAGAATTTAATATGGGGGCAGATGGTCGCATGTCTGGGCCCAATGAATGAGCTGTATAGACCGAATAGAGTTACCTCTGGCCTCCCGACCCACTGTAAAGCCTGTCTGGTCTGGGTAAACTATTTCGGGGAGCAGATTTTTAAGGCGATTGGCAAGGATTTTGGCAAATAGTTTTAAATCTGTATTCAATAATGAGATTGGGCGGTAGCTCTGTGAGAGCGTAAGATCCTTTTTTTTCTGGAGGACAGTGATGTGAGCCAGTGAAGCCCCCTGAGGGGGATGCTCTACGTAAGCCAAGGAATTGAAGAAGGAGCACATAGGTGGCTGTATTCTCTTGATACATTTAAATTAGTAGGCCTTTGTGAAGCCATCTGGGCTCTTCCCATCAGGGAGTGACTTTACTGTAGTCAACAACTCCATCTGGGTTATGGGAACCTCTATAACTGTCTGCTGCTCGAGAGTTAAATTTGGAAGACCAGAGGAGGTTTCTGCGCTATGTCTGCTGGAGAGGCATTAGGGTCCAAATTATATAGGGCTGCATAATAGTCCCGGAACATCAATGCAATTTTCTCGATATGTTGTACCGGTGCACCCGTGAAGGTATGAAGTTTATTAACATGTGATGATACTTGCTGCTTCCAGAGAGACCTGGCCAACATTCTGCCACATTTTCTACCATGCTAATAGTACTTATGAGCTACATAGCGTAACCGTCAGCAGATTCATCGGTCTGAGACTTTAGCAAAAATCTTGCATAGATCTTTCAGTCGGCAGAGCACATCTGGATCTGCTGTTTGCTTGTGCAGCATCTCAGCTTGTTGTAATGCCCCGAAACCACGTTAAAAGTCTGCCTGTCATTTCTTTTTCAACTTAGTGCCCCATGCAATAAGTGCTCCGCGTACTACAGCCTTATGGCACTCCCAAAGTATATCATGACTGACCTCCCCAGTATGATTTTCCGTAAAGTAGTGAGTGTCTCTTCTACACCTGACACTACTCTAGGGTCATCTAAGAGGTTCTTGTTCAGTCTCCATGCCCAGGATCTAGATGCCATATGGGGTAAGTCGAGCGTTATGGTCACAGGGGCATGGTTGGAGATGGTAATCTGGTCAATAGTGGAGTCAGCCAAGAATTCTAAGCTACTCTGATCCACTAATAGCAGGTCAATTCTAGTGTATACCCTTTGAACTGTAGAATAATAGCTGTAGTCTTTCTCTGAAGCATGCATTACCCTCCAGCAGTCAAATAAGGTGTGTTTCTGTGGAAACTTGCAGAAGTGCTTCAAGAAGGCAAAGGAGTGTGTGAAGCGACTCGCTGAGGTATCCACCATTGAGTCAGGGCTAACATTAAAGTCCCCTCCCAGGACAAATTTTCCCTCTCCGAAGTCTGCCAGACTATCAAGGACCGTATCTATGAACGAAAGCTGTTGGGAGTTTGGGGCATAAAGGGTAGCAAAGGTGTAGGGCTGTCCCATAATGGTGCCCTTCAAGAAGACGTATCGCCCTTTGTGGTCAATGCAATGGACCGTGGGTTGGAACGGACAATTCCTGTCAATGGCAATAGCTGTACCTCTATATTTTGGTTTTGGGGAGTTGCTCAGATACCATTGGGAAAAAATGTGATTAGGGAGTTTTGGAGTAGAACCATTGGTAAAGTGGGTCTCCTGCAAGAAAAGGACCTGTGCCAACAGGCACTTGAGCTCTAGCCATAGCTGGGAGAGCATAAGCCACGTGTATTGTATGACACTACATTAATCTACTCACAGTCCTTATTCTTTCAAGAAAAGTGCAAAAAAGAGGGAGAGAAACTCTTCTTGCATTCAAAGACAGTTCAGAAACAGTTTACCAGTAGAATCGGGGATCCAGCAAAACTAAGTCTCTTCCATGCTCATCCACAGTTGTGATAAAGTACACTACACTGTCTTTATCTGGCCTGCTAATGACAACTTTATCCTGTTAAATATGCCGACCATAGCTCCAATGCTGCAGACACCCCAGGAAGCATTCATACATTTCCAGACAGAATGCCTTCTTATGAAGTGGCTTTGGAACTTCAAGGTAGTCCCAGACATCTTCTGCATGCCACTTCTCATGATTTTCCTCCACAATGTCCATTATCTCTCTGGGCACATACAGAAACTCAAGTCCATACTCTGTTGCCACCCGTTTGTTCAAGAGTCTCTGAGACATTGTGAGTCCCGGCAGGTTGTGGGCAGTTCTATCCCCAGGGGGTATACACAAGTTTGGGGATTTGTGCACCAAAGCAGTAGTGTCTTTTTTAAGCGTTGGCAAGTTTACGGGTTTTGGCAAAAGCGCACTAGTAGCGGCTGGGGTTTCCACCCATGGCGTTTCACTCCCTGAAGTAAGGGCTAGCCAGCCCAAAATGTCAGCACAGGTAGCGGACACATCATCCCCACAGCTCCACAACAGTTCTTGGGACATTGTGTCAAACAGTTCATCAACCTCCCCAACATCAGAAAAGGTAGAGTCCCTTGCCTCCTCTGTTAACACATAACATTTTACAGTCCTCTTCCCCGCAGTGTCCCCAGATTTCTCACCCATGGACTGTGTTGGTTTCTCCAGGGTGATCACCTTCTTCCGATGAAATGCAACCGGACTGGGGGTTGGTCCTTTTCTGGGGTCACGGGAAGATTTTCCATACTCCACTCTCTCTAAAGCAGGCATGGTAGTAGCAACAGTAGTGGACGAAGCCACGCCCATGACTTCAGGGGTAGATTCGCTGACCCGAGAAGAAGCAATGTCCTTTTCTAAGGTGTTGGCAGTGGTGTGTGATGCTGAAGCTGTAGGCCTCACAGCTAGAGCATAGATAATGGATTCCTCGGTAGCCACGCCCGTGGCCCAGTCCATATGGTAAGCCCAAGGCGATTCAGTAGGCTGCTCCACCTTGAAGACATAGTGCCCACATCTCCGACACCGAGCAAATGGCCGAGGACTTGCAATAAGACTGTCACATCCTCCACATAGCATGCCAAGGGCCTCAACGCCCCAGCGGTGTAGAGGACCAACCGCCCCTGTGACAGCAGACAGATTCCAGTGTCAGTCAACACAGTACCAGGTATCTGCATACTTGTAGTACCTCTGACCGATGGCATCCTGGGTCCTGGAACAGATGGCACACCCGGAGCACAAAACATTTTCTTTCCAATACTTGATTTTCTCCAGTGCAGTGAAATGTGACTATCTTCACTCTCCTCCTAAAACAAACTCATGCGGTGCCCCGTGCAGGAAGACGAAACAGGCGTAGACTCCTCCCACTGGTTCCTCTGGTTGCGAAATTTCACAGCTTTTCTGCAGGACTCCTCCCACGCTTACGCACCACAGTGAAAGTCTTTTGCCTTACTCAAAATGGCGCAGTCCAAAAAAACTTCCACCCTCTATTCCATACACTCACATGTAGAATTCTTCTTCATTGCGAGAGGTAACGATAAATCCCGGACTACGAGCCCACACGTATAGCACTGACCCCCGAACTAAAATACTATATACTAAAATATTGCTATGTGTATAATGTATGTATATCTTTAAAAAAAAAAAAAATCTTCTCTAATATATATTCTATCTTTTTCCAATAGACCCTTTTTATACTTATACATACCCCTGAAGAAGGAGATTCAGTCTCTCCGAAATGCATAGGGTATTCTAAGCAATTAGTGTGTATACAGATTATAAGTGTATTTATGCATTCCTTGTTTTATACGCTTTTCTTATAATATTCTTTCAATAAAAAATCTTTTTGTACTCTCTATTCTTGATACTTATTGTATGTGCTGCAGGCTGCAGGCTGCAGGGAGGCCCGAATGGCTGTTGCTACATTGTCTTGGCCGGCCGCCATCTTGGATAGCTTGTCCCACGGCCGCCCTCCTTCAGTGAAATAGGCATTAATGGAGCGCAGGGGGACTTAACCCCCCGTGGCTTTGATTGAGCTCGGCGGTGCTAGGACATCCCGTCCGAGGCTCGGTGTAGCTTAAGATACCCGGTGGAGCCTGTGAAAGTGTCCATCAGCGAAGAGCACAGGTCCTCACTCGCTCATGTCCAGGACATGTCCCCTATTATTTTCTATTTATAATTTTATTCCAGTTCAGTTATATTTAGCACAAGCGGAATTGTTTGGATTTTTCATTGTACCATATACGGTACATAACTTTTATAATAATCTTCACTTTGTCACTTTATATTTATAAAGGTTTATTTACTAGCACGTGTCACTTTATATTGGTTTAATTAAGGTACATATCACATTACCAATTAAGGTTCACAGGTCAGCACGTGCCACTTTACATTGGTTCATTGAAGATTTATTACACATCTCAGAGCAGCGCCATAACCACCACTACTCACATTATCTCTTTACATTTAGACCCTACTGAGGTAGGTGTCACGGTGGAGGCAGCAGCTCCTATTATAGAATATTTACCATCAGCGCGACACATCTCTTTTTATTAATAATGCCCCAAGGGCCACATAAAAGCAAGCCCTCAGCCCACAGTTTGGATACTGCTGGTCTAAATCAATAACATAAATCAATAAAAAATATTTATTAATTTTTATTATATTTTATTTAATTACTACATGTAAAAAAAAATTTATTGTATTTAATTACTAAAAAAAATCAAAAAATCTAAATAAAAAAATCAATTGTATTCGGTTCTAACCCTCTGTTTAATCCAAAATGAAAAAATAAAACTTTTGACTGGAGATAAACCTAAATAAAAATTATATTTAGAACACAAAATTAAGTCTTACTAAAAATCAATAAAATTATAAAAAAAAAAAAAGGAAAAAAATAATTGTATTTGGTTTTAACGCTTTTGCACTTAAGCTAAAATAAAAAAGTTTTGGCTGGAGATACAGTTTAATAAACATTAGATTTAGTGCACAAAATTAAGTCTAGCTGAAAATACAGAAATACAAGAAATAAAAAAACTTTTAAACCACACACACCAAAAAAATAGAGTTGCCTGTGTTGATGGTTTGCAGAGTACGGTGGGTTATTATTAAAAGAGAAGTGAGTAGTAGTACAGAGCTTTGATGTAAAACACAATCAGGATCTCTTCTTTCCTTTCATCCATCTATCCATTCATAGGGAAAAAACAACGGTGGATAATGCATTTTGGGCCATTACTGGTCTTCTGCAAAGCCATTTGAAAAAATTAGTGAGCCATATGCAGTGGAGTGGCCCTTTTTCCAGCACTGTGCACTCATTTCATCATATAGAGGAGAAGGCCTTTCATGTTGTCACTTTCAATTTCACTGTAAATTGGCTTTACTGAAAAAAAAAACAAAAAAAAAAAACATTGGCAGACATTCACAACTATTATTTACCCGTTATTACTAGTCTTTCTTGAGGCTTCATATAATTCATATAATATTAGTATTAAGCGAACAATTTTCACACTCTTAATCCTTCCATCTATTTGTGAAGAAAGCACCCCGCTGCTAAAATTTCTCTTCAAGATAAATTTAGATATTTTCTAAACATTAATCAATAACTCTTCAATCCTAAGCATAGGTGTGTACAGCCTTTTGCATTAGGTTTTACACCCCAAAACTCAAACACATATGCGTGTGTGTGCATGTGTGACAGTAGAGCAGTGGATGGGGTCAGTAGTTTTTATTTCTATTATTATTATTAATTTTTTTTCTTCAATTTTTTTTGAGAGCCCTGTTAGGGGGGCTTTGGTGAAATATCAGGGGTCTAAACAGGCAGTTTCTGCACACGGGGGGCACACCTGGCACACCTAAGGAAATTTGGCACTGGAAGGTGATCCGTGACCGGACGTGCAAAACTGACCTGTTTCTGCATAGTTCTGGCACGCACTAGGATCATGTGAGTTTCTATTTGCATTGGCTTTAACCACTTAAGGACAGAGCCTCTTTCTGAGATTTGTTGTTTACAAGTTAAAAACATTTTTTTTCTAGAAAATTACTTAGAGCCCCCAAACATTAAAGCGGAGGTCCACCCTAAAGTGGACCTTCCGCTCATTGGAACCCTCCCCCCCTCCGGCGCCACAATTGGCACCTTTCAGGGGGGAGGGGGGTGTAGGTACCTGTACAGTACAAGTATCTGCACCCACTTCCGGCGTAGATTCTGCAGAAGGTACGCCCCTTTCCGCAGAATCTACGCCCCTTTTCGAAGGTCCCCCGCTGCCTGCACACGGATCCCAGAGACAGCGGGGACCATCCTTATTGCGCAGCGCGACTCGCGCATGCACAGTAGGGAACCGGGAAATGAAGCCGAAAGGCTCCACTTCCTGATTCCCATACCCAAGATGGCGGCGGCAGCACCCGAGAGACGATCGAGAGATCGGCTTCGGGTGCCGACATCGCGGGTGCGCTGGGCGGGTAAGTGTCATTATTTTAAAAGTCAGCAGCTGCAGTATTTGTAGCTGCTGGCTTTGAAAAAAAAAAAAACGGCGGACTCCCGGGGGACTCCCGCTTTAAACATTATTTTTTCAAACACCATAGAGAATAAAATGGCAGTCGTTGCAATAGTATTTGCACAGCGGTCTTACAAGCTCACTTTTTTGGGAAAAAATACACTTTTTTAAATTAAAAAATTAGACAACAGTAAAGTTAGCCCAATTTTTTTAAATTGTGAAAGATAATTTTACGCCGAGTAAATTGATAACCAACATGTCAAGCTTCAAAATTGCGCCTGCTCGTGGAATGGCGACAAACTTTTACCCTTAAAAATCTCCATAGGCAAAGTTTAAAACGTTCTATAGGTTGCATGTTTTGAGTTACAGAGGTGGTCTAGGGCTAGAATTATTGCTCTCGCTCTACCGATCCCGTCAATATCTCACATGTGTGGTTTGAACACCGTTTTCATATGCGGGCGCTACTCACGTATGCATTCATTTCTGCACGCTAGCTCGTCGGGATGGGGCGCGTTTAAAAAAAAAAAAAAATCTTATTTATTTTACCTTTTATTTTTTATTTTTACACTTTTCTTTAAAAAAAAAAAATGGTGTCACTTTTATTCCTATTACAAGGATGTAAACATCCCTTGTAATAGAAAGAAAGCATGACCTCAGATCTCAAAATTTACACTAAAATGCAATAAAAAAAAAAAAAGTAATTTAATTACTTGACCACTGGTGCTCTCACATTTTGAATGACAATTACTCAGTCATACAACACTGTACCCATATGAAATTTTTGTTCTTTTTTTCACACAAGTGGAACTTTCTTTTGGTGGTATTTAATCCCCACAGTTTTTTTTGTTTTTTGCGCTATAAAAGAAAAAAGACTGAAAATTCTGTAAAAAAAATGAATTTTTCTTTGTTTCTGTTATAAAATTGAGCAAATTAGTATTTTTTCTTCATAAATTTTGGCCAAAATTTATACTGCTACATATCTTTGGTAGAAATAAGTAAAAATTGGTGTATATTATAATGGTGTCAATATCTGAAAATTGATCACACCTAAAGTACTGACGGCCGATCTCATTTCTTGAGACCCTAACATGCCAGAAAAGTACAAATACCAAATGCAAATTAACCCTTTTTGGAAAGAAGACATTCCAATGTATTTAGTAAGAGGCATGGTGAATTTTTTGAAGTTGTAATTTTTTCCCACAATTCTTTGTAAAATCAAGATTATTTTTTCTTTTCTTTTTTTCACAAAATTGTCATGTTAGCAGGTTATTTCTCACACGGCATATGCTTACCACAAATTACACCCCACAACACATTCTGCTATTACTCCAGAGTACGGCGATATCACATGTGTGAGACTTTTAAACAGAGTGGCCACATACAGAGGCCCAACATGTAGGGAGCACCTTCAGGCGTTCTGGAGCACCCAGGCCAATTCTCTCCTTCATGTAAAAATCATTTATTTGCTAGAAAATTACATATAACCTCAAAACATTATATATATGTTTTTTTTTTAAGAAAAGACCCTAGAGAATACAAGGACAGTCGTTGTAACTTTTTATCTTGCATGGTATTTGCGCATAAATTTTTCTAACACATTTTTTTTGTGCTTTAAAAAAAATAAAAAAGGTAAAGTGAGCCCAATGTTTTTGCATAAAGTGAAAGTTGAAGTTACGTCGAGTAAATAGATACCTAACATGTCACCCTTCAAAATTGAAAAAGCTTGTGGAATGGCGCCAAACTTTGCTACTTGAAAATCCTTGTACAAGACAATTTAATTTTTTTTACTGGTTACATGCTTTGCATTAGAGGAGGTCTAGGGCCAATATTATTGCTCTTGCTATAACGTTCGCAGCGATATATCACATGTATGGTTTGAACACCGTTTTCATATGTGGGCGGGACTTACATATGCGTTCGCTTCTGCATGGGGACAGGGGCGCTTTAATTTTTTTGTTCATTTTACTTTATTTATTTTATTTTGACACTTTTTCCCAAAAATACATTTTTTGATCACTTTTACTCCTATTACAAGGAATGTAAACATCCCTTGTAATAGGAATATGGCATGACAGGTCCTCTTTACAGTGAGATATGGGGTCAATAAGACCCCACATCTCTCCTCTAGGCTGGGAAGCCTGAAAAAAAAAAAAAAAAAAAACAATCCTGTCTTCATTAATAGCGATGAGTCGGTAGAAGCACTGGAGGGTGGCGGGGGGGGGGGGGGATGTCCCCTCTCGCCTCCCGTAAGAGCGATCAAGTGGTGGAACAGGTGATATGATTGTTCTTATGGTGTAGGGAATTGCCAGCTGAAAAAGCTGATATCTGTATAATGCCTGTAGCCGCAGACATCATTCAGATATCCCCACACAAATTCAAGGACGTCATATGATGACCGGCAAATGGGAAGTGGTTAAAACACATTTTTTTTAATCACAAAGTTGCCCATTTATACAATATTTCTAACACGTAGCATGTACATACAAAAAATGACAAAATAGATACATTTTGTACACTTCAGATAAAGTTTGTACAAAAAAAGGTTAGCCATGTGAAGCCCTGAATTGCACCACACTGCCTGCCCCCTACCGCAGGCAGGAACAGAGAGATGCAGTACAGTGCTCCCTTAGCTCTGCGTTCCCTTGTGAAAGGGTGTACTCACACTGTGGGGTATATTAATGACGTACTCAATCCCATAGGAGCCACTCGAATTGTGCCCAGGTTCTTCCCCAGTGGATTGCCTCCGCAGCCAGGCACAAGATCTCACTTTTCCTCAATAACCAGTCTAGAGGGTGTTCTTTTATGTTGTTTTATTTTTATTTTTGGAGAACTTGGATGGGGTTGAGGGAATTGAGTGGGATACTCCAAAAACAGAAGTATGTACAATTTGAGGACAGTGAAATCCTTTCTGAAAACTTGAAGCAGAAGTTCTTGCATGTAGCAAACTTTGGTCTGTAATAGAAGCAGTTAATAGCAGTTGGTTGCCTACTTCCAAGCGAATCCTTTTATCCAGTGATACCAGACTAGATCTTTAGCAGATAGCCCCTATCACGTTAGGGTTGCCACCTTTTTCTTCAAGCCAAACCCGAACACTTTAGCAACCTGGAATACCTTCAGGTGCCCCAAGGAGAGTAGTAATGCAGTTTTCATAGCGTGCTGCAGCAAAATGTGGGTGTGACCAAATTGCTCTTGCTGACATCATCACCCTGTCCCCCAGTGATGCCGAACCTGTCCCCAGACAGCTGCCTGCAGATCCCTAATGGCAACAGATTTGTGTGTGACTATCTTGGTTATTGGGGAGCCACAGCCTGGTCTGAATAATTGGTGAATCCCAGACAGGTGGCAACCCTATATCGCGTACCTGGTAACAGAGCCTGATATGACGAGGAAGGCTTTTCTTACACCTCTCACTCAGGGCCCCTGATGGTGTATATAGGAGGCGCAGGAGTACAGAGTGGCATGAGTGCCTGTAAGTCTTGCTAGCAGCAGGGCAACTGTCCTTGCTGGGCAACTGAAGTAGTCAGAAGGCTCCAGTAAGCAAGCGAGTGGGTAGGCAGCAGGCTGACATGGGTGACAGCAGGCAGTTGAAATGGTTGCTGGTAGCAGATAGAAGGTCAACTGAAACAGCAGGGTGGTAGGCAGGTACCGATGACAGCAGGCAGAGTAGCAGGCTTAGGTAGGCTGTGTCATACACAAGCAAGATGGATCGTCTACAGGGCACAGGCAGCAGCGTTGTCAGGAAACAAGCCAGGTCTGGGACTGATCAGAGAAGCAGGAGCCAATGGAGCAGACAGAAGCTTAGGTCAGGGGACAAGCCAAGGTCAGTGCAGGCTGAGTTCAGAAAGGGGTCAATACAAGCCAGGTCCACAACTGGAATCGGGATACTAAAATCACAGGATACACAGGAAGCTGAAGACAAAACAGCACTGATCCTGAGCACTGGCCGAGTTTGGCACCAACATCTGTCACAGGTGTATGCGAGCACAAGAATGTGCAATGGCACGTGTGCGCGCAAGTATACGCATATGCATTAGCATGTTTTAGCGTGTGCACATACATCTGTCCATAGGAGTCATCTTGTCTATTGGCTAGCCTTTCCTTACAGCCCCCCCCAGTCAGCTCTCTGTAGCTTCAACATCAGAAATGAAAAATAATTGGCATGTGCGTATGTATTCACCCCATTTGTTATGAAGCCCTTAAAAAGAACTGGTGCAACCAATTACCTTCAGAAGTCACATAATTAGTGAAATGATATTCACCTGTGTGCAATCTAAAGCCTCATACACACGATCGGACTTTGTACAAACTTTCCTGTAGATTTTTATACCAAGGGCGTCGGCCGTGAACTTGTATTGCATACACACAGCAGGACTTTTTCAGCAAATCACGTGGTTTTTCTGCTCTTTACCGCCACCTTTGGTCAACTTCTGTATGGTTGTCTGATCTTTTGCATTGGTTCTGAGCATGCGTGTTTGTACTTTGTACAAAAGTCCTATGGTTTTCTGTACACACGATCAAACTTTGCTCCATCTAACTTTTGTTTCCGGAAAGTTTGTTCGCACAGCCAACAAAAGTCCGCTGAAAACCAAAAAAGTTTGTCCGATGGAGCATACACACGGTCAGATGTTGCCTTAAAACAGCTACTTTGTTGTCAAAAAGGCAGATCGTAAGTATGGGACTTAAGTGTCACATGATCGGTCATTACATATACAAACCTTTTTGAAAGGCCCCAGAGGCTGCAACACCGAAGAAAGGGGCACCACTAATCAAACACTGCCATGAAGACCAAAGGAACATTCCAAACAAGTAAGGGACAATGTTGTTGAGAAGTACAAGTCAGGGTTAGGTTATAAAAAAATATCCAAATATTTGATGATTCCTAGGATCACCATCAAATCTATCATAACCAAATGGAAAGAACATGGCATAACAGCAAACCTGCAAAAAACGGGTGCATACCAAAACTCATGGACCGGGCAAGAAAGGCATTAATCAGAGAGGCAGCACAGAGACCTAATGTAACCCTGGAGGAGCCGCAGAGTTCCACAACAGACTGGAGTATCTGGACGACATAGGACGACAATAAGCCAAAACTCCATAGAGTTGGGCTTTATGGGAGAGTGGCCAGAAGAAAGCCATTACTTTCAGCAAAAAACTAAATGGCACATTTTGAGTTTCTGAAAAGGCATGCAGGAGACTCCCAAAATGTATGAAGGAAGGTGCTCTGGTCTGATGAGACTAAAATTTTAATTTTTGGCCATCAAAGAAAACGCTATGTCTGGCGCAAACCCAACACATCACCCAAAGATCACCATCTCGCCAGTCAGGACTGGGAAACTGGTCAGAGTTGAGGGAAAGATGGATGATGCTAAATACAGGGATATTCTTGAGCAAAACCTGTACCACTCTGTGTGTGATTTGAGGTTAGCATGGAGGTTCACTTTTCAGCAAGACAAGTCAAAGCTCGGACCTCAATCCAATAGAAAATCTGTGGTCAGACTTAAAGTGGTTGTAAACCCATACAAACCACTTTGACCTACAGGTAAGCCTAGATTAAGGCTTACCTGTAGGTCCAAGAAATATCTCCTAAACCTATACGGTTTAGGAGATATTTGCCCGAAGACAGGCACCGCTGTCTACGGCGCATGCGCCGTAGACAGCGGCGCGCAGGCGCACTGAGCGTGGCATTTCCAACAATGGAGCTGCCGCGCGTGTCGGCTCCCGTGCGCATGCGCGGGAGTGACGTCATCGCGGCTTCCCCGAATGACAGCGGCGGAACTGCGAGACCCCACCGAGAAGATGGATGCGCTGGACTACAGGGGACAGCGGTGACATCGCTGGCTCCTGTGTCAGGTAAGTGACACATAATGGGCTACTATGCGATGCTGTGCTGTTCAAATGTTTTTCATTTATTTACAACAAAAAATACCGCATTTGGACACTAGATGGTGCTACGTATTATGGAAATTGCCTATGATACTTATTACCATCTAGTGGTCACATACGGTATTTTGCATTTTAAATCTTGGAAACACTTTTGACCAGCACAGAAAATGGCCTGTTGACATTCACTTTTTTGCCCCAGAACAAATGTACATGCACCTCCATTGGGAATTCTTTTGCAAAATTTTTTAGTATTATACTTATTTCCTATTTTTAATTGCATTGATGATATTAGGCAGCCCACCAGCTTCTCCCATCAGCTGCAGGTTAACAAGCCTTCTCAGCCTCCTAGCTGCTCCCAACTGCTGGGGCATAACCAGTCTGGCCAAATGCCCCCTTGCTGGATTGGTCCTTATTGCAGGCGGTGCATTGTGTAAACATCACCAGCCTGTGCCCATGTGCTTGTGATAGTGCTTAGCTTCCTGGCTTCCTAGGAATCGTGGCTTGTTCGTCCATATCTGCCAACCTTGACTTGGATTCCCTTGTTGCTGCCATCTGCCTTGAGGTTGGGCTATTCTTTCAGATTTCCCCCAGTATGATTTTGGATTGTGTACTGGATTTTGTATGCCTGCTATCTGCCCGCAGCCTCGGACTATTTACTGGATTACGCTTGGCTGCTTCCTGCCCTGACCTCTAAATCGTTCTCTTGATTACAAAACCACCTTCAGCCTTCCTAAACCACTACCACCTTCTGCACTATGGCTCCAACGCTCTTCCACAGTAACAATGACCCCTGCCTGACCTAGATTACGGGTACCCTTTCCTGTTCTCTTCTCTCTCTACTCAGTCACGGTGCCATCTGGCCAAAATTGTTAGTATGATCTGGGGGCAGCCAAGCTCTGAAAGGTCTGCTTGCTTTAAAGGAACGTGGGCTGCTAAAGACAGAAAAAACACTCGCCAGCTATAGTGCCTGACCTAGGCATCACACTGAGCGTCACCTTCTGTACGCATGACAGGGGCCGCTCTGAAAAGCAACCCACTGCAGATCGCTTTTTATAGGAAGAGCAAGTGTGAACATAGCCTAATGTTGTAGTATTCTAGGATACTGCCATCTAGTGGCCAAATGTATTTTCCATTTTAAATCAATGAAAAACATTTGACCAGCACAGTAAATAGCCTAACTGCATTTGTTTTGTTTTTTTCTCCACCCTCACAAAGCAAATGTACATGCATATTCACTGGGCAGATTGCTATGCATATATTTCATAATACCCCATGGAATCTGCCTGCTCAGTTTTTCCTGAAATGTCAGTTTCCAATACTTATTCTCAACTCCAGTTATTGATTCACATGATATGTTCTCCATACATATTTACCCTGAATGGAAATGATAGGAGAGGCTTTTTTTTTGGAAACATAGTAACACTTATTTTTATTACATTTTTTATTAAATTGCATAACACAACAACAAGAGAGGAGCAATTTGCTAGAAATCAGAGTTAAAGGACCACGCATTATCTAGAGTAGGACTATGCATTATCTTAAGTGCCCTTGTGGATTTTTATGTATTGCTCTGTACTGATATTGGTTAGTATAATGTGGTAGTATAAGTGACATACTTGTTAATGGGATTTATTGTAAATACTGTAGTTTAAAAAAAGTCTCTACACCACAAAACAGGATGGCCCCTGACTGCATACTACTGTACTGGAGCATTATCATCTGTTTTTAAAAAACATCTGATAGTTGTGGTTATAATCTTATTATATGGTGTCCAGGGAGTGTTTTACTATCTGGCACTGTCTTATTTATATTGCATGTATGAAATAAATGATTATATTTTTGATATGCATTTTTTGTGATATTTTGAGGGTTAAAACAGGTAGCGAGGAGGCGACATTACTTCACTGTGACTTTAACCACTTCACCTCCAAAATATTTACCCCCCTTCATGACCAGGTCATTTTTTGACAATTGCATGGTCATGCAATGTTGTACAGATAAGGCTTTATTTTGATGGCATTTGATCACATCTACGTTTTTTTTTTTTGCGCTATAAACAAAAAAAGTCTGACAATTCTGAAAAAAAAAGAAAAACTATTTTTTTTACTTTTTGCTATAAAACATCATACATACACAACTTTGCTTTGTGTACTGGTGCAAATCATTTGGTGGAGGGGCTTATAGTGTAGGGTTGTTTTTCAGGGGTTGGGCTTGGACCCCTAGTTCCAGTGAAGGGAGCTCTTAAGGCGTCAGCATATCAAGACATTTTGGACAATTTCATGCTACCAACTTTGTGGGAACGGTTTGGGGAATGGCCCTTTCCTGACTGTGCACAAAAAGATATTATCGCTTTTAGGAAAAACCCCTCCCCTGGGTGGAAACTTTGGGTAGGGCAAGCTTAGTCCTTTATAACCTAGGGTCAGAAGAGCTTGGGGCAGAAGATGGGAAAAAGTTGCCTACAGACTGCCATGATGTAAGGCTGCAGCTCACGGAAGTATACCCTTCCTAGTGGGTCCATTATAGCCCCATCAGAGAAACCATCTAATGGAACAAATTGGTTTTACATACGCTACCAATTGTGTTCCTTGCCACTCTATCGTTGGCTACTTGGTGTGTATGAAGTTATTCTGACTTTTGGTAGGCGTTCAATGTTGAGTTGGGATGCTGCCTAGGATGCTAATTGTTGTTTTTCTGTCTCCTGCTCTCTGTTGATGAACCATTCTTAAATGTCCTGACCTAACTATGTTTGCTGGTTTATGGTATGGCTTTAACCCTTTCCTGCCAGGCCCTGTGCTCCATTTTGTACACTCAGGTGGCCAGACCATTTCTGCATTTTTTCCTTTTCTTTTTTATTTTTCACTTACAGCTTTTAAAGTTTGTAAAAGACCCCCCAAACCATATATTTTCTGAAAGCACATGACCAGTAGAATAAAAACAAGGTGCTACTGATTTCTAAGGTCCCACAATGTTTGCGCGAATGTTTATCATAGCAATATTTTTACAAAAAGTCCACTAAAATCACGATTAGCAGATAAATACATACACAGTACATTTTAGAAAATGTCTACTAAAAATAAAAGCTTACCCTGTATTGAGTTAACAAATATTTATAACTTTTAAATTGCGCCATTTTGCGAAATGGTGAAAACTGACGCAAAAGTGTAAAAATACAAATTTCTCAAAAAATCTGAAGGTTTTAATTTTTCCCTTATAGCTTTAAGAATTTGTGGAAGACCCACAAAACCATATACCGTATATACTCGAGTATAAGCCGAGATTTTCAGCCTCTTTTTTGAGGCTGAAAGTGCCCCCTCGGCTTATACTCGAGTCACCGCTGTCTGACTGCTCGATCAGCGTATCGAGCAGACAGACGGCGGACATTAAAATTCAAAAGCCGCGCCTCCTTCTCCGCCTCCGCCTGTGATAGGCGGAACACTGAATTTCCCAGCAGTCAGTGTTCCGCCTATCACGGACATCCGCTCATTCTCATACTACGGACGACGATGAGAGGATGTCCGTGATAGGCGGAACACAGGCTGCTGGGAAATTGAGTGTTCCGCCTATCACAGGCGGAGGCGGAGGCGCGGCTTTTGAATTGTAGAATGGCCGCCGAGAAGAGCGGCGATCCATCGGCACGACACGGGACGGAGGAGGCACGGGACGGAGGAGGCACGGGACGGAGGAGGCACGGGACGGAGGAGGCACGGGACGGAGGAGGCTCGGGACGGAGGAGGCTTGGGACGGAGGCTCGGGACACAGGTAGGCTGGACACACACACAAGGCTGCACGGACACACACACAGGGATGGATGGATGGACACACACACACACACACACACACACACACACACACACACGGATGGATGGATGGATGGATGGACACACACACACACACACACACACACACACAGGGATGGATGGATGGATGGATGGATACACACACACACACACACACACACACACACACACACACAGGGATGGATGGATGGATGGACACACACACAGGGATGGATGGACGGACACACACACAGGGATGGATGGATGGACACACACACAGGGATGGATGGACGGACACACACACAGGGATGGACGGACACACAGGGATGGACAGCCATGTCTCACCCTCGGCTTATACACGAGTCAATAAGTTTTCCAGTTTTTTGGGGGTAAATTGGGGGCCTCGGCTTATATTCGGGTCGGCCTATACTCGAGTATATACGGTATTTTCTGAAAGCATATGACCTTCAGAATAAAAAGAAGGTGCTACGGATTTTTTAGACCCCCACTGTATTTGCACAAATATTTATCAAACCAATATATTCACAAAACAATACACTAAAACCATTATTAGCAGATAAAAACACAGCTAATTTTACAAAATTCCTACTAAATCCCTACTAAATATAAAAGCTTAACCTGTATGGAGTTAATAAATAACAAATATTTGTAATTTTTTTGCAAAATGGAGAAAATCAAACGTACCCAAAAATGTTTCAAAAAATCTGGAGGTTTTCATTTTTCACTTACAGCTTTTAGAGTTTGTAAAATACCCCCCAAACCATATATTTTCTGAAAGCATATGACCTCTAGAATAAAAAGGTGCTACTGATTTTTTAGGCCCCCGTGGCATTTGCGCAAATGTTTTCACTAAAATAATTAATAGTGCACATAAACACAACATAATTTCTGCTAAATTGCTACTAAAGCATCGTTGACATGTGGCATTCTAAATTGTACACCCATGGGGGTCCATGTTTACCTGCACAGGGATACACAGGTGTCCCATGCATGCCTGTACGGCAGGCCCATTTATGTCAATTGGGTTGCAACGGCTGCACAGGCATAGCTGCGGTTCCCAATCTGACATCCGTGTGGGTATAGGTGCATGACCCCAAACACAGACAGTGTGAGCGCAGGGACATGCATGTGGACCTACATGGATGCAAAATTGGGAGCAATGGCTCTGTTTGTACAGGTACTACATCCCAAATGACATCAATGGGACTGCGTGGACAGAAATGCATGGAACACCTGTGCATCCCCATAAAGCCTTAGGAACCTTTTCACACAAACAGACCGATCGGGTCTGCCTGTCCGTTTTTCAGGTGGATCCAATCAGACCACCCATTGTTCTCTATGGAGAGGCTGATATAAAAGGACATGTGTCAGTTTACACCTGCCCGCATCTGATCCAGTCCAGTCCTTTAAAAACAGACAGATGGAGATTGCATTCCCCATCCATCTAGCAGATCGGATGGCATCCGATACAAATGGACAGGCGGTCCATTTCCATCCAACTTCCCCATAGAGAACAGTGTCCGTGGCCGTGTCCGTGTCCGCTCTGCATCAGTGGAGCAGACACAGACCTGTGATCTGCCTTCTCAGCAGGGATCAGCAGACAGATCCCCTGCTGAGCAGGCAGATCTGCATGACAGAGACCACTCCATGTGAAAGGGATCTTATCAGGAGCTGGTCCATTAGGGGCGCTGGGGCGCCGCCCCCCTGCAGGGTGCCGGACTCATACGTGTGTATGAGTTTTTTTTAAATCCACATGATTACAGCCTGAGGCTCTAATTGGTTTGAAAAAGGTTGGGCTCGGGGCTCAGATCATTGCACCCCAATCTACCCACTTGTGGCAGTAGTAAATTAATATTTGCTATGTTTTTCCAGCTTCTCCCAAGGAACCTGAGGAGGGGTGAGTACAGGAGGGAGGGGGCATCACCGTGGAGAGGTGAGTGCGGGAGGATACCGTCACCATGGAGGGGTGAGTGCGGGGAGAGACCGTCACCGTGGAGGGGTGAGTGAGGGGTGGGGGAGACCGTCAACGTGGAGGAGTGAGCGCAGAAGGGGAAGGGGGGAAATACTATGCGGGCAGACCTGGGGTGAGTTGCCGTCCCCCATAAAAGTAGCTGGGTCTTACTATGTTTTTATTTGCGTTTTTTTACAGGTATATTTTGAAAAAATGTTGTGGGGCGTGGGGGGGGGGGGGGTGTTCTTTGGTGAGATATCAGAGGTCTAAACAGACCCCCATATCTCTTTTTTTGAGACAGAGAAAATCCTTTTCTCTGTAGCATTTTACTTGAATGAAATAAGGAATCTGGATAGAGATTCCATTCATTCATAAAATGACAGTCTGATACATTGTAACTCTCACAGTTACTATGTATCAGCTGTCAGTGGATATAGGAGCAATTGCTGTCTATATCCACTCTACTACAGGGGGAAGCTTGGTTAACACATGTTTATCAAGCTCCGACTTCACCCCCACGTGCACCGGTAACCCGCTGCGCTACCCAGCATGACAGATCACGGAGATCAGTGCAGGGAGAAGCTGCAGGCAGTGGGAGGGGAAGGAGGGGGAGGGGAAGGAGGGATGCCTCTGTGAGTGGGCATGGATCAGGTGTGGGGGCATTATGGGGGCGGGAGTAGAAGAGGAGGGATGCCGGCTTATCATGGTAGCTTCGGGGAGTGGGTTTGCTGGGGGGGGGGGGGTAATCAGTGCTGGGGGAAGAAGGGGGGTGAAGGGAATAAGAGAAGAGAGTGGGGGGCAGGTTTAGGTGGAAGTTAGTGGCAGGGGTGGAGAGGTAGGGGGTAGGGAAGCAGCAGGTTGGGTGGGGGGAAGGGGCGGTCACATTAGGGGTTATTAACTGTACAGTGGGTTGTAATCCGCTGATGTGAGTTTTAGAATTGCTCAGCAGAGTCTGGATCAGAGTTTATGGTCATTGAAGTGACCATGAGCTTATAGCAGAGGGAGAAATGAACTCCGTACGGCGTGTGGACTTGGCCACCTGCAGGAACTTCTGTAGGTCCGTACAGTGCACAAACCTGACAATGAAAGGGTTAAAGCTCTGGAAATGGAAAAAGTCCTGGGGGTTGCACATCTCAGCAAAACCCTATAAGAATGTGTATGACAACCTCAGCCCACGCTCCAAATAGGCCATGCCTCCAATGCGTTTCACTCCATCCATGGAGCTTAGTCAAGGTATGAGCTCTCTGTTTGTCTTTCTAGTTCTAGATGTGTGACGTGACTTTACTACACACTACAACTGTCCTGTCTGACCTTTGGTACACATCTGTGGCAATAGCAAACCATTAAGCTACCATAATTCAACATGTTTTTAGATTGTAAGCTCTAACGAGCAGGGCCCTCTGATTCCTCTTGTACCAAATTGTAATGTAACTGTATTATCTGCCCTCATGTTGTAAAGCACTGCGTAAACTGTTGCCGCTATATAAAATCTGTATAATAATAATAAATATTGTATAGACATGTGCACACTGAAATATTTTGTTTTCGGAATTTCGTTTTTGTCCAAAAAATACATTTATTTAGTTACTCCCGAAATTCGGTTTTATTTATTTTGTTTTGTTAAAAAATGCATTTGTCTGAAAATCCAAAATAATTAAGGTCGAATCTGTTATTGAAGGCTTATGGTGTCTGTCGAATGTTCTAAGAAGATTCGACGGAGCAGCTAAACTGTACGACGCTGCAATCGTACATTTCCGGATGAATGTTCCGCCTACAAGCTATAGTAGAATTCTAATATTGTATGACACTAGTAATAATTATATTTATTATTTTTACTAGTCAACCAACATTAGAATTCTTCTATAGTCTGTGGGCAGAGCATTTGACCATAAATGTCCGCTCGCGGTGACTGCTTCGTCGAATCTTCATGTCGAATCTTTTCTCTCTATGTCGAATAATCTTGGACTAATAAAGTTAGGTTGGGCACATTCAACCTTTTTTGCTGTTGTCTCTATAATGTCGAATCTTTTCTCTCTATGTCGAATCTTTTCTCTCTATGTTGAATCGTTTCTCTCTATGTTGAATCTTCTCTCTCTGTCAAATCTTTTCTCTCTATGTCGAACCTTTTCTGTCTATGTCGAATCTTTTCTCTCTAGGTCAAATCTTTTCTCCCTATGTTGAATCGTTTCTCTCTATGTTGAATCTTCTCTCTATGTCGAATCTTTTCTCTCTATGTCAAATCTTTTCTCTCTATGTAGAATCTTTTTTCTCTATGTAGAATCTTTTCTCTCTATGTAGAATAATCTTGGACTAATAGAGCTAAGGTTAGGCACATTTGATCACAAATTCGATGGACACAGATCGCTATTGTCAGCATCATGTCAAATCTCCTATCTATATCGAACTGTTGCAGCGAAAATGAAAATAAAGCATTTGTTTATGTTGGATATTTCAGTTTTCGGATTCTGCATGTTCATTATCGTTCATTAAAATGATAACGAAAATACCCGAAATTCGGAAGAAAATGCATTTGGACGAAAACGAATGCACATGTCTAATAATGTATGTCCCGTGGGCACCCAAATACTAGTGTACATAAAGCATTATAAAAAGACTGTCTGCTACAGATAAAGAGACATACTGAAGTTATCATAGGGGAACCAGCCCACGCCCTTCGACTTTTCTTTCCCTCCCTAATTGCTGAGTTACTGATTTGGAACAAGCATAACAGGTGTCCTGCTACGTCATTGGCTGCATGTTTGTTCTAGATCAGCGGCTTACAAAACAGTAATTCATGGATGAATATGACAGCCTTTGAATGTGCACCATCAAAAACAAGCCTGTGCTGCCACCTCTTTTATCCTGACACGTTCCCTTCTAATCAGTAGTTGTCACTATATGAAGTATTTATTTTAGGCTTGTCCAAGCATGAGAGAACCGTGTCCGTTAACATTATGTAAATGCACAGAGATATTACATGTTTTCTTAGCCAACGTTATTTTAGATGTTTTCACAGATTTCCACAAATGCATTTTTACAAGCACATTAATTCATTAGCCAAGTAAAGTCTTTGATTTATTGCTGGCCTCTGGTGTAACTAATCACATATTCATTGTTAATGAATTGCAATTAACCAAACAATACAGCAGTTTTAATTAAAGCAGTCTTGGCTTATCATGAAAAAGGATCTGGTGATTTTCTCCCAAGTGTTGCGATCTATTGTTTTAATTACCTAAGGGGGTGCAGTGGTTTGCATATATTATCTAGCTTAATTATTTATGGTCAGGACTACAACTGTTATTTGTATTAAGAACCTTTTGAAATGCTGCACATGATAATTTGGTATTCTGATTTTAAGCCACTAGGTGGGACTGTTGGCAGCTTTTTACATGTTTTTCAGTTTACTGTTATCTAAAAAAAAGGCTGCTCTTTACAGAGCTCAATAGCTCAAACGGCTAATTATGCAAGTGGGGTCCGAGCAACAACTAATCTCTCCACTTTCCTGTTTCTTAACCAGTTCCCACCTGGCCTATAGTAAAATGATGGCTGGGATAACAAGCCAGTGCGCGGGGGCAAGCAGTGCGGCGATTGGTGGTGTGGTGTGTCATTATAACACACCGCATCTCCGAACGTGGTAAAGAGCCTCTGACAGAGGCTCTTTACCATGTTATCAGCTGTGACCAATCACAGCTGACCACATCTTGAACCAAGAAGTTCCAGTAATCGGCTTTACTCGTTTCACGCTGACAGGGAGAGCTGATTGGCAAATCTCCTATCGGGGGGGGGGTGCACTCAAAATCACCACATTGATTATCAGTGCAGCCCCCATCAGAGGTGCCCACTGCCCACTACAATGCAAATCAGTGCCCATCAGCTGCCAGTCAGTGCCCACCCAAATTGCCAATCAGTGCCCATCAGTAACGCCTGTCAATGCCCTTCACAGATGCCCATCAGTAATTTCAGTACCTCCTCATCAGTGCCATCTACTAGTGCCCATCAGTATCGCCATCAGTGCCACCTTTTACTGCCCACCAGTGTCACCTATTAGTGCCGCATATCAGTGCCTCCTATCAGTGCCCCTCAATTCTACATATTAGTGTCTCCTCATCAGTGCCACCTCATCAGTGCCCATTAGTGCAGCCTCATCAGTGACTGTAAGTGAAGGAGAAAACAACATTTTATAACAGAAACAAAGAAAAACTTTTTTTTTCAAACATTTCAGTGTTTTTTAGTTTGTTTAGCAAAAAATAAAAAACCCAGTGGTCATCAAATACCACCAAAAGAATGCTCTATTTCTGGGAAGAAAATGATAAAAAATTTAGTTTGGGTACAGTGTTGTATGACCGTGCAATTGTCATTCAAAGTGTGACAGCACTGAAAGCTGAAAATTGTCCTGGGCAGGAAGGAGGGAAAGTGCCCGGTATTGAAGTGGTTAAAGTGTATTTAAAGGAGAAGTCCAGCCTGAGCTCATTTGGCTGAGCTTCTCCTATCACAATTCGTTTTGCACTCCTAGGACCCGTTTTCAGCAGAGAGCAGTCTGAAGTCCGCTCTCTGATGACATCACCATGATCAATCCAGGCACAGGATCCGCCAGGTGCCTGGACTGATGGCAGTCTCAGCCTCTCAGTGAGCCACTGAGGTGGCCGCTCCCCGCCCCTCCACAGCTCAGTGCTCCAGTGAGTGTAGAGGAGCAGAGAGGAGAGATGCTGATTGACAGTCAGCAGCTCTCTGCTCGGAGAGCTGAGAGAACCGAGCCATCAGTGGTGTTCTGTGGCTCGGATCTCAGTGAAAAAGTCGATGCAGCATCAGATTGATGCTGCATCCACCTAGATAAGTATGATTTGGCAAAAAGTAGGATTCCTATACTTTAAAACCAAGAACAACAATGTAAATGCATTTAGATGTGGTGGCTACATTTTCTTTCAGTAATCCATCAGTAACACACTTCCTGTACTAGGGTGACAATGTTCACTAACTGTACTCTATCCATGGAGGAGCAGCATTGTGTCACCCTAGGTTAGTGTAAGGACTACTGACATCTCCTCACCTCCCCCCGTGTTTTCTAGCTCACAGAAGAAAAAATGGGATGGCTGATAATATTATTTGAAATTTCAATTCAGCACACAGGATGTTACAAGGACTTTGTGGAAATGTCAACAGAAATCATTCTGTACTTGCAAGCCTGACCAAAGAGAACAAATACAGCCACCACATCTAAGGACTGGTAAGGTGCAATTTATTTATTTTTTTAGCTTTGGGTTTATCTTTAGAAAACCTATTTTAATCTGTAAATCTTTTTATCATGAATGGGATGTGCCCTATATTAAATGTTTACTTGCAAACATTTTTTAGATACAATTTTCCCAAAATCAATATTATGCCAAATGGATTGTCTATTTAAATCAACTAAATACATTTTAGGTGCATCAAAAAGCATCATAAAGCTGTTCAGTGTTTTACAGTTCACAGTAAAACCTCGGAGTGCGAGTAAGGCCGCGTACACACGCGCGGACTGTTCGCCCAACCTTGTTCGTCAAACAGTTTCGGCAAACAGTCCGCTCAAAATTAGCATGGACGGACATGGCCACACACGACGAACGAACAGTTTGCTGAAACCGTGCGCGATGACGTGAACGGCACGTACGACGGGACGAAAAATACGACGTCCTATACACTGCATTATAACTTTCGGCGTGTAAATCCTTTCTGAGCATGCGCGGAACTTAGTTTGACGAACAAGCCTACACACGGGCGGACTGTTCGCTGAAACAAGGTTTCAGCGGACAGTTTTTCGGAAATTCCGTAAAACCTTGTTCGTCAAACTGTCCGCTGAAACTGTCCGCTGAAAGCCCACACACGAGCGGACTGTCCGCCCAAACACTGTTCAGCGGACAAAGTTGGGCGAACAGTCCGCGCGTGTGTACGCGGCCTAACGCGGTTTACAAAGCGTTTTACAATACAACGTTTTTTTTTTTTTTTAATCCTGACTTGATTTGCGAAAGTTGTCTCGCAAGACGAGGAGGATTCAAGCCTCTGCGGTGTGCAGAGGTGCGAGGGCGAGGAACTTGACTGGCCTGCACAGTCCTGACCTCAACCCGCTAGAACACCTTTTAGATGAATTAGAGCGGAGACTGCGAGCCAGGTCTTCTTGTCCAATATCAATGCCTGACCTCACAAATGCGCTTCTGGGAGAATGGTCAACCATTTCCATAAACACATTATTAAACCTTGTGGACAGTCTTCCCAGAAGAGTTGAAGCTGTTATAGCTGCAAAGGGTGGCCCAACTCAATATTGAACCCTACAGACTAAGCCCTTGTACGCACGGTTGGACATTCCGACGCAAAATGTCAGATCGGACCGTGTTGTCGGATAATCCGACTGTGTGTGGTCTCCATCGGACTGTTTCTGTCGGAATATCCGACGGACCAAGTTTTCCAGCTTGGCTATAAAATTTTCCGACAACATGATCCGATCGGACCTTGTCCGATCATGTGTAGAGAATTCCGATCGGACAAAGTGCCACGCATGCTCAGATCAAATTCCTACACCAAAGCTATTGGCTACTAGCCTGAACGTAGTCCCGTCGTAACGAAATAACGTCACCACGTTCTGAACGATCGGATTTTCCGACAACTTTGTCCAACCGTGTGTATGTAACAGTTTCGGACAAAATCCGTCGGACAAAATCCGACGGATTTGGTTGTCGGAATGTCTGACCATGTGTACAAGGGCTAAGACTGGGATGCCATTAAATTTAATTTGCATGTAAAGGCAGGCGTCTCAATACTTTTGAAAATATAGTGTAAACTTACATGATCCCATCCTCCCCTCACAAGACCAGTTTCTGCACCCCGACGCTCTAGAAATCTGTCCCTGACATCATTAAGCCCAGAAAAGACTCCATATAGATGTGGATGTGAGGATGCCCACATTGCAAGGGAAAACTTTTTTTTTTTTTTGCCTGGAGTTGAACTTTAAGGCCTCTTTCGCATTGTTGAGCTGTGGTTTAACCAGCCACTGAAAGCCAAAATACAGGCAGAGGAGGCTATTCTCATGCCACAGCCACAATGCTTTGCATTGCACCATAGCACATTTAATATGGCATGAGAAGATCGCACGACCTGTCAAACTCACCCTTTCAAGTCAATAGGACTGCACCACAATCATGAACCAAACACTCTGTGGTTGTGGAACACAGTTGACTTAGTGAATTGCCATTCGGCAAAAAAAAACAAAAACATGCATTCAGGAGGTGGAAGGATCTCCTCCTAATTGCCTTACAGCAGGGGTGCCCAACCTTTTGAAGAGCAAGGGCCACTTGAGCGACTTGGTAACCGGTTGCGGGCCACAATGAGTGGAGCAGGTGAATGGCATGTCTGTGTCCACTCTGCATTTGTAGAGCGGACACAGACGCAGCCCACGATACTTTTTGGCAGATCGTATTGGAGGTAGAACACAAGTCGGTTTATGTCTGACACTACTTAGAGGTGAATGGAGGGTCCAATTGGTCGGACTGTTGGGCTGACCGTGTGAAAAGGGTCCAAGGCTGCTTTCACACTGATGTGCTGCGGTTTACCCGCACCATGTGTGCAATGCAGTGTACCTTTGGCTTTCCTGCAGTTTGCAATAGACTTCTATTATATTCTGCAGGTTTGGTGCACTTTCAGAAAGCTCACCAAACTCACAGGTAATAATAAAAGTCTATGGCTCAGTGCAAGTAACCTGCAGGTAAACTGCTCTGCACCTGCGGATCAGTTTGAAAGCAGCCCAGTACCCACTGCAGAAAAGATATGCCTATATGTACTCTGTGATTTTAGTAATAAACTGACCTTTAATAACAGTATTCTTTCTATTCTATCCCAGAGCAGGAGGTCGCGGGCCACATAAGAGGGCTCCACGGGCCACATGTGGCCCCCGGCCACTGGTTGAGCACCCCTGCCTTACAGTGACTCCTTAATAACAACTGCTAGTGGGAACCTAGCCTGTGTCAGTATTATTGCCTAAAAAACATATCAGACCCAATTTAAAAACAGACAGGTTACACTTAGCTAGGGTGTCCACGTGTCCTGGATTTCCCGGGATTGTCCCGCAATTGCCATCTCTGTTCCTGGTCCTTGGCAAATTGAGGTCATAGTCAGCACCAACTAACTAGCAATTGCATTTCTCTACACTCTGGGAACTGATTGCTAGGGCCAGCCCGGCCCACCTGGCATCCAGCAACCAGTGACATCAAAGATTATCAATTTCTCAGACAGTGAGGCAGGGAACAAGGCCTGCACTTAGTGCTGCACTACTGTCTCCACCCTCCTCAGCACCTCCTCCCTCTCCAGCGCCCAGCAGCAAGCAGCAGGGACTGGCGTGATCTTCACTCTCCAGGCAGTGTCTCCTCCCCACCCCCTCCTTTCTCGGCACCTGCGGCCCGGCGCCCAGCAGCATGCAGAGGGAGTGACAGCCGCAGGGGGACTGGTCATCTGGTGTCTGTTCTGTGTGCTGCTGCTGGATCAGATCGATGGCTGCCTGAGTGCCTGACTTCTTCTTCTTTCACCCACAGCCGACTCACTATCTGAGGAACCACTCAGAGTCACCAGAGGGAATACTGGATTTGGAAGGTGAGGGAAAAAAGTAATGAAGAAGAAGAAGCAGGTGACAGTCACACAAGTGGACACTGGACAGTAATGAAGGAGACACAGGGGAACATGGGTGGCAAGTGACACAGCTGTGGGAGGCAAGTGGCATACTGCATCTGGTGGCAAGCCATGGGTGGCAAACTGCACATGATGGCAAGCTATGGGTGGCAAGTCGCACACTGCATCTGGTGGCAAGTGGTACACAGAATCTGGTGGCAGACTATGGGTGGCAAGTGGCACACTACAACTGGTGTCATGATACGGGTGGCAAGTGGCACACTGCATCTGGTGGCAGGATACAGATGGCAAGTGGCACACTGTATTTGGTGGCAGGCTATGGGTGGCAAGTAACACACTGCATCAGGAATAAGGGTGGCAAGGGCAGCACAGTGGTGTAGTGGTTAGCACTCTCACCTAGCAGTAAGAAGCGTCGCTGGTTCAAATCCCAACCACGACACTACCTGCCTGGAGTTTGCATGTTCTCCCTGTGCCTGCGTGGGTTTCCTCCCACAATCCAAAGACATGCAGGTAGGTTAATTGGCTTCTGTCCAAAATTGGCCCTAGTATATGAATGGGGACCTTGGATTGAGGGTAGGGACCAATAAGAGGGTGCAATGTACAGGGATAGGGACAATTGTAGACACTCACTCAGGTTGAACTGGATGGACAGGTGTCTTTATTCAACCTTACTAACTATGAAACTATGAAAATATGAAGTAACACACTGCATCTGGAATGTGGGTGGCAAGTAGCACACTGCAACTGGTGGCAGGCTATAGGTGGCAAGTGGCACACTGCATCTGGTGGCAGGCTATGGGTGGCAAGTGGCACACTGCATCTGGTGACAAGCTACGGGTGGCAAGTGGCAGACTGCATCTGGTGGCAGGCCACAGGTGGCAAATGACACACTGTTTATGGTGGCAGGCTGTGGGTGTCAAGTAGCATACTGCATCTGGTGAAAGGGGGATTGTGATATGGGTTGTTTTTCAGGGGTTGGGCTTGCCCCTCCTTAGTTCCAGTAAGGGAACTCTTAAGGCTTTAGCAAATCAAGATATTTTGGACAATTTCATGCTCCCAACTTTGTGGCATTTTGGAATGGCTCCTTCATTTTCCAAAATGACTGCGCACTAGTGCACAAAAAAGGTCCATAAAGACATGGATGAGCGAGTTTGGGGTGAAGGAACTTGACTGGCCTGCACAGTCCTAACCTCAACCTGATAGAAAATCTTTGGGATGAATTAGAGTGGAGAATGTGAGTCAGGCCTTCTTGTCCAACATCAGTGCCTGACCTCACAAATGCTCTTCTGGAAGAATGGTCAAACACTCCCATAGACACACTCCTAAACCATGTGGACAGCCTTCCCAGAAGAGTTGAAGCAGTTGTAGCTGCAAAGGGTGGGCCAACTCAATATTGAACCCTACGGACTAAGACTGGAATGCCATTAAAGTACATGTGCATGTAAAGACAGGTGTCCCAACACTTTTGGAAATATAGTGTATATTGAATACAAGTACCTTCTCCATGTTATTTGTGACCAATTTCCCATGATCATATTTATTAGGGTCTATGTGCTCTGTTGTTACTTTTTCTTTTACAATTGATAATGTATTTTAACAGCCCTGATTGTACTTTGTATCTCTTGTTGCATTTTTTGTAATTCTGAAATGCTGACAATGTCCCTTCTAATTTTTATTTTTCAAAATGGCTGTTTTTTCTCTCATTTATTTGCTTTTGTTGCACTAGAATTTAGCCATATAGGTTTGCAATGTGTTCTTGTTGTCCCTCGGGCCCAGGCAACATATGTGGACCTGCGGTTTGTATCCTTAGGTTGCTCAGTGGACATTCATTATTAAAAAAAAGTTAACTGCTCATATGTTTTCTTGCCCGTGTATTGATGTCTGATATGTTGCACCCCTGCGTGGGTGAATGGTTGTTACACTGGTATGCCTTCTTTTTCTTTTTTTTACAATTATCATACCAGAAATTTTGTTCTTTTTATTTTTCTTACTCATGGGAATACACCTGTAAATTCAGTTGTGTTGTATGTCCTTAAAACCTTCTCAATTGTTCTTCTTTAAGAATATTTCTTCTCATTCAATATCATACAGTAAGGAGCACAGCTTATTGAAATCTAGAGTTCTTGTGATACCAGCATGCCTCTTTCCTGTAAACTATCACAATTGCCTAAGCTGTTTCTAATTTGCACATATGTAATGAGGTCTGTGTTTTTGACATTGATAGTTCTAATAGGGCATTTTTTCTTTCTTTTTGGGGCTTTCACATTCTGATCCATGAAACAGCCCTACAATAAGTAAAAAAATAGGAAGACAAGCCTTTGTTGAGCATGTGGTTCCATTTGCCCAATCAATATCTGGATATTTAAAGGTTGAACATAAAAATAATAACATTGCCCTGTTTCCCATGCATTTCTGTCTGTAAAATGAGTTGAATCTCTTCCTCCTCATTAGGGGGACTATAACATACTTTCAGAATCAATTTACTATTTGATACACTCATGTGCATTCATGTGAAGCTCCAACCATAATGACTTTGCACCCTCACAACTCACGTTAGTAATATGCTCTCTTATTCACTGTCAGATCGCTTTTGACTTGCATACTCCACCTTTTCTACCAATCCTATCACTTTGATAAAGAGTGTACCCTTGGATATTAGCAGCCTGGTCATGTGAGCTGCCCAACTAGAATTCCTATACTTCAATGAAATGGAAATCCTCCTGGAATAACTGTGTTTACTATTTTATTATTGCTCACACTTGAATTACAGTTTGTGTATGCAACTCTTCCTGTATTTGTCTTAGATAATGCAGTTTCCCCATGGTATAGTTTTGGCTCTACTTCCACTCCTTTCTAACCAACTCTTTATCCAGTGCCCACTTTGACCCTATGCTCTCTATATTGCATTTTCTTGTCTGACCCCCCCCGCCGCCTCATCTGTGCCCACCCATGCCACAAGCCAGTGCCCGCCAGTGCCACCTGCCAGTGAATATCAGTGCCACCAATCAGTGCCCATCAGTGGCACCTATCAATGGCCACCAGTGCCACCAATCAGTGCCTCATCGTCATCAATATTTTCTTTTTCTGTGAGTACCGGTCAGGGCTGGGCTCAGCCCTTCCTTCTCTGAGCTGGCCGCTCAGCTGTCAGCAAATTGTCAACTCCTATCTCTCCAGAGTGACTCACCTGTTGATGATATCCTGCTCGTCAGTCCTGCTTACTTAAGCCATCCAGCCCAGATGATCTCTGCCTTCACCTTGGTCACATCTCTAGAGACAGCATCCTGTGTTCCTGTTAAAGACTTGCTTGGCTGACATTCCTCCTGGCTTCAGATCCTGTTTGCTGTTCTACTACGCTCATCTCTGGCTCCCTGACGTTTTGGCTTGTCTGACTATTCATTCCAGGTCCTGAACTCTGGCTGTTTTGACTATGTTTACTCTGTTTACCTTTTTTTATTATTATTAAATAAGTGAGATTTAACTGTACTTCTGTCTCAGCCTGATTCATGGTTTCTCACAGTACCATGACTGGGATAGGAAGTGAGGGCAATACTCCCTTGTAAGAACACAGAAAACAAAAAAATTGTCACACTCTTAAAAACAAAAAACAAAAAGAGCTGTTGCTGGATATTAGTTTAAAGCTGAAGTTTAGTGTAGTATTATATTTTAAAATAAATCCATCAGGTTTTCATAAAAAAATCTTCTTTTAGACTAATGCCGTGTACAAACGACCGGACTTTCCGGCAGACTAGGTCCGACAGTCTTCCGACTGACTTTTCAGCGGAGTTCTGATGGACTTTCCGAACGAACGGACTTGGCCACACACTATCACACCAAAGTCCTCCAGATTCGAACGTGATGACGTACGACTGGACCAGAATAAGGAAGTTCATAGCTAGTAGCCAAAGCTGCCCAGTTTTTGTCCGTCGGACTAGCATACAGGCGAATGGATTTTTCGACCAGACTCGAGTCAGTCAGAAAGATTTGAAACATGTTCTAAATCTAAAGTCCGTCTGATTTTTCGACAGCAAAGGTCTGACACACAATCGAATTGTCCAGCGAATTCATTCCATCCTTTGCTGTCAAAGTCCGGTCGTGTGTACACGGCATTAGTGATGTCATCACTGGGTTTCTGTGCTTCTGTTTGCAGGGCAGGCAAATCATTTGCAGGGTCATTTGAGGATAACCTCCTGAAAACATTACATCACCCTGCCTCAGTACTCCTCTTAAGAGCTCTCAGCCCTAATGAAAACAGTGGGTTGGCTCTTGAGAGGAGTTATGCAACAATATACAAGTATCTCACAAAAGTGACTACATAACTCACATTTTTGTAAATATTTTATTATATCTTTTCATGTGACAACACTGAAGAAATTACACTTTGCTACAATGTAAAGTAATGAGTGTACACAGTGGCGTCACTAGGGTTGGTGTCACCCGGTGCAAAAAAAAAAATGGTGTCACCCCCCCACCAACTATAGTCCCCCCTCAGTACAGACCCCCCTCCACTAACTATAGACCCCCCTCCCTCAGTATAAACCCCCCCTTAGTACAGACACCTCTTCAGTACAGACACCCCCACCTCAGTGCAGACCCCTCCATCAGTACAGACACCCCCACCTTAGTGCAGACACCCCCACCTCAGTGCAGACCCCTCCAGCATTACAGACGCCCCCCTCAGTACAGACACCCCCCCTCAGTACAGACACCCCCCCTCAGTACAGACACCCTCAGTACAGACACCCCCCTGGGTGCAGACACCCCCAGTCCCGGCCCCCCAGTACAGACACCCCCAGCAGTACAGACAACCCCCTCAGTACAGACACCCTCCTCCCTGCACACCCCCGTCCAGACACCTTCCCAGTGCAGACCCCCCAGTACAGACATCCCCAAGTACAGACACCCCCCTCCGTGCAGACCCCCCTCCAGTGCAGACCCCCCAGTAGTACAGACACCCACCTTACATACCTCAGAACAGCAGATACACACAGCGGTGTGTATCCCTCCAGCTCGGGCTCCTCCTCCTCTGTGGATGCAAACAGAGGAGGGGAAGGTGGCTTTGTTCCTTTCCGCTGAGAGACACAGCAGCGGTGCAAGACACAGGGCAGCGGGCGGTGCCGCTACCCACTGGTGTCACCCCTCTGGCGGGTGTCACCCAGGTGCGGCCCGCACCCCCCCCGCACCCGCCTAGCAACGCCACTGAGTGTACAGCTTATATAAGTGTAAATTTGCTGTCTCCTCAAAATAACTCATCACACAGCCATTAATGTCTAAACCGCTGGCAACAGAAGTACAACCCTAAGTGAAAATGTCCAAATTGGGCCCAAAGTGTCAATATTTTGGGACGTCACACTTCATACAACGTAATTATTGAAGTTTGCAGTTCACAGGGTACAACTGGGGTAAACATGTTTCGGAGGGGGCGGAGGGGTGCACCCCCCTTCATCAGGGCTGAGGTGGCAGATGTATTACCAACGGGCCTGGAACTGCAATTCAGCTGTTACCAGAGCTCTCTGAGGTAGAAGAATGTAGAACAGAGCCAGCCAAAGACTTTCTGCATCCTCACAAGAGCTCCGGCAGTAACAACTCCCCTCCAGTTCCAGACCAGTTGTTCATTCATCTGCCACCTCAGCCCTGAAGAAGGGGGTGCTTTTCCGACGAAATGCCTTGGCTCCAGCAAATGAGGCACACTCTGTTTGAGTTTATGAAGCTACTAAAGCCAGGGCCGTCTTTAATATTGATTGGACCCTGGGCAAAAATGCTCTTAGGGCCCCCCTCCCCACATGCAATTTCGCTCTCCACCTTCTCTGAGACATACAATAAATTGCAGCTAGACTTAAAATCAGTTTACTGCATCAGATCAGGCAGCGATTGGTTGCCAGAGGTTACAGCATATCATTACTGCTTACTGACTGGTTGCTAGAGGTTACAGCACTCCTTAAGGCTCACTGATTAGTTGCTAGAGGTTACAGCACATTTCTGCTTGTTGATTGGCTGCTAGAGATTGCTGTACAGTAATACTGCTCACTGGTTGCTATAGGGTACAGCACATCTTCTCCTCACTGCAGGGGGGCATGATATACCTATGAATGCTGCCTTTATTTACATATCAATGCAGTTGGCCTCAGCTATTTACATATGCATGTCACTGCTATTTACATATGATTGCCAGTATTTACATGTAAACACAGGTCTGCAGGTGAGTCATCTGTACACAACAATAGGGCAGAGCTGGGCAGCATTAGTAGCAGCACAGGACTAAAACTTCAAGGGGCAAGGGAATGTAAACTGGGATAGTTGGCAAGTATGAGGCAGCTGCTTTGGGCCCCACAACAATGACAGGGCCCAGGGCAGCTGCCCCTTTTGCCCTGCCTTAAAGACGGCCCTGACTAAAGCACATGGTAAGAAGCTTACAATGTGAAGTAAAATCAGAGTGAGCAGTTTCAGTAATGAAGAGAAGCCTGTACAACTGTGCAAAACTGAGGGTATGGGTGGAGTTTAGCCTAAAGTCCTAAGTGGTCTTGGACCTATGCATGACCCATATATACACAGTCTGCAGATAATTTTGTTACGCATAAATGAGAATCTCGGCGCTATTAAATAACTGTTTGTACATAGAATATCACTGCTTTATCAATTAGAATTTTTTTTATCTCCATTTTGATGCTGAAAAGTTTTTCTAAATATAATTTGCATTCCATATGCCACAATCACAGTTCAGGGCCCTTGTGTGATTAAGTTCAATGTGAATCTTTAGAGATGTGATGAAATGCCCCAGGGATCTTGCAAAGAATCTTGACAATAATTACCACAAATCTGCATAAGCTTTAATTCACACCTTTCAGTGAGCTTGGCTCAGAAGAAAAGGCAATGTATAGCTATGGGGAATGGAGATTACGAGGCTTTCTGCTTTATTTACAATTGTAATACTGTTTTGTTGCAAATGAGGTAACAGGAGGAAAGAGGAATTGATTCTTGGACCACACTTGCCACTTTCAGCCTCTTGTGTGCTCAGACGATGTTTCCCCGTTCATTACGCTTAAACAGATTTACCTTTCTCTTGCTGAGGGGCTGGGGAAGTGATAAGAACTTGCATAAATGAAAGGGTAATAGTTCCTGTTGACCACCATACTGTACATATTACACAACTGCCATGTGATTTGGCATTAAATTAAGAGCCAGCAGACCCCCCCCCCCCCAAGTCATCCCATCTTGAGGTAAGAAGTCTACTAGCCGAGTAGGTTAGATGCTCTGGTCTTATCGCTGAGAGAGTACTACCTTTGGTGTCTACTGAGCGGCTGTATTAACCATAATTGCTCATCTAGGCCAGTGCCATGGCATCAGGGTAAGAGGGCAGTCCAAGGTAAGAAGTCTACTAGTTTTATCAGTGAAATAAGAGTTCCATTAGTTGTGTCTGCTGAGTGGTTGTATTAACCTTAATGGCACTTGTGGACCAGGGCATTGAGGTAAGAGAGGGCAGTCCTAGGTAAGAAGTCTACTGGTCTTATCATTGTAGGATCCCCTAGCTAGTGTGTTAGAGTGCTAGATTTTTTGTTGTTAGTGTAGGTAAAATGTTCAGGCTTGGCTGGCAACATCTCTGATAGCTCCCCCTACTTCTAGAAACTTGGAGAAGATTCTAGAAGAATGGGAGTGGAGGTGAGGAGATGCTGCCTGGAGTATTCATGAGGGCCCTGACCAATCCCCAACAGATGGATTGGCAGGGGTCAGCCCCTATCCAAATGCTCAGTGTCACCCTAGGTGGGGAAGTGGAGTTCAGATGGAGTGTTAGGAGGCTGCCGGAGATAGGAAGGAAGACAGCCAGGTGAGCTGGTGAGTGTTACAGTTGGGGGGGGGGGGAGGACTGAGAGGCAGCCTGAGGGGACTGGATGAGATCAGTCTGAGATGGATGCAGAGTCAGTCCGGGAGGTGCTACTGGGATCAGTAGCCACAGAAGGACAGCTGGGCACTATGAACTGCGACCCCTGCCTGTATAGGGCATGTTCTACTATTCTAACAGTGCCAGCTGGTCCTGGGAGTTGTAGTGCTTCAAGCAAGTGTTGTTTGGAAGCTGGAGAGTGTAAATAGCTGTACAGAAGACGTCCCTGAAACATTCTACTAAACTCAAATGTGGGCATCACCCCTTTCCCCATCCAAGTTTAATCCCTCAATAAAAATACAAAACAAAGCACAAGACTGTTCCTTACCTCAAGTGTGCCATGAAAATGCATTGTGCCTGGCTGTGCAGGGTGGGGCATCACTTTCTACTTGTGGCTCCTTAGAAACTGTGCTACATCAGTGAAAGAAGAGTTCCATCGGTTGTGTCTTCTGAGTGGCTGTATTAACCATATTGGCACTTGTGGGCCAGTGCCAGGGCATCAGGGTAAGAGAGGGCAGTCCAAGGTATAACATTTACTGGTTTTATCACTGTAAGAAGTGGTGTCCACTGAGTGGCACTGAGCCAGTGCCATTGCATCAGGGTAGGTGAGAGCAGCCCCGAGCCTCTTAGAAATTAAACACTTTTTGCAGGGGACTGTTGTCCTTTGGTGTCATGCTTTGTGAAGACTTCTGGTAGTAGCTATAAGCCAGTTATCATGTTCGCAAGATGCAGAATGTGAAATTGTCAGTTTTACAAAATTGCATCCATAGAAAGATTTTATACTTTAAGCTGTATGTTGTTTTCAAACAAAATTAGAGTATCCTCTTTGGTGTGAATGTTCTTAGTTGGCCATGGTTAGAGACTGTCACTGAGGAGAAGGTGGAACATTTACAACAAAGAATAGTAACATGTGCTACTGCCACATAAAATCTGTTCAATTCCCCTTGAATCAGCATAATTCACATATTAATTCTTTCACTTTCTTTTTTTCTGTACCACTTTATTTAAATATTTTTACATTTTTTTTTTATTCTTTTTTTTTTAAATTAATTAATAAATTAATTAATAAAAAAAAATTAATTAATTATTCTTTTTTTTTTAATTAATATTTCCACACTTGTACAACACAATTTTGAAGATTTTGATGATGGGGAAGTGTTCAACATGTTTCCTAGATAATAGACCTGCTTCATTTGGAAAGACATGGAAGACATACTGTATATATTATTAAAATCTGAATTAAACAAAAATTATTTTAAATTTAGAAAATTATTGGAAAGAAAGTCCAAGTTTTTTTGCACATTTAAATACTTTGAGAAGTATTTTGAAAGAAATGAAAACCCACAGGTTCTAAATGTGAATCTTTCCAAATGTCAACAATGTCAACAAAGCCTTGAGTTTAAAGCCCTGTGGGAGGCTACAATACAGAAGTATACTCAGAACATGAGGAGAATTTTAATAGGTCATTATAGGAAATAACTTTTTAATTTACACAACAAAATGTAATTGCTTTGTGCACCGAATGCTAGCTTCTCTAGTCCTCCTAATTTTGCTGTGAAAGAGAGAGAACTAGAAACAGCGTGAAAGGTATATTAATGATATCATCAGGAAAAAATATAGGAATTCATTATACAGTGAGTTGTCTTTCTGTGGAAGCAAGGCATACAAATGGAATACAACACTTAGGCCGCGTACACACGGGCGGACTGTTCGCCCAACTTAGTCCACTGAACAGTGTTTCAGCGGACAGTCCGCTCGTGTGTGGGCTTCAGCGGACAGTTTCAGCGGACAGTCTGATGAACAAAGTTTTTCGGAATTTCCGTAAGACAGTCCGCTGAAACTTGGTTTCAGCGGACAGTCCGCTCGTGTGTAGGCTTGTTCGACAAACTAAGTTTCGCGCATGCTCAGAAAGGATTTACACGGCGAAGGTTGCATTGCAGTGTATTGGACGTCGAATTTCTCGTCCCGTCGTACGTGCCGTTCACGTCATCGCGCACGCTTTCAGCGGACTGTTCGTTCATCGTGTGTGGTCAAGTCCGTTCATGCAAATTTTGAGCGGACTGTTTGTCGGATTGTTTGACGAACAAAGTTGGGCGAACAGTCCGCCCGTGTGTACGCGGCCTAAGTATCATAATCATGCCTATTTGGCTAATCTGACCATAGCAAACATTGGTGAGGACAAGGTCCTTCACCACCCCAGCTAAGAATGCCAATGTGGGTCCCCCCATGAGCTGTTAGCTACTTAAGCAACAAAGGTTACCCCTGTAACCCCTTCAAGTGTCCAAGGTGTCCATTAGGGATGGGTGAAAGGTTCGGCCCAAGCATGAGTTTTGGCCGAACATTGGCTGCTCGCACATTCGTCAAACAACCAAATTATCAGGGCGTTCGACTGTTCGGCCCTCCGAAGGACCACAATGCACTGCACCGCCACACAATGCATTGAAAGCCCTGATTGGCTGAAGCAATGAAAGCTTTACCCAATCAGGGCATAGAGCCCTGTCAGAGCCAAGATTGGATGGTGTCATAATGATTCTATCCAATCATGGCTCAATGGTGTTAGTCCCACCCTACACTATAAAAGTATTCTTTCAATAGCGGCCATTTTAAGTGTGATATCGGCATGGAGAGAGCTAGAACAGGGCTTTGTTCAGTGCTATTAGACAGTTATGCCACATACAGAGGATCGGAATTTCTGACAACCAAACAGTGGATTTATTTACGACGGATGTTGGCTGAAACTTGTCTTGCATACACACAGTCACACAAATGTTTTCGGAAATTCCGATCGGCAAGAACGCGCTGACGTACAACACATACGACAGGGCTAGAAAAAGAAAGTTCAATAGCCAGTTCAATGTCCAATGGAGCCTACACAATTGAAAGTTGAAATTTCCGACAACAAGCCCACATCGAACATTTGTTGTTGGAAATTCTGATCGTGTGTATGTGGCATAAGTGTGCTATTCTGATACTATTGTCAGTATAGAATATCAGTTTGTGGGAATTTAAGTATAGTTCAGTGTGAGTGTAGTGCGACCACCGTTCATCTTTACATTAGTGTGAATGTAGGGATAGTTCAGTCAGTGTGAGTGTAGTGACTGTTTAACACAGTATATTTCATTGCGTTACTGTGAGTTTAACGCCGCGTATTTCATTGCGCTACTGCGAGCTTAACATTGTATATTTCAGTGCATTACGTGCCGTTTAATGCAGTGCAATTCTGTGTGTTACTGCATACTTCATGCAGTATAGTTCAGTGCGTTACTTCAAGTTTAACGCAGTGCAGCTCAGTGCGTTACTGCAAGTTTAACTCCATATACAGTATTTCAGTGCATTACGTGCCGTTTAACGCAGTATAAATTTCTCTGCATTAGTGCACGCTTAACGCTGTATATTTAAGTGCATTTTCTTCCATTGAATGTAGTATAGTTCAGTGCATTACTTCAAGTTTGTGCTATCCAGCCACAGCATGCAATGGATGTGGTGGACTGGCTCACCCAAGCAAAGACTGGTGCACAGGCCACTGCAGCTGCCAGAGTGGCTAAAACTGCCTCCTTGTCCACAGCTATTCCTGCCATAGCCCCAGCCTCAGGCATGCAGGAGTCAGCTGAGTTATTTGAACACAGCATCAGCCACTTGCTCCTTTTTAAAGCAATGATCCACTAAGCAGATTGATACATTTCCAGCAAAATCCTAAGATATAACTGAATGGATGCTTCAAAAATTAATAATGTATAGTCCACAGTATAGGTTGAAAAAAATTTTTTTTTGATCACTTTTATTGCTGTCACAAAGAATGTAAACATCCCTTGTGACAGTAATAGATGGTGACAGGTACTCTTTATGGAGGGATCGGGGGTCTAAAAGACCCCCGATCCCTCCTTTACACTTCAAAGCATTCAGATCGCCGTTTTCGGCGATTCTGAATACTGCATATATTTTTAAATCCGGCGCCATTGGCAGCCGAGTAAACGGGAAGTGACATCATGACATCGATTCCGTGTTTACTATTAGGAGCCGCTTACGGCTTCATTCCAGTTCCTCCCCAGCCGCTCGAAGCATCGGATTCGCCATCGGTGCTCCCAATTGAACAGGAGCCCGGTAAGAGCGGCGGGAGGCGGCGGGAGGGAGAGACGTCCCCTCCCGCTCCTCCGGCATAACAGCCAAGCGGCTTTTAGCCACATCGGTTGTTATGGCTGGAAAGCCAATCGCCCGCTCTGAAAAACGGTACCAGGATGATGCCTGCAGGTGCGGGCATCATCCTGGTATAACACCTGGAAGCCGAGTACGCACATCTGCGTACGCTCGGCGGCAAGGGGTTAAGAAGACGCACTGTCATGGTTATGCAATAGAGTTTGTCTGTCAGCTTACCTCTCACCATGTGTTCATCTCTAGAGACCAGCCACTCTCACCTGACTGCTTTTATAAGCTCTCCTCTAAGCATGGCTCCACCCCAGCTCCTATCAGAGAACTCTATATTAATCTGTGCACTGCAGGCCAGCCGTGCTGATCATCATTGTGTGTTTGGCGTCCTGTTTCCTGCTTGCCGTGTGCTCTTCGTTTGTGTCTGTTACCGATCTTGGCGTGTTCTCGACTATCCCTGTCTGCTCGTGACCCTGACCTTTTCGAGTGTTCCTGACTATCCCTGTTTGCCTGTGACACTGAACCTTTGGCGTGTACTCTGTTGTCCTTGTCTGCTTGTGGCCTGACCTTGGCTTATTCCCTTACTATCCCTATCCTCCTGTTGCCTACTGTGGGCGTGAGCTAGGGGACTCTTGGGGTCACAGCCTGGAGCCAGTTGCAGCCCAGTCAATCCTCACCACTAGAGGCTCTGGTGAACACTTCCACTCACATGTTATTCTGCCTTGGCTCAAATCCCGGCCAGCTGCCTGCCTGCTTATCTCCTTGCCTTCCCCGGCAGAGTAATTTTCCTCCGCTCTCAACCCAGTAGTAGCCGGGGGCCCGCAGAGTAAGACCTGAGAGGCTGTGAGGCAGACGGAGGTGGCACCGGGCAGAGAGAGGCAGCTGAGCTCAGCTGACGATGTCCAGCAGCAAGAATAGAGGGGAAGCAGATCCAATTGTGGGGCTGCCAGTGTCTTCAAGGCTTCAACGCAGGTGTGCTTTGGGGGTGTCTGTGAATAGACTACATTGCACTGTGTCCATCTCTCTGGCATAATGGATGGTATCAGAACTCACAGGCAGCAGGCACTTATTGGTCATAAGTTAACAAAATCAGAACCCAGCAGTCATGTTACATAGTAGGTGAGGTTGAAAAAAGACACAAGTCCATCAAGTCCATCCTATGTGTTTGATTATATGTCAGTATTACATTGTATATCCCTCTATGTTGCGGTCATTCAGGTGCTTATCTAATAGTTTCTTGAAACAATCAATGTCCCTCGCTGAGACCACCACCTGTGGAAGGGAATTCCACATCCTTGCCGCTCTTACAGTAAAGAACCCTCTATGTAGTTTAAAGTTAAACCTCTTTTCTTCTAATTTTAATAAGTGGCCACGAGTCTTGTTAAACTCCCTTTTGCGAAAAAGTTTTATCCTTATTGTGGGGTCACCAGTATGGTATTTGTATATTGAAATCATATCCCCTCTCTTCTCCTGAGAGAATAAGTTCAGTGCTCGCAACCTTTCCTCATAACTAATAACCTCCAGACCCTTTATTAGCTTTGTGGCCCTTCTTTGTATTTGCTCCATTTCCAGTACATCTTTCCTGAGGACTGGTGCCCAGAACTGGATGGCATACTCCAGGTGCAGCCGGACCAGAGTCTTGTAGAGTGGGAGAATTATCATTTTATCTCTGGAGTTGATCCCCTGTTTAATGCCAAAATTCTGTCTGCTTTGTTTGCAGCAGTTTGGCATTGCAAGCCTGCCATCTACTAGGACCCCCAGGTCCTTTTCCACCCTAGATTCCCTCAGAGGTTCTCTACCCAGTGTATAGATTGCATTCAGATTTTTGCCACTCAAATGCATTATTTTAAATTTTTCTACATTGAACCTCATTTGCCATGTAGTTGCCCACCCCATTAATTTGTTAATGTTATGTGACACTGTGACAGAGCCAGCCAGAGCCATGATAGAGTGCCTGCTGCCTGTGAGTTATCATAATGCTGATGATCTTAACCAGTTGCCGATTGCCTGATAGCTGATTTACTGCTACAGGGGGTCACACTGCGCAGGATCACTTATATACGTGTCCGATTTGTCCACAGCAATATCGCAGTCCCGCTATGAGACACTGATTGCTGCCATTACTAGTAAAAAAAAAATATGTCCAAGGATTTCATTTTAAAAATCTGGTCACCTTATCTTCAGGCCCAGGAGGGGGAGAATGTGTTGCCATTGGGTTCCTTCCTCCCCTGAACTTGGGGTCTCTCTTCAGGAGAGCCCCTCACCTAGGACTTGGGGGTAAGCTTTGGCTGACCACAAGGAGAGGGGTCCGCTGGGCCTTTTGGCTAGGTGGACCGAGTTGAGCCTTGCCCCTGCCAAGAGCCTTGCACCCTGGGGGGTCAGGGTAAGGCCCTACTCCTCCGGTGGGGGTGGACAAGAGACAAACCTTTAAGTACACATTTTGTGTGTGTGTTGTCCACTTTTTTATACACTTATGTGTTTTGTTTTTGCGCACCATCGCAGATTCAAAAGAAAGACAAAATTTAAGTGAACCTAGTGCTTTGCCCTGAATAAATAATGAACAAGTTTGCTTTAAGGATTCATTGGCTCCTTTATACATTCGTGTTTTTTCTTCATGTGGTTCGCATTGGAACGCAAAAATCAAAGTCCAGGTCCATGAACATTTCTGTACATACACTCCATGATTCAGTGACATTTTATTATTACTTGTTCACATGTTTTAATTGGTTTAAATGGAAAAAAAAAGTGTCTTTCTCTCACCTTGTCATTTGTAAGCAAATTGCGTTGCGGTGAAAAATATAATCCCCCCTCAGCTTTCCTCCAATTTGCTTCCGACAAGTTAATTAATGAGAAGAGAGAACTCTGGACATATGCTTATGTATATGAGAGGAAGACATGTTTACAGATACTGAACAGCTATTAGAATTCACTTCAGGTTCCAGCATAGACAATTTTCTCTGCTTATGAATAGACACAAAGGACCTGTATAGGAGAAGGGAGAAGTCAGTATGACTAGAACTGTCACAATTGTGTTATGCGGGGTAGAAGCTGTGCATTAAAATTACCAGTATATTAATCCCTTATTTTTTAAGCACTTTCTACAGCTGATTTAATAATTTACAGATTTTGTAGCTTCTTTAACTTTTAATCTTTACCTATGTTCCAGTTTAATCTGATGGCATGCCTGCTGCCTCGATTTCCTGATTCAGGCTGTCTAATTTTTCTTGCAGCTTCCTATGAAGCCATCCTTGCATGTAGGGACTAGAACTGTGTCTCCCTACACTGCGTGCATCAATAGATACACACAGCTCCATAGACTAGGGTGGCAAAGCACTCCTCCGCTCCTACATCCCTCTTCCCCCCATCTTTCTGCAACCAGACTGAAGACTGCACTGTCCACTGTTAGCTCTATCCTGTGAAGCCAGAAGTTAAGGAAAGTAGCACAGAAAGAGGAGCCAGAAACATTAAAAGTTGTATACTGTAATAGCTGAGGTCAGAATTCTGACAAATCGTTTACTGGAGAATGTTTGTTTTGTTATGCGCAAAGTGTTAGGCTAAAAACAATGAAGTATTTATACTACTTTAACAGGGGATCAAGACTTGATGTGATTGTAGCTGTATTAGTGCAATTGTGACAGAGAAAATTAACATAACATACAATTTTTCAGGACAAGCTTTTGGGGTACTACAGGGGATAAAGAAAAGATATGTTCTTAAAGTGATTGTAAAGGTTCGTTTTTTATCTTAATGCAGTCTGCATGTAGCAGCCCCTCTGAGCTCCTCAGTACTTACCTGAGCTCCATCTCGTTCCAACGATGTTGCAGAAGAGGCTCGGCTGGCCGTGACTCTCCTAATCATTGGCTGGGACGTCAGCGGAGCGCCATTGGCTCCCGCTGCTGTCAATCAAAGTCAGTGAGCCAATAAGGAGAGAGAGAGGGCCTAGCCAGGGCTTTGTGTCTGAATGGACACACAGAGCTGTGGCTTTGCTCGGGTGCCCCCATAGCAAGTTGCCTGCTGTGGGGGCATTTGTCAGGGGGAGGGGGGCCCAAGAGAGCCAAAGTAGGGACCTGAAAAGAGGAGGATCTGGGCTAGAGGTAAGTATAACATGTTTGCCATTTTTAGACAAAATAAAAAAACAAGACTTTAGTATCACTTTAAAGTGGTTGTACACCCTGTACAACCACTTTTACCTACAGATAAGCCTATATTAAGGCTTACCTGTAGGTGCTTGAAATATCTCCTAAACCCCCTTGTGCCATTTCTAATAGGAGTCATGCTGTGACTGGCGGCTCCCATGCACAGTTGACTGGCCGGAGTATTGTCATGTGACTCTGGCCAGTCATAGAGCTGGAGTTTCTCGGCCCCAGAAGGAAGAGGGGCGAAGATGGAAGCTCCCTGCTAGTGGGGACAATGGAGACATCACAGGCTTCGGTTTCAGGTAAGTGACATATAATGGGCATTATGCGTTACCTTTGCAGGGAAATAAAGAGGAAGTAAAACCCCCCAGGGTTTACTTCCTCTTTAAACTTACACTACATATCAATCCTTTTCGTGCCCATCGCATCAACTGTAGAACATAGCAAGCAATGGAGTTGATTTACTAAAACTGGAGAGTGCAAAATCTGGTGCAGCTGTGCATGGTAGCCAGTCATCTTCTAACCTCAGCTTGTTCAAGTAAGCTTTGACCATATATTGCACTCTTCAGTTTTAGTAAATCAACCCCAATGTGTTCTAGCTTATTGATTTTGCTCCAGGCTCACTTTGGCTGCTTATACCCACTGTGGGTTCAGGCTAACTGCGCGAAGTCCATATATCACATGTGCGCTCCTTTCTCAAGTGTAAAGGGGAAAGAAAGAGATGGGATTTGAATGCTCCATCCCGTGAGCAAGAAACAGCTGACTAGATGTCTGATAATTGTGCTACACGTCAATGATAAGGACTAATGGGCTGAAATAATACAAGAAATGACCATTGACATGATGTAATATATAAAAAATATGCATGTATATAAAAATATTATATAAGCTCACAAGGAGATAGATTGTTTATGTGCATATAGGCGCGTGTGCGATCACAAGCACACGGCTGTAAATGGGTGCGTATTCATACACACACTCACGGATGGAGCATTTAAATCTCGTCTCTTTCTTTGCCCTTTACACTTCAGAAAGGAGCGTACATGTGCCATACCGACTTCGCGCATGCTCTGAAAAACGCTGTGTTCCCTCTGACCGTGCTGACATCACATGCTGTTTCCACGAGCAGTTCATTAACTTTCCTTCACAGGACATAGCCAGCTTCCTCTCCAGCCCCATGTGGCTTACACAGCCTCAACCTGGTACCTCTTGGAAACATGATTTGGACATCGGCTACAGAATATTTCCTCTTCCCATGAATACACCTATATTTACTGAGATGTAAGTGTTTAATACTTTTGTTGTACTATAGTTTAAAACATTGCACTCAGAGGCGCTTTTCTGTTCTTTTGTTTTTCCATGTTGATCCTGAGTTGGCTTCCGTCCTGAGAAGAGCAGTCTTTAGTACCTGTGTCCCTATAGATTTTATCACCTTGATCCAGTTACCCAGATCCACTACTCGTCACGCATCACAATTGATTGGACTTGTTATATTTATTTGTGGACTTTTTACAATTGATTTATCCATCCTGCTTTTTATCATTAGTCTTGATTTTATTGATTGTGAGTTATTATATCAGTGTCCTGAGCGCTAGCATTTGCCGTCCCCAAACTATTTCCACAAAGTTGGGAGAATTAAGTTGTCCAAAATGTCTTGATATGCTAATGCCTTAAAGAGGAAGTAAACCCTGGCGGATTTACTTCCTCTTTGATTCCCTGCAAAGGTAAAGCATAATGGACTACTATGCATCGCATAGTAGTCCATTATGTGTCACTTACCTGACACAGGAGCCAGCGAAGTCACCGCTGTCCCCTTGTGTATGGAGCCTCCATCTTCTTGGTGGGTCTCGCTGCTCCGGCGCTGTCATGTGACTGAGCCGCGATGACGTCACTCCCACACATGCGCACATCGCCGTTAACAGCGGCGCACTCAGTGCGCCTGTGCGCCGCTGTCTACGGTGCATGCGCTCTAGACAGCGGTGCCTGTCTTTTGGCAAGTGGTTAAGCAAGTCACATTGTTTTATAAGACAAAATCTGGCTAGAATGATTTATACAAATCTGTACTTTTTGATTGATTTGTGGAAGTTCATAGTAAATTGGGAGGAAATTTGGGTATATGCTTTATATAGCGTGGCATAGAATTAATGTGATCTAGCTATAAAATCACCACTTCCAGCTAACTTAGGTTGCTTATACCTGCTGTGGGTGCAGACTAACCTGAGGGCCCCTCTCATCTCCCTTTGTTAGTTGGCATTCAGTAAACATTTTTGATTAAAATTGCCTTTATTCCCTTATTCCTCGGTACCTCTATGAATATGTTCTGTAATAGCCCTGGGGCTGGGTGTGTCCTTTTGCTTGCCTTTATCTGGGCCTTGGGATACTATTCCTCCAATTGACAGCAATTTTTAGGCACTATTCCTCCCACTGACACCATCAATGGGGCACTATTCCTCCCACTGAAACCATGATGGGGCACTTTCTACTTTGACTGGCCATAGCCTGGCCCCTATAAATACTGAAGGACAATAAATTGTCCCTCTGTTTAGAAAGTTTGAAGACCCCTGCTTTAGAGCGAAGAGTCTGGCAGGGAAGCTTCTACAACTAAGCTCAGTAATAGGGCAAAATGATGAAAAGTCTGGCAGGAAGATATAAGTGAAAGGTAAGTGAAATTATTGCGCTAACCCAAGTATAAATAGAAGCAGCTAACAAAAAAATGGACAACATTTAAAGAGAATGTGAAACAAAATGTAGCGCTAAAAGTGACAATGAAACATATAAAAGTGCAATATGTCATGCAGTGATATAAAACATATATTGATAATAAATATAGTGCTGAAAGCAAAAGTTCAAATTCCAATGGCCAGAACCAGTGATAACTGTGTCACTGTGTAATAAAGTGAGTTGAAATGGGATTGATGGCCAAAAACATGAAAGCAGAGATATATAGTAAAGGACCCAGGCGCTACCTTTAATCTAATGGTCCATCTGTGTGTATATATTGAGTGATCATCTTTGCTTGTTTGGCCTTTGGCACTGGTATATGGCAAGTTCCATTAACAACTATGAGCTAACATTGACCTAGAGTCTTCCAGCCATCTAGAATATATATAACCAGCAATATATCTATTAGAGGTAGCGCCTGGGTCCTTTACTATATATCTCTATCATATTCGCAGCTCACAGCTTCTTTTTGGGAAGGAGTGAGGTATAGGGACGGCATCACCTTTAACCTAATTTAGTTTATTACATTTAATACCATAGCGCGGTTTTTTTTCTCTCTTTAATTTAAAAACATGAAAACAGTCCACCCTTGAAGCAGAAAGTGTATTCAGAAGTAAAATGGAACAGCCATGACAGCACACAGAATACCAGGGATGATATGTCCTCCACCCGAGGTGAGGGGTAAATACTCTTAGCGGACATAGTGGACTCACATGCCAGCGGCAGTGGGTCAATCATGCTAAGAATGCCAGAACATGGATCTCCGGTGGTGGAACCTGGAACTCCCATGGAAGAGGGTGAGACTGGAACTCAGATGGGGATCCATTGAGGTGCAGGCAGTGAATGCAGAACACTCTCATCCAGAGGAATATGGGGATTATGGAAAGAAAAATGCCTCCATATGGTGTAGAAGTACAAACATCAACCTTCTCAGTGACATAATTATGGGAGGGGTTTCATTCAAGGAAATGAATGTGTAGAATGAGTTGTTAGTAATGAAGAGATTTTTTGAGTGTATTCTGAGAAAAATCAAGGGCGGAATGTGTTGAGTTTGATATAAATATACGATTTTTCTATAAGACTGTAATAAAAACTAGTCTGATTGCTATTCTAACAGAGATCAGGTTTGTCTGAGAATGTTTCTCAAACAAATACCTTGGTAACAATAGGAACTGTTGACAGTTGGAAGTTTGGTTGTTTTGTAACCATTGTCAACAAACTGGTAAACAAAAGCCCATGTAAAAGGAACAGTAGAGACTGATAGTACAGCCCACTCAGCATGGTTTAACACCAAAGGACACTCAAATTTGTAATCAGCAAACAAGCTGCCTGTTCTCCTGGAGCAAAGAAGATCATGAACACAGTAACTGGAGCTAAGTAACTTTTAGGTGTATTTCTACTGTTACAGACCATAGGCTGTTTATTTGCTAGGCATTTTGCTTGTCATAGTTATGTCAGTCTTGTATTGTATTCCTAATATTGTAATAGTTTTGTATGTACAGCATCTTTGTATAGTAAAGGCACATTTACACACTGCAGAGGTCTGTGCTTCCTTGCTTATGCCACAAAGTAACCTTGCTAGATAGATGCAAACAAAACAACCAGCCAGAACATTGAACTACCAGCCAGTTGGGTACCCCATATACAGCAATTTTATGGTTGATTCTGGGGGATTTGATCACAGAGCATAACTGCAGAGACCTCCCTGCCCATCTTCTCGCCCATGATGTGTTTTTTTTAATCTATTACAGAGTGCATATTGATTGGGTATTTAGATGGGCATTATTAAAATTGTCATTAAACCCAAATCATTAAAAACTGTCAATACATACTATATTACATTATGTTCATATGCACTGTGCCACTAGAGCATTCGTTTTCTGTAGATTGTAAAAAACGTGGTTTCTGGAGCAGTTGAAGTGTTGCGTCTTGATCTGCACGTTTGAAAGGATGAACAAGCATAAGTCCTGAGTAGGTGTCCACTGCAGTGGAACAATATCTCAGTCCATTGTTTCCCTGGGGCAGGGGACCAATGAAGTCAATCTGACAGATCTCTGCAGGCCTCTCATCCCTCTTAATCGACCTGGTGGAGTACTTTTGCAATAGCCATTGTCGCACTTCTCAAACTTCCAACTGTCAACAGTAACAGTTCCCATTGTTACCAAGGCATTCATTTGAGAAACATCCTCAGACAAACCTGATCTCTGTTAGAATAGCAATCAGACTAGTTTTTATCACAGTTTTAAAGAAAAATCGTATATTTATATCAAATGCAACACACTGGTAGAAAAGGCCAATTCATTTATTGGAGAGAAAATGTAGTAGCTTTATCAGTGTAGTGGAAACCGGACAAAATCATGAAGCCACACTGATAAGGAAAGTAATGCCAATTTTACAGCCTAATTGCCTGAAACTCTCTTTTATGTAGGTGGAATTTGGCAACCTAGACCTCACTTTACTATTTCTCTTGGAGGTACCAATCCTGCCGTAAGCAGAACATCCTGGGACATGCTAAATCATGGAAACAACAGGCCTTAAAGGGTAAGCTGCTTGTCTAATTAACTTCAATTTGAAATATCCTGTTGCTCTACATACACAGTTATTAGTTCATGGATTATTTACCAATTGTGCTGCATAATTGTATTTACTGAATGACATTTGCATAATAAAGTGCAATTAAAGTTTTGACCTGTTAATAGAATTTAGTACTGAACGCCTAATTGATTTGACTTTGTGCATAAATGGACTGCCTTTTATTGATGAAAGTCAAAGTGTGATTACAGCGATGGTAATAGGAATATTGAACTAGTTAATAAATGTTGTTACAATTCTTTGAGGTTTCAAAATTAAACTATGGACATTGTGTTAGTTGGTATTCCAGTCAGGAAAACTCCAATAATCAATGGTCTGTCAGTGGTACATGCTTGCACATGTATTCTACTGCATAGCCCTTCATGTAGGGCAAGACAGGCATAGATTATTTGCCACACACCAAATGGATAATTTAAGACTCAGAATTTCCTTTGTTCAGTGTTGAGTCATCTTCAACTTTTTCCTATATCCTGACTAGCACTTCAGGTCTTTTCTGTTTCAATACTGACCCAGCGTGTTTCTGCTTTGTATTTTATTTTTTTAGGCATTTATATTTTATCAACAATATTGCACATTCACATCAGTCCGTGCCCTCCAGAAGCTTACAATCTAAGGTCAATACCTCACCTCACATGCTAGGGTCAATTTAGACAGTGGTCACTTAACCTACCAGTCCCTCTTTGTAGTTTGGGATGAAACCAGAGGAACCCCATATGTAGCACCCTCCTAGGTAGGTTGCTAGTTATGTTAGGTAAATTTAGTTCTTGTGATTCTCCTGTAACCAGTTGAGCAGCTTATGATTGCTTTGGGCTGTTCTGGGCTCTGCAGCCTGCAGGTTTGATTGCTTCACCTTGTTTTCAAGCAGATTCCAGAATATAGTGGACTGGGAGAGTCAAATAAGCAGTCTAAATATTTGAAAGAATAAAAATCAATGAATGGTGCCCTGTAAAATCAATGAACAAACATAGTATAACCTGTGCCTTTAAGAGTGAACAAGTCACCAAAATCTGCAAACAATATATTAAAGGTTGAGGCGCTAGTGATGTTCTGTAAATCATATAAAATTAATTGCAAATATAAATATATATGATATAGCAAGCTAGAAATTCCATATGTGATGAATCCCAACACCAAAATGTGATGCTCAAAAAATAAACTTCTAGTTATTCACCACGATTGCTCATTAGATGGGTGGACACTCGCCAGAAAAGTATGACCCCTTTTTACAGGAAGGTCAGACAGTGCTTTTGGAATACCAATTGATTCCACTGAAAGCACAGTTCCACTCTACTGGCCCCTCGAGATGAAACTAGGATGGGAAAAATTACTCCACAAGAGACATAGAGGAAGGTCTCATAGTGTAGTCAAGGTAAAAAATGACAACAACAAATGGTGATTACACTCACATGTTACAGTGCTGATCCAGGCACCAAGTGTAATCAGCGTGTGCAATTTGTCTAGTCCATGAAGGATGGCGTGAAGTTCGTGTCTCTAAAGGCAAAGCCTGAATGGGATGTAGGATCAAAGGACCTTAGTGCTGCAAAGGAGTGCTAACCACTAGGCCATTGTGAATTCTCCTGGTGCTTATCTGATGTTTTTGGTTTGCTCTCCTGATGTTGCATTGCCTATCAATTTTGTACTTTACTTTCTTTCTGTTTTCAAGTCAACATTTTGCTGCTCGCCTATTTTTGACCATGGCCCATTTCCTGACCACCTGCTGTCCAATCTGATCCATATTGTCTACCTGCCACCTGTATTTGAGCCATTTACCACAACTGCTATGTTGCAAGCCTCGTCTGTACCTGCACTTTCAGCTTTACGGTTTTCCAGTTACTTCTGTGACTTTCTATAGGTGCTTATTTCACTCTACTACCTTAGCTCTACCTGGCACACAATCTAGGAGAGCTGGGGCTGGAGGTTTAAGAAAGATCATCCTCATTAACACATTCTCCAGTAAAGTACTTGACATACAGTCATAAGGATGAGACTGGAAGAAGTCCTGACATACAAGTGGCCACCATTATTTTCCAGCACTGCCTTAACCCTCTTGGGCATGGAGTTCACCAGAGCTTCACAGGCAGCCACTGGAGTCCTCTTCCACTCCTCCATGATGACATGGTATTAGAGACCTTGCGCTCCTCCACCTCCCATTTGAGGATGCCCCACAGATTCTCAATAGGGTTTAGGTCTGGAAACATGCTTGGCCAGTCCATCATCCATTTACCCTCAGCTTCTTTAGCAAGGCAGTTTTAATCATGGAGGTGTGTTTGGGGTGGTTATCATGCTGGAATACTACCCTGTGGCCCAGTCTCCGAAGGGAGGGGAACATGCTCTGCTTCAGTATGTCACAGTACATGTTGGCATTCATGGTTCCCTCAATGAACTGTAGCTCCCCAGTGCCAGCAGCACTCATGCAGCCCCAGACCATGACACACCCACCACCACGCTTGACTGTAGGCCTGACACACTTTGTACTCCTCACCTGGTTGCCGCCACAGACGCTTGTCACCATCTGAACCAAATAAGTTTATCTTGGTCTCAAAAGACCACAGGACTTGGCTTTAGAAGAGGCTTCATTCGGGGATGACAGCCATGCAGACCAATTTGATGCAGTGTGCGGCGTATGGTCTGATCACTGAGAGGCTGACCCCCCACCCCTTCAACCTCTGCAGCAATGCTGGCAGCACTCATATGTCTATTTCCCAAAGACAACCTCTGGATATGAAGCTGAGCATGTGCACTCAACTTTGGTCGACCATGGCGAGGCGTGTTCTGAGTGGAACCTGTCCTATTAAACCGTTGTATGGTCATGGCCGCCATGCTGCAACTCAGTTTTAGGTGCTTGGCAAACTTCTTATAGCTTAGGCCATCTTTATGTGGAGCAACAATCCTTTTTTTCAGATCCTCAGAGTTCTTTGCTATGAGGTGCCATGTTGAACTTCCAGTGACCAGTGTGAGAGAGTGAGAGCGATAACACCAAATTTAACACACCTGCTCCTCATTCACACCTGAGACCTTGTAACACTAATGAGTCACATGACACTGGGAGGGAAAATGGCTAATTGGGCCCAATTTGGACATTTTCACTTAGTGGTGTACTCACTATTGTTGCAATTGGTTTAGACATTAATGGCTGTGTGTTGAGTTATTTTGAGGGGAAAGCAAATTGACACTGTTATATAAGCTGTACACTCACTACTTTACATTGTAGCAAAGTGTAATTTCTTCAGTGTTGTCACATGAAAAGATATAATAAAATATTTACAAAAATGTGAGGGGTGTGCTCACTTTTGTGACATACTGTACATACAGGTGGCCCGGGCTGTTTACAGAGGGGAAGGCATAATGATATCATATGCACTTTTCCCCTCCCTGAAGTTCGGATGCTGGATTGGGTGCCAGTTAGAGCTCAGCCATGTGGAAGAGCTGAGCTGCGTGTAGCTTGCCTGACTGACTGCTCACTGTAGACTGGAGACAAGTTGGTGGACATCAAATTTTTGGTAAATTGATTGACAATGTTGCTGGATATGGGCCAGTGCTGTGACTGTCTTTGTTGGTTTAGGCTGTGACTGTCCCTTTGCTGGTTTGGGATGTCTCTTTACTATATGAGGATGTCTCTTTTTTAAATAGATGAGGATGTTTCTGCTGAATTGGGCTGTCTCTTTGCTGAATATATGGGGATATCTCTTTGCTGGATGGGGCTTTTTCTTTTTTTCTGGATTGGGCTGTCTCATTTTTGATGGATTGGTCCGTCACTTTGCTGGATTGGGCTGTCTCTTTGCTGGATACATGGGGGTATTTCTGCTGAATTGGGCCATCTCTTTGCTGGATTGGGCTGTCTCTTTGCTTAACCACTTCAGTCCCGGAAGATTTCCCTGCTTAACGACTAGGCCATTTTTTGCGTTATGGCACTGCGTCGCTTTAACTGAAAATTGTGCGGGCTGCAACACTGTACCCAAACAAAATGTAAGTTATTTTTTCCCCACAAATAGAGCTTTCTTTTGGTGGTATTTAATCCCCTCTGCGGTTTTAATTTTTTTGCACTATAAGCAAAGAAAGAGTGACAATTTTGAAAAAACTCAATATATTGTACTTTTTGCTATAATAAATATCCCCAATTAAAAAAAAGCATATTTTTGTATTCTTCTACATATTTTTGGTAATAAAAATTGCAATAAGTGTATATTAGTTGGTTTGTCCAAAACAAATTAGTTGGTTTGTCCCCCTATAGCTGTGTAAGGGGACCAAAAATTTAGTTAGCTGCCCTGTCCCTTGTTGCTCCATCTGTAGATTTCAAGCAAATTTTGCCAATATCTTGCAGCTTCACTTATCTCTAAATACATTACATAGTGGGCACCCTCCAGTTCCATAACTTACTGTTATATGGGAGGCAGGGGCTTACGTAACACTGTTTAAATATCAACTTGTATGAAAATTGGTGTTGGTAAGTAATTGATGCAGAGAGATTATTTTATGTGCCACCATTTCTGTTATCTTTTATATTTCAGCCTGGATTTGTCCTAATAGAAATTCTCTATGTAGTTTCCTGTTTGTATGCTATTAATTGGCTTACAGTCATGTTGAGCTGACTTGCAAGCAATGAATGATAATTTTAGTGTCATTCATGGTGCTAATGATCAGAAAGCTTGCTCAGCCATGTCTTCTCTTTACTGGTTGTTTTTCTGAATGTAAATCTCAGAGAAGGGGAGTGAATAAGGAAAAAATCCAAGCATAGTTTAGGAAAGCAGGGGACAATTAAGAGGTCCTGTCGCTAAGTATATAATGCATAAAGATAAAAGTTAGGCAAGGGTACCAGCTGTATCCTGCAGCAGAATAGCCATCATGTTGCTATAGTGGTCCTAAATGGTTGACTTGCAAAGTAAAAGGCCACAGCTGCCTTTCAATTTGCATAGGTTCCTCAGAAGGCCCTGGTTTTCTGCCACAGAGGCTGGCTTCACACCTACTGTATGTGTTAAGGTAAGTAAGACAGTGCAAATCAATGAGTGTGTGTTCTAGCCAGTGCACCACAATGCGCAGATGTGAAGAAAAATGGTATGTCAAGCTTTACGAGCATTGTGGTGTGTTGGCAGCCCATTGAAAATTAACTCACTGCTATAATGCAACACATGATAACATGCAATACAGAGCAGAAGAAGCTTCGGAAAATCTCTGAAGATGAACAGCGGCTGCGCTGTGAGTCGAGGTGGTAGCCCCACCATCCAAGCGGACATAGGGCTGGGAAAATTAGAGGGCCTCTTGCGGGCTCGCTTCGATCGCCACGCTTCGGGCATGAGCAGTACACAGCGGACACTATCCGATGGGGGACTGTATATGATAGGACACCGGACATCAGTAGATCGCAGATGAACTCCGGGAACAGCTGAGGACAGATACATGACATCAAGGACGGGCATGCACTGGAAGTCCCCCTCAATGGCGAGAGGAGGTACAAATGGACATGATGTCCATGCCATCTGAGGATTGCCAAATAAGAACAACGTAAAATGTGAAGAGGGGCAGTGTTACGAGGGGGATGATGTAAAGGAGGACAATGCTGTGTGTGTGTGTGTGTGTGTGTGTGTGTGTGTGTGTGGGGGGGGGTTATTGTGAGGAGGGCAAAGCATACTATTGTGAGGGGGGTTGGGATGATTTCAAAGGGGGCAGTGCTGTGGAGGGGATGTAAAGGGGTAGGGCAGTTTCATGGGGTGATATGAAGGGGGCACAGTTCTGCATGGGGGTAATGTGGAGGGGTAAAGGACAGTACCGTGGGGGGTGATATGAAGGGGGAACAGTTCTGCTGGTGGGTGATGTGAAGAGGCAAAGGACAGTACAGTGGGGGTGATATGAAGGGGGCACAGGACAGTACTGTGGGGGGTGATATGAATGGGGCACAGTTCTGCTTTGGGGTTTTGTGAAAGGGAAAAGGACAGTACTGGGGGGGGGGGGGGTGATGTGAAATTGGCAGAGGACAGTACTGTGGGAGAGGGATGTGAAGGGGGCAGAGGACAGTACTGTGGGGGAGGGATGTGAAGGGGGCAGAGGACAATACTGTTGGGGAGGGATGTGAAGGGGGCAGAGGACAGTACTGTTGGGGAGGGATGTGAAGGGGGCAGAGGACAGTACTGTAGGGGAGGGATGTGAAGGGGGCAGAGGACAATACTGTTGGGGAGGGATGTGAAGGGGTCAGAGGACAGTACTGTGGGGGAGGGATGTGAAGGGGGCAGAGGACAATACTGTTGGGGAGGGATGTGAAGGGGGCAGAGGACAGTACTGCGGGGGAGGGATGTGAAGGGGGCAGAGGACAATACTGTTGGGGAGGGATGTGAAGGGGCAGAGGACAGTACTGTGGGGTGATGATTTGAAGGGGGGTTGCTGTGAATAAAGGGTGTGTGTGATGTGACGAGGGTTCAGTACACTATTGTAAAAGGAGGGAGGGGGCGATTTGTAGGGGCCTAAGAATACTATTGTGAAGGGGAAACTGATGTAAAGTGGGGGACTGTGATGTGTGGGGAGAACTGAGGACACTGAAATAAAGGATTGTGATATAGAAAGGGAGGGCTAAAAAAAAATTGGTTCGGACCTTCTGGTGGAAGAAAATATTGCTGGTCGGAACTCCATACATTTTAAATTCAATACCCCTGGTATATATGATGTTATCATGATCATTTAAAAATAAACATATAAATAAACATAAAAATAGAGAAAAAATATAGAAACTCTTCAAATGTCCTTTCCACTACAAATAGTGATATATTTCATAAACTGGTATAATCCACACTTTGTGGACCTTGTGCACATAAATGCACCTTTTCCACAAATTTAAAACAATCTGCAAGGAGGGGGAGCCAGAGGAGAAGAAGATCCATTCCTGCCCTCAGTGCCCTGGACTGCACCAGAAACTTTAGGTCATTGTATCACATGACAGCTCCATGCCACAAACAGACTGCCCTGCCACTGCCATCTACTGAAAAATATCTGCAGGGGAGACTGATGTAAGAGGGGAGTAGGGACTCTAAGATAAGGGGAACACTGATATAAAAGACACAAAAAATATCATACCAGCCCCATAGCATTATTATACCAGCCCAACATCATAACCATCATAACATCATTATTTCCTTGTTCATGAAAGGGAAAACCATGCATTTTAAAGCATATTTGAAGAGTGTATTTTATATATATATATATATATATATATATATATATATATATAAGCAAATTCTCAAATGGCTCTGGTTTTATCCCATAGTCTTCTCTCCACAGTCCACACACGTCTGACTTCTCCCATGATCACTCCCAGGGGCACTCCCACTCTTGACTCCTCTCCAGACTCCAGACTCCCCCTCAGAGACTGCAAACATGATATAAGACAAGAGCTGGTCAGAGGTTTCAGACATGGCACAAGAGATGGTTAGAGACTGAGTACATGATACAGGGGATGGTTAGAGACTGAGGACATGATACAAGAGATGTTTAGAGACTGAGGACATGATACAAGAGATGTTTAGAGACTGAGGACATGATACAAGAGATGGTTAGAGGTTGCGTACATGATACAAGAGATGGTCAGAGGCTGCAGGCATGGTATAGGAGATGGTGAGAGACTAAGGACATCATACTAAAGATGGTCAGAGATTGCAGACATGGTACAAGAGATGACCAGAGACTACAGATATGATACAAGAGATCAATGCAGCCTCACCAGTGACCGTCAAATACAGCCTCACTGTGCCCATCAATGCACCCTCACTGTACCCATCAATGCACTCTCACTGTACCCATGAATGCAGCCTCTCTGTGCCCATGAATGCAGCCTCACTGTGCCCACCAATGCAGCCTCACTGTGCCCACCAATGCAGCCTAACAGTGCCCATCATTGCAGCCTCACTGTGCCCATCAAATGCAGCTTTACGATGCCCATCATTGCAGCCTCACTATGCCCATCAAATGCAGCTTTACATTGCCCATGAATGCAGCCTCGCTGTGCCCACCAATGCAGCCTCGCTGTACCCACCAATTCAGCCTTGCTGTGCCCACCATTGCAGCTTCACTGTGCTCATCAATTTCAGCCTCTCTGTGTCCACCAATTGCAGCCTCTGTGTGCCCACCAATTGCAGCCTCTATGTGCCCACCAATTGCAGCCTCTGTGTGCCCATCAATTGCAGCCTCTGTGTGCCCACCAATTGCAGCCTCTGTGTGCCCACCAATTGCAGCCTCTGTGTGCCCACAAATTTTAGCCTCTATGCACACCAATTGCAGCCTCTCTGTGCCCACCAATTGCAGCCTCTGTGTGCCCACCAATTGCAGCCTCTGTGTGCCGACCACTGTAGCCTCTCTGTGCCCATGATTGCAGCCTCACCATTTCCTGGATTGAACACACATCGGCATTCTCCCATTGTATGTTGTGAAGCTGGGTCTGTGTGTGTACGGCATTGCTGTAACAAGGTCCCGCCCCCCTAGAACGGCTAATGCGATAGTCGGAACACTGATTCAATCAGTGTTCCATAGAAGACTATCACGCGAGCCGGTCTAGGGAAGCGGAACCTTGTTACAGCACTGCCATACACACACAGACCCAGCTCCGCAAGAGGAGGAGGACACAGGGGAGCGGAGAGCTGCAGCCACAGCACAAAGCAGCCCCAGGGCAGGCGGCCTACTGGAAAAGTTCCCGGTATCCCGGTAGGCCAGTCTGGTCCTGCCCTTATATCAGTGGCCTCACTCCCCTCTTACATCAGTGTCCCCCTTACTATAGTATATGCTGATGTAAGGACGGCGGCTCTGGTGACCAGAGACCCCCCCCCCCCCCACATCACAGTTTCCCTTTACACCACAGTCACACTGTGAACTCTGATACTGCAGACTGTGATGTAAGGGGGCTCTGGTGATCACCTTACATCAGAGTTCCCCTTTACACCAGCCTGTCTGTATACTACCCTAGCTTGTCTGTATACTGCCCTACCCCTTTTTTGTGCAATTGCGTATAGTTTATATACTGTTTTTGTACGTGTTTGCAAAATTAAAGTGGGCCGGTCTGGATGAATTCCAGGGCCACATTTTTGTCCCAGTCCAAACCTGCTGATAAATGAAAACATTTAAAACAATTGCAAAAAACTGTTGAATCAAAAAAAGTTCTACATTTTTCTTATCAAAAAAGACATCAAATTTTTTAATTTGACTACATCTAATATCTAATAATATTCCATTAAAAAAAATGTAAGCAAGTTGAACATTTATTTAGGATCATTTTAAAAGTTAAATTAATCTAATAGTTGGTGTCAGCAGAAAAAATAATGCCCCATTATTGGTGTCAGTGGGAGGAATAATATGCTATCGTCAGTATCAGTTGGAAGAATGGTGCCCCATCTTTGGTGTCAGTGGGAGGAAAAGTGTTCCATCATTTATATCAGTGGGAGGAATTATGCCCACTTTTGATATCTTTGGAAGGTGCCTCATCGTTGGGGCCACTGTTCCTCCCACTGACACCACAGGCCGGATAAAGGTAAATACGAGGACGCAGTTTGGAGACACGGTTTGGAGTGAATTGGGCCAAATATGTCAGTGTTGTCTGTGATTAAATATCAAAGGAAGACACAACAAGGAGAATAAATGAGGGGCACAGCTCTGGACTCTGAAGATCATGACACAGATGAGGGAAAACTTACAGTAGCTGGTATGGCTGTGAACTGTCTCCCTCTTGTGCAGTGGTTCTCAACTCTTGTAATCAGGACCCACTTATGCCGCATACACACCACCAGACTTTTCGAGGGACTAGGTCCGACAGTCTTTCCAACGGACTTTCGGCGGAGTTCCGACAGACTTTCCGAATGAACGGACTTGGCCACACGCAATCACACCAAAGTCCGACGGATTCAAACGTGATGACGTACGACGGGACTAGAATAAGGAAGCTCATAGCCAGTAGCCAATAGCTGCCCTAGCGTCGGTTTTTGTCTGTCGGACTAGCATACACACAAACAAATTTCTTGGTCCGGCCGAGTTCTGGTGGAAAAATGTAAAACATGTTCTATTTCTAAAGTCCACCGGATTTTTGGCAAGCAAAGGTCCGATGGAGCCCACACACGATCAAATTGTCCGACAGACTCGTTCCGTCTGACCTTTGCTGTCAAAAAGTCCGGTTGTGTGTATGCGGCATAACAGACCAGATTTTAAGTATTACCTTGGAGAGATGTAAACTAGAAAACTGAAATCACTGAGCAGCAAATTATATCATCTGTGATGTATTTCCCTTATCTTCCAAACTTGGCCTGTTAATGAGTAGTGAGGACAGGAGTTGAGAACCACTGCTCTTGTGAGTGCAAGACAGATTTAGGCTGATTTGCTAAATAAGAAGAAAAGATTCACTTCAATTATCCAGTCATGTACAGATAAGAAGGGATTTTCTTTTCACATCATTGAATAATTGGAACCCTTCACACAATTTATTCTAAACTCTTGAAGTAAATCAGCCTCTTTGATGCTCCCACAACCAGACCTCTCCTCATTACCATGGTTTCACCTGCGTAAGAAGGCACACCATTTTTAAAAGCTTATCTCCAGCTTTAATAAACCCTGCACCTGCCCCCTCCCCAATACATAACAAAATACACAGTATATATACACCTTAAAGCTTTGTTCACACTGGATATTGTAATCTGTGCCCCATGCAGGGCCATGTTTACCACAGGTGTTGTGTGCATCACTGTGCCAGCAGTCCCATAGCTATCAATTGGCTGCACAGACATATTCACTGCTTCCAATGTGACATCCATGTGGGTGTGTTCAGGACCATGCATTGATGCATCGTCCGTGCAACAGCTACATCCCAAAAGAAAGCAATGGGACTGCCGGCATGCAACGCTTGTGCATCCCTGTTCCGGTAAAACAGGGCTCTCACAACAGGACATGAATTACAACACCCCATGTGAACAAGGCCTAAATCCACATTTCTTCGAGCCAGTTAAATGTCAAGAGGTCTTCCTGGCTGGTGGCCCTTAAAGCTGCATTTGTACTCGGAGTCAATCTGTGGATAGTATAGGAAAGGAACAAAGAGCAACAGAGAACATAGACCTGAAGTGTGTCGGGGTCACGTGGTCAGTATGCCTAAAAGGGGGCAAAAATAACCACAGTAGGATGAAAGCTTAACAACCAGATTCATTACACACTGAATTAACGTACAATCTGCCAATTGACAACGCTTGTCAAAAAGTGGCTCTGGGACATACCCAGAGAAACAAGACAACCTCCACCTACCCAAATACCAAATGATAAGGGCCGGGGCCCCCCTGGCGCAAAGTCACAGAAGCCGCTCCTATCCTGGATGAATAGCCAAAATATGCTTTAGGGTCCAGACCCCGATTGGCCAAAAGGGGGTGGCAATGAAGTATGCATAGAGCTGCGGAGAAGGGAGCGCTAGGAAAAGGCAACAGAGGACCATCCCTGGATTATCAGATGTAGTACTGATGAGCTGGTTTAAAACCAACACCGCCACCATGCCTTGCCAGGCTCCAAGAACCTGATGACAGTGCCGCCTCCCGATTGCTGCGTCTTGTGAGCATGCAGATGTAAACAGAAAAGGCCGGGTGCCAAACCAGTTGATTGGCCAAAAGTAAGCGAGACCCTGGGCCAGAAGCGCAACTCCCCTGGCCTCAGGAACCCCAAAAGGCCAGCTATAGCGCTGCCTGGTTAACAACGCCAAAGAAGACCTAGAGAGCATGTCAGATATGTAAGGAAATAATATGACCCACGATGGGAAGTCTGCCGAGCACAGCCGCCCTGAGGATGGCTTAAATAGAGTGCGCAGAAAATAAAGAAAGGCCTAACGGCTCTTCCAACAACATGAAATGCTGAGCCTCAGCCAGATACGGCCCAATAGTGCTGTGGGCCAATACGAGATGGAAGAGGCAACAAAAAAAAAAATCTGAAAAGCAAATAGGAACTGTGTCAGGGCTGGCTTAGCCCTTCCTTCTCTAGGCTGGCTGCTTAGCTGTCGGCTAATTGCCAGCTCTCATCTCTCTCCACAGTTACCAGCTGTTCCTGATCCTGCTCGTCTGACCTGCCTACTTAAAGCTGTCCAGCTCATTTCATCTCTGCCTTCGCCTTGATCACATCACAAGAAACCATCTCCTGCGGTTCTGTTTAAAGACTGGCTTGCTGACATCCCTTCTGGCTCCTTATCCTGCTTGCTGTTTGGATCCCTGACTTCTGGCCTGGCTGATTACCCAATCTGGTTATTGAACTCTGGACTAGCTGACTAATCGATCCGGTTACTGGACTCTGGCTATGCTTTGACTATGCTTACTCTATTTACCTTTTTATTTTTTATTAATAAACAAGTGTGATTTAATTGTACTTCTGTCTCGGTCTGGTTCATGGTTTCTGACAATCTGGATGTTAACCATCAGGACTAGGAAACCTTGACCGGAAAGCATGGAAAACATCCCAAGCAGTGTCATGAGCCTTCCTGGTATTCAAAATAAAGACTTAATGATCAAGGCTGCTGCGTCTGCCAAATGGAAACCCAATCCATCACAAATACTGGAAACTGAAGAGAAGGCGTGACGCTGGCATCTGCGTCAGAGACCTGGGCTTACTGGTACCAGCCTAGGCACCGAGAGGGTTATGGAATCCACTAAAGCCCCTGAGCCAGTAGAAGCTGTGATTTGCACTGCAGTGTGGTCCAAATAACATGCAATATCGCACAGCACACTAGTGTGAACCGGCACTTACTCTGATACCCCTAACTAAATCAAGTGGAACCAATTGCCTTCAGAAATCATATAATTAGTAAATAGAGTCCACCTGTGTGTAATTTAATCTCAGTATAAATACAGCTGTCCTGTGAACCCCTTAGAGGTTTGTTAGAGAACCTTAGTAAACAAAACGCATCATGAAGGACAAGGAACACCCCAGACAGGTCAGGGATAAAGTTGTGGAGACGTTTAAAGCAGGGTTAGGTTATAAAAAATATCCCAAACTTTGAACATCTCACAGAGCACTGTTTAATCCAAAAATGGAAAGAGTTAGGCACAACTGCAAACCTAATAAGACATGGCCGTCCACCTAAAATGACAGGCCGGGAAAGGAGAGCATTAATCAGAGAAGCAGCCAAGAGGCCCATGGTATCTCTGGAGGAGCTGCAGAGATCCACAGCTCAGGTGGGAGAATCTGTCCACAGGACAACTATTAGTAGTGCACTCCACAAATCCTGCCTTTATGGAAGAGTGGCAAGAAAAAAGCCATTGTTGAAAGAAAGCCATAAGATGTCCCATTTGCAGTTTGCGAGCAGCCATGTGGGGGAGACAGAAAACATGTGGGAAAAAGGTGCTCTGGTCAGATGAGATCAAAATGGAATGCTTTGGCCTAAAAGCAAAACTCTACGTGTGGTGGAAAACTAACACTGCATATCACCCTAAATACATCATCCCCACCGTGAAACATGGTGGTAGCAGCATCATGGTGTGGGGATGCTTTTCTTCAGCAGGGACAGGGAAGCTGGTCAGAGTTCATGGAAAGATGGATGGAGCCAAATACAGGGCAATCTTAGAAGAAAACCTGTTAGAGGCTGTGATAAACATGGGACTAAGGTGGAGGTTCACCTTCCAGCAGGACAACGGCCCTTAACATACAGCCAAAGCTACAATGTAATGATTTTGTTCAAAGCATATTCATGTGTTAGCCCTTGTACACACGGTCAGAGAATCCGTCGGAATGTGTCCTATCGGACCGTGTTGTCGGATAATCCGACTGTGTGTGGTATGCATCGGACTGATTCCGTCGGAATATCCGTCGGACCAAATTTTCCAACATGTTGGAAATATTTTCCGACAAACTGGTCCGATCGGACATACTCCGATCATGTGTAGAGAATTTTGATCGGACAAAGTGCCACGCATGCTCAGATCAAATTCCTACACCAAAGCTATTGGCTACTAGCATGAACGTAGTCCCGTCGTAACAAAATAACGTCATCATGTTCTGAATGATCGGATTTTCCGACAACTTGGTCCGACTGTGTGTATGCAACAGTTTCGGACACAATCCGTTGGACAAAATCCGTCGGACAACGGATTTGGTTGGCAGAATGTCCGACCGTGTGTAAAAGGGCTTAGAGTGGCCCAGTCAAAGTCCAGACTTAAATCCAATTGAGAATTTGTGGCAAGACTTGAAAATTGCTGTTCACAGACGCTCTCCATCCAATTTGACAGAGCTTGAGTTATTTTGCAAAGAAGAATGGGCAAAAAGGTCACTCTCTAAATCTGCAAAGCTGATAGAGGGACATCCCCAAAAATACTTGCAGCTGCAATTGCAGCGAAAGGTGGTTCTACAAAGTATTGACTCGGGGGCTGCATACAAATGCAAGTCCCACTTTCACATATTTATTTGTAAAAATGTTTGAAATCCAATTATCATTTTCCTTTCAAATCACAATTATGTGCCACTTTATGTTGGTCTATCACATAAAATCTCAATAAAATACATTTACGTTTTTGGCTGTAACATGACAAAATGTGGAAAATTTCAAGGGGTATGAATACTTTTTCAAGGCACTGTATACATGTCCTGTCAATGTCTCTCTGCCTTTAGGCTGCATTTACACCTGAGCATTTTCAGCTCATAAAACACTCTTAAAACGCCCGAAAATACACCTGAAAAATGCCCAACAAGCAAAATCCCATTAATTTCAATGGCACCTGTTCACATCTGAGTGTTTTGTCACCTGAAGCAAGACACCTGAAAAATGCCTTAAGCTCAAAAAAGAACATGAGCGTCTTTGGGGCAGATTACAGGCATTTTTCTGCTTTTTACATTGGTGACCTGTGCAAAATCGCAGTAAAAACTCCATAAAAACGTGTGACTTTGAAACGTTTAGGTGTGAATGCTGCCTAAATGTCCTCAAAAATATATGTTAATTTTTTGTAAGTGTTTGAAACCTAGAAAAAATAAACCTCACCACAAAAGTAGAGAAATTGCCCATAGTGACCAATTTGATGTCTTGTCAATAAAAGATGATGCCTGGTTTACCAGAACAGAATATGAAGAAAAAAACATAGTTTATGTTTATAAATGGAACTGAAGGAAAAGGAAAATCTTTCTTACAATGGGGACACCTCTACTGATCGCAGCTGTATAAAATCTGATTTCCCCTCACGTTGGTGAGATGTCCACTCACTTCCTGTTGTCTTTTAGGGACAGACAGTGAAGGGTAATCTCCCAAATAGGAACATAGACAGTAAAAAAAAAAAACTCAAAAAAACTTTTAATCATTCCTTATTCTTCCTAAAAAAACAAGTGTTTTGGATTTAGATATACTTTAGGGTGACTGCTAGAATACAAGGTCATTTAATCAAGTAGCACTGCACAACCTTAGGATGGTCATAGAGAGATCTTTTTTTTTTTTTGACCAGTGGGCTGGTTAAAAAAAAAAAAAGCAGAACAGATTCCGCCATCGGCACAAGTGAAGTGGATGGAGAAATCCTCCCTGCTGTGCTGTTGTATTCCTACAGCAAGGACTCCTCCTCTTTCAGAATACACTGATCAGCACGGCTGGCGATTGGCTGCAGATGCTGTTTAAATGAAACATTTCCAACTTTCCTATTCAGAAGTTGATCAATACAGTAGATCAACTTTTCTTGAGCGAGAATGCCCATACATGGATCGAAATTCGTGCGGTCCCTTCCGAAGCAGTCAAATTTATAGCTAGTTTTTAACATGGCAGAGGCTGATCTAAGAGCTGATTAAACAATTATGTACAGTCAGTTTTCTTGAATGGAGATGGGAGGAGAACAGAAAAATATGTAGCCAGCTCCCACAGCCACTTATCTATTGGGACAGTAATGATAGAACAAGCCTTTCAAACTTGATGGAACTTTCTCCACCATGGTCTTTGATGGTTGCTGGTAATGGTTGTTTATTGATATTAAGATGTAAGATTGAAAACTAATTTTACTTTAATACTTCTTAAAAATCGGTATGTCCAGACCTTGGTTAGATGCCCCCCAATTAGGCTTCTCCTTGTGCGATTACCACTACGTGCTACGTGTAGGTCTGAGGGACCCTCCTCTAAACCGAGACTGGCACATATATAGTCCTCTTATAAGTTATAAACAACAACAAAAAAAAAAAAACAGCAGTATAAATGACTAGCTGTGTTAGCCCTTGTACATACGGTCAGAGATTCCGACAACCAAATGCGTCGTAGTAATTCCGACGGATTAATTCCGGAAGAGGTCCGGAATTGATGTTGCATACATACGGTCGGACTAAGTTGTCGGAAAATCCGATTGTACATAACGTGATGACCTTATTTCGTTATGACGGGACTACGTTCAGGCTAGTAGCCAATAGCTTTGGTCTAGGAATTTTATCTGAGCATGCGTGGCACTTTGTCCGTCGGAGTAGGCTACACATGATCGGAGTATGTCCAATCGGAGCATTTTGTCGGAAAATTTTACCTGCAAGTTGGAAAAGTTGGTCCGATATTCCGACGGAAACAGCCCGGTGGAGACCACACACAGTCGGAATATACGACAAAACGGTCCGATAGGAAACATCCCGTCGGAATCTCCGACCGTGTGTACAAGGGCCAAGAGAAGGTCTTCTTCTGCCATAGTTGCCTGGAAACCATATGCCTTACACACCACCGCCCAGTATCCTTTTTTTGTGGGCCTTTGTACACAAGAGGTTGCTTTCTACCAACATCATGATTAGCAAATCTTTCATCTTCAAGGCTGTTTTTCTTGATTTTAAGAATAAGCATGTATATGTTCACATGAATGTCCTTTTAAAGGTTGTTTTTTATTGTAATTATTTGACCACAGCATCCTCCAGCTCCTGATCCAGCCAGTTGATTACAGTTGAATAGCTATTTCCAAACATTTTTCCATACACCGCTGATAGCCCTTGGCTGTGTTTGGCATTTAATTACTTACAATGCATTTATTATCAGTTTTAAAGCACGCTGATCCTACCCAGTTACCCACCCCCTTTGGCAATATAGCTGACATGCTGCTTTGCAAATGTGTCTTTGCAAGTCATAACATTTGTCTGCATTAAAATGTCTAAAGAGGTTAATTAAACATTTGAAGAAAGGGAAAATTGTACTGTTCAAAGTCATTAAAGCTTCATTCTCCACACTCATTAGACATGTTTCTGGATGTCCACAAATTGTTCCAAGCAATTGAAGAACACAGATCTTGAATACAAGTTATCAAATGTCAACTCAATTTACAAGAAGCAATATTAAAAATGTGACATTAAGATAGTATTTTTGCAAGTTTGAGATTGCCTGGATAATTGATAGATGTGGTAGGAATAAATTTGTTTTCAATCTGAAATATTTCAATATTACCATGGATTAACTAATTTAGGTCCTATATAAAGAACGTTTAAATTGACTTTGGCACAACTTTAACCACTTAAGCCCCGGACCATTTTGCTGGTCAAAGACCAGACCACTTTTTGCGATTCGGCACTGCGTCGCTTTAACTGACAATTGCGCGGTCATGCGACGTGGCTCCCCAACAAAATTGACGTCCTTTTTTTCCCACAAATACAGCTTTCTTTTGGTGGTATTTGATCACCCCTCCGGTTTTTATTTTTTGCGCTATAAACAAAAATAGAGCGACAATTTTGAAAAAAAACGCATTATTTTTTACTTTTGTTATAATAAATATCCCCCAAAAATATATAAAAAAACATTTTTTTCCCTCAGTTTAGGCCGATACGTATTCTTCTACATATTTTTGGTATAAAAAAATCGCAATAAGTGATTATTGATTGGTTTGCACAAAAGTTATAGCATTTACAAAATAGGGGATAGTTTTATGGCATTTTTATTAATAATTTTTTTTTTTACTAGTAGTGGCGGCGATCAGCGATTTTTATTGCGACTGCGACATTATGGCGGACACATTGGACATTTTTGACACATTTTTGGGACCATTGTCATTTATACAGCAATCACTGCTATACAAATGGGTTAACCAGTGGGTGGCCGTGTAGGGGTTAAGTGTTCCTAGGGGTGTGTTACTAACTGTGGGGGGCTGGGCTTTCATTTAGTGAACACTGATCTCTGCTCCAATCACATGGAGCAGAGATCAGCATCACTTGTTGCTAGGCAGAACGGGGAGATGCTGTTTACAACGGCATCTCTCCGTTCAGCCACCCCGTTAGACGATCTCAGGTATGCCCGCGGCGATCGAGTCCGCGGGACCTGCGACCGGACTCACGGGGGTCCCGACCAGCACGTGAGCGCACCGACGGCGACGCGCTCGCAATGGCAGGGCAGCATTAAAGATTGGACGTACCTGTACGCCAATATGCCTGCCCGTGCCATTCTGCCGACGTACATTGGCGTGCGCTTGTTGGAAACTGGTTAAAATGAAAATGAAAACAAGATTTTTCTCAGTCTACATTGAACTGGTATCCATTACTGGATACATAATAATTGCCATAGCTACATGGTTACACAGTAGGTGAGGTTGAAAAAAGACACAAGTCCATCAAGTCCAACCTATGTGTGTGATTATGTCAGTATTACATTGTATATCCCTGTATGTTGCGGTCATTCAGGTGTTTATCTAATAGTTTCTTGAAACGATCAATGCCCCCTACGGAGACCACCGCCTGTGGAAGGGAACTCAACATCCTTGCCGCTCTTACAGTAAAGAACCCTCTACGTAGTTTAAGGTTAAACCTCTTTTCTTCTAATTTTAATGAGTGGCCACAAGTCTTGTTAAACTCCCTTCTGAAAAAAGTTTTATCCCTACTTTGGGGTCACCAGTATGGTATTTGTATGTTGAAATCATATCCCCTCTCAAGTGTATCTTCTCCAGAGAGAGTAAGTTCAGTGCTCGCAACCTTACCTCATAACTAATATCCTCCAGACCCTTTATTAGCTTTGTTGCCCTTCTTTGTATGGGCTCCATTTCCAGTACGTCCTTCCTGAGGACTGGTGTCCAGAACTGGACAGCATAGTCTAGGTGCAGCCAGACCAGTGTCTTGTAGAGCAGGAGAATTATCGTTTTATCTTTGGAGTTGATCCCCTTTTTAATGCATGCCAATATTCTGTTTGCTTTGTTAGCAGCAGCTTGGCATTGCATGCCATTGCTGAGCCTATAATCTACTAGGACCCCCAGATCCTTTTCCATCCTAGATTCCCTCAGAGGTTCTCCCCCCAGTGTATAGATTGCATTCATATTTTTGCCACGCAAATGCATTATTTTATATTTTTCTACATTGAACCTCATTTGCCATGTAGTTGCCCACCCCATTAATTTGTTCAGATCTTTTTGCAAGGTTACCCCATCCTGCGGAGAACTTATTGCCCTGCTTAGCTTAGTATTGTCCGCAAATACAGAGATTGAACCATTTACCCCATCCTCCAGGTTGTTTATGAACAAATTAAACAGGATTGGTCCCAGCACAGAACCCCGGGGGACCCCACTACCGACCCCTGTCCATTCCAAGTACTCCCCAGTTTATCACCAACCTCTGAACTTGCACTTCTAGCCAGTTTTCTTTTATGAAAGGTTTTATTGATAATCATAACAATTTCACAGTTTAACAGTGTAGAGAATGCATCATGAATAAACATAACATAACATTTTGCATCTTATAAATAAAATAAGTATGCTAGTAAATTAAAGAAAAACAAAACAATAAGAATATAACAGAGGCTGAAAACAGTTGTATGTTGGAAACATGAAAGTGGTTAGACGCACTAAGGTTTCAGGAATGCCCGTAGGACTGCGTCCAATTTTTAACAAATACTTGAAGAGTTTGTCTGAACAGGGGCCTAACTGTAAATAGTCCAGCCAGTTTTCAATCCATGTACTCACCCTATGGTCCATGCCAACAGACCTTATTTTGTACAGTAAACGTTTATGGGGAATTGAGTTCCCTAAGTACCCTCGGGTGCAAGCCATCTGGTTTCGGTGATTTATTATTGTTAAGATTCCCAAGCCTAATTTTAATTCTATCCTCTGTTAACCATGGAGGTGCTTCCTGTGATGTGTCATGAGGATAAATACTGAAGTTTTTGTTACTGAAGCCCCCCCAATTCCCTCAAGGAGACTGAGGAGAAGAATAAATTCAATACCTTTGCCATCTCCCCATCTTTTGTAACCAGATGCCCGTCCTCATTCTTTATGGGGCCAATATGGTCTGTCCTCCCTTTTTTACTGTGGGATTTTTTTGCTCTCCTCCGCTATGTGTCTTTCATGTTCTATCTTATCCATCCTTATTGCACCCTTACATTTCTTATTGCATTCTTTATAAAGTCTGAATTTTGATGATGTTCCCTCAACCTTGTATTTTTTGGAAGGCCTTCAACTTTGCTTTTATATGCATTTTTACATTGGAGTTAAGCCATCCAGGACTTTTGTTCGCTCTTTTAAATTTATTACCCAATGGGATGCATTGGCTAATGCCCTTATTTAATATGCTCTTAAAGCAAACCCATCTCTCCTCTACCATCACACTTGAGTATATAAGGACCCTGTACACCTGTGTACCCACGCAAATATAAATATATATAAACAGCACTTGCGGGAATATGAAAACCCACATGTGTAAATGGGTAAGTGCTCAAAAAAAAGTGTAGTAATGACACTTTGTACAAATTTAGTTTTTTGCCTCAGAACAGCAAAGGGGTTCGGAGGTTTAATTGTGTAGGTTTAACTTTGACATCAGTTTGGCTGGGCTGTGTTAGAGTTCTGCCTGGCCATGTGTACAGTTAGGTGCACATGACAGGCTCAGAACCAGGCCTGGTTGGACGTTATAGGTATCAGCTTTCCCAGAGCCAATCAGTGGGTGCGCCGGGCCCCACTGAAGAGTCTGGGGAAGGGTACTTAAGATGTTGAGGTCACGTGTCTTAGTTCGTTCGGGACGCCCTAGCGGTCCGTTCCTGATTCTGGACCAGGGTAGTCCCGCGAGGGGTCCCGGTCATGGGAGCGTTCGTCGCCCCGCATCATGCTTCAGTTGGCTAACCTCAATAGACCCGCCTGGTCTGGGGTAGGGATCTGTCTGTTCCCGAGTCTTGGAACCAGCTGGTCCGAGGCGCAGTAACTGAGGGAGGATTCAAGGCGTCCGGGTGTGCTCTCGGCTTGGAGGGGCACCACAGCTCATGTAAGCGACAGGGGAGGACTCTTTGGAGGAGGGCCAACAAGCTGGCATCCTGAGAAGTGGCTGGCATCCCCCCTGCTTGCTGAGTTGTGAAGGACACTGATGAATTCATGCTTTTTCCAGTACTGTCAAGGAGACAGAGAACGTTCCATGTACTGAGGACAAAGGTTCCTGTTCATTTCTGTTACCAGTTACTCAAGGTAAAAGATTTCCCAAGTTCTGGATCAAAGTGCTGACTGCCATAATCTCTGGCTAGAGATTTGTTCAGCCTTGAAGCGCCCAGCTGCGAGTGGCTACTCTCTGGGGGATATTAGAGACTTTCTGATATTAGCGGTTCACGGTGCCTGAGTTTCTTCACCCTTGCCCTCTGTTCCCATACGAGACTGTGTTGTTGGATGTTACCCCTGCAAATAAAAACCTTTTCTAAAGGACTTTTATGGTGTCAGCGTCCAAAGTTGTTGGGTACTAACTCTGGGAACCCCTAGACGTGGAAGAACCAGCCAAGCGGAAGTAACCAGTAAGCCCAAAAGTTAAGGTCGTCCTGCCAAGGGTTATGGCCGCTACACAAGTATCAGTGTGTGAACACTGGCAGTGATAGACAATCAAATGACATGCATATTAAAAAAAAAAAAACACCACAAACACAGTCTCTTTCAAAGTGCTGGGTGCTCCAAACAAATAAAGTACAATGGTGCTCCAAAATGTTGCAGGTGTCGTGTGCCACACTCCCCTCTTGTGACCCCACTCACCAAATATAATGGACCCTCTGCTTTGCAGTCTGTGGTCAAAAGCGCTATGATCTAATGATCTGTTATGCATAGGATAGGTTCTCAGAGGCCTCTCCACATGGTTGCTCTTGGGAATGATCAGAGTGAATCCACCACGCTCAAAAAAAAAATGGAAAAGAAGGAACTGGTAGTGAAGTACTGTTGTATGTAGAAAATTTGCGCAATCTAGGTGCCACTTACAAGATTGTAGAAAAAACAGACATCAGTCCAGAGAATACACTCATCCAGGTTCACTGCTGCTTGGCGTGCGAGGGCAGAAGTAACATGAATGGTTAAGAAACCGGAAGTATGTCAACACTTTTCTCCCCTACTCCAGGACATCATCAAACTTGATCATCTATGTCTTTATGGACCTTGCTTTGTGCACTGGTAAGCAGTCATGTTGGAACAGGAAGGGCCATCCCTAAACTGTTCCCACAAAGTTGGGAGCATGAAATTGTCCAAACTGTCTTGGTATTGTGATGCCTTAAGAGTTCAGTTCACTGGAACTATGGGGCCATGCTCAATCCCTGAAAAACAACCCCACACCATAATCCCCCCTCCACCAAATGATTTGGATGAGTGTACAAAGCAAGGTCCATAAAGACATGGATGAGCGAGTTTGCAGTGGAGGAACTTGACTGGCCTTCACAGAGTCATGACCTCAACCTGATAGAACATCTTTGGAATAAATTAGAGCGGAAGCTGCGAGCCAGGCCTTCTCGCAACATCAGTCCCTGACCTTACAAATGCTCTTCTGGAAGAATGGTCAAACATTCCCATAGACACACTCCTAAATCTTGTGGACAGCCTTCGCAGTAGAGTTAAAGCTGTTATAGCTGCAAAGGGTGGGCCAACTCAATATTGAACCCTACAAATGAAGACTGGGATGCCAATAAAGATGATGTGGAAACCCTACTTGTTGACCTAGCAGCAAGATCTTTTATACAGATATACTACTCCTGAGCAGCCTGATACTCCTATTGTTTTGGCCATAACGTACAATAACTTCAAAAGTGAGAGTGAGAATGGCTAAGTACTGTAGTACAAAACATGTATATCAGTGATGCTGGATGCAACTTATTAGGTTATGATTGACAAACGTCTATTTAATTCATATGGGGTGCAGTGGCTCCAGTGAAGCTGCTCTCAAACAAATGTAACAGCCTCCCTGCACCCTGTAGTCACACATCTAAACAATCCCATCAATAGGTGAAGTGTGGCAACCTCAGCCTGGGCTCCAACCAGGTCACACGCCCAATGCGTTTCGCTCTACCCTTAGGAGCTTAATCATGGGGAACTCAATGCTCTCAAACAAAAAGGGGTTCAAAGCTTAAGATCCAATTGTAAAAAAAAAAAAAAGTCTGGGAGACCAGACCAAAGATCTAAAAGTAAGATCGATGTTTTATGCTTCTTGTTATGAGCAAACACCAATGCATTTTGGGGGGCTCAACCCCACCCCCTTCAACGTTACAAAACAGATACAAGAATTTTTATTTTTACATATTTTCGTATTAACAAAATTCATGTTAAAATTATTCAGTTTATATTTGTACAAAACACAAATTCATGGTAATCAGAAAATAACAGTAGAATAAAAGGCATTCATATTTTAATAAAAATTCATTGAGAGTAGTTTGGAATGTCAACATGGTCTCTGTTGGCTTTTTCTTTTGTATGCAAAGTTTGCTTATTGTCGATAAAACTTTTGTAAAAGAAAATAAATTGAGAGTAGAATAAAATGTATCAAATCTAGAAATAATAGAATAAATAGAATCTCGATTAAATTAATATGGAATTACAGATTTTATCCATTAAAATGTTATTAGCAATGAAGCGGTTTTTATCTGAAATTACCACATTGTAATCTATTCTTTTAAAAGAAAATCTGAACTAATGAATGATAACGAATAATGGAAAAGTAATTAGAGGTTTCTGTATGAGTGCATCAGGTTATTAGCTGTATCTCTATTCAATAACATTGGTTACAAAATGCGCTTCTAAATGGCTGAAGACCTAGATATTGCAAATACATATTTAGAATTTAAACGATTTGAGATTGTACAAGGTTAAAATTAATCAGTATCAAAACACACAAGAAACAGACCAAGAGTACCTTGGATACCGTAAATAGAATTTTTCTCCAACCATGTATTCCATTGAACTGTATTTTAATAATACAATTGGCCATAGTCTATTTGTTTTTATAATAATTTCTGATTCATTTAGTGATATTGTTTATGCAGAGTTTGGTAAATTTTAATATGAATGTACTAATATTGGAATTTTACATACCTTTTATCTCTATTGTAGACTATTAAAACACAAAAGATTCTGGACTCTTAAAGGGATTGTAGAGGTTCTTTTCTTTTTTCTTTTTTTACATAACAAACATGTCATACTTGCCTGCTCTGTGCAAGGGTTTTGCACAGAGCGGCCCCGTTCCTCCTCTTCTGGGGTCCCCCAGCGATGCTCCTGGCTCCTCCTCTGCATGGAGTTCCCCCACGTAGAGCTGCATTCCAAAAAAAAAAAAAAAAGGATCACAGTTTTAATGTAAAAAAAAAAATTACACTCACAATGTTAACGAGTCTGGTGCTCATCCATGTAAAGCTGCTGTTGTATGCAGTAAAGCCGCTGGTGTATATGTGCAGTAAAGCCGCTGATGCACAGTATACAGTATACAGTACTGTATGTGTAACCACTCCCGAGTGTCTCCGAGTTCTCCAGGAAGCGATGGAAGCCACCAGCGCTCCTGGACCTCTGGCCATATACAGTAATGTGTACACCAGCAGCTTTACTGTATACAACAGCGGCTTTACATGGATGAGCACCAGACTCAAGGGACATGGACAGGGTGTCACTCGGGAGGGTTTTAGTATGTTCTGCAAAAGGCAGTATATCATGCAGTGATGTGAGCTTTACCATTCACTAGGGAGCAAGTGATAGCATGTTGTTTGCAATTTGGCAGACCAAGTCTTTCAGTTTGAGGAGTCTTGCGATCATGTTGAATGTACTTGACCAGCATGTGGGGCAGTCAAAACAGTAAGGCAACAATGCTCCAATATCTTCTATGTTGCAATGGAAGACTTGTGGAAGAGGTTCACTACTGATTTTGCTTGATCAAGGATTCTCTTAACGCTTGCCTCCTTCTGCTGCACCATGTGAACCATAAGTTGTAAGGTATGCACCAAACCACACACAGTGTCCAGACCATGACGATCTGTTGGTACCTAACAAAAGGAACACAGCCAAATATGCATAAAGTATAGAAAATTTTACAGTTCTGCCCCACATACATTTACAGCGGCAGGGTGGCCCTAGTGCGCAAAATCACGTATCTGTACGTAGGGGGCACGTGCACACCGCTCTCCCTATACTTGGACACAGCGGGAGCCAATCAGCGGGTCCGGGGGTCATGGTGGCCACTGCGACACGCCGATTGTTCACAGGAGAGACAGAGCAGCAGTGAGCCCATGTAAATAAAGCACACCGCTGCTCTGTTAGGGAGGAAAAGAGAGAGATCGTATTTCAGCCACGCTGAGTCAAAATTTTTCTTTTCCCCCCAGTGAATCCACTCCCCCCACAGTTATAAACACCTCCCAGGGAACACATTTAACCCCTTGTTCCCCCCTATAATTAACCCCTTCCCTGCCAGTGTAATTTAAACAGGGATCAGTGCATTTTTTTAGCACTGATCACTGTATTGGTATCACTGTTCCCCAAAAATGTGTCACTTGGGGTCAGATTTGTCTGCCGCGATGCTGCAGTCCTGCTAAAAATCACAGATCGCAGTCCACCATTACTAGTAGAAAACAATAAAAAAAATTAAAAGTCCCTAAATCAATCCCCTATTTTGTAGACGCTATAGCTTTTGCGCAAACCAATCAATATACTCTTATTGAGATTTTTTTTTATCAAAAATATGTAGCAGAATACATATTGGCCTAAATTGATGAAGAAATTATTATTATTTTTTTGGATTTGTATTATAGCAAATAGCTAAAAATATTTTTTTTTTTTTTCCAAAATTGACTTTTTTTGTTTATAGTGCAAAAAATAAAAACCGCAGAGGTGATCAAATAGCACCAAAAAAAGCTATATTTATGGGAAAAAAAGGACGTAAATTTTATCTGGGTACAGAGTTGCACGACCGGGCAATTGTCAGTTAAAGCAATGCAGTGCTGTATCGCAAAAAATGGCCTGGTCAGGAAGGGGATAAAACCTTCCGGGGCTGAAGTGGTTAAACCCTTTATACCTTATAGGAATAATAAGATTACAAATACAGTGGAAAAATAACAAAAATAGACCAGTAGAGTAGAGCAGAGACCCCCAATATCGATCATCTCATATCCATGTGATAATTGATTGGCATCATGTAAAAGAATAATAACAAACAAAAATGGCTCAACGCAGATCCTCAATTTCAGACTCACTTTCCGTCATGGGGGGGGGGGGTCTTCCTCACTAGAGCTATATTACTCCTATTGTCACTGTTAAAGAGGAAGTAAACCCTGATGAGTTTACTTTCTCTTTCTTTCCCTGCAAAGCAAAGCATAATGGACTACTATGCATCGCATAGTAGTCCATAATGTGTCACTTACCTGACACAGGAGCCAGCAAAGTCACCCTGTCCCCTGTAGTCCGGCGCATCCATCTTCACGGTGGGGTCTCGTAGCTATGCTGCTGTCATTCGGCGAAGCCGCGATGACGTCACTCCCGCACATGTGCACGGGAGCCGACACGCACGGCATCTCCGTCATTGAAGATGCCGCGCTCAGTGCGCCGATCGGACCCCCTCCCGCTGGATACGGCGGTCCGTTTCGCTTCAGGAGCGATCCAGGATGAGGGGATGGCCGTTGGTTTCTGGCCACCCCCTCTCGATCGCTCCTGGCGAATGAGAAGCTTCCTCCCACTGTGTATTGTATACACAGGCAGGGAGGAAATGATGTCATTCTCCTCAGGCGGTCTTTTTGACCGGACTACGAGAAGAAGACAGAAAGTAAGTGTGCACCAACACTACACTGACATGTAGGCACACACAGGCACACGCTAGTGTCGCTAGGTAGCTGGTTATTTTTTTAGGTTCACCGACAGGTTTTTATAGCACTAGGTACCCTGATATACTACCCAATAATGGTTTTAACCCCCTGATTGCCCCTAGTTAACCCTTTCACCCCCTTTTGCCAGTGTCACTAAGCGATCATTTTTCTGATCGCTGCATTAGTGTCGCTAGTGTCGCTAGGTAGCTAGTTTTTTTTTTAGGTTCACCGCCAGGTTTTTATAGTGCTAGGTACCCCCATATACTACCCAATAATGGTTTTAACCCCCTGATTGCCCCTAGTTAACCCTTTCACCAGCGATCACAGTATAAGTGTCACTGGTGACGCTGGTTAGACAGTTAGTTATTTAGGTTCCCCGTCAGGTTTTTATATAGTGCCAGGGACCCCCATATACTACCTAATAAAAATTTGAACCCCCTGATTGCCCCCAGTTAACCCTTTCACCAGTGATCACCGTATAAGTGTTACGGGTGACTCTGGTTAGTTTGCTTTTTATAGCATCAGGGCACCCACCATTTATTACCCAATAAAGGTTTAACCCCCTGATCACCCGGCGGGTGATATCAATTAGGTTTTAGGGTCAGGGTCTGCGTCGCCCCAGGCAGCGCTAGGTTAGTGCCAGTACCGCTAACACCCACACGCAAAGCATAAACCTCCCATAGTGGTATAGAATCTGAACAGATCAATATCTGATCTGATCAGATCTATACTAGCATCCCCAGCAGTTTAGGGTTCCAAAAAAACGCATTGTTAGCGGGATCAGCCCAGATACCTGCTGGCACCTGCGTTTTGCCCCTCTGCCCATGCAGTATCGATCGATCACTGTCACTTACAAAACACTAAACACATAACTGCAGCGATCGCAGAATTAGGCCTGATCCCTGCGATCGCTAGCAGTTTTTTTTGGTAGCATTTTATATTTAAATCCGGAAGGCAGTGCTTGGTTTTCGGGGTCCCGTACGTGGCTAGGCTCCCAAAAAGTCCCCCACATGTGGTATCCCCGTACTCGGGAGAAGCAGCAGAATTTATTTTGGGGTGTAATTTGACTTATGCCCATAGCATGTGTGAGCAATATATCATTTAGTGACAACTTTGTGCAAAAAAAAAAATTGTAAAATTCCTGCAACTTGTGGCAAAATATAAAATATTTCATGGACTCAACATGCCTCTCAGTAAATAGCTTTGGGTGTCTACTTTCCAAAATGGGGTCATTTGGGGGGGGTTTTGTGCTATTTTGGCATTTTATGGCCTTCGAAACTGTGATAGGTAGTGAGGAGTGAAATCAAAAATTTGCACCCTTAGAAACCCTGAAGGCAGGGATTGGTTTTCGGGGTGCCGTACGCAGCTAGACTCCCAAAAAGTCCCACATATGTGGTATCCTCGTACTCAGGAGAAGCAGCAGAATATATTTTGGGGTGCAATTCCACATATAACTATGGCATGTGTGAGCAATATATCATTTAGTGACAACTTTTTGTAAACTTTTTTTTATTTTTTATTTTTTTGTCATTATTCAATCACTTGGGACAAAAAAAAAATATTCAATGGGCTCAACATGCCTCTCCACAACTTCCTTGGGGTGTCTACTTTCCAAAATGGGGTCATTTGGGGGGGGGGGGGGTTTGTGTTATTTTGGCATTTTATGGCCTTCGAAACTGTGATAGGTAGTGAGGAGTGAAATCAAAAATTTGCACCCTAATGCCGCGTACACACGGGCGGACTGTATGGCCTACTTAGTCCGCCGAAACACATTTCAGCGGACAGTCCGCTCGTGTGTGGGCTTCAGCGGACTTTTTCAGCGTGCAGTCCGGCGTACTAAGTATTTCGGATTTTTCGAAATACTGTCCGTCGTACTCGCATTTTGGCGGACAATCCGCCCGTGTGTATGCCAGTCCGCCGTACTTTTGAAATGAGCAGACTTTTCCCGCCCGGAGAAAAGTCCGCTCATTTCGAGTGGGTATCCAGGTAGGCGGGGCCCGCGAAGGAGATGTCGCTGGCCCCGCCGCCTGGTATGGACTTAAAGGGGAACCCCAACGCCGAAAAAAATCGGCGTGGGGGTCCCCCCCAAGTCCACAACAGACCCTTGTCCGAGCACGCTACCCGGCCGGCCAGGAAAGGGGGGCGAGCGAGCGCCCCCCTCCTGAGCCGTACCAGGCCGCGTGCCCTCAACATGGGGGGGTGCCTTGGGGAAGGGGGGGCCGCGCGGCCCCCCGACCCAAAAGCACCTTGTCCCCATGTTGATGAGGACAAGGGCCTCTTCCTGACAACCCTGGCCGTTGGTTGTCGGGGTCTGCGGGCGGGGGGCTTATCGGAATCCGGGAGCCCCCTTTAATAAGGGGGCCCCCGGATACCGGCCCCCCACCCTATGTGAATGAGTATGAGGTACAATGTACCCCTACCCATTCACCTGTAAAATAAAAGTACAAAAAAAAACACAACACACGAGATAAAATACTTTATTGCACAGCTCCGGGGGTCTTCCGTCTTCGGGGGTCTTCTCGCCGGACTCCTGCGCTATCTTCTTGTAGCTCTTTTGCTAGCGGAGGAGTCCGGCTTTCTTCCTCGCCGCCGGCCTCTTCTCCCGACTTCGGGGGTCTTGTCCCCCTCTTCGGTTCTTCTGCCGGGCCACCGCGCCTTCTTATAGCTCTTTTACAGGCGGTGGCCCGGTCTTCTGTCGCCGCCGCCGCCGCCTTCCGTTCTTCTTCTTCTTCTTCTTCTTCTCCAGGAGATGTTGCCTCGACGATCTCTCCGGCCGGAATGCAAGGGATGCACTGCGCGGCCACTTATATAGGGACAAGGGGCGGTGTCACATGGCTTTATGTCACATGGGTTGGTGTCACATGGTGACCCCGCCCCCTTACGATGTCATAGTCCCCATGTGACCAACCCATGTGACATAAAGCCATGTGACACCGCCCCTTGTCCCTATATAAGTGGCCGCGCAGTGCGTCCCTTGCATTCCGGCCGGAGAGATCGTCTGTAAAAGAGCTATAAGAAGGCGCGGTGGCCCGGCAGAAGAACCGAAGAGGGGGACAAGACCCCCGAAGTCGGGAGAAGAGGCCGGCGGCGAGGAAGAAAGCCGGACTCCTCCGCTAGCAAAAGAGCTACAAGAAGATAGCGGAAGAGTCCGGCGAGAAGACCCCCGAAGACGGAAGACCCCCGGAGCTGTGCAATAAAGTATTTTATCTCGTGTGTTGTGTTTTTTTTTGTACTTTTATTTTACAGGGGAATGGGTAGGGGGGTACATTGTACCCCATACTCATTCACATAGGGTGAGGGGCCAGTATCCGGGGGCCCCCTTATTAAAGGGGGCTCCCGGATTCCGATAAGCCCCCCGCCCGCAGACCCCGACAACCAACGGCCAGGGTTGTCGGGAAGAGGCCCTTGTTCTCATCAACATGGGGACAAGGTGCTTTGGGGTGGGGGGGCCGCACGGCCCCCCCTTCCCCAAGGCACCCCCCCATGTTGAGGGCACGCGGCCTGGTACGGTTTAGGAGGGGGGGCGTTCGCTCGCCCCCCTTTCCTGGCCGGCCGGGTAGCGTGCTCGGACAAGGGTCTGTTGTGGACTTGGGGGGGACCCCCATTCCGATTTTTTTCCGCGTTGGGGTACCCCTTTAAGTCCATACCAGGTGGCGGGGTCAGCGACGTCTCCTTTGCGGGCCCCGCCTACCTGGAGACGCGCTCGAAATGAGCGGACTTTCCTCCGCGTGTGTGGGCGAGTCCGTTCATTTCAAAAGTAGGGCAGATAGTATGGCGGACTTAGTACGCCGTATTAGTCCGCTCAAAAAGTGGTGTGTGTGGTCAAGTCCGTTCATTCGAAAGTATGACGGACTGTCCGTCGGATTGTATGACGGACTAAGTAGGCCATACAGTCCGCCCGTGTGTACGCGGCTTTAGAAATCCTGAAGGCAGTGATTGGTTTTCGGGGTGCCGTACGTGGCTAGACTCCCAAAAAGTCCCACATATGTGGTATCCCCGTACTCAGGAGAAGCAGCAGAATATATTTTGGGGTGCAATTCCACATATAACTATGGCATGTGTGAGCAATATATCATTTAGTGACAACTTTTTGTAAACTTTTTTTTTTTTTTTGTGTCATTATTCAATCACTTGGGACAAAAAAAAATATTCAATGGGCTCAACATGCCTCTCCACAACTTCCTTGGGGTGTCTACTTTCCAAAATGGGGTCATTTGGGGGGGTTTTGTGTTATTTTGGCATTTTATGGCCTTCGAAACTGTGATAGGTAGTGAGGAGTGAAATCAAAAATTTGCACCCTTAGAAATCCTGAAGGCAGTGATTGGTTTTCGGGGTGCCGTACGCGGCTATACTCCCAAAAAGTCCCACATATGTGGTATCCCCGTACTCAGAAGAAGCAGCAGAATATATTTTGGGGTGCAATTCCACATATAACTATGGCATGTGTGAGCAATATATCATTTAGTGACAACTTTTTGTAAACTTTTTTTTTTTTTTTTGTCATTATTCAATCACTTGGGACAAAAAAAAAATATTCAATGGGCTCAACATGCCTCTCCACAACTTCCTTGGGGTGTCTACTTTCCAAAATGGGGTCATTTGGGGGCGGGGGGTTTGTACTGCCCTGCCATTTTAGCACCTCAAGAAATGAGATAGGCAGTCGTAAATTAAAAGCTGTGTAAATTCCAGAAAATGTACTCTAGTTTGTAGACGCTATAACTTTTGCGCAAACCAATAAATATACGCTTATTGACATTTTTTTTACTAAAGACATGTGGCTGAATAAATTTTGCCCTAAATGTATGACTAAAATTTAGTTAATTCGATTTTTCTTATAACAAAAAGTAGAAAATATCATTTTTTCTCCCAATTTTCGGTCTTTTTCCATTTATATCACAAAAAATAAAAATCGCATAGGCAATCAAATACCATCAAAAGAAAGCTCTATTTGTGGGAAGAAAAGGACGCAAATTTCGTTTGGGTACAACATTGCATGACCGCGCAATTAACAGTTAAAGCAGTGTAGTGTGAAAATGTAAAAAGACCTCTGGTCCTTAGGCTGTTAATTGGTCCGGGGCTGAAGTGGTTAATCTAGGCTTACCTGTAGGTCAAAGTGTGTTCCTGTTTGGTATGTCCCACTCTTGCAAGCATGTGATTTAATAACTATGCAGTGTGTGGGTGGGCTACTTGTTCAAGGGCCAACAATATGTGTTCAAATTTATTTTGTTCAACACAAAAGTAGCATGCACTTATACCAAGGAATGAAGCCGTGAGTCAATTTTTGTCCACAAATTAGCACAAATAGATACTCTCCAGGGTCATCTCTCTTAGCATTGACACATTTGACAATAGAGGTAAATATCGCACTGAAAAAGAAAAATAGATCAGTAACTGTCAATTAGATACATATTGTTGCTGCTATGAATTCTGTCAATAGCAGTGAATAGTATTTACTGCTATTGACAGCACTTTCTAATCTAAACCTATACGCAGGGCCGGATTTATAATTAGGCAGAGTAGGCACGTGCTTAACCACTTGCTCACTGGGCACTTACAGTTGTGCTCATAAGTTTACATACCCTGGCAGAATTTATGATTTCTTGGCCATTTAACCATTTAACAGAGAATATGAATAACACAAAAACTTTTCTTTCATTCGTGGTTAGTGTTTGGCTGAAGGCATTTATTATCAATCAACTGTGTTTATTTTTTTTAAATCATAATGGCAGAAACTACCCAAATGACCCTGATCAAAAGTTTACACACCCCAGTTCCTAATACCGTGTATTGCCCCCTTTAACATCCATGGCAGCTTGAAGTCTTTTGTGGTATTTGTGGATGATACTCGTTATCTTCTCAGATGGTAAAGCTGCCCATTCCTCTGGGCAAAAAGCCTCCAGTTCCTGTAAATTCCTTGGCTGTCTTGCATGAACTGCACGTTTGAGATCTTCCCAGAGTGATATTAAGGTCAGGAGACTGAGATGGCCACTCCAGAACCTTCACTTTATTCTGCTGTAGCCAATGACAGGTCTACTTGGTCTTGTGTTTTGGATCATTGTCATGTTGGAAAGTCCCATGAGCAGCTTCCTGGTTGATGAATGCAAATTTTCCCTCAAGTATTTTTCGATAACAAACTGCATTTATCTTGCCATCAATTTTGACCAAATGTCCTGTGCCTTTGTAGCTCACACATCCCCAAAACATCAGCGATCCACTTTCGTACCTTTCATCGTAGGCCTTGTTTACTGTGCTGTTTGGCATATTGTATGCGGGATACTCTGTGGCATTTGAGTAGTAATGACTTTCTTCTGGCAACTCGACCATGCAGGCCATCGTTCTTCAAGTGCCACCTTATTTTGCATTTTACATTTGAAACAGCCACACCACTTGATTTCAGAGAGTGTTTCACCTGAAATTATTTGTGGGTTTTTCTTTGCATCCCAAACAATTTTCCTGGCAGTTGTGGCTGAATTTTTATTTCTACCTGACCGTGGTTTGGTATCAAAAGATCCCTTAATTTTCCACTTCTTGATTAGTTTCAACACTGCTGATTGGCATTCGCAATTCCTTGGATTTTTTTTTATATCCCTTTCCTTTTTTTTTTTACAGTTCAACTACCTTTTTCCGCAGATCCTTTGACAATTATTTTGCTTTCCCCATGGCTCACAACCCAGAAACTTCAGTGCAGCACTGAATGAAAGATGCAAGGGGCTGTCAGTAGTCCAGAAATGCATTGATCTTTTATACACACACACTAAGACCCCTTTCACAATGAGGGCATTTTGCAGGTGCTATAGCATTAAAAATAGAGCCTGCAATCCACCCTCAAACCGCTGCTCCATTGTCTCCAGTGTGAAAGCCTGAGGGCTTTCACATTGGAGCGGTGCGCTGGCAGGGCGTCAGGAAAAGTCCTGCCAGCACGTTCTTTGGAGTGGTGAAGGAGCGGTGTGTTTACCGCTCCACTACTGCTGCTGCCCATTGAAATCAATGGGGCAGCGCGGCTATAGCACTGGCAAACGCCGCTATTGCGGTGCATTGTGGGCAGTTTTAACCCTTTCTCAGCCGCTAGCGGGGGTTAAAAGTGCCCCGCTAGCGGCCGAAATGCACCGCAAATCCGACGGTAAAACGCCGCTTTCAGCGTCGTTTTACCGCCGACGCCCCCCCCCCAGGGCTCAGTGTGAAAGCCGTCTAATTACAAGAAAACAGATCACAGGTGTGTCTGTTATGGGGCCAAAATCACCAGATTTAAAAAAAAGAGTACACAGTTGATTGATAATAAAGGGCTTAAGCCAAACATTAACCATGACTAAAAGAAATGTTTTTGTGTTATTATTTACTTTCTCTGAAAAATGGGAAAAAAATCATAAATTCTGCCAGGGTAAACTTATGAGCACAATTGTATACCCCCTTCCTAACCAGGCCAATTGTCAGCTTTCATTCAGCACTCTCAAATTTTGAATGACAGTTATTCAGTCATGCAACACTCTACCCATATGAAATTTGTGTCCCTTTTTCACACACATAGAGCTTTCTTTTGGTGGTATTTAATTGCCACTGGGTTTTTTATTTTTAGTGCTATAAATGAAAAAAGACCAACATTTTGGTTATAAAATTTAGCAAATTAGTAATTTTTCTTTATACATTTTGGCCACAAGTTATACTGCTACATATCTTTGCTAAAAATAATCCAAATAAGTATATACTATTTGGTCTTTGTGAAAGTTATAGAGTCTACAATCTATGATGCCAATCATTCAAAATTGATCACACCTGATGTACTAATTTATTGAGACACTAACAAGCCAGTAAGGCTGGGTTCACACTGCTGCGGGGGGAAATCCGGATGTGATTCGCACCACACTGCAGTGCAAATCACATCCGATCTCCGTAGCGATGCGAGTTCAGCCATACAGATAGTATGGCTGAATTCGCATCGCTCCCGCAGCAAACTCGCACGGGACCCTTTTTTTGGTCGGCAGCAAAATCGGATCGCATGGGTGTTCACACCATGCGATCCGATTCCTGTGCGAGTGTGCAGATCGCACTGCGATATGCGGACGGATCTGGGGGTGTCATTAACATTTCATTGACACTCCCAGCCATTCGCATAGGGCAGTGTGAACTGCCGGCGGGAGTCATGCGATGCGGGAAAACGCAGCGGATTCGCGGCGTTCCCTCATCGCTATAGTGTGAACCTAGCCTTAAGTACAAATATTCCCCAAATGACCACATGAATTTTTGGAAAGTAGACATTTTAACCACTTAAGTCCCGGACCAATTGTCAGCCTAAGGACCAGAGGTCTTTTTACAATTTCGCACTGCACTGCTTTAACTAGTAATTGCACGGTCATGCAATGTTGTACCCAAACAAAATTTGCGTCCTTATCTTCCCACAAATAGAGCTTTCTTTTGATGGTATTTGACTGCCTCTGCGATTTTTATTTTTTACGATATAAAAGGAAAAAGACAGAAAATTTAGAAAAAAGAAGATATTTTCTAATTTTTGTTATAAGAAAAATCGAATAAACTCAATTTTAGTCATACATTTAGGCCAAAATGTATTCAGCCACATGTGTTTAGTAAAAAAAATGCCAATAAGCATATATTTATTGGTTTGCGCAAAAGTTATAGCGTCTACAAACTAGAGTACATTTTCTGGAATTTACACAGCTTTTAATTTATGACTGCCTATCTCATTTCTTGATGTGCTAAAATGGCAGGGCAGTACAAACTCCCCCCACATGACCCCACTTTGGAAAGTAGACACCCCAAGGAAATTGCTGAGGGGCATGTTGAGCCCATTGAATATTTTTTTTTTGTCCCAAGTGATTGAATAATGACAAAAACAAAAAAAAGTTTACAAAAAGTTGTCACTAAATGATATATTGCTCACACATGTCATATATATATGTGGAATTGCACCCCAAAATATATTTTGCTGCTTCTCCTGAGTACGGGGATACCACATGTGTGGGACTTTTTGGGAGCCCAGCCGCGTACGGCACCCCGAAAACCAATCACTGCCTTCAGGATTTCTAAGGGTGCAAATTTTTGATTTCACTCCTCACTACCTATCACAGTTTCGAAGGCCATAAAATGCCAAAATAACACAAAACCTCCCCAAATGACCCCATTTTGGAAAGTAGACACCCCAAGCTATTTACTGAGTGGCATGCTGAGTCCATGGAACATTTTATATTTTGCCAAAAGTTGCGGGAATATTACAAACTTATTATTTTTTTTGCACAAAGTTGTCACTAAATGATATATTGCTCACACATGCTATGGGCATAAGTGAAATTACACCCCAAAATAAATGTTGCTGCTTCTCCTGAGTACGGGGATACCACATGTGTGGGATTTTTTGGGAGCCTAGCCACGTACGGGACCCCGAAAACCAAGCACTGCCTTCAGGATTTAAATATAAAACGCTACCAAAAAAAACCTGTTAGCGATCGCAGGGATCAGGCCTGACGCTGCAGTTATGTGTCTAGTGTATTGTAAGTGACAGTGATCGATCGATACTGCACATGGGTGGGCTGGGCGGAGGGGCAAAACGCAGGTGCCAGCAGGTATCTGGGCTAATCCCGCTAACAATGCGTGTTTTTGGAACCCTAAACTGCTGGGGACGCTAGTATAGATCTGATCAGATCAGATATTGATCTGTTCAGATACTATACCACTACGGGAGGTGTATTCTTTGCGCGTGGGTGTTAGCAGTACTGACACTAACCTAGCGCTGCCTGGGGTGACACAGACCCTATCTGACCCTAAAACCTAATGATCAAGGGGTTAAACCTTTATTGGGTAATAAATGTTGGCTGCCCTGATGCTATAAAAAGCAAACTAACTAACCAGAGTCACCCGTAACACTTATACGGTGATCACTGGTGAAAGGGTTAACTCTATGGGCAATCAGGGGGTTAAAACCTTTATTAGGTATTATATGGGGGTCCCTGACGCTATATACAAACCTGATGGGGAACCTAAATAACTAACTGGCTAACCAGCGTCACCAGTGACACTTATGCAGTGATCGCTGGTGAAAGGGTTAACTCTAGGGGCAACCTTTATTGGGGGGGTAGGGGGCTACCCTGGACCTAACACTAACTGCCCTGACACTTTTTACTGTCACAACTGACACTAAATGCAGTGATCAGTAAAAAAATGATCACTGCAATCAGTGACACTGTGACCGGGGGGGGGGGGAGCGGGCGATCGGGGGGGGGTGATCGGGGGTGATTTTGCGTGCCTATGTGTACCTACATGTCAAAAAGACCGCCCAGAGGAGAGTGACATCACTTCCTCCTGCCTGTGTTTACACTACACAGGCAGGGGAAGCTTCTCATTCGCCATGAGCGATCGAGAGGGGATAGACAGAAACCAACAGCCATCCCCTCATCCCAGATCGCTCCTGAAGCGAAACGGACCACTGCAGCCAGCGGGAGGGGGTCCGATCGGACCCCCCACCCACTGGAAGGCAAGCACGTACGGGTACGTGCTTGTGCCCGTACGTGCCATTCTGCCAACGTATTTTTACATGCGGCGCTCCTTAAGTGGTTAAGATATTTAGTAAGAGACATGGTGAGTTTTTTTAAGTTGTAATTAAGCGGACTTAAAAATAAGTTTTGACTCAAAATTGTCTACCGGACTCGGCAGTCTGGCGGACAATCCGCCCGTCTGTGTGCTGGTCCGCTGGACTTTTGAAATGAACGGACTTGCCCGCACACTGAGGAAAGTCCATTCATTTTAAACGTGGCTCCAGGTAGACGGGACTAGCGAAGGAGGTCAATGTTGCCGCCTCTATCGGCAAGATTGACACCTCGCTGGTCCCGTCACCTGGTATGGACTTAAGAGGGAAGCCCTACGCCGAAAAAACGGCATAGGGCTCCCCCCAAAGTCCATATCAGACCCTTATCTAAGCACGCAGCCCGGCCAGTCAGGAAAGGGGGTGGGGATGAGCGAGCAGCCCCCCTCCTGAGTCGTACCAGGCCGCGTGCCCTCAACATGGGGGGGTGCTTTGGGGAAGAGGGGGGTCCTGCAGCTAGATTGACACCTCGCTGGTCCCATCACCTGGTATGGACTTAAAGGGGAAGCCCTACGCCGAAAAAACGGCCTGGGGTCCCCCCAAAGTCCATATCAGACCCTTATCTGAGCACACAGCCCGGCCGGTAAGGAAAGGGGGTGGGGACGAGCAAGCGCCCTCCCCCCTCCTGAGTCTTACCAGCCCACATGCCCTCAACACAAAGCACCTTGTCCCCATGTTGAAGGACCTTTTCCCGACAACCCTGGCCGTTGGTTGTCGGAGTCTGCGGGCGGGGGGATTATCGCAATCCCGGAGCCCCCTTTAATAAGGGGGCCCCCAGATACCAGCCCCCCACCCTATGTGAATGAGTATTGGGGTACCATGTACCCCTACCCATTCACCTGGGGAAAAAAGTGTAAATAAAACACAAGGAAGCCAGGCTCCTCCACTAGTAAAAGAGCTAGCAGAAGATAACAGAGAAGTCCGGCGAGAAGACCCCCCCAAGACAGAAGACCACCGGAGCTGTGCAATAAATTATTTTAAAACCTTGTGTTGTGTTTTAGTTACACTTTTTTCCCCAGGTGAATGGGTAGGGGCACATGGTACCCCAATATTCATTCACATAGGGTGGGGGGCCGGTATCTGGGGATTCCGATAAGCCCCCCGCCCACAGACCCCGACAACCAATGGCCAGGGTTGTTGGGAAGAGGCCCTTGTCCTCATCAACATGGGAACAAGGTACTTTGGGGTGGGGGGGCCACTCTTCCCCAAAGCACCCTCCCATATTGAGGGCATGTGGCCTGGTACGACTCAGGAGGGGGTGAGCTCGCTCATCCCCACCCCCTTTCCTGACCGACCGGGCTGCGTGCTCGGATAAGGGTCTGATATGGACTTGGGGGGGACCCTCACGCCGTTTTTTTGGCGAAGGGCATCCCCTTTAAGTCCATGCCAGGTGACGGGGCCAGCAAGGTGTCAATCTAGCCGATGGAGGCGGCGACATTGACCTCCTTCGCTAGTCCCGTCTACCTGGAGCTCGTTCAAAATGAACGGACTTTCCTCCATGTGTGGGCAAGTCCATTAATTTCACAAGTCCGTCGTGTGTGGGCAAGTCCGCTCGTTCAGAAAGTCCGGCGGACCTCCGCTTCAAAGTCCGGAGGTTTGTCCACCGGGCTAAGTCCACCGGATAGTCCGATCATGTGTACGCGGCATAAATAACACATATCATTTCCTGACAACCTATCACACTTTTGAAGGCCCTGTAACATCAAAACAATGAAAACACTCACAAAATGACCCAATTTTGGAAAGCAAACACCCCAACTTATATTCTTTGAGACATTATGAGTTTTTTGAACATGTGATTTTTTTCCATACATTTTTGGAAACATGAAAGAAAAAGAAAAACACATTTTTTTTGTCTTGTTTTTTGTTTTTACACAAATTTGTCCATTTAGAAGATATTTCTAACACATAACATGCGCATAACACAAATTACACCCCAAAAATAATTATGCTACTCCTCCTCAGTATGGCAATCCCACATGTGTGAGACTTTTACACAGCCTGGCCACATACAGAGGCTCAACATTCAGGGGGCACTGTTAGTTGCTCTAGGAACATAAATTGAATTTCCTGACTACCTATTATACTTTGTAGGGCACTGATAACCACTGTAGTGGCACTGATGTGGCATGGAGGAGCATGGGTGGGGAATGAATGAAGGACCACAGATGAGCATTGATGTGGCATGGATGAGGCACAGATGGGCATGAGTGAGGCACATATGAGGCATGGATGAGGCACAGATGGGCATGGATGAGGCACAGATGGGCATGGATGAGGCACAGATGGGCATGAATGAGGTACAGATGGGCATGAATGAGGTACAGATGGGCATGAATGAGGCATGGATAAGGCACAGATGGGCATGAATGAGGCACAGATGGGCATGAATGAGGCAAAGATGAGCATGAATGAGGCAAACATAGGCACGCTGTACTGATCGGTGTGTACAGCGTGAGAAGAAAGGAGCGAGCTAAACCGGACATGAGCCGGTTTGTTGACAAGTGATCACTGCGTCATTAGACGGAGGGAATGATCACGTGGTAAAGGGCCACTGTCATTGGCCCGTTACCCTGATCCACGATGCGTTGGGTCCGGAGGACCCAACAGTCATGGATATCCCCAGGGGGCATGTTGGAAGCACGATTCTGGGAGGACGTCATTGTACACCCTCTCAGAATAAGCCAACCATGCTGTAGCCATCATTTGGCTATGGCCCAGGCAGCAAGTGGTTAAACACCCTCCATAGAGGGGGCACTGTGCAGATGCCTTCTCTGACTATTTGCTGAGTAGTCTGGTGTCTTGTGGTGCATTGACCACACACCTCAGTGCAAGACTTCCCTATACAATGCCTGTCCGGTATGTTGTATAAGGCAGCCTTACATCAGAGTCCTGCCCCCAGGGGAGTCTTATGCCCCATACACACGGTCGGACGTTCCGACAACAAAATCCGTCAGATTTTTTCAGACGGATTTTGGCCAAAACTAGTCTTGCATACACACGGTCGCACAAAGTTGTTGGAAAATCCGATCATTCGGAACGGAGTGACGTTCATAACATACGATGGGACTATGTAGAGGCCAGTAGCCAATAGCTTTCATCTCCAATTTTTTGGAGTTCTCTACACATGATCGGAAAAAGTCCAATCGGATTTTGTTGTCAACATTTTAAATCCAGCTCTCAAACTTTTTCCATCGGCAATTTCAACAGAAAAAGTCCATACACCGCGTGTTAGTGTGATATTTACCTCTATGGCCAATGCTGATTGTCTTAATCCACACAGATTTTTTTTTTTGTTTACAAACGGTTTTTATTATAGATAAGGTCAAGGTACAAAAATTTGACAGTAGAGTGAATTGTACAAATAAAGATATAAAGTGATAATACAAAATTTCTTATTTGATAACATTTCTAGTGACAGAATTCACACATTGGAATAGGAGTCACAAAGGTATTGGTAGGAAAGGATTTGCGTAAATGCTTGAGAAAGTTAAAAAAATTACAGTGGTGAAATTACATCAATAACGAGGCTTCCCATATCATCCACTTATTTTGGTAAATATGCATGGTGTCAAACAGCGTGTGGTGTATTCTCTCTGAAAGCTTAATATTGGCCATACGGTTAAGAGTCTGGGGCCAAGGAACAACTGATGAGCACCAGTTGAAGGCAATGGTCCAGTGGATGGAGCTAAACAAAGTATGTAATAGTCTGGAACTTGCATGTGGGATGTCTTGTATCGGGAAGAATAAAAGGCACATTTGGGGAGTTAGGCCGCGTACACACGGGCGGACTGTTCGCCCAACTTTGTCCGCTGAACAGTGTTTCAGCGGACAGTCCGCTCGTGTGTGGGCTTCAGCGGACAGTTTCAGCGGACAGTCTGACGAACAAAGTTTTTCGGAATTTCCGTAAGACTGTCCTCTGAAACTTGGTTTGAGCGGACAGTCCGCTCGTGTGTAGGCTTGTTCGTCAAACTAAGTTCCGCGCATGCTCAGAAAGGATTTACACGCCGAAGGTTGCATTGCAGTGTATAGGACTTCGAATCTCTCGTCCCGTCGTACGTGCCGTTCACGTCATCGCGCAAGTTTTCAGCGGACTGTTCGTTCGTCGTGTGTGGTCAAGTCCGTTCATGCTAATTTTGAACGGACTGTTTGTCAAACTGTTTGACGAACCTAGTTGGGCGGACAGTCCGCCCGTGTGTACGCGGCCTAAGAGGGACTGTTCTTCCTAAGATACGTTCAGTCATCAGCTTGGCATTGCACCAAATATCTTTAAGGAGGGGGCAGTCCCAGAAGATGTGAAGCAAAGTCCCACGCGTGGCGCAGCCTCTAAAACATAGTGGGGATGTTGAAGGGTAGAAAGAATTGAGTTTGGAGGGGGTAAGATACCATCTATAGAGCAGTTTAGTGGCAGATTCTCTGATGGTGGTAGTTTTGGAAGATTTGTGTACGTTTTCAAATATAGTGTCCCATTGTTCGGTGGAGAATGAAATGTTTAAGTCTGATTCCCATTTGAGCATGGGGTGTGATTTATCGGGCATATTGAATTCATTCAAATTTTTATAGATTTTGGATATTAATCCTTTAGCTCGTGGGGAGGAGATACAAATCTGCTCAAATTGTGAGGGGGGAGTGTGAAAGGTCAGGGAATAGTATTTTTGGTAGAATTGTTTTATCTTCCCATACATCACTTGATCTGTAGGAACAAGGTTGTATTTTAATTGTAGATCAGAGAAGGAGTAAAATATATTGTTATGTATAAGAGCGTTTAGGTTCGTTAGATTATGTTGTTTCCATATAGATAGTGGATTATGGAGATAATCTGAAGGAGTGAAGTGAGGGTCTCCCAGAAAGGAGGCTAGTAGAGGGGTGACGGAGGACAAGTTGAATTTGGTATTTTGTCTGTTCCACAATTGTAAAGTATGTGTCACAGTAATATTCAATGGTCTTATATTTTGAGGCAAGACGGTCTTGGACCATAACAGTCCTTGTAGATCGTATGGGAGGATTGATTGTTCTTCGAACAGGAGCCATGGGATTTGAGAGGAAGAAGCATACCATTGTGCAAGTTGAGTAAGTCTGGCTGACAAGTAGTATATCCAAAGATTAGGTATGCCAAGACCTCCCTTCAATTGGGGCCTAAACATCAAGGAGTAACTGAATCTTGTTTTTTTGTTTAGCCATATGAATTTGTTGATTTCTCTTTGGAGGGAGTCTAAAGTGTTTTTAGGCACCGGGAGAGGGAGGGCTCTAAAAAGGAATAGAAGTTTGGGTAGTATAACCATTTTTTGTGGCCACTATTCTACCAGAGAATGAAATTTGGTATGATGACCATGTTTTCATTAGGTTTTTGATGTTGTTAAATATTGGAGGGAAATTAGCATGAAATAGTGATTTGTAAGAGGGTGGATATGGATACCTAGGTATTTAAATGAGTTAGGACACCAGATGAAAGGGAATTTGTCTTTAAGCGTTGTAATCATGTTTGATGGAATATTAATGGGAAGGGCAGAACATTTAGACAAATTTACACTTAGGCCGGTCAGATCATAGAAAATATCCAGTGTTTTGGTCAGATTTGGTAAGGAGATGAATGGATCTGTTAGATATAGAAGGACGTCATCAGCATAAAGGCTAAGTTTAAATTCCTTGGACCCTTTAGTGTACCCTTTAATATCTGTATTGTTTCTAATTGCGCAAGCGAGGGGCTCTATTGCAAGGGCAAAGAGGAGCGGGGAAAGTGGGCATCCTTGTCTAGTACCCTTGCTCAAGGGAAAGAAGTCAGAGTTGGAACCGGGTAGTTTGATGCGTGTTTGTGGGTTGTGCTATAAGGCTTTAAAACCATGAAGAAACTCTCTGTTAATACCGAATCTAGGGAGTAAAATGTCCAAATATGACCAGCTGATGCTGTCAAAGGCTTTGTGAATGTCAAGGCTGAGAAGAAGTGTGGGGAGTAGAGTTTTGGATGATATTTGTGGTCAGTCTTATATTATCCATTATCTGTCTGTCAGGGATAAATCCTGTTTGGTCTGGGTTAATTAAGGGAGGGATAACTGCGGCAAGTCTATCGACTAACAGACGGTCGAATATTTTGAGATCATTGTCAATGACTGAAATGGGGCGATAGTTTTGTGGGATGGAATGGTCTTTGTTTGGTTTGGGAAGAAGGGACATGTTCGCTAAGGCCGCGTACACACGCGCGGACTGTTGGCCCAACTTTGTCCATCCAACAGTTTGAGCGAACAGTCCGCTCAAACTTAGCATGGACGGACATGGCCACACACGACGAACGAACAGTTTGCTGAAACCGTGCGCGATGACGTGAACGGCACGTACGACGGGACGCAAAATACGACGTCCTATACACTGCATTATAACTTTCGGCTTGAAAATCCTTTCTGAGCATGCGCGGAACTTAGTTTGACGAACAAGCCTACACACGGGCGGACTGTTCGTTGAAACAAGGTTTCAGCGGACAGTTTTTCGGAATTTCCGTAAAACCTTGTCCGTCCAACTGTCCGCTGAAACTGTCCGCTGAAAGCCCACACACGAGCGGACTGTCCGCCCAAACACTGTTCAGCGGACAAGGTTGGGCCAACAGTCCGCGCGTGTGTACGCGGCCTAAGAGCATTTCTGATGGTAATTGATTTCCTTGTAGAATGTAATTATAACGTTTTGTTAAGTGTGGGGTTAATGTGGAGGCAAATTTTTTATAATACGATGAGGAATAACCATCAGGGCCTGGAGCAGTGGAAGTTTTTAAGGAAGTAATGATTTTATTGACTTCTAAATCTGTGCAGGGTGCATTGAGCATCTCATTAAGCCAGTTCAAAGAGGATTGTTTGGGTAGAGAAGGATGGGTAGAGAGGAGCTTCTTATAGAAGTCTAAAAATATGCTGATGACTTCTTTAGGGTGGGATACTAAGTTGCCTAAGAGTTACGAAGTTTATAGGTGTGGGGGGGTTTTGTAGTTTGATTTAATTTCCTGGCAAACATAGTTGAATAGGAGTTGCTATTAAGCAGAAATCTTGCTTTAGACCATCTAAGGGCTTTTTCAGTGTCTGATGTTAGCAACAAGTCTAAGGCAGTGCGTTTTTCTTGTATTTGTTTGAAGAGATCACTAGAAGGGTTTTGGTTGTTCCGATGATACAAGTTGTCGAAATCTTTGGTAAGAGATCTTATATCAGCTAGTTTCGTTTTGTTTATGGTTGAGGCGATTTTTATCAAGTGGCCTCTCATGATTGCCTTATGTGCCATCCATAAGGTTGTGGGTAACGTGTCTGGGGATATACAGTGGTGTGAAAAAGTGTTTGCCCCCTTCCTCATTTCCTGTTCCTTTGCATGTTTGTCACACTTAAGTGTTTCGGAACATCAAACCAATTTAAACAATAGTCAAGGACAACACAAGGAAACACAAAATGCAATTTGTAAATGAAGGTGTTTATTATTAAAGGTGAAAAAAAATCCAAACCATCATGGCCCTGTGTGAAAAAGTGATTGCCCCCTAAACCTAATAACTGGTTGGGCCACCCTTAGCAGCAACAACTGCAACCAAGCATTTGCGATAACGTGCAATGAGGCTTTTACAGCGTCCTGGAGGAATTTTGGCCCACTCATCTTTGCAGAATTGTCCTAATTCAGTTACATTAGAGGGTTTTCAAGCATGAACGGCCTTTTTAAGGTCATACCACAACATCTCAATAGGATTCAGGTCAGGACTTTGGCTAGGCCACTCCAAAGTCTTCATTTTGTTTTTCTTCAGCCATTCGGTGGTGGACTTGCTGGTGTGTTTAGGATCATTGTCCTGCTGCAGAACCCAAGTTCGTTTCAGCTTGAGTACACGAACAGATGGTCGGACATTCTCCTTCAGGATCTCTTGGTAGACAGCAGAATTCATAGTTCCTTTTATCACGGCAAGTCTTTCAGGTCCTGAAGCAGCAAAACAGCCCCAGACCATCACACTACCACCACCATATTTTACTGTTGGTATAATGTTCTTTTTATGAAATGCAGTGTTCCTTCTACGCCAGATATACTTGGACACACACCTTCCAAAGAGTTCCACTTTTGTCTCATCGGTCCACAGAATGTTGTCCCAAAAGTCTTGGGGATCATCAAGATGTGTTGTGGAGAAATTGAGACGAGCTTTGATGTTCTTTTTGCTCAGCAGTGGTTTTCTCCTTGGAACTCTGCCATGCAGGCCATTTTTGCCCAGTCTTTTCCTGATGGTGGAGGCATGAACGCTGACCTTAACTGAGGCAAGTGAGGCCTGCAGTTCCTTGGACGTTGTTGTGGGGTCTTTTGTGACCTCTTGGATGAGTCGTCGCTGCGCTCTTGGGGTAATTTTGGGCGGCCGGCCACTCCTGGGAAGGTTCACCACTGTTCCATGTCTTCGCCATTTGTGGATAATGGCTCTCACTGTGGTTCGCTGGATTCCCAAAGCTTTGGAAATGGCTTTATAACCCTTTCCAGACTGATAGATCTCAATTACTTTCTTTCTCAATTGTTCCTGAATTTTCTTTGGGTCTCGGCATGATGTGTAGCTTTTAAGGATCTTCTGGTGGACCTTACTGTGTCAAGCAGCTCCTATTTAACCACTTCCCACCCGGCCAATGTATATATACGGCCGGGTGGGAGCCGCCTGCTCCTGATAGGACATTCAGGAACGTCCTTCAGGAGTAGCGGGATCGCGCGCGCGCGCGCCCGCGCAGCGGCGCGATCCCGATGTGCTCGTGTCACCCGGACACGGCACATCTCAGATCGGCAGGAGGGCTCTGTGATTGGCCCTCCTGATCACATGACGGCCGTGTCCAATCACGGCCGTCATGTGATGTAAACAAACAGCCGGTTGCTAGGCAATCGGCTCTCCTCTCCTCACACGGAAGTCATCGCAGAGGAGAGGAGAGCGGATCACTGCAGCCGGCTGATGATCAGTGAGTATGGGCTGCTTTTCACAGCTTTTTACTCACTGATCATCAGTGTAGTGTCAACACACAACACACCACACAGTACAAACACAGTCCCCACATATGTCCCCAAAACACACATGTCCCAAAACATACATGTCCCCAAATAATAAAAACACATGTCCCTAATAATAAAAACATGTCCCCCACATATGTCCCACTAAAATCACATGTCCCAATGATTATCTGCACACATATGTACGTGATCACCTGCACACATATGTACATGATCATTTGCGTACATATGTCCGTGATCACACAAACCAATTATTATACACTTAACGGAATTTTTTTTACCAAAAACATGTAGCAGAATACATTTTAGCTTAAATTTATGACAAAATTTGATTTTATTGGATTTCTTTTCAAATAGAAAAAAGAAAATATTGTTTTTTTCCCAAATTTCTGCTTTTTTTGCGCTTATATCGCAAAAAAAAAAAAACGGAGTCGTGAATAAATACCACCAAAATAAAGCTCTATTTGTGCGAACAAAATGATAACAATTTCATTTGGGTACAGTGTAGCATGACCGCGCAATTGTCACTGAAAGCGCTAGAGCGCTGAAAGCTGAAAATTGGGCTGGGAAGGAAGGGGGTGAAAGTGCCCTGTATTGAAGTGGTTAAGTGATGCCTTGATTGTGAACAGGTGTGGCAATAATCAGGCCTGGGTGTGGCTAGAGAAATTGTACTCAGGTGTGGATAACCACAGTTATAGTATGTTTTAACAAGGGGGGGCAATCACTTTTTCACACAGGGCCATGATGGTTTGGATTTTTTTTCACCTTTAATAATAAACACCTTCATTTACAAATTGCATATTGTGTTTACTTGTGTTGTCCTTGACTATTGTTTAAATTGGTTTGATGTTCCGAAACACTTAAGTGTGACAAACATGCAAAGGAACAGGAAATGAGGAAGGGGGCAAACACTTTTTCACACCACTGTATTAAGTGCAAAGTATTGTTCAAGGTGTGAAAGGATTTCTTGTGTGATTGTTGGGTCAGTCAATAGGGAATCGTTTATTCGCCATTTGTGTGTTGAAGTAGATAGGCCTATATGTGGGGTATTAAAGGAAACTATATGATAATCTGACCAGGGACAAGGGTGGATCTCGGCCTTTGAAGAGTTAGCCAACAATATTGGAGTGCAGAAGATATAGTCAAGACGTGCATAACTATCGTGTGGGTGAGAATAAAAAGTGTAGGCTTTGATGCCAACATTATGTGCTCTCCAGGTGTCTACTAGTTGGTGGGTATGTAATGCCCGATTTAGAGATTTGGGTAAGGCTTTAGAGGATGGTATTACTCTGCTTCTATCAAGTGCTGAGTGCGTGGCTAGATTAAAGTCACCACCCACAATTAGATGTGTGGAGTGAAATCTATCCAAAGTGTCGAAAAATTTAGAAAAAAAGCTTGTTTGTGCATCATTAGGGGCATATACTAAGGCTTTAGTAATTGAGCGACCTTCAATTGAATCCCTCAAGATCAAATATCGGCTATCAGGGTCTTTAAACACGCTTTGGATTTCAAATACAACAGAATTCTTTACGAAGATTGCAACACCTCTAGACTTGGTATCAAACGTGGTGCAGTAAAATTGGCTATAACATTTGTCAAAAAATTTCGGATGCTTATCAGATGCAAAATGAGTTTCCTGCAAACAAGATAATGTCAGCCCCCAATCTCTTATAGTGTCGGAACGCCTTCTTCCTCTTTTGAGGAGAATTGATGCCCTGGGCATTGTGAGAAATCACCCTAAGCCCCATAGGATAGATGGTGAGAGACTATAATGGTTATAGGGTGAAAGGAAAGGCTCACAATGCACAGGGCATGGAACGCCTCCAAGAGTAAAATAGTATAATTAACGATGCAAAGTGAACTGTCATTATTGTACAACATCATTGAGTATAATGAACCTAGAAATGAGTTTACTGAGGTTGACCTTTTTTTAAGAAAAAACATGTGATAACAATTACTGTAAGATAGGGAGTCAGGGTGAACAAAACTACCTGACCAAAGAACGTTTTGAAGTGGACAAATATGTCCAAAACTCATAAGGGGGGCCCAATCTACACTGGTGATAGATATCATGATCAAGTGCACAAAAATAAATGAGAACCGAACCATAGGCCGAGAACCCCAAATGAGTAGGGAGACAAACTAACTGAGACATAGCAGACCAGCCTCAGCGAAGATTCTGTATATCAAAAAGGTATAGACGAACATTACGTCAAAAAATAGAAAAGTTGAAAAAAGAAGCATATAACCTCATATAAACTGGAGATATATATATATATAAAAAAAAAAAATTAACAATAGTTAACCTCAGGGAGGGGTGCAACCGATGTTTGCTTTGAACTGCAAAATTACCTTGCATCATTGCAACAATACAATACACTATTGTATTGTATTGTCCCCCCCCCCCCCCCCCTCTTCTAGGTCAGGTAGAAAAAGTAGAACACTCTAAAAAGAAAGTTTCTGTTAGAGATTATTGCTTTTCTTAGATGCTTTCAGGGAGGGAGAAGTGTAAGGCAATTGGAGAAGAGAGACCGCTTAATCAAGCCTCCAGACTTCTAAAAGATTTTCGCCATCTTCTTTGGTCTCGACGAGTTGCAGGGGTAGCCCAGATTGGTGAGGCATGAGGAGTAGGTGGTCTGGCATCCGCAATTGCGTCCAGAAGCCCCAACTTTACCAAGAGTTCTTTTCCTTCTGAAACATTAACAACGGTGTAAGTGGTGCCGTTATGGGGCACTGTAAGTTTAAAAGGAAAACCCCATCTATATCTTATGTGTGACAAATGTAGGACCGAGGTTATTTCCTTCATTTTACGTCTTCTTTCCAGTGTGGCCTGGGAAATGTCTGGGAAAATTCGAATTTTAGTGCCATCTAATTCAATGTTGTGCATGTTTCTGGAGGCTCTTAGTATGTTTTCTTTTGTGATGAAGTCCTTCATGCATAGTATAATATCTCGAGGTGGCTTGTCCGGTGGAGGTTTGGGACGTAAGGCCCTATGGATTCTATCACAGGCAAATGAAGACGGTGGTAGGAGGATGTGGAACAATTTGGTTACCGCCGGCATTAGGTCTGAGACTAATTCGGAAATACCACAAATCCTAAGGTTGTTCCTGCGGTTGTGGTTATCCAAATCCTCGACTTGTGATTGCAGGTATGAGTAGTTTTCCGCTAGAAGCTCAAAGTCTTTCCTAAGGTCGTTATGGGCCAGGGATAGCTCATCGTGTTTAGTTTCAAGAACATCTGTACACCCCCCGAGGGAGGATATCTCTTGTGTGAGTGTGCGTGTTGTTTTTTGTAGCTCTGATTGGATTTTGTCTGCAAGTTTTTCATAAATCTTAGTTAGACTGGCATCTAGGTCGGCTTTTGTAATCTGCGCAGAGTGTTCATTATAGTTTTGTGTGGAGGCATTCTCTTGAAGGGGGGTTCCTGTTATGTCGGGAGAACGCTCGGCCCTTGAGATGCCAGCTCCTTTTTGAGCCATTTTCTTCTGCTCCTTGTTGTGCGGAGGATATGAGGCTGAAGAGTGTTGCTGTGAGTGGCGACGGGGCGCCTTCTTGCCTGACGGCATGCACTGCGTTGGACTGCAGGAAAGGTAATTAAAGCGGTTTTGGAACCCCTTGTAGAGAGAGTAGAATCTTTGCTGAATTGGTAGGATAGTTAGTTTGTGTAGCTGATCCGCATAACATACAGTATGCGTCCCCCTTAGGCTGGGGGGGGGTGAGTTTAGATCATTTTAGTGGATCATAATTAAAGTAAGGGGTGGTCAAGTGTTATGGTTGGGATGATGGACCAATCAGCCCGGAGGTGACAGCTGACCCTGATAGAAATCCCATTGTCGGCTATGGCCCAAGCAGGGAGGGGGGGCTGACCATTAGGCTGGGGTATTGATCGGACACGATGAGGGGATATCAAAGGGTGGGCCAGCGCCGAAAGATGCTCCGGGGGAATTGCCAAGAGGGGAAAAAAAAAAAAAAGTGTGGCTTTAAATAATGAGTAAGAGCCTGGTGGTGGTATGGCGCAGGCCCAACTGTAGGATGTGAGGCCCACTCACTGATCCGGTCAGAGAACGTTTGAACCAGGCTAATAATTACCCCTTGGGCAGAGGGTTCACTGAGAGGGAGGGGGTGCCTTAACTGTGCAGGCCTGGGGTATCTGTTGAATCAGGGGGGCTCAGGTTGTTGGAGCAATGATCCCTGTTCTGCCCCGCTGTAGCGCTGTAAGGGGTCAGTAGATGGGAGGCCTGGCCAGTAAGATTATACAGTCTATGGTCGCAATAGAAGGCCGGGCGGAGCGCTCCCCCGGGCAGCTGCTTCAGTAAACACTGGGGATATTTAGGCCTGACTAGGCCGCACCAGGCCGGAGCCGGCCGCGGTCCCCCTGAGCAGTGTAGAAGCCCAAAACAGCCACCGGAGCAAACCTGGAGAGAGGATGGGTGGCAGGAGGGGACGGATGATGGTCCCTTACCTTCCTGGGCGGACTGGCTCTGAATTTTCCAGGAGGCCTTATGGATACAAGATGGCGGCGGCCGAGAGGGATCCTCGGCGGATAATCCCGGGCGTCCGTGGGTCAAGATTACCCAAAATAACTGCATGGGGTAGTACAGCAGGGTGATCCGATCGTGATGCTATAAATTTTTTTGTCCGAAATAGCTCGTTGTGGTGCGGATGGCTGCACGGAGCTATCAGCAAACACGTCCGCTGCCATCCACGTCAAGACACGCCCCCTACATCCCCACAGATTTTAACCTGTTATCAGCTGATTCTGGGTAACAAGAGAACAGAACTAAGTACACTTTTGTGACCCAGTAGAGAAGTATGGCCAAAAGGAGCTTTGGTTATACTTCTCATTTAAAGCACAGCTGCCTCTGACTGCTGGCCTCAGAAAATTTGGAATAAGATTTGGTGATGTTTTAACAGAATTGGCTGAACAATCAAAGCGTAACCAACATGCAGTTTATTAAACAGGTTTCGGATAGCTCTGGTAACAAATGAACAACTGGAGAAAGTCAATGTCCAAGGATGAAACACCACCCCTATGGAACTGCGGTACTCTGATAACAATTGGGGAGGGGATCCCCACATTAGTTCGGTCTTTGACTGAGCCCATAAGGCTCTGGCCCGGTTGCCTGCACATCAATTTTGACAGTGGAGGGCCTCTCATCTTGATGTAGATTACTTGTCCATTTAGCTCTGCCTCACCGGGTATGATATCTTTGAACTCCTGAGGTAGGGAGGCTGAGAGATGGATTTTCCCTGAGCATGTCCTGAAGAGTTGTGGGAATTGGAGTTAAAGGGGCATGCATTGAGTATGGTGAATAAATGGGCACTCTACTATAATGTCACGGCTGTGCTCCTTACTTCTCTTCTAGATAAAAGCTCTGACATGGGTAATCAGAGCTGTCTCTTCCACAAGGTATGGTACGTCAGTATTGGCGGAAAGATCCTTTTTAACCTCTATACAATCTGACTATAGCCAGCAATGTTTCCATAGATCTTCCTACGAGTGAACATCTGATGCTGTATAGACAGTGCTACTGTAAATATCTGAAGGCATGGAAGCACATAGGGCTAACACATGGTCACAACACAGAGCAACACCCTCATATATTTTCATAAACTGCAGGGGAATTACAGGAAAGCATTATCTAACATACGGTTAGATAATTCCATTGGATAGGAAATATTATTTCTTAATGAAAACTTCCTATGTAACATCTAGGGAACAAAAAATATTACTAAACGTCTGAGCGTGCAATTTTTGTATGGTACAGGATTAAGTTAACCGCCATACTAAAAACGATTTTGAGGAAATTAACGTAGAATTCACCGAGAGACTTCAAAAGCCCTTAGATGCTCTATAGAATTTATTATACATAATTTCTCAGGTCTGCATTTCCATAATGGAACTGGGGGGGGAGAAAATTAGATTTTGAGCCTGTAACATTTTGCCATTTATCTGCAAAAACACAACAGATTTTCTTTTGATTTGCTTTAAAGTAACAGATGCTCTACGGTCTTGCTTTACAGTAATGCGCTTTGATAAGATGTGAATTTTCAAATAATTGCGTCTGCTTTCGCTGCCCCTCTCTCCTTGGATCAGTGCTGCTCTTTACGAAAGGTTTACAAGGATCATATTAAAATGTTTCATTTCCTGTATGTCTCTGTGAGCCTGTCGGATTGAAAGCAACAGCTAATATTTTTTTGTGTTCTCAGAGGTGAACGGGGGCTATTAATAAAGAAGAAAATGATGTATTCACTCACCTGTAAACAGGCGTTAAACTGAGTTGGCTGCAGTGCAGTGCTAAACAGTTGTAGCTGGTCTGTTTTGTAGAACTTTATTTTAAAATGTCTCACAGGTGGTAAATAAAATCAACTTATGCTGCTTTACTTGCCTTCAATCTAAAGCTGTTCCCCACAGTACCTCTTTTCGGCCACAAGAGGTCCTCAATCTTTCATTTTCAGTGGTACCCACTGTCTCATGTAACTACATACTTGGTTTGTTGCATTTAGTAAGGACACCGCTGAGCCTGTGCCTTCTGCACCAGTCCAGTGTACCTCTGTCACCTCGCTCCTGGGGACAGAATGGAGTTCGACGTGCACCTAGCGCAGACCTCACTCGTGCATTTAAACAACTCTTTCCACTCTCCAGTACCATTCGGTCAGTTACAAGAGGTCTTTGTATTGCAGATTCGGTTCTGGATACTTTGAGAAACCGACCGGCTAGGGAGGGAACAGAACACTGATCCCCTTGTTAATGGAGGACCTGTCATCTACACGAGGTACCATACTTCATGACTGGCTGCAAATATACCTTGCACTAATACAGGTTACCAATGGCAACTGCATTACTCCTCCTGCTTGTCTTGTTGAGTAAACTTTTAGTAATGGCCTTGCTTCATACCGCACATGTTCTTTACTGACCTTGTATTTTTGTATACCAGAAACCATCATGCAACATTTTGGAATTACTTCAGACCAGGCGTAGATCAGTTTGACAACTTCTATTGTACTTCTCATAACAGAACAAATAGCATGCATAACAAAGTCCAGAGCCTAAACTTACTAATGGAGGTGGCTGCCCAGGCATACCTTTACAGGTGCTAGTCCAAAACTGGTGATCCCCAAAGACTGGTAGTGCACAGAAACACTGGCATCTTGCCTGATTACATGTAGCATCTTGTGTTTCCAGAGTCCACATCTTGTGGTGTCTTTCCCTTCTCAAGCTCCCCTATTTATGTTCTATAACACAGGGAAGAATTAAAAAACAAATTATCTCCTCTATAATGGGGACTTTCAAACAGGGTGAGTGGCCAATGAATTATACAATGTATAGTAAAAAATTGTATTTTTAATAATAGTAAAATAATATGAGCACATACAAAATTACAATAGACAGTACAATTCTAAATTTACATATTTACATGAAACTGGAAGAACACATTGTGTATATTATTTGTTCGTATATCCAATGCACATCACGTTGATTCCACTACACTGTACCACACTGCAGTGGATACAGTGGTGTGAAAAAGTGTTTGCCCCCTTCCTCATTTCCTGTTCCTTTGCATCTTTGTCACACTTAAGTGTTTCGGAACATCAAACCAATTTAAACAATAGTCAAGGACAACACAAGTAAACACAAAATGCAATTTGTAAATGAAGGTGCTTATTATTAAAGGTGAAAAAAAATCCAAACCATCATGGCCCTGTGTGAAAAAGTGATTGCCCCCCTTGTTAAAACATACTATAACTGTGGTTGTCCACACCTGAGTTCAATTTCTCTAGCCACACCCAGGCCTGATTATTGCCACACCTGTTCACAATCAAGGCATCACTTAAATAGGAGCTGCTTGACACAGTAAGGTCCACCAGAAGATCCTTAAAAGCTACACATCATGCCGAGACCCAAAGAAATTCAGGAACAATTGAGAAAGAAAGTAATTGAGATCTATCAGTCTGGAAAGGGTTATAAAGCCATTTCCAAAGCTTTGGGAATCCAGCGAACCACAGTGAGAGCCATTATCCACAAATGGCGAAGACATGGAACAGTGGTGAACCTTCCCAGGAGTGGCCGGCCGCCCAAAATTACCCCAAGAGCGCAGCGACGACTCATCCAAGAGGTCACAAAAGACCCCACAACAACGTCCAAGGAACTGCAGGCCTCACTTGCCTCAGTTAAGGTCAGCGTTCATGCCTCCACCATCAGGAAAAGACTGGGCAAAAATGGCCTGCATGGCAGAGTTCCAAGGAGAAAACCACTGCTGAGCAAAAAGAACATCAAAGCTTGTCTCAATTTCTCCACAACACATCTTGATGATCCCCAAGACTTTTGGGACAACATTCTGTGGACCGATGAGACAAAAGTGGAACTCTTTGGAAGGTGTGTGTCCAAGTATATCTGGCGTAGAAGGAACACTGCATTTCATAAAAAGAACATTATACCAACAGTAAAATATGGTGGTGGTAGTGTGATGGTCTGGGGCTGTTTTGCTGCTTCAGGACCTGGAAGACTTGCCGTGATAAAAGGAACTATGAATTCTGCTGTCTACCAAGAGATCCTGAAGGAGAATGTCCGACCATCTGTTCGTGTACTCAAGCTGAAACGAACTTGGGTTCTGCAGCAGGATAATGATCCTAAACACACCAGCAAGTCCACCACCGAATGGCTGAAGAAAAACAAAATGAAGACTTTGGAGTGGCCTAGCCAAAGTCCTGACCTGAATCCTATTGAGATGTTGTGGTATGACCTTAAAAAGGCCGTTCATGCTCGAAAACCCTCTAATGTAACTGAATTAGGACAATTCTGCAAAGATGAGTGGGCCAAAATTCCTCCAGGACGCTGTAAAAGCCTCATTGCACGTTATCGCAAACGCTTGGTTGCAGTTGTTGCTGCTAAGGGTGGCCCAACCAGTTATTAGGTTTAGGGGGCAATCACTTTTTCACACAGGGCCATGATGGTTTGGATTTTTTTTCACCTTTAATAATAAACACCTTCATTTACAAATTGCATTTTGTGTTTACTTGTGTTGTCCTTGACTATTGTTTAAATTGGTTTGATGTTCCGAAACACTTAAGTGTGACAAACATGCAAAGGAACAGGAAATGAGGAAGGGGGCAAACACTTTTTCACACCACTGTATATATATATACCCAACGCGTTTCAAGACTTTATACTGTATGTTCAATTCTCTTCATCAGGGGTGTGCGTGATTAACATAAAACAGACAAAAAAGGAAATGTACATCTGCAATCAAAACAGAATTGAGTTAAATTGTATTTGTGTGTTAACATCCTGAGAACACATTTTCTAATATGTCATCCAATTCAATCCATCCATGAATAGAAAACAAATATACTGACCATACATACGTTTTTCCAGTATCCAAATTCTATTTCGTAAAAAGACAAATGTACATAAGATGCTGGTCTCTGGGGGGTCGGGCGATCCGATAGGCCTACTAACAGCAGCTATGTCCAGCGCACAGAAAAGTCCGCCACAAAGGACATCCAAAAGCAGCCATATGAGTGCAAGATCTCGAAATCCCCCATGCAAAATGGGGGGAAAACAGAGAGGAGAGAGAAAGGAGAGGGGAAAAGAAAAAAGACAAAAAAGAGGGGAAAAAAACACAAAAAAGAAGGGGAGTCAGAATATTGTATATAGTTGTATAAACAAAAGCTTGTTATCTAGTTGATGTCCTCCTGTAGGCATAAAGGGCCGCAACAGGGCCGCACCACCACTCACATATACAGGAGAAAGCATATATAACCAAGTTTCAAATAAGCAGCATGTGGGGCACAGCAGTAATCAATGTGCAATACATATCATGCCGTAAGAGGAAAAAGAAAAAAGAAAAAAAAAACATTTTTTTTCTCTATGTTGGCATACAAAGATATATATATATCTACCCCTGTTGTTCAGCAATTATAGTTGAAACATCGCTTATAGTTATATTCTATAATGTGTGTAGGGATGGGGAACAAACTACACTATTACAAGAGTAAGGGGAGATATTCTAAATGCATTGCATCAAATAAACTCAGAGGCACACCACATGCTGCATAAGTATATTTGAACTCCATCAACTTTACAACTTGATAAGTGCAAGTATAAGAGAAAAAAGAACAAAGAAACACCGTTCAAGTGTATTAGTAAGCTACCTTTCCACTCCACAAGTACCAGTTAGGGCAGGGGTAGGGAACCTTTTTGGCTGAGAACGACACATATTTTAAAATGTAATTCCACGAGAGCCATGCAATATGTTTAAAACTTTTTTTATTTTTTTATCGACTAATTTCAATTATAACTGTAATATCCACATCATCTCCCCCACTGTAACATCCACATCTCCCCTACGATTGTCTGCTTGCTTACTACTACACAGGCAGGCAGATCCAGGAGCAGTTGAGGTGGGTGATGATGACATAGCAGCCGCCGGGTGTACCAAGATGGCCGCAGCTCTGGAGCTAGGCCGAAGTGGTGGCCTTTCCTATGGGCTCAATCCACGGATCGGCACACCACGCAATCCGCGGATTGAGAGGTGAGAGCCAGATGCAGCCATCAAAAGAGCCACATCTGGCTCGAGAGCCATAGGTTCCCTACCCCTGAGTGGGGGACAATACTGCTGAGCGCTATGTTTGTGGGACGTCAGCACCGAAAAAAAGGCTTTGTTTGCTGTGACTCAATGCACAGGCATCCCTGTGAAAAGCAGAGAAAGGGGGGGGGGGGTGAGTACCCTCCATATTTACACATGGTACTGCCGTGACAAAGTTATGAGGGAAGTTACTGCCCGTCCAGGTATCACAGTATAGTTTACTGTGACCATGGTCTCGAGGCTGTCCCAACATGTATAAAAAAGGGAGATTCCATCACTTACTGTGTACATCCGACCGATATGTTCAGTCTGCAAATGTTCCCAGCAATCCACGTACTGAACAACTGAATGTCTACCCAGACTAAATAAGGCATCCAATTGATGCATCGGAGCCAATCAACTTGCCTCATTTCCCTCAGAGAGGGAGGGGTTTGCCAGATGTCCCCCGGGAAGGCAGCGCGCGGACGGCACCTCCGCAGCCACCATAGCAACCCAAACGGTGTCGCACACGCGACGCCGCAGGGAGCCGACCTCACGTAGAAGCTGACGGGGGTGGAGCGTGGGCTGGGCCGTCCCGCGTCATCTCCCCACGACGCACGTAGGTCGGCCATGTGACTAAGAGATCTAAGTCACATGACCGAATATATAAGAGCCACCGGATCGTGCGCCGAGTGGGAGAGTTGGCAACGCAAGGCAACGCGGATATGGCCAAAGGGGGAAAGGCCCGAACCATAGCCAGAGAGAAGAAGGCCGGTGTTCTGCCAAAAACTGTCCCCCCCATCAGATAGTGTCTGCCCCGTACTGCGCATGCTCAGCACTTGCGGAGTATGGAGGACAAGGAGAATCCAAAAGTCTCAAAAGATGAATGGCGCCTGCGCACTTGCTAGTACCTTCTGCCCTGAGTCCAGGTTCAAGCTCCACCATGCAAGTGGACATATGGTAGCACTTAGTAACAGGGACCCTCGCGGGCTCGCTTCGCTCGCCACGCTTTGGGCACGGCCTCACTTCGCTCAGCTATTTTTTATTCTAACTCTATGTCCACTTGGATGGTTCATCTTTGGAGACCTTCGGCGTCTCCTTGTCCTCGTACTGCGCAAGCGCAGTACAGGGCAGACACTATCCAACGGGGGACAGTATTCGACGCAACACCGCCCCAAGACCAAAAAGCCTGTGAACTGCGATGCTAACAGTTAACCCTTTCCCCAGCCTGGGCAAGCCAATTTTCTACCTAATACACAACACTGTAAGTAACCTGCCTATGTGCACACAAAGTTCATCACTCTCTCCACCTATCATTATATATCTCCTATGTTGTTTGTCCCTCCCCCAGTCTGAGCTCTGCTCTGCAGGGGATTGCAGGAGGCTAATACCAAGTCAAATTCATGCACTTCCAATGGTTGAAACAAAAATGATTAATAATTTTGAATAGGGATGAGCTTGAAATCAATTCAAACCCAAGTTCATCTGAAGCCCAGAAGTTAGCTGTCATTGACCTAAAATTGCCATATGGCCAATTTAGGTCAATGTAATCACAAGCATCCCCTCCCGTGGGGATAGAGGCAGCTGCAGGGCAGGGAATCTCCCTCCTGCAGCTCATTGACCCAGCAATGACAGATAACATTCAGGTTTGGCTAAACCCTGTTCAGACTGAACCCATGCTCATCTCCAGTAATGAATATGTTAGTACAAATTTATAAACCCCCCAATGGGGCTTTAACTGCTTCACAATGGCATCACTTAGATGTACAGTGGCAGAGTGGGCCTTCTGTGCCAGATCATGTACCTAATTTGTGACCTGGCACTTCCAGGTAGGGGGCACGAGCCGCCGGTGACCCTGCTGTGCTGTGATTAGACATAGCACAAGCAGATCAGCGGGTCCTGGCCAAAAGATGTCCGCTGGCACTTGCTGATCGGCGAGGAGAGGCACACACCGGAGCTCTTCACATGTAAACAAGGCAGGGCTACGTCCTGTCAGTGGGGAAGTGATGGATTTTGATTCCCTGCAAAACACCACATCCCTTAGTAAAACCACAACATAGTAAACACAAAAACACATTGGGCACACAGTTAACCCTTTCATCTCCCTAGATGTTTAACCCCTTCCCAGCTAGTATCATTAGTACAATGAGGCCGCGTACACACGCGGGGACTGTTCGCCCAACTTTGTCCGTCAAACAGTTTCGGCAAACAGTCCGCTCAAACTTAGCATGGACGGACATGGCCACACACGACGGACGAACAGTTTGCTGAAACCGTGCGCGATGACGTGAACGGCACGTACGACGGGACGAAAAATACGACGTCCTATACACTGCATTATAACTTTCGGCGTGTAAATCCTTTCTGAGCATGCGCGGAACTTAGTTTGACGAACAAGCCTACACACGAGCGGACTGTTCGCTGAAACAAGGTTTCAGCGGACAGTTTTTCGGAAATTCCGAAAAACCTTGTTCGTCAAACTGTCCGCTGAAACTGTCCGCTGAAAGCCCACACACGAGCGGACTGTCCGCCCAAACACTGTTCAGCGGACAAAGTTGGGCGAACAGTCCGCCCGTGTGTACGCGGCCTGACAGTGCACATTTTTAGCACTGATCACTGTATTAGAATCACTGGTTCCCACAAAGTGTCAGTTAGTGTCAGAAAGTCCGCCGCAATATCTCAGTCCCGCTATAAGATGCTGATTGCCGCCATTACTAGTATAAAAAAACAAAATTTCAGTATACAGTATCTCATAAAAGTGAGTACACCCCTCACCTTTTTGTAAATATTTTAATATATCTTTTCACGTGACAACACTGAAGAAATGACGCTTTGCTACAATGTAAAGTAGTGAGTGTACAGCTTGTATAACAGTGTAAATTTGGTGTTATCGCTCTCACTCTCTCATACTGATCACTGGAAGTTCAACATGGCACCTCATGGCAAAGAACTCTCTGAGGATCTGAAAAAAAGATTTGTTGCTCTACATAAAGATGGCCTAAGCCAGTGATGGGGAACCTTGGCACCCCAGATGTTTTGGAACTACATTTCCCATGATGCTCATGCACCTTGCAGTGTAGTGGAACATCATGGGAAATGTAGTTCCAAAACATCTGGGGTGCCAAGGTTCGGCATGACTGGCCTAGGCTATAAGAAGATTGCCAAGACCGTGAAAGTGAGCTGCAGCACGATGGCCAAGGCCATACAGCTGTTTAACAGGACAGGCTCCACTCAGAACAGGCCTCGCCATGGTCGACCAAAGAAGTTGAGTGCATGTGCTCAGCGTCATATAAAGAGGTTGTGTTTGGGAAATAGACATATGAGTGCTGCCAGCATTGCTGCAGAAGTTGAAGGGTTGGGGGCAGTCAGCCTGTCAGTGCTCAGACCATACGCTGCACACTGCATCAAATTAGTCTGCATGGCTGTCGTCCCAGAAGGAAACCTCTTCTAAAGATGAGGCACAAGAAAGTCAGGAAACAGTTTACTGAAAACAAGCAGACTAAGGACATGGATTACTGGAACCATGTCCTGTGGTCTGATGAGACCAAGATAATCTTATTTGGTTCAGATGGTGTCAAGCGTATGTGGTGGCAACCAGGTGAGGAGTACAAAGACAAGTGTGTCTTGCCTACAGACAAGCATGGTGGTGGGAGTGTCATGGTCTGGGGCTGCATGAGTGCTGCCGGCACTGAGGAGCTGCAGTTCATTGGGGGACTCCAGTGGCAACCTGCGAAGCTCTGATGAACTCCATGCCCAAGAGGGTTAAGGCAGTGCTGGAAAATAATGGTGGCCTCACAAAATATTGACACTTTGAGCCCAATTTGGACATTTTCACTTAGGGGTGTACTCACTTTTGTTGCCAGCGGTTTAGGCATTAATGGCTGTGTGTTGAGTTATTTTGAGGGGGCAGCAAATTTACACTGTTATACAAGCTGTACACTCACTACTTTACATTGGAGAAAAGTGTCTTGTCACATGAAAAGATAGAATTAAATATTTACAGAAATGTGAGGGGTGTACTCACTTTTGTGAGATACTGTGTATCCCACAGTTTGTAGACGCTATAACTTTTGCACAAACCAAACAATATACGAATATTAGGATTTTTCATTAGGATTTTTTTGTAGCAGAATACATATTGGCCTAAATTTATGAAGAAATTGGATTTTTTTTTATAATTTTACTGAATATGTTTTATAGCATAAAGTAAAATATATATATATTTTTTTCAAAATTCATGGTCTCTTTTATTTTTGTCTGCATCTGCATTATGTAAAAAAGTCTGTTTGATCCTGTCTTCTCTTATTCTCCCCTTTTTCCACAGTCCCCAATAGTTCCACAGTCCCCAATCCATCTCCTGATGGTACAGAGTCTTTGGAGTCACTCTGCACATGCTCAATTTGGGGTGTATTGCTAGAGAGATTTTTTTTTTTTAGGGAGAGTGCATGTGATCAGCACAGGGCCAATCGGCACTGACAGAGGGCCAGGGTCCCTGCAGCCTCATGGAACAGTCAGAGTAGAATGAAAACTCCTCCTACAAGCTTTAACCAGACACTGATAAAAGTCACAAGACTGCTATATACTGCTTATCAGACAGAAAAAGTATTTAGCAGTTTATATTTACAAAAATAATTGCATTTACATGTTCTGTGCAGGGTCCTGGGTTTAGTAACACTTTAACCATTTCAGCCCTAGAAGGTTTCACCTCCTTCTTTTAGTGGTATTTGATCGCCTCTGCCGTTTTTTTTTTTGCGCTATCAACAAAAAGAGACCGATAAATTAAATTAAAAATTTTAAATTTCTGCTATAAACACATTCAATAAAAAATGTAAAAAATTGTATTTCTTCATCAATGTAGGCCAATGTGTGTTCTTCTACATATTTTTGGTAAAAAATAATCCCAATAAGCGTATATTGATTGGTTTGCGCAAAAATTATGGCATCTACAAACAATGGGATAGATTTATGGCATTTTTATTTTACTAACAATGGCGACAATCAGATTTTTAGAGGGACTGCGACATTGCAGCTGACAAATTGGTCACTAAGTGACAGTTTTTGGGGACCAGTGACACTAATACAGTGATCAGCGCTAAAGAAATGCACTGTCACTGTATAAATGACACTGGCAGGGAAGGGGTTAACACCAGTGATGATCAAAGGGTTAAGTGCGCTCCTAGGGAGTGATTTCTAACTGTGGGGGGATGGACTGGCTGGAGGAGGAGAGAGATCTGTGTTTATGATTAGCAGGAACACAAGATCTCAACCTTCCTTTCTGACAGAACGATTGTCTGGCCTGCCTCTCCAGCAAATGTTCGGCGGGTCCCGTCGGACACAATCACGTCCCAGACCCAGAGGAGGAAACAACGTACAGGTACGTTGTTTCGCGCAGCCAGGCCGCCCTGCCTCATTAAAGGTGTGGTGGGCGGTCAGGAAGCACTTAAGGATGTGGCACCTATCAGAGCATACCCACCATTAATTAACTCCTTCAGATCCACGATATAGCCATATGATGGCTACAGCGCGGATCTGCTTTGCCGGGAGGACGTCTATTGACATCCTCCCCTTTGCATGCTCACCGTGCATGCCCTTCACGAGTCTATGAGACTCAGGCGATCACAGATCAGAGTAAGGGGTTGATTCCGACCCCTTACCATGTGATCAGCTGTCAGCCAATGACAGCGGGAGATGCGGGAGACTTGGGATGTCTGTGAGACCCCTTTCACACTGAGGCGCTTTTCAGGCACTTTCACGCTAAAAAAAGTGCCTGAAAAGCTCACGAAAAACTATTTCAATTAAAATCAATGGATGCTTTTACACTGGAGCAGTGTGCTGGCAGGGCGGTGAAAAAAAAACCGCTCCTTTGCATTGAAATTAATAGAAAGCTCTTCAAAGGCGCCTGTAAAAATCTCTTCAAAAGCGCCTGAAAAGCTCTTCAAAAGCGCTCAGTGTTTTACTGGTAGTTTAGAATCGCCTCAGCGTGAAAGGGGCCTTTGACCCCTTTCACACTGGGGCGCTTTGCAGGCGCTACAGCACTAAAAATAGAGCCTGCAAAGCGTCCTTAACCACTTGAGACCCACGCTGTAGCCGTCAGTCTCCTTTGCCGGGACTATGTCTATTGACGTAGTCCCGTGCACGAGCGGCCTGCGCGCCCCCTGAGGGGCGTGCGCGGCGCACTCTGTGATCGGCGAGTTTATAAGACTCGCCTGATCACCGTTTCAAGCAAGGGGTCGATCCCGACCCCTTATCACGTGATCAGCTGTCAGCCAATGACAGCTGATCATGTGATATAACGGAGCCGGTAATCGGCTAAAAAAAGAGCCGATCACCGGCGGCCGTGATCGGGACATCAGTCCCGATCACGGCCAGCCCTGCCAGTGCCCACCTGCCCCCTGCCAGTGCCCACCTGCCCCCTCATCACTGAACATAATAAAAAAATAAGTGCCCCCCATCAGTGCCACCCTGCAGTGCCCATAGTGCCACCCAGCAGTGCCCACAGTGCCACCCAGCAGTGCCACCCAGCAGTGCCCACAGTGCCACTCAGCAGTGCCCACAATCTGCCTCAACAAAGGTGCTGCACCCCAGTGCCACATATCCGTGCCCATCAGTGTCATCTACCAGTGCCCATCAGTGCCCAGCAGTGCCGCCCATCAGTGCCCAGCAGTGCCACCTATCAGAGCCACCTATCAGTGCCACCTATTAGTGCCCATCAGTCCCATCTATCAGTGGTACCTATCAGTGCCCCTTAGTGCCACCCATCCGTGCCACCCATCTGTGCCATCTTATCTGTGCCCATCTTTGCCCATCAGTGCCGCCTTATTAGTGCCGCCTTAACTATGCCTATCAGTGCCCACCAGTGCAGCCTATCAGTGCCCACCAATGCAGCCTATCAGTGCCCACCAATGCAGCCTATTAGTGCCCACCAGTGCAGCCTATCAGTGCTGCCTCATCAGCGCACTTCAATGAAGGAGAAAAATGACCTGTTTGCAAAATTTTATAACAAACTATTAACCACTTAAGGACCGCCGTATTGCCAATGTACGTCAACACAATGGCACAGGCAGGCACAATCACGTAAATGTACGTGCCTGCCTTCCAGCGGGTGGGGGGTCCGATCGGACCCCCTCCCGTTGGATACGACGGTCCGGTTCGCTCCAGGAGCGCTCCGTGATGAGGGGATGGCCGTTGGTTTTCGGCCACCCCCTCTGGATCGCTCCTGGCCAATGAGAAGCTTCCTCCCACTGTGTATTGTTTACACAGGAAGGAGGAAGTGATGTCATTCTCCTCGGGGCGGTCTTTTTGACCGGACTACGAGGAGAAGACTAATAGTAAGTGTGCACCAACACTACACTGACATGTAGGTACACACAGGCACACAAACCCCCCCCCCCGATCGCCCCCCGATCGCCCCCCGATCCCCCCCCGCCCCCCCTCCCCCCCCAGTCACAGTGTCACTGATTGCATTGATCATTTCTTTACTGATCAATGCATTCAGTGTCAGTTGTGACAGTAAAAACTGTCAGGACAGTTAGTGTTAGGTCCAAGGTAGCCCCCTATCACCCCCCAATAAAGATTTAACCCCCTGATTGCCCCTAGAGTTAACCCTTTCACCCCCTTTTGCCAGTGTCACTAAGCGATCATTTTTCTGATCGCTGCATGTGTCGCTAGGTAGCTAGTTATTTTTTTAGGTTCACCGCCAGGTTTTTATATCGCTAGGTACCCCGATATACTACCCAATAATGGTTTTAACCCCCTGATTGCCGCTAGTTAACCCTTTCACCCCCTTTTGCCAGTGTCACTAAGCGATCGTTTTTCTGATCGCTGCATTAGTGTCGCTACAGTCGCTAGGTAGCTAGTTATTTTTTTAGGTTCACCGCCAGGTTTTTATAGCGCTAGGTACCCCGATATACTACCCAATAATGGTTTTAACCCCCTGATTGCCGCTGGTTAACCCTTTCACCCCCTTTTGCCAGTGTCACTAAGCGATAATTTTTCTGATCGCTGCATCAGTGTCGCTAGTGTCGCTAGGTAGCTAGTTATTTTTTTAGGTTCACCGCCAGGTTTTTATATCGCTAGGTACCCCGATATACTACCCAATAATGGTTTTAACCCCCTGATTTCCGCTAGTTAACCCTTTCACCCCTTTTGCCAGTGTCACTAAGCGATCGTTTTTCTGATCGCTGCATTAGTGTCGCTACAGTCGCTAGGTAGCTAGTTATTTTTTTAGGTTCACCGCCAGGTTTTTATAGCGCTAGGTACCCCGATATACTACCCAATAATGGTTTTAACCCCCTGATTGCCGCTAGTTAACCCTTTCACCCCCTTTTGCCAGTGCCACTAAGCGATAATTTTTCTGATCGCTGCATCAGTGTCGCTAGTGTCGCTAGGTAGCTAGTTATTTTTTTAGGTTCACCGCCAGGTTTTTATAGCGCTAGGTACCCCGATATACTACCCAATAATGGTTTTAACCCCCTGATTGCTGCTAGTTAACCCTTTCACCCCCTTTCACCAGCGATCACAGTATAAGTGTCACTGGTGACGCTGGTTAGCCAGTTAGTTATTTAGGTTCCCCGTCAGGTTTTTATATAGCGCCAGGGACCCCCATATACTACCTAATAAAAATTTGAACCCCCTGATTGCCCCTAGTTAACCCTTTCACCACTGATCACCGTATAAGTGTTACGGGTGACTCTGGTTAGTTTGTTTTTTATAGCATCAGGGCACCCACCATTTATTACCCAATAAAGGTTTAACCCCCTGATCACCCGGCGGGTGATATCAATTAGGTTTTAGGGTCAGGGTCTGCGTCGCCCCAGGCAGCGCTAGGTTAGTGCCAGTACCGCTAACACCCACACGCAAAGCATACACCTCCCGTAGTGCTATAGAATCTGAACAGATCAATATCTGATCTGATCAGATCTATACTAGCGTCCCCAGCAGTTTAGGGTTCCAAAAAAACGCATTGTTAGCGGGATCAGCCCAGATACCTGCTAGCACCTGCGTTTTGCCCCTCTGCCCAGCCCACCCAAGTGCAGTATCGATCGATCACTGTCACTTACAAAACACTAAACACATAACTGCAGCGATCGCAGAGTCAGGCCTGATCCCTGCCATCGCTAACAGGTTTTTTGGTAGCATTTTATATTTAAATCCGGAAGGCAGTGCTTGGTTTTCGGGGTTCCGTACGTGGCTAGGCTCCCAAAAAGTCCCCCACATGTGGTATCCCCGTACTCGGGAGAAGCAGCAGAATTTATTTTGGGGTGTAATTTGACTTCTGCCCATAGCATGTGTGAGCAATATATCATTTAGTGACAACTTTGTGCAAAAAAAAAAAAAGTTTGTAATATTCCCGCAACTTTTGGCAAAATATAAAATATTCCATGGACTCAACATGCCTCTCAGTAAATAGCTTGGGGTGTCTACTTTCCAAAATGGGGTCATTTGGGGGGGTTTTGTGCTATTTTGGCATTTTATGGCCTTCGAAACTGTGATAGGTAGTGAGGAGTTAAATCAAAAATTTGCACCCTTAGAAATCCTGAAGGTGGTGATTGGTTTTCGGGGTGCCGTGCGCGACTAGACTCCCAAAAAGTCCCACACATGTGGTATCCCCATACTCGGGAGAAGTAGCGGAATATATTTTGGGGTGCAATTCCACATATAACCATGGCATGTGTGAGCAATATATCATTTAGTGACAACTTTTTGTAAAAAATTTTTTTTTTTTTTTTTTTTGTCATTATTCAATCCCTTAGGACAAAAAAAATAAATATTCAATGGGCTCAACATACACATCAGCAATTTCCTTGGGGTGTCTACTTTCCAAAATGGGGTCATTTGGGGGGGATTTGTACTGCCCTGCCATTTTAGCACCTCAAGAAATGAGATAGGCAGTCATAAATTAAAAGCTGTGTAAATTCCAGAAAATGTACTCTAGTTTGTAGACGCTATAACTTTTGCGCAAACCAAAAAATATACGCTTATTGACATTTTTTTTACTGCCCTCAATGTATGACTAAAATTTAGTTTATTCGATTTTTCTTATAACAAAAAGAAGAAAATATCTTTTTTTTTCCAAATTTTCGCTCTTTTTCCATTTATATCGGAAAAAAAAAAAATCGCAGAGGCAATCAAATACCATCAAAAGAAAGCTCTATTTGTGGGAAGAAAAGGACGCAAATTTCGTTTGGGTGCAATATTGCATGACCGCGCAATTACCAGTTAAAGCAGCGCAGTGCGAAATTGCAAAAAGACCTCTGGTCCTTAAGGTGTTTATTGGTCCGGAGCTGAAGTGGTTAAACATGATTTTTTTTTTTTTTTGCATCTTTTTTTGTTTGTTTAGCAAAAAATAAAACTCCGAGCTGTAACTAAATACCACCAAAAGAAAGCTCTATTTGTGGGAAAAAAATGATAAAAATTTCATTTGGGTACAGTGTTGTATGCCCGCGCAATTGTCATTCAAAGTGCATCAGCGCTGAAAGCTGAAAATTGGTCTGGGACTGAGGGGGGTTTAAGTGCCCAGTAAGCAAGTGGTTAAAGAGTCGCTCAATTCACACTGGAGTGGTGTACTGGCAGGACGGTAAAAAAAGTCCTGCTAGCAGCATCTTTGGAACGGTGGAGGAGCGGTATACACACCGCTCCTTCACTGTTCCAAAGATGCTGCTAGCAGGACTTTTTTTACCGTCCTGCCAGCACACCACTCCAGTGTGAATGGAGCGGCTCTTTAAGGACGCTTTGCAGGCGCTATTTGAAATCAATGGGGCACCGCTTTGCGGGTGTTTTTAACCCTTTTTCAACCGCCAGCGGGGGTAAAAAGTGGCCTGCTAGCGGCCGAATAACGCTGCAAATACAACGGTAAAGAGGCGCTAAAAATAGCGGCGCTTTACTGCCAACGGACCCACCGCTCCAGTGTGAAAGGGACCTTAAGGTGAAAAAACACCTGGCAGTGACTGGCCCCCCAGCCCATCCTCCCTCCCCCCGTGCTCTCCCTCTCTCCACGGGGTCCCGGCTCTTGATTGGCTCCCGCTGCTGTCAATCAAATCCCATCACACGAGCACCGGGGGGGCCGGGGCCGAGTCCAGCATTCGTATCTATGGACGCACATGCTGAACTCAGGAGCGCGCCCGCAAGGCATCCCCTCCGGGAGAGCGCTTCTCCTAGGGGGTTATCTGATGCGGGGACAAGCCGCCGGGGGACCCCAGAAGACGAGTTTCAGGGCCACTCTGTTAAAAAAAAGGAAAACGAACCCTTAGGCTCGGTTCACACAGGGGGCGACACGACTTGCCGCGCCGTGACCTGCCGTGACCTCAGCGGCGACTTGCAAACGACTTCTGTATAGAAGTCAATGCAAGTCGCCCGAGGTCGCCCAAAAGTAGTACAGGAACCTTTTTTCTAAGTCGGAGCGACTCGAGTCGCTCCTCTTAGAACGGTTCCGTAGTACAGAACGGGGGCGACTTGTCAGGTCGCGGCGCGGCAAGTCGTGTCGCCCCCTGTGTGAACCGAGCCTTAGGCCGCGTACACACAAGAGGATTGTCCGTCCAACTTAGTCCGCTGAAACGTGTTTCAGCGGACAGTCCGCTCGTGTGTGGGCTTCAGCGGACTTTTTCAGCGGACAGTCTGGCGGACTAAGTCTTTCGGAATTTCCGTAATATTGTCCGTCCAACTTTGGTTTCAGCGGACAGTCCGCTCGTGAGTAGGCTAGTTGGACGGACTAAGTATGGCGCATGCTCAGAAAGGATTTACACGGCCGAAGGTTGCATTGCAGTGTATTGGACGTCGTATTTCTAGTCCCGTCGTACGTGCTGTACACGTCATCGCGCAAGCTTTCAGCGGACTGTCTGTTCATCGTGTGTGGTCAAGTCCGTTCATTCAAAAGTAGGACGGACTGTCTGTCGGATTGTCTGACGGACTTAGTTGGACGGACAATCCTCTCGTGTGTACGCGGCCTTACAATCCCTTTCAGCCATGCTTTTTATTATTTCTGACACAAAAGAGTTAAAAGAGAAGAGACTGCATGTAGCCCTCTTGGAATTAATGTGAATCAAAGCAATTTACACTCTAGATTTCCACAGAAGGGATTTATACACGGCTCACATACAAAGTCACATTGACTTGTATAATCCAAAGTATTATTTTATGGCTCCAAGGGAGCAATGAGCTGCAAATGCACAACACACTGCCTCACAGACCGATAAATTTATACAACACAGATGTTCTTTTCTCATCAGAAAATTATGTTTTTGTTACAGAATGATTACTTTCTAGAAACACTAATAAATGCCCAATGTTACATGAAAAGCCATGTAGACCGAGTCATTGATGATTGCCGAGCCATTGTCCCATTGAACAGTTTATTTCTGGAGATCAGCAGATGACGAAGAATCTGAACAGCGATCGGGCTCACTGACATTTGGAGACATTGCTTTGCCAAAGTGTTTATAAATGGACAAGCTTGACCTATATGATTTACAAGGCTCAATAAATCCTTTATCCATTTCCAGAGGCGTATCTAGTGAAAATGGTGCCTATGGCAAGCACCGAAACTGCGCCCATCAAAACATTTGAAACCTATCTTTCAGATAACCTAACAAAAAAAAAAACAGCTAACAAAATTACATGTCAAACTCTTTAATCTGTTTATTAACAAATTCTGGATTGGAAAATAATATAACCCCCAGCAGGTCCTACCAGTCTCTGGGGGAGAATCTTAACTCCCAGCATGTCCTAGAGGCGATTCAGTTCGCATTGTGCGCTATATAAGTATTTAATTCATTCATTCATTCATGTCCTCCCAGGCTCTGGGGAGAACTATAACCCCCAGCATGTCCTGACAATCTCTGGGGGAGAACCTTAACTCCCAGCATGTCCTCCCAGGCTCTGGGGAGAACTATAACCCCCAGCATGTCCTGCCAATCTCTGGGGGAGAACCATAACTGCCAACATATCCTCCCAGGCTCTGGGGAGAACTATAACCCCCAGCATGTCCTGCCAATCTCTGGAGGAGAACTATAACCCCCAGCATGTCCTGCCAATCTCTGGAGGAGAACTATAACCCCCAGCATGTCCTGCCAATCTCTGGAGGAGAACTATAACCCCCAGCATGTCCTGCCAGTCTCTGGAGCAGAACTATAACCCCAAGCATGTCCTGCCAGTCTCTAGAAGGGAGAACTATAACTCCTAGCATATCCTGCCAGTCTGTGGGAGGGAGAACCATAACTCCCAGCATGTCCTGCCAGTAGGGTTGCCACCTTTTCTTCAAGCCAAACCCGAACACTTTAGCCGTGCATGGCAAATTTTTTTGTAGTGTACACTATAGGATTGTGAAGACCTGGGAAACCTTTGGGTGCACTAAGGAGAGCAATAATGTGGCATGCTTTATTGGACAGGGTTACCTCAGGGGTCATTGTCACCCCACTTTATAAAATACGGGTCAGTGTTACCCCCTCCATAATTTAGGGGTCTTCTATAGAGGACCCCCATTAGGTCCCCTTATATCAGCACTCCCCTTAGAGACCTCTATTCGATCAGGGAACCCCCCCCATCGGTGTCCCCTGCCCCTAAAGGCCCACATTAGACTGACTTACCAAGAGCTGTTTCAAGCCAGGAAGTGTGGGAGCCGGAGTTTGGGGGCGGAGCAAAGCTGCTCTACTGTAGTGCTATTTTCCTTCTTTCGTTCCATTGTGTAGGGGGGCTTGGAGAGTAAGCAAAGTAGAGGCAGGTGCTGCATCACTGTGCCCAGTGTCTGCAGGACACAGGAATCAAAATACATCCAAACTTGTGCACTCACTCACAGGGCCACTGTTAGGAATCATGGGGCCCTCACCCCCTGAGGGGGAGAAGAGGTGGGGGTGGGAGGTGAGAAAGGGTGAGAGGAGAAGCAAAGGGGTTGAGGAGGCAGAAAAGAGAGGGGGGGAGAAAGAGAGATGGGGAGGGGATTGGGGGTGTGATGGGGAGTTGGGTGAGAGAAGCAGGCTGAGAGGGAGGAGGGGTGAGAGAGAAAGGTGGTAAGAGACGGGGTGGCCTGACAGAGGGGGGGGGGGAGAGTAGCTGACAGAGGGGGGGAAGAGTAGATGACAAAGGGGGGGGAGAGTAGATGACAGAGGGGGGGGAGAGTAGCTGACAGAGGGGGGGGAGAGTAGCTGACAGAGGGGGGGGGAAGAGTAGCTGACAGAGGGGGGGGGAAGAGTAGCTGACAGAGGGGGGGAAGAGTAGCTGACAGAGGGGGGGGAGAGTAGCTGACAGAGGGGGGGGGGAAGAGTAGCTGACAGAGGGGGGGAGAGTAGCTGACAGAGGGGGGGAGAGTAGCTGACAGAGGGGGGGAGAGTAGCTGACAGAGGGGGGGGAGAGTAGCTGACAGAGGGGGGAAGAGTAGCTGACAGAGGGGGGGGGGAAGAGTAGCTGACAGAGGGGGGGAAGAGTAGCTGACAGAGGGGGGGAAGAGTAGCTGACAGAGGGGGAAGAGTAGCTGACAGAGGGGGGGAGGAAGAGTAGCTGACAGAGGGGGGGAAGAGTAGCTGACAGAGGGGGGGGAGAGTAGCTGACAGAGGGGGGGGGGAAGAGTAGCTGACAGAGGGGGGGAGAGTAGCTGACAGAGGGGGGGGGGAGAGTAGCTGACAGAGGGGGGAGAGTAGCTGACAGATGGGGGGGGAGAGTAGCTGACAGAGGGGGGGAAGAGTAGCTGACAGAGGGGGGGGAAGAGTAGCTGACAGAGGGGGGAAGAGTAGCTGACAGAGGGGGGGAAGAGTAGCTGACAGAGGGGGGGGGAAGAGTAGCTGACAGAGGGGGGGAAGAGTAGCTGACAGAGGGGGGGAAGAGTAGCTGACAGAGGGGGAAGAGTAGCTGACAGAGGGGGGGAGGAAGAGTAGCTGACAGAGGGGGGGAAGAGTAGCTGACAGAGGGGGGGGAAGAGTAGCTGACAGAGGGGGGGAAGAGTAGCTGACAGAGGTGGGGGAAGAGTAGCTGACAGAGGGGGGAAAGAGTAGCTGACAGAGGGGGGGGGAGAGTAGCTGACATAGGGGGGGAAGAGTAGCTGACAGGGGGGGAGAGTAGCTGACAGAGGGGGGGGGGAGTAGCTGACAGAGGGGGGGGGGGGGGAGAGTAGCTGACAGAGGGGGGGGGAGAGTAGCTGACAGAGGGGGGGGAAGAGTAGCTGACAGACGGGGGGGAAGAGTAGCTGACAGAGGGGGAAGAGTAGCTGACAGGGAGGGAAGAGTAGCTGACGGGGGAGTAGCTGACAGAGGGGGAGGAGTAGCTGACAGGGGGAGAGAGTAGCTGACAGGGGGGGAGAGTAGCTGACAGGGGGGGAGTAGCTGACAGGGGGGGAGGAGTAGCTGACAGAGGGGGAGGAGTAGCTGACAGAGGGGGGAGATTAGCTGACAGAGGGGGGAGATTAGCTGACAGAGGGGGGGAGTAGCTGACAGAGGGGGGGGAGTAGCTGACAGAGGGGGGGGAGTAGCTAACAGAGGGGGGGGAGTATCTGACAGAGGGGGAGGAGTAGCTGACAGAGAGGGGAGTAGCTGAAAGAGGGGGGGAGAGAGAAAGGTGGTAAGAGAGGGGGTGGCTTACAGAGAGGGGGGTAGCTGACGGGGGGGAGCTGACGGGGGGGTAACCGACAGGGGAGTGGAGCTGACAGAGGGGATAGCTGACAGGGGAATGGAGCTGACAGAGGGGGTAGCTCACAGAGGAGGGGAGTGGAGCTGACAGAGGGGGTAACTGACAGAGGGGGTAGCTGACAGAGGGGGGGGTAGCTAACAGAGGGGGGGGTAGCTGCCGGGGGGGTAGCTGACAGAGGGGGGGGTAGCTGACAGAGGGGGGGGTAGCTGACAGAGGGGGGGTGGCTGACAGAGGGGTAGCTGACAGAGGGGGGGTAGCTGATGGAGGGGGGGTAGCTGATGGAGGGGGGGTAGCTGACGGAGGGGGGGTAGCTGACGGAGGGGGGGGTAACAGACGGAGGGGGAGTGGCTGACCAGAGGGGAAGTAGCTGACAGAGGTGGGTGAGAGAGAAAGGTGGTAAGAGAGGGGGTTGCTTACAGAGAGCACCAATTGGCGTCGCCCCCTTCTGTCTCCCCTGGAAATCTTCTGCGTCTTCCACAGAAGGAAACCAGCCATGGGGGACTTGGAGAGGGAAGTCCCTCCCCAGGAATCAGAAAGAGGAAAGAGAAAGAGGAGCGGGAGAGTCCCAGCGGGGAAGAGAAATCCTGGCAAGTGCCTCGCTGCCCGGCCACTCACGAGCGCCCCCTTTATATGGCGCCCATGGCACTTGGCATATGTGCCATTCCTTGGATATGCCACTGTCCATTTCTTCTAAAATTAGAACGTGTTGTAAAGATCATGAGCCCCTTAGAAGTCTTCATAAGTCAAGGGCATTTGCTTATTTTATGTAAGCAGTGTGATGGAGACCTAACAGATAATTAAGGCAATTCTGAGCTTGAACAGGTCATTGCATGCACATATTTTTGTGTGTGTGTACACCAAGAGGGAGGTGTGGGAACTGGAGAGAGCCCAGAGAAGGGCAACAAAGTTAATAACTGGAGGACCTCAGTTACGAGGAACGACTAGAAACATTAAAATGGTTCTTGCTGGAGAAGGGACACTTGAGAGAAGATATAATAACGATATATGAATATATATATAAAAAAACTCGGTATGTACAAACGTGATAGTAATATATGAATGAATAACTGATGACAACAGCAGCACTCACAACATTGTACACAGCAATCAAAAAAATAAAAAAGTGTTGCACTGTCACATAATTATTGTATATATCTCCACAAATAACGTGATATATAATAATAAAAGTCCTCGATGAAAAGAAATAAAATGAATTAAGTGCAAATGTTCTCCAGTCCTTAATAGGTGTAACACCTAGTGCTCCCCATAGGAAATCAGGGCAAATATATTCTCTTACCAGATTCTTAGACCAATCAAGGTCTGTACTCGCATCAGTGAGCTTGACCCCTCACTCTGGGTATAAGCCAGCATTACTTTTCAGTCACCTTGTGGATGCCACTGATAGAAGTCACCATATAAATGTATCCTTAAAGTGGGGTACCCCCTAAAAAAAAAACAATTAAAAGTCAGCATCTACAAATACTGCAGCTGCTGACTTTTAATAATCGGGCACTTACCTGTCCCAGGGTCCAGTGATGCAGGGGAACGAAGCCCCTCCTCCTTCCCCGCTTCGCTCGCGGTGCCGTCATGCGTACTGTGGGCACCCGGCTGTGGCTTTACACCCGGGCACCCACTGCGCATGTGCGAGCGGCGCAGGGCGCCGTGATATGCCGTACAGTCACCTGGGACACGTGACAGGTCCCAGGTGAATGTGCGGCGCGAGCGGAAATTATGTCACCAGCCCGGGCAAGGAAGAAGGCAGACTACGAGGGACCCCCTAGCAACAGGTATTTAGAGGTGAGTAAAAAAAATTTTTTTTGCCAGTTATTTATTTTTTCTTTTTTTAACGAGTTTTAAGCAGCTTTTTATTTTTTGGTGGCAACACCACTTTAAGAACCCTCAGACCGGCCTTGCTGTATGTCAATAAGAAGAGAAAAAACTCATTACCCAGCGTCCAGTAAAAGCAAAAAGGTTTAATAGAAATCTGCTTACAGCAGCAAAGTTACAAAAGGCATTAGGAAACAAACATTCATCCTCCACCCTCCACGGGTGCCACAACGTCACTGCAGGTTCCTTGCCTTGCCTGACGTATGTTTTGTCTGAATAGATGGCTACTGCAAGGCAGTAAATACTTCAGTGGCGATTCTGGCATAGGGAATAAAATTCAGTCTCAAGGAGTGTAAAGCCCCATACACACTATCAGATTGTCTGCTGAGTTTTTCCTTCAGATTTACCTAAACCATATAATATGAGGACAAACCTTAGGAGTTTCAATGTGTATGCAATCAGGCAGGCCCTTCTACTACATGGTTTTGGTAAATCTGAAGGAAAAACTCAGCAGTTAAACTGATAGTGTGTATGGGGCTGAAGAAGACATGGGGTCACTTAATGAATTCGAAGGAGAAGTGGTTTACCTTAAGCTGCATAGGGGGTTTTTCACTGTCAGGGCAGCAAAGATGTGGAATTCACTTCCACAATCAGTGTTTTCAGTGGGAAGTATTGATAGTTGTAAAAAACTCTTGGGTGGGTATCTTAGCGAACACAGTATACAGGAATATGGGAAACGACTATGTACACATACACCCACATAGGTTGAACTGGTTGGACCGGTGTCTTCCTTCAACCTTACCAACTATGTAAGCACAGACTTGCTGACTGTTGACAAATGCCAAATGATAAAAGTGCCCATTGTAACCTCAAGGGGTCTGTTTTGTATCAAAGGATTCAGAATGAACAGAACAAATACATTGAATGAAGCCTAAATTTAACTTTCTCAAACTCTGTAGCCACAGAAATGTAAAAAAATAAATAAAAATCTTTTCCTTCAGTCATGTTTCAAAACTATTAAAGCATCTGGACAGTTAAAGTATATCTAAAGCCAGAACTTTTTGGTTTTCAATAGAGTAGGGACAATTTTTATTTATTTTTTGCCATCCCTTTACTTCCTGTCTTGTAGACTCATTCGGAAGTTACACTTTCTTTGCAATCGGAGGTAAATCCCCTCTTAGACCCCATACACACTATTAGATTTTCTGCAGATTTTTGTCTTCAGATTTACTAAAACCATGTAGTGCAAGGAACTGCCTGATTGCATACAAATTGAAACTCTAATGCCACGTACACACGATCGGAATTCCGTCCAGAAAAAGACAGATGAGAGCTTTTAATTGGAAAATGCGACCGTGTGTATGCTCCATCGGAATTTAGCTGTGCGAATTTCCGCCAGCCAAAAATTGATAGCATGTTCTCAATTTTCCCGACGGAAAAACTTTCTATCGGTAATTCCGATCGTGTGTATGCAATTCCGATACGCCAAAAATCACGCATGCTCAGATTCAACTACGAGACAGAAGCTATTGGCTACTGGCTATTGAACTTCCTTTTTCTAGTCACGTCGTACGTGTTGTACGTCACCGCGTTATAAATGATCAGAATTTAAAGTGACAGTGTGTAGGCAAGACAGCTTGAGCCGAATTCTGTCGGAATTCTGTCAGGAAAACCATCAGAGCTTTTTACGACGAGAATTCCGATCGTGTGTACACGGCATTAAGGTTTGACCTCATATTGTATGGTTTTGGTAAATCTGAAGACGAAAATCTGCAGAAAACCTAATAGTGTGTATGGGGTCTTAGTTGACAAAGGAAAAAGTGTCCCTCTTTCCCCTCTATTCTTGTTCTGGTGGCAACTCCTCCAAATTTTGGATTTACCCTCCCTTTCATTCCCAATGACATTTATTATCAGGACAATTAGAGATAGTAAATGTCAGGGACGAAGACAGCAATAAAAACTGGATAGTTGCTCTAACCGTACACCTTTAAGCATGCCATACATGGAGTGAATTTATTTTCTGCAACCACTTGATTCCCCCATCAACACAGACAGTGTTGGCAGAGAAATTCCTCCTGCCAAGCCATTGTATTCTCACGGCAGGGGCAGGGGCAGGGGAAGCTGTCCCTGCCAGGAGAAGACAGTGATTATTGCTAGCGGCTATACCAGCCACTAGGGATGAGCCGAACACCCCCCGTTCGGTTTGCACCAGAACATGCGAACGGCAAAAAATTTATTCAAACATGTGAACGCCATTAAAGTCTATGGGACACGAACATGAAAAATCAAAAGTGCTAATTTTAAAGGCTTATATGTATGGTATTGTCTTAAAAGTGTTTGGGGACCTGGGTCCTGCCCCAGGGGACATGTATCAATACAAAAAAAAGTTTTAAAAACTGACGTTTTTTTCAGGAGCAGTGATTTTAATAATGCATAAAGTGAAAGAATAAAAATCTAATATTCCTTTAAATTTCGTACCTGGGGGTGTCTATATTATGCCTGTAAAGTGGCGCATGTTTCCCTTGTTTAGAACAGTCTGACAGCAAAATGAAATTTCCAAAGGAAAAAAAGTCATTTAAAACTGCTTGCGGCTCTGGTATGGATATTAAGGGGAACCCCATGCCTTTTTTTTTTAAAATGGCATGGGGATCCCCCTCAAAATCCATACCAGACCCTACAGCCCCACCGAACCATACCAGGCCACATGCCCTCAACATTGGAAGGGTGCTTTGGGGTAGCCCCCCAAAGCACCTTGTCCCCATGTTGATGGGGAGAAGGGCCTCATCCACACAACCCTTGCCCGGTGGGTCTGTGGGCGGGGGGCTTATCGGAATCTGGAAGCCCCCTTTAACAAGGGAACCCCGAGATCCCACCCTCCCTGTGTGAATTGGTAATGGGGTACAAATGTATCCCTACCATTTCACAAAAAAAGTGTCAAAACTTTAAAAAAAGACAATAGACGGTTTTTGATAATTCCTTTATTAATGTCTTCTTCTTTCCCCGCTTCTTCTTCCATCTTCTTCTGGTCTTCCGTCCTTCTGTGTTCTTCTTCTTCCTTCATCTTGTTCTTCCCCCGCTTCTTCCTCTATCTTCCTCTGCATCTTCCTCCGGTCTTCTCATCCGGCATCTTCCTCCGGCTTCTTCTTCTCCGCATCGTCCTCTGGACGATCTGTCTCATTGGGAGTCTCCAGCGGTGTGACGCTCTGTTCAGGTGACAGCTCTTATATAACGAAGAGCGGGCCACCTGGTGACCCCGCCCCCCTCTGACGCATGGGGACTTCCCTATGGCTTTCCCCGTGGTGTCAGAGGGGGCGGGGTCACCGGTTGGCCCAGCCCTCCATTATATAAGAGCTGTCACCTGAACAGAAGCGTCACACATCGGGAGACTCCCATTGAGGCGGATTGTCCGGTTATACTATTATTGATAAATAATAGTATAACGTATTTATAAAGATGAATACCAGGTATGGCAATTTTTACATTTTTGTTTCAAACATTTTATTAAAGTATAAGGAGTATTACAGTACAATACCAGCCAGGTTTATGCAATACTGATACAATACAATATGCAAAGTACAATCACAGTCGGGAATATCTCCCATCAAATAATAACATCAAGTTGTAAAGAAATACAATCGGAGTCAAGCAGTATCATTATCATAAGCATTCATCTGTTTATGTCTTCATCATCCGAGTCATGTAAGTCAGGGTAAGTTGGAGTGTGGAGTATGGGGTCAAGGGCAAAAAAATGGGGCAAACTAACTAAAGGAGGTCCCTGGAAAGAAACTGAGTACCAACGGGGGTATTATGTGTATCTTTCATCCATCCACCCCTAATGGGAACTCACTGTGGATGTGAAAGGTACACTGCTGGAGACCTATCGGATATAAGACAGGTTTTCAGAACATCACTACATGTAGTCATAAACCGCCTATTTCGCATTATGAAGGAGTGGGTACAGAGAGGTTGGAGTAAGCAGAAAGTTTCTATTGTAGGGGTTATAAGGGAGAGGTAGAAGGGGAGGGCGGGTTAGGGAGATAAAAGGGGTATTTAAAGTGACATTGGTGACGGAGTTACGGAGGTGTAGGGTGTCTCAAGTCAGAATGAATGAGAGATGTAGTAGGAGTAGATCGAAAATGTATCCAGCAAGACCAAATTTGGGTAAACTTATCATGTTTGTCGTGTGATTGAAAAATGAGTCTTTCCATTTCTTCAGTCCTATTAATCTGTCGGTACCAGTCTTCCAAAGTGGGGGTTAATTTCGACTTCCACCGTCTGGGAATGCACTGTGTAGCTGCGTTAATCAAATGTAGAACTAGTGAGCGTTTATAGCTACGGAAAGGTATGGGAGTGTGATGTAAGAGGTATTGGGCTGGGGAGTATTCTGGTTGATAAGTCGTTATTTGAGTGATTTTGTCGTGAACTTTTTTCCAAAATGTTTGAATTGCTGGGCAGTCCCACCAGATGTGGAGAAAGGAGCCCACTGCTGAGTCACATCGCCAACACACTGGGGACACATCTGGGAATATCTTATGTACCTTATCTGGGGTGCGGTACCATCTAGAGCACAGTTTGTATCTGTTTTCCTGTGTGGAAACACTAAGGGATCCCTTATGCGTGTGGTAATAAATAGATACCCAGTCTTCATTAGACCAATTAGCACTAAGTTCAGTCTCCCACAATTGTCGAGTGGGGGCGTGCAACATACTGTCTGTAGTGAGTAGAGCCACAATCCGAGAGATAATATGCGTTTGGGGTTCCTGACTATTGCACAAATTCTCAAAAGGGGTTAAGTCTCTACACCAACTCGAAAGAGGCCTAGCGGAATAGAAAAAGTGTCGGATTTGTAAATATTTAAAAAATGGTAAATGCAATTCTGGAAATTCAGCTGTCATCTCCGGGTAAGAGAGCAACGTTTTACGTCGAAAAAATTGGAATGCCCTATAAGAAGGCTGGGGCTGTGGAGTCGGGGGGTCGTTAGACATAACACCCGGTGGAAAGGCCGGGTTGGTAGACAAAGGAGTCATTGGACCAATAGGAAGGTGTAAGCCAAGTGTGTTGGACGTTTGGTGAACCGCCCTGAGTGAGGGTCCAATCGAAGGGTGTTTTGTGCACGACTCGGGGATACAAGATTTGGGAATCCACGATAAATTTATCAGCGGGAGCGGACTCATTGCTTGTTCTAATTGAACCCAAGCTTTGGAATCAAGGTGCAAATGCCAATCTAGTATTCTCTGTAGGAGGTTGGTGTGGTAATAAGTGTGAATGTCTGGCAATCCTAGGCCTCCTTTTGTTTTAGGAAGAATTAGCTTCGCCCAACTTAGACGAGGGGATCTATGAGACCATATAAAGGTTCTGCACATCTGTTTGTAAGCGTTGAAAAACCTTTTGGGGAGATCAATGGGTATAGCCTGCAAAAGATATAACAACCTCGGGAGCACATTCATTTTTAAAATAGCAATCCTCCCAAACCACGAAAAAGACGTCCTGTGCCATTTCAGGAGGTCCTCTTGGATGTTTAGAAGAGCTGGGCCGAAATTACAGTCATATAGTTGGGAGAGCGTATTCGGGAGTTTGATTCCCAAGTATGTCAATGTGTTACATTCCCATTGGAAAGGGTAGTTACCTTTACATTGTGTTACAAGGCGTTCCGACAGGGTGACCGGTAATGCTTTAGATTTATCAAAGTTGATTTTTAAATTGGATATTGTATGGTAAGAGTCTAAATCTCATAGGAGGTTGGGAATTGATATGATTGGGTTGGAGAGAAAGAGCAGAATGTCATCCGCGTAGGCGGCGAGTTTGTATGTTTTATTGTTAATCGATATCCCCATTATGTTTTGATTGTCTCTGAGCATGTTAAGGAGTGGCTCCAGGGTGAGCACGAAGATGAGTGGGGAAAGAGGGCAACCTTGGCGTGTACCATTGGTGATAGAGAAGGCGTTCGACAGGTGGCCATTAACCTTGACCCTCGTGGACGGAGCTGAGTATAAAAGCCGTATCATTTGTAGCAGTCTAGGAGGGATTCCAATATACTGCAAAGTGGAGATCATATAATCCCAGGTCACCCTGTCGAACGCCTTCTCAGCATCTAGGGATAGGAAAAAGCCTTCCGATTGGGACGTGGTGAGCCAATGGTGAATATTTATTGCTTTAATGGTATTGTCCCTGGCTTCTCTGCCAGGGACAAAGCCTTCTTGGTCAGTGGATATCAGATCAGGGAGTAGGGGTGAAAGGCGATTTGCTAAAATGTTGGCGTATATTTTCAAATCTACATTGAGTAAAGAAATAGGGTGGTAATTAGTGACTAATGAAGGGTCCTTACCTGGTTTGGGAATTAAGGTAATATGTGCTTCTAGGAGGTCCGAATTATTTCTCATGGATTGTGGAAGGGCATTAAAGGTCTCAGCTAAGTGTGGGGACAATAGATCAGGGAAGGATTTATAGTATGCCGTCGTTAATCCATCCGGGCCCGGGCTCTTCCCGGACTTCAATTGCTTAATGGTTTCCTTAATTTCTAGCAACGAGATAGGGGCATCCAGCGAGGAGATGTCTAGGGTATTTAAGGGGGACGGGGCATATTTCGATAGAAAGTCATGAATCATGTCAGCCCGGGGCGCGGGGTCAGCAGTATGAGAAGCTCGAGGCAGATTATATAATGATTGAAAATAGTCAACAAATTGTTTTGCTATGGCATCAGGTGCGACAATAGGAGTCCCTGTGGGGGTCGTAATCTTATGTATGGTATATAGCATTCTCTTATTCTTTAGAGCTTTCGCAAAAAATTTGCCAGCCTTGTTTCCAAATTCATAAAACATTTTGTGTGTGAGAGCAAATTTACGTTTGACTGACAATTGTAATTCCTCTAAAACCTCCTCCCTGGCTTTAGTAAGTTCGGTGAGATTGGAGGTCGCAAGGGTGCGTTTATGTGTCCGTTCTAACGTGCGTATTCGACGGTGTAACTCCGCGATACGAGCCTCTCTAAATTTTTTCCGTTTAGCAGCTAGAGAAATGAACAGTCCCCTCACTACACATTTGTGCGCAGCCCATATGGTTTCTATAGAGGAATCAGCGCCGGAGTTGTCTGAAAAGTAGTTTTGTAAGCATTCCAGGATGGCTTGTTTGTGGTCAAGATCTAGGAGTAGAGAGTCATCCAGTCTCCAGACCAGTGGACGTCGGGGTGTAGTCGTCAGGTTAAGAGTGATAGTGATCGGATTGTGATCTGAGAGAAATGCAGGTTCTATGGTGGCTTGCATCAAGCAGCCTACGTCGGTTTGTGTAAGAAAGAGGTGGTCTATTCTTGAATATTTATTATGAGGCGGGGAGAAAAATGTGAAGTCTTTAGTGGTTGGATGTAACATACGTCAGGTGTCGTGTAGTGTAAGAGATTGGAGTTCCATTTTAATGGCCCGCAATGCCCTGTATGTGATACAGGAGGTACCGTTGGATGTATCGATGTCTGGGGAAAGCGGGATATTAAAGTCTCCCCCAAGGACGAGCATCCCGTGGTGGAAGGTGGTGAGTTGAGAGAGGGTATCTCGGAAGAATGGTACATGTCTAGTATTTGGAGCATATATGTTAGCTATAGTAATAGGTCTATTGCACAGGTATCCTTTGAGGAAGAGATATCGGCCCATCGGGTCCGACAGGACTTCCGTGACAGTGAGGGGGCAATGTTTTGATACTAATATAGAGACTCCTTTGGATTTCGATTCAGCCGTAGTGGCGTGATATACCATCGGATAGCGTGCGTCATGTAGTTTGGGTATAGAATCAGTCCTAAAATGTGTCTCTTGGACAAGGGCTATTTCTGCGCGTGCTCTATGTAAAGCAAAAAGCAGTTTTGATCTCTTCTCGGGAGTGTTTAAACCTCTAATATTAACCGAGTAAAATTTAGTACCGGCGGTGAGATCAGGTGGAGATGTACGGTCGTCTCGAGAAGAATGTGCTTCCATCATGTTCAGAGAGGTGCAGGTAGATCAGAGCAACGGGAATCGGGGGGGGGGGAGCTAGGAGGGTGAGCACAGACCGATCAGTAGTTAGAACGTTGCTGGGTGCAAAGGGGCGAATTCCTGATGCTGCGGAAAGAGGAAGGGCGTGTGTGGGGGATGGGGGGGGGGGGAAGGGGCGGAAAGAGTCAGACCACTTGTTCGGTGGTACGAGAAATAAAAAAGAGTAGGATGAGTCAGGGAGTCCCCGACACTGTACGAAGGGGGTCCCAGACGTCACCCTACAGTGGGGTTGGCTAAAACTCAGCCCAACAACGGATCACAGGGAGTTCGTCGAGTGGACGTCTGCACGGCATCCCAGGACTTTGAGACGTGTTTGATGGGAGCAGGTCTACAGCATGAATGGCGTGCACGAAAATGAGCTAACGAAGGGAGAACAGTTAACGGAGGATCCCAATGTGCGAACAAACTAAGTAAATACTTGCAATTGCATAACACAGTACGCACCAGGGGATCACTCATCTACACACACATAGAAAGCTGTTAATAAGCAGACTCAGGTTATAAAGGCACGACCGTATATTCAACATTCATAAGAAAACCCAAGGTGTTTGGTAAGCGCGTCCGAATCCGCAGGCGACGTAGGAACAGTTAGTCGCCTTCCGGAGTCGATCACAGAAAATGGTAAAGTAGAGAGAATAAGCTTTTAAATCACAACCATATAACCGCAATATAACATCAACATATCGGGGTAATAATACTTATCCACTGGAGGACCTGCAAAAGAAAAAAGACGGGTGCATAATGGGGACTATTGTGGGTAAAAATCTTCTGCAGTCCGGCAGTGCCACTTAGGGAGTCTCAAGCGAGTGGGTTTGGGAACTGATGAAAGATTCCAGGATATGTAACAGTCAGCAGTTCTGTGAGGAAGACAGTACAATTAGCCTGCTCAAGGCACAGATGTTAGACATCGGAGGGATAGATGTGTAGGATGATGTCGTGTAAACATCCAATGTGGGATGGCAGGGAACAGACTCGTCAGTAACCGATAACGAACGGTGTCCCGAAGGTAGGCAAGATCGAAAAGTTCCTCTTGTAGAGTGTGAGCTGTTGCACGTTTCTATATCCTGGAAGCATTACTAATCGAAGGGCTCTGCCAGGAACTATCACAGATCGCTTTTCAGTAAACTGAGTAGTGACCAAAAAGGCACGTGGGGTCCGAGTCTTTACCAGATCCATGGTAGGTGGTCTGCGAGACTGAAAGTGTTCGTATACCGCCGACGTGCTGAGGCAAAGAGCAAAAAAGGAAGAAATAACAAAAACCGATGCACCATGAACGTATGGTAACTAGCAACTTACTCCATTCTGGCGGAAAAGTGGCAGGCAACAGAAATAAGCGTAAAAGTCCGACCAGAATGGGGAAGTGAAAAGAAGAGGACGGCAACTCATTCAATATTCTCTTCTCGCCCGACGGGTGCGTGGAGAGGAAGAGGGACTGTGATCCCCGCGAGCGATATAAGTTGGGCGCCGACCTCTTGGTCCCGAGGGGGATCTTCGTCTGCGGGAAAAGGCATCGTGAGTATCCATCGGATCTGTGCGTTGTCTGGGCGCTTTAGGTATCATCGGGCGGAAGGAGGCGTACCAGTTAGGGAGCTCTACCATGGGGATATTCAGAATAGAGCAAAAGTTTGGCAAGTCTTCCGGCACCTTAAGATGTGCAGTCCGGCCTGAGTCAGACGCTGCGAGGCAGAAAGGGAACTTCCACTTGTACTGTATGCCGTGAGTCTTCAGAACGTCCAGCAGGGGGTGCAAATCTCTGCGGTGTTGTAAAGTTATACCAGAGAGGTCCTGAAAGATCTGGATAGGGGTAGAGCCAAAAGTTATGGTTTGTCTTGTTCTGGCAGCTTTTAAAATGTCCTCTTTGAGGTGGTAGTTGATCAGGCAACAAACAATATCCCTCGGAGGATCAGTGTCTCTTCCCTTCGGTCTTAGAGCACGGTGGATGCGTTCAAATTCAATGTTAGATTGAGGCTATCTTCCCAGGATATCATTAAAGATGGAGGTGACTGCTGAGGTGATTTGGTCAGCTTCAACTGATTCAGGGAGGCCTCTAACCCTCAGGTTATGACGCCTCCCCCTGTTGTCCAAATCTTCTAAATGTCGCTGAATATCCCTCATTTGTAAAGTGTGTGAGTCCAGTTTCCTTGTGGTCTTGCGGAGCGATATTTCATGCTGGTCCGTAATCTGTTCCACAGTGTGCATACGATCCGAAAGGCCTCTAATGTCCACCCTGAGTTCAGCAATGGCTGCAGATAACGTGTCCTTGATATCTGAGGCGATGGAACGGAGGTCGTTCATGCTGATCGGTTGCGGTGAGGAAGTCACCTGCGGGGAATGGTCATTTGGTCTCTGAGCCGCTGCGTTCCCAGCCACAAGATTGTCAGATAGGACGATCGTCCCCTGTGAGTGAGGGCGAGAGTCTGCGGCCTGTGATGCGCTGTGGCGGGAAGGCGCCATGTTTCCTCGTTGCGACCTGAACATCTCTGGGATGTTGTGAGGCGGTTGTCCGGCAGAATTCTCCCTCGGGGAGCGAGATCTGGATGCGGAGGACAATCGGGAGGCTGTACCCATCGTTAGAGGGAAAACAGCGGCGAGAATACCTGCAGTAAGCAGTAGCTTTCGTCCTGGGATGTCGGAGCTAAGAGCTTAAGCGACCGCCATCAAGCTCAGCCAGGCCACGCCCCGGCAATTTTTACATTTACCATTGTAAGTATGTATGCTCCATATCTGTAGGATCTCCATGGAAGCTGGAAATCATTGTAGTAGGTACCTCTACTACACTACATTCCAGGTTCCATGCCAACTGGACCAAGCTGGACCAATGTAACTATTTAAAGTTGTGATAACATCATCTTGACAATTTCAAAAAGTTCTCATATGCCATGTTTTGTACCTTTACATTTTTTCAATAAAAATCGATTGAAAGTGAAAATTCAGCTTTAAAGCGTTTTATCATGCATGTACTTAAAGTAGGTAGATCTTGCGCTAAAAAGCAAGATCCACTTAGTACATAATGCCCCTCTCCCCATCTAAAGTACATTTTTTATACTTGTAGGAATAAAACAATATGTAAAAAAAAAAAAGTTTTACTTCATACCCAAGTTCTGCCTCTTCGTGCCTAGGCAAATGGGGACATGACGGTCCTATAGTTATGATCCTGAGAATACTGAAGATCCCAAATCTCTTGAGAAGAAGGCCCATTTTAAGAGACTGCATGCCATTTGCACTGTGTCTGATCAACAGGTTAGTCTGTTAGCTCATGCACTGGACCGAGTGCTGTCTGACCTCTGTCTGCTCATGCCTTGGACTAGCTGCAAATAGTTTGGATTGTCTTTGTATTTACCTTGTTTGTGTTTAATCTGAGCATTAGCCAGTTATCTCTACTTTTGTCACGTTGCTCTGTGTACCTGCCTAAAATCGGGACTCTAGAGATTAGTGTATCTATGTCTGTTCTGACCATCACCCAGCTTACTCTGCTTCTGTCTGTTGTTTACTCTGATCATCTGTCTGTGAACTTACAAAGTTCTAGCACAGACAACCTTTTTGCCCCAGAGTAACCCCCAGAAATTTCAGGTCTTGGGGAACAATTACTAAAACCAATTCATTGGGGTTAATGGGGAAAATATGCCCCCCTTACAGATGGTGGCCAGAATGCCACTCATACAAACTGCTAAAAAGATTATTGGAACCATGCTGTTGGCTTTGCCAAGTGGCATTGGCCCAGTACCTATGCAGGCACCAAATAGGAGGCCATCAGCCACAGCTCAAGGAACCTTTTGCAACCTCTGGAGAAACCCCAATGTTCTATGTAACTGTCAGAAACCATGCATCAGACTGAGACAGAAGTACAATTAAATCACACTTGTTTATTAATAAAAATAAAAAGGTAAATAGAAAAAGCGTAGTCAAGCATAGCCAGAGTCCAGTAACCGGATAGAGTAGTCAGCCAGGCCAGAGTTCAATAACCAGATCGGGTAGTCAGCCAGGCCAGAAGTCAGGGATCCAAGTAGAGCAACAGCAAGCAGGATAAGGAGCCAGAAGGGATGTCAGCAAGCCAGTCTTTAACAAACCGCAGGAGATGGTTTCAGTGATGTGACTAAGGCAAAGGCAGAGGTGAAGTGAGTTGGATGGCTTTAAGTAGGCAGGTCAGACGAGCATCATCAGGAACAGCTGGTAACTGTGGAGAGAGAAGAGAGCTGACAGCTGAGCAGCCAGCCCAGAGAAGGAAGGGCTAAGCCAGCCCTGACAGTAAGCCTGGTTGAGAGTGGCTGCTCTTGCAAGTGTGTTGTCTGTTAGTCAGCTGTTGCTTCTGATGACACAGTAGGTGATCAGTTGAACTTTGTGATAGGCTTTATTGATGATGGAAGTGGTAGTTTCACAATCGCCTACAATTGCTTGCTTTCTGGTAAACAAAGCTGTGCTGGGCCTTAGCTAGTTTGAATTCAGTCCTTACCAAGAGATTAGCAGCAGAAATAAAGAAAATTATTTGATCCTTTTTCAACTTTCACCATTCATGGCAGGAATATATGGTATAATGGTCATTGGCAACAATATACTAGTCAATTGGAGTGTGTGGAGACACAGTAGAGGCTTTAGCTAGTTTGGGCAGTGTTTTAACAAACTTATGTGAAGGGTTGCTTTAACCACTTTCAGACCGGACCATTTTGCTGGTAAATGACCAGAGGTCTTTTTACAATTTGGCACTGCGCTGCTTTAACTGGTAATTGCGCGGTCATGCAATGTTATACCCAAACAAAATTTGCGTCCTTTTCTTCCCACAAATAGAGCTTTCTTTTGATGGTATTTGATTGCCTCTGCGATTTTTTTTTTTTGCGATATAAACGTAAAAAGACCGCAAATTTTGAAAAAAAATGATATTTTCTACTTTTTGTTATAAGAAAAATCCAATAAACTCAATTTTAGTCATACATTTAGGCAAAATGTATTCAGCCACATGTCTTTGGTAAAAAAAAGTCAATAACTGTATATTTATTGGTTTGCGCAAAAGTTGTCACATCTACAAACTAAGGTACGTTTTCTGGAATTTACGCAGCTTTTAGTTTATGACTGCCTATCTCATTTCTTGAGGTGCTAAAATGGCAGGGCAGTACAAAACCCCCCCAAATGACCCCATTTTGGAAAGTAGACCCCCTAAGGAAATTGATAAGAGGCATGTTGAGCCCATTGAATATTTAATTTTTTTGCCTCAAGCGATTGAATAATGACAAAAAAAAAGTTGTCACTAAATGATATATTGCTCACACATGCTATGGGCATATGTGAAATGACACCCCAAAATAAATTCTGCTGCTTCGCCTGAGTACGGGGATACCACATATGTGGTACTTTTTGGGAGCCTAGCCGCGTACGGGGCCCCGAAAACCAAGCACCGCCTTCAGGCTTTCTAAGGGCGTAAATTTTTGATTTCACTTCTCACTACCTATTACAGTTTTGAAGGCCATAAAATGCCAAGATGGCACAAAACCCCCACAAATGACCCCATTTTAGAAAGTAGACACCCCAAGCTATTTGCTGAGAGGCATGTTGAGTCCATGGAATATTTTATATTTTGCCACAAGTTGCGGGAAAATTACAAACTTTTTTTTTTTTTTTTTACACAAAGTTGTCACTAAATGATATATTGCTCACACATGCTATGGGCATATGTGAAATGACACCCCAAAATAAATTCTGCTGCTTCTTCTGAGTACGGGAATACCACATATGTGGGACTTTTTGGGAGCCTAGCCGCGTACGGGGCCCCGAAAACCAAGCACCGCCATCAGGCTTTCTAAGGGCGTAAATTTTTGATTTCACTTCTCACTACCTATTACAGTTTTGAAGGCCATAAAATGCCAAGATGGCACAAAACCCCCACAAATGACCCCATTTTAGAAAGTAGACACCCCAAGCTATTTGCTGAGAGGCATGTTGAGTCCATGGAATATTTTATATTTTGCCACAAGTTGCGGGAAAATTACAAACTTTTTTTTTTTATTTATTTTTTTCACAAAGTTGTCACTAAATGATATATTGCTCACGCATGCCATGGGCATATGTGAAATGACACCCCAAAATAAATTCTGCTGCTTCTCCTGAGTACGGGGATACCACATATGTGGGACTTTTTGGGAGCCTAGCCGCGTACGGGGCCCCGAAAACCAAGCACCGCCTTTAGGCTTTCTAAGGGCGTTACAGTTTTGAAGGCCATAAAATGCCAAGATGGCACAAACCCCCCCCAAATGACCCCATTTTGGAAAGTAGACACCCCTAAATTTAGGGGTACACTAGTGAGACTAGGTAATAAATGGCGGGTGCCTTGAAACTATAAAAAAAATAACTAACCAACCAGCGTCACCTGTAACAGTTATATGGTGATCACTGGTGAAAGGGTTAAACCTTTATTGGGGGGGTTAGGGGGGTACCTTAGAACTAAAGGGGGCTAACCCTAACTGCCCTAACAGTTATTACAGTCACAAATGACACCCGCCGGGTGATCAGGGGGTTAAACCTTTATTAGGTAATAAATGGCGGGTGCCCTGAAACTATAAAAAATAACTAACCAACCAGCGTCACCTGTAACAGTTATATGGTGATCACTGGTGAAAGGGTTAACTAGGGGGCAATCAGGGGGCTTTATGCGGTAGTATATGGGGGTCCCTGGCGCTATAAAAAGCTGCGGCGAACCTAAATACCTACCTGCCTAACTAGCGTCACCTGTGACACTAATACAGCGATCAGAAAAACGATCGCTTATTAGGCTGGGTTCACACTGGAGTGATGCGGGAACGCCACGAATCCGCGGCGGGTTCCCGCATCGCATGCCTCCCGGCGGCAGTTCACACTGCCCTATGCGAACTGCTGGGAGTGTCAGTGAAATGTTAATGACACCCCCAGATCAGTTCGCATATCGCAGTGTGATCTGCAAACTCGGATCGCATGGTGTGAACACCCATGCGATCCGATTCTGCTGCGGACCAAAAAAAAAGGTCCCGTGCGAGTTTGCGGCGCGTGCGGCGCGAATTCAGCCATACTATCTGTATGGCTGAACTCGAATCGCACAGAGATCGGATGTGATTTGCACTGCAGTGCGGTGCGAATCACATCCGTTCTCATAAACCGCTGCAATGTGAACCCAGCTTTAGTGACACTGGCGACGGGGGGTGATCACGGGGTTAAACCTTTATTGGGGGGGTTAGGGGGTACCTTAGAACTAAAGGGGGCTAACCCTAACTGCCCTAACAGTTATTACAGTCACAAATGACACCAATGCAAAAAAAAAAAAAAAAATGCAATTGGTGTCACTGTGACTGGGGGGGCAGGAGTAATTGGGGGGTGATCGGGGGGTAAAGGGGGGGTGTGAGTGTGCCTGGCATGTTCTACTGTGAAGTGTCGTGTTGGTGCAACTCACCGATCCTCTCTCCTCTGTGCCGGAACGAAAAATACCGACACGGAGGAGAGAATACATCACTTCCTCTCCTGTGTTTACATTACAGGAGAGGAAGTGATGCAATGCTTCACTCCCATTCGTCAGGAGCGATCGCGAGGGGGTGGCCATGAATGAATGGCTGCCCCCTCATCCCGGATCGCTCCTGCACGGATACCGACCGCCGCTGGCACCGGGGGGGGGGGGCCCGATCGGGCCCCCCACCCGCGGGAAGGCAGGGACGTACATGTACGCCCATATGCCTGCCCGTGCCATTCTGTCGACGTACATCGTCGTGCGGCGGTCGGCAAGTGGTTAAAAGAGAAGTATGTTTGTTTGTTTTTCAGAATTATACTTACCTATGTAGATACTGCATCTGTCCCCCGCCGGCTCTAAGACTGAGAACCGATCGATCAAACACTGCTGATTGCACAGTTTTCAGGCTGAGAGCTTCTGACTGTGTGACACCGCTTTCTGCTCTGCCCCCACCCCCTTGCTCACTGAAGCGTGGGGCTATGGAGGGAGCGGACTAAGCCAGGCGTCGGTCCAGGCATGTGGGCAGACCCTCAACTTGCTCCAGCCTGCTGTGTGCTGAAAATGGGTCACAGGATTGCAGAACGAACTGCGCTACTGTGATCCACAGGAGAAGTACAGCCAAAACAAGCTTTGGTTGTACTTCTCCTTTACAGTATATTGATTACGTTCTGAGTCAAGTACAGTTCTCAAGTTTACTGCATAGCATTATTAGCAAACAGCGTTCACTTTTTTCCTAACATTGCCCTTTAAATCATTTTTTGTAGGCAACTGGCAAACATCTGAAGTTTTCGCATTTCACACTGTAGACGACAAAGAAGAAAAAAAGGTGATAAAACGGAAACCAATGACTTTTCTATCAAAGACGGAATCAAATTCAGGAAAACTTCTGCCTCTCTGAGTCTGCTTGACTGGCCAACCGGATGCCAATTTAATGGATCATTTATTAAAGTTCCACTTGAAGACTTGAGCTTTATCTCACCACTTACAGAAATGTCAATCTAGGTACATTTACTATTTCATTGACAGCATCCTGGGTCACACAACTAGATCACAGTAACATCAACAAAAAGAGTAAACGCCATACTTTTAAGCTAGGTGAAGATGAAATAATAGAATACAAACTGCAGGTTTCTGTAACAACTATAGAGCTAAAAGGCTAATGGGTGACGTAAAATCATCTGAAATTCTTGATATTCTGAATTCAATTTTCACTCTTACCTATGAAAAACTGGAAACCTCCTGCTTTCTAGCTCCCTTGTTACCTCCTCTCATGCTTGCCTTCAAGACTTCTCCAGAGCCTCTCCCATCCTCTGAAACTCCCTGCCCCAGTCTGTCCACTCAGCCCCTACCCTGTCCACCTTTAAGAGTTCCCTGAAAACTCATTTATTCAGGGAAGCCTATCCCACGCCCACCTAACTGTCCCAGAGCCACCCCCATCAAATCATTCTCTGCAGCTATTACCTTTTGTACCACCACCCCCACCCTTTAGAATGTAAGCTCTACGAGCCGGGTCCTCCTGTACCTTTTGTATTGTACTGTAATTGTGTTTCCCCCCTATACATTGTAAAGCGCTGCGTAAACTGTTGGCGCTATATAAATCGATAATAATAATAATATCTAGATTTCTTACAGGTTGAGCTTGAGCTTTAAATTCTAATTTCCAATTCACATTTTTGATGTGTTTTTATTATATGGAGCACACTTTGTCCTTTGTACTTTGTGCCATGCTTTTAAGTGTCTTTTAACCCTAGCTATGAGATTCATCCAGTGTCCCTCCCCTCCTACTGTGGCAGATCCAACAACCACTTTGAAGGAGACGGTTGATTCTTACAAAGACAAGAAAAATGCAGAGCCTGACTTGCCCCCATTCCAATGCATTACGCTTGCTGTTGCTTGCCTTTGGAAAGTATTCACAGCTGAGACAAGCTGCAACCATGAATCAACTGCTTCCTTCAAAGCTGGTGTTGGGTCGCTACAGGAGGAGGGAAGGATGACAGGTTGGTTCACATAACTGGGGTTAGAAAGCACATTGATGGTTTGAACCCAGCCTTAGTGGATTTGACCTGCTCAGGGCCTTCACCACCACTCACATTGCTTCTCATTCTCACTACAATAAGACCGCCATTGCAGTGTTTCATTAAAGCACCTGTTTCCAGGCTGTAATAGGCATTTGTTTATTAGTAATGTCTTTATCACTACTCATTTCTGATGGTTCAGGGTGACATGGCCAGATATCATATACAGAAGTAGTAGCCATATTTTATATAAAGGCCAAATTGAACATCTCTAAGCCCCTGTACACACGGTCGGAGATTCTGCCAACCAAATCCGTCGGATTTTGTCCTTCGGATTTAGTCCGACGGATTGTGTCCGAAACTGTTGCATACACACGGTCGGACTAAGTTGTCCAAAAATCTGATCTTTCAGAACGTGATGACGTAATTTCTTTACGATGGGACTACATTCAGGCTAGTAATCAATAGCTTTGATGTAGGAATTTGATCTGAGCATGCGTGGCACTTGGTCCGATCAAAATTCGCTAAACACATGATCGGAGTATGTCCGATCAAACCAGTTGATCGGGAAATATTTCCAACATTTTGGAAAATTGGGTCCGATGGATATTCAGACGGAATACCACACACAGTCGGATTATCCGATGACACGGTCCGAAAGGACACATTCCGACGGATTCTCCGACCGTGTGTACAAGGGCTAATAGGCACTCATCAGATAGACATTCTATGAAACAAAGGGATATAAAATGAAAGCCACAAGAGAATCTACTTGGTCCTTATGTTGCAGGTCATGTATAATATATAATTTAAAGGATGTCATAGGTTACTGGGGTTATAAAAAAGGGCACTGATAATCATCTGAGACTGGAGAATATTAAAAATGAAGTGATGAATATTTTCATGAATTTTCTATCCTAGTGCTTAATAATATATTCTAAAATCTGGGGAACTGTTATTAGTCAATGATTGTATGTCATTATCACACGTCAATAATTAGGGTGACGTGACACAACTGGACACAGATTGAATACTCAATAGTTTTGTATGTACGTTGTTCCTAACATACAGAACTACACGCCTCAAAATAATTAAAAGAACACTTTGAAAACACATCAGATCTCATTGGGGAAAAATATTATGCTGGATATCTATACTCCAAAGACATGCAGGTAGGTTAATTGGCTTCTGTCCAAAATTGGCCCTAGTATATGAATGGGGACCTTGGATTGTGGGCTCCTTGAGGGTAGGGACTGATGTGAGTGTGCAATGTGCAGGAATAGGGACAATTGTAGACACTCACTCAGGTTGAACTGGATGGACTGGTGTCTTTATTCAACCTTACTAACTATGTAACTATGTAACTATACTGATATGGACTGGGTAATGTGTTAGAAATGAAAGTATGCCACATGGTTTGATGGAAATGAAAATGATCAACCTACAGAGAGTTGAATTCAAAGACATCCCAAAAATCAAAGTGAAAAAACGATGCAGCAGGCTATCACATTTTCCTGAAATTTCATTGCAGTAATTCAAAATAGTACTCAGTAGTTTGTATGGCCCCCCGCGTGCTTGTATGCATGCCTTACAACATTAGGAGATGCTCCTAATGAGACAAGGAATGGTGTTCTGGTGTATTCCCTCCCAGATCTGGACCAGGGCATTACTGAGTACCTGAACAGACTGAGGTGCAACCTGGCAGCATTAGATAGACTGAAATATAATGTCCCAGAGGTGTTCAATTGGATTTAGGTCAGGCAAGCATGGAGGCCATTCAATGGTATCAATTTCTTCATCCTCCAGGAACTCGCCACATGAAGCCGGGCATTGTCGTGCACCAGGAGGAACCCAGGACCCACTATACCAGCGTAGGGTCTGACAATGGGTCCAAGGATTGTTCTAATGGCAGTCAGGGTGCCATTGTCTAGCCCAGTGATGGCGAAACTTGTGGCACGCGTGCAACAGCTGGCACGCCAAGCCCTCTTTGTGGGCACGCTAGGAAGAAATGAGAAAAGCACACACTGACACTAACCGGCCATCCATCCCCCAAGCTGATTCATCCACACTGCACCGCACCCCCCCATCGAAATACATCTCCCACTGGTCTCTAGGGCCAGCAGTGACCTTTCTGAGGTGGGCATGACTGAGAAAAAGCAGCCAGGGGTGATGTACAGGCGTAGATTCAATCATAGAAGCTGTCTCATCCACACCGCACCCCCCATCAAACTATATCTCCCACAAATCTCTGGGGCCAGCGGTGACGTGTCTGGGGTGGGCGTGAACACACAGCTGGGATCAGGGGTGATGTGTGGACAGGAATGAGCTGCCGGATTGGGGAGACACTGGAGACAGGGGAGATGTTAATGTGGACATTAAGTACAGTTATCATATCTATCCATGGTGTCCTGCTTCTTAGAGGCATAGGCTCAAGCTGCTGACCGGAGCTATGTATACCTGTACCACCTGCTGGTGGGTACCTTCCTGTCTGGTTTCACCTCCTTCATCCTGGCCCTGTGTCTGGGTCAGGATCCAGATTAATTAAAATTAGTTGGATTCAATTTATCGTTTTTCTAAATGGAAAAAAAAAGCTGTAGCACCAAGAATATTATGCAAATCAGAGTAGCAATATATAAATGTAAATCAGCTAAAAACACATGTATAAAATTAAATAAACACATTCAGTACATTAGTTAAAATAAGTGGCATTCATATGTGCAAATAGTCCCAAACAATTAGGTACAAATTGTCCTAAAATATAGTCCAGGTGAGTAAGTAGGTGGGAAATATGGATGTATAGCCACCACTCCAGTGAAGAAAGGGGGTCAAAAACTGTCCAGGTGATAAAGCCTCCACCATCGATTAGAATGCCTACTCACCAGAACAAATGGCTGCCGTTACAGCAGCAAATGTGCCTTAATGCATAGATGAAAATCACAAAAAGTAAAACCACTCACTTAGAGAGACTGCTGGCGACCCGGAATCGCACAGCAGTAGGACGTCAGTGCCAAATTGTCGGCCCCATTTACGTGTTTCATCCAATAGGATGTTGTTAAAAGGTAGTTTGGCCATGACATTGGCTGTAATATATAGATATTAGTGTCCCCAACTGCAGGTGTGCCAAATTCTGCATCGGGTCCGTGACTGGAAGTGGGGCAGACTATTTGGCACTGACATTGCACCGATGTGCGATTCCGGGGCACCAGCGTGAGCGGTTTTACTTTTTGTTTTTGGTTCATGTCATTTTATCTATGGAATAATAAAATACAATATTATGAATACATGTCTGGGCTCCTGGTGAGCTTTTTTTGTTCTGAGTTGAATCCAATGAGTAGTGATGGACGAACTTCCGACGGGACGTTTCGCAAACGCGGCCGATAGTTTGCGAACCGTAACATTCGCGGCGGGCCCCATTGACTTCAATGGGAGGCGAACTTTGCAAACCTACAGGTCAAATTTGCAGCCACAAAATAATTACTAGCTGTGCAAACATAGTCCCACCACATGGCCAATGACATAACATATGTATGAGGTGAATCTGGGATCGACAACTACAAGCATTCTTTTTTTATATGTGAAATTGTGACAATTCAGGACTGTGGAGCGCATGAAGGCAATGGAGGAGAGGGAAGGTCAGGGTAGGCAAAGAAGAGGGTGCAGGAGATGATCACCAGCAGCGTGACATACAGCAATGACACCAGCACCGTGATATACAGCACTGACACCAGCACCGTGATATACAGCACTGACATCAGCAGCGTGACATACAGCAATGACACCTGCACCGTGATAGAGTGATCTGACACCAGCTGCGTGATAGAGAGCACTGACATCAGCAGCGTGACATAAAGCACTGACACCAGCACCGTGATATACAGCACTGACATCAGCAGCGTGACATACAGCAATGACACCTGCACCGTGATAGAGTGATCTGACACCAGCACCGTGATAGAAATCACTGACATCATCAGCGTGACATAAAGCACTGACACCAGCACCGTGATATACAGCACTGACACCAGCACCGTGATAGAGAGCACTGACATCAGCAGCGTGACATACAGCATTGACACCTGCACCGTGATAGAGTGATCTGACACCAGCACCGTGATAGAGAGCACTGACATCAGCAGCGTGACATAAAGCACTGACACCAGCACCTTGATATACAGCACTAACACCAGCACCGTGATATACAGCACTGACACCTGCACCGTAAGCAGCCCCAGGAGGAAGTCAGCATAGCACAGGGATGGTGGGAGCCCCTCATAATGAGCATAGCACAGGGATGGTGGGAGCCCTTCATAATATGCACAGCATAGGTACAGCCCCAGGAGGAAGTCAGCACAGCACATGGATGGTGGGAGCGCCTCATAATGAACATAGCACAGGGATGGTGGGAGCCCCTCATAATATGCACAGCAGAGGTACAACCCCAGGAGGAAGTCAGCACAGCACAGGGATGGTGGGAGCCCCTCATAATAAGCAGCCCCAGGAGGAAGTCAGCATAGCACAGGGATGGTGAACTTTACAAACCTACAGGTCATATTTGCAGCCACGAAATAATTACTAGCTGTGCACACATAGTCCCACCACATGGCCAATGACATAACACATGTATGAGGTGAATCTGGGATCGACAACTACAAGTATTCTTTTATTATATGTGAAATTCTGACAATTCAGGACTCTTGAGACAATGGAGGCGAGGGAAGGTCAGGGTAGGCAAAGAAGAGGGTGCAGGAGATGATCACCAGCACCAGCACCATGATATAGAGCACTGACACCTGCACCGTGATAGAGTGATCTGACACCAGCACTGTGATAGAGAGCACTGACATCAGCAGCGTGACATAAAACACTGACACCAGCACCGTGATATACCAGTCCTTAAGGATTAGCAGACTGTACCTCACTCAACCCTATATACTGTAGTACCCTAGACCTTACCAGTCCTTATAAGGACCTTTGTGGAACAAGTAGGTTGTGAATGATTAGCAGACTGTACTTCAGTCCCTATACTGATAAAGGACTACTGCAGCAGAAGGGCAGCAGTCAGCAGTAGTGCACCTCAACCCTATATAAATTGTGGACTTATACCAGTCCTTAAGGCATAGCAGACTGTACCTCACCCAACCCTATGTACTGTAGTACCCTAGACCTTACCAGTCCTTATAAGGACCTTTGTGGAACTAGTAGGTTGTGAATGATTAGCAGACTGTACCTCAGTCCTTATACTGATAAAGGACTACTGCAGCAGTAGGGCAGCAGTCAGCAGTTGTGCACCTTAACCCTATATAAATTGTGGACCTATACCAGTCCTTAAGGAATAGCAGACTGTACCTCACTCAACCCTATGTACTGTAGTACCCTAGACCTTACCAGTCCTTATAAGGACCTTTGTGGAACTAGTAGGTTGTCAATGATTAGCAGACTGTACCTCAGTCCCTATACTGATAAAGGACTACTGCAGCAGAAGGGCAGCAGTTAGCAGTAGTGCACCTCAACCCTATATAAATTGTGGACCTATACCAGTCCTTAAGGAATAGCAGACTGTACCTCACTCAACCCTATGTACTGTAGTACCCTAGACCTTACCAGTCCTTATAAGGACCTTTGTGGAACAAGTAGGTTGTGAATAATTAGCAGACTGTACCTCAGTCCCTATACTGATAAAGGACTACTGCAGCAGAAGGGCAGCAGTCAGCAGTAGTGCACCTCAACCCTACATAAATTGTGGACCTATACAAGTCCTTAAGGATTAGCAGACTGTACCTCACTCAACCCTGTGTACTGTAGTACCCTAGACCTTACCAGTCCTTATAAGGACCTTTGTGGAACTAGTAGGTTGTGAATGATTAGCAGACTGTACCTCAGTCCTTATACTGATAAAGGACTACTGCAGCAGAAGGGCAGCAGTCAAGTATAATATTCTTTCTATATTTGGAAGAAAGAATATTATACGTGTACAAGCCTATTACCATACCAGTCCTGAAAAGAACCTTTGTGGACCTAATAGTAACAGCTACTGATTAAACTGACTGTCCCTCACTGCCTCACACACAGCTTCCTGCCTGTCCCTATTTAAACTGACAAAACAGAGGCTGCTGGAACAATAACTTGAAAAGCACTTTTGTGGACCTAATAGTAACAGCTTATGATTAAACTGACTGTCCCTACAGCACACAGCATCCTGTCCCTCTCTCTACACTGACAAAAGACAGGCTGCTGCAAAAATCAGTAGCACAGCAGTGCCTCAAACCTATATCCTGAACTACACCTAACACCTATACCAGTCCTGAAAAGAACTTTTGTGGGCCAAATAGCTAGCGATTTGGGTCACTGCAGTCTCTCCCTGCTCCACACAGCAACCTCTCCCTATAGTGACAGTAGAAAGAATGTAAAATGGCCGCCGGATCGGGTCTATTTATAAGTTAGGGGGAATGTCCAAGTGTCCATGTGCTGTAATGTCTCAATTGGCTGTCCTGTACCCCATGATGGATGTGTCATCATAGGTCAAAGTTCTTTTACACAGTAAACACGCCGATCGGACGGACCGCGAACAGCCTAGTGAACCTTTCGGCCATCCCTACCAATGAGAGCTGTCTGCGGGAGTTGCAGGTTGCGATACCTCCAGAGTGATGTTCATCTATTCATTAAGGTGCATTTGCTGCTGTAACGGCAGCCATTCGTTCTGGTAAGTAGGCATTGTAATGAATTTCTTCACTGGAGTGGTGGCTACACATTCATTTTTCCCACCTACTTCCCACCTGGACTATATTTTAAGACTATTTGTACCTAATTTTTTGGGACTATTTACACATATGAATGCCACTTATTTTAACTAATGCACTGAATGTGTTTATTTCATTTTCTACCTGTGTTTTTAACTGATTTATTTGTATATATTGCTAATAGCGATGAGCTCGGTATTCGAGTCGAACGCATGTTTGACTCAAACACCGGCTGTTCACCCGTTTGGCGAAGCCAGAACTCTGTGGGCCGTTCGCGCCATATTCATGTGGCGCTCACGGCCCACAATGCACTGTGCCATCGCAGTGCATTGCTTGCTCATGATTGGCCAAGCATGCACCATGACCCCGCATGCTTGGCCAATCACAGCGCCAGCAGCGAGGAGAGCCATAATTAGCCACAGGCAGGATGCCTGTGGCCAATTATAGCTCAGGGGGGTTAAGTACACGCCCCACACTATATAAGGCCACCAGCGGCGTGGCCTTGTGTAGTGTGTTGCGGCGGTCAGGAAAAGAGCAGGATAGGCAGGGACAGTGTCTTTGTGGCTTGCAAACCTAGCGCTGTTAAAGTGGGTGTTGTGTGCCTCCAGCACAGTATAAACCTGAAGATACCCCTTATTGCTGATGTTCTGTACTACAGGCATCTGCAGCAGTTAAAGTGGGTGTTGTGTGCCTCCAGCACAATATACACCTGAAGATACCCCTTATTACTGGTGTTCTGTAGTACAGGCATCTGCAGCAGTTAAAGTGGGTGTTGTGTGCCTCCAGCACAATATACACCTGAATATACCCCTTATTACTGGTGTTCTGTAGTACAGGCATCTGCAGCAGTTAAAGTGGGTGTTGTGTGCCTCCTGCACATTATACACCTGAAGCTACCCCTTATTGCTGGTTTTGTTCTGTTTCTGTAACGCAGGCAGGCAGCTTCAGTAATTACAGTCGGTGTACTGTGTCATCTGCTCAGTGTGTACCTAAAGCTACCCAATTGCTGGTTTTCCCATCTCCCTCCAGGCCATTACTATGTATAGAAGGCCAACAAGGAGAGGCAGACAGTCACGAGCCAATAAAGGAGGCAAGCAGGCTCTGTGTCTAGAGACAACAGTGCTGGTCGTGGACGCGTTGCATCGTCATCAGCATGGGGCCATGGGACACGCTTGTTCTTATTTTTGGCAGCTGGACGTGTTGAGCCGCATCATGTCGAAGACTTGGTAGAGTGGATGACCAAGCCCTCCTCATCGTCCTCATCCTTTCTCACCCAGGCTCAGGGTACTAGCAAAGCAGCTGACAACGCTTCCTCTTCCCTCGTCTCAATGTCATCAGTCACTCCTTCCCTACACCCACCATGTCCTCCTGAGGAGTCCCCCGAACTGTTTGAGCACAGTGTTGGGTACATGCTCCAGGAGGATGCCCAGCATTTTGAAGGCTCTGATGATGATACCCAGCTAGAGGAAGGCAGTAGCATTTGCGCAGAGAGAGGGGATGCTCAAGAAGGACAGCAATCTGACAGTCATGTTCCATCAGCTGCAGCATACTGCCAGGTTTGCTCCAGTGATGAAGAGGGAGGGGATGATGAGGTCACTGACTCCAAGTGGGTGCCTGATAGGAGAGAGGAGGAGGCACATCTACAATGAGGCAGGATGCCCTCCGGGGCGAGCTGAGGGGCAGCACACCGACTGAATCACACTGCAGAGCTCCGCCTGTGCAGGGCGCTGCCTCTGCATGTTATTCCAAAAGTTCTTTGGTGTGGGCCTTTTTTGAGATGAGTGCATCAGATTGCACCGCTGCTATCTGCAACATATGTCTCAAGTGTATCTCGCGTGGCCAAAACATCAGCCGCTTGGGCACCAAATGCTTGACCAGACATATGTTGACCTGCCATGCAGCTCATTGGCAAGCGTACCTTAAAGACCCACACCAAAGAACAAAGTGGACCTCTCCTTGCTCCTAATTAGCTGGGATCTCCAACCCCACTAGACCTTCAGTAATCTCTGAAACCTGAGCTGAGAGGAATGAAGGTGTAGAATTAGATGTGTCACAGCCAAGTACTTGCAGACACTCTGCTAGCAGTACACCGACGTCCGATTGTACCAGGCAAATTTCCCTGCCCCAGCTGCTGAACCGTTGAAAGAAGTTCGCTAGCTTGGCTAAATTGCTAGCACTTCAGCTGCTGCCTTTCAGTTGGTAGACTGTAGCCCCCTTCCGTGAGTTTGTGCAATGTGCGGTTCCTCAGTGGCAGATTCCCAGACTCCACTTTTTCTCACGGAAGGCGATTCCGGCTCTCTACCGGCATGTGGAACGCAATGTCCATGCCTCGCTGGACAGGGCAGGCAGCGGTAAGGTGCATATTACCGCTGACTCATGGTCCAGCAGGCATGGACAGGGACGTTACCTATCTTTCACGGCCCATTGGGTCACTCTTCTGGCAGCTGGGAAGGATGCAGGATAAGGTGCAGCAGTGTTGGAGGTTTTTTTCCCGCCACTATGCCTCCAAAATGCTACTACTGGTTGTGACACACCTCTCTCCTCCACCCCCTCCTCTTCTTCTTCTGTCTCCATGGCAACTTCCAGTGTTTACCTTCGGGAACCAGCGGTGCTCTGTAGGCGTTCAAGGGGCTACGCAAGTATGCAGGAAAAAAGATGTCATGCCATGCTTGTGCTGGTTTGTTTGGGGGACAGGAGCCACACTGGGGCAGATATTTTATCAGCTCTGCAGGGGCAGGCTGAGAGGTGGTTGACGTCATGCCAGCTTAAGCCAGGAATGGTGGTTTGCGACAATGGCACCAACCTCCTCTCCGCCCTCCGACAGGGACAACTGACCCATGTGCCCTGTGTGGCTCACGTTTTTAACCTGGTGGTGCAGCGGTTCTTGGGCAGCTTACAGGATGTCCTGAGGCAGGCCAGGAAAGTCTGTGTGAATTTCCGCCGATCATTTAATGCCAGTGCTCGGCTGGCTGAGCTCCAAAACGAGTTGAACCTGCCCAAGTACCGCCTTATATGTGACATGCCCACCAGGTGGAACTCAACGTTGGCCATGCTGCAGTGGCTGCACACACAGAAGAGGGCCATCAATGAGTACCTGTGAGACTACGGCACCAGGACAGGGTCAGGGGAGCTCGTTTTTTTAACCACGCCAGTGGGGCATGATCAGGGATGTATGCACTGTCCTGTCACCATTTGAGGAGGCCACGAGGATGGTGAGCAGTGACAATGCATGCATCAGTGACACTGTACCTCTTGTCCACCTGTTGGAGCATACGCTGCGTGGAATAATGGACAGGGCACTTGAGGCAGAACAGAGGCAGGAAGAGGAGGACTTCCTGGCCTCTCAAGGCTCCCTTTATCCAGGCAGGGTTCCTGCTGTCCCACCCATCACACAGGAAGAGGAGGAGGAGGAGGCTTGTGTCAGCATGGAGGTGGAGCCTGGCACTCAGCATCAGCAGCAGCAGCAGCAGTCTTTTAGGGATGATTTACAGTCCCAAGAAACCCGTGGACTTGTACTTGACTGGGAGGAGGTGGCTGCGGATCATGTTGTCCTTAGTGACCCAGAGGACTTCAGACCGAATGCCTTAGTTAACCCACGCTGCATGGCCTCCCTGATCCTGCAAAGCCTGTGGATGGATCCTCGTATTCTTCAGATCAAGGAGAGGGACCATTACTGGCTGGCCACTCTCCTTGATCCACGGTGTAAGGGGAAGGTTGAGCACCTTATCTTGCCATCACAGAGGGAGCAGAGGATGAGACATCTCCGGGAGGCCTTGCAGAAATGTCTGTGCAACACGTTCCCAGAGACTGGGAGGTTACAAACTCCTGGTCCTGGACAATGTGTTGCTGAGGCTTTCGGTCAGTCACAGAAGGAGCGGTGGAGAAGGTGGCCGTCTGACCGATGCATTCAGTTAATTTTTTAGTCTGCAGCCCCAAGGTATGATCGGTTCCAGCAACCATCGCCAGCGTCTGATTTACATGGTGCAGGAATACCTGGGGGCATGGTCAGACTTGGACACCTTTCCCACCGAAAATCCTCTGGCTTACTGGGTCTTGAGGATGGATCACTGGACAGAGCTTGCACAGTATGAGCTACTGGCCTGTCCTGCATCAAGCGTTCTTTCGGAACGCACCTTCAGTGCTGCTGGAGGCTTTGTAACCATTCATAGGGTGTGCCTGTCCACCGACTCGGTTGGTCGACTGACCTTCATAAAGATGAATCAGTCTTGGATCTCCACCAACTACCAAGCACCTGAAGCTGATGTAACTGTTACATTTTTTTTTTTTAAATGTCACATCCCTTCAAGACTGCCTATGCTGATGCTGAGTGACTGTCCTGTTAGGCATTGGCATGTAATTGCAATTTTTGATGCAATGCTTTGCAGCAGGGCTCATTCCTGCACTCCAACTAGAGCACCTGGGAGAGGTTGCAGTGTCGTGGCACCAGCACCAGTGCCTAAGGCCCAATTTTTCAGCCCCTGTTTAACAGGGCATGTAATTACAATTCTTGATATAATATTTCACAGCAGGGCCCGTTCCTGTGTCCACCGAGAGTAACTGTGAGGACTTATAGTGTTGTGGCACCAGCACCACCACAACCACCAAAGGACCAATTTTTCTACCACTGTTCAACAATGCCATGTAATTACAATTCTTGATATAATCATTCACAGCAGGGCGCTCCAGCACCCACCAAGAGTCACTTTGAGGGCTTACAGTGTTGTGGCAACACCAGCATCTTAGGCCCACATTTCTTCAGAGCATATAGGGCAGGCCCCTACTTTCAAACATTCAACTTACAAATGTCTCCTACTTGCAAATGGAAGGAGACAACAGGATGTGAGATGAAAAAATACGGACAGCCCAAAAAATTATACAGGGGTGATAACCCTTCCCTATGTTTTCCAAAAAGCTTAAAAATAGATTTTTGACTGGAGCTACACTTTAAAAATGTACCAGTTCAAAATTACAAACAGATTCTACTTAACACAACAAACCTACACAGTCCCTGTCTTGTTTGCACCGCCTCTATGCTGCTGTTCTGAGTATATAGGGCCTGGGGGCCCCACTCCTTTTCTTTTTTTAATTTGGGTACGGGGTTCCCCTTAATATCCATACAAGACCCAAAGGGGCTGGTAATGGGCAGGGGGGGGGCTACCCATGACATTTTTTTCTCAATGATTTTCATCTGTATTGCCGGAACCAGACAAGCAGTTTTAAATGACTTTTTTTTCCGTTAAATTTCAGTTTGTACAGGGACTGTTCTAAACACGGGCCACTTCACAGGCATACTATAGACACCCCCCAGGCATGATATTTAAAGGAATATTTCACATTTTTTTCATTAAAATCAGTGCTCCTGAAAAAACAGCCATTTAAAAAAAAAAAATGGCATTGATCCATGTCCCCTGGGGCAGGAGCCGGGTCCCCAAACCCTTTTTAGATCAATATCTTGCATATTAGCCATTAAAATTAGCACTTTTTATTTCGAACGTTCGAGTCCCATAGACTTCAATGGGGTTCTAAAGTTTGTACGAATTTGCGGTCCAATCGAAAGTTCTGGTGCGAACCAAACCGGGGGGGTGTTCGGCTCATCCCTATTTGCTAATCTGATTTGCATAATATTCTGGACGCTACACATTTTTGACTCAGAGTGTATGTTATACAGAGGGTGCCCAGTTAGGTTGCTGGCACAAAATATTATAGGTCTTCTGTGAGTTCCTGTTGGAGATTGCAATCTGACTAGGGATCTGCCCAGTTTCAGTTTACAGGGGCTTAATTTAATCCTTTTTCTGCAAAACATACATTTAGCAGAGAATCCTATTGAAGCCAATAAGCGGGCAGTGGCTAGGGGTAAATTCGATTCTTGGGAGAAATCTTTAAGTTGTATGTGGTGTTCCAGAAGAAAAGGACTGCATCAGTGACACTGTATTCTGGCATCACATATTTTTGGTATTAGTGATTGCTTTTTTTATCTTTTACATTTAGCTTGGCTTAAATACAGCAGTAGCACTGCAATGGAAGTAGCAGTCATAAAATATCTAAAAGCTATACAACTGAATTAAAACAATAAATCTAAAGTCCTTAGACTTTGTCTTTTCGCAATTACATACTGCATTGTCCTAAACTTTTAATAAAATGTCAAAACAGAGTGCACAAAAAACACTTCAAAATCACAACCCCACATTCCTTAAACCTCTTCCCACCCAATGGTGATGAGAGTAATAGTTGGTGTTGACTAGCTACTCATAAACACAACAGAAGAGTAATGCCCCATATACATGATCAAAAATTCTGCCAGCAAAAGTCGGATTTGAGCTTTTGGTCAGAAATTCCAACCGAGTGTATGCTCCATCGGACTTTTGCTGGCAGAATTTCAGCCAGTAAAAGATTGAGAGCAGGTTCTCTATTTTTTGGTTGGAAAAAGTTCTGATCGGAAATTCTGATCGTCTGTACAAATTCAGACACACAAAATTCCTACGCATGCTCGGAAACAATTTGATGCATGCTTGGAAGCATCGAACTTAATGTTCTCAGCTTGTTGTAGTGTTGTATGTCACCGTGTTCTTGATGGTCCAAAGTGGCGAGAATTTTTGTGTGACCGTGTGTATGCAAGCCAAGCTTGAGCGGAATTCCGTCAGAAAAACCATCCAAGTTTTTTGCGACAGAAAATTCACTTGTGTGTATGGGGCATTACTGGTCCTATTAAGGTATATCCACATTGATGTATTAACTATAGTCACCCTTATACCGCTCACCGCAGTTGAGTCACCATAGCCAAACAATCTAGTCATACAAAAAAGGCCCAGGTAAAGGTTGCCTGGTATGTGTTAGATGAACTGTTGGATTCCCTGCCTGCATACAACAGCGGCTCTCCATAAATATACAGTACATTCCCACTCAGTAAACAGCCTTGATTATCGCCTGATCAGCCACAGCTGGGCTGTGTCTACTTTGCTAATGAATGCAGGACCACAAGGAACACGATATACCTAGGCTTCCATTATATTGCTGAAGAATACTAAATACTAAATACTAAATCCCCGTACACATGATCGGATTTTTCGAAAACAAAACTGTGGATTATTTTCCGAAGGATGTTGGCTCAAACTTGTCTTGCATACACACGGTCAAATGTTGGCCCAAAATTCCGAAATTCCGAACGTGAGAATGTGGTGATGTACAAGACGTACGACAAGCCATGAAAAATGAAGTTCACTAGCCAGTAGACATGTGCAGAGTAAAATATTTCGTTTCGGAATTTCGTTTTCGTCTGAAAACTTAATTTATTTAGTTACTCCCGAAATTCGTTTTTATTTATTTCGTTTTTCGTTCAAAAATTGCATTCGTCCGAAAATCCACATGAATTACGGTCGAATCTGTCTTGGAAGGCTTATGGTGTCTGTCGAATGTATAAAGAAGATTCGACGGAGCTAACTATATAGCATACTTTAGAACCCTATTAAAGTCTATGGGACTCCAACGTTCAAAATCTAAAGTGCTAATTTTAAAGGCTAATTTGCAAGTTACTGTCCTAAAAAGTGTTTGGGGACCCGGGTCCTGCCCCAGGGGACATGTATCAATGCAAAAAAAAGTTTTAAAAACGGCCGTTTTTTCGGGAGCAGTGATTTTAATAATGATTAAAGTGAAACAATAAAAGTGTAATATTCCTTTAAATTTCGTAGGGGGGGGTTGTCTATAGTATGCCTGTGAAGGGGCGCATGTTTCCCGTGCTTAGAATTGTCCCTGCACAAAGTGTCATTTATGCAGGAAAAAAAGTCCTTTAAAATCACTCGCAGCTATAATGAATTGTCGGCTCCCGTAATACAGAGAACACTCATTGAAAGTCATTGATAAAAAAATAAATAAATAAATAAATAAAAAAAAAAGCGTGGGGGTCCCCCAAATTCAATTACCAGGCCCTTCAGGTCTGGTATGGATATTAAGGAGAACCCTGCCTCAAATTTAAGAAAAAATTTGACGTGGGGTTCCCCCTAAATATCCATAACCAGACCCTTCAGGTCTGGTATGGATATTAAGGGGAACCCCGCGTCAAATTAAAAAAAAAATTGACGTGGGGTTCCCCCTAAAAATCCATACCAGACCCTTTATCCGAGCACGCAACCTGGCAGGCCGCAGGAAAAGAGGGGGGGACGAGAAAGCGGCCCCCCCCTCCCTCCTGAACCGTACCAGGCCACATGCCCTCAACATTGGGAGGATGCTTTGGGGGTCCGTGACCCCTCAAAGCACCTTGTCCCCATGTTGATGAGGACAAGGGCCTCATCCCCACAACCCTGGCCGGTGGTTGTGGAGGTCTGCGGGCGGGGGGCTTATCAGAATCTGGAAGCCCCCTTTAACAAGGGGACCCCCAGATCCCGGCCCCCCCCCTGTTTGAAATGGTAAGGGGGTACAAAAGTACCCCTACCATTTCACAAAGAAAGTGTAAAAAATGTTTAAATAAAACAAACACACTTTTTAAAAATTCCTTTATTAAAAATAAAAAAAGATTCCAGCGGCGGTAATCCACTCTTGCTATCCAGCGACGGACGGTCAGCTCTCCATCGATGTCTAATGTCATCCAGCGCAGCGCAGCATCCTTCTTCTGTCTCCTCCACGGAGACACTGGAGGCATTCCGGCGCTGACGTTTCTTATATACGGAGGGCGGGGCCACCCGTCACCTGACCCCGCCCCCCTCTGACGCAAGGGGAAACCCGGGGTTCCCCGTGACGTATGGGTGACCCCGCCCCCCTCTGATGTAACGGAAACCTGCCTGTGTTACATCAGAGGGGTGCGGGTCACCCCTACGTCACAGGGAACCCCGGGTTTCCCCTTGCGTCAGAGGGGGGCGGGGTCAGGTGACGGGTGGCCCCGCCCACCCTATATAAGAAACGTCAAGCCGCCGGAATGTCTGTAGTGTCTCCTCCACGGAGACAGAAGAAGGATGCTGCGCTGCGCTGGATGACATTAGACATCGATGGAGAGCTGACCGTCCGTCGCTGGATAGCAAGAGTGGATTACCGCCGCTGGAATCTTTTTTTTATTTTTAATAAAGGAATTTTTCAAAAGTGTGTTTGTTTTATTTAACCATTTTTTACACTTTCTTTGTGAAATGGTAGGGGTACTTTTGTACCCCCTTACCATTTCAAACAGGGGGGGGGCCGGGATCTGGGGGTCCCCTTGTTAAAGGGGGCTTCCAGATTCTGATAAGCCCCCCGCCCGCAGACCTCCACAACCACCGGCCAGGGTTGTGGGGATGAGGCCCTTGTCCTCATCAACATGGGGACAAGGTGCTTTGAGGGGTCACGGACCCCCAAAGCATCCTCCCAATGTTGAGGGCATGTGGCCTGGTACGGTTCAGGAGGGAGGGGGGGCCGCTCTCTCGTCCCCCCCTCTTTTCCTGCGGCCTGCCAGGTTGCGTGCTCGGATAAAGGGTCTGGTATGGATTTTTAGGGGGAACCCCATGTCAAATTTTTTTTAAATTTGATGCGGGGTTCCCCTTAATATCCATACCAGACCTGAAGGGTCTGGTTATGGATATTTAGGGGGAACCCCACGTCAAATTTTTTCTTAAATTTGAGGCAGGGTTCCCCTTAATATCCATACCAGACCTGAAGGGCCTGGAAATTGAATTTGGGGGACCCCCACGCTTTTTTTTTAATTTATTTATTTATTTTTTTATCAATGACTTTCAATGAGTGTTCTCTGTATTACGGGAGCCGACAATTCATTATAGCTGCGAGTGATTTTAAAGGACTTTTTTTCCTGCATAAATGACACTTTGTGCAGGGACAATTCTAAGCACGGGAAACATGCGCCCCTTCACAGGCATACTATAGACAACCCCCCCCTACGAAATTTAAAGGAATATTACACTTTTATTGTTTCACTTTAATCATTATTAAAATCACTGCTCCCGAAAAAACGGCCGTTTTTAAAACTTTTTTTTGCATTGATACATGTCCCCTGGGGCAGGAACCGGGTCCCCAAACACTTTTTAGGACAGTAACTTGCAGAATCTTTTCTCTCTGTCAAATCTTTTTTCTCTGTCGAATATTTTCTCTATATAATCTTGGACTAATAGAGGTAAGGTTAAGCACATTCGACCACAGGTTCTATAGACAGATTGTTATCGTCAGAGTCATGTCGAATCTCCTATTCTATATCGAACTGTTGTAACAATGAAAACGAAAATAAAGCATTTATTTATGTCGGATCTTTCGTTTTTCGGATTTTGTGCTTTCGTTATCGTTTGTCAAAACGAAAACGAAAATAGCTGAAATTCGGACGAAAATGCATTCGGACGAAAACGAATGCACATGTCTACTAGCCAGTGCGGCTCCTTCTACTTGATTCAGAGCATGGGTGAACTTTAGTGTGACGGAAAGTTCAATAGCCAGTGCGGCTCCTTCTGCTTGATTCAGAGCATGCGTGAACTATTGTGTGACGGACTTGTGTACACACTATCGGAAATTCCGACAACAAGTTTTGTTGGGGGAAAATTTGAGAACCTGCTCTCAAATATTTGTGGGCAGAAATTCCGTCAGGAAATGTTCAATGCAGCATAAACACTTTCCGACAACAAGCTCACATCCAACATTTGTTGTCAGACAATCCGTTCGTGTGTACGGGGCAATAGTATTGGAAAGCACCTTATGAGAAAACTGGGTACCAACTCTGAAGTAATGACTACAGCATTCATTATATAGAACCATCCATGCTGGTTCACTCAGCTCTCTTTTTTTCCAATATCAGGTCTATAATGGACAGTATATTGCCCTATATTTTATCCATACAACAGAAATGAATCTGCTTTGAATACTGTGACTATGAGTTCCTATAAGAGTTCTAATTACCAGGATATATTTCCATCTATTAACTCACATTCACCAGACCCAAATATAAATCCAGTGTTACCTTAACCATCCATTAGGAGATTATTGTCATTACTTAAGTCCAGAACTGTCAAAATATGCTCACCAAGTAATGAACTTAGCATCAATTAGCCTGCATCGTCACAGTACAGTATTGGCTAGGCCGACGAAAGAATCCAGTTCCCTGGGGGCCATACACAAATTGATTGTCCATAATAGTCATAGGAATTTTCTTTTTACATTTTTTCCAAGCAAATTTTCTCCAGACAATCGTCATGTGTATGGTATTTGGCATCTGGATGTTTTTGTTACTGTTTTTAGGAATGTTTTTGTGTGCCCTTTTGTCCTTTGTCCATTCTCATTTTCCACCACTGCTGTCGCTTTTAATACCGATTTTGCATCGGTGAAGTTGTTATGAATTTCATCAGACCTTGTGCATGCTTTTAGCTTTCATCTTTTGAAAATAAATAAAATCTTTGTACCAAATAACTAGTCCAAAAAATGACCATTTGTTGCCATAGTAGCCGCTTTTTCCCGGGTACTTTTTATCTGGGCCTTTTTTTGTATGCCTTCATTAACTACTCAACCTGAATATTCTTTATTGATGACTTTAACCTGAGAGTTGTGGCAATTTTATTTCTTTGGTTGTCTGTAATATGCGGCGCCATTAACGGCCCCTATACCCATTGCTACCGTTTTGTTTGTACTAAGTTCATATATATTTAAGTTTTTTCATTTTGTTTCTGTCATTTTTGCTATTGATGTGGTGGCAGATATGTCTGCAATATCTCTGATTTGCCAACATAATCTTTCTCTTCCCAGCACAAAGCTGGAGAAGGAAAACCCATGGTTGTAGCTTCTACAAATTAGAAAAGTTAAAAAAGGTTAAAAAAAAAACAAAAAAAAAACAGGACAGGTAGAGGTACTGCCACATGGAGTTACAAGGTGCCTAGCCAGTGTAGCACCCTCTACCTCAGGTAGGTAGGTGCTAGTGTAGTGTTTGTGTTTTTCTGCCAGTGCAGGTAAATTAAGGCAGGCCTATGCTGTGAGCTAGGCCTGTTTGTTTTAGATCTGGGGGCATGGGAGTGGATTAGTGTAGCAGCAGGTGACTGACATGTGCTTCAGCTCTTTGGTGCCTCCTCTGTTTCTAGTGAGAATGTTCTGGAAAAGAGGCAGGGCAGAGTGCTGGAGTGACATGGGGTGTATGTGGGAGCCCTGACCAATCCCCAACTAGGATTGGCAGGGGGCAGGCTTCCTATATATACCCATGGTCAGCCTGTTGTGGAAGGAGTTGTCGGGTGGAAGAACTGAATGATGGAGTATTAAATTGTCATGGTCTGAAGGGGGGGGGGGTGAACTCAGGCCTGGAGCTCGGGAGCTGGGAGGGAGCCTCTCATTACAAGGTCATTGAGAGGTGTCCTGGAACAGGAGCAGGAGGAGGACAGTTGGGAACACTGCCAGGCAAGAATTTCAGGAGGGAGCCATGCTGGGGTCGGTGAGTGAGAAGCACAGTGTGAAGCTCTGGGAGAGACATGCCAGGATTTGGATGTGGAGCCAGAGGGAATGACTGTGGTGTTGTTTTGGAGTCAAGTCGTTGCAGCCATGAGGGCTGGCAGAATTTGCATTGGACGTGGTGGGAGCAGTTGTCCACCATGGATCAGTTAGGACAATTATCTTCTTCATCTAAAATGGTTGCTACTTGGAAAATGTTAGGACTTATTCAGAGAGAGGCCTAGCCATGTGCTAACGGTGACAGGAATCTGGGACCGAACAGTAAGGAAAGCAAGTGATCTCAAGTAGTGTGCTGGAGGAGATATGAAGTAGCAGAGACTGTCAGTTTAGATTCAACTACATTTATTTACATTACTAAAGATTCATCATTTGGGCATCCCATGTCCATTTCCCCATTCATGTTTGATCCCCTAATAAAAAAACAACAAAAACAAGCAAGAGACTGTTCATTGACCGGAGAACGTGTGCCTGAAATGGATGTCTGACCAGTAGGGCAATCTGTGAATGCTGAAACACGCAGCAACCTCATGGGGGCACCGCTACACCAGGTATTGCAATTGTGACCTCTAAGTGCCGGTTCACACAGGGGCTGCTTTAATGTCGTCCAACTCTGAAGCTACCCCGTACAACGCGACTTTAGCGCAACTTGCAAAATGACTTCTATATAGAAGTCAATGCAAGCTGCTCTGAAGTCACCCCAAAGTAGTACAGGAACCTTTTTCTAAGTTGGAGCGACTTGAGTCGCTCCTATTAGAAACGTTCCATTGCAATGCATGGAGTGCGACTTTTCAGGTGGCTTAGGGTGCCCCTCTGTGAACTGGCACTTGGTCCTCCCCCCCTCCTCTCCTTCTGCTCTTTCCTCCCTCCTCTCCCTCTGCTCTTTCCCCCCTTCGTTCTTCGTCTTCCACCTCCATCTTTACCCTCTACTCCTCCAGCCCCTTTTCCTTCATCTCCTCTTCCTATGTTATTATGGCCTAATAGATGGGATCACACACAAAAAACATTGACTGTAACTTTATTTAGCGCAATGCTCCTGGCATAAGTAGTCCTAAATTACCATATTCCAATCTGCCATCACTTTTTTTTCTTTCAGTAGTACTTATTGATTTTCACAAAATGCAAACATAATCCAATATTGCTTATTTTTCAGAAATTCAAGGTTTACCATGCATTTTAGCAATAGATATTTTGGCAGTTATGAAGAAAAATAATGTCTATGAAGGGATTTTGGGACACCCGAAATAGGCTTATTAAAGCCATTAAGGCTGTTTTTGGGACATTTTTTCCAATTACTGGCTATAAGGGTAAAGGTTTGGACAAAGAATTACCGCTCTAAGGTAATGACTTCTCCCAAAACAGCTGTCTCCACAGTCCCACAGGGTGCTGGCTCTGTTTGCAACAGGAACTGAAGTAGAAAAGATGTAGCTGGATAGCCGCTCTCCGAATTATTCAACTTTATTTCAAAAATGTAATTAAAATCATAGCATCTAGGCTGGTAAACAGGCTGGTAAATAGACTAACTGCACAGCTGCTGACATGTTTCACACTAGCTATGACTAAGCACCGTGTTCGGTGTGAAACATGTCAGCGGCTGTGCAGTTAGTCTGTTTACCAGCCTAGATGCTATGATTTTAATTACATTTTTGAAATAAAGTTGAATAATTCGGAGTGCGGCTATCCAGCTACATATTTTCTACTTCGGTAAAGGTTTGGATTCAGAATCGTTTCACCTTTGGGAAAATGCCACCTGTAAGATTGGGGTGATTAGACTCAAGCTGTAGGTGCGTCTAAATTAATTGTGCCAGTCCAAAACTGTATTTTTGAGGTCATGGTAGCCCACTTTTATTTAAAAGAATGGAAAAGTTCACAAAATACAACAGGGGGGGGTTCCACCATTACTGTAACTTGCACAGGCAGAATACTTCAACCTCCTGGTTTATTCTCGTGCGACACGGCTGCTTCAGGCCTTAAGCCTAGGCTTAAGGTCTGCTTCTCAGACCAATACAAAGCATTCCTTAAAGTCAAGCTCTCTCATAGCTTACTCATGATCAGCTCCTTGCTGTTCTATCACAGACTAAATATGTCTCCTGCAGACATGCACGCTCTAGCTTCCCCATGCAGCCTCTTTGACTTCTGGAGAGGATTGGAGTCCTCCTGACTCTCATGCACCCCGTTGTCTGTTGGGTGGAGCTCTGACCTCTAACCCCGGGTCTGTTATGAAGCCAGCCCACACCTGAACAATCAGTGTGCCTGCCTCTCCAAAAATCTGGCGTAATCACCAATCTTCTGACTAGCAAGAGGTCCAATTGCTACACACCATATATGAATATTTCTTGATTGATGACACTGTCAAAAGCCAAATATGTGATCCCTTTCAAATTCCACACCAAGCTTTGATCTGAGCATGTAGCCTAGCAGACCAGAGAGTCCCTTGAAGGGTGAACCCTTGTCACCAAGTTGATAAGAACGAGGGGCTCTTCCCTACAAACCTAGCCTAGTGTTCGTGGGGGGACTACAGGAAGGGAGCTTATCAGAATCTGGAAGCTTCATTAAAACTGAAGGGAGCCCTAGACACAGCTCCTTTCTCCCCCCCTTTTTCCACATGTATACACATATATACAGGGCTGGTGCAAGGATTTTTGACACCCTAGGCAAAACCTAATTTTGCACCCCCCCTTGCATCCATCCCTGGCTCCACCCCCTTTGCCATGTCCATATATACCCCACCATTTTAATGGAGTGCCCATCAAATGCAACCCACCGTCGCCTATCAAATGCAGCCTCACCAGCGCCCATCAATGCAGCCTACTAGTGCCCATCAATGCAACCTCACTAGCATCCGTGAAATACAGCCTCACCAGCACCCATCAAATGCAGCCTAACCAGCGCCCATCAAATGCAGCCTCACCAGCGCCCATCAATGCAGCTTACCAGCGCCCGTCAGTGAATGTTTGCTTGCTTCCATTCATTTGGGATTTGGGACACAGACACAGTTCTCCGCTGCTGCTGTGCCTCTGACACTATGTGTGAATGGAGTGACAGCTGCAGAGAGAAGAGAGTAGAAACACCAGTGATCAGATGCCCTAGGTAGCAGTGCGCCCTAGGCGGCTGTCTAGTTTGCCTAGGGAAAGCACCGGCTCTGCATATATAGTACCCCTACATATTCACACAAAGTGAAAAGTAAACTTGTTTTTTTTTGATGAGTCCTTAAAAAAAATGCATCCCACGATGTAGATTCATCATCAATCATGTTGTCTAGTAATATAGATCCCAAATCAACCACAATGAATGATGCCTGCTCATTGCTGGCACAATCTGTTCCAGTCTCTCCCCCACTGCAAAGGACATCTAAATGTAAACAAAAGAGTGGGTCTCCTGGGTGGCGTCATTGACCAAACCTAGAGAAATTTGAACAAATACAGACATAGGGATTATAATTGGCAAACGATATGGCAATGAGACTGCAACATTTTGGCAAAATATACATCATCTCACAACAACCGAAATATACAGTACCAGAGTGAGTATGCATCATAATGCTTGCAATGGCAAGCACACATTGGCCAATGTGACTGTGTGGCCACCTGGTCACACTGAGAAGTGCTTCTTTCTTCTGGGTTACCTTAAAAGAAGAAGCCTCAGATGCACTTTTTATTGGTCAGCACTGGTCATGTGGCTGCACTGACTAATAAGCACTTACCATTGCGAGCATTATGAGGGGTACTCATTCCAAGGCAGTATAGTGTACCGACTGCTACATTGGCAGTACAGGGCATCATGGCCGGTATGTGGAATGGGGTCTGGGGGGGGGGGGGGGGTGGCCATGATTTTTGAAGTTAGTACTCCATTTTGTTTTTTAAATGGTGTACTAACACTTTAACAGCTCTTTGAAGTTAATAAAGCAACCTAGTCCTTCACCAAAGTTTACAGAAGCTGCTGTCAAATAATGATTATTCAGCTTATAAATAATTTCCTGATGCATAATTAGTGAACATTGTTTTTGTCTGTCTCTAGAGGCCCCAGTTGTTCTCTCATCGAATGCCCCCATCGTGCCTGGCATAGAGAAGTTGAAGCCAAGCTGTCAATCACAACCTGAACATTCAAGACACCTCTGCCCCTCCTTTCTATGACAGTCACGGGTCCTTGCGCTTTATGTACCTCAGAGTCCAGGGGGAGTAATTAGAAACGATGAGGGTTTAGCTGTTGACTTTTGTAAAAACAAATATCAAAATCTGCATATCCATTTCAGAACTGTTAAGTCTGCCTGGGCAACAGAAAGTTTTAGGGGAAAAAAAGAAGTGCATTTGAAACAGATGGAGCTGATTACAAATATGCCACTATGGTTACATGCTTGGAGAATTAAAAAGTTCACTTTAACCATCTGACATCCAGCTGCTGTAAGTAAATGGTTGGATGGCACCCTTATGCCATGTACACACGATCGGACATTCTGACAACAAAATCCTGGATTTATTTATGACGGATGTTGTCTCAAACTTGTCTTGCATACACACGGTCGCACAAATGTTGTCAGAAATTCCGATCACCAAGAACACGCTGACGTACAACACGTACAACGGCACTAGAAAAGGGAAGTTCAATAGCCAGTGCACCACCCTTTGGGCTCCTTCTGCTAATCTTGTGTTAGTAGAAGTTTGGTGAGAGATGATTTTTGCTTTTCACTCTCGTGCTTTTCCGATCGTTACAGCTCTTCAACTTGTGCTTGTGGACTTGTATCTGGTTTTCAGTGCGTGTAGTCAGTTTGCATCTGGTTTTCATTGCGTGCTATTTCTAGTACGTATTTGATTCTCAGTGCATTCTTGTCTGCTCTTTCTGATTTTCAGTGTGTTCTCTTAGTTCATTCTAACCAGCCGACCGTTTTGAAGCCATGTTGTGGTTAGGTACTCTTCATAGAGTTTGTGCTATGCCGTGGCTTGGTGTTGGGGTTCTTACTTTGACCAAAGCCCAGTCCATGAACAGAGCAGGGAGGAGTTCATGGACGAAGAATTGGTTGCTCCAGCGTGACCAATTCTCGCACATGCCTTTGTTGCGGGAGATCCAGGAGAATAATCATGAAGATTTCAGGAATTATCTCAGGATGACAGACCCCTTTTTTCACTGTTTGTTGACTTTGCTGTCCCCTTATATTACCAAGCAGGACACCTGCATGCAGCAAGCCATCACTCCCGAGCAAAGGCTCGTCGCCACGTTGCGGTACTTGGCGACGGGCAGAAGTCTGCAGGACATTAAGTTCTCGACAGGCATCTCCCCCCCAGGCTCTGGGGATCATTATTCCAGAGACCTATTCTGCCATCATTCAGGTCCTGCAGAAGGACTATATTAGGGTAAGTTTTCTCCTTTAACATCACTTTCTAGGTATTTAATGTTTACTAATGTATTGTATTTCTTTCATCATTCCATAAATACTATGGTTGTAATATGCTGTGAATGTCCTCTTTATCCTCGTGCATTCTGGAAGTTTTTAATGTTCCTTTTTTGTCCTTCATGCATATTTCCCTTCACTAACCTCCCCAGCATGCTACCCTGGGCCCATACATACCTACCCTAGTCACTTAACAATATATTTTGTCAGCTCCATAGTAGTGCTTTACCCTAAACACCCCCTAAAATGTGTACAAATGTTATTTTTGTCCTTAAATTCATTTGGGGTACCAAACTCATTTGGAACCCTCCCTTCCCCCAACCGCTAAATCAACCAATACCAGTGCTCTATCTGCTGACTTTGCCAAACCCATACACACTATACCTACCTCTTTTGTGGTCATGTTTATGAATTCACCAAAGCATGTAGTGAAAGGGCCTGTCTGAATACTTTCAAATGGCACTGTTTAAAGTTTTGTCCTCCTATTATCTTGATAGATAATTGCAGAATGTAAAAATGTGCTTCAATTTGGACAGTGTGTATTCAAATTTTTGTATTATGACACTTCTTACCTGTCCAGTGGGCTGCCCAGGGCTCAAGTCCTGCAGGAACACATGGGAACGGAGTTCCTGTACTTTTTCCACAACAGGAACCCAGTTCTCATTAGCAGCCGTGTCCTGCAAGACTTTGAAGTATGCGAGCTGTGTGGCAGGTGCTAGACCGGCAGCCGCCAACACAGCTCGCAATAGTAAGTGCCGCACACCAGGGGTGGACTGACCATTCAGGCATTGTCAGTAGGGGCCCCATGACAGCTTCCTCTGCGATCTACCTGTCAATCACAGCTAGCTGACGGGTAGATCAGGTCCCTGCTGCTAAGAGATTGTATTTAGTCAGACCTCTCATAATGCACTCCTTTCCCCACTGCCGGCCCCTCCTAATTTTCTGTCTCCTCATCCCCCCCCCCAGTCTCCTGCATACTTGCTCTGTGTGTCCCGCTGAATCCCCCCCTCCTCTATCATCAGTGCCATATGATGAGAGAACCCAGAGGAGGAGCACAGCTATTCTGCTCACAGGACATGCAGGGAGAGAGGTGAGCTGCAGGAGGAACATCAGTTTGAGGTGGTAAGCTGAGCACAATACCTGGCAAAGTTTAATGCCAGGAAGGAAGTTTATGTGGAATTATGTGAAGGGTTGGAATAGCAGCGAGTGTGCATTGGAGCCCTGCAGAGTTTGCAGCCCCCTAAGCTAACATACATCTCCTATGCAGGAACACATCACTATCTCCCCAAGCATTCTGTCCAGATAATGTGCAGTTAGTTTATGACCTTTCCGTTTAACCCTGTGTTATCCAAACTCTGTTCAATGAAAAGTGTAAACTCACCACATAAACACTCTATATACAAATTAACATTCCCCAATAAAGATCAGAACATGATGTTCACATTTTGAAGTGTTCATGCACATGAGCGTATCTTTTTGTTTTTTTTTGGTGGGGGAGTGGATCTTGGGTGGCAGTTCCCACACTTTTTTCCCCAGGACTTGATCCCTGGGGCTGCCAATAGTGTAAGTAAGGAGGGGCTGGCCAAAATAACACACATTATTTATGCATTCAGCTCTCAATGAAGTGGAGAGGGTTACCTGTCCAAAACATCTCCCCCACCCTAACATTTTTACAATGGGCCATCAGAAGGGGTGAGGAATCTGATAAGTGGACCTTATATTTTTGTCTTTAAATACTCCTTAAAATAAATGTTTTATACTTATGTTGGCCAAAAATGTTTGTGTTTAATCTGCTTGCAATGTTATGTGCAAAAGTACTAATTAATTTTTTTCTTGTTTTACTCCACAGTTTCCTTCAATGCCACAACTGCAGAGGGTAATCCATGGGAAACATGTCCACATCGTCCCACCCTCCAACTCAGAGTAATACTATTATAATTATAAGGGGTTTAATAATATTGTGATGTTGGCTGTGGTGTCGGTGACATACGAGTTTCTCTATGTGGACGTGAGGAAGAATGGCCGGATGTCAGATAGTGGAGTCATCGCTCAGACAGAGTTCTACGGACGGCTCCAGAGTGATGGCTTGTGCTTGCCACCCCCGTAAACAACGTGGCTGGCCTACCATTCGTCTTTGTCGCTGATGAAGCATTTGGGCTAGGTGATCACCTGATGCGGCCATTCCCAATGAGGACCCTTCACCATGGACCAGAGGGTTTGTAACTACTGGCTGGCCAGAGCCAAAAGAGTGGTGGAGAATGTTTTGACATAATGGCCAGCCGGTTCCGCCTATTCCTGACACCAATCAACATGGTGTAATATAATCTAAACCATATAATTGTCATGGTTATGCAATAGAGTTCATATGCTTACCTGTCTGCATGTGTTCATTTCTAGAGACCAGCCGAGCTTCACCTGACTGCTTTTATATCCATCTTCTGGCATGGCTCCACCCTAGCTCCTATCAGACAACTCTATATTAACCTGTGCACTTCTAGCCTATCCTGCTGATCAACCTTTGTGTGTTAGCTTCCTGTTTCCTGCTGTGTGCTCTGCTACTGTTTTCCGTTACCGACTTTGGCGTGTTTTGAATATCCCTGTTTGCCTGTGATCCTGACCTTTTGGCGTGTACCCCACTATTCTTGTCTGCTTGTGGCCCTGACCTTGGCTCACCATCCCTATCCTCCTGTTGCCTACTGTGGGTGTGAGCTGGGGGACCCTGGGGGTTGTGACCTGGAGCCAGTTGTAGCCAAGTCCATCCTCACCACTCGAGGCTCTGGTGAACACCTGCTGGCTCTTAGACTCCGCGCCCCAGGGAATCTTACGCTCTAACCCCAGTGGGATTTGTCCTCCGTCTGCAACAGTCAGCCGTAGGGTCCACAACCTTGCGGTGCACCCCTAAACCCTACGGTGTGCATCTGTCACCTGGGCTCTAGGTGACCTGACAATAATACTTGCATGCTGCATTCTACACAACTTTCTCAGGAGAAATGCTACAAACTGTGTGGCCTCAGTTGGGCCTGAGGCCGGATTTCCAGAACAAACAACAACCCTGGTCCTGGCTTGCCCCCCCCCAAAGCACCCGCGAGGTCCATCTAAAATATATGAAATACTTTGCGGATGGGGGGCCATTGATATGTCAGAAAATGTTTGATTTTTAAAATACATTTTTATTTTAAACTGAAATAATATTTCATTTGATTTACTGCTTGTGTTTCTTTTAGCTGTCTCCTAGGTTCTCCAATGGGTTTTCTTTTTGGCCATTTTTTACAATAGTGCAAACGTCATTTATTTGATACATGAGGTGAAAATCTCTTCTTCATCTAACTATTATGTTGTGGGTCTGCTACACACACACACATTATTTTTGTTGTTTATGTGTGTAATGCATTAATGATTAAAAAAAAACATCCTTTTCCGCACCATGAATTAATTGTTTTGAATCTCAAAACTGGTCTGATTGGGGCAAATTTTAGTGCACTGTGGAGGTTATTTACTAAAGGGAAATCCACTTTGCACTACAAGTGCACTGCAAGTGCACTTGAAAGTGCACTGAAAGTGCACTGCAAGTGCACTTGAAAGTGCACTGAAAGTGCACTTGTAGTGCAAAGTGGATTTCCCTTTAGTAAATAACCCCCCATTGTCACTGTAAACACCAACTTACTCCATAAACTGAATATTGAAAGATGAAGCCACACTTTGTTGAGTAGAAAACATTTTACTCAAAGCACATTCACATGTGCATTAGAAAAGCGTTTTTGAACAAGCCAACATATTTGTTGTATAACATGTTTAGGTTTGATAGTAGAAATAGCCTTTTTGGGTTAAACAGGCATGTTTAAAACCATAAAATATACACAACTCAGGAACTTACAAAGTTCAACTTTGACAAGGTGACATTAGTAACATCAGACATTAGTATGTCAACATGTGCTAGCTCCCATCATGGGGGATCAATGGACATGTTTCGGGGGTGCAACCCCTTCCTCTCATCTACTTTAGTTGCGAGTAAGGATGAGCCGAACACCCCCCTGTTCGGTTCGCACCAGAACCTGCGAACAGACCTAAACTTCATGTGAACTTTAGAACCCTATTAACCTCCCTAGCGGTATCCCCGAGCGTGACTCGGGTTTGTTTTTTTCTTGTACTATCGGTAACCCCGAGTCACGCTCGGGGTAACATTGCAGAGCGGCGAGCGGAGATCTTACCTTCTCCCTGCGCTCCAGTGATGTTCTCCGCTGTCCTCCGTGTCCTCCCCTGTGATCGCCGACGCGATCGCCGGCGAGGTCACGCCATCCTGACTTCCTGGTTCCGTTCTCTGCGAGCAGCAGCGGCGCACGGGAGTGGAACTGGGCGGGAAATTCAAAAAGTTAACACAACACAAACACATAAATAGAGTTGATACATTGTAATCTGAGAGGATTACACTGTATCATCTCTATCTGACTGATAAACCATACAGTGCCCCTTGCCTCCAATAAAATAAAATATAACATGGCATCAAAAAAGCACCAATTCGCTACAAAATCGCCATTGGACCAGCTGAGTGACAGCGATAGCGACACGGAGTTGCTCGCAGAAATTAGCGATAGCGAGTCGTGGGGAGATTTGTCGTCTGACACTGACACGGATCTGACAAGTGACAGCGGTGATGATCCTGCACCTGACCTCAGCGATGTGCGCAATTGGTGCCCTATCGACTGCGATACAGACCAGGTGGCGCCGCCAAGATTCCCTTTCACTGGATCACCTGGGATGAAGGTAGATGTCGAACGTGACAATCCTCTGGCATACCTGCAATTATTTCTCACTGAGGATGTAATTGAAAAAATTGTCACAGAGACAAATCGCTACCAGGTACAGCAATCCGCTACGCTGCATGCCAGGTTTTCCCGAAGCAGAAAGTGGGAACCAGTGACCAAAGAGGACATCTGGCAGTTCCTGGGACTCATCATTCTTCAGGGAGTGGTGGGGAAACCGCTCCAAAAATGGTACTGGACCACCAATAAATTACTGGCCACTCCGTTTTTTGGCACCGTGATGTCCGAATACCGTTTTTCCCTCATCATGAAATATTTCCATTTCACGAACAATGAAGAGTTTGATGAGGCCACGCATCCTGCACCCAAACTCAAAAAAATCTGGGAGGTATCGCAAATTATTGTGAGCAACTTCCAGTGGACCTACATGCCAGAAAGGGACGTCTGCGTGGACGAAAGCTTGATGGCCTACAAGGGACGCCTGAGCTGGATACAATTTATTGCATCCAAAAGAGCGAGATTTGGCATAAAGTCCTACATGCTCTGCGAGTCATCCACCGGGTACATATGGAATTCGGTAATTTACACCGGTAAAGGCACGAAGTTCAACCCCAGGTACAGCGGCTATGGGATGGCCACATCATCAGTCCTCACACTGCTGGAGCCATTGCTGAACCAGGGATATTGTGTCACCATGGACAACTTCTATACGTCTCCGGAACTTTTTGATGTTTTGCTAAAAAACAAGACCGATGCGTATGGTACTGTTAGGCCCAATCGACGTGACATGCCATCTCTGTTCTCCCGGAAAAATCTAAAAACCGGAGAAATGGTTGCCTGGCAGAAGGGTAAGATGATGGCAATGTGATGGCGAGATAAGAAGGACGTGTGTCTCATGAGTACCGTGCACAATACCGCCACTGCCATGGTCCACACCAAACGTGGGAAAGATGTGCTGAAGCCGCAAGTCGTCATAGACTATAATTGCACTATGGGAGGCGTGGACAGAGCCGATCAGGCAATGACATTTTATCCGGCTATGCGCAAGCAGCAAAAAAAATATTATAAAAAGATTTTCCGGCATCTTCTGGAGCAATGCCTTTGGAACGCATATGTCCTATATAGAGCACAGAGTCGCAAGCCTCTTATTCATGCTGATTTTACCTGGAAGGTGGCTGAGCAGATTTTCCTCCAACACCAGACACCATCAGGATCTGCGATCAGACCTGGACGACATGCTGTTGATGTTGTCAACCCAGAACGCCTAACAGGTCGTCACTTTGTGGACTACATACCACCAACCGCAAAAAAGGCAGCACCTACCAGGATGTGCGTGGTTTGCTGCTCAAAGAGAGATAGCAGTGGAAAAAAAGTCCGAAAAGAAAGCCGGTTCTATTGTCCGGATTGTGATGTTGGACTGTGTGCTGTACCTTGCTTCAAAGTGTATCACACTCAGGATGTTTATTGAATTTTCTTTGTTTGACAAATTTCATTATTTCACATTACATTATTGAATAAAATTATATTATTTATAAGATTATAATTCATGATTTTGTGTTTCTAACTTTATCACATCTGGGATGTCTACTAGAGCCTTGTTTGGTCAGGTTTTAGTAAGTAATTACTAAGAATTGCAGGCCTATGATACATAACACCAAATTTTCATGCAAAAGAATTGTACCGCTTTTGGAATAGAATTCCTGACAGAATCATACCGCCAGGGAGGTTAAAGCCTATGGGACTCGAACGTTCAAAATCTAAAGTGCTAATTTTAAAGGCTAATATGCAAGTTACTGTCCTAAAAAAGTGTTTGGGGACCTGGGTCCTGCCCCAGGGGACATGGATCAATGCAAAAAAAAGTTTTAAAAACGGCAGTTTTTTCAGGAGCAGTGATTTTAACCACTTTCAGACCGGACCAATTTGCTGGTCAAAGACCAGACCACTTTTTGCGATTCGGCACTGCGTCGCTTTAACTGACAATTGCGCGGTCGTGCGACGTGGCTCCCAAACAAAATTGACGTCCTTTTTTTCCCACAAATAGAGCTTTCTTTTGGTGGTATTTGATCACCCCTGCGGTTTTTATTTTTTGCGCTATAAACAAAAATAGAGCGACAATTTTGAAAAAAACGCATTATTTTTTACTTTTTGTTATAATAAATATCCCCCAAAAATATATAAAAAAACCTTTTTTCCCTCAGTTTAGGCCGATACGTATTCTACTACATATTTTTGGTAAAAAAAATCGCAATAAGCGATTATTGATTGGTTTGCGCAAAAGTTATAGCGTTTACAAAATAGGGATAGTTTTATAGCATTTTTATTAATAATTTTTTATTATTTTTTTTTTACTAGTAATGGCGGCGATCAGCGATTTTTATTGTGACTGCAACATTGTGGGGGACCCATCGGACATTTTTGACACATTTTTGGGACCATTGTCATTTATACAGTAATCACTGCTATATAAATGCAGTGATTCCTGTGTAAATGACACTGGCAGTGAAGGGGTTAACCAGTGGGTGGCAGTGTAGGGGTTAAGTGTTCCTAGGGATGTGTTACTAACTGTGGGGGGGTTGGGCTTTCATTTAGTGAACACTGATCTCTGCTCCAATCACATGGAGCAGAGATCAGCGTCACTAGTTGCTAGGCAGAATGGAGAAATGTTGTTTACAATGGCACTTCTCCATTCGGCCGCTCCGTGAGACGATCGCGGGGATGCCTGCGGCGATCAAGTCCGCGGGTCCCGCGACCAGACTCACGGAGGTCCCGACCAGCGCGGGAGTGCGCCGCCGGTGGCGCGCTCCCGATGGCAGGGCGGCAAATTTAAAGGGACGTAAATGTACGCCCATTTGCCTGCCCGTGCCATTCTGTCGACGTACATCGTCGTGCGCTGGTCGGCAAGTGGTTAATAATGATTAAAGTGAAACAATAAAAGTGTAATATTCCTTTAAATTTCGTACCTGGGGGGTGTCTATAGTATGCCTGTGAAGGGGTGCATGTTTCCCGTGCTTAGAACTGTCCCTGCACAAAGTTAATTTCTGCAGGAAAAAAGTCTTTTAAAATCCCTTGCGGCTATAATGAATTGTCGGCTCCCATAATACAGAGAACACTCAATGAGTTACATTGAGTGTGTTACATCAGAGGGGGGTGGGGTCACTCATACGTCATTGGGGAACCCCTGGCTTCCCTCACTAGCATCAGAGGGAGCGGGGTCAGGTGAGGGGTATTATCAAACATAAGAAACGTCAGGCGCTGGGATCTCTGCAGTGTCTCCTCAGTGGAGACAGAAGATGGATGCATGGATGGACTGCGCTGGACGTTCCGGCTTTTCGAATTTGCCGCAAACAGCCCAAATTGTTCACTATTCGCTGAACAGGCGAACAGGCAATGTTTGAGTTGAACATGAGTTTGACTCGAACTCAAAGCTCATCCCTAGTTGCGAGGAAGGGGTTGCACACACAAAATGCATACGTTGATATCCAGTGATGGCAGATAGCACATGTTGACACACTGTGTGTATCTTCAAAATTTGGCTTTTCAAATACTTTAAAATAGTTTGAAAAATCAGAAAATGAAAAACAAACTTGAATAATTTTGGGGTGTTTTAGATTCTGCCTAAAACATCAGTGATGTTTTTGAGTCTTTTTCGACATCATTGATGTCTTCTTTGATCTTCTGTAAATCACGATTGTACGCCATTATCTCCCCGATGGGGATCTGTGCACTTGCACTTGTGAAATTAGATTCTTCTTTCACAACATCCACATCACCTAAAATAAATAAGCACATCATGTATTATAATTATGCAGGCATAAATCTATTACCTGAAGCTGTGGTCTCAGACACTTACCTGTTGTGGTCACTATTTCACCCACTTCATAAACCTCTCCCTCCTCCACATCCTAAGGTTGTGGTGTGGTGACTTCCCTTTCTTTATGAGGTTGGGTGTCCTCTGATATCCTGATTCTTTTCTCTCCTATGTGAATTTAAAAAAAAGGTATACTTAGCACACAGAATTTGAGGCCAGAAATAGGAATATGAAACATTGCTTGGAAGTGTCGTACAATTGTCTGTTTTGGCAGACTTCCAAGTGGAAGACATTATTTTTTTCCCTTTCCAAAGCTGGAATACTTACCTGTTTTGTGCAAGTTTCACACATGGACACACCACTAGTATCCACTGGATCACCTGTGTGGGACACTCTAAAAAATTTGTTCTGGTATCCCACACTAGTGCTCCTGGGTCAAGATGTGTAAACAGTATAATACATAGAGGAGCGCCACTTCAGTAAAATTGCTTTTATTGCGTATAAAACAAGTAAAAGTCTTACTTACATAGAGAATCAATGGTATGCAGATAAACAACCAGCCGTTCCCTCAAGCAGGCAAATGTCTCAGAATAAAGATCACAACATTATCCGCAAAACGCTGGGGGGAAGCTCAGCTGTGCTCTGCACTCAGCAGAGACACAGACCGGCTCGTGAGGACAGCATATGATGTCAGTGGAAGACACCAGGAGACACAACGCGTTTCTGAGCATGCTCCAAGTCCAGAACGGACATGCACGCTCCTTGATGTGTAAACAGCTGCTGAGTGTCCTCTCCTTACACCGAATCAAGTTTTCATTTCATTCTAGTTACAAACCCATTTAGACAACAATGTACTAAACTTATTTTAATATAAATAGGCATGAACAAATGTAGTTCACCTGCATCTGCCAAAAACATTGTATTAATGAGCAAACGAACAATGTTTACTACAAATGATTACTGTGCCTAAGAACCTGAAACTTGCCATTTTAAACTGTACAACAGTAAAGAAAGGCACATGGACCAGCACAAACGTAATAATCATAATTGGGACACATGACAAAATACTTACTCTCTTGATGCTTCTGTACTGATCCTGCGCTCTCAATTTGAGGTCTGACCATTGTTTCTTCAGTTGATCCTTAGATTGCCTTACCCCCAAATTCTTCTGCAGACTTTTCACAACTTTAGCCATGATCTTGGCCTTTCTCACATTTGGGTTTGGGTAAGGTCAATGCTTCCTATCATAGTTGGCCCTCTTCAAAATGTCCACCATCTCCACCATTTCTACAAAGGACATATTTGAGGCCTTAAATCTCTGGGATTGGGACGTTTGAGGCTCCAGGCTTTCGTTGTCCTCCTCGTTGCTGCTCTCCTCTGCATGCACTTGCTCTTTCTTCACTATGTGCTCTCCCACTGCTCTGAAAGAGAAGGGGCGGGGAATATACTAGAAAAAGGTCAGGAGCAGGTGGAGTTTCACGCATGCGCAGTGTATATAAACACACGTGCGTCATATGTATGATCTGTGAGAGGAAGACAGAGTAGCATAAGCGCCGATCATAATAACGAAGGTACAATTTTAACTTGGGGCATCAGTGGCCTATGCTGCTTATAGATTGAGGCCTATATTGGGACAAGATTATGAGAGTTTAGCCTGACATTAGGGTTTGTCTTGTGTTGTGTCTTGCGTAGAAAATGGATCAATTCAATGATCACAGCTTCCTTCCCCAATTCATTGATATGTACAGAGAGCTGCCCTGTCCATGGCAGGTAAAACACCCCTTTTATACTAATAAAATAAAGAGGCAGGTAGTGCTGGATTATTTGCTGGAATTGGTGAAGATCCCCACAGCAAACATCAACTATTTGAAGGCCAAAATTGGTGGAGGAGCACATATAATAGGGAGCGCAAGAAGGTCCAGGATTCCATGAGATCAGGAGCAGCGGCAGATGACATTTATGTCTCCAGGCTGTGGTACTATGACAGACTGCGATTTCTGTCAGACTAGAGTGAAATCAGGCCATCACTCTCAACCCTTCCTTCCATGCTTCCTTCCACCCCAGCTGAGGCTTCCAACATCCAACCTGGGCCTTCCACCCAGTAAGAAGATGTGGAGGAGCCTTGCTTGAATCAGGTATAGCATTGTTTAACATATTTTTCAAAATCGTGTTTGATTGATAAACAATAAAACTATGTATCATTTTCATACACAGGAAAGCCTCAGCCAGGAGGAGGCTGTGGAAAGTGGAAGCCAGGAGGTGGCCAGGCCCTGTAGCCTGACCGAATCCCAGGTTCCTCCCCTCCGCTTTCCAACAAAAAGGACCAGGAAGGGGAGGAACATGTAGGAGTCAGCACTTTCTTTGATTTGAGAGGCTACTGTGGCCCTCAGAACCACCCCCAGTAGAGGTAGCATGGTAGCCAGCAAAATGCAGGAAATGGAGGTGGACCAATGTCTCTTTTGTGAGGAAGTGAGCTATCTGGCCCTAAATAGTGGTTGAGAGGCGAACTCACAAGCAAAACCCACCTGTGTGAGTTGGGCCATCCTCTTCCTCCTCCACCTCCTGCCACAACTCCAACACCAGAGCCACAGCCCGGAAGCAAGCATGGAAGAAAGCATGGAAGGAAGACAAGAGTGTGATGGCCTGGGTTCAGACTGGTCTGACAAAAGACGCAGGCTGTAGTATGACCACAGCCTGGGGACATATATGTCATCTGCTGCTGCTCCCGATCTCTTGGAGTCCTGGACCGTATTGTGCTCCCTATTAAATGGGCTCCTCAGGCTACCAGTTTTGCCTGTCAAATAGTTGATGTGTGCTCTGGGGTATAAAGGCTTTGCCAATTTCACCAGTTTATCCAGCGTTGCCTTCCTTCCTTTATATTGTTATGACCCCTAATAAATGTCTATTTTTTTTATCACAGATACTTGGCTATGTGTTTTAGTTCAAAAAGGACAGTTTGTTTGTGAGTAGGCAGGTACATTTCAAAAATACAATGTGAAATTAACAAGGGATACTAACACCAACTAATGTCTTTGAGGATAAAAAATACAAGATAATAAACGTGTTGTGGTAACTTGACACACAAAACTAAAAAAAAAAATTATGGAGATCACTAGAAAAAACAAAAAAAATCAGGAGATCTTGATAAAAAAAAAGTAGATCACTATAAAAAAATATATAAACATTCTGTAGATCTGGCTAAAAAATAAATAAAGATTATTCATGAGATCACGGGAAATAATAAAGAAATCAGTTTATCAGAACTTTGTGTGAATATCAGCAGCAAAACAACCTAATTATTCTAACATTACAAAGAAGAAGAAAATGCACTGCATTAAAAGATTAAAGCGTGACGAACGTGCTATCTCCATTGCGAACACTAGTTTTACCAGACCGAGTGCTTCTGTCGCGTACTTGATTCAGAGCATGCATGGAATTTTGTGAGTTGGAATTGTGTACACACGCTCGGAATTCAGGACAGCGGATTTTGTTGTCAGAAAATTAGAGATCCAGCTTTCAAATTTTTGTTGTCGGAAATTCCGACAGAAAATGTCCGATGGAGCCTACACATGGTTGGAATTTCCGACAACCAGCTCACATCGAACATTTGTTGTCGGAAATTCTGACCATGTGTATGCAGCATTATTGGGGTACATCCTTTCTTGCTTACATTGTGTAGCAATATGGACTACACAATTAAAGCACCATAACTTCTAGCATTTTGAAGTATTACCTGTTCCTTTAGTGATCCTTTAGGGAAAATATTCATATAACCTAAACACATTGAGTTGTTTGATTATTGTCGCACAGTGATACAAGGATGTCTGAACCCAGAGTGCCAGGGGGGCTGGAAAGTTCACCAGGTCATGGCTGTGCAGCTGAGCAGATAATTCTAAGCAGTCCTCTAGGGGGGCATGCTACAGTTGTAAACAGAACCAATTAGGGCAGCTCTGTGCCATGTGATCCTGTGATGGCCAATCAAAGCGATCACTAGTGTAAACAATATAGTACTCTTGACTAATGAAAGTCCATTGGTGGTGGTTATGGTGGGGTTAAAAGGATGTTGACCAGCAAAATTTTGGTAATGTTTTGAGGAGGTTTTAAAAGGCCACTGACCACCAACATTGTGGGATTGTTTTGGGAAGGTTTTAAAGGGCCACTGGCCAATGATTATGGGATTGTTTTGGTGAGTTAAGGGGCAACTGACCACCAGCAATAAGGGTGGGTGGGGGTTAAAGTTCCACTGACCACCCATGATTGTGGGATTATTTTAGTGGGACTTAATCGCCACTGACCATCAATAATTGTTGGATTTTTTTGAGTGGTTAAATGCCCACTGACCACCAACAATAGGTGTGTATGTGTGTGTGTGTTTTCGGTGGGGGGGGTTAAAATGTCACTGACTACCAATGATTGTTTTGGGGGTTTAAAATGCCAGTGATCACCAAATAATTGTGAAATTGTTTTGGGGTGGTGTCAAATGTTTTGGGCTTATCCTTGATATTTAGCCATGCACACAATTCAAATTCAGTGCAAGGCAATATCATCTTTCAGGGGACTAATAATGAATGACTTCCACTTGGCTTCAGTGGGCAACTTTCAAAAGCTAAGCACAGCTTACTTTATTATATAACAATCTCAATATCAGCATGTTTCTTCATTCCCTTCACCTTGGGGTGTTCGCTTTCAAAAAGGGGTCATTTTGGGGGTGTTCATACTGTACTGGCATTTTTATTTGATGGCTTTCTTATTAGAAAGGGAAACATTTTTCCTTAGTAAAAAAAACAAAAAAAGTGGTTATTAAATACCACCAGGGCCGTCTTTAAGGAAGGGCAAAAGGGGCAGCTGCCCTGGGCCCTGTCATTGTTGTGGGGCCCAAAGCAGCTGCCTCATACTTGCCAACTATCCTAGTTTAAATCCCCTTGTCCCTTGAAGTTTTAGTCCCTTGCTGTGTCCTGATATCTCGGTGTGAAGTGCTGCTACTAATGCTGCCCACCTCTGCCCTATTGTTGTGTACAGATGACTCACCTGCAGACCCTGTGTTTACATGTAAATAACTGGCATTCATATGTAAATAGTAGCATTCATATGTAAATCGTTGCATGGATATGTAAATGAAGGCAGCATTCATATGTATATCATGCCCCCTGCAGTGAGGAGATGATGTGCTGTAACCTCTAGCAACCAATCAACAAGCAGAAATCTTGCTGATATGTGCTGTAACATCTAGCAACTAATCAGTGAGACGTAATGTGTGATGTAACCTCTAGCAATCAGTCAGTAAGGGTAATGATACACTGTAACCTCTGGCAACCAATCACAATTGCTTCCTGATCTGATACAGTAAACTGATTTTAAGTCTAGCTGCTATTTATTAATGTCTCAGAGCAGGTGGAGAGTGAAACTGTATGGGGGGGGGCAAGAAAACATTTGCCCAGGGTCCAATCAATATTAAAGATGGCCCTGAATACCACCAAATGAAAGCTCTGTCTGTCTAAAAAAAGGATATACTGTTAAATTCCTTAGGGTCCAGTGTTGCTTGATAGAGTAATTGTCAGTCAAGCTGTAATGTTACTGAAAACTGGCAAGGCTGATAACATTTCTTGAGGAAACACTGCAAAATGCAGTAGCGTAAAAATGTATTGGATTTCTGGCAGGACCAACAGGCATTTTTTGCATTTATTGCATTGATCAGGGTTTCACAACTGTTCACAACTGGGGTTCAGCGAGACCCTAGTGTTCCATGAAAGGTCCCCAAGGGTAGAGCGGCCGACACATGCCGAGCTACACAGGGAGACAACTGTGATAGTGCTAGGTTTTACTTCCCCGAGATGTCAAACTTTTTGCCTAGGGTTCCTCCATGGTAAAAAGGGGGAGCAACACTGGTATAGATGAAACAAAAGTTTTTTAATGGTATTTTTACAAACCAAAATTAGGATATAAGAGATGATCATTATTCGTGTTTACATAACCACTTGCCGACCAGCCACCGCCATTATACTGTGGCAAGGTGGCATGATCCCGCAAATCGCCGTAGCTGTATGTCAGCTCTGAAACTCGCTATTGTGGGCACTCACAGGCTCCCATTGGCCAGCAGGGGAGCCTATCAGTGGGTCCGGCAGAGACGATGTCCGCCGGCCACCCACGATCATTCCCTGCAGTGACAGTACAGGGATCTGGCTGTGTAAATAAGGCAGATCTCCGTTCTGACAGGGGAGATCACACAGATCCTGTCATTCTGCTAAGCAGGAAAATGGGTCTGTGTGTTTCCCCAGTCACACAGTCCCCATGCAGTTAGAAAACACCTGCAGGGAACACATTTAACCCCTTGATCACCAGTAGCATTTACCCATTCCCTGCCAGTGTCATTTATACAGTAATCAATGACAAAAAAAGTGTCAAAAGTGTCCGATCTGTCCACCACAATGTCGCAGTCCCACTAAAAATCACTGATCACTGCCATTACTAGTAAAAAAAAAATGCCACAAATGTATCCCCTATTTTGTAGACATTATAACTTTTGCGCAAATCAATCAGTATACGCTTATTGCGTGTTTTTTAACCAAAAATATTTAGAATACATATTGGCCTAAACTAAGGAAGAAATGTGTTTTTTATATATATATATTTTTGGGGGATATTTATTATAGCAAAAAGTTAAAAATATTGCATTTTGTTCAAAATTGTCGCTCTTTTTTTGTTTATAGCGCAAAAAATAAAAACCGCAGGGATGATAAAATACCATCAAAAGAAAGCTCTATTTGTGGGAAAAAAGGACATCAATTCTGTTTGGGTACTGCGCCCCAAGACCGCACAATTTTCAGTTAAAGCGACGCAGTGCGGTATCGCAAAAAATGGCCTGGTCAGGAAGTGGGTAAAGCCTTCCGGGGCTGAAGTGGTTAAGCTTTAACCTGCATAAAACTATTCTGTAAGGTTTTCAAGTAATAAAAGTTTATTGAACCTTATAGTTTATTCAATAGGGCAATACATAAAATATTGACTTGGATAAATGTTTTAGTCTGCTAATCATAAGCTGCCTGGGTATTACTCTTATAAAACCTTATTTTTTTCTTGGTGGTAATACAAGGAAATGATCTAAGAAGCTTCAAGTATCCTGGATGAAAATTGTATAGTACTTTGTCATAAAGGAGCAGAGGAGTTCAGTAGCCTTTCTATTGATATAGCTATTCTATTACAGGGATCTGAGATGAGATAGCAGACCTGTCAGGAACAAAAGCTATGTGCTACTCATAAATCCTGAATTTCAATGGCATATTAACATTATCATACCCAGCAATTCTTCTTTTATATACACTGCAGGAGATAATGATGTGATATTGACTTCAGGATAGATATTGAATGTATATACCATTGACCTTATTGTCATATGTGGACCTGTGAGACTAAAGAAAATGCTTTGTAAAGGACCATTTAGTTAAACAGCTTGCTTCATAGGATCATAGGAGAGATAATAATTATATACCAAAGCAGAAGATAATGGCCAGCATCTGGATAAACAATGTTGGTTCAGGATAACAGGGAATTCTTAATACCCTGTGATATCCAATGTTCCTATGCATTTTAGTTCTATATGCATCCTCTACATGCACGGTATTTGATGTGATTACACATACTACTGGCTGCTGCAACCCTCATTTTGAATATATATATACAATTTCTACTGCCCATTGTCTCATATTGCATAGTATTTCTGATGTAGAAGAGGAATCTGGACAATGGTAATCATTTATGTAGTAGATTACAGATGTAATACAAGGTTGGGAGAATGGAGGGTTGGGTTAAAGCTTCATATTCGTTACAGCCCAGATCAAACTATGTGGACTGCTACTATGGTGCTACCCTCATAACTTGAAGAAGAAGAACAGAAGAACAAGAAGAACTATGGAGTAAAATTATATTTTAAAATGAGCATCAAAATGCAGTACCATGGTGGAGGAACATTTTGCACTATGTTAACCAATTTGCATCTAAGCCATTTCTGGCATTTCACTCCCACATGTAAAAAATCCCAAATATTATATATATATATATATATATATATATATATATATATATATATATAAATTTTCTTTTTTTAGTGTAGCACCCTGGAGTTTAGGCATGGTTGCTCCTCACAAATTTACTTGTCAGGAGTTGTTATCCTGGTTGATTGTTAGAGATCTATTGATTTCTCCCTAAGTTTGGCCTTGTTGCACTTTTCTCTTCGACCACTAGGTGGCCGGGTACTTGGTGGTACTAGATATGAGAAGGGCAAGCCAAGGTCAGGTTATCGCTACGTGGGGTGACTCAGCCAATGGACAGGGGTTTTCTTAAATCCCTTGGCCTGCTGGGAGAGCCTACATATTCGGGAGGAGTCAGGTGATCTATGTTCTGTGCCACCTGGATGGCTGTCTGGGTGGATGTGTGTTGTACTGCCTGGGCTGCTAGGGTGGAGATTGGGCCTATCTCAGGCACATCTGGCTGCTGGGCTGTGGCCTATCCAGATAGGTTGCTGGGCCTATCCAAAAGCAAGAGACCAGTGCAGGGTTGAGATTGTGGCTTGTAGTCCAACCCGAAAGTGCCGGTTCTGCCGGTATGAAAACCTGTGGTGGTCAGAGGGAGAAGGGAAGTTGTCGCCAGTAAGGGACTATCTGCCTTATTACCAGGAACCACAGTGAGTAACTGAAACAAGTACCGGAGCAGCATTCTCCCCAACTGGGGATGGTGAAAAATTGGGAAACTTCAGTGAGTATCAAGCCAGGGACCCAGCCAGCGGAGGTAATGCTTGCATAGCAACCTTGTGTGTCAAGCTACGGACCGAGCAGACCAGTGTGGGTGAAGCTTGAGGGGTATCTAGAGTGCCAAGCTAGTGACCCAGCAGAGAAGTGGGGGTGACCCTTGAGAAAGGTACCACCGTGAAGATTGGAAGAGCTCAAGGGATTCAGTGGCAGTGAATCATCTAGTCTAGTGAGAAACTGGGAGCTCAGTGGGCTGAAGAACTACAAGGAGAGGTTGTAGTGGAAGTGAAAGAACTGTTACACTTTGTGTTTGGAACTGTTAAAGACTGTTGCCACAGGAGACAGCATTCCTGCACATGCAGATGTGGCATCTTGATGGATGCCTTTCCCTGCATGGCTGTCCTCCAATTGAAGGAGTCTGCCAATTAATCTTGCAACTACCTAAGGGTGTTCTGGCCCTCACCCTTCGCCTCCCATGCAGCCGATCAGACCGGTCTTTACGGCTGATTTCCTGGCCGCTGGTGGCCAGGTAAACAAAAGGACAGAACCGGAAGTGACAAACAACTTCTGGTGTTACAGAGAGAGGGGAACATTGTCTGTTTCTCACTGTACAAGGCAGCAATCCCTGCCAGCCACATCACTGTGATGGGCCTGGTGAGCCTGGCGAGAGGACAAGGGTGGGACCCCACACATGCAAAAGTGATTGAGTGGCTACCTGTTGATGCCCTTTGGGTAGCAGTCTTTAATCGGGCCCAAGGGTAGTTGTACACATAAATATATTTACATAATGTTTTCTTATAGTATATCCACTGGAATTGCCACAAACTCTGCATCAATATTTAATCATCAACAGGGGATTACACCATCACTGATGTTTCTCAGATCATGTCTTTGGGCCTCAGTGCGGCCGCAGAATTGCGGCCTCAGCTCCCGTGGGATGTCTGTTTTTCCATGGCGCCTTCAGTTGTGAACAACATTATTAAATTATATGTCCAATTCATTTGTAGGTAAGAGCATTTGGCAATACTTTACTCCTCCTCTGCCCTGCTTTCCCTTTGTGTCAAGCATCTGCTCATTTTGTAATTTTTCTTACTGCTATAGATTTATTCTTATGTAACTGCTCCTGACGAGTGGACATCTGCACGAAACACGTAGAGCCCCAGCCTCAGGCTATAGCTACAAAATCATGTGATTATGAGATTCAATAATATGAATAATATGAATTTTATTATCAATTATTACCATTATTAACCTAATTATGCTTATCATGAATTGGAACAATTTTACTACTATATACTAATGTATCTATTACCAATAGATCGTCTGTAAATTATGTCGTTATTATGTATAATAAATTGCTATGGTTAATAAACGAATCGCTTATTTTTATTATGTTATCTCCTTTATCCAATGTATATTTCTTTGGAATCCACTAGCATGTCATTGTATATTTCTACTTTCTTAGCCGTGCTTCATCTAAAGTCCCAACCAATTCCCTTATTTGATTTTGTACCAATTACACCATGCAAAACTATAAAGAAAATACCCGTAAACAGCTGTTCACATTGCATTTATTTCTGAGATTTGTGTTCTGCATTGGCTTGATGTACTGTACTTGATGCTACTCTCGATAAATGCCTCTTAATCTACCATACATTTTAGATTCTGTCACGTACCTAGTAGTTGAGCCTGGAATGCAGGGAGCGGCCCCTCGTATCCCATGGCTAATGAACCCCTGGAGATGGAGACAGGTATTCAAAAGTTCAGGGGGCACAAGTGCCTGGCAGGTAGGACTGGTCCGGATAAGCAGCTGGGCACCGACAGCAAGTTGGTAGGGCTGATGGTACTTGACTGTAGCAGGCAGGCACAAGTGCGGAGACTGGCTGGTAGGTGGGCGTCAGGAAATACTGGAATCCCAACAGGTAAACAGGAACAGCGGAGTCGGGTACAGGCCGGGTCAGCAGGAGTCGATCAGCAAGGTACAAGAGGATGAGGCAGAGACGTGGTCGGACAAGCAGAGGTCGTAGGCAGGCAGCAACGGATCAAGGTCAAAGAACTAGCCGGGTGTCAAGGATCAAGGTAACAGGTACTGGTACAGAAAGCAAGGTCACGGACACGCTGTAGACTGGCTGTAGATAAGAAGACCTTAGGGCGCCAAACGGACGTACGACGGGTCAGCGCGCCCCCGCGAGTAGACGTGCTCCCGTTCGTGACCCACGAGCGTGTGCGCGCTCGTTCGTGTTGACGCGAGTGCGCTCGTTAGCTTTAGCGCGCGTCAAAGGGAAACGACGGGCTCTCCACGACAGGTTTCTACGGGTAAGTCTCCTGTGTATGGCCGAAACGTCCGAGTGATCGTGACAGATTCATTTGGACACCAGGCGCTCCTTCTTTTTTACTATTCCAAGTTTACATATGGTAACAACATTAAGGCCTTACCAAAAAGCCAGCAGTCTAATCCCTAATAGGGCTCACCAGCAGTATCCATCAATGGGCACACCCCACCAAAGGGACATCTCCTTACCCACACAATCACCCACCCATTACCATTGACTGACCCAGTCAGTCCAGCACGGCGTTCAGCACAAACATATTACTCAGCTATGGAAGCATACGCCCAATGGGCCATCTTAGCTGTTGTTCCCAGCTATGGGAGGATAACCTACTATAACCATTTTGGTTATTGTACTAATCTTTGTAAGCATCACTTCCCAGTGACTGGTTTAGTTGTTATACTCAGCAATGAAAGTGTCACCCTCCAATGGGCTATCATGGCTACATTACTCAGCAATGGAAACATCAGCCCCAATGGACCATTAACCTACTGTATTCCTCTAGGAAACATCACCCTTATGACCATTTTGTTTACTGAACTCATGAAAACATCACCAGCATGACCATTGTGGTTATTTCACTCAGCTATGGAATAACCACTCCCAATAAACCATCTTTGATATTTTCTTCTTGTCAGAAACCATGCAATCAGACCGAGACAGAAGACCAGTTAAATCACACTTGTTTAATAATAAAAGTAAAAAGAACAAACATAGTAAAAACATAGCCAAAGTTCCATAACCGAAACGGATCCTCAGCCAAGCCAGGAGTCAGGGATCAAAGTAGTGGAACAGTAAGCAGGATCTGTAGCCTGAAGGCATTTCAGCAAAGCCAGTCTTTAAAACAGAAATGCAGGAGATAGTTTCTTGTGATGTGACCAAGGCGAAGGCAGAGCTTCTCTGGACTGGATGGCTTAAAGAGGAAGTAAACCCTGATGAGTTTACTTCCTCTTTCATTCCCTGCAAAGGTAAAGCAAAATGGACTACTATGCATCGCATAGTAGTCCATTATGTGTCACTTACCTGACACAGGAGCCAGCGAAGTCACCGCTGTCCCCTGTAGTCCGGCACATCCATCTTCTCGGTCGGTCTCGCTGCTCCGCCGCTGTCATTTGGCGAAGCCACGATGACGTCACTCCTGCGCGTGCGCAGGGAGCCGCCACTCGCGGCATATCACCGTTGACCGCGGCACGCTTAGTGCTCCTGCGTGCCATAGACAGCGGTGACTGTTTTTCGGCAAATATCTCCTAAACCGTGTAGGTTTAGGAGATATTTTTTGGACCTACAGGTAAGCCTTAATCTAGGCTTACCTGTAGGTCAAAGTTGGTTGTAAGGGTTTACAACCACTTTAAGTAGGTAGGACTGACAAGCAGGATCAACTTCAGCTGGGTAACTGTGGAGAGAGGTGGGAGCTGGCAGTTAGCCGACAGTTGAGTGGCCAGCTCAGAGAAGGAATGGCTGAGCCCTTGAATTATCTGCCCCATGGGCTATTATAAGAATTACACTTGGTTATAGTGTCATCACCCATGCTGGGCATCCTAAGTATTGTATTTCATTGTAGTAGCTTCATCTTTGATGGGTCTGCCTAAGTACCATATTCAGTTATTACCGTATCACTTAATTATTAACTTTCCTAAGTATATTACTAATTTATTGTGACATCACTGTGGCTAGTACATCCTAAGAACTGCACCCAGTTCTGCTGGTATCACCCTCAGTAGGTTATCCTGAGTATTATACTCAGCTCTACTTGTATCACCATGCTGAATATTGCACTCTGCTAATGCGACACCATCACCAATACTGAGCCAGAGCTGACTCCAGACATTGACCATAAGACCCATCAGTTTTTTTGCCATTTGTGTGTCATTTCCCTTCATTTCCTGTCCAGTAAACTCACCAGGAAGTGACAGTCTGTCTTTTAAAATGTGGGGAAAATCCCCTTGTATTTGTCCTGCCGATAAGTGTGCCTATTAGAAGATTCGAATCTTGTGGTGGCAACTTAAAATTTACATTACTTTTAGTCCCTTATACTAGGGGTCTCCAAACTTTCTAAGCAAAGGGCCAGTTTACCGTCTTTCAGACTTTAGGGGGGTCGGACTGTGGCTAATGGGAGTAAATATTGCGTCAGCATTAGTGCCCCATCAGAGTTTTAATGGGAGGAATAAGGCCCTATTTATGCCATCAATTGGAAGAATAGTGTCCCATTGATGGTGTCAGTATAGGGAATGGTGCCCCATCATTGGTGTCAATTGATGGAATAGTGCCCCAAGGGTCAGATAAAGGCAATCAAAGGGCCACAGTTTGGAGAACATTGAGTGAATCTTACTAACAAGAACGCAGACAGCAATAAAAAAATTACAGTGGTTTTAACCCTTTACCACGTTATACAAATCTAAAAAAGGTTTTTAGTCAATCTTTAATTTTTGGGATTCATTGTTTCCCCTTGGCTCTTGCTCTTTCCTGTGTGCTTGAGTAAGAGTGTTTATATGTAATATGACAAACTGATTCCTCCTCACGGGAAAGTATGTGAGACCATCTCCTGCTGTACTCTAAATGGAAAGTTCCCTTCAGCTACTCTGCACCCTGTAGCTAGCTGTGCTTATCAATAACAGCAGTTAAAAGCCGGGAATGTTACCAACTACACAGCAAGCCAATTGCACACTTCCAGGCATACTTGACAAGCACAGTGTGAGTATGTTACATGCTTGGAAATACAAAGAGCTGTTTTTCTAGAATCAGTGGGACTAGGGTAGACATCATTCCTGCATTAAATAAGGGGCTATGTATAGTAGATCATCAGCTTGTCAATATCCATTGCTGTAAAGAGCAAGAGGCTCTTTTAATTATACACAAGCGGTGAGCTGGAGGAGAAGAACTTCCACTTAGCTTATTAAATCTAAGTGATGTGTTAAAATTGGAATTAGAATTTCATTGTATCTATTTTAGCTGTAAGCATTGTTTGTAGCCTTCGAGGCTTATTAATGATTTAATCTTCATGCTATTTTAAGTTGGTTCTATGAACCCATCATGGTGAAGTGTGCTATACTTTTTGGACATTTATGTCCTTCGGCTCGGCTTTAAAGTGATATTAACCCCAAAAAAACAAAAACTTAATATTTTGATGCTTATCAATCCTTAGCGGTGGTTACATTCGTTTTTATTGTTAGTCTTTTTCCCCTTTATTTTCACCTGATGATTTGGCCAGTAACACACTTCCGGTCTTAGGCTCCATTCGCACCAATGCATTTTTTCATGCTTTTTTGCGGAAACACAGGACATGTTTTTTTAACATGGGCTCCTATGAAACACATTCACATCAATGCATCTTTGTGCCTCTGTATTTTTGGAAAGGGTCAGGGACTTTTTTAAACCCGAAACACTTCTTTTTTTGCTTTTTTGGTTCAATAGACTTCAATGCAGGTGCTTAAGAAAAGCATGTAGTATTTTTTTGTGGGTTTTTGATGCTTTTTCCATTAATTAATCTGCCCAACAACAAATTGGAAAAGAAAAAAAAAAAGCATAAAAACCCAAAACACGTCAAAAATGTGTGTTCCGAAAATGCAAAAAGCACTGCAGAAATACTCAAAAGCATCATGCATAGATGTGAATGGACCCTTAGGGTGTGTCCACTTTGGATGAAGGAGCATCTCTCTCTCTCTCTCTCACTCTGTCTCTCTCTCTCTCTCCATATATATATACACATATACATATACATTTTGAGTTTAATGCCACTCAGTTGCATTCAACACATTCATCTCTGTGCAGTTTTTTTGATTTTGATAGTTTCCTATCTTGTATTTTGACATTGACATGTTCGTTGTTCATATACTGGAGCAAACATTTTTGGTACATTTATGCAGCAATGTAATCAATTATACATCATTAAATAGTTTTTTTTTTTTTAAATGCAAGCAGTGTTAGTACCTACTTTGACCTGATATTAGCATTTTGCAGTCAACTCTTCATTTTGTACAGTACAACTCAAATAGGGGGAGAAGGAAGCAACAGACAGACCCAGTCATGTATACTGCCAGGGCCATCTTTAATATTGATTTGACCCTGGGAAAAAAAAAATTTGCCCCCCCCCCCCCCCCCAATGCATTTTCACTCTCCACCTGCTCTGAGACATACAATAAATAGCAGCTAGACTTAAAATCAGTTTACTGTATCAGATCGGGCAGAAATTGTGATTGGTTGCCAGCAGCTACAGCATATCATTACTGCTTACTGACTGGTTGCTAGAGGTTACAGCACACATTACGGCTCACTGATTAGTTTCTAGAGGTTACAGTACATCATCACCTCACTGCAGGGGAGCATGATATACATATGAATGCTTCCTTTATTTACATATCAATGCCACCAACCGCAGCTATTTACTTCCTAGTGCTGCTGCTATTTACATATGAATGCCGGTTATTTACATGTAAACACAGCGTCTGTAGGTGAGTCATCTGTACACAACAATAGGGTAGAGTTGGGCAGCATTAGTAGCAGCGCTTCACACTGAGATATCAGGACACAGCACAGGACCAAAACTTCAAGAACAAGGGAATTTAAACTGGGATAGTTGGCAAGTATGAGGCAGCTGCTTTGGGCCCCCAACAATGACAGGGCCCAAGGCAGCTGTCCCTTTTGCCCTGCCTTAAAGACAGCCCTGTATACTGCGGTGTAAGGAACATGCTAATAAAAGGAGAGAGCAGAGTGATAGATGACCTTATTAGTGTGCTACTTTTCCTTTCACTGCCCAGTCACAGGGTTGGAGTGGGAGGAAACCTGAGTATGAAAGTGAAACTGAAACATAGAAAGATCAGGTCATGTCCCTGTTAGACAGGGCTGTGCTCTATACCAAAGTTGCAGTCAAAACATCTACCTTATGTGAATTTCATTTGTACATTTACCTGTTTGCCTTGAGTTCAGCTTTAAAATGGTTGTAAACCTCAGACATGAAATATGAACAAAGCATACCCTTCTGTATTGTTTAGAGCACCAAGTGTAATTTCCGTCTGCTACCTAATTTCTCTCTACTATCTACATGAGTCACTTTTGACACTTAGAGATAAAAAGTGATCGATGAGGGATCTCCTGCACGCAGACTGTTATTGACAGCGACAACTCTGTTCCTGTGTACTGTTCGAAGAAGGGTATGTCCCTTCCCTCCAATCAGCTCTCAGAGCTCTCCTCACTGAGCTCCGCTGAGCATAAGTTTGGCTCTCTGTCCCATTCTCTGAAAGCTCAGACAAGCTTTATAAATTCTTGACTATGGACGGCTGTAGATAAGAGAAGACTGTTTTGTACAGAGGAAAACTGGTTTCTCAGTGTCCTCTGGGATTAGTAAGTCTTTTTACGGGATGTGGAGCTCAGAGACTTCATAGAGACTTGGGAGGGATGAAGTCTCCATTTCTGGGTCTTTGTTTTGTCAGAAGTCAGCACCCTGGTTGGGCAGGTGTGCACAGCTATTATGAGTTGGGTGTTTGTAACAGCTCAGGGCTCCTCTGTCCCCAAAACTTCCATTTGACTGCAATGGAGCAGCAAGTGTGCACATGCTACTGTGATAGTGTGAAAACAGATGAAGGAATTAAGTGGACCAAGATAACCAAGAGGCTAAAATCAAGCATTATGTTTCTATGGAAGAGAGATGCTGAAAACCCCTGCGAGGGTAACTGTGTTTTGTAAAGCTTTATTTTAACCAAAGTGGGCAAGGAAAGCCCTCAAAAAGAATAGGTGAGTGGCTGAGTCATTGGAAGCGCTATCTTGATATCTTCCCACAGGGACCCTACGGGTTTCTTGAAGGTATCGTTGAAAATTAGATTGGGATTGTGGGTTAGATTTAGACTAAAGCCCAACTACAACCAACACTTGTTTTTTTTGTAGAGTGGGGAATGCATAGGTATTTGTTGCTGTATAAAACTCAAACAACAAAGTTATTACTAGAAAGAGAAGAAGAAGTCAGCAATGCCCTCTGTGTCAGGAAGTATTTTAAAATCTCTTTAAACGCTAACTCCCCTGTGCCCAACAAGCGGCCCTTTGGCACTTTTTATGTAACCTCAGGGCCCCTGCGACACGAATATTGGTCTTTCCATTGCACTGTTATAGTAGTGTTTTCTTGCAGTCTCATATAATCTGCCTCCAGTCTATGAATGTCTCCTGAAGCATGTTCCCAGTCTCCAGCAACTCCTATAGCACGTTCAGTCTCTGACCATCTCTTGTATCGCATATCTCCCAACTGTCCCTGATTTCGGGGGGCTGTCCCTCATTCAGAAAAAGTCCTTCTGTTTCTCTTTCCTCCTCAATTGTCCTTCATTTCGATCTGATCTGTTTCATTGTATATAAAATGCACTATTTTTTTTATCAAAAAGTGTTTCTCAAAGCTAAACCTTTCATCCAATTTCTACATTGCTGCATTTGTAAATGTCAAAAGCCAGTATAAGGGGATATTAGTGGTAAAAAAAGGCACTTAAGGGTTTAGCCAATAATTATTTTTTTTTGTACAATTTTCCCTGTTGTGTGTCTGCTGTCTCAGCCACACTTTTCACATTTGTTTCATTGTTCCTCCTTTCACCTAGAGGATATCTTGTTTTGAATACGCATTTTAATCCACTAATACATTCTGCGGGTTATTTACGTAAGGCAAATCCACTTTGCACTGCAAGTGTACTTGAAACTGCACTGAAAGTGCACTTGGAAGTGCAGTCACTCTAAATCTGAGGGCTAGATCTGAAATGAGTGTAAGCTCTGCTGATTTTATCATCCAATTATGTGCAAGCTAAAATGCTGTTTTTTATTTTCCTTGCATGTACCCCTCGGATCTACAGCGACTTTACTTCCAAGTGCACTTTTAGTGTACTTTCAAGTGCACTTGCAGAACAAAGTGGATTGTCCTTTAGTAAATAACCCCCACTGTGTTGTGTGGCCTAGGACATTGTCCTCCAAATTTATTGTGAAGTGAAACAATAAAAGTGTAATATTCCTTTAAATTTCGTACCTGGGGGGTGACTATAGTATGCCTGTAAAGGGGTGCATGTTTCCCGTGCTTAGAACTGTCCCTGCACAAAGTGTAATCTCTGCAGAAAAAAAAAGTAATTTAAAAGCACTCAAGGCTATAATGAATTGTCGGTTCATTGTAATACAGAAAACAGTCATTGAAAGTCATTGATAAACATAAAAAAAAGCGTGGGGTTCCCCCAAATTCAATTACCAGGCCCTTCAGGTCTGGTATGGATTTTAAGGGGAACTCCACGCCAAATTTAAAGAAAAAAATGTCATGGAGTTCCCCCCAAAAATCCATACCAGACCCTTTATCCGAGCACGCAACCTGGCAGGCCGCAGAAAAAGAGGGGGGACGAGAGAGCGCTCCCCCCCGAACCGTACCAGGCCACATGCCCTCAACATTGGGAGGATGCTTTGGGGCTCTGTGACCCCTCAAAGCACCATGTCCCCATGTTGATGGGGACAAGGGCCTGGGGGCTTATCAGAATCTGGAAGCCCCCTTTAACAAGGGGACCCCCAGATCCCGCCCCCCCCCCCACCATTTCACAAAGAAAGTGTAAAAAATAGTTAAATAAGACAAACACACTTTTGAAAAATTCCTTTATTAAAAATAAAAAAAATAAAAAAAAAGATTCCAGTGGTGATAATCCACTCTTGCTATCCAGCGACGGATGATCATCTCTCCTGGGTCCAGCGATGGCTGATCTGATCAGGCGCAGCGCATCCATCCATCTTCTATCTCCACGGAGGAGACACTGCGGCGATCCCGGCCGCCTGACGTTTGTTATATGCGGAGGGCGGGGCCACCCGTCACCTGACCCCGCCTCCTCTGACGCTAGTGAGGAAAGCCAGGCTTCCCCAATGATGTATGGGTGACCCCGCTCCCCTCTGATGTAACGCAGGTTTCCGTTACATCAGAGGGGGGCGGGGCCACCCACACGTCATTGGGGAAGCCCGGCTTCCCCAATCGCGTCAGAGGGGGACGGAGTCAGGTGACGGGTGGCCCCGCCCTCCGCATATAACAAACGTCAGTCAGGCGCGATCCCCGCAGTGTCTCCTCCGTGGAGACAGAAGATGGATGGATGCACTGCCCTGGATCAGATCAGCCATCGCTGGACCCCGGAGAGATGATCATCTGTCGCTGGATAGCAAAAGTGGATTATCACCGCTGGAATCTTTTTTTTATTTTTTTTATTTTTAATAAAGGAATTTTTCAAAGGTGTTTGTCTTATTTAACTATTTTTTACACTTACTTTGTAAAATGGTAAGGGTACTTTTGTACCCCCTTACCATTTCAAGCAGGGGGGGCTGGGATCTGGGGGTCCCCTTGTTAAAGGGGGCTTCCAGATTCTGATAAGCCCCCCGCCTGCAGACCCCCACAACCACCGGCCAGGGTTGTGGGGATGAGGCCCTTGTCCCCATCAACATGGGGACATGGTGCTTTGAGGGGGTCACAGACCCCCAAAGCATCCTCCCAATGTTGAGGGCATGTGGCCTGGTACGGTTCAGGAGGGGGGTCATTCTCTCGTCCCCCCCTCTTTTCCTGCGGCCTGCCAGGTTGCATGCTCAGATAAAGGGTCTGGTATGTATTTTTGGGGGGAACTCCATGCCATTTTTTTTACTTGGCATGGATTTCCCCTTAAAATCCATACCAGACCTGAAGGGCCTGGTAATTGAATTTGGGGGAACCCCACGCTTGTTTTTTTTTAATCAATGACTTTCAATGGCTGTTCTCTGTATTACAATGAGCCGACAATTCATTATAGCCGCAAGTGCTTTTAAATGACTTTTTTTCCTGCAGAAATGACACTTTGTGAAGAGACAGTTCTAAGCATGGGAAAAATGTACCCCTATACAGGCATACTATAGACACCCCTCAGGTACGAAATTTAAAGGAATATTACACTTTTATTGTTTCACTTTAAGCATTATTAAAATCACTGTTCCCGAAAAAACGTCACTTTTTAAAACACTTTTTAGGACAATAACTTGCATATTAGCCATTAAAATTAGCACTTTTGATTTTGAACGTTTGAGTCCCGTAGACTTTAATAGGGTTCTAAAGTTCACACAAAGTTTAGGTCTGTTCGCAGGTTCTGGTGCGAACCGAACCGGGGGGGTGTTCGGCTCATCCTTATTCTTGACATACTGTACATGGCTCATTCAAAATCCCAACTCTTTCTCTTTGTATATTGATATAGGGATGGAGACATATATAGCCATGCATTGCATTCAAAGTGCCATCTGATAATGAACATTCACTGTATTTTATCTTTGACCCTTTGATGTCAGAGGCTGCACTTGAAGCCTAGCATACCAAAAAGGTTGAAACCACTGCTCTAACCCTTCCCCAATCTTAAATCTTAAAAAAAGAGGTCAATACAGAGTTTACCGCTCAGCACATATTTTCCTTTTAATATTGTGTAATGCACATTGTGACATTTGTTTAGCCTTTCACTTACCCCAAACTGCTATCTTAATTCAATCCTGTGCTGCACTCCATTAAAACACATCAGTGGAGCCAGAGAAAACAAACACTGTTGTTCTCAATTAATAAAATCACAGCATCAGAAAACATTAATCTTGTCTCAATGACAGTACCAGTGGAAAAACACCCTGCATTACATAACACTACAAATTGCAAAGTGGTATAATGCCTTGGATGCTTAGAGGTATTGGGTCCCAGATTTAAAGTCCTTAACCACTTACAGACCGGACCATTTTGCTGGCTTAAGACCAGACCACTTTTTGCTATTCGGCACTACGTCAATTTAGCTGACAATTGCGTGGCCATGCTACGTGGCTCCCAAACAAAATTGACGTCTTTTTTTTCCCCACAAATAGAGCTTTCTTTTGGTGGTATTTAATCACCTCTGTGGTTTTTATTTTTTGCGCTATAAACAAAAATAGAGCAACAATTTTGAAAAAAACGCATTATTTTTTACTTTTTGCTATAATAAATATCCCCCAAAAATATATATAAAATTTTTTTTTTTCCCTCAGTTTAGGCCTATACGTATTCTTCTACATATTTTTGGTAAAAAAATTGCAATAAGCGATTATTGATTGGTTTGTGCAAAAGTTATAGCGTTTACAAAATAGGGGATCATTTTATGGCATTTTTATTAATAATTTTATTTTACTAGTAATGGCGCCGATTTTTATTGTGACTGTGACATTGTGGTGGACACATCGGACATTTTTGACACATTTTTGGGACCATTGTCATTTATACAGAATTCAGTGCTATACAAATGCAGTGATTCCTGTGTAAATGACACTGGCAGTGAAGGGGTTAACCAGGGGGTGACAGTGTAGGGGGTTAAGTGTTCCTAGGGGCGTGTTACTAACTGTGGGGGGCTGGGCTTTGTGTTAGTGAACACTGATCTCTGCTCCAATCACATGGAGCAGAGATCTGCGTCACTTGTTGCTAGGCAGAATGGGGAGATGCCGCCCCGTGAGACGATCGCGGGTATTCCCGCGGCGATCGAGTCCGCGGGACCCGTGACCGGACTCATGGGGGTCCCGACCAGCATGAGCGCGCCCCGCCGGCGGTGTGCACGCGATGGCAGGGCACATATTAAAATGGATGTACCTGTACACCATTATGCCTGCCCATGCCATTCTGCCGACATACATTGGCGTGCGCCGGTCGGGAACTGGTTAAAGAAGAGGTCCAGCACCCCCACGAAAAATTCAAAGTCAGCAGCTACAAATACTGCAGCTGCTGACTTTTAATATATGGGCACTTACCTGTCCAGGGAGCCCACGATGTTGGCAACCCAGCCGATCTTCAGATCGGCTGTTGGGTGCAGCCGCCACCATTCCTGGTAAGGGAACCCGGCAGTGAAGCCAATTCAGCCTCATAGCCGGTTCTCTACTGCGCATGCGCGAAGCGTGCTGAGCTTTCTAATGGCTCTGTGGAAGAGGAAGGAGGAGGGGCCGAACTTCCATGAGATTGTGCCACGGCCCGTCTCCCAGAAGTAGGGAACGGTACCTGTCAAAAACAGGTACCCATTCCCCCCTGAAAGGTGCCAAATGTGGCACCGGAGGTGGGGGAGGAGACGGATAAGCGGAAGTTACACTTTTGAGTGGAACTCCGCTTTAAGGCCATGACATGCATTGCGTTGGTATCTTCTTTAGTGAGTTGGCATGGGTTAGTGCCTTGTGCTTGGTTTCCTCCTACAGCCCAAAAACATAATAATAATGGTTCAAATGGCTGTAGCCAAGCTGGCCCTAGAAGGTTTGGGTTTACTATTAGGTACGACAGGCCTAAGCCAATAAGTGGCAGAAGTAAAGAGGTCGTTTTTCTCTGGATAGCCATTATCAATGCTTTTTTCCATAATTAAAACTATAGTTGCGTAAGTTTTAAATACTCAAAGCCAACTTTTTTTGAAGTTTTGGATAGAAAAGGAAATAGTTTTTTCACTTCCTGTCTAAAGACACAACAGTAAGTTGGTTGAACCTGTGTCTTTTTTCAGCCGGACGGGTGGCAAGTGGTTAAATTGAATAACTCAATACCAAGTTCACGATTTGTACATGTTGATCATATCCCCCTAATCTCCTCTTCTCCAGAAAGAATAAATTCAGTTCCTCTTATCTTTCCTCATAGCTGGGTTGCCCTTATCTGCACTTTGTCCAGTTCCCCGATATCCTTTTTGGGAACTGGTGCCCAAAACTGATCTTCATTGAGGGAATTCTCACAGTGTGGAGCTAAGTTACAAGAGCTATTGAGCTTGTTTGAAGTTTTCCTTCATCTGACTACACTTACTAGTATAAACTTTTCCAACATCTCTTTGAGAATGATGTTCTGAACAAAAAGAAAAAATCTGACAGAGATTCCGAACCCATTGTATCCCCAAAAAATTGGCTTTAGATGCTGTAATTACAAACTGTCACATATTCTAGGCCAGACTGGGTTAAGGTTTCGTTATTGCTATGATGTGTGTCTGCATGACATAAATTAGATTGTGAATTGCTTTAGGGTCAGCATCTGGTATGAATGGTTCAGCGTTCTCTATGATGTGTACTGTGCGTCAGTGATATAAAAAGGTATGGAATGAGTAAAGGGTAATGGATATTCTAATCTAACAGTGGAGATAAATGACTACATGAAAAGCTGTAGGCTGTTTTTACTATATGATATCTAATGGTTTTCTCATTTTATAGAAAGATGGAGAATTATTTCTAATAATACACATGTATCATTTTGATCTATAGATGTGTCTGTAATGCGTCACTGGATATGTTTCACCGACAGCAATGTCAGACTGGGATAAAGAGTGACCCATGCTTATAAAGCTACTAATATATACAGTGCTGCGCATAAATGAGTACACCCCAACAGATTGCAACCAAAATTGGTTAAGTTGCACACACAAAAAAGTATTTTTCCTAAAAAATTAATTCAAGACCATTTTTACACCCCACATGAAAATCTTATGCCGCGTACACATGAGCATACAAACCGCCGGAAAGTCCGTCTGACTTTCCGAATGAGCGGACCTGCCCACAAACGACCGGACTTTTCCGGCAGACTCTGCCGGACTATGGCGGGAGTCCACCGTACTTTTGAAATGAATGGACTTGCCCACACACGGAGGAAAGTCCATTCATTTTGAGCGCGGCTCCAGGTAGCCGGGACTAGCGAAGGAAGTCAATGTTGCCGCCTTCGGCAGCGAGATTGACACGTCGCTGGCCCGTCACTTGGTATGGACTTAAAGGTGAAGCCCTACGCCGAAAAAACGGCGTGGGGGTCCCCCCCTAGGTCCATATCAGACCCTTATCCAAGAACACAACCCGGCCGGTCAGGAAAGGGGGTGGGGACGAGCAAGCGCCCCCCCCCCCTCCTGAGCCGTACCAGGCTGCATGCCCTCAACATGGGGGGGTGCTTTGGGGAAAGGGGGGCCGTGCAGCCCCCCACCCCAAAGCATCTTGTCCCCATGTTGATGAGGACAAGGGCCTCTTCCCAACAACCCTGGCCATTGGTTGTCGGGGTCTGCTGGCAGGGGGCTTATCGGAATCCGGGAGCCCCCTTTAATAAAGGGGCCCCCAGATACCGACCCCCCACCCTATGTGAATGAGTATGGGGTACAATGTACCCCTACCCATTCACCTGGTGAAAAAAAAAACACAACACAAGGGTTTAAAATAATTTATTGCACAGCTCTGGGGGTCTTCTTCCGTCTTAGGGGGTCTTCTCGTCTGACTCCTCCGCTATCTTCTGCTAGCTCTTTTACTAGCGGAGGAGCCAGGCTTTCTTCTTCGTCGCTGCCCAGGGGTCTTCTTCTAACTTCGGGGGTCTTGTCCCCCTCTTCGGGGGTCTTGTCCCCCTCTTGGTTTCTTCTTTCCAGGCCTCCGCTTTCTTACTTTAACTCTTTTATTAGCGGTGGCCCGGTCTTCTGTCGCCGCCTTTTCTTCCGACTTCGGGGGTCTTGTCCCCCTCTTCCGTTCTTCTTGCTGGGCCTCCGCTCCTTCTTCCAGCTCTTTTACTGGCGGTGGCCCGGTCTTCTGTCGACGGTGTCTTAGCCGCCTTCTCTTCTTCCGTTCCTCTCTTCTTCTTCCTTGAGATGTTGACTCGACGCTGTCTCTGGCTGTAATGACAGGGAAGTGTTGCGTGGCGACTTATATAGGGACAATGGGTGGGGTCACCAGGTGATGTCCCCGCCCATTATGATGTCACAGTCCCAGAGGATGCTGGCCCAGCAAGAAGAACCGAAGAGAGGGACAAGACCCCCCGAAGAGGGGGACAAGACCCCTCAAGTCAGAAGAAGACCCCCGGGCGGCGACGAAGAAGAAAGCCGGGCTCCTCCGCTAGTAAAAGAGCTAGCAGAAGATAGCGGAGGAGTCTGGAGAGAAGACCCCCCAAGACGGAAGAAGACCCCCGGAGCTGTGCAATAAATTATTTTAAACCCTTGTGTTGTGTTTTTTTTTTTACATTTTTTTCACCAGGTGAATGGGTAGGGGTACATTGTACCCCATACTCATTCACATAGTCTGGGGGCCGGTATCTGGGGGCCCCCTTATTAAAGGGGGTTCCCGGATTACGATAAGCCCCCCACCCGCAGACCCCAACAACCAACGGCCAGGGTTGTCGGGAAGAGACCCTTGTCCTCATCAACATGGGGGCAAGGTGCTTTGGGGTGGGGGGCCGCAGGGCCCCTCCTTCCCCAAAGCACCCCCCCATGTTGAGGGCACGTGGGCTGGTACGACTCAGAAGGGGGGAGGCGCTCGCTCATCCCCACCCCCTTTCCTGACCGGCTGGGTAGCGTGCTCGGATAAGGGTCTGATATGGACCTAGGGGGGACCCCCAGGCCATTTTTTCGGCGTAGGGCTTCCCCTTTAAGTCCATACCAGGTGACGGGGCCAGCGACATGTTAATCTCGCCACCTAAGGTGGCGACAATGACTTCCTTCGCTAGTCCCGGCTACCTGGAGCCGCGTTCAAAATGAATGGACTTTCCTCCGTGTGCGGGAAAGTCCATTCATTTCAAAAGTCTGGCGGACTAGCACACACACAGCCGGATTGTCCACCGGACTCGCAGTCGGGTGGACAATTTTTGAGTCAAAACTACTTTCTAAGTCCGCCGGACTTTTGGGGAAAAGAAGTCAGCCGGAGCCCACACACGGGCGGATTGTCCGGCGGATTGTCCAGCGGACCAATGTCCGCCGGATAGTTTGATCGTGTGTACGCGGCATTAGGAGCAAAGCTAAATTTTAGACAACAAAATCCTAATTAACAGGAATTCAACTACTCCCAGACTACGAGATCTAATTTTTCATTAAACAGGTGTCCAGCAGACAGTTGATTATAAAAAGGCATTACTTATGTTATGAAAATGTCATAGATCGGCAACTGCTATCCTCATATTGATTAGTGGTTCCAAATTAATAATAACTACTGTAGTAGGGAACAGACACAAAAGAGACTCTCAGCATCTTTTCAAAATAAATATTCCACTTTATCTTACGCAATTCAAGGTTTTTATATACATGATTAAGTACAGTGAGGGGAAAAAAGTATTTGGTCCCCTGCTGATTTTGAATGTTTGCCCACTGACAAAGAAATGATCAGTTTATAATTTTAGGTTTATTTTAACAGTGAGAGACAGAATAACAACAAAAATACCAGAAAAACGCGCATTTCAAAAAAGTTATACATTGATTTGCATTTTAATGAGTGAAATAAGTATTTGGCCCCTTCACAAAATATGACTTAGTACTTGGTGGCAAAACCCTTTTTGGCAATCACAGAGATCAGATGTTTCTTGTAGTTGGCCACCAGGTTTGCACACATCTCAAGAGGGATTTTGTCCCACTCCTTTTTGCAAATCCTCTCCAAGTGATTAAGGCTTCGAGGCTAACGTTTGATAACTCGAACCTTCAGCTCCATCCACATATTTTCTATGGGTTTAAGGTCTGGAGACTGGCAAGGCCACTCCAGGACCTTAATGTGCATTTTCTTGAGACACTCCTTTGTTGCCTTGGCCATGTGTTTTGGGTCATTGTCATGCTAGAATACCCATCCACGGCACATTTCACTGCCCTGGCTGAGGGAAGGAGGTTCTCACCCAAGATTTGATGGTACATGGCCCCATCCCTCGTCCTTTTGATACGGTGATGGTGAAGTTGTCCTGTCCCTATAGCAGAAAAACCCCTAAAGCATAATGTTTCCACCTCCATGTTTGATGGTGGGGATGGTGTTCTTGGGGTCACAGGCAACATTCCTCCTCCTCCAAACACGGCGAGTTGAGTTGATGCCAAAGAGCTCGAGTTTGGTCTCATCTGACCACAACACTTTCACCCAGTTCTCTTCTGAATCATTCATATGTTCATTAGCAAACTTCAGACAGGCCTGTACATGTGCTTTCTTGAGCAGGGGGACCTTGCGGACGCTGCATAATTTCAATCCTTCGTAGCGTAGTGTGTTACAAATTGTTTTCTTGGTGACTATGGTCTCAGTTACCTTAAGATCATTGACAAGATTCTCCCCTGTAGTTCTGGGCTGATTCCTCACTGTTCTCATGGTCTTTGAAACTCCACGAGGTGAGACCCTTCATGAAGCCTAGGACCGAGGGAGATTGACAGTTTGTGTTTCTTCCATTTGAAAATAATCGCACCAACTGTTGTCTCCCTCTCACCTAGCTGCTTGGTGATGGTTTTTTAGCCCATTCCTGCCTTGTGTAGGTCTACAATCTTGTTCCTGACATCCTTGGACAGCTCTTTGTTCTTGGCCATGGTGGAGAGATTGGAATCTGATTGATTGCTTCTGTGGACAGGTGTCTTTTATACAGGTAACCAGCTGAGATTAGGAGCTCTCCCTTTAAGAGAGTGCTCCTAATCTCAGCTCGTTACCTGTATAGGTAACGAGCTGAAACAGAAATCTTGCTAATTGATAGGGGATCAAATACTTATTTCACTCATTTAGAATTCAAATCAATTTATAACTTTTTTGAAATGCGTATTTCTGGATATTTTTGTTGTTATTCTCTCTCTCACCGTTAAAATAAACCTACCATTAAAATTATAGACTGATCATTTCTTTGTCATTGGGCAAACATACAAAATCAGCAGGGGATCAAATACTTTTTTTTCTGTAGGTATCACATTAATATTACAGATGTACTTTTATGGTAACAAAGGGCGTAATATAGGCAGGCTAATTCCAATCAGGATTCAAGAGAATGCAAACATGTAATGAAGTGCAGTGAGAAATACATACAAAATAGAATACAATAATATACAGAACTTGCACATTTCTTTTACAATTTCCTCTTTTTTAATCAATATTTTGATTACTATTCACTAACCATACATGCTATCACTTTTAACCTGGAACCTCCACACACTTAGGTGGAGGTAGTCCTGGCCAAAGAGGCAAACTCCACGGTGGAGAATAAAATAGCTGAGAGCAGCTTTATCATTACAAAAATTACTTTTCATTGTGAAAAACAAATGATAAGAAATATTTACAGAGTAATTGGCTGTACACTCCTCTGACCAGAATGGCCTTCTAGCTTAATTGTGGACATGCTGATTTATCAGCATAAGCAAACACAGATAATTCTTCATAAAATGCAAGACATATAAAAGACAATATGACTTCAACATGACTAAACTACTTTTCAGATCACATTAACTATATATATATATATATATATATATATATATATATATTTATATTTATTTATTTATCTACATTCTTTACAATTAAAACATTTGAATAAATAGTACCCCAAACTGTGATTCCAAGAGGAAACCAAATCAAACAGAGATACTTTCATTTAGCAATTTTTGCAGTGTCTGGTGTGGATCCAGTTGACTTTTCCTTCAAGTTTTGCAAAAATTAAATAGACGCTGTATTGTATCTCCAAAAATGTTCTTATAGAGTGGAACATTGGTTTGCGAGTAAAGCGGTTAACAAACGTTTTGAAAGACAAGCAACTTTTTTTTAATTCTGACTCGGTTTGCGAGTGTTGTCTCGCAAAACAAGCAGAATTCAAGCTAATGGGGTGTGCAGTACTGCATTTGGCCAGAGGTGTGTGACACTCGGAGTGGTTAGGAGCCATTTGTAAATACTCAGAATCACTCAGAAATACTCCATTCCTGAGTGTTTCCGAGCTTTTCCGAGGCTTTCTGAGTTTAGCCAAGCTGTCCCTGAGTATTTTCAAGGCTGTCCGGCACCCCCCCATCTCTGGTCACATGTGGTATCGCATGCAATAGAAGTCAATGCAGAACGAATTATCTTAGTTTCCATTGACTTCTATGGGGGAACTCGCTTTGATATGCAAGTGTTTTGGATTACAAGTATTCTCCTGGAATGGATTATGCTCGTAATCCAAGGTTCCACTGTATATAAATGTCTCTTAACAATCCACAGGTCACCTGACTTTAGTTTATGAGATCCTTCCAAACTGCTAGGATATGGAATTGGGGAGAAAACACATAAGTTTGTCAGCAATCTTAAGAGATCAGCAACATTATCTGTGAGATCCAAGCTGCTGGGACAAATATAAGCAAGTGAGCAACACACACCCAAACCAAATCTCATAGGGACAGAGTCCAATATACCCTTAAGGGCTTAATAAAAAATATATGAAGACATTTAGGCCATAGTTTTCTAGTTTCTTACTCTACTTTTTCCACTACAGGGGGTGTCAAATAAAACATCATAACTTCTTCTAAGGATTCTCCCATAAAATAGTACCTCTGTTATTCTCTCTCTCTTCTTGGACTCTATACTTACAAACTACTTCTGATAACACTTTTTACTGTGGGCTTTGCAGTAGCATTTGCCACTGGACATTCAGAAATCACGTCCATACAAATAAAATGCATACTTATAAGATCCTGACTTGGGCATCTGGCTATTTTTTTGTAATCTCTGAAAGGGAAGTTCAGCTTTGGTAAGGCCCTTGGTAAAAGGGAAAACAAGAAGCGTTATATTATAAAAACAACTGTGGAGAACCCTGGTGCTATCCCACATGGTCCATGTGTCAAGCTGGAGGGAAAAGAGTGACTGGCAGACATAAAAGATAATCTTTTCAAAAGTCCTGTTTCATAAGAAGTTCCCCTCTGTGGACCACTTGTTCCCGATGTCTGCTGGTCAGTCCGGCACTTACCCCATCTAGGTGGTGGGTGGCGGTCAGTGGCTCCAGTGTGCTACAGCATGGCGGTTGACGGGCTGCGAGCAGTGGCTTCGGTGTCCTATTCTCCAGAGGCTTTCTCCATGGCTTCCGCTGTGCGTCTCCTCTCTCCTCCTCTAAGGCGCTATAGGATTGCCTGACATTAAGGCCAATCAGGAAATGGGTCTCATGACCCGATTCTGCATTTCTGATTGGCGGGGAGGAGATTTAGTGTGAAAATAGCGAATATTAATTCGCTATCGTCACACAGGTGGGCCCACCCATTTTTTTAAGCCTATTAGAGCCTCTGGCTATAATCACATGCTTCAAAAAAACACTCCTTCTTCCATTAGAATCAATAGTCCAGCATCCTGTGTCAGGGGGACAGATGCATGTATATGGGGGGGCGTTCACCCCTAATGGATGGGCCACCACTGCAGGTGACCTGTCCCTACACTACCTACATGTGAAATGCATGCCAAGCCCAGAAGCCAGGGTCTTAAATAGACTCTGCCTGACTCAAGATGGACACCAGAGTCGCATCCAACCAGATCAATTCAGGCAACACAATGTTTCAACAGTGCCAGTCCCACTGTCCAGGCACCCTTCAACTTCAATGTTTTAGCAATGGCAGTGCTGGGAGCCACCCTCACTGGGACCCACAATAGAATGCAGAGGGTATCCCAATAATTGACTTTTTGGAATGTCCAAAAGTACATGCTGTAAACACAGATTCCAAAATTGTACCTATTGAAATAATATGTACCTGGGTATGTCCCGAGGTGGTTACATAAGGACAAGTCATGCCATTCTGTATCTCCATGCAGCTCATATCTCGCACTATCAGTTGGAATAACCCATCTTCCCGCAAGAAATATTTTGGATCCTATGAAATGCAGTGGCAGCTGGTGTTTTTTTGTTTGGGTTTTTTTGGGGGGGGGGGGGGCGGCAAACAACCACACCCACCCTGAAGTACCTCCAACCCACCTGGCACATCATGCATCATCGGGCAGCGATGGGGATCAGGGTGTCGGTGGGCATGTGGGAGTGGTTCCTGTGTCTTCTCCTCCTCTCTTCGGCAGTGCGTCTCCTCCCCTCCTCTTAGGTGTCCAATAGGATCGCCTGTCCTTACAGCCAATCGGGGGACAGGTATCAGACCCGCTTCCCGATTGGCCTCTAAAAGAGGTTGTTAATTCACTGTTGTAACACCTGGGTGGGCTCCTGGTGCAATCATCCATGCCATAAGCCCAACCTATTTTGAAACCTAATAGAGCCTCTGGCTCCAATCAGGTGCTTCAAAAAACACCCCGCCACTGTAATTCATGTGCCCGGCATCCTGAAATGGGCCAAATGCATCAATAAGGGGTGGCAGCTGTGGACTGGATAGAGCATGAGGGTGGCGGCCGTGGATAGGGGAGTAGTGCTTGGGCGCCCCTAATGGACGGGCCACCACCGATGAAACATTTTCCCTCGATCTTTGAGCAATGTTTCAAGACAGTGTGGAGCCCCAATGTGGAATGACCTCTTTCTCCTTGCTGATTTATGGTCGCCAGTCAGTATTCTTTTGAAAATTATAAATAGTTTTTACATTTTTTCACAAATAAATATCTGAAAAGTGTAGCAAGTATTTGTATTCAGCCCCTTTACTCTGATACCCCTAACTAAAATCTTGTGGAACCAATTGCCTTCAGAAGTCACCTAATTAGTAAATAGAGTCCAGTGTGTAATTTAATCTCAATATAAATACAGTTGTTCTGTGAAGCCCTCATAGGTTTGCTAGAGAACTTTAGTAAACAAACAGCATCGTGAAGGCCAAGGAACACACCAGACAGGTCGGGGATAAAGTTGTGGAGAAGTTTAAAGCAGGGTTAGGTTATAAAAAATATCCCAAGCTTTAAAACATCTCATGGAGCACTGTTCAATTCATCACCTGAAAATGGAAAGAGTATAGCACAACTGCAAACCTACCAAGCCATGGTTGTCCACCTAAACTGAAAGGCCGGGCAAGGAAAGCATTAATCAGAGAAGCAGCCAAAAGGCCCATGGTAACTCTGGAGGAGCTGCAGAGATTCACAGCTCAGGTGGGATAATCTGTCCACAAGACAACTTTTAGACATGCACTCCACAAATCTTGCCTTTATGGTAGAGTGGCAAGAAGAAAGCCATTGTTAAAAAAAAAACCATAAGAAGTCCCATTTGCAGTTTGCAAGAAGCCATGTGGGAGACACAGCAAACATGTGGAAGAAGGTGCTCTGGTCAGATGAGACCAAAATGAAATTTTTTGACCTAAAAGAATATCGCAATGTGTGGCAGAAGCCTAACACTGCACATCACCCTACAATAACCATCCCCACTGTGAAACATTGTGGTGGCAGCATCATGTTGTGGGGATGCTTGTGTTCCGCAGGGTCAGTTTTCCTATCGGAATAAACTCTGAAGGTTTTTCCGACAGAGTTCCAAAGGAATTCCACTGAAACTGTCTTGTGTACACACGATCACACCAAATTCCAACCGCCAAGAATGCGGTGACATACAACACATACAAACGGACTAGAAAAAGGAAGTTCAATACCCAGCGTGCCACCCGTTGGGCTCCTTCTGCTAATCTCGTGTTAGTAAAAGTTTGGTTAGAGACGATTCGCTCTTTTCAGACTCTTGCTTTTCAGATCATTTGAACTGCTGTTTAGTTTGTGATTGTGGGTTTGTATCTGGTTTTCAGTGAGTGCAGTCTGGTTCTTAGTTGCGTTCTTGTCCACTCGTTGCTGACTTTTAGCTTGCCCTTCACAGGCCTTGCTGTTCTTCAGTTCTTTGAAACCATGTTGCGGGTACGTACTCGTTATAGAGTTTGTGCTGTGTGGGGGCTTGGTGTTGGGGTTTATACTTTGACCCAAGTCCAGTCCACGAACAGGGTGAGGAGGAGTTCAGGGACCAAGAATAGGTTACTCCAGCGTGACCAATTCTCTCCTATGCCTCTGCTGTGTGATATCCAGGAGAATAATCCTGATGATTTCAGGAACTTTCTCAGGATGACGGACCCCGTTTTTCACCGTCTGTTGGCTTTGCTCACCCCTTATATTAGAAAGCAGGACACCTGCATGCGGCAAGCCATCACTCTGGAGCAGAGGCTAGTCGCTACGTTGCGGTACTTAGCGACTGGGAGAAGTCTACAGGACATCAAGTTCTCTACAGGCATCTCCCCCCCAGGCTCTGAGGATCATTATCCCAGAGACCTGTTCTGTCATCATTCATGTCCAGCAGAAAGACTATATTAAGGTAAGATTTCTACTTTAACATCACATTCTATGTATTTAATGTTTGCTAATGTATTTATTTAGTTCATCATTCCCTATTTACCATGATTGTAATATGCTGTGAATGTCCCCTTTATCCTCATGCATGCTGTAAGCTTTTAATGCTCCTTTTTTGCCTATATGCATATTTGCCTTCACTAACCTCCCCAGCATGCTATCCTGGGCCCATATACACCTATAGCCTAGTCACTTAACAATGTATTTTGGCAGCTCCATCGTAGTGCTTTACCCAAAACACCCCCTAAAATGTGTACAAATGTTATGTGTGTCCTTAAATTAATTTATAACCCTCCCCCCCAAAATGTGTACAAATGTTATGTGTGTCCTTAAATTCAGACAGAGTGCCAGAGGCTTTTTTTTGGCTCCCAAAGTCACCTCAAAACCCCCCCCCCACCTAAAATTTTTACAATGGCCCATTAGAGGGGGGGAGGAATCTGATAGGTGCTTCTTAGATTTTTGTCTTTAAATACTCCTTCAAAAAAATGTTATACTGATGTTGGCCAAGAATGTTTGTGTCTAATCTGCTTGCAATGTTATGTGCAAAAGTACTTATATTTTTTTGTTTTGTCTCCACAGTATCCTTCAACACCACAGGAATGGCAGACTGTGGCATCCCATTTTGACACCCGTTGGGACTTTTCCAACTGTGGAGGGGCTATAGATGGGAAGCACGTCCACATCGTGCCACCACCCCATTCAGAGTCTTACTATTATAACTATAAGGGGTTGCATAGTATAGTGTTAATGGCAGTGGTATCGGCACAATATGAGTTCCTCTATGTGGACATGGGGAAGAATGGCGGATGGAGGAGTCTTTGGCCAGATGTAGTTTTATCAGTGTCTCCAGACTGGTGGCTTGGCATTGCCACCTGATGCGGACAACGTCTAAGGACTCCCGTTCGTCTCTCTTGCTGATGAAGCGTTCAGTCTGGGTGAGCACCTGATGAGGCCATTCCCCCAAAGGACCCTCACCCCAGAGAGGAGGATTTTTAACTACCAGCTGGCCAGAGTGAGAAGAGTTGTTGAGAATACCTTTGGGTTAATGGCCAGCTGGTTCCGCCTGTTTCTGACAGCAATCCATATGGCAGACTACAAAATCAACAATGTTTTAAGGAAAAAATGCCCAAAATTATATTGCCTCAGTTGGGCCTGAGGCTGGACTGTTAATCCCCTTATGGGCCTGGATACTGGCCATACTTGGCTTGGCCCCCCAAAATGCCCATGAAGGTTTGCAGAAATATGTAAACTATTTTATGGGTGGGGGGGACATTGCTATGCCAGACAATGTCTAAAAAAATTTTTAATAAAAAAAAAAAATATCTGATAAAATCTTGAAATTTATTGCTTGTGTTTCTTTTTGGCTGTCTCCTAGGTTCTCCTAGTGCACTTGTAGTGCCAAGTGTATTTTCCTTTAGTAAATAAGCCCCGTTGTCACTGTAAACACAAAAGGACTTCAAAAACTGGTATTGACCATTGAAAGAAGAAGCCACGCATTGTTGATTAGAAAAGTTTTTTCTGTGTGCACATTCACACATGTGCGTTCTAAAATTTTTGGGTAAAATAATATTTTTTTACAATTTTTTTTGTTCTAAATAGGCCTCTATTCTAAAACATAACATACAAAACTCTGGAACTTACAAAGTGCAACGTAGAAAAACAGAAGTCAATATCAGACATTATAGTATGTCCAAAATGTCTGGAGGGAGCGGAGCCAGTGCAGACTCGTGCGTGCCTGGTCTGAAGTACTCCTCCTGGAGAGAGCCTAGCTGCTCAGCTGTGGTCCAGCGGCTGCCTGCCTTGCTGGGAGTCACAGTGAGTGACTCCCTTGTCCCTGCACTGCACCAGCGTCCAGGCCGGTCAAGGAACTTGGAAGTAAGTCTGTGCTGTGCCCATCAAAAGCTGCCACTGTTGTGCCCATCAATAGCTGCCACTGTGCCCAAACACAGCCACTGTTGTGCCCATCAAAAGCTGCCACTGTGCCCATCAAAAGCTGCCACTGTGCCCAAACACAGCCACTGTGCCCATCAAAAGCTACCACTGTGCCCAAACACAGCCTCTGTGCCCTTCAAAAGCTGCCACTGTGCCCATCAAACGTAGCCACTGTGCTCATCAAACGCAGCCACTGTGCCCCATCTAAAAGCAGCCACTGTGCCCATCAAATGCAGCCACTGTGCCCATCAAAAGCTGCCACTGTGCCCATCAAAAACAACCACTGTGCCATCAAACACAGCCACTGTGCCCATCAAACACAGCCACTGTGCCCATCAAAAGCAGCCACTGTGCCCATCAAATGCAGCCACTGTGCCCATCAAAAGTTGCCACTGTGCCCATCAACCACAGCCACTGTGCGCATAAAATGTCACCACTGTGCCAATCAAACACAGCCACTATGCCATCAAATGCAAGCCACTGTGCCCATCAAACGTTGCCATTGTGCCATAGAACAAAGTGGTGGGGCTTACAGATGGAGAGGTGGATTATTGCCATAGAAACATTAGTAAAGGGGAGGAGTTAGTAAGATGACTATGCCCATGTAGGGGCGCCAGATCTTTGGGACTCCTGGATCAGATTGTGCTCCAAATTATATGGACTCCTCAAGCTACCAATTTTATTTTCCACGGACTTGATGTGTGCTTTGGGGGCCAAAAGGCTTACCAAATTTCAAAAGTTTCTCCAGCGTTGCCAACCTCTTTATTTTGTTACCCAGAATAAATTGAGATTTTATTTTCTGAAAATACTTGCCTATGTGTTTTTATTCGAATAGGACAGTTTGTTTGTGAATAGGCAGGTACATTACTAAAAGACAATGTCAAATTAACAAGGGACACCAACCTCCTTGAGGTTAATAAAAAATACAAGATAATAATGTTATTGTGGTAACTTGACACACAAAATATAAAATTATATATGGAGAACACTAGAAAATAATTTTTCAATAATCAAAAAAAAAGGAGATCTTGATGAAATAAAAAAATAAATAAAAGATGACTATAAAAAATAGTGGTAAACTTTATATTGTAGATCGGGCTTTTAAAAAATAAAATATTATTCATGAGATCACGAGAAATAATCAAGAAATAATTTTGTGAGAACTCTGTGTGAATATGAGCAGCAAAACAACTTCATTCTTCTAGCATTATAAAAAACAAAAGAATGCGCTGCATTAAAAGATCACAGAATTTGCTGCGTGAGGAATGTGCTATCTCCATCATGAACGCTAGTTTTACCACACCGAGCGCTTCCGTCTTGTACTTGCTATAGAGCGTGCGTCGTTTTTGGTATGTCGGAACAACATACAGATGAGCGGTTTTCCTGATAGCAATTGGCTCCATCGGAAATATTTAGAACATGTTGTCTTTCTAGGTCCGTCAGAATTTTTGACGTAAAAAGTCAGATGGGGCATACACACAATCGGAATATACCATGAAAAGCTCCCGTCTGACTTTTTCTGTTGGACATTCCGCTCGTGTGTAGGGGGCATTAGAAGAAAGCCTGTTATGCCATGTACACATGGTCGGATTTTCCAACGGGAAATGTTGCATATGAGCTTGTTGTCGGAAAGTCCGACCGTGTGTATGCTCCATCGAACATTTGCTGTCTGACTTTCCGCAAACAAATGTTTGTTCACAGGTTCTCAAATTTTCCACCATCAAAACGTTGTTGTCGGAAAATCTGATCTGGTGTGTACACAAGTCTGCACACAAAAGTTCATGCATGCTCGGGATCAAGCAGAAGAGCCGCACTGACTATTGAACTTCGTTTTTCTCGGCTCGTCGTAAGTCTTGTATGTCACCACATTCCCACGTTTGTAATTGTTTGCCAACATTTGTGTGACCAGGGGCGGACTGACCATTGGGCCACTCGGGCACTGCCCGAGGGCCCCATGCCACTATAGGGGGCCCCATCAGGGTTGCCAGCCTCAGTAAAACCAGGGACAGTATGTAAAAATTTGTGTTTTTTTTACATCTGTCTCTGAAATGTCCCTTACCGACATCCTTTTGGTCTAAAAATCCAGAGATTATAGTACCTTCTCAGCCAATAGAAACATGTTTGTGTATACTGTGTGATTGTATACTGTGTGTGTGTGTGTGTGTTTGTGTATACTGTGTGGCCCCATAATCTCTGATTGCCTGGGGGACCCATAATCTCCTATTGCCCGGGGGCCCCATAAGTTGTCAGTCTGTCCCTGTGTGTGACCATGTGTATGCAAGACAAGTTGGAGCCAACAATCTTCAAACAAGATTCCATGGTTTTGTTGTCGGAAAGTCAGATCGTGTGTACAGGGCATGAGAGTCTGCAAAGGACTTGAGACTGGGGCTGAGGTTCACCTTCCAGCAGAACAACGACCCTAAACATATACAGCCAGAGTTACAATGGAATGTTTTAGATCAAAACATAAACAAACGTATGTGCGGCAACAGAAAGGCAGTCAATATAAAAAACACACAATGTTTATTGCTACATAATAATTGCATAACATTTAAGTAAATTCATTCATAGTTTTGTGTTAATAATGACAACATGTAACAAACATGGTATGTAGAAAATTGGCAACAACAATAAATGATACATTGTATAATAAACATATGACCACTGCATCAAGATAATACATTGTAGGGTAAATATATAACAGCCATCCTAGCTGACACAAATCACCTCAGAGACAGTATAAAGATAAAATCTGTATATATAAAACTGGTCTAAACCATCCAATGAAGATGAGATGCATCCAATAAGCCCTGCGCGTTTCGTGGATTTATCCCATTCTTCAGAGGCAAATGCATTAAATATCTGTGAAAAAACACAAATATATAGTGTTGCTTTAGCAGTGTGTTTGGGGTCATTGTCCTGCTGGAAGGTGAACCTCCGTCCTAGCATCAAATCACACACAGATTAAAAAAACACTGAACTAAAGGCTGTAATGTAACAAAATAGCTAAAAAGGCAAGGGGGTGAATACTTTTGCAAAGCACTGTACATATGAGCTAAATATGAAGTGGAGAGATTGCAACAAAAGTGCCGCTCAAGGCGTCTGTCATGGGAGATGAGGTACTGGAACCCAAGAAGTGGAGCAGGAGCATAAAAGGAACCTCTACAGGAGGGAAATATCCAGAGGTGATATGTGTAGGTTCCAATACTATAATGTGAATAAATATGTCAGAAACCATGAAATCAGGCCTGAGACAGAAGTACAGTTAAATCACACTTGTTTAACCACTTGGGATCCGCGCTATTGCCGAATGACGGCATTAGCGCGGACCTAGATTGCCGGGACTACGTCTATTGACGTCGTCCCGGTTACGAGCGGCCTGCGCGCCCCCTGAGGGGCGCGCGCGGCGCGCTCTGTGATCGGCGAGTCCGTGAGACTCGCCTGATCACCGATCCGTGTAAGGGGTCGATCCCGACCCCTTATCACGTGATCAGCTGTCAGCCAATGACAGCTGATCATGTGATAAAACGGAGCCGGTAATCGGCTAGTATTCCTCCTCACGCTGACAGCGCGAGGAGAAAAAAAAAAAGCCGATCGCCGGCGGCCGTGTTCGGGACATCAGTCCCGATCACGGCCAGCAATAAAAGCGGACACCTGCCCCCTGCCAGTGCCCACCTGCCACCCGCAGTGCCATCCTGAAATAAAGTAAGTGCCCCCCTGTCAGTGCCACCCAGCAGTGCCCATAGTGCCCACAGTGCCACCCAGCAGTGCCCACAGTGCCACCCAGCAGTGCCCACAGTGCCACCCACAGTGCCACCCACAGTGCCACCCACAGTGCCACCCAAAATCTGCCTCAAAGGTGCTGCACCCCAGTGCCGCCCATCAGTGCCCAGCAGTGCCGCCCATCAGTGCCCAGCAGTGCCACCTATCAGAGCCACCTATCAGTGCCACCTATCAGTGCCCATCAGTCCCATCTATCTGTGGTACCTATCAGTGCCCACCCGTGCCACCCATCCGTGCCACTTATCCGTGCCACCCATCCGTGCCATCTTATCTGTGCCCATCTTTGCCCATCAGTGCCGCCTTATCTGTGCCCATCGGTGCCGCCTTATCTGTGCCTATTAGTGCCGCCTTAACTATGCCTATCAGTGCCCACCAGTGCAGCCTATCAGTGCCCACCAATGCAGCCCATCAGTGCCCACCAATGCAGCCCATCAGTGCCCACCAATGCAGCCTATCAGTGCCGCCTAATCAGCGCACTTCAATGAAGGAGAAAAATGACCCGTTTGCAAAATTTTATAACAAACTATTAAAACATGATATTTTTTTTTTTTTTGCATCTTTTTTTGTTTGTTTAGCAAAAAATAAAACTCCGAGCTGTAACTAAATACCACCAAAAGAAAGCTCTATTTGTGGGAAAAAATGATAAAAATTTCATTTGGGTACAGTGTTGTATGCCCGCGTAATTGTCACTCAAAGTGCATCAGCGCTGAAAGCTGAAAATTGGTCTGGGACTGAGGGGGGTTTAAGTGCCCAGTAAGCAAGTGGTTAATAATAACAGCAAAAAGAACAAACATAGTCAAAACATAGCCAAAGTTCAGTAACCGGAACGGATAGTCAGCCAAGCCAGAAGTCAGGGATCAAAGTAGTGGAACAGCAGGCAGGATCTGGAGCCAGAAAGAATGTCAGCAAAGCCAGTGTTTAAACAGGAATGCAGGAGATAGTTTCTTGTTGATGTGACCAAGGCAAAGGCAGAGCTCCTCTGGACTGGACGGCTTAAGTAGACAGGACTGACAAGCAGGATCATCACGAGCTGAGTAACTGTGGCGAGAGATGGTAGCTGGCAATTAGCTGAAAGCTGAGCGGCCAGCTCAGAGAAAGAAGGGCTGAGCCCAGCCCTGACAAAATGTTAAAAATGTTTTTAATTGGGTGAGTGATTATACTTTTGTAAAATCATGGAAAAAAGTGAATGGAAACCTCCACCGATGACAAAATAGAGATACAAGACAAATTTTCAGGAATGTATGCAATCTCAAATATCACATCAAAACCTGAACCCAGCGCTCATATGTGCCAGCAAGCTAATATCACTTAATCGTATGAGATACTCTCTCCTCTTAGGGGTTTAGCAGCTGTTATACTGTATATCAAAAGACAATACTATACAATGTGGCCGACCTTATAAGTCAAACACTAACATCTCTCTAATGTGCGATCTAAATGATTCCTTCCACCATTAGATAAAATGCTACCAGACTGCTCGTATTAAGCCAATCTCATATTAAGCATGTTAAACCTTTTTACAACAATAAACACATGCATCAATAGACACTGTGGTTAACCCTGCTAATCAACCACTGTCAGCGCTCCACTGCACCCTCTGGGTGGTGTCCCAGACCTTCTATAAAAGTCTTGCAAATATGAACACTCTTGTGATGTCAATACACATCTCATGACACCCAAAATTGTCTCATTTCGATTAAAAAGTCCTTCTAGAGTAGAAAAATGTGAATAGAGGAAAGTCTTTTCCATGAAGATATATTTCAGTAACAATAGCTGATTATCCTACACTGTCACCGTTTCCACCAGTGTGCGTTCCCACATAGATGGCCGCTTACCAGCACGCTTCTGTAAATGAGCCTATATGTGCACTGGATCTTTCAGCGTGGCTGGTTCTCCACTGCTCCTCACTCCTCCGCTCTCTAGTATGGTCTCCTCATTACTCATGAACATGTAGAAACACAAGGGGACTGGTATAGTGTTATACATTTTATTTAAATTAACCCTTCCCCCCTTTTGACATTATGCGCTTACATATGCAAAGATTAAAAAACACCATTAAAATCATGCCAGCACAGCATCGCGAACATCTCACCACCGACCACTCTTTCCTCTGGAGTGTCTGCTGGTAGAGTCCCGGGGTTCGTTTTGCTAATGCTGATGATACACCTCGCGTGACTACGAGCTGACGCGTTTTGTGATTACATCTTCAGAGGGCGTGGTCACGCAATGCACGCTATGTATTTATATGATAAAATGGGGGGCGGAGGCGGCAACATTGCATATTCTGCGGCGTCATCCTATTTCCGCCTTTCCCCTTCTGTTCGCTTGTGTGGACGGCTGTCCGCAATGTATGTAGCGGACCTTTCATCACTCCACGCAGTACAACTTGCGTTGGTCCTGCGCGGAGATCAAATATACAAAGCAATGACATCTTTTACATGTCTAATATATATTCATATTTCTGCACTGATTGTCATTCAACTCGTGTTTATCATTAAATTCAAAAATCCTATTTAAAATAATCACATCATATCATTCAGTGCTCTTACATGTTGATAGGCACTTTGTTACTATTTGCTGTTTCCTGTATAATACGGGAGCTGACCTCTCTTTGTCTGCTTCCCCAATTTTAATTTTAATTCTCTGCCATTATTAACAAAGTGCCTATCTCATTACAATGATAGCATTTAGAATAACTTGTCACTATACTGTTTATTAATCTGCAGTGCTTACTAACCCATTAATTATTATCATTTATTAATGACATATATTCATTTCATATTTTTATATTTGCTGGATCTCCTATAATACCACTGTGATGGTTCTACTTAATCAGTTTAGAAAAGATGCTGAGAACAAATGGGGTTCTGCTGTGACCCATAATTGTGTGTGTTCCTACATTGTACCCTCAACCTAAATCCTTTATTGTCCACAACATGGTCTTCTACTATACCTCTCTTTACTCTACATCCTCCTTATTGTGTCTTATCCCTACTTCTATTCAATAATTGCTGATATGGCAATTTACATCAAGTTCAATGTTCAAGCCTTTAGGGCTAAGTGTATCAGTTAAATAGATCCACTCTGTTTCTCGGCGGGAAATCTCCCTCACCATATTTGCTCCTCTCCAATTGGAGTACAATCTATCTACCCCCCAGAACTTGAGGCCCCTAGGATCTCTGTTGTGCTTATTCCTGAAATGCAGCGAAACGCTGTGTTCTTTATACCCCACACTGATGTTATAGATATGTTCCGCCACACGTGTGGTAAGAATGCGTTTAGTGCGGCCTATATACATAAGGCTGCATGGACATTCTAATGCATACACCATATGCGTGGATGCACAGGAAATGAATTCCTTGATTTGGAACTCTTTTCCATTGGCAGTGGAAGTAAAATGCATTAATCCTCTTAAATGTGCAGATAATTGTCTGCAAGTTTTACATCTTCTACATGCGTGAAAGCCTGTTTGCTCCCAAAACATTTTTAACCTTTTTGGGGATCCAATACCTTTTTCACTATTTGATCGCCAAAAGATGAATTTTTCCGATAGATAAAGGAGGGTTTCTCCAGTAGAGCTTTTCCTATTATTTTGTCCATCTGCAAGATATTCCAATGTTTGGACATAATTGCCTCTATGTCTTTAAATTGTTTGTGGAATTGGGAAATTAACCCCCATTCATGCTTGTTGTCACTTTGTCTAGCAGTAGGTTGTAATAAGTTCTCTTGTGTTTTTTGGCCTATCTCATTAATTAATTTTTCCAAGGCCAACGCCTTATAACCTTTCTCTTCGAACTGTTGTTTAAGAGTATTTGCCTGTCTAAAATAGTTCTCATCTGCTGTACAGTTCCGTCTTATCCTCATGAACTGTCCTTTTGGAATGTTCATCAACCATTTTGGATGATGTCCACTATGTATGGGAATGAAGCTGTTCCTATCTGTACTTTTGAAGTATGTTTTGGTATAGAGTTGATGGCCTTCTTTCACTACCATTACATCCAGGTAGTGTATTTGTTGTTGACTCCAACTGAAGTCTAACTTAATATGGTTCGGATTACTATTCAGGAATTCTGTGAACTCTACCAATGATGTCTCTGTGCCCTCCCATATAAGGAACACATCATCTATGTACCTACTGTAAAATATTAGTTTATTTTGATATATCCAATTGTCTTACCACTGGCTCATAAAAAGGTTAGCGATGCTTGGTGCCAAATTCACAAGAATGTTCATATTTGCAAGACTTTTATAGAAGGTCTGGGACACCACCCAGAGGGTGCAGTGGAGCGCTGTCAGTGGTTGATTAGCAGGGTCAACCACAGTGTCTATTGATGCATGTGTTTATTGTTGTAAAAAGGTTTAACATGCTTAATATGAGCAGTCTGGTAGCATTTTATCTAATGGTGGAAGGAATCATTTAGATCGTACATTAGAGCGATGTTAGTGTTTGACTTATAAGGTCGGCCACATTGTAAACTAGAGATACAGATGAAAGAAAAGGTAGAGGGAGGCAAAGCAACATGGTTAAATTAGAAGGAAAGACAGATCTACTCGTAATAGACAACCTCCATGAGTAGGTGAGGGTGTGTGCTCAAAGACTATAATAGAGCCAGGGATATAAGAACTCCAGTGATTACCTTGCACAAGAAGCCATGATACAGATGGGTATGTGCAGTGTGCATAGTGTGTGATGCCAAAAGGAATGGCTGAAAACAAGTGAGAGTCTTATATGCTCCCAGCCCAGCCCAAGGTCCTGCCCAGCGTCACGCTGGCTTGACGAGTGAAGGTAAGGAGGAGGTGTCCCCGCCCAAACATCTGCAGCTGTAGAGAGGGGCTGCATTTACCAATATCCACATAGTCAACCAGAGTGGAAAACATGCCAACATCAAGTCACCCGGCCAGGGTCATGTGCATGGCATGTGGGCGTGGCACCGATGCAAATCAAGGCACACCAGCCCAATCCCCCACTACAAGAGTAGGTGAAGGGGGAAGGGGAGGGCAAGTTGTGTGCATCGCAGCTCCCAGACAACAGAAGCAACCCAGCTGATGCTAATCACCAACTGCATAAAATAACCACACAACAAATGAATGTATTGGGCATGTAATCAAATCTACATTTAGATGGAATATTCCTCATATATACTGTATTAACTGCTTCAGCCCCGGAAGATTTTACCCCCTTCCTGACCAGAGCACTTTTTGTGATTTGGCACTGCGTTGCTTTAACTAACAATTGTGCGGCCGTGTGACATTGCACCCAAACAAAATTGATGTCCTTTTCCCCCCACAAATAGAGCTTTCTTTTGGTGGTATTTGATCACCTCTGTGTTTTTTTTTTTTCAAATATTTTTATTGAGTTTATACAATCAGACATTCAATCATGAAACAAAAAAAAATAAGAAAAATTATATAAACATTGCAAAATGATTTTGATAAAAGAAAAAAAATCCAATATATAGATTATATTTAATGTCTAAGAACCGTATGCTATCACCATAATGTGACCATAAGAGTCACCATGAAGGGGGAAAACATTGGGATAGGGGGATAGGAAGGAAAAAGGAAAAAAAAAAAAAAAAGGAAAGAAAATCCCCTAACTCTTATTGAAGAAATATATAATCTGTAATTTCAAGAAAGACTACCATCAAAGTCATCTAGCCTGTCACTCATTAGTTAAGTTACAAGCAAAAATTGTAAGCACAGGAGGAAAATATTTTTGCTACCTTTGGGTAAATATTAAATATTTTCTGAAGTGAATCAAGAATTTATAATATACACTTATATTGAGTTTGTAATAACGGAAGCCAGCTTCCTGAATGTCCCAGAATAATAAGGTCTAATGTCAATCTGAAGTGCATATAATGGTTATCTGATCAGATCTTTAAAAGTGTCAGTTGACGAGAAACATATCCAGCTTGACCATGTTTTAATGTATTTGGAAGGAGTATCTTTGGATTGGTGAATGAGATTCTCCATTTCTGCGATTTTTTGGATTCGAAGAAACCAATCTTTTATGGTAGGTGGGTCAGGGGAACACCATTTACATGGTATGCACATGTTTGCTGCTGAAATTAAGTACATGGGCAGAGATCTCATATAATTGCTGGAATGCTTAGTGGAGTGATGTAGCATAAATTGAGCAGGTGTGTATTCCAGTTTGAATGTAGTAATACGATAGATAAATTTATGTACATCATTCCAGAAAGGTTGTATTTTGTGACAAGACCACCAAATATGAAGGAGAGAACCAGGTTCTGTACCACATCTCCAGCATAATGGGGAAACTGTTGGGAATATACGATTTAATTTTACTGGTGTATTATACCATCTCGATGTAATTTTATAAGCATTTTCCTGTGCCGATACATTCAGAGAGCCCTTGTGTGCGATTTTATGAATCGTTTCCCAATCTTTGCTTGTGATATTTTGGGATAAATCTCTACACCATTGGGCAGCTCTACAATCTATCGTGGACTCCAAGTCGGAGAAAAGTAACGTATATGAAAAAGAGATTAGATGTTTTTGTGGTTCTTTTTTAAGACACATCTTTTCGAAAGGTGTAAGAACTCGGGCCCAATCGGGACGTTTAGATGCTATATCTAGGAATTGTTTAACTTGTAAATATGTCTCCTGAGGAAAAGACTGAGGATGTATAGAAGCTTGTAATTTGGAATAGGTGATAATTTTATCTCCTTCAAAGAAAAGCATGGATCTGACCGTTGACTGTGGCCAGATATCGTTTAAAAATGTAGAACACATTCCAGGTAAAAATGCTGGATTCATTTTTAATGGTGTCATAAGCCCCATATTTGATGAGAGACGGTATTTGGAACATGTTTGTTTGAAAGCGGTAAGTGACGGACCAATTAAAGGATGGAGTTTATATACTTTAGGAATATGCTTAACTGGTAACCATGGAGTTTGAGCAATTGGAATGGAATCTAAAGAATTTTCCAACTGGACCCATTCTTTAATGGGAGAGTGTAAATTCCAGTCAATGATTCTCGTCAACTGACATGCTTGTTGATATTTTTTAATATCAGGTAAACCTATACCTCCTTTTAATTTCGGACAAGTGAGTTTCATAAAGTTTATTTGTGGGCATATAGACCCCCAAATAAATTTTGTACATGCTGTGCGAAATGATGTGAAAAATGTGTTGGGGATTTGAATCGGAGCCGTTTGAAAGAGATATAGCAATCTAGGTAAAATATTCATTTTGACTATGGCCGCTCTACCAAACCAGGAGAATAAATTATTTGACCATTTTTTAAAGTCAGAAATTATGGAGTGAAGTATGGGTATATAATTTGCCATATATAAATCTGATATTTTGGAGGTTAAGTTGATACCCAGATATGTAATAGAGTGTGTATTCCATTTAAACGGGAAATTTTTTTGGCAGTGTTTGCATTGTGTTGATGTAAGAGAAATATTCAGAGCAGTAGACTTTGCAAAGTTGATTTGAAGGTTGGATAGTTGTTGGAAATGTGTAAGTGATTTAAGGAGATTTGGTAGTGTTATACAAGGTGCAGAAAGGAATAAAAGGATGTCATCGCCGAAAGCTGCTAATTTGTATGAACGACTTTTTATATCTATTCCTTTAATGTCCGGGTTTTCCCTAATACATCTCTACATAGGTTCTAATGTAAGAATATAAATCAAGGGGGATAGAGGGCAACCTTGCCTCGTTCCATTTGAAATAGAGAAGGCACTCGATAGGTGGCCATTTATCCTTACCGTTGCAGTGGGATTAGAATAAAGCATGTGTATAAAGTTAAGCATTCGCTGCGGGAGATCGATTGCTTGTAAAGCTTGCGTCATATAATCCCAGGCCACTCTATCGAACGCCTTCTCCGCGTCCAATGACAAGAGGAATCCCCTCTCCTTAGAAGTGGATAAATAGTGTTGAATGTTAAGAGCCTTAAGGGTATTATCCCTGGCCTCCCTACCAGGTACAAAACCCACCTGATCTAGGTGTATTAGTTGGGGAATTAATGGGAGAAGTCTATTAGCTAGAATATTTGCATACCATTTGAGGTCTACATTCAATAGAGATATGGGTCTGTAGCTAGAAGTGAGCAGAGTATCTTTCCCAGGTTTCGGGATAACCGTTATATGGGCAGATGTTAAGTCTCTGGGAGGAGTGATGGGTGTGTCATAAGTATTAAAAGTTTTGAGAAAGATAGGTGTGAGAAGGTCACTAAAGGCTCTATAATAACCAACATTCAATCCATCTGGACCTGGGCTTTTTCCAGGTTTCATCATGGATAGTGCATATTTTGCTTCTTCCATATCTAGTGGTCTATCTAATTCTTGGTTTTGGGTAGCTGTGATGGGAGTGCAGGGGCGGGCTGGGCCGGGGGGCAGGGTGGAAATCTCCCCCCAGGCCGTCTAACTTTTAATCAAAACAGGCTGTTTGCTGACATATTTTTTTTTTTTTTTGAGGAAGTCGGCCGCTGATTGGCTGTGTTGCTGCTGCGCTGCATTCTGGGAGTTGTAGTCTGGTGGGTAGAGACTGGAGGGAACTGAGCAGCGAAGCAGGTAACTTCTATTCCTGGCAGGGAGACCCATCACTTCACAGGGGGGTCGGTCAGCCAGCAACTTCAAGCTATCATTCTCCTGCTGCTGTGTTAACTCTCCTACTGGCTGCTCTCCTATAACCTCTCTCTCCTTTCAGGACACATCACGTTTGTTTCTGTTCAGATTCTTTCATTTATTCCAGGCTGATTTCACTCATGCTTCATCCCCCTCCCCCTCCCTCTGTGCACTCATCTCTCCTGGTCGGTACAATCTTGCTGTAGGTAAGTCACACTCTCCTTGCACCAATTCACTTATCTTTTTCCCATTCATTTTATCTTCTCTCCTGTTTTGTAATTCTGCTCTCCTCATATAAATCACTGTAGCCTCTCAGCTCTGGGCATTCCACACATGTACTTGGGCTGACACCCTTTCCATCCCAGCTTACTTTTGCCTAATACAATAGTTCTGTCAGAATCATGCCTCTAACACATGCAGCCCCTCACTCTCCATTAACTTATACTACAGAATTTGGGCTTTTTCACACTAGTGCAGTGACTGGCATTTTTCCACACTGAAAAAAATACCAGTCACTGCTAGAGCACATAGAATACAGCTGTTCTCTATGTGCCCCATTTACACTGCAGTACCGTCCAGAGGTGCGGTGCAGTAAGCTGCAATAATATACAGTAATTCTACATTTTATCGCAGTGCACTGGATGGCACTGACATAGTTATCAATCAGTCCTTCTCAAACTGACAGAAATGCAGCAGCATTTTTTTTTCCTTCCAGTGACCCCACAGCATGTCACAAACATTATGGCACTATTACCCCCATTCCCTCTTCCACCTGGGGGGGGGGGCGCAGTTTGCTATCTTTGCCTGGGCACTGGATGACCTTGTCGCCGCGTTACACAGAGGGATCACCTGCAGAAAAGACTCGGGAATGGTACAGTACATGATGTCCTGCTGAGAGCTGGCCATTCCCTGTGGGTCCTGCTGGAACTAATCATGGCCTGTTGGCAGTGGCCGCTGGTGCTAAAATATTTGGGGGGGGGGGGGGCAAACTGAAAAAAATGTGAAAAAAAAAATTATTCGCAGCCACTGTGCCAATCAAATGCTGCCAGTGTGACAGTGTGCCACCCGCTTGCCTTCTGCCCTGCACTTGCCCTGTCTTGTGGGGCAGCAGGTGACAACGAGTGGGTCCTTCATGCGTCTCCTGCACTTCTTTTCCTCCCGTCCTCTCCTCCCATCAGGCGTCCAATAGCGGCGCCTGTTGTTTCAGCCAATCAGGTGACAGGTAACATGACCTGAGCAACCTGATTGGCTGTGAGCCAGGTCAGTGTTAGGAAAGCAATGTCTTCGGTTCTCTAACACACCAATAAGTAATCGGCGAACGCACAGCAGTGTGCCCGCTGTTTTCCCTTTTGGAAGCCTATTAGAGCCCATGGCTCTAATCAGGAAGCCTATTTGAGCCTATGGCTCTAATCAGGCATTTCCAAAGAAACGCCACCACTGTAATTCATATGCATGGCGCCCAACAAAGGACCAGGCACATGAATAGGGGGCGGCAGCAGCAACCATATATAGATTCATGCAATCTATCTATGTGAGAGAGCGAGTGACAGGGGGGCAGCGCTCATGCGCCTTTATGGACGCACCACTGTTGCCTGTTGGTCCTACTGGGAGCTGGCTATGGCCAGTGCCCAGCAGGACCCACAGGCTGGGAGCTGGCCATGCACCTGTAGGTCCTGCTGGGAGCTTATCATGGCCTGTAGGGCTCTGCTGGCCACTAGCCATGGGTAACCTTGTAATACAAGGTGGGCATAGATAGTGAACTTATTTGGGGTTAAAGTGGGCCACGTGACTGGACTTGCCCCCCAGGCCTAAGGCTGTCAGCCCTCCCCTGTGGGAGTGGGTCCAAATTTTGAAAGAAAATCCGCAATCATTTGTGATCTCGGCATAGCTTTCGAAGGCGAATTCGGGGTAGAAAGATTGTACAGTTGAGAATAGTAATTTTTTAACTGATCAGCTATATCATTAGTATTAAGTAATTTACGACCTTGGGTATCTGAAAGGGCATGAACTGTCGTTTTGGCTTTTTTTGATTGTAAAGCCCTTGCCAGAATTTTGCTAGCTTTATTACCAAATTCGTAGTATGTTTTTTGTGTCAATATAAATTTTCGCTTAGTTTGTTTATCTAGTAAGGTAAGAAGTTGCTTTCTAGTCTCAATTAATGAATTCATTACTGTTACAGCTTGCGAATGTTTATGGGCTTTCTCTAGTTGATGAATCCGGCTAGTTAACTCTTGGAAATGTTTTAATTTTTCTTTTTTCCGTTTAGCCGCTGCTGCAATGAATATACCCCTTATGACACATTTATGTGCCTCCCATATTATAGGGGGTGAGGTATCTTCTACCTCATTTTCCTTGAAGTATTGTTGCAATCTAAGTTTTACATGTTTGATAGTATCGGTGTCAGTCAAAAGCGATTGATCAAGTCTCCAAATGGGAGAGCGCGGATAGATTTCAGGGAAGGATAATTCAATAATTATTGGATGGTGATCTGAAAGATACATGGGACCAATAGATGCTTTTTGAAGGAAAGTTAGATCATTCTGAGATAGGAAAAAGTAATCTATCCTGGAATATTTATCATGTGGTTTAGAATAAAACGTATAATCTTTACAATCAGGGTATAAGGATCTCCAGGTATCATGTAATAATAGGGATTGAATTTCACTTTTAATGCTTTTCAGAGCAGAATATGTGAGGGACGAAGTCCCATTTGAGGTATCCAAAAGGGGGTGTAGGGGAACATTAAAATCACCACCCAGAATTAGATCTTGAATGAGAGTCTTAAAGAAGGGTACTTGCTTATTATTTGGTGCATAAATATTTGCTATCGTTATTTTTCGTCCATTGCATGTTCCTTTCAGAAAAATAAATCTACCATTTTCATCAATCAGTTTATCTATTATTTGTAGAGGACAATTTTTGGCCAATAAGATTGATACACCTTTGGTTTTAGATTCAGGTGTCGTGGAATGATAAACCTCTGGATAATTTAGGTTTTCAAGTTTAGGTACCGATCCTGTACGGAAGTGAGTTTCTTGTAATAGGATGATATTCGCTTTGTCATGTTTCATAGTGTAGAGCAATTGGCTCCTTTTTTCTGGTAAATTTAAACCTTTTGCATTTAAAGAAATTAATTTAAGGCAGGTGGGGGTAGACGAAGAATAGGTAGGTATCATTTCTGCTTCTTTTGTAATAAAGTGTAGCAGAGAAAAAGCAGACACAGTTTAGAAAATTGTAGTATTGAACGAGAGAAATTCTACTGAAGTTGATATGTTAATTATGACAATGAATGAGTATATAGACCTGAGTCGATCTTGAGTTTGAGTGACAGAAATCTATTATTATACAACTATTGTTACAAGTTATATTGAGATTAGATTAGAGTATAGGGGATTGTATGGAAATCCGGCTATAGGTGAGATCCCGCTCACCTATTTACAAGAGGGATATCTATTTGCCGGGGAAAGGTAGTGGATATTCACAGTTGGAATTGAAATAATAAAGTATGTAAAACTAATCCACTTTGTGGGGTACGTGATTACCTTTCGAGATTAATGAATCAGGGGGTACCATCAAACCATGAGCCTCAAACTGGCAAATTATATTGTGTATTGGGGGTATATAATCCGTATTAGGGGATATATATCTAAATTAATCATAAGAAGAGAGAGGTGTAAGAACATAACCATTATATATCTGTCTACCATTATATAATAAAGATGCATATTGGTTAACCATGAAGAAATGACTGTCTATGACAATAGATAAAAATGAATATCTACGTAAGTTGTCAATAAATGAGAGTCTAAGAAGAAAAAAAGAAAAGAAAAAAGAAAAATATTATCAGCTAAAATAAGTCATACAGCTAATGTAAATCATATAGATTAATTAGGTTTAGAGTTTACCTATATATAAGAGAGCAAAAATACCCTAAAATAATATCTACTGTATTCATTTCCGATTGTATTCATCGGAGTATGATCAAAGAAAATCTGTTCAATAACTAATAAAGAGTTAATTAATTAAACAATGGTTAATACAACTATATATGTTATATATCATTAAGAGAAAATCACTTAACCACTTGCCGACCGCCGCACGACGATATACGTCGGCAGAATGGCACGGGCAGGCATAAGGGCGTATATATAAGTCCCTGCCTTCCCGCGGGTGGGGGGCCCGATCGGGCCCCCTCCGGTGCCTGCGGCGGTCGGCATTCGTTCGGGAGCGATCCCGGACGAGGGGACGGCCATTCATTCATGGCCACCCCCTCGCGATCGCTCCCGACGAATGGAAGTCCTTCGTGACATCACTTCCTCTCCTGTAATGTAAACACAGGAGAGGAAGTGATGTATTCTCTCCTCCGTGTCGGTATTTTTCGTTCCGGCACCGAGGAGAGAGCATCGGTGAGTTGCACCAACACACCACACATACAGTAGAACATGCCAGGCACACTCACACCCCCCCTTTACCCCCCGATCACCCCCCCAATTACCCCTGCCCCCCCAGTCACAGTGACACCAATTGCATTTTTTTTATTTTTTTTTTATTTTTTTTTTTTTGCATTGGTGTCATTTGTGACTGTAATAACTGTTAGGGCAGTTAGGGTTAGCCCCCTTTAGTTCTAATGTGCCCCCCTAACCCCCCCAATAAAGGTTTAACCCCGTGATCACCCCCCGTCGCCAGTGTCACTAAGGCTGGGTTCACATTGCAGCGGTTTATGAGAACGGATGTGATTCGCACCGCACTGCAGTGCAAATCACATCCGATCTCTGTGCGATTCGAGTTCAGCCATACAGATAGTATGGCTGAATTCGCGCCGCACCCGCCGCAAATTCGCACGGTCGAACTGATCTGGGGGGGTCATTAACATTTCACTGACACTCCCAGCAGTTCGCATAGGGCAGTGTGAACTGCCGCCGGGAGGCATGCGATGCGGGAACCCGCCGCGGATTCGTGGCATTCCTGCATCGCTCCAGTGTGAACCCAGCCTAATAAGCGATCATTTTTCTGATCGCTGTATTAGTGTCACAGGTGACGCTAGTCAGGCAGGTAGGTATTTAGGTTCGCCGCAACTTTTTATAGCGCCAGGGACCCCCATATACTACTACCCCTGATTGCCCCCTAGTTAACCCTTTCACCAGTGATCACCATATAACTGTTACAGGTGACGCTGGTTGGTTAGTTATTTTTTATAGTTTCAGGGCACCCGCCATTTATTACCTAATAAAGGTTTAACCCCCTGATCATCCGGCGGGTGTCATTTGTGACTGTAATAACTGGCAGTTAGGGTTAGCCCCCTTTAGTTCTAAGGTACCCCCCTAACCCCCCCAATAAAGGTTTAACCCCGTGATCACCCCCCGTCGCCAGTGTCACTAAGGCTGGGTTCACATTGCAGCGGTTTGAGAACGGATGTGATTCGCACCGCACTGCAGTGCAAATCACATCCGATCTCTGTGCGATTCGAGTTCAGCCATACAGATAGTATGGCTGAATTCGTGTCGCACCCGCCGCACCCGCCGCAAACTCGCACGGGACCCTTTTTTTGGTCCGCAGCAGAATCGGATCGCATGGGTGTTCACACCATGCGATCCGAGTTTGCAGATCGCACTGCGATATGCGAACTGATCTGGGGTGTCATTAACATTTCACTGACACTCCCAGCATAGGGCAGTGTGAACTGCCGCCGGGAGGCATGCGATGCGGGAACCCGCCGCGGATTCGTGGCGTTCCCGCATCGCTCCAGTGTGAACCCAGCCTAATAAGCGATCATTTTTCTGATCGCTGTATTAGTGTCACAGGTGACGCTAGTTAGGCAGGTAGGTATTTAGGTTCGCCGCAGCTTTTTATAGTGCCAGGGACCCCCATATACTACTGCATAAAGCCCCCTGATTGCCCCCTAGTTAACCCTTTCACCAGTGATCACCATATAACGGTTACAGGTGACGCTGGTTGGTTAGTTATTTTTTTATAGTTTCAGGGCACCCGCCATTTATTACCTAGTCTCACTAGTGTACCCCTAAATTTAGGGGTGTCTACTTTCCAAAATGGGGTCATTTGGGGGGGGTTTGTGCCATCTTGGCATTTTATGGCCTTCAAAACTGTAACGCCCTTAGAAAGCCTGAAGGCGGTGCTTGGTTTTCGGGGCCCCGTACGCGGCTAGGCTCCCAAAAAGTCCCACATATGTGGTATCCCCGTACTCAGGAGAAGCAGCAGAACTTATTTTGGGGTGTCATTTCACATATGCCCATGGCATGCGTGAGCAATATATAATTTAGTGACAACTTTGTGAAAAAAATAAATAAAAAAAAAGTTTGTAATTTTCCCGCAACTTGTGGCAAAATATAAAATATTCCATGGACTCAACATGCCTCTCAGCAAATAGCTTGGGGTGTCTACTTTCTAAAATGGGGTCATTTGTGGGGGTTTTGTGCCATCTTGGCATTTTATGGCCTTCAAAACTGTAATAGGTAGTGAGGAGTGAAGTCAAATATTTACGCCCTTAGAAAACCTGAAGGCGGTTCTTGGCTTTCGGGGCCCCGTACGCGGCTAGGCTCCCAAAAAGTCCCACATATGTGGTATCCCCGTACTCAGGAGAAGCAGCAGAATTTATTTTGGGGTGTCATTTCACATATGCCCATAGCATGTGTGAGCAATATATCATTTAGTGACAACTTTGTGTAAAAAAATAAAAATAATTTTTTTTTGTCATTATTCAATCGTTTGAGGCAAAAAAATAAAATATTCAATGGGCTCAACATGCCACTTATCAATTTCCTTAGGGTGTCTACTTTCCAAAATGGGGTCATTTGGGGGGGTTTTGTACTGCCCTGCCATTTTAGCACCTCAAGAAATGAGATAGGCAGTCGTAAACTAAAAGCAGCGTAAATTCCAGAAAACGTACCTTAGTTTGTAGATGTGACAACTTTTGCGCAAACCAATAAATATACAGTTATTGACTTTTTTTTTACCAAAGACATGTGGCTGAATACATTTTGGCCTAAATGTATGACTAAAATTGAGTTTATTGGATTTTTCTAATAACAAAAAGTAGAAAATATCATTTTTTTTCAAAATTTGCGGTCTTTTTCCATTTATATCGCAAAAAATAAAAATCGCAGAGGCAATCAAATACCATCAAAAGAAAGCTCTATTTGTGGGAAGAAAAGGACGCAAATTTTGTTTGGGTACAACATTGCATGACCGCGCAATTACCAGTTAAAGCAGCGCAGTGTGAAATTGTAAAAAGACCTCTGGTCATTTACCAGCAAAATGGTCCGGTCTGAAAGTGGTTAAAGGCGACATGCCTAACAATACACCTGAAAAATAAAAAATAAAAAATAAAATAAATAAATAAATATCAGGGCATCATAAACAAGTAAGGTAATATATTCTCAACTACTCAGGTGTGTGGTATAGCATTGGGTGTAAGGTCTTGAGAACAAAAGTATCTTATGGGGGACTTTGTTGCTAGAAACCTTCTACAGTTTGCTGAAGTATCTTGTCACCAGAAGGCCGTGTTTAATACAATTTATATGTAATGTGTATTGTGAAAGTCAAAAATCTTCAATAATAAGTTCCCATATTCTGTTGAAGACCTGTAATCCATAGGATTTTTTTTCATCTGCAAGATCCTGTATTTGCACATTACAGTAAATCGGCTGTTCTAGCAGATACTCATAGTTGATTTTCCTAATGGCAATTTAGATAGTTAGTCATTTTGAGAAGGATGTAAAAGCAAAAAAAAAAAATACTTGGGGAATATGAAGAGTAGTTGAGGTTTGTGAAATATTATTCGGATATATATACTGGGATAGCTAGATATAAGAGAAGATAACTTATATGTTTTTTCCTTTAAATCAAACAATACTACGGGTCATTAAATATATCAATTGAGTTCCGGGTAAACCTCTATTTGTCATTTCAGAATATTAGGTAAAAATATAACAACGAAATCTGATGATCTATAGTAGTTATCCATTATAGTTCACTGGCGATCTCTGCGTGCTCTCCGTGGCAGAGGGGCAGATGTTGGACTATAGGAATTATGTTGTTGAGTCGGATTTGTTCCCATTCGGACTATGGATGGTGATCTTTGGCGTCTAAAGTGCGTCGGTTGGGTCTCCATATGATCTTCCATATATAGTTGTCCCTGTATGTATTGTCTATTAAATTCAGCATACCAGTTAGGAACTTCAGTATATGGGATATCAAGGATTCTACAAAATGAATCTAAATCTTCTGGTACCCGTAGCAACGCAGTGTGGCCATGGTTAGTTGCTGAAAGTGCAAATGGAAACTTCCAGCGATAAGGTATATTTCTGGCTTGTAATATCCCTAATAAAGGGCGCAGGTCTCTTCTGTTCTTAAGTGTAATTGCCGATAAATCTTGATATATTGAAATTGGCTTTCCTTCAAAATCTACTTTACCTTTAAGTCTGGCTTGTTTAAGAATGGACTCCTTTATTTGGTAATCATTGACATAGCAAATGATATCTCTGGGTAGTTCAGAATCCCTTCCTTTAGGTTTAAGTGCCCTATGAATTCTGTCCATTGTGATAAGTTCAGTTTCAGGCCTGTCTAGTAATTTGTTAAATAAAGAGGACACTGTAACAGTAAGCTGTGCATTTTCTACACTCTCTGGAATTCCTCTCACCCGAAGATTATGTCTTCTGCCACGGTTATCTAAATCTTCAACGTGTCTTTGAGTCTCCCTCAGCTGAGCAGTATGAGTATCAACCGTGCGGGATATCCGAACGATCGAGTCGTGCTGTCTGTGGGATTGCTGTTCTATCTTCAGCACTCTGTTCGTAATTGCCTGTAATTCTTGTTTGAGATCCGTTATGGCCGCGGTAAATGTATCCTTAATGTCCGTTGCAACCGCTCGGAGATCCTGTATAGTTGGTTGTTGTGTCGCTGACTGACTGGTTGCCATATTGACTTCAGTGGGCGCGAGAACGATGTCGTGAGGAGAATGTGAGGAGGCCGCGGTGGAAGCGGTCGTATTAGGCCTGAGAGACCTCGATAATTCCGGTAATTGACGAATATTTTGACCTCTGCTACCCCTCGGTGATCTGGAACGTGATGCCGAAGTATTCCGGGAGGCAGTCCCCATAATCGAAGATACTTTGCGTTCGGTTAAAACCCCCTATAAGGTAAAATGAGGCGACGGTCTGACGGAGTGAAAGATTTAGGCGGCCATCTCCTCTCAAGGCAAGCCACGCCCCTCCACCTCTGTGGTTTTTATTTTTTGCGCTATGAACAAAAAAAGAGTGATCATTTTGAAAAAAGGCAATATTTTTAACATTTTGCTATAATAAATATCCCACAAATATATATAAAAAACTATTTTTTTCCTCAGTTTGGGCTGATATGTATTCTTCCACATATTTTTGGTAAAAAAATTGCAATAAGCATATATTGATTGGTTTGCTAAAAGTTATAGCGTCTACAAAATAGGGGATAGTTTTATGGCATTTTTATTATTATTATTTTTTTATTAGTAATGGCGGCGATCTGTGATTTTTATCATGACTGTGACATTATGGCGGACACATCGGACAATTTTGAAACTATTTTAGGACCATTGTAATTTTTACAGCAATCAGTGCTATAAAAATGCACTGATTACTGTGTAAATGACACTGGTAGGGAAGAGGTTAAACATTAGGGGGCGATCAAGGGGTTAAGTATGTCCTAGGAAATGATTCTAACTGTGGGGGGATGGGCTACAGCTCACATGACAGCGATCACTGCTCCCGATGACAGGAAGCAGTAGATCTCTCAAGGCAGAACGGGGAAATGCCTGGTTTACATAAGCACTTCCCTGTTCTGTGACACGATTGCCATGAGACCGGTGAACATCGAGTCCGCGGGTCCCGTGGGCAGGGTCACGTTGTGCGTGGCTGCTAACCCCACCAATTAAAGGGGACGTACAGGTACGCCCATTTGCTCACCGCTGCCATTGTGCTGACATATATCGGCGTGCAACGGTCAGCAAGTGGTTAAAGTAGCCAAGTTAAAATGAGGTCCGTCATGAGCTAGGAATGATCAAACCATATTTATGTGTTAGAATGGTCCAGTCAAATTCCAGACCTAAATCCAATTGAGAATCTGTGGCAAGACTTGAAAATTGCTGTTCACATCCAATCTGACAGAACTTGAGCTATTTTGCAAAGAGCATTCCTCAAAAATGTCTCTCTCTAGATGTGCAAAGCTGGTAGAGACATCCCAAAAAGACTTGCAGCTGTTATTGCAGCGAAAGGCGGTTGTACAAAGTATTGACTCAGGGGGGCTGAATATAAATACACACCACACTTTTCACATATTTATTTGTAAAATAAAAAAATAATAAATTGAAAACCATTTATCATTTTCCTTTCACTTTACAATTATGTGTCACTTTGTGTTGGTCTATCACTTAAAATCCCAATAAAATACATTTACGTTTTTGGTTGTAACATGACAAAATGTGGAAAATGTCAGGGTTATGAATACTTTTTAAAGGCACTGTATCTAATTTTACAGTGGGGAGTTGTCTTGTAGTTCACAGTTGGAATGGTGGGTTATAATTTTTTACATCTTCTACTGTGCAGGAAGGTATAAGATTTTTATTAGAATTAACAGGAATTTTTATTGCAGGAAATGTACTTGGATTAAAAAAAAACAAAAAACAAATGCTGCAGCTACATCTAATGCCACGTAAATACGATCGGAATTTCGGCCAGCAAAAGACCGATGAGAGATTTTCATCGGAAAATGCGACCGTGTGTATGCTCCATCAGAATTTAGCTGGCTGAATTCCCACCAGCAAAAATTTGATAGCATGTTCTCAATTTTCTCGTTGTAAAATTCCGATCGTGTGTATGCAATTCCGACGTGCAAAAACTCACGCATGCTCAGATTCAACTACGAGATGGCAGCTATTGGCTACTAGGTATTGAACTTTTTCTAGTCCCGTCATACGTGTTGTACGTCACCGCGTTCTTGGTGGTCGGAATTTGGTGTGACCGTGTGTAGGCAAGACAGTTTGACAGTTTGAGTGGAATTCCGTTGGAATTCCGACAGGAAAACCTTTAGAGCTTTTTCCAACGATCGCGTGTACGATCGCGTGTACGCAGCATAAGGCGTCGTAATATGCAATATATTTGTTTTTGGGATATACTTTTAAGATTTATTTCTTACCGTGGCAGGTTTACTTTAAAATGGCAGCATGAACAGCTAGACATTTCATGCAAAGGCCAGAATTGCCAATCTGAGCTGGACTGCCAGTTTATAACATTATGCAGCCCTTGTATGCTAGAACTTAAATCATATCACTATTTCACTGATCCTGCTTCCACAGGATATTTTACATATATCTTTCTTACCTGCGTCATATATCCTGCATAAATTTAAACTGGTTGCTCTTCTGTAATGAAATGCACACATATATCCATAATTCTAATATGATGTCATAGTATGAAAAATATTGGAAAACACTGTAGCAGGAAGATATAAGCGGTACTTTAAATAAGATTACTAGTTGTAAAGTCATCATAATGAAGATGTATGGTACAAATCGAAAGGCAGGCAATATTTTGCTTAGCAAATAGAAAGCTGTAAACCTTTTATCTTTATCAGGCATTGACAGCACGCTCCAGACCACAGGAGCTTATGTTATGAAGAATATTCAGGCTACACCATCCTGTTTTAAAGTGAACCTTTCCATTCCCAAAGCATAAACATAATGGTGTAGTCGTATTCTTTTTCAACGAGTGTTTCAAATGCTCTTCTTTGTGCAAAAGTGCAGTTTTGGTTGACTAAACAGCAATGCTGATATGTAACTTTGACTTTTTTTGTGAAAAGTTGACAGCCTCTCCGTCTCTTACCATTCCCTCTACAATCGAGTTAAGTTTCCTGCCAGCAGTCAAAAAAAGGTGGCCGTTATTTGATGTACAAGCCGTGAATAATAAGCAGACATTTTCCTTCTCTGTCTGTGTGTGTAGAAGTATGGTACTGCCCAATGGGTGAAAATGGTGGCTTTGGGGGACTGATAACCGAGTTCTTGTTTATGGAATATACACCAGTGTCTAAATAGCTCAAGTTTGTCAACAGTTATTAATGAGAATAAGTTCTGTACAAACCACAATACACACTCGCTGGCCACTTTATTAGGTACACCTGTACAATTGCTTGGTAACACAAATTACTAATCAGCCAATCACATGGCAACAACTCAGTGTATTTAGGCATATAAACGTTGTGAAGATGACTTGCTGCAGTTCAAAGATCAGAATGGTACCCTCCTTGGGCTCCTCCTATTCTCGCTCTATACCTCTTCCCTGGGCCAGTTGAAAACCTCACATGACTTTCAATACCACCTCTACGCCGATGACACACAGATCTATCTCTCTACTCCTCAACTCACCCCCTCAATCTCCTCATAGATCTCAAACTTACTGAATCTCAGTATGAATATCACACCACTTCTCAAACTCAGTCTTTCTAAAACTGAACTTGTAATATTTCCTCCTTCCCGATCCACTCCCCATGACTTTACCATTAAGATCAACAGCACAACCATTGGTCCCTCCACACATGCCAGGGTGCTGGGTGTAATCCTTGACTCTGACCTCTCCTTCAGCCCCCACATCCAATCGCTGGATAAATCCTGCTGCCTTAACCTCCTTGTCACGGTCGGGGGTGAGGCCGAAATGCTGAGAGGGCTCCCCTTGCGGCAGAGCGCAGCACAACCCTGAAGCTGACACAGGGATGCAGTGCCCACAGTAGCACAGGTTGCCAGGTAGCAGCAGCAGAGGTCAAGAACCGGGTAAGCAAGCCTAGATGGGCAACTGTGCTAGGAAGTCCGAGAGTAGGCAGCGGAAGTCCAGAGAATGGTCAAGACAGGCCGGGATCAGGTGCAGGAAGCAGATCAGGAACGTCGGGTACAAGCCAGGAGTCAGAGCCAGGAGAATAACAGGAGCAGGTCAAGCAAGCCGGGTCGGTACACTGGAGGTCGGATAACAGGAAACACGGGTACAGGTTCACAGGAGAGCTGATGATAATCCAGCAATGCGGGGCTGTCAGCCGCACGTTTAAATAGGCGAGATGACCGGGTCACGTCGTGAGCGCGTCGGAGCGATCGTACGGCTACGTCGAGTACGTTGTGTATTCGTAGCATCACCGCGTATGCCCGCCCGGTTAGACGTAGCGTCGGTCGTTCATCTAGAAACTACTTTGCGCTTACGTAAGCGCCGACGCGCGCTAACACGAACGTACCTCGTGAGATTGCGGCTATTTCCCTGACAGTGCCTCCCCCCAAGGGGCAGCCTCCGGATGCCCAACCGAGCCCATTTTTCAGGATACCGGCTGCGGAACCTGTGTAAAAGTTTAGGAGCATGTACGTGATTGGCAGGCTCCCACGAGTTCTTCTCAGCAGAATACCCCTTCCATTTAATTAAAAACTGGATGGTCCTACCTCTCCGACGACAGTCGAGGATGGACTCAGCTTCGTATTCGGTTTCTTCACCAACCTGAACTGGAGGCGGGGGCACTTCTTCTCTTCCTGAAAATGGACTAAAGGTAACAGGTTTAAGGAGGGAGACATGAAATATAGGATGGATTTTAAACGATTCAGGCAAGACAAGTTCAAAGGCTACAGGATTAATCTCCCGTTTGATCTCAAAAGGACCCAGAAATTTAGGTCACAGTTTCCGGGAAGGACAAGGCAGTTTAAGATTTGCTGCTGAAAGCCACACCTTATCCCCTGTCTTGAAGGTAGGGTTGGCTCTCTTCCTCTTATCGTACTGCTTTTTGTATTCCTCCTGGGCCCTTCTCATGGTATCTTGAAGTACTTGATAGTTTGAGTGAATGAGATTTACTCTGTCTTGGACTGCCGGGACAGATGATTCAGGAATGGTGTTAGGCAGGAATGAAGGGTGGAATCCGTAGTTTGCCCAGAAGGGTGACTGGTTGGTGGAGGCGTGCACTGAGTTATTATAAGCGAATTCCGCACAAGGTAACAAGGAAACCCAATCATCCTGGGAGAAGGAGCAGAAGCATCGCAGGTATTGCTCCAATGTTTGGTTAGTCCTTTCGGTTTGTCCGTTGCTCTGTGGGTGATAGGCAGAAGACAAACATATTTTAATTGAGAGCAATTTACACAGTTCTTTCCAAAATTTGGAGGTGAATTGTACCCCTCTGTCCGATACAATGCTATCAGGTACCCCGTGTAACCGGACAATTTCTTTTATAAAAGTTTTTGCCGTATCTAGGGCAGAGGGGGTCCCTTTTAGCGGCAAGAAATGCGCCATCTTGGACAGGCGGTCTACGACCACCAAGATGGCCGTAAACCCCTCAGAGGTAGGTAGTTCCACAATAAAATCCATGGAAATTTCTTTCCATGGTTTCTCCGGGACTGGCAGTGGCCTTAACAGACCCCAGGGTCTGGTGTTAGATCCCTTGTTGCGCTGGCAGATGGTGCAGGAATCCACGTATACTTTACAGTCCGCCCTTAAAGTAGGCCACCATAGGGACCGCCGTACAAAGTCCGTCTTCTTCCGCACTCCAAAGTGGCCTGCAAGTTGGTGGTCATGGAAGGTCTTCAATACCAGTAACCTGGCTTGCTGGGGAACAAAAATCTTGTCCTGGCGCCATAGAAGCCCTCCTTGGCTTCTCAGGGAAGAAACTTCGGTCTCCGTACACTGCCTAGTAGCCAGTTCGATAGAAGACCTTAGGTCTGGTTGTATCAACAGGAAATTTTGGGGAGACAAAATTGTACTGGGTGGGACTCCTTCTGGGGTATCAGGAAACATCCTAGATAAAGCATCCGCTTTGCTGTTCTTAGATCCTGGGCGGTAGGTAATGTGGAAATTGAATCTTGAAAAGAACAAAGCCCATCGGGCCTGTCGAGGTCTCAGACGTTTGGCCGTACGGAGATACTCTAAGTTCTTATGGTCCGTAAAAATTAGAATGGGGTGAGCGGCACCTTCCAGGAGGTACCTCCATTCTTCAAGAGCGGTTTTGATCGCTAGAAGTTCCCGGTCCCCTACATCATAGTTCTTCTCTGGGGAACTCATCTTCCGAGAGAAAAAGGCTACGGGATGTAGTAAAGCTTTGGGACCTTGACGTTGGGATAAGATCGCCCCGGTGGCCACCTCCGAGGCATCAACTTCTAGCACGAAGGGCAAGGCGGGATCTGGATGCTGCAGGATGGGCGCAGAGGTAAAAAGGATCTTGAGCTGGTCAAAGGCGGACTGAGCTGCTAGGGACCAGTGGAACTTGGTGTGCTGGCGAGTGGTCAGAGTGATGGGGGCTACAATGGTGGAGAAACCCCGTATGAACCTTCGGTAGAAGTTTGCGAACTCGATAAACCTCTGTACACCCCTTTTGTCAGAAGGAGCGGGCCAATCCAGGATAGATTTCACTTTCTGCGGGTCCATGGCAATTCCACCTGTGGTAATAATGAGTCCCAAGAAATGGATAGATTCCTTCTCAAAATCACACTTCTCGGCTTTGGCATATAACCCGTGAGTTCTAAGGATACATAGTACTTTCTTAACATGTACCCTGTGAAGCTCTAGTGAGGTTGAAAAAATCAGAATGTCGTCAAGGTAGGCGACAACAAAGTGGTCAAGATGCTCCCGAAAGATATCATTAATGAAATGCTGAAAGGTTGCCGGGGCATTACATAGTCCAAAGGGCATGACTAGATACTCAAAGTGACCAAATCTTGTTCTGAAGGCGGTCTTCCACTCGTCCCCTTCCCAGATACGGACAAGATTATAAGCCCCACGTAAATCGAGTTTCGTAAAGATACGTGAGGTATGGAACCTCTGGAGGAGTTCAGGGATAAGCGGAAGAGGGTAACGGTTTTTGAGGGTAATATTATTTAATTCCCGATAGTCCACACATGGTCTTAGGGTCTTATCTTTTTTCTCCACAAAGAAGATGCCAGCTCCGGCAGGGGATGAAGAGGGACGAATGAATCCTTTGGCCAGGTTTTCATCAATGTATTGTCTCAGAGCCTCCAGTTCAGTCTCCGAAAGGGGAAATATCCAACCAAAAGGAATGGAGGCCCCGGGTAACAATTCAATGGGGCAGTCATAGGGGCGGTGTGGAGGTAGGATATCGGCTTTCCTCTTGTCAAACACGTCTCTGAATTCCTGGTAGACTGTTGGTATGTGAGAAGCCGGACTGGGTACAGGTTGTACAGTCAGACAACTGGGCAGGTTGCGGGGGACGGAATCTAGGCAGTGCTGCTGGCAGTAGGCAGATGTGAAGGAAACCACCCTTGTGGGCCAATCGATCTGGGGATTGTGAGCCTGTAGCCAAGGGATCCCTAGGATAACAGGGAACATCGGGGAGCTCAGAACATCAAATTTAAGGAATTCCCGGTGACCCGAATCGGTGATCGTCAGGATGGGACTAGTTTCCTTGGTGACATGACCTGAACTAGGTAAAGAGCCATCGGCCAAATGGACGGTCAGTCTCTGTTCCTTGAGGTTCAGTGGGAGAGCCGGACTCCTAGCCAAGGTTAAGTCCAGAAGCAACTACAGGCTCCAGAGTCAATAATTGCTTGTAGAGGGATTCTGCTGCCTGCCACCATCAATGTGACTGGAAGAGTGATGTGGGCAGAAGCTGACTTTGCTACCTGAAGATGAGATGGGGTGCTTGGGCCTGGTTTACTCGGCCTTGTGGGGCAGTTGTTAATGAAATGTCCCGATTTCCCACAGTAAAAACAAAGGTGTGCCTGACGGCGAAGAAGTCTCTCTTCGGAGGTTAAAGCGGGACGGGGAATGCCCCTCAGAACGGGGGCTACTGCTGGGCGAGCTGAAGGTGGGGCCTGGATGGAGCAAGTAGTCCGAGTGCGTTCAGACTGACGTTCCCGTAGACGCCTGTCGAGCTGGATGGCGAGTAAGATGAGGTCCTCAAGAGTAGTGGGAATCTCCAATCTGGCCAACTCGTCTTTAAGGGCTTGGGACAACCCCATACGATACTGATATTTTAGTGCTGCTTCGTTCCAGCCGGAGTCAGAGCTCCAGGTACGGAATTCTACTGAATAGTCCTCTGCAGGTCGCCCACCCTGGCGAAGGGCGTACAAGGTTGCTTCGGCTGTAGCTGTCCGGAAAGGATCATCATACAAGCGAGCCATGGCTTCAAAGAACAGGTCCAAAGTATCCACGTAAGGGCTGCATTGCTCCAGCAGGCCATGGGCCCACGTCTGGGGATCGTCCCTCAGTAATGAAATTGTGAACCCCACCTTGGTTGCTTCTGAAGAAAAGGTCTGAGGTTGCAGGGAGAAATAGAGAAAACATGAGTTTTTAAAGGATCTGAATTTTCTTCGGTCCCCAAAGAAGCGTTCCGGGGCTGGGACTCGTGGTTCTGGGGCAGCTAAGATTGTAGAAGCAGGAACTTGACCAGAGAAGGTGGGTGGTTCAAGCGGATGTTGCAGGCGTTCCTTCAGCCAGTGATATCTCTCTCGGAGCTCCTGAATAGCTGGAGTAAGGGCCGTAAGTTCTTATAAAACGGCCTCCAATGGGGAGTCACCTCTGTCGACCTCTGACATGGCTGGATTATACTGTCACAGTCGGGGGTGAGGCCGAAATGCTGAGAGGGCTCCCCTTGCGGCCGAGCGCAGCACAACCCTGAAGCTGACACAGGGATGCAGTGCCCACAGTAGCACAGGTTGCCAGGTAGCAGCAGCAGAGGTCAAGAACCGGGTAAGCAAGCCTAGATGGGCAACTGTGCTAGGAAGTCCGAGAGTAGGCAGCGGAAGTCCAGAGAATGGTCAAGACAGGCCGGGATCAGGTGCAGGAAGCAGATCAGGAACGTCGGGTACAAGCCAGGAGTCAGAGCCAGGAGAATAACAGGAGCAGGTCAAGCAAGCCGGGTCGGTACACTGGAGGTTGGATAACAGGAAACACGGGTACAGGTTCACAGGAGAGCTGACGATAATCCAGCAATGCGGGGCTGTCAGCCGCACGTTTAAATAGGCGAGATGACCGGGTCACGTCGTGAGCGCGTCGGAGCGATCGTACGGCTACGTCGAGTACGTTGTGTATTCGTAGCATCACCGCGTATGCCCGCCCGGTTAGACGTAGCGTCGGTCGTTCGTCTAGAAACTACTTTGCGCTTACGTAGGCGCCGACGCGCGCTAACACGAACGTACCTCGTGAGATTGCGGCTATTTCCCTGACACTCCTCATCATCGCCAGAATTCGACCCTTCCTGACTAATGACACCACAAAGCAACTTATTCACTCCTTGATTATTTCCTACCTTAACTACGGCAACTATCTCCTTAATGGCCTACCCTTACACAGGCTATCCCCCTTCAGTCTATTATGAATGCTGTTGCTAGACTAATACACCTCACTAATCGATCTGTGACTGCTGCCCCTTCCTGCCAATCCCTTCACCGCCTTCCCCTACCCCACCGTATAAAAATCAAAATGATAACCACAACATACAAGGCCATCCACAACATCGCCCTCATCTACATCACCAACCTCATCTGCAGATATCGCCCAAATTGTCCCCTCCTTGCTCATCTTCAGGACTTCTCCAGAGCCTCTCCCATGCTCTGGCATTCCCTGCCCCAGTATATCCGATCAGCTCCTAACCTGTGCACCTTTAGGAGATCCCTGAAAACTCACTTATTCAGTGAAGCATATCCCATACCCACCTAACAACCCCAAACAAATCTTTCCCCGCACCTATTACCTTTTGTACCACCACCCCCTCCCTTTAGAATGTAAGCTCTACAAGCCGGACCCTCCTGTCCCTTCTGTATTGAACTGTACTGTAATTGTACTTTCCCCCCTCTACATTGTAAAGCGCTGTGTAAACTGATGATGCTATATAAATCATTAATAATAATAATAATAATGTCAATGAGTGTCATAAAGAATTAAGGCAGTTCTGAAGGTAAAAGGGGGTCCAACCTGGGACTAGCAAGGTGTACCTATTAAAATGGGCAGTTAGTGTATTTCTCAGACAATAAAACAAACAGAATCCCTAAAATACCCTATATGATCATCAGTTATATACAGGCATGTTGGATATTCCATTACACAACATGGGTATTAATATGTATCTATAACAGCCACCACTTTTCCAAGGTTTTCCAAGTGTATCTGTGGGGATTTGTGCCCATACAGCAAGAAAAATAATTTGTGGGGGTCATGTACTAAGAGTGGAAGATAAGACCTGACTTACAATCCACATTCCAGTTTATCCCCAAGGTGTTTTGGAGGGTTAATGTCAGGATTCTGCAAGGACCACTTGATTTCCCCAACACTAAACTCACTAAACCATGTCTTTATGGACCTAGCTTGGGACACAGTAATGGTGGAATAGGAAAAGTTCCTTCCCTAAAAAGTTGGAAGTGCACAATTATCAAAATCTCTTGATATATTGCAGGGGCGAACTGGGCTGGGGGGGCAAGTGCCCCTTGGGGCACTCTGATGCCCCATAAAAAGCCAGCACTCATTCCAGACATGCGCAGGCAAGCCCAAATGCTTCCTGGTGAAGAGGTATCAAAAGTCCCTGCTGGTGTCCTACCGAGTGTAGGATGAGGAAGTGGACAGAGCACAGCCTGCCCCCCTAACCCTGAGATGGATGGTGTATGCCATGTCTAAGCAGAGGCTGGCTCCATGCCCCACCAGAGGCTCTCCTCCCCGGACCAGCCCCGACTGAGCCACCCCAGCTCCCCCCTGCAGCCCCCAGTTGCCCCCTACCAGCCAATTCGGAAACCCAGAGTTGGTGCTGTTTAGTCTGACCCACCCGGTGAGTGGGTACTTGGAGCGGAGCTTCAGCCTAGGATGGAGTAAGGTCGGGATGAGGCAGGGAAGAGGGCGAGTGGGAGGGCAGCCGAGTCGTGCACCATGTGCCCCTGGGTTGTATTTGCCTCTTGGGCCAAAAGTTAAGTGATTATTACAGTAAAAGAGATCCACCCCAGGAGGGGCTGAGGGACTAGGATACCCTAGTGTTTGCCGAGCCAAGGTGGAGGTGCCTGTGCTGGATACAGCTAGCACACTCATTACATGCGTCTTACCCCTGCAGGGGTGCAAGAATCTGGTGAGTGGGGAACTGAAGGGGAGCACGGAAGTCACTTGATTTTCTGCCCACCGGTGGATAAATCCAGGCACTAGTCTCTTTGGACAAGCACAAGTCATTTTATAATTTGCAATTTTTTGCACTATCTAGGATTGAGCTTTAATGTTGATTTTTATGCATTTTTTATATTTCCTTTTTGACACTTTTTTCTGCAAGACTTTTATTTTATTCATTTTTTATTCAAATCATAATCAATTTCTCATAATTTTTTTTTCTTTTGCTGATCTGCAAATTAAAGGCATAATCTGCTATAATGCATTGCATACTTGCACATTATTTGAATCTTACCTGCAAAGGAAGCTCGCGTTGTCACCGCTGGAGGCCACACCCATCTTCGCCCATCATCCTTTCCGGGTCCGCAGACTCTGGCTGTGTGACTGGCCGGAGCAGCGTTACATCACTCCCACAGGAGCCGCCAGTCACAGCACAGGGCTCTGAAGAAACTACACTGGTTGCCGTTCCTTCAGAGTGCATGAGCCGATGACATCATTGGCAGCGTATACAGTAAATATCTCCTAAACTGTGCAAGTTTAGGAGATATTTGCAGTACCTACAGTATAGGTAAGCCTTATTATAGGCACAAACAATGCAGGAAAGTTTAATTTATTTTATTTAAATTTAAAGTTTTTGAAAGTATTTAAAGCGGAGATCCGCTGACATATTTGGGACCCTTTGTGGGGGAGGAGTGGGTATCTGGAATTGACAGGTACCTGCTTTCACTTCTGTCTCATTTTGCGGGGGGGGGGGGGGAGTGAGCCGGATGTTTGCCCCCCCTCCTTCCTGCAGCTGGCCCATTCACAAAGTGCAGTGCGATTCACTGTGTCACTGCCGGTTTCCCTTAGCCGAGATGGCAGCGCCAGCACCCGAGAGCCGATTCAGGAATCAGCTTGGTGAGGACACCGCTGGACAGGTAAGTGCCCTAATAGTAAAAGTCAGCAGCTACAGTATTTGTAGCTGCTGACTTTTCATTTTTGGAGGGGGGTGGGGGTGGGGGGATGGACTGGACTGGTTTTATTTTTTCATAGTTTCATAGTTGCTAAGGTTGAATAAAGACACCAGTCCATCCAGTTCAACATGAGTAAGTGTCTACAATTGTCCCTACCCTCAAGGAGCCCACAATCCAAGGTCCCCATTCATATACCAGGGCCAATTTTGGACTGAAGCCAATTAACCTACCTGCATGTCTTTGGATTGTGGGAGGAAACCGGAGTACCCGGGGGAAACCCATGCAGGCACAGGGAGAACATGCAAACTCCAGGCAGGTAGTGTTGTGGTTGGGATTCAAACCAGCGACCCTTCTTACTGCTAGGTGAGAGTGCTAACCACCAGGGCCGGGACAAGGGGTGGGCAGGAGGGGAGGCTGCCCCTGGCGCAATGGTTTATTGCAGGGGTAGGGGGCACCCTGACCCTAACCCTAAGGGAAAGGGGGGCGCAGTTTGGCATCTTTGCTCTGGGCGCTGGATGACCTTGTCCCGGCACTGCTAACCACTACACCACTGTGCTGCCACACATGTTTCAATGTTCTTTAAATAATATCCTTATTTTTCAAATACGTTTTTTAATTAGGGTACACCCTAAAGCCTCATACACACGGACGGACTTTGTACAAACTTTTGCGTGGATTTTTATACAAAGGGTGTCGGCCGTGAACTTTTTGCATACACACGACAGGACTTTTTCAGCCAACTTTCACAAAATTATGTGCTCCATCTGACTTTTGTTGCCGGAAAGTTTGTCCATTCGCACAGCCAACAAACTTTAGAGGAAAACCAAAAAAGTTTGTCTAATGGAGCATACACGCGGTCAGATGTTGCCTTAAAACAGCTAATTTTCATGTTTGTTGTCAAAAAGTCCTATCGTGTGTATGGGCCTTTAGAGGGAGAGAGCACAGCAGAATATGTTTGACTTCAGGAAACCTTTCTCTAATTTGATGTCTGTAGGGTTTGATGTCTTTAGGGAGCTACAAAGCAGTGAGAAAATTAGGGGAATGAATCACTTTCCGAGTGTAATCTTAGCATTAGATATTGAGCTTTGTATGTAAGGCTTTTTTTCAGTAAAATCGTCCAGATTAGCCCATTTAACATGTGAAAAAGAGTGTAACGCACCAACTGTTGGCTGGAAATTGTTAATATAAAAATAATCATATTGAGAATTTCATTTTGATTTGAGTAAAAATGTATTTGTAGTCATGAATATAGTATATTATAATATAATTGTATTTATTATTTGTAATGTATAGGAAATAGATCAGAATTAATAAACCAAAAATGTTATTATAGACCGCATTTGAATTCAAATGGCAAATAAGAAAAATACTCAAGATGCAGGGATTGCAAACACAGGCATGAAACAGACTAAAATCCATATATTTATATGATTATGAGTATTCTATGCAATGTGATCATGAGTATTCTAATGTAAATGACATAGTTACTGCATAGACGTGCATGCTATATAGTATGATTATCATAAGAATGCTCCAATTTTCATTTTATATTGAAGATAGCAATAGATTGGGTTGTGCTGTAGCTGTAGTAAATGAGAAACAGGCTTTGGAAAGTTTCAATCTAACAAACTTACTGAAGAAATATTTTCTGTTGTGTATTGACATGGTCAGGTCAATTGTGTCTTTTTTTAGCTCTTGCAGAATGAGCAAACACAGTGAAATGTCACTGAGCCTCTACCCTGAGAGTTAGTATGATAGCAGAATCCTGTGGATTAAACAATCGAAGTACAAACTTAAAGAATATTCAACATTTGCACACAGTGGAAGCTGCTGTTTTAGGAACTTAATTCATATGTACCCTTTAAATTCTCTGTGAACTGTCAGTAACATTTAGATCTTGTTGTGGTTGATTGCTAAAGGGTACTAATTAAACCCACACTTGGTATAATCACTTGGGTTTATTAAGTTTACTTTTTGTCAATGTGCATAATGATGAAGTAAGAGGTGATCCTCAGGGGTGGAGCTGTATTTAACTTTTGGCAACAGAAAAAGAAGGAACTTAATTAATATGTACCCTTTAAATTCTCTGTGAACTGTCAGTAACATTCAGATCCTGTTGTGGTTAATTGCGAAAGGGTACTAATCAAACCCACACTTGGTATAATCACTTGGGTTTATTAAGTTTACTTTTTGTCAATGTGCATAATGATGAAGTAAGAGGTGATCCTCAGGGGTGGAGCTGTATTTAACTTTTGGCAACAGAAAAAGAAGGAACAGTGCCAAAACGTGTTTCTTTGTTGACTCGTCTGATCACTGTAAAAACGTGTGAATAAATCCAGTCATATGGGTGAAGGAGTGAGAAGTACAAGGGTAGTCAAAATGGTTCTTAAATCCCAATAAACATGGAGCCATTATTGGGGTAAGCTTTCAAAAAGGTTAATGAAAAGCTCAACAAAAATGGAGCTATTATTAGTATAAGCTATTAATTAGGTTAAGAAACAAGGAGCCGTTGTCAGTGTAAGTTTTCAATTAGGGTAACATAAAGTTCAACAAACACAGCCATTATCACAGTAAGCTATTAATTAGGTTAGTCTAAAGCTGGCCATAGACAGTCCCAATCTCCTTCCTTCCCTTCTTGCTGAGCCAGCCGAGATTTCAACCATGTATGGGCAGGCTGAGGGTACCAAAGTTGATTGATCGATCAACTTGGGTACAATCAGCCTGTATGATTGTACATGTGTTTATTGATAGCAGCTGTTATAGCCTCCCACGTCCCCTCACCAGGAGAACACAATGGCATTGGAGGTGGGTTTCTCCCATCAACACTGACTTTGTTAATGGGGCAAATCAAATGATTTTCTTTCCTGCAACTGGTTGTTTCAATAAAGAAAACCACTCCATTTTAGGCCAGCTTAACACAGACATATACTTTGGAAGTTGCGCCCAAAAAAATTCAAAGGACTAGTCTCCAGTGGTACCTGCAGGCTCCCTGTAGTGGATCTTTTCCTTAGGACCAAATTATAGGGCCTTATTCTGCACTGTAGTTCTGTGTGGCAATGACCATCTTGACAATGGAGCAGAGCTTTGCTTCCTCGTGACAGTAGAATGGTGAACTGAAGATTGGGGAGAATGACCATTAGGCAGCAAGGGAGGTGGATGAGCAAGAGATCCACAGACAACAGCTGTAAAGATGGATGAGGCATCAGTACAAAGCAGGAGAGGTGCAGAGCACGCAGACAGCACGCACAATCTCCTAACACTGACTGAAAGCTCTATTTAAAACGAGCAAGATATTTAGCTATATAGGTGGATATAGCGGTGTTCATCCAGATATCTTCAATCTGACATATCAAAAATGGAGGACTCCAGATGCAGACATCCTAGCTTTCCGATTCAGCAACTCTTCCCGAGTATGGCGATACGACATGTGCGGGACTTTTACACAGGCTGGCCACACAGAGAGATCCAAAATGCAGGAAGCACCATCAGGGGTTCTAGGAGCATAAATTACACCTCTAATTTCCTAACGACCTATTACATTTGTGAAGGACCTGGAGCACCAGGACAGTAGAATTACCCACAAAATGACCCCATTTTGGAAAGCAGACACCCCAACGTATATTCTATGAGGCATAATGAGTCTTTTGAACAGTTAATTTTTTTCCACAAGTCTTCGGAATACGTGGAAAGAAAATCAAAATATATTATTTTTTACACAAAGTGGTCAATTTATAAGATATTTCTAACTCAAAGCATGTACATAGCAAAAATGACACCCCAAAATACATTCTGCTACTCATCCTGAGTATGGCGATACCACACGTGTGTGACTTTTACACAGTGTGTCCACATACAGAAGCCCAACATGCAGGGAGCGCCGTCAGGTGTTTTAGGAGCATAAATGACACCTCTAATTTCCTAACGACCTATTACATTTGTGAAGGCCCTGGAGCAAAAGGACAATGGAATTACCCACGAAATTACCCCATTCTGGAAAACAAACACCCCAAAGTATATTCTATGAAGCATTATGGGTCTTTTGAACGGTTAATTTTTTTACACAAGTCTTCAGAAAACGTGGAAAGAAAATTAAAATCTTTTTTTTTTGTCCATTTATAAGATATTTCTAACACATAGCATGTATATAGCAAAAATTACACCCCAAAACACATTCTGCTACTCCTCCTGAGTATTGCGATACCACAGGTGTGAGACTTTTACACAGCCTGGCCATATACAGAGGTCCAACATGGAAGTGGTACCTTCAGGTGTTCTAAGAGCATAAATTACACATCTCATTTCATTCCTACCCATCACACTTTTGAAGGTCCTGGAGCACCAGGACAATAGAATTACCCACAAAATGACCCCATTTTGGAAAGCAACCACCCCAATGTGTATTCTATGAGGCATGGTCTGCAAATAGGTACTCGGGTACTCTGACGGGCTGGTGACAGGTACAGGTCCTGTTCCACCTTGATTAATTGGTCAGATAGCATAGCCTGGGTGATGACAGGTACGTTGATGGGTGGTGACAGGTCCTCTTTATTGGGGGGGTAATCAGTGTGATTGGTGTGTACACTAGGCGGTAACGAGATGTTACCGCAATCTCCTCCTCACACACGATTAGTGTGTGAGGAGGAGAACCCGTTAACATCTCAGTAACCGCGGTTTGTTTACATTCTGTGACCGGCTGTGATTGGACACGGCCGGTCACATGTATCGGGGGGGGGGTGTGAATGGGGATGAAAATCCCACAGATCGGGGATGGGCTGTGTCCGAGGCACACACCTCATCCACGATCGCCACGTCTGTGGGCGTTAAATCTCTACACTTGACACCTAATTTTCACATATTTTTCATATTTCCATATTTTAAAATTATATATTTTTTCCAACAGTTTTTGTAGACTTGTTAAAAAAAAAAGCCTTTCAATCCCCAACCAATTTGTTGGTACTTTCTCATCCCTACAGTAACTTTTCCTATCTTTTTTTATCAGTGGCGGATAATACTATTTTTTTTACCCACTTGAGGACCGCCCTCCTGCAATGTACTGTATATCGGTGGCCCTCACTTGCAAAGTGGCATTTCTGTACATCACTGCCTGCTGTCAGGTTTAGGGCATGTGCATTTACACCCCCCCATCAGCATGTCCTGATCAATGATTCATGGGCGGGGTCCAATCACAGCCCAGAGCCTTGTTTTGATAATCAACACAGCTCTGTACAGAGAGAACAAAGCAAAGCAGGGATAAGAAACAAAGAGATCTGCAGTAAAAGCAGCACACATTACACATTGTTAGGCACATATTTATCCCTTGATCACCCTTGATGTTAACCCCTTCCCAGCCAGTGTCATTAGTACAGTGACAGTGTCTAGTATTAGCACTTACAGTGTCACTGTATTAGTGTCACTGGTGATGTCAGTGGCAGTTAGTCAGTCTCCCCCATCCCCCCAGGGGTCAGTTAGTTTTAAATTTCCCGCTGCACCATCGCAGTCCCATTATAAGTCGCTGGCCACTGCCATTAGTATTATAATAATAAGAAAAAATCCACTGTATACAGTAATACAGTATAACAGTCTGTAGACGCTATACATTTCCTGCAAACCAATCATTATGCACTTGATAGTATTTTTTTTTAATCAAAGACATGTGGCAGAATGCATTTTGGTCAAAATTTATGAAGAAATTCGATTTTTTCATTTTTTTTATTGGACAGGTTTTTCATAAAAATCTATATTTTTTAAATTAAAATATTTGGTCTTTTTTTGTTTATATTGCAAAAAAACCCAATGGTGAAAGATGGTAAAAGAAAGCTCTTTTTTGGGGGGCAATTACCAGTTAAATTAGCACAGTGCTGAATAGCAAAAAATGGCCTGGTCATGAAAATGGGTAAAACCTTTTGAAGGTGAAGTGAATATTCCTCCGTTTCCTTCTACATAAAAATGTAGGTTGTTTGGTCAGGATCTTGCTTAGAAGCTCAGTTCCCTGCAAAATATGCAAATTTCATTTTTAATATCTTTTTAACCACAATCAGCATCCCAACATCCGTGACAAAGGTAATGTTTTCAGTTTTCTCTTTAATATCTTTTTATTTATCTTGAATAATTCATTTTTTGTATTTCTGCCTCCTTACATGCTTTCTTATAAAAATTAAATTTTTTATTACATTTTTATTACATTTTCAAAAGATATTTTCTCCACATTTGTACAATGCAGCTTTGAGGATCCATTCCTTGCAATATAACATGATGTATGTAAATATAAAACATTTCCTCTCTTTGAGGTTACCAATCTAGAATGATACAGGTGGATTTGCCAGTGAAGAAGAAAAGCATACTAGCAAATTATGAAATACTTACCATAGAACAAAGCCCTCCAGTGGCACGCTGTCACCGCTGACATGGCTTCCATCTTCCCGTGGTCTTCTTTCTGGGTTCACGGACTCTGGCTTGATGATGTCACTGGAGCCCTCTGTTTCGTCATGATGACGTCACTGACTGCATCCAGTGTGAATATCTCCTAAACGGTGCACTTTTAGGAGATATTAATTTTCCCTATAGGTGAGCCTTATTATAGGCTCCCCTGTAGGTAAAAATCACAAAGCTGACTTTACTACCACTTAGTGCCGGTTCACACAGGGGCGACGCGACTTGCAGCGCGATTCACAGAGGCGATCTGCACACGACTTCAGCGGCGACTTGCAAAACGATTTCTGTATAGAAGTCAATACAAGTTGCCTGAAGTCGCCCCAAAAATAGTACAGGAACCTTTTTCTAAGTCGGAGTGACTTGAGTCGCTCCTATTAGAACGGTTCCATAGTACAGAACAGAGCACGACTTGTCAGGCGGCTAAGTCGCCTGACAAGTCGCCCCTGTGTGAACCGGAACTTAAAGTACCTCCCTCTTCCATCCGTCTTCATAAAAACTTCCACTTCCTATGGGGACAGCTTTCTGCTCTTAAAGCGGGATTCCGCTGCGGTTTTGTTTTTTTCTTACCTGTGTCACTGGTGGGCGATTCCTACCGTCTCTTAGCATTCACGATCGGCGTGTTTTTGACCCCCGGCGTGACGATTTTTTTGCTTTGGATAACTTTTAAAAAAGCAGTCCGGCGGTTTCCATTTTTACTGTGGGCGTCTGAAGCCCACAGGCATTTACTTCCTGTATGCGATGACGCTGGGCTCCCAGCATCCACCGCTCCATCTCGCGCATGCTCACTGATAGCTATAGTGGTAATGGCAGATACAGCTGCATGCCCACTTTGAAAATGGCAATTTCGGACACGCCCTCGTCACGTGACCGGCATCCTCCTTCCGAAATCTCACGAGATTTCGGCATTACTATGTCCCCCATGGATTCTTGGGAAATAGCTTAGAAATTTCACAGGGACCATTGCGAGGCCGATAACCACGCCTACTCCCACGGGAGGACAGCCTGGAAGTCAGCACAAACATCAGAAATATAAGGTAAGTACTGAATAATATTTTATTTAAGTGTTCATTACTGTAAGTATGTTAGCATGTAATTTAAATAAGAAGAAGAAAAAAATTTAGGTACAAAACCGCTTTAAGTGCTTGCATATTTATAGCTTGTTCCAGGAAGTGTCTTAATGCTTCTATCACTTTTTATGTTATATGTTACGATAATTTGTTAGGGACACCAGACGTACTGTATAATCAATGAATTAGGAATATTAAATATGTGTAACAAGTAGGGGAAGTACAAGATGGAAAAAGACACTGTATTGATGTGACTTGATTAGATAAATGGTGTAGGTGATTGCTTCCTGCTACTATGTTGCCTGTGTGGGATGATTGTATAATAAGGCATCATATGGGAAGCTGCTGAAGCGAAGTAATACTCTATTATTGTATACTTGTATATTTCTTTATATATGTTCATATATAATAACATCAAAATCCCTGTTGCCAGAAATGCACACAACTTCTAATTTTCATTTGTGGGCTGACAACCCTATGCATTTTCTGGACTGATATTGTGAGAATTTCTTCAGCCATGCCTAGTTGTCTTTTTGCTAAACTACAGAATTTTTCCCCCTCTTCTCATCTCTGCAGTGTAGGGGTAATTTAGAACTGGGGGGCTTTATTAGACTACTTTAGGATAACACAAACAGAGCACAAGATATTGTAAGCTCACTGATTTCTAGCAGGATCCACAGGTAATTTTTGACTGAATTAACAAAATGCTTTCTAATTGTTTAATGGACCAGAAGGGAACAAATAAGAGAAGTTCATTGTGAAAGCTTACATATACTTTAAGATTTATGTATAAAAAATGTTAGAGGAATGGCACAAGCATTCCTAACCAAGCATAGCCTTATTTTACCTTATCTGTTGATTTCCTGTGATCATCAGTGCAATCTAGTGGCCATAATATGCACAATTACTGAAATACCTCAACAAGGCAAATACTGAATTATGGCCATTAGATGGCGCTGACAGTCATAAGAAATCATATTAATAAATACACCCAGAGTTCCTGAGGGTTAGGAGAATGCTTGTGACATTTGTCTAACACATTTTTTTATACATAGGCCGCTTACATTTTCAGTAACAATATTTTTAAAAGGTTAATGGATAAATATAGGCATATATTTGATAAGTGTTTTTAATAAAGTAGCGTGTACAGTATTGATGCTGTACATAATATAACTCTTAGTAACCAAATTTGTCAGAGCCGACCAAAAGTTTTGATTGGTTCCTGTTAATCACAGCGATTTGCACATTGGTTTTTGGTTCACTAAAGAGCATTTTTGAATCTTGGTAAAGGCCATCTTGTCTAGTTGCCAAGCCACTGAGTCTCAAAAGTCCTACTGTTATAGACAAATAAAAAATACACAAGGTTCTTCATAAGAGATAGATAACACTGCATCCATATAAAAGCTTTTCCCATATTTAGAAGTGAAGCATACAATACCTAGAAATAGAAATGATCGTCATCATTGTTCAGTCGTGGGTGGGTAGTGTTACAGGTTCATCCTCTTTCATCTTCAACAGTGTCCATGTTTTCACAATATTACTCAGCATTAGAACATACTTCGGAGCAGATAGTGTCCATTACATGCAGTGCTACATTGTATTTTCTAGTGATCTTAGCTATACCAGTGGGGTCAGCTTCTCTGCCACTTCATTACTATCATCCCTCTAACCAGCTATCCACCTCCACCAGAGCGCCCTTATCTCCTCTCAGCTTCTATTTTGTGAGCTGTGCTGACAAAAAAGCTGAAGACAGAGATAGTGTGGTCTGCACCATCTAGCCTACACTTTGGGGTATTTACTGCTGCCTAGAGTACACCTACCAAGACTGTTGGCCACCGTTATTTGTAATAAGCTCACTTGTTGTTTTTTGAACTTTAATTGAGGGCCTGGATTTGAACCTGGAACCTCTGCTGTGTCAGGCAATATATTTTCTTGCTGACCTACCTGGAATGCTAGAGAGTGCCCTAGACAATCCCTTCAATGATCCTGCCTTGAACCTGGCTTGTCTTGAGCCCTGAACTCTTTGCTCCTCCCATGAACTTCCTGATTTAAGCCATGTCTCTGCACTTCCTGTTTGCCAGATTATTGTGCTCTCTCCAGCCATTATCTCGCCCCTGTCTTCCCTGCTGCTGTCCATATTTTGCTACCACTTGTTATCGACCCTTGGCTTGTTTCTTGACTACGCATCTGCCTGATCCCAACCTGTAACTACTCAAACTTTGGCTTGTTTACTGATTGTGCTCCTGTTTCGTCCCTACCTACTTATCTGCTACTGGACCCTGACTTGCTCACCTACTAGTGGGGTGATCCTGAGGGCCGTGACCGGGTATTAACACACATCAAAATCCATCTCCACCATCAGGAGCTCTGGTGAACACCGGTTAGTACTTAGACTCTGTACCTCATGTGAGCCCACGTCATTCATCAGGGTGACTGCCTGTGTAGCTATCCTGCAGGTCAGTGGTAGTTCCGCTACTTCAATAAAAACTGGTCTTTGAGTTTTACTTCTGATCGTGACACTTTGCTGATTTCAGTAGAGCTCTGCCCACAACACCTTGGGATTATTCACTCCATAGCCCTTGCCTTACAAATACCCTCACTTTGAGGATGAGTGCACCAACGCAAGTTTGAGGGCCCCATCACCGGAAGACTTGTTTTTTATTCCAAAGACCAAATGACTACACAAGGTATGCAGCTGTTGTGCTATAGGAGTTCACTTTATTTACTGCTGTTGTCCTTGTGTAAAAGGTGTTCCCCTCATGCTGCCTTAGTGCATTTGTAAGCAGGTTCTTACATGTTTTTTAGTTAGTTCTCCAGGCTGCCCGGAAGAGAATCTCTGCATTGCCATAGTATTTTTGGGCTCTACCCTCCACTTTGTGTTATTATATAAACAGAGGGGTGGCTATGATTGGGGGTCTGTGGCCTGCATGTGATGGAATTGAAGGACCAAGCCTGAGATTTAAAGCGGAGGTCCACCCTAAAGTGGAGCTTCCGCTCATTGGAATCCTCCCCCCCTCTGGCGCCACAATTGGCACGTTTCAGGGGGGAGGGGGGTACAGGTACCTGTACAGTACAGGTATCTGCACCCACTTCCGGCGTAGATTCTGCAGAAGGTACGCCCCTTTCCGCAGAATCTACGCCCCTTTTCGAAAGAAGTCCCCCGCTGCCTGCTGGGAAACACACGGATCCCAGAGACAGCGGGGACCATCCTTATTGCGCAGGGCTTCGGGTGCCGACATCGCGGGCGCGCTGGGCGGGTAAGTGTCACTATTTTAAAAGTCAGCAGTTGCAGTATTTGTAGCAGCTGGCTTTTAAAAAAAAAAAATGGCGGACTCACAGCGGACTCCAGCTTTAACAAGTAGCAGATTTTGGAGTGTACTTTAGGAATTCTGCCTGAGCCAGGATTCCTCCACCTATGGACTCTAACCTCTGGGGAAGGTATGCACTGGGTAGCCTGGGTCTAGCTAATCAGGAATGAACTGTTATTGCACTGTTGGACTGCAATGTCAAGTTGTCCTGTAAAGTCTTATCAACTGTTTCATGCCTGGTCTGAAGTTATTCAAAGAGATGCACGGTGGTACATGGCATATCTGGAAGAACAGGGCCTATGAGCACTTATGGGGGAAAAAGAGGAAGGAACAGAAAGCCACTATGAAGGGTTAACTCAGCCGATGAGTTGGTGTGAAGTGTATAGTTGCTATGGGTAACCACGGACTGATGTAATAGCAGCCAAACTGTGGAGAGCACCAGGCATGGGTGACAGGTCCTCCGGTAGTGATGGTTGGTGCTCTGACTCCCTCCCTTTCGCTTAAGTCCCCCAAAGCAATCGGGGCCTAACCCGTGGTCGGAGAACTCAAGAACCTAGCCACATGGTACAGTGGAGCTGAAGGCATTAATTTAGCTGCACATATGAGGTTCATGATTGGTGCATGGCGGGACCCCATTCTGTCACTGGGAGTGTGGTGGCAGGGGAAACCTGGACTGGTAGAACCAGGGTCAGCAGTGTCCCCCTCTAAATGCTAAATTCTGGGAGACAAGGTGCAGCAATATAGAATGAGGTGTTTCACAGGGGAATCTGTGTGGTGTTACAGAGCTGTGCAAGGTGTACGGGCCGGCTCACTACTAATCTAGGATTCCACTTTAATGTTGACTTCCACTTGACCGCAGTGAGCATGTATGTGAGAAGACATACCCCCACATACAGGGCAAGCAGGCCCCACCCACACATTCTGGCAGAGCCCTTTCACAAGCAGCTAGGTCAACAGATGACCTTTACTTGCTGCACTTGTCATTAATGTATTGATACTGGATTAATCCTCCTAACCAGTAGTTCCCATTTAAGGCTTGTTCCAGCTTCATTATTACTTGTGTGTCTGTGAGTTGCAAGTGGCCAGATAGGCCAGGTCACCACTGGGAATGGCAGAAGGACCCAACAATTGGACAGTTCTTTAAGGAGTCAGTGCTACACAGGTAAGATCTGGATCCTTTTTTTTATTTTTTGAACGGTATAATTGTGTTGAACATATTGGACATAAATTGGGACTTTTAATGAAGCCATGGCCTGGTAAGGTCATGTATTTCAATCCCAAGGGACTTTATATGAAACCATGGCCTGGTAAGGTCATGCGTTTCCATCCCTATTATATTCAAAGAAAGGGGGAGCAAAGGGAACAAGAGGGACATTGGGACTTTACATGAAGTACGTGGTGGCAAAAGAGTAGAAGGTGAACTAATAGGAATTTTATTAATCATTGCAGTTGGATTTACAAAAGATAAGTTGCAATAATAGACAAGGTAATGAACAAAACATGATAATAGTAATAATAATAATAATAAAACCTAATAATAACATGAATATCACAAAGTATCATAATAAAACTCCAAAGTTCACCGCAGCAAGATTGGATAAAAGCATATGTAGCATAATGCCTGCAGGACCAAGGTCTTTGTGCACCAATTAGAGTAATGTATAGTAACGTCAGAATCTGAATGTATTTGATAGAAGCACGGCATATGATAACTCTACGCACGTTTCGTGGCCTTTGTACCACTCATCAGGAGCAAAGCACGTGTTCAATCTATAATAAAGAATAATATGCTATTCGGAGTTAAGGTAAAGTAAATCAAAAAAGTAAACAATAAAAATGCATGGAAAAGGGTAGGGTAAACAAGTCACCCACACCTAGTACATGCTTACTCACTCAGGTAAGTGCACTGATGGTATGGTGGGTGGGTGCCGCAAGCCGTCCATATACACCCCCAACCGGGAGCCATGGTGGGAAGCCCAATGGAGATAGCCACAAGAGGCCGCAGCCCGAGTAGGCATAGAATCACCACAAGGCACTTCTATAGACAGAATGAAAAATTAGAACCATCAGTGGAATTACAAGGCGTGGCGAAAGTGAAGAAATAAGGATAATTAAAGAAGCTGAATGTTAAAAAGAAAGAGGGAGTGCAAAGGTGAGGAATCACTAGGTAAGAAAGTGGGGGGATTTAACATGGCTGTGAATATGAGGGTGGAACAATAAGTGAACCACCGTAAACATACGCTGAGTGAAAATAGAAAACCAAGGACACCAGTGAATGGGAGTGCGGAGTTGCCTATTGGGGGTAGGGATGCAGTAAAAGGGTGGGAAATTACCATAAAAAGACTGCATGTGATCTGGTGTATGAAGAGCCTTGAGTAACTATACCTCCCGGAGAGCCGCCCCCATGAGTACCACCACAAGTCGTCCCACCACTGTCACGCCGCATGGCAGGGTGGGGGGAGAAAAGGACTTCCACCAGCCGGATAGTATGTACCTCCAGTCTGGTGGCTCCAACATACCCCATGATGCCAGCAGTATGTAAAAAGCGACTACAAGGACGTAGCAGCGATAAAAGGACGCTGCACATCCTACATGAATTGCGTGACGTCGACGCACAGTGAAACTTATCCGCCCACCAGGCGTCAGATGACGCAAGGGATGGGAGGAGACCAGCAGTGTGCGTCACGGCTCACGGAAATGAAGATGGAAACCGGAAGGCAGGGCAACACATCCACACAAGGCACCAGCCGAGCAACAGACAAGAGTAGCAGATCCAAAATAGACTATATGTTGCACACGGTTAAAAACCTATGGATTTGGTAATAAACAATAAATATGTATATATATTATATGAAACCATAGCCTGGTAAGGTCATGCGTTTCCATCCCTATTATATTCAAAGAAAGGGGGAGCAAGGGGAACTATACATTACCCTAATTGGTGCACAAAGACCTTGGTCCTGCAGGCATTATGCGGCATATGCTTTTATCCAATCTTGCTGCGGTGAACTTTGGAGTTTTATTATGATACTTTGTGATATTCATGTTATTATTATGTTTTATTATTACCTTGTCTATTATTGCAACTTATCTTTTGTAAATCCAACTGGAACGATTAATAAAATTCCTATTAGTTCACCTTCTACTCTTTTGCTACCACGTACTTCATGTAAAGTCCCAATGTCCCTCTTGTTCCCCTTGCTCCCCCTTTCTTTGAATAATTGTGTTGAAGAAACACTACATTAAACCTTGCAAGTCATTGAAGATCCTTCTGTTTCAATTGTAACTAATATACCGAGTACAGAGGAAATGATTCATGCAGTTGTCCTTTAGATTGATTGGCACATTAGTCTTTGAGCGTCAAGGGTTTTAATTCTGTAATATAAATGCATTCCCGTGAACTAGTGATTAAACTCTGTCTTCCACCCAAAATTGAAACAGAAATAATTTTCCAACTAAAAAAATAAATATTGCAGCATGATGAACAGCGGAGTAAAACAAGATAAAATAAATGCTAATGGCGAAAAATCAAGTCTCCATAATTTAAGTGCGTAAAGTGAAAAATACCATATTATGGTCACTAGATGGCACTGAGGAGCATACCTATTTCTTATGATAGTCGGTGTCATCTTGTGGTTTGCTCCATTCACTCAGAACCTATTTAAATTATATATATATATATTTTTTATAAATACACAACATAGTGTTATAGGCATTAAGCAATATTAAAATGTGTTTTTTCTGGGTTTTAAGATTTTAATAGATGCTAAACGATATTTCAGCATTGGCAGCCTTTCTGTTCTTATCTCAACATCTGTGGATGTTAACCCGTATCAGTGACATTGGGGAGGTGGTTACTACTCTTGCAGAATATGTTACTTAACCACTTGATGCCCGTGCTATAGCCGAAAGACTTTTACAGCGTAGGCTTAAATTGCTGGCAGGGCATACATGGACGTCCTCCCATGCTTGGGTTGCCCGCATGCCCCCTGTGACACGTGGGCAGCATGCTCTGTGAGTTCTTGGGACTCGGCTGATCACAGTTCGGAGTAAAGGACCGATCCCAACCCTTTACCACGTGATCAGTTGTCAGCCAATGACAACTGAGCATGTGATGCAAACAGGAACTGGTAATCGACTTTTTTTCCCCCTCACACTGGCATTGTGAGGAGAAAAAAATAAGCCAATTACCAGCTTCTGTAAACGGGACATCTGTCCCACACACTGACAGCCACTGCTGCTAAGCAGTGCCCACCAGTGCTACCTACCAATGCCCATCAGTACTGCTAAGCAGTACCCACCAGTGCCACCTATCAGTGTTCATCAGTGCTGCCAATCAGTGCCTCATCATCAGTGCCACCTATCATTGCCCATCAGTGCCACATATCAGCGCTGCCAATCAATGCTTCAACATCAGTGCCACCTATCAGTGCACATCAGTGCTCCCTATCAGTGCCCTTTAGTGCCACCTATCAGTACAGCCTCATCAGTGCCTCCTGATTAGTGCCCACTAGTGCCGCTTCATCAGTGCCACCTATCAGTGCCCATCAGTGCAGCATCATCAGCGCACATCAATGAAGGAGAAAAATTGCCTTTTTATGTTATTTTATAACAAACTATGAAAAAAATAATTTTTTCAAAATGTTCTGTTTTTTTTTGTTTGTTTAGCTCTATTTGTGTGAAAAAAATTATAAAAATGTCATATGGGTACAGTGTAGAATGATTGTCATTCTAAAAGTGACAGCGCTGAAAGTTGAAAATTGGCCTGGGCAGGAGGGGGTATAAGTGCCCAGTAAGCAAATGGTTAAACAGTAACTCTATTTTTGTTGGGGGGGGGGGGGACAAACCCTTCTGGGTAATCATTGTACATTGCAGGGAGTTTAACAAAGTTTATAGCAGATTTGCGCCTTTTGTTGCTGTGATAAAATAGCCCTTTGTGTCACCAGACTGATCACGTATTCATTCTGAATGGGAGTGTCTGGTTTATTATGAATTATATGAATTAGTAGCCAGAATATATATATATATATATATATATATATATATATATATATATATATATATATATATATATATATATATATATATATATATATATATATATATATGGGGCTGAATATGTTTTTTCTTGTTAATCGATATTCAGCACCACATATATATTTTCTGGCTACTAAATCATGCATTATGTGCTGTTTTTAAATGTACGTTAATAAACTTTCTTACAATTTTTTTTAGTTATATGTCTGAGGTGTGATTCATGTAAAGTCCCGTGGGCCCAAATATGTTTTTGTATGTATACTAATTGGGACTGAGACATCACCTCTACTCACTTGACACCAGCTCCCTCCTCATTGTGGTTCATTTTTAATAACACTAAATTACAACATGGCTTATATAGTAAATGCTTTATTATTCTTTTACAAAAGTATCCCTTTAAAGTTACCCTTTAAGAATTTCCTGACCTTAGCAGTGTACGGAGGTACCCACCTTGTAACTTTCCAGTTAAGAGTGAAGGCAGGAGAAGATTTGTTATATTTAGTGCCTTGAAAAAGTATTCATACCCCCTGAAATTTTCCACATTTTGTTATGTTACAACCAAAAACGTAAATGTATTTTAGTTTGATTTTATGTGACAGACCAACACAAAGTGGCACATAATTGTGAAGTGGAAGGAAAATGATAATTGGTTTTCAAATTTGTTTACAAACAAATATCTGAAAAGTGTGTCGAGCATTGGTATTCAGCCCCCTTTATTCTGATACCCCTAACTAAAATCTAGTGGAACCAATTGCCTTCAGAAGTCACTTAATTGGTAAATAGAATCCACCTGCCTGTAATTTAATCTCAATACTATAATAGTCTTAATACAGCTGTTCTGTAAAGCCCTCAGAGGTTTGTTAAAGAACCTTAGTAAATAACTGCACCATGAAGGCCAAGGAACACACCAGACAGGTCAGGGATAAAGTTGTGGAGAAGTTTAAAGCAGAGTTAGATTATGAAAAAAATATCCCAAGCTTTGAACATGTCATGGAGCACTGTTCAATCCATCATCCGAAAATGGAAAGAGTATGGCACAACTGCAAACATACCAAGACATGGCCGTCCTCCTAAACGAACAGGGTGGGCAAGGAAAGCATTAATCGGGGAAGCAGTCAAGAGGCCCATGGTAACTCTGGAGGAGCTGCAGAGATCCACAGGTCAGGTGGGAGAATCTGACCACAGGACAACTATTAGTTGTGTACTCCACAAATCTGGCCTTTACGGAAGAGTGGCAAGAAGAAAGCCATTGTTGACAGAAAGCCATAAGAAGTCACGTTTGCAGTTTGCAAGAAGCCATGTGGGGGACACAGGAAACATGTGGAAGAAGGTGCTCTGGTCAGATGAGACCAAAATTGAACTTTTTGGACTAAAAGCAAAACATGATGTGTGGCGGAAAAGTAACACTGCATATCACCCTGAACACACTATCCCCACCGTAAAAAACATGGTGGTGGCAGCATCATGTTGTGGGGATTTTTTCTTTAGCAGGGACAGGGAAGTGGGTCAGAGTTGATAAGAAGATGGAAGGAACCAAATACAGGACAATCTTAGAAGAAAACCTATTAGAATCTGCAAAAGACTTGAGACTGGGGTGGAGGTTCACCGTCCAGCAGGACAACGGCCCTAAACATACAGCCAAAGCTACAATGGAATGGTTTAGATCAGCCGTCATTAAATGGCGGCCCGCGGTCTGAGTGCGGACCGAGCGGGGCTTCTGCCCAGACCGCTATGCCACCTGCGTAGTAAATTACAGCAATCACTGGTTTGCTGGGACCGCGGGTTTCCCTAGCAACCAGTGACGCTGTGCGCATGCGCCCGCCCCCTGCTCCTGGCCTTGCCTCTTGGAGCTGAAGACACTCACGCTCACAGGCAGTAGGGGGTGTGATGTCACGTGCGCGCCCCGCCCCCCATGCTGCCCGCGGTTCCCGATTCCCGGGTCCTGGCTCTCCTTGAGGCAGCTTCAGTTGTGCCCTTTCTCCTGAAGTTGAGGTATGTGGGCACATTAGTGATCATGCACACTGTTGGGCATATTTTAAGGGGCACACTGATAGGGATATTTGTAATTTGCACAATGCTGGGCTTTTTTTGTAAGGGGCACGCTGATGGGTATATTTTTTATATGCACACTGATTTGCATGTTTTGTTAAGGTGCACCTTAACAAAATATGCCCATCAGTGTGCACTTAAAAAATATACCCATCAGCGTGCCCCTTAAAATAAAATGTGTCCATCAGAGTGTCCTTTAGCATAAAATAAGGGTCACGCTGATGTGCACCTTTTATGTTAAGGGGTACTCTGATGGACAAATTTAATTTTACGGGGCACGCTGAAGGGTATATTTTTAATGTTGCCATCGATGGGCATATTTTGTTAAGGGGCATGCTGATGGGCACAACAAAATGTGCCCTACAAAATATGCTCATTGATGTGCACATTAAAAATATACCCACCAGCATGCCTCTTAAAATAAAATTTGTCCATCAGAGTGCCTCCTAACATAATAGGCGCCCATCAGTGTGACCCTTATATCATGTTAAGGGGCACGCTGATGGGCATATTTTATTTTATATTAAAAGGGGCACTCTGATGGGCAAATTTTAAGTTAAGGGGCACATTTTGTTGTCCATCAGAGTGCCCCTTAATATAAAATGTGCCCATCAGCATGACCTTTATTTTATGTTAAGGGGCACCCTGATGTGCACATTTTATGTTAAGGGGGACTCTGATGGGTACATCTTATGTAAGGGGACACTGACAGGAATGTCTGATGTAACGGGGCACCTGATTTAAAGATGCACTGTGATGGGGGGCACCAGATGTAAAGGGGCACTGTGATGGGGGCACCTGATGTAAATGGACACTGTGATGGGGACACCTGATGTAAATGGGCACTGTGATGGGGACACCTGATGTAAAGGGGCACACTCATGGGCACATTTTATTTTAAGAGCAACACTGATGGGTACATTTTATATTAAAGGGGCACTTTGATGGGCAAATTTTAAGTTAAGGGGCACATTTTGTTGTGTCCATCAGAGTGCCCCTTAATATAAAATGTGCCCATCAGCGTGACCTTTAACATAAAATTTACCCATCAGCGTGACCCTTATTTTATGTTGAGGGACACCCTGATGGGGACATCTGATGTATGGGGACACTCTGACAGGAAGGTCTGATGTAAAGGGGCACTGTGATGGGGACACCAGATGTAAAGGGGCACTGTGATGGGGACACCCGATGTAAAGGGGCACTGTGATGGGGACACCCGATGTAAAGGGGCACTGTGATGGGGACACCCGGTGTAAAGAGCAAGTGTAAAGTTATCCTAGTTCCAAGTGTCCACATGTTTAATATTGTAACTGAAACTTGACAATAAATATTGTTGAAATGCTAAGGAAATTGTACATTTATCATGTTTTTGATAGATATACAGTGACTACAATCTTTCTGAGTCATAGCACAGACTTGAGATTCGGACCTCGGCCCAAAGAAAATTTTGGCGACCGGACCTCCTTGAATTTTAATTCATTACCCCTGGTTTAGATCAAAGCATATTCATGTGTTAGAAATAGAAAGTCCGGACCTTAATCCAATTGAGAATCTGTGGTAAGACTTTAAAATTTCTGTTCACAGATGCTCTTCTGCAAAGAAGAATGGGCAAAAATGTCACTCTCTAGATGTACAAAGCTGTTAGAGACATCCCTGAAAAACTTGCAGCTGTAATTGCAGAGAAAGGTGGTTTTACCGTATTGAATATAAATGCACGTCACACTTTTCACATTTTTTAATTTGTAAAAAATTTGGAAAACCATTTATCATTTTTTTTCCACTTTACAATCACGTGCCACTTTGTGTTGGTCTATCACATAAAATCCCAATAAAACACATTTATGTTTTTAGTTTTAACATGAAATGTGGAAAACTTCAAGGGGTATGAATTCTTTTTCAAGACACTGTACTATTTGGACTTGAAAAGGACTTTATGTTCAGTTTTTTGAAGAACGTTATTTTTTTAGAGTGTATAAAGTATATTTTTTATGTTCATTTTACAGCTCTGTATCCTAAATGACTAACATTGCACTGTATAAATTATTTCCCGGCTCCTTCACATAATCATCCAGTGTACTTCCCTTCTGAGGTTCTCCGTCCCTCTTTCTTCATTTCGTATTCTCTGAGTCTCGCTGCACAATTGCCGTTACACGGCTTCCCCAAGGAATAAGAAGATTTAGAGGCATATTAAATGATGGCATTGACGAAGATCTTGAAATAGAAGCACAGACATTATCAGGTGTGCCAGTCTTACCTTAATAAGCAATGTACAGAGTATTAACTAAACTCTAATTATAAGCGCTCTTGTTCTGCCATTCAGTAAGTACTGCTGTTCAGATGTCTCCAAGGTATGAAAGGCTGTTGAATAGAAGACTTGTCATTTTGCTGCAGAGGACCAAGATAGGAAAGTTAGACTCAGGGGTTACATACTCCTTAGGTTAAAGTCTAACAATTAACGTCCCCATTTAGTCCCATAAATATACCAATAATTTTGTTATATCTGATGTAAAGATAAATAAATGTGTATGGCAGGATATCTGCGCTAAACCCAATAAACAAACAATACTGTGTGTATATATAAATAAATCAACAACGTGTACAGAAAAAAGGTGCTGCATCTAAAAAACCTAAATATTCAGTCCATAATCGTGTATCCAATAAAGATGCGCAGTCCCCAAAAACTCAAACAAAAAAGCACATAAGAGTGCCAGCATGCACTCAAATAAACAAATGAGCTCAACAAAAGTGCAAATGTGCAATTGCGATATAAAAAATGTGAATGTATAGTGCAAGAAGTTCAGGAAACCATGCGATCAGGACTAACTTCTCAGAAAGACAATCATTTTTTCTGTTCATCAAACAAGGTAAAAAAACAGCGGAGCTTACCAGATGTGATGGATCTCAAATTATAGAGATCAGATAGGCAGGAAAGATCACTTGGCCACGAACGTTGTATCCACCAGCTTCACTAACAGTAGGATCCCTTCTCTTGCGGTCTTTACTCAGGTTAAAACACTCCTCTCAGAGCCTTCTAATAACATAGATTCCTCCAATGGGATGTGTTTATAGAATATGGTGCAGTATAGGAATGAGCCGAACAACCCCCCCGTTCGGTTTGCAGCAGAAAATGTGAACAGACCAAAAAATTTGTGCGAACACGTGAACCCCGTTAAAGTCTATGGGACTCGAACGTTAAAAATCAAAAGTGCGGATTTTAAAGGATAAAATGCAAGTTATTGTCATTAAAAGTGTTTGAGGACTCGGGTCCTGCCCCAGGGGACATGTATCAATGCAAAAAAAAGTTTTAAAAACGGCTGTTTTTGAGGGAGCAGTGATTTAAATAATGTTTAAAGTGAAAAAAAAAGTGAAATATTCCTTTAAATATCGTACCTGGGGGTGTCTATAGTATGCCTGTAAAGTGGTGCGTGTTTCCCGTGTTTAGAACAGTCCCTGCACAAAATCATGTTTCTAAAGGGAAAAAAGTCATTTAAAACTGCTTGCGGCTGTAATGTAATGTTGCCCCCCCCCTCCAGCCCATTAATGGGCCCTTTGGGTCTGGTATGGATATTAAGGTGAACCCCACAACCAAATAGAAAAAAAAGGTGTGGGCCCCCAGGCCCTATATACTCTGAACAGCAGCAGTATACAGGCGGTCCCCGGGTTACAAACAAGATAGGGACTGTAGGTTTGTTCTTAAGTTGAATCTGTTTGTAATTTGGAACAAGTGTAGCTCCAGCCAAAAAAAGTAGGAGTCGTTTGTAATTTCAATCTCTGAAAATAGAGGACCGCCTGTATATACTATACAGCCTGCCCTATACACTCTATGGAAAATTGGGCCTTGGGTGTTGTTGGCATCAGAACGCTGTAAGCCCTCACAGTTACTCTTGGTGGGCGCTGTAACAAGCCCTACTGTGAAATATTAGATCAAAAGTTTTAATTATGCATCCCTCTTAAACAGGGGCATAAAAATTGGGCCTTAGGCGGTGGTGGTGGTGGCACAACACAGTAACCCCTCACAGATACTCTTGTTGGGCGCAGGAACGGACCCTGCTGTGAAATATTAGAATAAAAATTGTAATTACACTCCCCTGTTAAATAGGGGCATAAAAATTGGGCCTTAGGCGGTGGTGGTGGTGGCACAACACAGTAACCCCTCACAGATACTCTTGTTGGGCGCAGAAACGGGCCCTGCTGTGAAATATTAGATCAAAAATTGTAATTACACGCAGTTACATCAGCATCCGGTGCTTGGTAGCTGGTGATCCAAGACTGATTCATTTTAATGTAGGTGAGCCGATCAACTGAATCTGTGGACAGGCGCACTCTGTGATCGGTTACAAAGCCTCCAGCAGCACTGAATGTGTGTTCAGAGAGAACGCTGGATGCAGGACCGACCAGTAGCTCAATTGCATATTGTGCAAGCTCTGACCAGTGATCCATCCTCAAGACCCAGTAACCCAGTGGATTTTCGGTTGGAAAGGTCTCCAAGTCTGATCTTGCCCCTAGGTATTCCTGCACCATGTAAATCAGATGCTGGCGATGGTTGCTGGAACCATCAGACCTAAAGAATTGTCCACTCCTTCTGGGACTGACTGAAGCCTCAGCAATACGTTGTATAGGAGGACCATGAAATTGCAACCTCCCAGGCTCTGGAAAGGCATTGCACAAAGCTTTCCGCAAGGCCTCCCAAAGATGTTTCCTCCTCTGCTCCCTCTGCGAAGGCTGGATAAGTTCTGAAATCTTACCCTTGTAACGTAGATCAAGAAGGGTTGCCAACCAGTATGGATCCCTCTACTTGATACCACAAATCCGAGGGTCCTTTCGCAGGTTTTGCAGCATCAGGGAGGCCATGCAGCGTAGGTATGCTGAGGCATTCGGTCCGGAGTCCTCTGGGTCACTAAAGATGACATGATCTGCAGCCACCTCCTCCCAGCCACGTACAAGTCCATGGGTTTCTGGGGACTGAAAACTATCCCTTGAAGACTGCTGCTGATGCTGAGTGCCAGGCTCCACCTCCATGCTGACACAATCCTCCTCCTTCTCCTCCTCTTCCTGTGTGATAGGCGGGTCTAAAGGAATACTGTCTGGATAAATGGGGCCTTAAAAGGGAAGAAAGTCCTCCTCTTCCTCCCTCTGTTCTGCCTCAAGTGCCCTGTCTATTATTCCATGCAGTGTATGCTCCACCAGGAAGACAAGAGGGACAGTATTACTGCTGCATGCACTGTCACTGCTGACCATCCTCATGGCCTCCTCAAATGGTCACAGGACAGTGCATGCATCCTTGATCATTAACCATTGGTGTGGCGAAAAAAAGCCAAGCTCCCCTGACCCTGTCCTGGTGCCATACTCCCACATGTACTCATTGATGGCCCTCTGCTGCGCGTGCAGCCGCTGCAGCATTGCCAACATTGAGTTCCACCTGGTGGGCATGTTACAGATGAGGCGGTTCATATGTCTGGTCAAGCATGTGGTGCCCAAGTGGCTGCTGCTTTGGCCACGCTTGATACGCTTCAGACATATGTTGCAAACTGCAACGGTGTGATCTGCTGCATGGATCTCAAAAAAGGCCCACACCATAGAACTTTTGAAAAAACGCACAGAGTCAGCAGCGCCCTGCACATGCAGAGCTCTGTGGTGTGATTCAGTCGGTTGGCTGTCCTTAAGCTGGACCCTGGAGGGCATCCTGCCTCATTGAAGATGTGCCTCCTCCTCTCTTCTATCAGGCACTCACGTAGAGTCAGTGACCTCATCATCCTCTCCCTCCTTGCCACTGGAGAAAACCTGGCAGTATGCTGCATCTGGGGCAACATGACTGCCAGACTCTTGTCCTTCTTGGGCACCCCATCTCTCAGGGCTCACGTTACTGCATTCATCCTCAACCTGGGTACCATCATCGAAGCCTTCAAAACGCTGCGCATCCTTCTGCAGCATGTACCCGACACTGTTGTCAAACAGTTCGGGTGACTCCTCAGGACATGATGGTGGGGCTAGGGAAGGAGTGACTGATGCCATTGAGCTAATGGAATATGCCGCTTTGGCAGCTGCATTGGCAGCCAAACTTCTCTTAACCTGGGTGACAGAGGATGACAGCTTTGTCATCCACTCTACCAACTCTTCTGCATGTTGTGGCTCAACACGGCCAGCTGCTGAAAAAAAGGACAAGTGTGCCCCATGGCTACATGCTGAGGATGCACAGTATCCATGACCAGTACTGTTGGCTGTAGATACAGAGCCTGCTTGCCCTCTTTTAGTGGCCTGTGAGCATCTGCCTTTCCTTGGTGGCCTTCCAGACATGCTGTAAAATTGAATTAGCAAAACACCGTCTGACGTTTGCTAGAAAAATTACACCAGGAATGGCGTGCAGGCCTGGCTAGGCTAGAATGCAGTAGATATATATGTAGCAGACAGTATATATATCTTTATGTTATAAAGTTGCATTGATTACTGTAAAAATGTCACTGGCAGTGAAGTGGTTAACCACTAGGGGGCGGGGAGGGGTTAAGTGTGTCCTAGGCGAGTGTTTTCAACTGTCTGGGAGATGGGCTGTGTATGACGTGACACTGATCGCTGCTCCCGATGACAGGAAGCAGACGATCAGTGTCCTGTCATTAGGTAGAAGGGGTCCCGCGGGCACGATCACCGAGCTCGCGGCAGGCGCGCACGTGCGCGCGGGGGGAAATTCAAAGTAATGTACGGGTACGTTACTTTGCCCAGCCGTGCCATTCTGCCGACGTATATTTGCAGACAGCAAATAGTCTAAAAAATGGGAAAATGGATGGGATTTGAAAGTAATTTATATTCTCCCCAACACATCTATCATGTTCTTCATTTGTTGTTCCATAACATTCAATTTCTTCCTTATAATGTCTATTTCGCCATTCCACATCATGATGTCGTGGATGAGCCTTTGGGCGTTGTCACTTGTGAAAGGTTCAGCTTGCTGTTCAATAACCAGCACATCACCTAAAAATTGGTTAACAAAACATGTATTATAAATATGCAGGCATACATAGATAACCTGAAGCTGGGGTGTCAGACACTCACTTGTTTGGGTATTAATCTCATCCACTTCCTCCACCTCAAGATCCTTGGGGGGTCTAGGGCTGATTTCCCCTTCGTGGTGATGTGGGGGGTCCCTGATGTCCTCTGAGTGGTGTCCTCAGAGTCTTTTCTCCCCTATGAGAATGAAACAAAAGGTATACTTAGCACACAGATATTTGAGTCCAGAAATAGGAATACGAAACATTGCTTTGAAGTGGCGTACAATTGTTTGGGAAGAAATCCAAGTTGAAGACATAATTAATATTCCCTTTTAACCAAACTGCAATACTTAACTTTTTTGGCCAAGTTTCACAGATGGAGACACCCCAAGTATCCCCTGGAGCCCCTGTGTGGGTTACCCTAAAAAATGTTCTCTGGTGTTCCACACTAGTGAGTCCAGATGCGTAAACAGCTGCTGAGTGTCCTCTCCTTACATTACACTGAATCAAGTTTGCTATTCATTCTAGTTTCAAAGATATCTAGACAACAATGTCCTAAACTTCTTTTAATAAGACAAATTAGAAAGACAAAAATGTTGTTTAAACCCTGTATCAACTAAATACACCATATATATTTTGAAACAATAGCTATTTAAAACTGTACAGTAAAGAAAAGCACATGGAGCAGCATGTAAGTTAATAATCAGAATAGGAACACACAACAAGTACTTACTTTTTTGAAGCACTTTCTTTATTCTTCTGTACTGATCCCGCTCCCTCAGTTTAAGGTCGGACCAGCGTTTCCTTAATTGCTCTTTGGAGCGTCGTACCCCAAAATTCTGATGCAGAGTCTTCACATCTTTGACATGATTTTGGCCTTGTGCAAATTCGGATGGGTGTACTGTCCATGCTTCCCATCATAATCATTCCTCCGCAAGATGTGCAGTGTATATAAAGCTAACATGCATGTGCCTTACGTGCGCGGAGGAAAGAGGAACAGAAGTTGTGAGTGTCGGAAACAAAGGTAATTTTTTAACAATTTATGAACATCAATGACCTATACTGCTTAAAGATTGAGGCCTATGTTGGGATAAGATTATAAGAGTTTAGGCTAACATTAGTGTTTTTGTCTGAATAATAAGCTTAACCACTTTCAGACCGGACCATTTTGCTGGTGAATGACCAGAGGTCTTTTTACACTTTGGCACTGCGCTGCTTTAACTGGTAATTGCGCGGTCATGCAATGTTGTACCCAAACAAAATTTGCGTCCTTTTCTTCCCACAAATAGAGCTTTCTTTTGATGGTATTTGATTGCCTCTGCGATTTTTATTTTTTGCGATATAAACGTAAAAAGACCGCAAATTTTGAAAAAAATGATATTTTCTACTTTTTGTTATTAGAAAAATCCAATAAACTCAATTTTAGTCATACATTTAGGCCAAAATGTATTCAGCCACATGTCTTTGGTAAAAAAAAAGTCAATAATTGTATATTTATTGGTTTGCGCAAAAGTTGTCACATCTACAAACTAAGGTACGTTTTCTGGAATTTACGCAGCTTTTAGTTTACGACTGCCTATCTCATTTCTTGAGGTGCTAAAATGGCAGGGCAGTACAAAACCCCCCCAAATGACCCCATTTTGGAAAGTAGACCCCCTAAGGAAATTGATAAGAGGCATGTTGAGCCCATTGAATATTTTATTTTTTTGCCTCAAGCGATTAAATAATGACAAAAAAAAAATTTTTTTTTTTTTTTACACAAAGTTGTCACTAAATGATATATTGCTCACACATGCTATGGGCGTATGTGAAATGACACCCCAAAATAAATTCTGCTGCTTCTCCTGAGTACAGGGATACCACATATGTGGGACTTTTTGGGAGCCTAGCCGCGTACGGGGCCCCGAAAACCAAGCACCGCCTTCAGGCTTTCTAAGGGCGTAAATTTTTGAGTTCACTTCTCACTACCTATTACAGTTTTGAAGGCCATAAAATGCCAAGATGGCACAAAACCCCCACAAATGACCCCATTTTAGAAAGTAGACACCCCAAGCTATTTGCTGAGAGGCATGTTGAGTTCATGGAATATTTTATATTTTGCCACAAGTTGCGGGAAAATTACAAACTTTTTTTTTTTTTTTTTTTTTCACAAAGTTGTCACTAAATGATATATTGCTCATGCATGCCATGGGCATATGTGAAATGACACCCCAAAATAAATTCTGCTGCTTCTCCTGAGTACGGGGATACCACATATGTGGGACTTTTTGGGAGCCTAGCCGCGTACGGGGCCCCGAAAACCAAGCATCGCCTTCAGGCTTTCTAAGGGCGTAAATTTTTGAGTTCACTTCTCACTACCTATTACAGTTTTGAAGGCCATAAAATGCCAAGATGGCACAAAACCCCCACAAATGACCCCATTTTAGAAAGTAGACACCCCAAGCTATTTGCTGAGAGGCATGTTGAGTCCATGGAATATTTAATATTTTGCCACAAGTTGCGGGAAAATTACAAACTTTTTTTTTTTTTTTTTTCACAAAGTTGTCACTAAATGATATATTGCTCACGCATGCCATGGGCATATGTGAAATGACACCCCAAAATAAATTCTGCTGCTTCTCCTGAGTACGGGGATACCACATATGTGGGACTTTTTGGGAGCCTAGCCGCGTACGGGGCCCCGAAAACCAAGCACCGCCTTCAGGCTTTCTAAGGGCGTAAATTTTTGAGTTCACTTCTCACTACCTATTACAGTTTTGAAGGCCATAAAATGCCAAGATGGCACAAAACCCCCACAAATGACCCCATTTTAGAAAGTAGACACCCCAAGCTATTTGCTGAGAGGCATGTTGAGTTCATGGAATATTTTATATTTTGCCACAAGTTGCGGGAAAATTACAAACTTTTTTTTTTTTTTTTTTTTTCACAAAGTTGTCACTAAATGATATATTGCTCATGCATGCCATGGGCATATGTGAAATGACACCCCAAAATAAATTCTGCTGCTTCTCCTGAGTACGGGGATACCACATATGTGGGACTTTTTGGGAGCCTAGCCGCATACGGGGCCCCGAAAACCAAGCATCGCCTTCAGGCTTTCTAAGGGCGTAAATTTTTGAGTTCACTTCTCACTACCTATTACAGTTTTGAAGGCCATAAAATGCCAAGATGGCACAAAACCCCCACAAATGACCCCATTTTAGAAAGTAGACACCCCAAGCTATTTGCTGAGAGGCATGTTGAGTCCATGGAATATTTAATATTTTGCCACAAGTTGCGGGAAAATTACAAACTTTTTTTTTTTTTTTTCACAAAGTTGTCACTAAATGATATATTGCTCACGCATGCCATGGGCATATGTGAAATGACACCCCAAAATAAATTCTGCTGCTTCTCCTGAGTACGGGGATACCACATATGTGGGACTTTTTGGGAGCCTAGCCGCGTACGGGGCCCCGAAAACCAAGCACCGCCTTCAGGCTTTCTAAGGGCGTTACAGTTTTGAAGGCCATAAAATGCCAAGATGGCACAAACCCCCCCCAAATGACCCCATTTTGGAAAGTAGACACCCCTAAATTTAGGGGTACACTAGTGAGACTAGGTAATAAATGGCGGGTGCCCTGAAACTATAAAAAAATAACTAACCAACCAGCGTCACCTGTAACAGTTATATGGTGATCACTGGTGAAAGGGTTAACTAGGGGGCAATCAGGGGGCTTTATGCGGTAGTATATGGGGGTCCCTGGCGCTATAAAAAGCTGCAGCGAACCTAAATACCTACCTGCCTAACTAGCGTCACCTGTGACACTAATACAGCGATCAGAAAAACGATCGCTTATTAGGCTGGGTTCACACTGGAGCGATGCGGGAACGCCACGAATGCGCGGCGGGTTCCCGCATCGCATGCCTCCCGGCGGCAGTTCACACTGCCCTATGCGAACTGCTGGGAGTGTCAGTGAAATGTTACTGACACCCCCAGATCAGTTCGCATATCGCAGTGCGATCTGCAAACTCGGATCGCATGGTGTGAACACCCATGCGATCCGATTCTGCTGCGGGCCAAAAAAAGGGTCCCGTGCGAATTTGCGGCGGGTGCGGCGGGTGCGGCGAATGGCTGAACTCGAATCGCACAGAGATCGGATGTGATTTGCACTGCAGTGCGGTGCGAATCACATCCGTTCTCATAAACCGCTGCAATGTGAACCCAGCCTTAGTGACACTGGCGACGGGGGGTGATCACGGGGTTAAACCTTTATTGGGGGGGTTAGGGGGGTACCTTAGAACTAAAGGGGGCTAACCCTAACTGCCCTAACAGTTATTAGTCACAAATGACACCCGCCGGGTGATCAGGGGGTTAAACCTTTATTAGGTAATAAATGGCGGGTGCCCTGAAACTATAAAAAAATAACTAACCAACCAGCGTCACCTGTAACAGTTATATGGTGATCACTGGTGAAAGGGTTAACTAGGGGGCAATCAGGGGGCTTTATGCGGTAGTATATGGGGGTCCCTGGCGCTATAAAAAGCTGCGGCGAACCTAAATACCTACCTGCCTAACTAGCGTCACCTGTGACACTAATACGGCGATCAGAAAAATGATCGCTTATTAGGCTGGGTTCACACTGGAGCGATGCGGAAACGCCGCGAATCCGCGGCGGGTTCCCGCATCGCATGCCTCCCGGCGGCAGTTCACACTGCCCTATGCGAACTGCTGGGAGTGTCAGTGAAATGTTACTGACACCCCCAGATCAGTTCGCATATCGCAGTGCGATCTGCAAACTTGGATCGCATGGTGTGAACACCCATGCGATCCGATTCTGCTGCGGGCCAAAAAAGGGTCCCGTGCGAATTTGCGACGGGTGCGGCGGGTGTGGCGGGTGCGGCGGGTGCGGCGAATGGCTGAACTCGAATCGCACAGAGATCGGATGTGATTTGCACTGCAGTGCGGTGCGAATCACATTCGTTCTCATAAACCGCTGCAATGTGAACCCAGCCTTAGTGACACTGGCGACGGGGGGTGATCACGGGGTTAAACCTTTATTGGGGGGGTTAGGGGGGTACATTAGAACTAAAGGGGGCTAACTCTAACTGCCCTAACAGTTATTACAGTCACAAATGACACCAATGCAAAAAAAAAAAAAAAAAAATTACATTGGTGTCACTGTGACTGGGGGGCAGGGGTAATTGGGGGGGTGATCGGGGGGTAAAGGGGGGGTGTGAGTGTGCCTGGCATGTTCTACTGTGTGTGTAGAGTGTTGGTGCAACTCACCGATCCGCTCTCCTCCGTGTCGGAACGAAAAATACCGACACGGAGGAGAGAATACATCACTTCCTCTCCTGTGTTTACATTACAGGAGAGGAAGTGATGTCACGGGGGATTTCTATTCGTCGGGAGCGATCGCGAGGGGGTGGCCATGAATGAATGGCCGCCCCCTCGTCCCGGATCGCTCCCGGACGAAAACCGACCGCCGCAGGCACCGGGCGGGGGCCCGATCGGGCCCCCGACCCGCGGGAGGCAAGGGACGTACATGTAAGCCCTTATGCCTGCCCGTGCCATTCTGCCGACGTACATCGGCGTGCGGCGGTCGGCAACTGGTTAAGGACCCTGAATTTATGTCCCAATTTATTGACAAGTACAGGGAGATGAGGAATCTGTGGGACGTGAAACACAGGTTTTATTACAACCAACAAGTAAGGAAGGCAACGCTGGAGAAACTTCTGGCATTTGTGCAGGCTTGGATCCCAGAAGCAACCATGAAGATTTTGAAAACTAAAATTGGGATCTTGAGGAACATGTACAGAAACGAGCACAATAATATCCAGGCTTCCCTCAGATCAGGCGCATCAGCAGATGATGTATATGTACCCAAGCTGTGGTACTTCCAAAAACTGTGTTTTCTTGAGGACCAAACTGAAGCCAGGGAACCTCTTTTAAACCTTCCCTCCACCCTTCCCTGCAGCCTATCCTCGACCTTTCCCTCCACCCCAGCAGAGGCTGACAAGAAACAACCTGGGCCTTCCATCCAGGAAGAAGCGGATGCGCCCAGCCGGAGCCAGGTATATTATTTTTCTACATATTTAGTGTCCTAATATTACTGATGTTAACTAGATGTTATAATTGATTACCTATTAATGATTTGGGGATGAAAATTGTGTGTGATTGATGAATCAAAAACTAAAACGATGTCCCTTTTTTATACACAGGATGAGCTCAGCCAGGAGGAAGGTGTGGAAAGTGGCAGGCAGGAAGAGGCCGGGCCCAGTGACAGCCAGGAGGAGGCTGTGCCCTGTGTCAGCCAGGAGGTGGCTGGGCCCAGTAGGAGCCACACCCAATCACAGGTGCCTACCCTCTGCATTCAAACAAAAAGGCTCAGGAAGGCAACAGCGACAGAGGAGGCATCACTGTGCCTCATTAGGGAAGCTGCAAATGTCCTCAGGAGCCCCCTTGACCCTGAAGAGGCCAATGGCTGCTATATAGCCACCAGATTGCTAGAATTGGAGAAGGGCCAATGCCTCCTCTGTGAGAAAATTATTTTTGATGCCTTTCAGAAAGGGTTGAGGGGCCAGCTAACTGAGTCCAACCAGATATCTGACCAAGCCCCTCCTCCTCCTCCTCCTGCCACAAGTCCACCACCAGATCAACAGCCTCCAAGGAAGGCTTCAGGGAAGGCTTCAGGGCAGCGTGGCTGGAAGGCTTCAGCCAAGAGGAGAAAGTGATGACCTGGGTTTGGTCTGGTCTGACAGAAGATGCAGGCTGGTGTAGTACCACAGCCTGGGCACATATATGTCATCTGCTGCTGGTCTTGATCTCTGGGATTCCTGAACCAGATTGTGCTCCCTATGATATGGACTCCTCAAGATCCCAATTTTCTTTTCCACAGACTTGATGTGTGCCCTGGGGCCAAAAGGCTTCACACATTCCAGCAGTTTCTCCATTGTTGCCTTCATCTTTATTTTGTTCACCAGAATACATGGATATTTTATTTTCTGAAAATACTTGCCCATGTGTTTTTATTCAAATACATTTCTAAAAGATAATGTCAAATTAACAAGGGACACTAACTTCCTTGAGGTTCCAAAAAATATATATATATAATGTTATTGTGGAAACTTGACACACAAAAAAATAACAAAAAATATGGAGATCACTAAAAAATAATTTTTAAAGAATCCTAATAAAAGATCTTGATGAAATCAAAAATGATAAAAGATGACTCTAAAAAAAATGTGTAAACATTATTATGGAGATTGGGCTTTTAAAAAATACAATATCATTCATGAGATCAGGAGAAATAATCCAGAAATCTGTGACAACTCTGTGTGAATATGAGCAGCAAAACAACTTCTAGCATTATAAAGAAGACAATAATGCACTGCGTTAAACGATCACAGAATTTGCAGCATGAGAAATGTGCTAGCTCCAATACGAACACTAGTTTTACCAGACCGAGCGCTTCCGTCTAATACTTGCTTCAGCGCATGCGTCGCTTTTGGTCTGTCGGAACAGCATACAGACGAGCTGTTTTCTCTATAGGAACTGGTTACGGGGGAAAAATTTGAAACATGTGCTATTTCTTAGGTCTGTCAGAATTTAGGAAAAAAAAAGTCAGATGAAGCCCACACACGAACGGAATGTCCGATGGAATAATCGAATCTTTTCTGCTGGAAAGTCCGCTCGTTTGTACGTGGCATTAGATGTGACATTTAATTATTTTGCTCACCCAAATAAAAATCAACTTGCTGTCTTTTTCAAATATCACCCATGGCAGGATATTCCAGTTCCGGTATAAAAAGGCTATAAAACGTAAAGATGGAACAAATCGCAAATGGCTCATCTACTGTAATGTTAACAAAAGCTACGTTTTGCTCTGTTTGTCTGGATTTTTCAAAGTCACATGAAATAAATTATTTTATTGAAGGAATGACAGATAAGCGTGTTCATCAAAGAATTGAAGAGCATGAGAAGAGTGTTAATGCACAACGTGTGTGTCGAAGCCTTTTGTCTAAAATCCAACAGTGCTAATGTTAATGAGCTACTTTTGTATAAGCAAAAGGCGAGTATGTAAGTCTGTAAGGCGAGAACAAGAGAGAAACAGATGGCAAGTATCGCAGCGGGTTGTAGATGTAGTAAAAGTTAGAAGAAACCAAGGTTTGAGTTATATGGGAGATAAAGATTTAGAGGCTGAAAGACCATGGAAATCTCTTGGAGCCCATTCTTTCCGCCAGTAAGTACAGTATGACATTTGCCTGAAAGATCATGTAAACAAATGTATTGAAAACAACAAGAAATCGCAGTCTTCTGGAGATAAAGGAAGAGGATCTTTGGTTACCTTGCTCTCAAAAAACAACTGTTAACAAAGTCATACAAGCTATTCGGAGGCTCATCCAGGAAACTATCTCCATAGAAGTAAGGAAAGTCGGGATGTTTTCAATTCAGATTGATACAACTCAAGACATCACTTCCACAGTTCAATGCTCTATAATTGTTCGCTATGTGACTGATTGCGTCAGTGAAAAGCTTCTGCAGTTGTTGAATGTGCATCTTAAACAGGACAAAACCTTTAAATTGCTAATGGAATTCTTAAAATCATGCAGACTTCATTTTACAAATTGCATTGGCAATTCAACAGATGGAGCAGCAAATATGTAAGGCCAATATGATGGTTTCTCTTCCTGGCTGTCAACTAAAAGTGGTTCTGCACCTAAAAAAAAAATATTAAAAGCCAGCAGCTACTAATATTGCAGCTGCTGACTTTTAATAAAATCACACTTACCTGTCCCAGGGTCCAGCGATGTCAGCGGCAGATGACGAGCGATCGCTCGTCTCGCTGCTGCCCCGCCGCCATCCTCTGTCAGGGAATCGGAAAGTAAAGCATTGCGGCTTCACTGCCTGGTTCCCTACTGCGCATGCGCTGCGTGTCTCTTCTGGTCCCTGCTGTGTCCTGGGAACTGTGTGTTTCCCAGAACACAACGGGGGTGGGGGGAGTCTGCGGGGGTCTGCGACGGTCTGCCCGGAAGTGGGTGCAGATACCTGGATTATCCAGGTAACTGCACCCCCCTCCCCCCTGAAAGGTGCCGATTGTGGCACGGGAGGGGGGGAGGGATCAGATTAGCGGAACTTCCCCTTTAGGGTGAAGAACCGCTTTAAACACCATTGCAAATTCACATCTGGTGCTATGTGCACATTCTAAATTTACATTAGTCAGGCTGAAAAAAGTCCATCTAGTTCAACTAATAAAAGGGGGAAAAATCATACAATCCCATATGCACATTCCTATACCCACAGTTGGTCCAGAGGAAGGCAAAAAACCCTGGCAAAGCACGATCCAATTTGCTACAGCAGGGGAAAAAAATTCCTTCTTGATTCTCCAAGAGGTAATCAGATATTCCCTGGATCAACTTTACCTATAAATGTTAGTATCCAGTTATATTATGTACATTTAAGAAAGTATCCAGGCATTTTTTAAAAGCAAGCTGCTGAGCTGGACAGGACGACCTCTGGAGGGAGTCTATTCCAAATTTTCAAAGCTCTTACTGTGGAGAAACCTTTCTGTATTTGGAGATGAAATCTCTTTTACTCCAGATGTAAAGAGTGCTCCCCTTGTCCTCTTGAGGTCCCGTTGACCTTAAAGTGAATAACTCAACACCAAGTTCACTATATGGACCACTTAAAGTATTGAAAAGTATTCATACCCCTTGACATTTTCCAAATTTTGTCATGTTACAACAAAAAAACTTAAATGTATTTTATTGGGATTTTATGCGATAGACCAACACAAAGTGGTACATAATTGTGAAGTGGAAGGAAAATGATAAATGGTTTTCAAAATATTTTAAGTGAACAAACAGCATCATGAAGGCAAAGGAACACACCGGATAGGTTAGGGATAAAGTTGTGGAGAAATTTAATGCAGGGTTAGGGTAAAAAAAAATATCCCAAGCTTTGAACATCTCACAGAGCACAGTTCAATCCAACACTCAAAAATGGAAAGAGTATGGCACAACTGCAAACCTACCAAGACATGGCAGTCCACCTAAACTGACAGGCCAGGCAAGGAGAGCATTAATCGGAGAAGCAGCAAAGAGGCCCATGGTTACTCTGGAGGAGCTTCAGAGATCCACAGCTCAGGTGGAAGAATCTGACCACAGGACAACTATTAGTCGTGCACTCCACACGACTGGCAAGAAGAAAGCCATTGTTAAAAGAAAAACGATTAAAAGTCCCAATTGAAGTTTGCAAGAAGTCATGTGGGGGACACAGAAAACATGTGGAAGAAGGTGCTCTGGTCATATGAGACCAAAAAGTTACTTTTTGGCCTAAAAGCAAAACACTATGTGTGGCGTAAAACTAAGGCCGCGTACACACGGGCGGACTGTTCGCTCAACTTTGTCCGCTGAACAGTGTTTCAGCGGACAGTCCGCCCGTGTGTGGGCTTTCAGCGGACAGTTTCAGCGGACAGTTTGACGGACAAAGTCTTTCGGAAATTCCGAAAAACTGTCCGCTGAAACTTTGTTTGAGCGAACAGTCCGCCCGTGTGTAGGCCACTTTCGAAATGAGCAAACTGTTCCCGCTCGGAGGAAAGTCTGCTCATTACGAGCGCGTCTCCAGGTAGGCGGGGCCTGCGACGGAGACGTTGCGGGCTCCACCGCCTGGAATGGACTTAAAGGGGAACCCCAACGCCGAAAAAAATCGGCGTGGGGGTCCCCCCAAAGTCCACAACAGACCCTTGTCCGAGCACGCTACCCGGCCGGCCAGGAAAGGGGGGCGAGCGAGCGCGCCCCCCCCTTCTGAGCCGTACCAGGCCGCGTGCCCTCAACATGGGGGGTGCCTTGGGGAAGGGGGGCCGCGCGGCCCCCCCACCCCAAAGCACCTTGTCCCCATGTTGATGAGGACAAGGGCCTCTTCCCGACAACCCTGGCCGTTGGTTGTCGGGGTCTGCGGGCGGGGGCTTATCGGAATCCGGGAGCCCCCTTTAATAAGGGGGCCCCCGGATACCGGCCCCCCACCCTATGTGAATGAGTATGGGGTACAATGTACCCCTACCCATTCACCTGTAAAATAAAAGTACCCCAAAAAAACCACAACACACGAGAAAAAATATTGTCTTCCGTCTTCGGGGGTCTTCTCGCCGGACTCCTCCGCTATCTTCGTGTAGCTCTTTTGCTAGCGGAGGAGTCCGGCTTTCTTCTTCCCCGCCGCCGGCCTCTTCTCCCGACTTCGGGGGTCTTGTCCCCCTCTTCGGTTCTTCTGCCGGGCCACCGCGCCTTCTTGTAGCTCTTTTGCAGGCGGTGGCCCGGTCTTCTGTCGCCGCTGTCGCCGTCGCCGCCTTCCGTTCTTCTTCTTCTTCTTCTTCTTCTTGTTCTTCTTGTTCTTCTCCAGGAGATGTTGACACGTCGCTCTCTCCGGCCGGAATGCCAGAGCCGCGCTGAGCGGTCACTTATATAGTGACAATGGGGCGGTGTCACATGGTATATGTCACATGGGTTGGTCACATGGGTTGATGTCACATGGGGACTATGACATCGTAAGGGGGCGGGGTCACCATGTGACCAACCCATGTGACATATACCATGTGACACCGCCCCATTGTCACTATATAAGTGGCAGCGCAGGGCGGCTCTGGCATTGTGGCCGGAGAGAGCGTCGTGTCAACATCTCCTGGAGAAGAACAAGAAGAACAAGAAGAAGAAGAAGAAGAACGGAAGGCGGCGACGGCGACAGAAGACCGGGCCACCGCCTGCAAAAGAGCTACAAGAAGGCGCGGTGGCCCGGCAGAAGAACCAAAGAGGGGGACAAGACCCCCGAAGTCGGGAGAAGAGGCCGGCGGCGGGGAGGAAGAAAGCCGGACTCCTCCGCTAGCAAAAGAGCTACACGAAGATAGCGGAGGAGTCCGGCGAGAAGACCCCCGAAGACGGAAGACCCCCGGAGCTGTGCAATAAAATATTTTTTCTCGTGTGTTGTGTTTTTTTTTGGGTGAATGGGTAGGGGTACATTGTACCCCATACTCATTCACATAGGGTGGGGGGCCGGTATCCGGGGGCCCCCTTATTAAAGGGGGCTCCCGGATTCCGATAAGCCCCCCGCCCGCAGACCCCGACAACCAACGGCCAGGGTTGTCGGGAAGAGGCCCTTGTCCTCATCAACATGGGGACAAGGTGCTTTGGGGTGGGGGGGCCGCGCGGCCCCCCCTTCCCCAAGGCACCCCCCATGTTGAGGGCACGCGGCCTGGTACGGCTCAGGAGGGGGGGGGCGCGCTCGCTCGCCCCCCTTTCCTGGCCGGCCGGGTAGCGTGCTCGGACAAGGGTCTGTTGTGGACTTTGGGGGAACCCCCACGCCGATTTTTTTCGGCGTTGGGTGTCCCTTTAAGTCCATTCCAGGCGGCGGTGCCCGCGACGTCTCCTTCGCGGGCCCCGCCTACCTGTACACGCGCTCGAAATGGGCGGACTTGCCTCCGCCTTACGTGGGCGAGTCCGTTCATTTCAAAAGTTGAGCGAACTGTTTGGCAAACAGTTCGCTGAAACAGTCCGCTCAAAAAGTGCCGTGTGTGGGCAAGTCCGCTCATGCAAATTTTGAGCGGACTGTTGCAGCAACTGTTTGACGAACAAAGTTTCAGCGAACAGTCCCCGCGTGTGTACGCGGCCTGACACTGTACATCACCCTGAACACACCATCCCCATCGTGAAACGTGGAGAGGAGGTGCACCTTCCAGCAGGACGACCCTAAACATACAGCCAGAGCTACAAGGAAATGGGTTAGATCAAAGCACGTTCATGTGTTAGAATGGCCCAGTCAAAGTCCAGACCTAAATCCATTTGAGAATCTGTTCACAGATGCTTTCCATCCAATCTGACAGAGCTTGAGCTATTCTACAAAGAAGAATGGGCAACATTTTCACTCTCTAGATCTGCAAAACTGGTAGAGACATCCCCAAAAATATTTGCAGTTGTAATTGCAGCGAAAGGTGGTTCTACAAAGTAATGACTCAGGGGGGCTGAATACAAAATTCTCTTGACACTTTTCATATATTTATTTGTAAAAAAAATTGAAAACCATTTATCATTTTCCTTCCACTTCACAATTCCAATATGTGCCACTTTGTGTTGGTCTATAACATAAAATCCCAGTAAAACACATTTACATTTTTGGTTGTAACATGATAAAATGTGGAAACTTTCAAGGGGTATGAATATTTGTTCAAGGCACTGTATGTATTTATACACGTTGATCATATCCCCCTTAATCTCCTCTTCTTAAGAGAGAATAAATTAATTTCTTTAATCTCTCCTCATAGCTGAGCTCCTCCATGCCTGTTATCAGTTTGGTTGCCCTTCTCTGCACTTTATCCAATTTCCCAATATCCTTTTTTTTGAATTGGTGCTCAAAAGGGAACTGCATATGCCAGATGAGAACTTACTAATGATTTGTACAGAGGCAAAATTATAGCTCTCTCTCTGGAGTCCATACCTCTCTTAAAACAAGAAAGGACTTTGTAAACTGCAGCTTGCCATTGCATGCTCTACCAAAGCACCCAGATCCTTCTCCACCATTGATTCCCCCAGTTTTACTCCCCCTAGTATGTATGAGGCATGTATATTCTTAGCTCCCAAGTGTATAATGTTACATTTATCAACAGGAATGAGCTTTATGTTTGAGTCTAACTCATGTTCAACTCGAACATTGGCTGTTTGCCAGTTCGCCGAGCAACAAACTATTTTGGGTGTTCGCAGCAAATTCGAAAACCAAAAAATCCAAAGTGCTAATTTTAAAGGCTTATATGCATGGTATTGTCATAAAAAAGTGTTTGGGGACCTGGGTCCTGCCCCAGGAGACATGTATCAATGCAAAAAAAAGTTTTAAAAACTGCAGTTTTTTTGGGATCAGTGATTTTAGTAATGCTTAAAGTGAAACAATAAAAGTGTAATATTCCTTTAAATTTCATGCCTGGGGGATGTCTATAGTATGCCTGTAAAGGGGCGCATGTTTCCCATGTTTAGAGCAGTCGCCCCTTCACAGGCACACAGGTTCAAAATTTAAAGGAATATTACACTTTTATTGTTTCACTTTAAGCATTATTAAAATCACTGCTTCCTGAAAAAACTGATGTTTTTAAAACTTTTTTTTGCATTGATACATGTACCCTGGGGCCGGACCCAGGTCCCCAAACCCTTTTTATGACAATAACTTGCATATAAGCCTTTAAAATTAGCACTTTTGATTATTCATGTTCGTGTCCCATAGACTTTAACGGTGTTCGCATGTTCAAACAAATTTGTTGCCTGTTTGCATGTTCTGGTGCGAACCAAACAGGGGGGTGTTTGGCTCATCCCTAATCAACATTAACCACTTAAGCCCCAGACCAATTTTCAGCCAAAGGACCAAGCCCCTTTTTGCGATTTGGCACTGCGTTGCTTTAACTGACAATTGTGCGGTGGTGTGATGTGGCTCCCAAACAAAATTGACGTCTTTTTTTCCCACAAATAGAGCTTTCTTTTGGTGGTATTTGATCACTTCTGCGTTTTTTTATTTTTTTGTGCTATAAACAAAAATAGAGCGACAATTTTGAAAAAAAATCAATATTTTTTACTTTTTGTTATAATAAATTTCCCCAAAAAAATATATTAAAATTTTTTTTTCCCTCAGTTTAGGACGATACGTATTTTTCTACATATTTTTGGTAAAAAAAAAACGCAATTAGCGATTATTGATTGGTTTGCACAAAAGTTATAGCGTTTAAAAAATAGGCGATAGTTTTATGGCATTTTTATTAATTTTTTTTTTACAAGTAATGGCGGCGATCAGCAATTTTTATTGTGACTGCGGCATTATGGCAGACACATCGGACATTTTTGACACATTTTTGGGACCATTGTCATTTATACAGCAATCAGTGCTATTTAAATGCACTGATTCCTGTGTAAATGACACTGGCAGTGAGGGAGTTAAGCACTAGGGGGCAGTGTAGGGGTTATGTATGACGTTATGTGTTTTTTTATTGTAGGAGGGCGTGGCCTGGCATGTGATGTCACTGATCATCTTTCCCTATAACAGGGAACAGACGATCGGTGACAGCCACAGTAGGAAGCACGGGGAGAGGTTTGTTTACACAGACCTCTCCTCGTTCTTCAGCTCCGTGACCCAATTGCAGGACACCAGTGGCGATCGGGTCCGCTGGTCCCGCGGCCACGGTCACGGAGCTCAGGACTGGGTCGGGAGCACGCCGCCGGCCTCACCTACGGCTGGGCACTTAAAGAGCAATGTACAGGTACGTGCTTGTGCCCAGCCGTGCCATTCTGCCGATGTATATGTGCAGGAGGCGGTTCTGAAGTGGTTAAACCTCATTTGCCAAATAGTCACCCAATTAAACTGTGCTTTGAGATCGGCTTGTAAGTTGGAGACATCCTGTAAGGACGTTATTCCACTGCATAGCTTGGTGTCTGCAAACACTGAAATGGTACTTTTAATCCCAGATCCTATATCATTTATAAATATATTAAAGCGGAGGTCCACCCTAAAATGGACCTCCGCTCATCGGAATCCTCCCCCCCCTCCGGCTCCACAATCGGCACCTTTCAGGGGGGAGGGGGGTGCAGTTACCTGGATAATCCAGGTAACTGCACCCACTTCCGGGCTAGCTCTCTGCGGAACGGGGTGTACGTTACGCCCCCGTTCCGCAAGCGCCCGCCCCCTTCAGCAAGTGCCCCGCTGCCTGCTGGGAAACACACAGCTCCCAGAGGCAGCGGGGACCGTCCGGATTGCGCCGCGCGGCTCGCGCATGCGCAGTAGGGAACCGGGAAATGAAGCCGAAAGGCTCCATTTCCTGATTCCCATACCCAAGATGGCGGCGGGACCCGGCAGCCGAGCGAGCGATCGGCTTCGGGTGCCGACATCGCGGGCGCGCTGGACAGGTAAGTGTCACTATTTAAAAATCAGCAGCTGCAGTATTTGTAGCTGCTGGCTTTTAAAAAAAAAAAAAAAAACGCGGAGTCCCGGTGGACTCCCGCTTTAATAAGTAAGGGTCCCAGCACTGAACCTTGGGGCACACCACTGATAACCTTAGACCATTCAGAGTAAGAATCATTAACCACTACTCTCTAAGTCTGGTATTTTAGCCAGATTTCTATCCATTTACAAATGGTTTGTTTCAAGCCTGTTGACTTAATCTAACACATTGGCCGTGCGTGGGGAACTGTGTCAAACATTTTTTCCAAAATCCAGGTATACCACGTCCAATTTAGTACTTGCAGATAAAACAAAGGTGGTAGTTGACATCACTGTTCAGTTTGTTGAATGACTTTGCTGTGTTTATTCGTGATTCTTATCACCGCATGAATATCTAGGAACAAGTTAGCCAGGACTGTCACCATCAAAGTATTTCAGTAACTGGTGAAAAATGCTGGTGGCCAAAAGATGTTGCTTTAAGAAACGCATTTGAGGAATTTTTTAATTCTGATTCTGCTTTGTTTATAAGTCTACACATTTGTACACTTTGAGCAGAATTGAAGACAGCGTGCGATCGAGGTGCGTGTTTTTGAACAAGAACTTATGCGGGATCCTTGCTCAAATAGAAAACCATTCTCACAGCTCAAATTTTTCTGAGAATATTTGAATTGACAACACTATTGTCCAAATATCTGCAAACAACTCAAATGGATATCTCAAAAGCTATTCAAATGGTCCAAGGAACTTATGAAAAATGTAAAACAAATGCAAGAGATTTTGATTCCATACAAATTGACTACTCATAAGTTTGTCAAGTGGGCAAATGACAAGATTCAAGAATAAGAAAGCTACCACCTAGAAGTACAGAACACTCTGCCTTGAATAAGAAAACCAAAGCGAACGGCAGATGAGATTGATGTTGATATATCAGTTTGTTATGTTATTTCAGCTTATAAAATACATGTGCACAATGTAATCTTGGATGCAGTTACAGGGAGCATGAATCGCCACTTTCTCTCCTGTGGGACTCTCTAAGTTGGTTGGAGGCAAGCAGCTTTACTGATATAAAAAAACAAATCTGGACTTCAAGCACCAGCAATGGAAGAACCCTGCAAACGATTAGTTAAATTTGATAAGGGAGCAACATAAGCAAATTTGCATTCCCATCTGGCAAATTTTGCAATGCAGTGGGATAGGCTGTACCAGAAGTAGATACAATATTTTGTTTTGTTTTTTTACCATGCTGAGGATAAGTTTGCTTTTATCAAGTCAGCTTGATAGTTGTCATCATACACAGTGGCTCAAATCGGTTAAACGCAGCCAATTCTTACGACTGCAGATGAACTGTACAAAGACAATTGATTTTTTCTCCCAGTCCCAAACTCTGAAAAATTGATTTTTAGAAGAAGGCTACAGATCTACAGATCTCGATATAGAAATCAATACGTTTTCTCTGATAGATAGGAACTCTTTGCCGATTTGACCATCCTAAGCCGTTTTGGATAATAAGTTTAGATGGTCTTTTTTCACCACTTATTCTGTTCAATCTAAACAGATTAAGGAGATAATCAAGAAACATTGGAGAATCCTTCAGAGTGATAGATACTTGGGTCCGGCTATCCCTAAACAGGCTGGTGTCATATTCAGAGGGGCACGGTCAATACAGGGACAAATTGCGCCCAATGTGATTGACCCCCCCAAAACTCTCATTCTTATACCATGCTGTAGGTGTAATGTGTACTTCATCTACCATGCAACGTACTTACCCAATGAAACATTTTGTTGCTTGTGTCACGAGATTTACTGTCTATTAATTGAATTGTCCTTGTAAGAAACAATAGGTGGGATGTACCATTGGGATATTTTCGGTGAGAGTTAACAAACATTTGGCCAGTATCAAGAAGGGATGAACTAATCATAGTGTCTCCCGCCATTATTTCAAATATCACAATAAAGATCCGGTAGGAACACAGTTTCAAATCATTGATAAGTTTGTCCTACATTGGAGGGGAGAGTCCCGCCTCCGTGGTGCCTCTTGTCTTGAAACATACTGGATACATGAGCTCAAGTCTTATTCACCGCTTGGCCTTACCCACAAGCTACCACTGCACGTTTTGTACTTTTCTTATATGCCTGATATGTTTGGGAACCAATTATAAGATGAATTATGCATACCATTAAGTACACACATCATGGCTGGAAACTGTTTACCTCCCCCTTACGTCTACTATTGATCAGTGGTCCTATAGCCGTGCCTCAGGGTTCGCCTTCTCAGCTCCCGGGAGTAGCGTTCTCTATAATGTTTTTTACCTTTTGATGCCATCATCAACAATTGTACGTATACACTACAAATAGATACCCCAAAATCCTGCATCTGCTCCTGATGAGTGGTATTGTAACCACGAAACGCATAGAGTTTTCTTTATGATGCGTTGTCACAGTATTCATGTATACATATTTCGACTATATCATACTTTAAAGAGGAAGTAAACCCTGATGGGTTTACTTCCTCTTTCATTCCCTGCAAAGGCAAAGCATAATGGACTACTATGCATTGCATAGTAGCCCATTATGTGTCACTTACCTGACACAGGAGCCAGCGAAGTCGCGGCTGTCCCCTGTAGTCCGCCGCATCCATCTTGCTGGTGGCGTCTTGCAGCTCCGCCGCTGTCATTCGGCGAAGCCGCGATGACGTCACTCCCGCGCATGCGCACGGGAGTCGACACGCGCGGCGTCTCCATTCTTGGAAATGCCACGCTCAGTGCGCCTGCGCGCCGCTGTCTACGGCGCATGCGCCGTAGACAGCGGTGCCCGTTTTTGGGCAAATATCTCCTAAACCATATAGGTTTAGGAGATATTGCTTGGACCTACAGGTAAGCCTTAATCTAGGCTTACCTGTAGGTCAAAGTGGTTTGTAAGGGTTTACAACCACTTTAATGAACCAATCCACCATTATTGGTAACGTTTTAATGCTACTATTATGTATACCTCGGTCTACATACTAAAAGTCTATTACTATATATATACACTATATTGAATTGATTGTGCATTATCATGAAATGGTTAAATTTTATTTATTGATATTTATGAATATTTTAAAACGATGTTTCTATATTGAACTAATCATGTAATACTATGTTATGTTTATATTTATCAATTGAGATCCATTATTTTATTGTTACATCAATTTATTATTTATGGTGGTATATATGTGTATGACTTTTGATAATAAACAATGTGTATATTGATTGGCTCATTTGGTCTAGTGAAGTGCTTCATATAAAGTCCCACTTTCTTTTATTTTTTATTTTTCACCGCTTGGTATTAACGTCAAATGGTACATAAACTCTTTCATTAATCAAGCCTAAATCTCAATGCTTTATTTTCGTTTATTGCCAACTTATACTATGTCCTATTATATGTGTTCAGTTCAGTAGTGTATACTAAGTGCTAGTTTATATTATTGTTCATGATATTATACGTTTCATATTATGATCTGGGAGTTATTTTGTTTCACTTCTGCCTCTCAAATGAGGTATGTCATTTTTACCTTTAGGGCTCGAGACACATTTGGTCACCAATTTTATGGTGTGGATGTGCTCCTGCCTGCAAAGTTCTTGGTTACATTGCCGTGGACTGTGAGACTGACGGCATGCGACCCATTGGTAGATGAATAAGGGGTCTGCCCCATGGTGTTAGCACTTCTGGGTTGACATCTCATGCCGGGCCACGTCTCCATGTCAGTGTAGTTGAAGTCATGTGAGGTTTTGACTGGCCGCTGTTAGTCACATGGACGGCATCACCCATTTTGCAGGCTTTTCAAGTGAGGTGTTTAGTCATTTACGGGTTCAAGGTCTGGGCGCAGTCACGCCCCCATGACGTCATCTTCGGTGTCGCGGGATCTGGTCTGCTCTTTTCATTGGTTCTGGAGCTCATGCTGTCATGTGACACTGGTCTTAGGGTTTTGGGCATGCTATTCTTGTCGGCCAAACCTCTTCCAGGTTGATGCTGCATAGCATGTTTTTACTGACTGGTTCTTTAAAATTATGTGCACTCATAAATTTGTGCAATGTGGGGGAGCCGATCTATGCTCCAGTTGAAGTTCATTGGGATGAAAAACGCATCAGCCTTGGCTTTCAGCTCCCCACATTGCTTTTATTCTGTGATCACAGTTTTAATTTTAACGATGTATGTTGTTTTTTTTTCAATAAAACCCACCTTTTTTACATTTAAAGGGTAACTCCACTTTCGTTGGGAAAAAAATAGCAAATAAAGAAAAAATAATATAGCTCCTATAATTGCAACACTAATCATATTGCAATAGAATGTTATTAAAAATGACCTTTCATTTTCAATCTGCAGCCACTGTAATTTTCTGAGAATGCATTGCAATATCTGGCTACCTGGAGTTCTTCTGTACACAGAGTGTGTACTGACCACCCCCCAGAAACAGAATTTCCTGCTTGTGTGATTGGCTCACCAATTTTCCCAGAAATCTGCCTTAGATACAATTCAGATTTCAGGCATCCCCTGCAACAAAAATGTCATTTTTGGAGAGATACTTTCAATAGGGACACGTCTAAAAGAATGCAGGCCCAGCAAATTTCCTCATTAGTGCTCTGCAGCTGCACACCTGGCAGTTAATTATGAAACCACTCCCATTAGATCCGCTCAGAACAGAGGTACAGAGAAACACAGAGGGATTTCTTCAGAATAACAAAAGGTAGGAATCTGCAACAAAGGTTGTTATAATCCTTTTCAATGTACATAGATCACCTAGAGAGAAATGTTTACTTTCTCAACAAAAGTGGAGTTACGCTTTAAAATTAATTTCTATCAGATTTACATCTACTGCAAAACCATTTACTAAGCTCAATATTTTCTCCCTCTGTTGTTCACTTAGGGGTGCCCCAAGTTTACTTTCTCATCTTTTGACATACACTTTTTACCAAAGGTATTGGGACGCCTGCCTTTACATGCACATGAACTTTAATGGCATCCCAGTCTTAGTCCGCAAGGCTCAATATTGAGCTGGCCACCCTTTGCAGCTATAACAGCTTCAGCTCTTCTGAGAAGGCTGTCCACAAGGTTTAGGAGTGTGTCTATGGGAATGTTTGATCATTCTTCCAGAAGAGCATTTGTGAGATCAGGCACTATTGTTGGATTAGAAGGCCTGGCTTGCAGTCTCCGCTTTAATTCACCCCAAAGGTGTTCTATTGGGTTGAAGTCAGGACAGGCCAGTCAAGTTCCTACACCCCAAACTCGCTCATCCATGTCTTCATGAACCTTGCTTTGTGCACTGGTGTGCAGTCATGTTTGAACAGGAAGGGGCCATCCCCAAACTGTTCCTACAAAACTGGGAGCATGAAATTGTCCAAAATGTCTTGGTATGCTGACGCCTTAAGATTTCCCTTCACTGAAACGAAGGGGCCAAGCCCAACCCCTGAAAAACAACCCCACACCATGAACCCCCCTCCACCAAATGATTTGGACTAGTGCACAAAGCAAGGTAGATAAGGACATTCATGTGCAAGTTTGGAGTGGAGGAACTTGACTGGCCTGCACAGAGTTCTGACCTCAATCCAATAGAACACCTTTGGGGTGAATTAGAGCAGAGACTCCTTCTCATCCGCATCAGTGCCTGACCTCCACAAATGCACTTCTGGAAGAATGGTCAAAAATCCCCATAAGCACACTCCTAAACTTTGTGGACAGCCTTCCCAGAAGAGCTGTTATGGCTGCAAAGAGTGGGCCAACTCAATATTGAACCCTACAGACTAGTACTGGGATGCCAGTAAAGTTCATGTGTGTGTAAAGGCGGGTGTCTCAATACTTATGGTAATATAGTGTATGGTGGGATTTTTGGTTTCATCATTGTAGTGAGTAATTTATTAATCTGGGATATAAAATGCTTTGGGGCCACCTCTGAACTAAACGTCGTTCCAATGGAAACCACATTACCACTGTTCGTTTTGGCTGTGGTAGAGTCGCTACAAAATGTCTTAGCTGATAATACCTCCATTTGTCTCTCAAAAACATTCCCCCTTTGTGCCTCAATTCCTGGATCATGCATATTTCTCCTTCTTTCATTATATATTTTAATTGTGCCTTATTCTCTTTAACCACTTCAGCCTCGTAAGAATTTACCCCCTTCCTGACCGGGCCATTTTATGCGATACGGCACTGCGTCAATTTAAATGACAATTGCGTGGTCATGCTATGCTGTACCCAAACCAAACTAATGTTCTTTTTTTCCCCCCACAAATAGAGCTTTCTTTTGGTGGTATTTGATCACCTCTGCGGTGTTTATTGTTTGCGCTATAAACAAAAGACCGACAATTTTGAAAAAATTATATTTTTTACTTTTTTTTTTATAACAAATATCCCAATTGAAAAAAAATAAAAATCTTCCTCAGTTTAGGCCGATATATAATCTTCTACATATTTGTGATAAAAGAAAAATTGCAATAAGTGTATATTTATTGGTTTGCACAAAAGTTATAGTGTCTACAAAATAGGGGATAGATTTATGGCATTTTTATTATTTTTTAATTTTTTACTAGTAATGGCGGCAATCTGTGATTTTTATCGGGACTGCAACATTGCGGTGGACTAATTGGACACTTTTGAAACTTTTTAGGGACCATTGACATTTATATCAGTGCTGAAAATAGCCACTGATTACTGTATAAATGTCACTGGCAGGGAAGGGGTTAACACTACGGGGCAATCAAGGAGTTAAATATGTTCCCTCAGTGTGTTCTAACTGTAGGGGGATGGGTCTGCCTGGGGGAGGAGACCGATCATTGTTCCTATATACTAGGAACACATGATCTGTCTCCTCTCCCCTGCCAGAGAGGAGACACACACACACACACACACACATACACACACATCCCCGTTCTGGCTCTGTCAGGAGTGATCATGGGTGCCCAGCGGAGATCGCGATCGCAGGTGCCCGGCAGAGATCGCGGGCGCCGGGTAATGTGCATAGGCTCCTCACAGACACGGCGGACGCACTCCCCGTATACCCCTTAAAGTGCCCGCCGTACAGCTATGGCGATTTGCCTTACATAAACGATGGCGCACGGTCGGCAAGTGGTTAATCCAATCTCCAAATAATGTTTCCTTTCCTGGGAATAAGTAATTTGTTTCAGTGATAAGTGGTATTAGTGAGTTATATTCCTATTTTGCTTGTCTATAAATCAAATCCCAAATTTTTCATAAATACATTTTAAATACAGTGTTAAATCACTTGTGTTCTCCATATACAAGACTTGGCCAAGAAACCGCAGTGTCAGCTTTAAAGAAAGCAATCCTGGGGAGGGAAATCCATCCTCCACATCAGTTATCAGATGAAATCCCAGGAAAACCTTTTAGATAGGCTTGCTTATCACTCTTTCCATCTAGAAGATTGGAGCCAGGCCAAGGATAATTATAGGGATTGTATGGATGCTTCATTTTCTATAAGTATTCCATCAAGAAATGTCTTTTTCAGCTATTAGCTGGGGGCTTTGGAGGAGCAGGGGCACTGAGACTTCCAGTAAAGCTTTCAACGAACAGCAGGTGGAAGGAAAAAGCAGAAGGTTATATTTACAAACTCACTTTCTTTGCTTGGCTATAATTATAGGAGCTTAGTTATGTTAAACGTGCACTTATTCTTGAATGTTTCGGAATGGCACTGATCCCGTATGAGGGTAGGTGGCCAATGAGTGCCTGTAATAGTTTTGCTACTGAACTAATATATATATATACTTTACTGCTTACCTTTAACCACTTGACTACTGGACACTTTTACCCCCTTCCTGCCCAGGCCAATTTTCAGCTTTCAGCGCTGTTGCATTTTAAATGACAATTGCACAGCCATGCAACACTGTCCCCAAATAACATTTTTTATCATTTTTTTTCACACAAATAGAGCTTTCTTTTGGTGGTTTTTAATCACCACTGGGTTTTTTATTTTTTGCCAAACAATAGAAAAAAAGACTGAAAATGTTGAAAAATTGTTTTTTTCATAGCTTGTTTTAACATTTTGCAAACTGAATTTTATTTTTCTCCTTCACTGATGTAGCTGATGAGGGTGCACTGATGGGCACTGATAAGGCTAAATTGATGGGCACTGATAGGTGGCACTGGTGGGCACTGATGAGGCGGCACTGATGGGGCTGCACTGATAGGCGGCACTGATGGGTGGCACTGATGGGCACTAATAGGCAGCACTGATAGGTGGCACTAATGGAAAGAAAAGCAGATAATCAGCTTGTGTTGACATCTGTGATCAGCTCTCATTGGCTGACAACTGATCACATGGTAAAGGGCCACTGTAATGTCATGTACACACGGCTGGACTTTTCGACAGAAAAGGTCAGACGGAACAAATCCGTCGGACAATTCGACCATGTGTGGGTTTCATTGGACCTTTGCTGTTGAAAAATCAAATGGACTTTAGATTTAGAACATGTTTCAAATCTTTCCTATGGACTCGAATTTGGTCGAAAAATCTGTTCCTCGAGTCTGGTCGAAAAATCTGTTCGTCTGTATGCTAGTCCGACGGACAAAAACCAACACTAGGGCAGCTATTGGCTACTGGGTATGAACTTCCTTATTCTAGTCCAGTTGTACGCCATCATGGTCGAATCCGTCGGACTTTGGTGTGATTGTATGTAGACAAGTCTGAATTCGACGGAAGTCCGCCGAAAGTCCGTCGAAAAGTCCGGTCGTGTGTACATGGCATTATTGGCTCTTTACCTCAATCTGTGATTAGCCGAGTCCAAAGGATTTGGCGAACACAGAGCGCTCCACCCATGTCCTGCAGAGGAGAGCGTAGGAAATCTTGATCACGGGAGGACGTCAATAGATGCCCTCCCAGTAAAATGAGCCGGTGCTGTAGCCATCATTATGCTATAGCGTGGACAGGAAGGGGTTAACCACTTCAGCCCCGGACCAATAAACACCCTAAGGACCAGAGGTCTTTTTACAATTTCGCACTGCACTGCTTTAACTGGTAATTGCGCGGTCATGCAATGTTGTACCCAAACGAAATTTGCGTCCTTTTCTTCCCACAAATAGAGCTTTCTTTTGATGGTATTTGATTGCCTCTGCGATTTTTATTTTTTGCGATATAAATGGAAAAAGACCGAAAATTTTGAGAAAAAATGATATTTTCTACTTTTTGTTATAAGAAAAATCGAATAAACTCAATTTTTGTCAAACATTTAGGGCAAAATTTATTCAGCCACATGTCTTTAGTAAAAAAAAATTCAATAAGCGTATATTTATTGGTTTGCGCAAAAGTTATAGCGTCTACAAACTACAGTACATTTTCTGGAATTTACACAGCTTTTAATTTACGACTGCCTATCTCATTTCTTGAGGTGCTAAAATGGCAGGGCAGTACAAACCCCCCACAAATGACCCCATTTTGGAAAGTAGACACCCCAAGGAAGTTGTGGAGTGGCATGTTGAGCCCATTGAATATTTATTTTTTGTCCCAAGTGATTGAATAATGACACAAAAAAAAAAAAAGTTTTACAAAAAGTTGTCACTAAATGATATATTGCTCACACATGCCATAATTATATGTGGAATTGCACCCCAAAATATATTCTGCTGCTTCTCCTGAGTACGGGGATACCACATATGTGGGACTTTTTGGGAGTCTAGCCGCGTACGGTACCCCGAAAACCAATCATTGCCTTCAGGATTTCTAAGGGTGCAAATTTTTGATTTCACTCCTCACTACCTATCACAGTTTCGAAGGCCATAAAATGCCAAAATAACACAAAACCCCCCCAAATGACCCCATTTTGGAAAGTAGACACCCCAAGGAAGTTGTGGAGAGGCATGTTGAGCCCATTGAATATTTTTTTTTTTTTGTCCCAAGTGATTGAATAATGACACAAAAAAAAAAAGTTTACAAAAAGTTGTCACTAAATGATATATTGCTCACACATGCCATAGTTATATGTGGAATTGCACCCCAAAATATATTCTGCTGCTTCTCCTGAGTATGAGGATACCACATATGTGGGACTTTTTGGGAGTCTAGCTGCGTACGGCACCCCGAAAACCAATCACTGCCTTCAGGATTTCTAAGGGTGTAAATTTTTGATTTCACTCCTCACTACCTATCACAGTTTCAAAGGCCATAAAATGCCAAAATAACACAAAACCCCCCCAAATGACCCCATTTTGGAAAGTAGACACCCCAAGCTATTTACTGAGAGGCATGTTGAGTCCATGAAATATTTTATATTTTGCCACAAGTTGCAGGAATTTTACAATTTTTAATTTTTTTTGCACAAAGTTGTCACTAAATGATATATTGCTCACACATGCTATGGGCATAAGTCAAATTACACCCCAAAATAAATTCTGCTGCTTCTCCCGAGTACGGGGATACCACATGTGGGGGACCTTTTGGGAGCCTAGCCACGTACGGGACCCCGAAAACCAAGCACTGCCTTACGGATTTAAATATAAAATGCTACCAAAAAAACTGTTAGCGATCGCAGGGATCAGGCCTGACTCTGCGATCGCTGCAGTTATGTGTTTAGTGTTTTGTAAGTGACAGTAATCGATCGATACTGCACTTGGGTGGGCTGGGCGGAGGGGCAAAACGCAGGTGCTAGCAGGTATCTGGGCTGAAACCCCGCTAACAATGCGTTTTTTTGGAACCCTAAACTGCTGGGGATGCTAGTATAGATCTGATCAGATCAGATATTGATCTGTTCAGATTCTATACCACTACGGGAGGTTTATGCTTTGCGTGTGGGTGTTAGCGGTACTGGCACTAACCTAGCGCTGCCTGCGGCTACGCAGACCCTGACCCTAAAACCTAATTGATATCACCCGCCGGGTGATCAGGGGGTTAAACCTTTATTGGGTAATAAATGGTGGGTGTCCTGATGCTATAAAAAGCAAACTAACCAGAGTCACCCGTAACACTTATACGGTGATCACTGGTGAAAGGGTTAACTAGGGGCAATCAGGTGTTCAAATTTTTATTAGGTAGTATATGGGGGTCCCTGGCGCTATATAAAAACCTGACGGGGAACCTAAATAACTAACTGGCTAACCAGCGTCACCAGTGACACTTATACTGTGATCGCTGGTGAAAGAGTTAACTAGGGGCAATCAGGGGGTTAAAACCATTATTGGGTAGTATATGGGGGTACCTAATGCTATAAAAACCTGGCGGTGAACCTAAAAAAATAACTAGCTACCTAACGGCACTAGTGACACTAATGCAGCGATCAGAAAAACAATCGCTTAGTGACACTGGCAAAAGGGGGTGAAAGGGTTAACTAGGGGCAATCGGGGGGGGGGGGTTGTGTGCCTGTGTGTACCTACATGTCAGTGTAGTGTTGGTGCACACTTACTGTTATATCCTCTGTGTTGTGAGAGACACAAGACTCTGGTCTGGAACAATGGAAGTTTATTTCAGTACTCACTGTACACTGCAACATGCATCTCAGGACAGTACATCTTATTAGCTCTTACATGTGTCCAAGATGGCTACCATACCCCTTGACCCTTGGCATCACTCCTGGGTGGAGCCAGCCTTAAAGTGGCAGTACATGTGGAACCCTTCAGGTATAACACCTTCCATCCATCCCTAAAAAAACAAAACATAAAAACAAACAAAAAAAAACGAGAAAAGGCCCAAAACATTAACTAATAACTGTCCAATAACAGTCCTCCAAACACAGGAGATGCACAGGACTTTTCCTGCATCCAAATGTGAGAGCAAGATTCCAGGGACAGTTGCGGGGATACAATGTCATTGGATCACTTTCGGCGGCCCCGTCGAAAGTCTCGTAACCGGTCTTGAAGCTGAAACCGGTCAGGAGGGCGACAGTGTCGTTGAGGGCGGGCACCCATCGACTCGGGATCGGAGGAAACAGGGTCGACTGGAATGGGCACTGGCGGTGCCAAGAAGGGATCCCCCAGCTCAGTGGGTGAACCAACCTCCGGACCAGGGCTGGAGGGCTCTGTTGGAGCTGAGTTCAAAAGATCAGAGTCCCCCCAATCATCAGTTCCCATGCATCCTGATCCGCTGGGAGCAGTTCCTTGCAACACTGGTGGTTCAGCCGGCGTCAGGGATTCATGCAGTTGAAAACGAGGGTGCAGTTGGTCCGCATGCCTTCTGCAAATGGAACCATCTTCCAGGCAGACCCTATACATCTTGGGTCCCAAAGTCTCTGCAATGACAGCAGGAAGCCAACGGGTGTTGGAAGCCCCATAAGATCGGGCCCATACCTTTTGTTGGGCTGTGAATCGGGGGATCTCATGGTGTTTGACCATCTTGTCTTGGGACTGCAGTACATGTTCCTGGACTGTTTGTGGGCGGAGCATGTCCAAAACAGTCCATGGCTGCCGACCCAGAAGGAGTTCTGCTGGAGTTTTCCCGGTGGTTGCATGTGGTGTGTTCCTGTAAGCAGAAAGGAAGGAGTCCAGCTGCTGGGGTGACAGGGACTGCTGTTTACTTGTAGCCACTGTAGCTTTGAAATAGCGTTTAAAAGTCTGCACAAACCGCTCTGCTTGACCATTTGTAGCTGGGTGGTAAGGTGCGGTCAACTTGTGTTTGATGTTGTGGGCAGTCAAGAAACGCTGAAACTCCTGACTGGTGAATTGTGCACCATTGTCTGTGACGATTTCTCTGGGGTATCCAAATGTAGCAGCGAGATGTAACAGTATGGAAACTGTTGCCTTAGTTGTTGGCTGAGTAACAGGAATGACCTCAGGCCACTTTGAATGGGCATCCACTATGATCAAGAAGGTGTGTCCTCTGATCGGACCTGCAAAGTCCAAGTGTAGTCGAAACCAAGGAACCGTGGGCCAAGTCCAGGGCTGGACGCACCCTCGAGGAGGGTCTCTTGCAGTTTGTGCACATCCAGCACAAGCATTCACATATGTTGTGATATCCGAGTCTAAGTTTGGCCACCACACATAGCCTCGGGCCTTTTGTTTCATACGTGTGCCCCCGGGATGACCAGTATGTAGCAAGTCCAGAATGTGTCTCCGGAGGGTCTGTGGAATGATCACTCGGTCTTCCCATCAAACACAGTTACCAGCCACAGTTAATTCCATACGCCTACGGAAATAAGGTTCATAATCCTGTGTGACGGTTGCAGGCCAACCGGACCGTACCCAGGAGAGTATTGTTTTCAGAAAGGTATCCTTGGCTGTATGGGCTGCTATCTCCCCAGAAGACAAGAAGGACAGGCTGGTGTAACGACAACTCTTGACCGGTGGAGAGGAGTCCATTGACCTCCCTGTCAGTCGGGACATTGCGTCCGCATTAGCATTGGCATCATGACCGCGATACTGGATTTTATAACTGTACGCTCCCAAGAACAGGGCATAGCGTTGGAGGCGGGCCGCAGTAGTCTGAGAGATGCCTTTGTCAGGGCTAAAGATCTGAAGGAGTGGTTTATGGTCTGTCAGTATGGTGAATTCCCTACCATACAGGTAAAGATGAAACTTCTTAATTGCCCATATCAGCGCAAGAGCCTCTTTGTCAATGTGCGAGTAATTGCTTTCTGCTTTTGTCAAAGACCTGGAGGCAAATGCCACTGGTTTTTCTGACCCATCAGGTAAGATGTGAGACAGTACAGCCCCCAGACCATAGGGTGAGGCATCACAAGCCAAGGTCAGAGGCTTCTGGAGGTCATAGTGAACAAGCATGCGTGACGCCAACAGCTTCCGCTTAGAGACTTCAAAAGCGCGTTGGCATGCAGCCGACCAGTCCCATCTGGAGTGTTTCTCCAAAAGCTTGTTCAACGGAAACAAGGTGTGTGCCAGATCTGGCAGAAATTTGTGGTAATAGTTCAGCAAGCCAAGGTATGATCGCAGCTGCTGGACATTGGTTGGGGCAGGAGCTTTGACTAAGGCATCAACCTTGGCTTCTGTGGTGTGTATACCGTCTGCATCCACAAGGTGGCCACAAAACTCCAATTTTGGCACCATGAATTGGCATTTTGCTAAGTTCACTTTCAGAGCCTGCTCTTGGAGTCTTTCCAACACAAGCTCCACGTTTTGCTTGTGTTCCTGGTCCGTCCGTCCCGTGATGAGCATGTCATCTAACAGGCACTGAGTGAAAGGAATGTCCGCCAAAATCTCATCCATCTTACGTTGCCAAATGGCTGGGGCAGAGGCTACACCAAACACCATCCGATTGTACTCATACAGTCCCTTGTGGGTGTTGATGGTCAGAAACTTGCGGGAAGAAGGATGGACCTCAAACTGTAAATATGCTTGTTTGAGATCAAGCTTGGTGAACTTTTGACCCCCTGCAAGAGAGGCAAAAATGTCATCTACTCTGGGTAGAGGATACTGGTCTATTTCCAGTTGGGAGTTCAGTGCCATGCGGAAATCGCCACAAATGCGCAAGTCCCCATTCGCTTTCTTCACTGGTACAACAGGTGATGCCCACTCGCTGTGCTCTACCTTTGAGATGACACCTTGTTCCTCCAGCCGACTTAGTTCTGCTTCCACTCCTGCTCGGAGTGCGAAAGGTACTGTGCGAGCTTTGAAGAATTTAGGCTGGGCGTTGGGTTTCAGCTTGAGTCTCACACAGTCATGCTTTATTTTCCCCAACTGGTCATCAAAGATCTTTGGGAACCGCTGCTTCAGGGACACCACCCATCCCTCATTATCTCCTAATGGAATTGTCACAGTGTTACAGGGATTTATAGCGATGTCTGGCATACCAAAGTGAGCAATCCAGTCTCTCCCAAAGAGAGGGGGTCCCCCATTCTCTAGTATATATAATGGCAGTCTCTTTGTCTGACCCTTGTACAATACCTGCACTTTTGCATAACCCAGTGGGTGGAGTATCTGCTTTGAGTATGTCTGCAGTTTGATTGGCGTTGGGCGGACAGTTGTTCGGGTCTGAAGTTGTCTCCATTGTTTCTGAGTGATAACTGAAACTGCTGCTCCTGTGTCCACATCCATCTTTAGTTTCTTTCCCTCAATGGTTACCTCTACAGTCATTGCAGAGGGTGCTGAATGCATATGATGTATGTCTAAACTGTGGAGCACTTCCTCATCCTCTGACTCAGATGATGATGTATATCTTCCCACCATATAGGTCTTTGTCTTGGGGTTCAGAGGTTGCTTATCTCGCACCTCAGATGTCCTGTTTTACCACAATTATGACAGGTCTGATCCTTAAACCTGCAGACTTTGTGATCATGGTCTGTATTCCCACAACGGTAGCAAGCTGACCCCCTGCTTGGTGGAGGTCTGTATTTCCAGTTTGTGACTGTGGGCTTGACTGCTGTTCTGAAAACTTCTTGTTTCACCTCTTCTCTTCTGCCCTGAGAGTTCAATTCCTCTGTATCTTTCACAGCCATTTCCATCATTGAAGCTATCTCAATTGCCTTTGCAAGGGTAAGGTCTTTCTCTGTTAACAGTCTCTTTTGGCTAGAGTCACAATTCAGTCCCATGACAAACTTATCTCTCAGTGCAGTAGGTAGGTACTCCCCAAAAGAACAGGTAGAGGCTAGTCTGCGAAGGGCGAGCACATAAGCTTTAATTTCTTCACCTGGCTGCTGCTGCCTCTGATAAAAACGAAATCTTTCTGCAATCTCTAGTGGTTTAGGCTGGAAGTGACCCTCTAACAGTGTCAGGAGCTCTGCCAATGTCTTAGTTGCTGGTTTTACAGGGGAAAGGAGATCCCTGAGAGTGTCATATGTCTGAGCACCGACCACTGTCAGAAATACTGCTACTTGCCTTTCACCTGGGATGGCATTTGCACTGAAATACTGTTCCAGTCTCTCCACCCAGGAACTCCAGGATGTCTGTTCTCCATCAAATTCACTTAATGTCCCGATCAATGACATTTTCCTGCTGGGATCTGTGATTGCTTTTATCCAGGTGACAATCCACAATGTCTTTGTCTCTCTCTCAGACTGATAGACACTTTGTAAATCCCATCCTCGTCGCCACTGTTATATCCTCTGTGTTGTGAGAGACACAAGACTCTGGTCTGGAACAATGGAAGTTTATTTCAGTACTCACTGTACACTGCAACATGCATCTCAGGACAGTACATCTTATTAGCTCTTACATGTGTCCAAGATGGCTACCATACCCCTTGACCCTTGGCATCACTCCTGGGTGGAGCCAGCCTTAAAGTGGCAGTACATGTGGAACCCTTCAGGTATAACACTTACTTTCTGTCTTCTCCTCGTAGTCCGGTCAAAAAGACCGCCCCGAGGAGAATGACATCACTTCCTCCTTCCTGTGTATACAATACACAGTGGGAGGAAGCTTCTCATTGGCCAGGAGCGATCGAGAGGGGGTGGCCAGAAACCAACGGCCATCCCCTCATCACGGATCGCTCCTGCAGCGAACCGGACCGCCATATCCAGCGGGAGGGGGTCCGATCGGACCCCCCACCCGCTGGAAGGCAGGCACGTACATGTTTGTGCCTGCCTGTGCCATTGCGATGACGTACAATGGCAATACGGCGGTCCTTAAGTGGTTAATGAAGGAAAAGTATGCTCTATTGGTTTTGAATTATGTGTTGAGCAGTATTCAACATTATAGTAACCTGTTAAAGAGTAATTCCACTTTTGTTGAGAAAAAAACATTCCCTTGCAAGTGATCAATGTATATTGCAAGGATTTTAACCTCTTCGAGCCTAAGGATAAAACAAATCTTAATGCCTAAGCACAATTTTGCAACTTTGACTTGTTACTAAAATCATACATATCTTCACAACTGCTTTGTGCATCCAGGTGGGTTATACTTTGTTTTTTTTATTTTCAGGACAAATTAGGCTTTCATTTGGTGGCAAATGGTAATGGATAGCTCCTGATTTTTCTTATTTATTATCAATTGAAAACTGTCCCAAAATATAAAAAAAAATGTAAAAAAATGTGAGTGATCACTGTGGTAGTCAGAGGCTATTGAAGCGATCAGGTGACCCATAATCAGGTGCTCCGTGTCCTGATTAGGGATGAGCTTCGTGTTCGAGTCGAACGCAAGTTCGACTCGAACATCGGTCGTTCGTGCGTTCGCCGAATTCCGAACGTTTGGGCCGTTCGCGGCAAAATTCGTGTGGCCCACAATGCACTGCGATGGCGCAATGCATTGCTGTCTCACGATTGGCCAAGCATGCACTGTGACCCTGCATGCTTGGCCAATCGCAGCGCCAGCAGCGAGGAGAGCCATGGTTGGCCACAGGCATCCTGCCTGTGGCCAATCATAGCTCAGGCTGTGTAGTGCACGCCCCACACTATATAAAGCCGCCTTTCAGGCGGCCTCGTGTAGTGTTTGTTAGCATCTGAAGCAGTGGGTGTTCTGTGTACCTTCAACACAGTTACACACCAATCGTTTTTGGCTGATTTACTATCTTGCTCTTGTGTAGTGGTTACTGTCTGTGCCCTGACCGCAGTATACACCACTATATTCACCTCACCTATATAGCTAGTGATCTAGCTTTAATAATAGAGCTTGCAGTCAGTAGTGTTAGTGCGTGCTGTCTGCGTGCTCTGTACCCAGTACATACCGCTATAATCCACCTACATAGCTGTTCTCTATTTGGGCCCGATTGTCATCTGCGGGAGTTATTGGAAGTTGTGTGTGCTTCCAGCACAGCACAGTATACGTCTGTATATACCCCTTTAACTCTGCTGTTTTATGGTTATTGTCTGCGTGCCCTGACCGCAGTATACACCGTGATATTCACCTCACCTATATAGCTAGTGGTCCATCTTTAACAATAGAGCTTGCAGTCAGTAGTGTCACTCAGGAGATAGTGCGTGCTGTGTGCGTGCTCTGTACCCAGTACATACCGCTATAATCCACCTACATAGCTGTTCTCTATTTGGGCCCGATTGTCATCTGCGGGAGTTATTGGAAGTTGTGTGTGCTTCCAGCACAGCACAGTATACATCTGTATATACCCCTTTAACTCTGCTGTTTTCTGGTTATTGTCTGCGTGCCCTGACCGCAGTATACACCGTGATATTCACCTCACCTATATAGCTAGTGGTCCATCTTTAACAATAGAGCTTGCAGTCAGTAGTGTCACTCAGGAGATAGTGCGTGCTGTGTGCGTGCTCTGTACCCAGTACATACCTCTATATCCACCTACATAGCTGTTCTCTATTTGGGCCCGATTGTCATCTGCAGGAGTTATTGGAAGTTGTGTGTGCTTCCAGCACAGCACAGTATACATCTGTATATACCCCTTTAACTCTGCTGTTCTATAAAAAGGCATCTGCAGGAGTTAGTGGGTGTTGTGTGCCTCCAGCACAATATAAACTACCCAACTACTGTTTTACCCAACTCCCTTCAGGCAATTACCATGTCTGGAAGGCCAGCAAGGAGAGGCAGACAGGCGCGAGCCGATAAAAGAGGGCAAGCAGGCTCTGTGTCTAGAGACAACAGTGCTGGTCGTGGACGCGGTGCATTGTCATCAGCACGTGGCCATGGGACATGCTTGTCCTTCTTTTCTGCAGCTGGACATGTTGAACCGCAACATGCCAACGACTTGGTAGAGTGGATGACCAAGCCCTCTTCATCCTCCTCATCCTCTCTCACCCAGTCTCAGGGTAGTAGAAAAGCAGCTGCCAACACATCGTCGTCCCTCCTCTCAATGTCATCATCAGTGACTCCTTCCCTAGACCCACCACGTCCTCCTGAGGAGTCTCCTGAACTCTTTGAGCACAGTGTTGGGTACATGCTCCAGGAGGATGCCCAGTGTTTGGTGGGCTCTGAAGATGACACTCAGCTAGAGGAAGGCAGTAGCATGAGCGCAGAGAGAGAGGATGCTCAAGAAGCACAGCAATCTGGCAGTCATGTTCCACAAGCTGCAGCATACTGCCAGGTTTGCTACAGCGATGAAGAGGGAGGGGATGATGAGGGCACTGACTCCACGTGGGTGCCTGGAAGGAGGGAGGAGGAGGAGGAGGAGGAGGAGGCACATGTCCAACGAGGCAGGATGCCCTCCGGGGGCCAGCTTAGGGGCAGCACACCGACTGAATCACACTGCAGAGCTCCGCCTGCGCAGAGCGCTTCCTCTGCGCGTTATTCTAAAAGTTCTTTGGTGTGGGCCTTTTTTGAGACGAGTGCATCAGATCGCACCGCTGCTATTTGCAACATATGTCTCAAGCGTATCTCACGTGGCCAAAACATCAGCCGCTTGGGCACCACATGCTTGACCAGACATATGTTGACCTGCCATGCAGCTCGTTGGCAAGCATACCTCAAAGACCCACACCAAAGAACAAAGCGGACCTCTCCTTGCTCCTCATCAGCTGGCATCTCCAACCCCACTAGACCTTCAGTCCTCTCTGAAACCTGCTCTGAGAGGAATGAAGGTGTAGAATTAGGTGTGTCACAGCCAAGTGCTTCCGGGAACTCTGCTAGTGGTACATCCACGTCCGATTATAGCAGACAAATGTCCCTGCCCCAGCTGCTGGACCGGCGGAAGAAATTTACTCCCAGCCATCCACATGCCCAGCGGTTGAATGCTAGCTTGGCTAAATTGCTAGCACTTCAACTGCTGCCTTTTCAGTTGGTAGACTCGGCCCCCTTCCGTGAGTTTGTACAATGTGCGGTTCCTCAGTGGCAGGTCCCCAAACGCCACTTTTTCTCACGGAAGGCGATTCCGGCTCTCTACCGGCATGTGGAAGGCAATGTCCTTGCCTCGCTGGACAGGGCGGTCAGCGGTAAGGTGCATATTACCGCTGACTCATGGTCCAGCAGGCATGGACAGGGACGTTACCTGTCTTTCACGGCCCATTGGGTCACTCTTCTGGCTGCTGGGAAGGATGCAGGACAAGGTGCAGTAGTGTTGGAGGTTGTTCTGCCACCACGCCTCCAAAATGCTACTATTGGTTGTGACACACCTCTCTCCTCCACCCCCTCCTCTTCTTCTTCCTCCATGGCCTCTTCCAGTGCTCTGTCCTCAGAACCAGCGGTGCTCCGTAGGCGTTGCAGGGGCTACACAAGTGCGCAGGCAAAACTATGCCATGCCGTGCTTGCGCTGGTTTGTTTGGGGGACAGGAGCCACACTGGGGCGGATGTTTTGTCAGCTCTGCAGGGGCAGGCCGAGAGGTGGTTGACGCCACGCCAGCTTAAGCCAGGAATGGTGGTTTGCGACAATGGCACCAACCTCCTCTCCGCCCTCCGACAGGGACAACTGACCCATGTGCCCTGTGTAGCTCACGTCCTTAACCTGGTGGTGCAGCGGCTCTTGGGCAGGTACCCCGGCTTACAGGATGTCCTGAAACAGGCCAGGAGAGTCTGTGTGCATTTCCGCCGATCATTTAATGCCTGTGCTCGGCTGGCTGAGCTCCAAAAGGAGTTGAACCTGCCCAAGAACCGCCTTATATGTGACATGCCCACCAGATGGAACTCAACATTGGCCATGCTGCAGCGGCTGCACACGCAGCAGAGGGCCATCAATGAGTACCTGTGCGACTACGGCACCAGGACAGGGTCAGGGGAGCTTGGTTTTTTCTCACCACGCCAGTGGGGCATGATCAGGGATGCATGCACTGTCCTGTCACCGTTTGAGGAGGCCACAAGGATGGTGAGCAGTGACAGTGCATGCATCAGTGACACTGTACCTCTTGTCCACCTCTTGGAGCATACGCTGCGTGGAATAATGGACAGGGCACTTGAGGCAGAACAGAGGCAGGAAGAGGAGGACTTCCTTGCCTCTCAAGGCCCCCTTTATCCAGACAGTGCTCCTGCTGTGCCACCCATCACACAGGAAGAGGGTGAGGAGGAGGAAGAGGAGGAGGATGATTGTGTCAGCATGGAGGTGGAGGCTGGCACTCAGCATCAGCATCAGCAGCAGCAGTCTTATAGGGATGATTTACAGTCCCAAGAAACACGTGGACTTGTACGTGGCTGGGAGGAGGTAGCTGCGGATCATGTTGTCCTTAGTGACCCAGAGGACTCCGGACCGAATGCCTCAGCTAACCTACGCTGCATGGCCTCCCTGATCCTGCAAAGCCTGCGGAAGGATCCTCGTATTCTTCGGATCAAGGAGAGAGACCATTACTGGCTGGCCACTCTCCTTGATCCACGGTACAAGGGTAAGGTTGCCGACCTTATCTTGCCATCGCAGAGGGAGCAGAGGATGAGACATCTCCGGGAGGCCTTGCAGAAAGCTCTGTGCAACGCGTTCCCAGAGACTGGGAGGTCACAAACTCCTGGTCCTGGACAACGTGTTGCTGAGGCATCAGTCAGAAGGAGCGGTGGAGAAGGTGGTCGTCTGACTGATGCTTTCAGACAATTTTTTAGTCCGCAGCCCCAAGGTATGATTGGTTCCAGCACCCATCGCCAGCGTCTAATTTACATGGTGCAGGAATACCTAGGGGCAAGGTCAGACTTGGACACCTTTCCCACTGAAAATCCTCTGGCTTACTGGGTCTTGAGGATGGATCACTGGCCAGAGCTTGCACAGTATGCAATTGAGCTACTGGCCTGTCCTGCATCCAGCGTTCTTTCGGAACGCACCTTCAGTGCTGCTGGTGGCTTCGTTACCGATCACAGGGTGCGCCTGTCCACCGAATCAGTTGATCGACTGACCTTCATCAAGATGAATCAGTCTTGGATCACCCACAGCTACCAAGCACCTGAAGCTGATGTAACCGAATAATTTTTTTTGAAATACCACATCCCTTCAAGACTGCCTATGCTGATGCTGAGTGAATGTCCTGTTATGTTGATTGTCTATCCTCTTCCTCCTCCGCTGATATGTTGGAAGAACATTTTTGGTTCTGGGTGATGCCAGCAGCCCAATTTTTCTGCCCCTGTTTAACAGGGGCGTTTAAGTACAATTTTTGATGCAATGCTTTGCAGCAGGGCTAATTCCTGCAATAAAACTAGAGTATATGGCAGAGGTTGCAGTGTGATGGCACCAGTGCCTAAGGCCCAATTTTTCTGCCCCTGTTTAACAGGGGCGTTTAAGTACAATTTTTGATGCAATGCTTTGCAGCAGGGCTAATTCCTGCAATAAAACTAGAGTATATGGCAGAGGTTGCAGTGTGATGGCACCAGTGCCTAAGGCCCAATTTTTCTGCCCCTGTTTAACAGGGGCGTTTAAGTACAATTTTTGATGCAATGCTTTGCAGCAGGGCTAATTCCTGCAATAAAACTAGAGTATATGGCAGAGGTTGCAGTGTGATGGCACCAGTGCCTAAGGCCCAATTTTTCTGCCCCTGTTTAACAGGGGCGTTTAAGTACAATTTTTGATGCAATGCTTTGCAGCAGGGCTAATTCCTGCAATAAAACTAGAGTATATGGCAGAGTTTGCAGTGTGATGGCACCAGTGCCTAAGGCCCAATTTTTCTGCCCCTGTTTAACAGGGGCGTTTAAGTACAATTTTTGATGCAATGCTTTGCAGCAGGGCTAATTCCTGCAATAAAACTAGAGTATATGGCAGAGGTTGCAGTGTGATGGCACCAGTGCCTAAGGCCCAATTTTTCTGCCCCTGTTTAACAGGGGCGTTTAAGTACAATTTTTGATGCAATGCTTTGCAGCAGGGCTAATTCCTGCAATAAAACTAGAGTATATGGCAGAGGTTGCAGTGTGATGGCACCAGTGCCTAAGGCCCAATTTTTCTGCCCCTGTTTAACAGGGACATGTAATTACAATTCTTGATATAATATTTCACAGGAGGGCCCCTTCCTGTGCCCACCCAGAGTAACGGTGAGGACTTATAGTGTTGTGGCACCAGCACCACAACCACCAAAGGTCAAGTTTTCTACCACTGTTCAACAATGGCATGTAATTACAATTCTTGATATAATCGTTCACAGCAGGGCGCTCCAGCGCCCACCAAGAGTCACTTTGAGGGCTTACAATGTTGTGGCAAAACCAACACCTTGTTCCGCCATTTCTGCAGAGCATATAGGGCAGGCCCCTACTTTCAAACATCCAATTTACAAACATCTCCTACTTGCAAACGGAAGGAGACAACAGCAAGTGAGATGAAAAAAGATGGACGACAAAACAAATTATACAGGGGTGATAACCCTTCCCTATGTTTTCCAAAAAGCTTAAAAATATTTTTTTTGACTGGAGCTACACTTTAAAAATGTACCAGTTGAAAATTACAAACAGATTCAACTTAACACAACAAACCTACACAGTCCCTGTCTTGTTTGCACCGCCTGTATACTGCTGTTCTGAGTATATAGGGCCTGGGGGCCACACGCATTTCCTTTTTTTAATATGGGTACGGGGTTCCCCTTAATATGCGTACGAAACCCAAAGGGGCTGGTAATGGGCAGGGAGGGCTACCCATGCCATTTTTCTGAATGATTTTCAACCATATTGCAGGAACCAGATATAACATTAAAACCGCAAGCAGTTTTAAATGGTGTTATTTCCGTTTAATGTCATTTTGTGCAGGGACTGTTCTAAACACGGGAAACACGTGGCACTTCACAGGCATACTACAGACACCCCCCAGGCACCATATTTAAAGGAATATTTCATTTTTTTTTTTCACTTTAATCGTCATTAAAATCAGTGCTCCCGCCAAAACGGCCGTTTTTAAAACTTTTTTTTGCATTGACCCATGTCCCCTGAGGCAGGAGTCAGGTCCCCAAACCCTTTTTAGGACAGTATCTTGCATATCAGCCGTTAAAATTAGCACTTTCGAACGTTCGAGTCCCATAGACTTCAATGGGGTTCTAACGTTCGTTACGAACGCGGGGTCCGTTCGAAAGTTCTGGTGCGAACCGAACCGGGGGGTGTTCGGCTCATCCCTAGTCCTGATTGTTAGTATGGGCCTGGGGGTCTCGGTGAGACTCTGGTCTTTGTGCTGGTAGTGTGCTGTACAGTGCACTCCCAGTACAAAGGGAGATATGCAAATTTGCAGCCCCTTGTAAAAATCCCAGTATAGTGGGGCTGTGCATACCACATCTGTGAAGTTGGCATCAAGTTAACAAACTTTGTTACAGATTTCTACTTTTTTTTTTATTCTGAAGAAATAGCTGTTTGTCTGTGCCCATGTGCAAAATGAATATGAATGGGAGTTACTTTATAATTAGCAAGCAGCTGCTGCACTTGCAGGGTTTGACATCCTTTTTAGATGTGGTTTCCCTAAGGTAGTGATGGCGAACCTTGGCACCCCAGATGTTTTGGAACTACATTTCCCATGATGCTCCACTACACTGCAGAGTGCCAGAGCATCATGGGAAATGTAATTCCAAAACATCTGGGGTGCCAAGATTCGCCATCACTGGCCTAAGGGATTATCTCACCAAAAGGTGACATTTTTGTTGCAGAGGATGCCCAACATCTGATATCTTTGTGCAGACTTCTGGGAAAATCAATAAGCCAATCACACTCATCACAAGTAGGAAATTATGTTTTTGGGGGTGTTCTGTGCCCCATCTGTGTCTCCAAGTGTCTACTGTGTCTCCAAGTTGCCATATAGAATTGCATTTTACAGAAAATTACAGCAGTTGCAGATTAAAAAGGAAAGGCGGTATCTAATAACATTAAAGTATCATATGGCTTGTGTAGCAATTGTATAGGCTATATTATTATTATTTTTTTGCAATTTGTTTGGCTCTACACTTTGGAAAAAAAGAAGTTCCCCGTGGGGTTTTTAGGCAGGAATGAGGATACAAAAAATTCATAAAAATTTGCTTGGTTTTATTGGTCAAAAAAAAATTGTCATACCATATACAATACATGCAGGAATTAAAATGTGAGCTCTGGTGTACAGCAGACAATAGATCCTACTGTGGTAAAGATACAAGGTACAAAGTACAAATATAATGCATACATTCATTCTAAAAGAGTAAAAAAATGTATTTAAATCAATATCCATTTTGTAATTTCAATAACCATCTGGCATGCTTGATACCCCAATGCATTTCAGCCTTGGACGATTTATGGCCTTCTTCAGGGGGGATTTTTTCTCTTATCTCTGCATTTCTGCAGGCATATCAAGATGACAATTATTTAACATTGAGCTATATCACTGTTCTATATTCATGTACATTAACCAATAATATTTACCCTTTACCAGAGGAATCCTTTCCACATAAACCAGAGTCTTTTATTCTAAAAGCCCCAAACAAGCTTCCTCCCCAACGGTGATTCCAGGAATGGCTGTATTTACGTCCACACCACACCTACCCACCTAGGGACCAGCCAGAGAGCCCACCAGCCTACAAGTGGTGGCTCTACACTTTAACCATTTGCATACTGGGCACTTTTCCCCCCTTCCTGATCAGGCTACTTTTCAGCCTTCAGTGTTATCACACTATGAATCGTCACACTAATGTCAATTGCGCAGTCATGCAATGCTGTACCCATTTAAAATTTTCAGATATGAAATTACTTGGAGGTCTCAGATGTTGGCAATTGACAGTGCACAGTTAAGGGTACTCTTGAACTCCTCCTTGTGGTATCATATGACACAGCCAAAGGGAGACCGGGGATGCAGAAGTTTTTATGCTTCTGTGCCGTGCTGAATCTGAGGTCTGGTAAGTGGGGAGGCATCAATTTTCTGTTTTGGGACGGAGGAAGTGAGAATTCCAGCCAGGGGAAGTTTTTTTTTGGTGGGGGGTTAAGGAAAGGGGGTGAGTTTGCTTTTGGAGAAGGGGAAGTTTACAGGGGGTGGTTATTGACAGAGATTTGCTTCTGAGAGGGGAGTTTGATTGGATGAAGGGAGTTTTTCTTCATAATTAGGAATCTTTGCTGGGGGAGAGGTTGTTGAGGAAGATATTTTTGCTTTGGGGGAGTCGGTTTAGAGACAGGGGGGTTTAATTGGGGGGGGGGGATATTTGAGGGAGGGAGATATTTTACAGTGGGAATCTTGGTTTGGGGAAGGATGGTTCTTAGGAGGGAGAGAGGGATTTTTTTTCCTTTAAAAGATTAATTATACTTACCTACATGGATGGAGCATTGATCCAATGTTGCATCTGTCCCCAGCTGCTGCTAAGACCAACAAAGACCGCTGATCACTCACTTTTTAGGAGATATTCACTATACCTACAGGTAAGTGTTATTATAGGCTTACTTGGGTTTACTACAGTTTAAGACTGAAGAATAGTCAACCATATTGACCAGGTGCATAGGGCACCATCCTGTGGTAGGCAGTGCACAATATATATTTGTTTTAATCTCTTAAAACATTTCATAAATTTTCTTAGGACACAGTTTTTTAAGGTTTAAAGTGGTAATAAAAACCGCTGAAATATTCTTTTTTTTTATACCTGCAAGTGAAAAGGCATAATGAGCTAGTATGCACCACATACTAGCTCATTATGAAATACTTACCTTAGAATGAGGCCCCGACATCTCGCCCGATACACGCCGAGGGAGCTGACATGCTCCCTGGGCGTGTCTTCCGTATATCGCGGCTCCGGTGCTGTGAGTGGCCGGAGCGGCGATATCCTCACTCCCGCGCATGCACACAGGAGATTTCTTTCCGGCAGGGTCCGGCGTCTGCCGGGTTTCTAGTCAAGAAACCCCTGTGCGCATGCGCTGCTGCAATCATCGGCTCATTGCTAGAAGAATATCTCCTAAACCATACAGGTTTAGGAGATTTTTTTTTACCTACAGGTAAGCCTTATTATAGGCTTACCTGTAAGTAAAAGGGAAAAAAAAAGACTATACAACCGCTTTAAATAAATCACTGAATTTATTGCCTACCACAATATGTTGTCCCTTGCCCCTGCTCAAATTGCACAGTAAGACTATCTAAAATCCAGTCTTGGGTCTCATTCATACATCCTACATGACCATGGTGCAGCAGGTATACTGCAAATACTGTACTGATACTGTAGATGTGCTGCAGGAGTGCCAACAAGGGATGGAGCTCATCCCCGCTCCTGTACTCACTGAAGGGAAGAGAGAAAAAAAAATCCGCACATCCACAGAGTCCTATGGTAATGTAGTAGTGATGGGAGTGACCTCAGCCCGGGTCCCCACCATGCCACACCCCAATGTGTTTTGCTTTGTACCCCAGAGCTTAAACATGGGGACCACTGGATGTACAGATACATGTTAACAGCAGGGGCTCTTTTCAGCCCATCACTCAGGTGTACAGGCTGAGCAGCTGACAAAAATTGGATCATCTGGGATCCTGGCTGTAGCTATTCATGGTATATTTGCCATTCCATTGCCATTTAGAACATATGAATGAGATCCAAAGCCTGGTTAACATGGTGAGTTTTTTTTAGTTCAACCGGGCTGAACAAAAAAATCTAGGGTGCTTTGGGGTAGCTCGCTGTACTAATGAGTACACTACTGCACCACAATTTGCATTGCGTTCTATTCAGTGGAATGGGATCAATTTTTGCAAAGCCTCATGGCCCCACTCTGCTGTTACATGATTTTACCATACTTCCCCCAACATAAAAGTGTATAACAATCACCCTGATTTTAAGAGGGGATTTTCAGGAAAAAAAACTTTCCACAGCTCCCTGCACAGCACACGGACCCCCTGCACAGCACACAGACTCTCTGCACAGCACACGGACCCCCTGCACAGCACACGGACCCCCTGCACAGCACACGGACCCCCTGCACAGCACACAGACCCCTTGCACAGCACACAGACCCCTTGCACAGAACACAAACTCCTTTCTCTGCATAGCACATGGACTCTTTTCCCTGCATAGCACAAGGACTCCTTTCCTTGCACATTACAAGGAGGCCTTTCATCATAAAACCTCCTGGGACAGCGCTACCAGGATACCTTTAGGGGTTGAGAAGGTGTTGTTGACAGCTCATTCTTGTGCGCCGCTCCTCCTGTGTCACGCTCATTGTGGATGGGGTCTTCTGTGTGCCTCAATTGATGCCACTCTCTCATGGACCTGGTCATGCGAGTCTCCCCTGCTGTTTCATTGATGGTCACATGACCGCTCTCCCCAGGTCCGGGGGAAGGAAGCCTACAAAACAAAGTACTAAGGCCTACTTATGAAGGGGCGCCCCCGCTCGCTCCAGTGGGGGGAAGACTTCTGCAGTTCTCAAGGATCTGGCAGGAAGAGTTTTGAGACAAATGGGGAGCCTCCTCAATAACTGTAGGTTACAAACTAGAGTTCCGAGAGTCCCCGTCAACTCATTTTGTCAGATCAAATGTTCCCAGGGATCTGGGGAAAAAAGAAGTCTCTCTTTCAAGCATTGGACCATCTTTTATCTCAAAGAGTGATATCGGTGGTCCCCCATAGAAGAGCAGGGATTGGGGTTTTATTCAAACCTTTTTATGGTACCAAAACCAAATGGGGATGTCAGACCCATTCTAGGTCTCAAAGATCTAAACCAGTTTTTGAATATCCGCTCTTTTCACATGGAGTCAATCCGATCAGTAGTCTCCATTCTACAAGGTGGAGAACTTCTAGCGTCAATCGACATCAAGGATGCTTACCTCCATGTACCTATTTCTTGATCATACATCACGGGACACAGGAGCTTCATTACATAGTGGGTTATATAGGCACCTCTGGTGATTGGACACTGGTTAACCCCAATTAAGGAGAATTCCTCCCCTATATAACCCCTCCCATATGGGAGGCACCTCAGTTTTTTCGCCAGTGTCTATGGTGGTTGGTCACGTAAAACTTTAGCTCTGTGCGGGTCCCTGCGGGGGCCCAAGGGCTACAACAATCCGGATCCATACCTTGGGCCGATATTTGACTCCCAAGATGGTATGGTACCCGGGCCTCGTCAGCCGAAGAAACGAGGTTTGGCCTGTAAGTCCTCTCCTATTGGAAGACTGGGCTCTGGGAAAACCAGACTTGGTGTACTGTTTATATAGAGTGCACGAAAGTTTCTGGCAGAGTCTTTTACATGGTCCAGGTAGGAGGCTCTTCTGAGAAAGAGCCCCAGATAAACCTGAAGGTTGGCTAACACTGCGCGCCGTGATGGGTGAAGGCTGGCATTTGTCTGTTTCAGCAATTCCTGCGGCGAGGACAGGTAAGGGAAGTTAATCCTATATATATAATTATATGATGGATTTCTTCATTTTGAGTAGTTGTATGTCTTACCTGGTTTCCACCACTAGAGGGAGTAAGAGCAGCCTGATGCATACTTACATGCCTTTCAGTACACACGCTCAGTGAAGCCTGGTTCTCCAGCTGTCTCACGTCTCCACTGCAGTCCCTGCCACAACAAGGTAACAGGGGTCCCACGTAGTCTGGGGGTCCCACGCAGCTCCGTTGGAGTTTTCCTTTCCCCCCTGGATCCTGCGGTCCTCGTGCACGCCTAATGGAGGAGGGGGGAGTGTGGTTGTGAGCCGTGCACGTCAGTGTGCACGGCGCTGTACTGCGCAGGCACCAGGCGGCAGATTTAAAAAGCCCAGAGCCTCAGGGGGCTGTAAGTGGAGACACAGGAGCTGTGGGCAGTAAGCATCCGTGGGGATTGGATCCAGGCAAACCTTAGACACCTACTCAGCATCAGGTTGTGCAGTTTAAGCATATATATTTATTGTGAGACTTTAAGCACAACAGTGATTGCACTTGTACTAGTACTTCTGCTTTGTAGCTTAGGACTATGTCTCCTCATAAGAGGGTCTCAGGGGGAGGAAGCAAAGGCACTGGTAAATCACTGCCTAGGTCCAGGGGTTCTAAAAGTGCCTGTAAGTTACCATCCCCCCCTGCAAGACTGGGGCCAGCCTCTCAAGACGAGTCAGCGCCCCTGTCAGGTTTTGCAGCCTCTCCTAATGTCTCAGCCCCGGTTTATGTCACTGGGGCTCCCTTAGGTCTACATTGGAGGGTTTTGAAGGGAGAATAATGAATTTTATTTCTGCTTCCCTGAAAGATAGCAGGAAAAGGGGTAGATCCCCTCCCTCTGCTGAAATCCCTCTCTCAGATAATTCTTCTGAAAATGAGGAGAGATCCCTGTCTGGGGACAGGGATCATGAGCAGTCGGATGAATCAGAGGAAGAGGAGAGAGTCCCCTCCTCCCAAGCGCTCAGAAAACAGGTGCAGTATTATACTGAATTGGTGCGTACCACATTCAGAATGCCTGCTGCTGAAGTCGCTACGTCCTCTGTTTGTTCCCTGGGAGTCAGGAAAGCCCCACAGACTGCCTATTCCTTTCCAATTCATCCCTTAATGGATGAATTGTTGTATGAGGATTGGGGACATCCCGATAAACTGTTTGCTCCTCCTAAAAGGTTTTCTATGCATTATCCTCTGGAGGAGAGTTTTACCAAGAAGTGGGGGGTCCCATCTGTTGATGCAGCTGTTTCTTGCGTGAATAAAAACCTGACTTGTCCCTTGGATAATGCGCAGGTATTTAAAGATCCAACTGATAAGAAGCTGGAAACCTTATTAAAAGCCTCCTTTTCCATGACTAGCGCTGTAGTGCAACCTACAGTCGCAGCCGTGGGGTTGTGCCAGTTCCTCAAGGAACAGGTTAAGCAGATGCTTGGGCTCCTTCCCAGTGAGGAAGTAGAGAAGTATGCAGAAATACCTCAAATTCTGTGTTTCATGATTGATGCGATTTTGGATTCTGTCCAACAAGCATCACGTTTGTCCCTCATGTTGGTACACAAATGCGAAGGGCCCTATGGCTAAAGAATTTGGCAGCTGAGCTGTCATGCAAGAAGCATTTGATTGGGTTCCCGTTTAAAGGGGAACGTTTGTTTGGAGAAGAATTAGACAAATTCGTCCAAAAAATTTCAGGGGGTAAATCTACTCTCCTTCCAGTCAAAAGGAGCAAGCGTCCTTCATTCAGGCATGTGTTCTCTCCCGGAGCATCAAGCTCTAAGCAGTGGCGACGGCCTTCTCAACCCTCCTCTACAGGAAAGGCTCAGGGCCGAGCCCAGGGGCAGAAAAAGACTTGGGGGCGAAAGCCTGCCAAGCAGAGCCCAAAAGCTTCCTTGTGAAGGGGCTCCCCCGCTCGGCCGAGTGGGGGGAAGGCTCCTGCAGTTTGCAGGAGCCTGGCGGGAAGAGATCCGGGACAAGTGGGTGATCTCTTCGGTATCTCTGGGCTACAGGCTAGAGTTACAGGAGATTCCACCTTCTCGCTTTCTAAGGTCAAGGATCCACAGGGATCCAGTAAAGCAAAAACCGCTATTTCTGGCCTTAGATCACTTACTCTCCCAGGGGGTGATAGTAGAAGTGGACCCAAAAGAACAGGGTTTAGGGTTTTACTCAAATCTCTTCACCGTTCCGAAGCCAAATGGAAGTGTCAGACCTATCCTAGATCTGAAGGATCTGAACCGGTTTTTACGCATCCGGTCCTTCCGAATGCAGTCAATCCACACTGTGGTCTCCTCCCTGCAAGGGGGAGAGTTAATGGCATCAATAGACATCAAGGATGCATATCTCCATGTGCCAATTTTTCCCGCACACCAAAAATTTCTAAGGTTTGCAGTAGAGCGGCGCCATTTTCAATTTGTGGCCTTGCCGTTCGGGCTTGCTACGGCCCCTCGAGTCTTCACAAAGATTCTGGACCCTCTCTTGGCAAACCTAAGAGCTCAGGGTATAGCCGTCATGGCTTATCTAGACGATTTGCTTCTCATGGAGAAAACAGTAGCGTTCCTGAACCACAGCGTCACCAGAACGCCTGGAATGCCTAGGTTGGATCATAAACCTAGAAAAGTCGTCCCTACAGCCTACCACCAGGTTGGAATACCTGGGTATGATCATCGACACCGCTCAGGGCAAGGTGTTTCTTCCAAGGCCAAAGGCCTTGGCCATTCGGGATCTGGTGCGCCTAATTCTGGGCAGGAGATCTTCCCCCATTCGATTGTGCATGAGACTGTTAGGGAAAATGGTCGCCTCCTTTGAGACCGTCCCATTCGCCCAGTTCCACTCAAGGCCTCTGCAAAGATGCATCCTTGCGGCTTGGAACAGGAATCTCCAATCCTTGGATCTTCCTATGCGTCTATCCCCAGGGACACGCAGGAGTCTCATCTGGTGGTTACAAACCCAGAATTTTCTGAAGGGCAAAACTTTTCTTCCTCTTCCATGGAAGATTATCACAACAGATGCCAGCCTGACAGGCTGGGGAGCAGTGTTGGAGGAGACGTACTCGCAGGGGAAATGGTCTGCGATCGAGAAGCTATTGCCCATAAATGTCCTGGAGATCCGGGCAATTTATATGGCTCTCATAAAGTGGTCTTACAGACTACGAGGTCTCCCTGTTCGGGTTCAGTCCGACAATGCCACAGCAGTGGCTTATATCAATCACCAGGGCGGTACCAGGAGTCTGGTGGTCCAAAAAGAGGTGAATTGCATACTTGTCTGGGCAGAAAAGCGTGTTCCGTGTATTTCTGCAGTCTTCATTCCAGGAGTGGAAAATTGGCAGGCGGATTTTCTGAGCCGCCAGCAGTTGTGCCCAGTAGAATGGGCTCTGCACCCCGACGTGTTTCGGAACATATGTCACAGGTGGGGTACTCCAGACGTAGATCTGTTTGCATCCAGGTTCAACAAGAAACTGGACAATTTTGTGTCAAGGACAAGAGATACACTTGCTCAGGGGTCAGATGCTCTGACAGTTCCCTGGGATCATTACAATCTGATCTATGCCTTCCCCCCGAGCCCGCTTCTTTCGCGGTTCCTGGGAAGAGTCAAGAGGGAGACAAAATCGGTCCTTTTGGTGGCCCCGGCTTGGCCCAGGCGACCGTGGTACGCATAGATCATGAAGTTGGCAGTAGGCAGGCCATGGATCCTCCCTCTTCGGCCAGATCTGCTCTCACAGGGTCCAATTTACCATCCTGCTTTACGCAGTCTGAATTTGACGGTTTGGCTGCTGAGACCCACATTCTGAGAGACCGTGGCCTTTCGGGGCCAGTCCTTTCTACTCTGGTCAATGCCAGAAAGCTGGCCTCCAGGCTTATTTATTACAAAATCTGGAGGGCATATGTTCCCTGGTGTGAACTCAGGAAATGGCATCCTAGAAAGTATGTCATTAGCAGGATCTTGGCCTTTCTCCAGTCAGGCCTAGAAATGAATTTGGCCATAAGCACTATCAAGGTGCAGATTTCGGCCCTGTCAGTGTTTTTTCAGAAGCCACTTGCATCGCATTCCCTGGTGTGGGCTTTCATCCAGGGGGCCATGCGGATAAGACCACCAGTCAAACCTCCGGTATGCCCATGGGATCTGAATTTGGTTCTCTCGGCTTTGCAGGGGCAACCATTTGAACCTTTGCAACTGGCTTCATTAGTTCTCCTGACTAAAAAATTGGTCTTCTTGGTAGCCATATCCACGGCTAGAAGAGTATCAGAGTTAGCAGCTCTTTCCAGCAAGGAGCCGCATCTAATTATTCATAAGGACCGGGTGGTCATGCATCCCAACAGGTCCTTTCTACCTAAGGTGGTTTCGGGATTTAATTTGAATCAAGACGTAATCCTACCATCCCTTTTTCCGGACCCACAGTCCGCAGAAGAAGAATCTTTGCACACTTTGGATGTGGTTAGAGCAATCAGTATATATCTTCAAGCAACTGCTCAGATAAGAAAAACTGATTGCTTGTTTATGTTGCCGGAAGGCCCTAGGAAGGGCCAGGCGGCGTCAAAATCCACTCTCTCAAGGTGGATTAGACAGGTTATTTCTCAGGCCTATAGTGTAAAGGGGAAGATTGCTCCTATTCAAGTGAAAGCGCACTCTACTAGGGCTGTAAGTGCTTCTTGTGCAGTGCATCACCAGGCCTCCCTGGCTCAGATCTGTAAGGCTGCAACTTGGTCATCAGTCCACACATTCACCAGATTCTATCAGGCGGATGTCAGAGGGCAAGAGGATATCGCCTTCGGGCGCAGTGTACTGCAGGCTGCAGTTTAGGTCCTCAGGTCCCTGGCGGTCTATAATTATGATCTGTGTCTCCCTCCCTTCAATCTGAGCATTGCTTTGGGACATCCCACTATGTAATGAAGCTCCTGTGTCCCGTGATGTATGATCAAGAAAATGGGATTTTTATATACAGCTTACCTGTAAAATCCTTTTCTTGAGAGTACATCACGGGACACAGGGCTCCCACCCCTCTTGGGTTTTACGTGGTTTCTTATTGCTTTGCTACAAAACTGAGGTGCCTCCCATATGGGAGGGGTTATATAGGGGAGGAATTCTCCTTAATTGGGGTTAACCAGTGTCCAATCACCAGAGGTGCCTATATAACCCACTATGTAATGAAGCTCCTGTGTCCTGTGATGTACTCTCAAGAAAAGGATTTTACAGGTAAGCTGTATATAAAAATCAAATTTTTTCCCGCTCCCCAGAAATATCTACGCTTCAAAATAGAAATTTTTCATTTTCAGTTTGTAGCTCTGCCTTTCGGTCGAGCTACTGCACCTCAAGTGTTTACAAAGGTCCTGGTTCCTCCACTAGCCAGATTAAGGGCTCAAGGTATAACGATACTAGCTTACAATCAGACAATCTGCTCTTAATAGACCAGTTTGGTCAGCACAGTCAGCTACCTGGAATACCTAGGTTGGATTATCAACCTAGAAAAATCTTCCTTAAAACCATCAAGGAGATTGGAATACTTGGGTCTGATTCTAGATACAGCTCAGAAGAGGGTGTTCTTGTCCCAGGCAAAGATCAGTTCCATTAGGGAACTGATTCAGGTGATCAAGACAAAGAAGAATCCTTCTATTCGACTTTACATGAGATTGTTGAGGAAAATGGTGGCTTTATTCAAGGCTGTTCCTTAGTCTCAGTTTCATTCGAGACTACCGCAAAACAGTATCCTATCGGCTTGGAACAAGAAGGTCCAAGCTCTAGACTTCCCAATGCGTTTGTCTCCAAAAGTGCGCCAGAGCCTCAGTTGGTGGTTGATAGCCAAGAATCTGCAGAAGGGAAAATTCTTCTTACCAGTGACCTGGAAGGTGGTAACAACAGATGTCAGCCTTTTTGGTTGGGAAGCAGTCCTGGAAGAAGCGACCATCCAAGGGAAATGGTCCAAATCATAAATGACCTGTTCCATCAATATTTCAGAGATTTGGGCAGCACGCCTGGCCCTGAGGGCCTGGAGGTTCAGGCTACGGAATTGTCCTGTCAGGACCCAATCTGACAATGCCACAGCAGTGGCCTATATCAATCACCAAGGGGGCACACGAAGTTGTGCGGCCCAGAGAGAGGTGAATCATATCCTAACTTGGGCAGAAAACAATATACCCTGCCTATCGGCAGTCTTCATTCCAGGTATAGAGAATTGGCAGGCGGACTACTTGAGTCACCAGAAATTGTTCCCGGGAGAATGGTCTCTTCACCCTGACATCTTTCTGACAATATGTTAAAAATTGGAAATCCGGACATGGATCTGTTTACGTCCAGGTTCAACAAAAAGATTGACAACTTTGTGTCAAGAACAAAGGATCCGCTGGCATGTGGAACGGATTTATGCATTCACTCCTGTTCTGCTGCTTCCACAACTTCTTTGCAGGATCAAGCAGGAAGGAAAGTCGTTGATTCTTGTGGCTCCGGCGTGGCCCAGGAGATCTTAGTATGCAGAGATCGTAAAGATGGCAGTAGTGGTCCCATGAACACTACCACCACATCCAGACCTGCTCTGGCAAGGTCCAGTATTCCATCCTACCTTACAAATGCTAAATTTAATGGTTTGGGTATTGAGACCCACATTCTGAAGAAGCATGGGCTGCCAGGTTCAGTGGTGTCTACCTTAGTTAATACAAGGAAGCCAGCCTCCAGAGTCATATATTATAGAGTCCGGAAGGCATATGTCTCCTGGTATGAATCCAGGGGTTGGCACCCCAGGAAATATGTTATAGGTAGAATCCTTGACTTTCTAAAGATGAAGTTAGAAATGAAGCTGGCCTTGAGTACCAACAAAGGCCAGGTTTCGGCTTTGTCGGTATTATTTCAATGACAAAATGCTTCACATTCTTTAGTTCCTAACTTTATTCAGGGGGTAATGCGGCTTAATCCTCCGGTTAGGTGTCCCCTGAACCCTTGGGACTTGAATTTAGTTCTGTCGGTATTACAGAAACAGCCTTTTGAGCCGATACAACATATTCCCTTGGTCCTCCTGACAAGGAAACTAGTTTTTCTGGTAGCCATATCTTCTGCAAGTAGGGTATCAGAGTTGGCTGTTCTTTCTTGTAGAGAGTCATATTTAATTATTCACAAGGATAAGGTTGCATTGCGCCCTCATCCTAATTTTCTACCGAAGGTAGTATCAGGTTTTCATCTAAACTAGGATATTGTTCTGTCTTCATTTTTCCCAGAACCCTGTTCTGCTTAAGAAAAATCGCTACATTCTCTTGATGTCACAAGAGCTGTCAAAGTCTGCTTGTAGGCTTCTGCTCAGATTCGGAAAATGGATGTTTTGTTTGTGTTGCTGGAAGGTCCTAAAAGAGGACAGACAGCATCGAAATCTACTATTTCTAGATGGATTTGTCAATTAATTGCATAAGCTTATGGTTTAAAGAATAAAATTCCACCTTTTCAAATTAAAGCGCACTCCACCGGGGTTGTTAGTGCTTCTTGGGCAGTGCATCACCAAGCCTCCATGGCTCAAATCTACAAGGCCGCAACTTGGTCTTCTGTCCATACATTTACCAGATTCTATCAAGTAGATGTAAAAGGTCATGATGATATCGCCTTTGGGCGCAGTGTGCTGCAAGCAGCAGTATAAGCCCTTTAGTCTCTTGGTGCCCTAATTTTGTTATTTTGTTTCGTCTCCCTCCCTTCAGTTGGCATTTCTCTGGGACATCACACATAGTAACTACTATGGCTCTGTGTCCAGTGATGTACGATTAAGAAAATAGGATTTTTATAACAGCTTACCTGTAAAATCCTTTTCTTTGAAGTAAATCATGGGACACAGAGGTCCCTTCTTTCTGGTATACACGTGTATTGCTTTTCTACAAAAACGGAGGTACTCCCAGTAGTGGGAGGGGTTATATAGGGAGTGGACTTCTGGTTTTAGGGTGTGCCAGTGTCTATCACCTGAAGGTGGCCTATAACCCACATAGTAATTACTATGGCTCTGTGTCCCGTGATGTACTTCAAAGAAAAGGATTTTACAGGTACCGTATATACTCGAGTATAAGCCGAGATTTTCAGCCTCTTTTTTGAGGCTGAAAGTGCCCCCCTCGGCTTATACTCGAGTCATCGCTGTCTGCCTGCTCGATCAGCGTGTCGAGCAGACAGACAGCGGACATTCTACCATTCAAACGCCGCGCCTCCGCCTCCGCCTTCGCCTGTGATAGGCGGAACACTGAATTTCCCAGCAGCCTGTGTTCCGCCTATCACGGACATCGTCTCATCCTCGTACTACGGACGAGGATGAGACGATGTCCGTGATAGGCGGAACACAGGCTGCTGGGAAATTCAGTGTTCCGCCTATCACAGGCGAAGGCGGAGGCGGAGGCGCGGCGTTTGAATGGTAGAATGTCCGCCGAGGCGCCGACGAAGAGCGGCGATCCTGGCAAGGCACGGGACGGAGGCAAGGCAAGGCACGGCACGGGACGGGACGGAGGCAAGGCACGACACGGGACGGAGGCAAGGCACGGCACGGGACAGAGGCAAGGAGGCAAGGCACGGGACGGAGGCAAGGAGGCAAGGCACGGGACACAGGCTCGGGACACAGGTAGGCTGGACACACACACACACACACACACACACACACACACACACACACACACACACACACGGACACACACACACAGGGATGGATGGATACACACACACACAGGGATGGATGGATGGATGGAGACACACACACACAGGGATGGATGGATGGAGACACACACACACAGGGATGGATGGATGGATGGATGGAGACACACACACACAGGGATGGATGGATGGATGGACACACACACACACAGGGATGGATGGATGGATGGACACACACACACACAGGGATGGATGGACGGACACACAGGGATGGACGGACACACAGGGATGGACGGACACACACACAGGGATGGACGGACACACAGGGATGGACGGACACACAGGGATGGACGGACACACAGGGATGGACGGACACACACACAGGGATGGACAGGCATGTCTCACCCTCGGCTTATACACGAGTCAATAAGTTTGCCAGTTTTTTTGGGGGTAAATTGGGGGCCTCGGCTTATATTCGGGTCGGCCTATACTCGAGTATATACGGTAAGCTGTATCATTCAAATCCTATTTTTTAGAGGCACCTAAACTTTAGTAATGCTTACGAAACCATGCTTGAATAGAACCCAGGAACATTCAGCTCAGAAAATGACATCAGTCAGTGTCTTTTCAAGCAAAAACATATTTAAGAATAAAAGAGATTTAATTAGGTCAAACATGATTCTCTTTATAGTTGCTATACCGTATATACTCGAGTATAGGCCGACCCGAATATAAGCCGAGGCCCCCAATTTACCCCCAAAAAACTGGAAAACTTATTGACTCGTGTATAAGCCGAGGGTGAGACATGGCTGTCCATCCCTGTGTGTCCGTCCATCCCTGTGTGTGTGTCCGTCCATCCATCCCTGTGTGTGTGTCCATCCATCCATCCCTCCATCCATCCCTGTGTGTGTGTCCGTCCATCCATCCCTGTGTGTGTATCCATCCATCCATCCATCCCTGTGTGTGTGTGTGTGTGTGTGTGTGTGTGTATCCATCCATCCATCCATCCCTGTGTGTGTGTGTGTGTGTGTGTGTATCCATCCATCCATCCATCCATCCCTGTGTGTGTGTGTGTGTGTGTGTGTGTGTGTGTGTGTGTGTGTGTCCGTGCAGCCTTGTGTGTGTGTGTCCAGCCTACCTGTGTCCCAAGCCTCCGTCCCGAGCCGCCGTCGTCCCGAGCCTCCTCTGTCCCGTGCCTCCTCTGTCCCGTGCCTCCTCTGTCCCGTGCCTCCTCTGTCCCGTGCCTCCTCCGTTCCGTGCCTCCTCCGTCCCGTGTCGTGCCGATGGATCGCCGCTCTTCTCGGCGGCCATTCTACAATTCAAAAGCCGCGCCTCCGTCCTCCGCCTGTGATAGGCGGAACACTCAATTTCCCAGCAGCCTGTGTTCCGCCTATCACGGACATCCTCTCATACTCGTCCGTAGTATGAGAATGAACGGATGTCCGTGATAGGCGGAACACTGACTGCTGGGAAATTCAGTGTTCCGCCTATCACAGGCGGAGGCGGAGAAGGAGGCGCGGCTTTTGAATTTTAATGTCCGCCGTCTGTCTGCTCGATACGCTGATCGAGCAGTCAGACAGCGGTGACTCGAGTATAAGCCGAGGGGGCACTTTCAGCCTCAAAAAAGAGGCTGAAAATCTCGGCTTATACTCGAGTATATACGGTAATTGTTGGAGTGAACATGCACAAAAAAGTTAACTTTGGGTTTTAAAAACAGTTTTTTAATGAGAGGCTGATAATGTTTGGGTCACAAATAACAATATTCAGAAAAGTCTCCCAGGGATCAGTTCTAACACAAACAATTGCAAATTTTACCAGCTGCTTATGCAAAATGCCATTTAAAAAACAAACAAGCAGTGACTAGGCATTTGCATTGATACTTATTTAGCACAGTTTCTACTCTCCCCAGACCTGATCTAATCCCCAAACTCAATGCGTAAATGTGAATACCACAAAATAGAGACTCCAGCGTGCACACAGACAGTGGCAGCATGCTGTGTTGACATTAGCACAACAGGTGTTCTGACAAAATGTCGAACCTGGCAGAATGAGCAACCCGCATCACTTACGTTTTCTTTAAACCATCATGAATTGTAGATTTTTACGAATCACTGGCATTCGCCACAGTTTTATTTCCAGTGATTGTCAGTTCCATCTAGTGGCCATAATGCAATATTTTCCTGATTGAATTATTACAGGAATATTTCAAATTATGGCCAGTAAATGGAGGTGATGGTAATAAGAAATAAACATATTGAAAACATTATGGGAATTATTTGTGGTGGCGGTGTGAATGCTGAGACATTTGCACAGTTTGTGAAGTTATATTGAATGGTTTAGTTAACCTGTGGCTGCTCAATGTGGTTTGTGAAAGTTTGAAAGCAGAATGTACTGACTGGAGGTGTCAGGACCAAGGTTTTCTCACAAGCCTGTACATTGTGAGAGGTGGTAGTTTTGATATTATCATGTGTGTGTTGGTGTAAGAAACCATGAAATCAGGCCGAGAGAAATACAGTTAAATCACACCTGTTTAATAATAAAAGTAAAAAAAGAACAAACGTAGTCAAAACATAGCCAAAGTTCAATAACGGGAGCGGATAGTCAGCCAAGTCAGAAGTCAGGGATCAATGTAGTGGAACAACAAACAGGATCTGGAGCCAGAAGGGATGTCAGCAAAGTAGGTCTTGAACAGGATCATAGGGGAATGGTTTCTGTGATGTTGACCAAGGCGAAGTTTGAGATCCACTGGGCTGAACGGCTTAGGCAGGCAGGACTGAGGAGCAGGATATCATCAACAGCTGAGTAACTGTTGAGAGAAAGGAGCTGGCAATTAGCCGAAAGCTGAGCGGCCAGCTCTGAGAAGGCAGGGCTGAGCTGAGTTGGTTTGTGGTTGTTTCCTGCAACTGGATTGGAGAATCTTTGGATCTAGTGGAAATCGAATGGAGTGCTGGTCATTTTCCAAGGATGAGCAATGAATGCGGATATCTTGCACGTTATCTGGCCTTCCCCATCACCGTACCTTCTGTGACACCAGTGCTTAAAGATAAAGAAGTAAGCTAACCCTGACCATGAAGAACAGGTAAGGATGACAAGTATATGGTCAGGAAGGCAGATTCTCTTGACCAATGCATTCGGGACATAACCTCTCCGTACTTTTTACCCTTGGCTTTACCTTTACCCCTTCACCTTCTCATTTTCCCTGTTACCTTTTAACTCCATATAACTCCCCCCCTCTATCCCAATAATTAGGCCACACAGGAGTTTTGGAGTATAAATGGCCATAGCAGCCTTTATTAACAACTCTTCAACCAATAACTTAAATAACTTTATTAAATGTGTGTATATATATATATATATATATATATATATATATATATATAAAACCACTGTTTAGTAACGGCAATTTGAAAAACTCCCAGTCAGTTGGTCTTTGACGGTACCACGTTCCACCTATTAAACTTAACACTCTCCACCATTACACTGCGGGACCACATTTACCATACCAAGCCTCCGGCCGTTTATCAGCCCTGAGACAACCACCTTTCCCACAGCAGTGCCACCAAATCCCGTATTCCAGCCTACCCTTCCCCTGGGATACACCAAAAGGGGGCCCATATACCTATGAGCTCCCCCCCCCACATTTCCATCATCTGTTTTCTTTTGCCCCATCAAAGACCAAAAGACACCGCCGCTACAGCTACTATGACAACCCTCATCACCGAAACCTGCAAGAAAAAGCAAAACACAGACAACAAGAACAACAACAAACACATAAATACCAGCAGTCCCTATATAAACAAAATTGGGCGGGTGGGTGGGCAACTCTCTTCACGCTCTGCTCCACGTTGCTTTCTAAGCCCCTCCCCTTCTTTTTTTATTGCTCCGCCCCCTTCCATTGCTCTCTTCACTCCACCCCCCAAACTTCTTTTCTTTTTAACCCCCTACGCTCTTCCCCTAGCATCTGTCATGCCCGGCCCTCCACCCAGCTTTCAGCTTAAATCCGGGCCTCTCTATCTTGTGTCCTATCCCTATTGGCAGCTTCTTTTAACTCCTGCCTAGGACATCTCTTGGCTAAAAAAGGTGTTTTCAACTCATGAACCCTATTCTCAAAATGTTCATACCTACTAGTAATTCTCCTAGTGTGGATAAATTGGCTATGTGGTAAATTTAGCGGAACAGTATGAATTTTTTTTCCTGAAAAAGTTATTCCTTGCAATCTGTTTGTCCATTATCAAACCTTTATCCTGCAGGCAAACTGCAATATCAAGAAAATGTTTTGTCACTTTCAAAAGTAAACGAGATCCTTGGCATGCACAAGTTCCAGTAAGAATGAAATGGCAGAAAATTCTAAGTGCTGAGATGGTATAAAGACTTTAATTCCATGAAGATGTCTAGATATTGACAAGTAATCATTTCAGGATTCTAGAATCTCTCCAGGCAATGAACATGTCTTACGTGATCTGGTAGAAAATTACAATATCCTTAGAGTCATGCTACTCCCTTGAGTCTATCATAGGGGGCATGCCATGAACATACAATTGAATTGTTTAATGTTGTCTGCTTCCATTCACTGTAATCCTCCGTAAAACTATAAAGAATACAATTTATTGTGAAGATTACATTGTCGGCCAGTCGGCAACTAAATTAATAATTCAGCGTTCTGTTATTCTTCGGGACACAATTACTAAAGGATGTAGAAGGGGAAGAGTATTATGAAAAGTTGTCAATTCTCAATGGAAATTAATGGCCCACTCAGGCATTTAATGAAACAATGCATGCATTTTTAATTGTTCCCTTTATTGTTTCCCCTTCAGTTTGCGTAAATGGTATGATACAAAATGCGAAGAACAAAAGAATAATGAATACAGCAGGTTCATTGACATCATATTGAAGACAACCCGTCAGGAATGAGACTGTCATATTTATCCTCGCTTTATTATTTAAAACCCAACCAGGGGTGTCAGCCATAATCACACCACTACCAACCCTCAGTCCCCAATGGGCCTCCCACCTCTATGTTTTGCGCTTTTATTTTCCATACTTTATTGTCTTCAGATGTCTTCTGGCTGCTCACATGATGTTCTGGGTCTTCTCCCATGACATTCTGGGTCTACTCCTGTGACGTTCTGGGTCTTCTCCCGTGATGTTCTGGGTCTTCTCCCCTGTGACGTTCTGGGTCTTCTCCCCTGTGATGTTCTGGGTTTTCTCTCCTGTGACGTTTTGGGTCTTTTTCCCCATGACATTCTGGGTTTTCTCCCCTGTGACATTCTGGGTCTTCTCCCGTGACGTTCTGGGTCTTCTACCTTCAGCTGCAGAGAGTGGAAGCCATTCTCTGCTTCAATACACTATGAATATTGGTTGTCTTGGTGACACCCTTTTAGGGCCATGACACCCATTCATTCATAATATGTACTAAGTCTTCTAAGATCACTTTGTGGCAAAAGAGAAGTACAGCAGAAATTAAACTGGTTGTAGATCCTTACATATGTCCAGTTGACTGGCCTCAGGTGATAGAGAGATTGAATAAATCCTCCTACATAAATTGTACTTGTTTCTCTGTGGCCTTCTCTTCCCTACAAGTTCAAAGTCCAGAATTTATAAAGCTTGTCTGAACATTCAGAAAAAAGGGGGAGAAATTAACTACACTCTGCAGAGCCCAGTGAGGGAAGCTCTGAGAGCTGATTAGTGGGAAGAGAAAACCCCTCCCCCCCACACAGGAACAGAGCTGAGGTTGTCAATTGCAGGCTATGTGCAGGAGCTCTCTCTCCTGTCACCTTTTTTCTCTTGGTGTCAGGAAAATGTGTCACAAGTGATTCATGCTGATAGCAGAGGAGCGAAGCAGCAGGTAGAAATTACACTTAGTATATACAGGGATATGCTTTATTCATATTTCATGTCGAAGGTTTACAACCACTTTAAAAGTGAGTGTTGCTGACTGAGCTTTTTTAATTTTATAATACAAAAAGGGGTCCACTGCCCCTACCTATAACTGGCCATTGCAAGGCCAAGGATAAATGCAAACTTACTTACTGGCCAGCACGCAAACAACCAAATCAACCTGTCTAACAGCATGCGTTAAAAAACAGGGTTTAGTCTGCACACATTTGCAAATGCAAGCAAAAGCTACAGAGACCTGCCAAGGCACCCTGGTACCTGTCGTTCCTATCATTAACTGATTAGTGATTCCACAGTGGAAGCACATGCATTCTGATGGATTGGTGGAGGGCCCAACACTTCTTAAAGTGACAGGAGCACACTGAGCAACTAGCAAATAGCACAATGGCTGCAATTTTGTAGCCTGCCTGTGGATCCCTAAATTCAAAGATAATTGCACATAATTGGACAAATATACTGCTACAGGGCGGCCCTCCTGCATAGAATCATGCATATAAATGTGGCTCTGCACTTCTGCTTAGGGGGCGCACATGTGCACCACCGGCGGGCCACCTTTGCCTTGATTACTCACAGCAGAAGCCGATCTGCGGGTGCTGGACACTGGATGTCTGCTGGCACCCGCTGATCATCGGGAAGACACACCAAATGAAGCTCTGCCTATTTAAACAAAGCAAAGCTTCGTTCTGACAGGGTGGAAGTGATGGATGTTGTGTCCCTGCAAAGCAGGGAGTACAAACCATCACTTCCCTTAGTAAACGCACCTCACAGAGTACACATAAACACTGGCTATACACACAGTTAACTCTTTGATGGCACTATAGTTTAACCCCTTCCCAGCCAGTGTCATTAGTACAGTAACAGTGCATATATAGCATCACTATATTAGTGTCACTGGTTCCCACAAAGTGTCAAAAGTGACAGTTAGTGTCCAATTGTTCCGATATAAGTTGCTAATCACTGCCATTACTAATATAAAAATAAATTAATAAAAGTGTCAGTATATAGTGCCTCGCAAAAAAATATTCCCCCCCATTGGCTTTTTAGCTATTTTGTTACATTACAGCCTTTAGTTCAAAATTTTTTTAATCTGAATTATATGTGATGGATCAGAACACAATAGTTTAAGTTGGTGAAGTAAAATGAGAAAAATATATACATAAAACTATTTTTCAGAAATTAAAAAATGATACTTGGCATGCGTGTATGTATTCACCCCCTTTGTTATGAAGCCCATAAAAAGCTCTGGTCCTACTAATTACCTTCAGAAGTCACATAATTAGTGAAATGTCCACCTGTGTGCAATCTAAGTGTCACATAATCTGTCATTACATATAAACACCTTTTTGAAAGGCCCCATAGGTGGCAACACCTAAGCAAGAGGCACCACTAACCATACACTGCCATGAAGACCAAGGAACTCTCCAGACAAGTAAGGGACAGTGTTGTTGAGAAGTACAAGTCATTGTTAGGTCATAAAAAATATCCAAATATTTGATGATTCCTAGGAGCCCCATCAAATCTATCATAAATAAATGGAAAGAACATGGCACAACAGAAAACCTGCCAAGAGACGGTCGCACACAGAAACTCAAGGACTGGGCAAGGAGGGCATTAATCAGAGAGGCAGCACAGAGACCTAAGGTAACCCTGGAGGAGCTGCAGAGTTCCACAGCAGAGACTGAAGTATCTGTACATAGGACAACAATAAGCAGTATGCTCCATAGAGTTGGGCTTTATGACAAAGTGGCCAGAAGAAAGCCATTACTTTCAGAAAAAAACAAAATGCCATGTTTTGAGTTTGCGAAAAGGCATGTGGGAGACTCTCAAAATATATGGAGGAAGGTGCTCTGGTCTGATGAGACTAAAATGAAACTTTTTGGCCATCAAATAAAACACTATGGTGCAAACCCAACACATCACATCACCCAAAGAACCCCATCCCATCCCCACAGTGAAACATGGTGGTAGCAGCATCATGCTGTGGGAATTTTTTTCAGCAGTTGGGACTGGGAAACTGGTCAGAGTTGAGGGAAAGATGGATGGTGCTAAATACAGGGATATTTTTGAGAAAAACTTGTACCACTCTGTGTGTGATTTGAGGCTAGGATGGAGGTTCACCTTCCAGCAGGACAATGACCCCAAACACACTGCTAAAGCAACACTTGAGTGGTTTAAGGAGAAACATGTAAATGTGTTGAAATGGCCAATTCAAAGCCCAGACCTCAATCCAATAGAAAATCTGTGATCAGACTTAAAGATTACGGTTCGCAAACCATCCAACTTGCTGGAGTAGTTTTGCAATAAGGAATGGGCAAAAATCTCAGTGGTAAGATGTGGCAAGCTCATAGAGACTTATTCAAAGTGACTTGGAGCTGTGATAGCCGCAAAAGGTGGCTCTACAAAGTATTGACTTTAGGGGGTGAATAGTTATGCACATTGACTTTTTCTGTTATTTTGTCCTATTTGTTATTTTCTTCACAATTAAAAAAATAAATAAAAAAAAAATCAAAGTTGTGGACATGTTCTGTAAATTAAATTATGCAAATTCTCAAACAATCCATGTTAAAGTGATTGTAAACCCTTACAAACCACTTTGACCTACAGGTAAGCCTAGATTAAGGCTTACCTGTAGGTCCAAGAAATATCCCCTAAACCTACACGGTTTAGGGGATATTTAGTAAAAGACAGTGACAGCATAGACAGCAACACGCAGGCGCACTATCGCAGTTAGCAGCATGCCGCTGCTAATGGCGATATGCCGTTAGTGGCGGCTCCCATGCGCATGCGCAGGAGTGACGTCATCTCTGCTCCATCGCTGTGAGTGGCCGGAGCATCGACACCTGGAAGAAGATGGACTACAGGGGACAGCGGTGACATCGCTGGCTCCTGCGATGCATAGTAGCCCATTATGCTTTACCTTTGCATGGAGACAAAGAGGAAGTAAACCCATCAGGGTTTACTTCCTCTTTAATTCCAGGTTGTGAGGCAGCAAGGGGGTGAATACTTTTGCAAGGCACTTTATTTATTTATAGTTTATTGTTTTTTCCAAAATTGTCTGTCTTTTTTTGTTTATAGGGCAAAAAGATTTGACAGAGAAAATATTCGACAGAGAGAAAAGATTCTGGAATTTGGTTGGGGGAAGTAAAATAAAAATAATAATGATGATGAATGTTATTGGCTGATTGTAACTAGGGATGGCCGAACGGTTCGCCCGGTGGTCGTTTCGCGGCGAATTTCAGCTGTTCGCCGTCCGCCCGATCGGTGGACTATTGCCGCTGTTCACCCGGCGGACTTCCGTGTTTACTGTGTAAAAGAACTTTGACCTATGATGACACATCCATCATGGGGTACAGGACAGCCAATTGAGACATTACAGCACATGGACACTTGGACATTCCCCCTAACTTATAAATAGACCCGATCCGGCGGCCATTTTACATTCTTTCATATGTCACTATAGGGAGAGATTGCTGTGTGCAGGGAGAGACTTCAGTGACCCAAATCGCTAGCTATTAGGTCCACAAAAGTTATTTTAAGGACTGGTATCATGGTATAGGTGTTAGGTGTAGTTCAGGATATAGGTTTGAGGCACTGCTGTGCTACTGATTGTTGCAGCAGCCTATCTTTTGTCAGTGTAGAGAAAGGGACAGGACGCTGTGTGCAGCAGGGACAGTCGGTTTAATCATTAGCTGTTACTATTAGGTCCACAAAAGTCCTTTTCAGGACTGGTATGGTAAAGTAGTACGGGATATAGTTTTGAGTGCTATTCAAGTTATTGTTCCAGCAGCCTGTGTTTTGTCAGTTTAAATAGGGACAGGCAGGAAGCTGTGTGTGGCAGTGAGGGACAGTCAGTTTAATCAGTAGCTGTTACTATTAGGTCCACAAAGGTTCTTTTCAGGAATGGTATGGTAATAGGCTTGTACACGTATAATATTCTTTCTTCCAAATATAGAAAGAATATTATACTTGACTGCTACCCTTCTGCTGCAGTAGTCCTTTATGAGTATAGGGACTGAGGTACAGTCTGCTAATCATTCACAACCTACTAGTTCCACAAAGGTCCTTATAAGGACTGGTAAGGTATAGGGTACTACAGTACATAGGGTTGAGTGAGGTACAGTCTGCTATTCCTTAAGGACTGGTATAGGTCCACAATATATAGGGTTGAGGTGCACTACTGCTGACTGCTGCCCTTCTGCTGCAGTAGTCCTTTATGAGTATAGGGACTGAGGTACAGTCTGCTAATCATTCACAACCTACTAGTTCCACAAAGGTCCTTATAAGGACTGGTAAGGTATAGGGTACTACAGTACATAGGGTTGAGTGAGGTACAGTCTGCTATTCCTAAGGACTGGTATAGGTCCACAATATATAGGGTTGAGGTGCACTACTGCTGACTGCTGCCATATACTGCAGCAGTCCTTTATCAGTATAGGGACTGAGGTACAGTCTGTTATCATTCACAACCTACTAGTTCCACAAAGGTCCTTATAAGGACTGGTAAGGTATAGGGTACTACAGTACATAGGGTTGAGTGAGGTACAGTCTGCTATTCCTTAAGGACTGGTATAGGTCCACAATATATAGGGTTGAGGTGCACTACTGCTGACTGCTGCTCTTCTGCTGCAGTAATCCTTTATCAGTATAGGGACTGAGGTACAGTCTGCTAATCATTCACAACCTACTAGTTCCACAAAGATCCTTATAAGGACTGGTAAGGTATAGGGTACTACAGTACATAGGGTTGAGTGAGGTACAGTCTGCTATTCCTTAAGGAATGGTATAGGTCCACAATATATAGGGTTGAGGTGCACTACTGCTGACTGCTGACTGCTGCCCTATACTGCAGCAGTCCTTTATCAGTATAGGGACTGAGTTACAGTACGCTAATCATTCACAACCTACTAGTTCCACAAAGGTCCTTATAAGGACTGGTAAGGTATAGGGTACTACAGTACATAGGGTTGAGTGAGGTACAGTCTGCTATTCCTTAAGGACTGGTATAGGTCCACAATATATAGGGTTGAGGTGCACTACTGCTGACTGCTGCCCTTCTGCTGCAGTAATCCTTTATCAGTATAGGGACTGAGGTACAGTCTGCTAATCATTCACAACCTACTAGTTCCACAAAGATCCTTATAAGGACTGGTAAGGTATAGGGTACTACAGTACATAGGGTTGAGTGAGGTACAGTCTGCTATTCCTTAAGGAATGGTATAGTTCCACAATATATAGGGTTGAGGTGCACTACTGCTGACTGCTGACTGCTGCCCTATACTGCAGCAGTCCTTTATGAGTATAGGGACTGAGTTACAGTCTGCTAATCATTCACAACCTACTAGTTCCACAAAGGTCCTTATAAGGACTGGTAAGGTATAGGGTACTACATTACATAGGGTTGAGTGAGGTACAGTCTGCTAATCCTTAAAGACTGGTATAGGTCCACAATATATAGGGTTGAGGTGCACTACTGCTGACTGCTGCCCTTTTCTGCAGCAGTCCTTTATCAGTATAGGGACTGAGAGTTTTGTCACAGGGTCATTTAAAAAATGACAGGCAGAGGAAGAGGCAGGCCCTTCCGCAGGGGTGGTAGGGGTAGGGTAGGAGCAACAGGCTTGAGCCAAAGTGGGAAGTTGCAGAAGGTGCATTCAATTACTTTAAAGGACGCACCAGACTTGGTTGAGTGGCTCACTCAGCCTTACTCTTCTGCACCCTCCTCATCCTCTCGATCTGCACCCTCTTCTTTATTCTCTGCTATGTGCACCCCCAAAGACACTACCACCAACAACACCATCACCACCACCACATACCTTCCGCTTGAGTCACAGGAATTATTTTCCGATCCATATCAGGACATTTCTGATGCGCAGCCACTCTTGGCATTGGATCAGGAAGAGGAGGTAACAAGAACCGCCACTCAGCAGTCTGACAACAGTACCCAGATCAGCCCAAGGAGGAGGTTGGTCCCCGGTGTTGCTGCCTACTCCGAGATCTCTACTTATAGCGGTGGGGAAAGTGACGTTGATGATGACGTGTCTAGTGATGTCACGTGGGTGCCCACAAGAGAGGAAGAGGAGGGGAGTTCAGAGGGAGATATGGACCAGCAGATAGGGAGGAGAAGCAGGAATAACTTACATTGCACAGGAGGGACAAAGCAGACTGCTAATGTATCAGGAGCGAGTCATCGACCATGTTCGGTCACATCTGGCGCTCCCAGGACGCCGGCACATGGCTCCGCAGTGTGGGCTTTTTTTAACGTGTCCGCTGCTGACAATAGCGTTGCCATCTGCAATTTTTGCAGTCAACGCATTAGTCGCGGTAAGCCCAACACTCACCTAGGGACGACCGCCTTAAGAAGGCACATGAGCAGCCATCACCGAGCCCAGTGGGAGCAACGGAACACACAAAGCCACACTCCAGGCTCTCACCATCCAGCCTCATCTTCTACTTCTCCTCACAATTGTCCTCCACTCCACCTTCCATCACGCCAAGCTCAAGTTTTTCTGCAAAAAGGCAGGCTTCCATGGGCCTAATGTTCGAGCGTAAAAAAATGATGACGCCGGATAACCCTCTTGCCCAACGGTTGAAGGCTGGCTTGTCAGAACTGATAGCCTGCCAACTACTGCCATATAAACTGGTAGACTCGGAGGCCTTTCGAAAATTTTTGGCCATTGGAACACCGCAATGGAAGGTCCCAGGAAGGAAGTATTTCTCAGAAAAGGGCATCCCAGAGCTATATGGCCATGTTCAGCGGCAAGTGAATGTGTCTCTGGCACACAGTGTCGGTGCCAAGATACCTCTGACCACAGACACGTGGTCTAGCAAATACGGGCAGGGAAGGTATATCACTTTTACTGCCCACTGGGTGAACCTTCTGACGGCCGCCAAGCATGTAACCCGTGGCACCAGTGCTCTTCTTCTCCTCCTCCTCCTCCTACTCCATCCTCCTCCCTCTCCTCCTCGGCTGACTCCTCCTTTTCCACTGCTAGCGTCTCTTCCGCTGCACCGCCCAAGCTCCCCAGAAACTATTCGACATGCCAGGTGAGACGTTGCCATGCCGTGCTGCGTCTGTTGTGCCTGGAAGCCAAGAGCCACACTGGCCCGGCACTCCTTTCAGCTTTGCGTTCACAGGCAGATCAGTGGCTAACACCGCTCAATTTGACAGTTGGTAAAGTGGTGTGTGACAACGGTGCCAATCTGCTTAGAGCATTGAAACAGAGCAAAATGACGCACGTGCCATGCATGGCACATGTCTTAAACTTGGTCGTGCAGCGATTCGTTGTCAAATACCCTGGGGTCCAGGACATCTTGCGGCAGGCAAGGAAAATCTCGGCCCATTTCAGAAGATCTTACACGGCCATGGCTCGCCTTGCTGACATTTAGCGGTGACACAATCTGCCGGTCAGACGTCTTATCTGCGATTGCCCGACGCGATGGAACTCAACCTTCTATATGCTTGATAGGCTGCTCCAGCAGAAACGTGCAGTTAACGTCTACCTGTATGAACTCTGCGGCAGAACAGGTTCTGGGGAGCTGGGGGTTTTTTCACCGCGCCAGTGGCTGCTCATGCGCGACGCATGCAGACTTCTGCGGCCATTTGAGGAGATCACCAAACTGGTCAGTCGCAGCCATGGCGCCATCAGTGACATGGTACCTTATGCCTTCTTTATGGAGCGTACATTGCGTCGTGTCATTGATCAAGCTGTGGAGGAGCAGGAGCGGGAAGATGAGGAAGTCGCAATGCTGGATGAATTCCCAGGGGGGCTACTCTATCTGAGACAAGTGAACAACAGGAGTCTGAAGAGGAGTCAGAGGAGGATGGTGCCGGGGCGGATGAGGAGGAGCAAGAAGAGCATGCTTTAAACCTTTCTGGGATCCCTGTTGTTGTGCGTGGATGGGGAGAGGAGAATGAAGAGGACGACATTATCCTGGATGATGAGCAGGAGCCAGGCCACCACACCGCTTCCAGTTTAGTGCAAATGGGGGCCTTCATGCTCCAGTGTTTTAATAGGGACCCCCGTATAAAAAGCATAAGGGTCAAGGACCAGTACTGGGTGGCAACGTACTTAGACCCCCGGTACAAACACAAAATGGCGGAAATGTTACCGCCGTCACAGAGGGCTGTCAGAATGGAGCACTTCCAGGCCTTGCTTCGAGAAATGCTGCATTCTGCTTTTGCGTGCGCTGGCAGAGGAGCAATTCCCACTCCCAGAGAAGGAGTTGCGGGTACCAATCCAACAGCGCCTGCAAGAAGAGGCCGGTTTGAAGATGTGTTGGTGACTTCGGATATGAGGTCATTCTTTCAGCCGACCCATCGACAGGTGTCATCCAGATCCAGCATCAGGGAACGCCTAGACCGTTAGGTGTCCGACTACATCGGGTTAACGGCCGATGTGGATGCTCTGAGGAGTGATGAACCCCTGGACTACTGGGTGGGCAGGCTTGACCTCTGGCCAGAGCTTGCCCAATTTGCAATCGAACTGTTGGCTTGCCCCTCGTCCAGTGTCCTGTCAGAAAGGACGTTCAGCGCAGCAGGGGGGATCGTGACCGATAAGCGTACTCGCCTAGCTCACAACAGTGTTAACTACCTCACATTTCAAAAAATTAATGAGGCATGGATCTCGGAGGAATTCAACACATGTGACCAGTAGACCATGTATATGTAATAATATATACACAGAAACACTTGTAGATGGCCCAGGAACATCCTCCAATGCCTCCATGTCGCTCTCACAATGGGTTGCCGCCATATTCGTTATTATCAGTCACTCACTATCTGACACCTGACACTGTGAGACTAAGCCCTTGTACACACGGTCGGACATTCCGACGGAAAATGTCCGATTGGTCCGTGTTGTCGGATAATCTGACTGTGTGTGTGGGCTCCATCGGATTGTTTCTGTCGGAATATCTGACGGACAACGTTTTAGAGCTAGGCTATAAAACTTTCCGACAACATGATCCGATCCGACTTTTTCCGATTGTGTGTAGAGAATTCAGATCAGACAAAGTGTCACGCATGCTCAGATCAAATTCCTAGACCAAAGCTATTGGCTACTAGCCTGAACGTAGTCCCGTCGTAAAGAAATAACGTCATCACGTTATGTACGATAGGATTTTCCGAGAACCTTGTCTGACCGTGTGTAAGCAACACAAGTTTTGGACAAAATCCGTCGGACAAAATCGGTCAGACAAAATCTGACGGATTTTGTTGTCGGAATGTCCGACCGTGTGTACAAGGGCTTAGACCATTCATTCAACATGAACGATGGAGATTCGACAAAGCAACGAAAAACACACACGTTTATAATAATATTCGACGGAGCATCGAAACTGTATGACGCTGCAATCATTTCCGGAGTCAAATGCTCCTCCTATAGGCTATATAGACTTTAGCAGCTCCATCGAATCTTCTTTATACATTCGACAGACACCATAAGCCTTCAAAGACAGATTTGACCGTAATTCATGTGGATTTTCGGACGAATGCAATTTTTGAACGAAAAACAAACTAAATAAAAACGAATTTCAGGAGTAACTAAATAAATTTATTTTTCAGACGAAAACTAAATTCCGAAACAAAATATTTCACCCTGCACATGTCTAAAAATAATGCAGTGTCGTATTGCAAAAAATGGCCCGGTGGTTAATGTGTCACATGCTCATAACAAACCCATCACCACTGAAATATTAGGGCAGCTTATCCACCTAGATTTAAGCTGTGGTCTACATATTGTACTTTTGAGATGATCTTCAGATTTTCTGTGTGGCTGGAGGATGAGCAGTTGCTGAATACAAGTGCAGTGTTTGTAATGGTTAGTTGTTTTGCTCCGCAGAAGCAGGACATTATCATAGACAGGCTGCATTTCCTGCTGCAGTCCCAAAACCTTTATTGCAAGTTACATTTCCTTGGAAACAGTGCATCCAAAAAAAGAACAAGCAAAGTTAGCTATGTAGCTAATCAGCTAATCACATACCGTATTACAGAATTTTGTACTGCCAGTGGAATTTTCTTTGATTTTAATAGACAGGATAATCTGTCAGATTATGGGTAGGGGGATTATAAGTAACCAAAAAGCCCTTTGCTAATATATGCAGAGTGCAGAATTGTCTATTTCAAGCAGAACGTATTTAAAGAAAAACTGCAGTCTGCTCACATGCTGCAGAAATCTTCATCCACTGAGTCTGGCTGCATCCATTTTAACTGTGGGCAGCTGAAGCTGCTGCCTGGTCACTTCCTGATTTACAGAGACATACAGAGGCACACCTCCAGCTCTGCAGCTTTCTTTGTCCTTCTTATGACTCATCCTCCCTCTCTTCCTGGCAAACTCTCATGAGAGTGAGATAGAACTGTATATGATGTCATAAACTTAGGCTAATGACCAGACAAGAAACAGGAAGTGGGCTATATAAGGTATTTACTGTTAAAAAAACAACATTTTTTTACTATTTACTATTTTCTATTTTTTGAGGGCAGCACAGTGGTGTAGTGGTTAGCACTCTCACCTAGCAGTAAGAAGGGTTGCTGGTTCGTATCCCAACCACAACACTACCTGCCTGGAGTTTGCATGTTCTCCCTGTGTCTGCATGGGTTTCCTCCGGGTACTCCGGTTTCCTCCCACAATCCAAAGACATGCAGGTAGGTTAATTGGCTTCTGTCCAAAATTGGCCCTAGTACATGAATGGGGACCTTGGATTGTGGGCTCCTTGAGGGTAGGGACAGGCATGAGTGTACAGAGATAGGGACAATTGTAGACACTCACTCAGGTTGAACTGGATGGACTGGTGTCTTTATTCAACCTAACTAACTATGAAACTATCCAAAGTTAAAACAACTAGGGCAGAAGATTTAATAGATGTAAAGATGAAAAAATAACTGAAGGTTTATCATAAATCCCCCAAAATGTATAATCCTTTACTATGATGTAGTAGTAACCCCCGAAGGAGCTGCTGGTTTTATTGGGCTTACCGTTACCTTCCTTTTTTTTTCACAATAAAGTTTATTAAAAATATAAAACAATAATAAAACAATATAAATCAGCATACAGAATACAAAGGTTGAACTTTTGCTGGAAAAGGAATAAATCCATATGATTTTCTGATGTAAAGAAACAAATTCAAATGTACAAGAAACACAGAATATCTATAAGTCAATATGAGTTGATGACTATAAGTCTCAGATGATAATCAAGAGAGCTGTGAACTAAGTTATAATTACTCAGAAGAGCAGAAATAACCTCAGTTTGTATCTTATCACAGGTAATAATTTGCAGATTATTCATTTCGGATGATGTTGTTTAACCACTTAAGGACCGCCGTATTGCCATTGTACGTCATCACAATGGCACAGGCAGGCACAAGCACGTACATGTACGTGCCTGCCTTCCAGCGGGTGGGGGTCCGATCGGACCCCCTCCCGCTGGATACGGCAGTCCGGTTCGCTCCAGGAGCGATCCGTGATGAGGGGATGGCCGTTGGTTTCTGGCCACCCCCTCTGGATCGCTCCTGGCCAATGAGAAGCTTCCTCCCACTGTGTATTGTTTACACAGGAAGGAGGAAGTGATGTCATTCTCCTCGGGGCGGTCTTTTTGACCGGACTACGAGGAGAAGACTAAAAGTAAGTGTGCACCAACACTACACTGACATGTAGGTACACACAGGCACACAAACCCCCCCCCCCCCCGATCACCCCCCCGATCCCCCCCCCGTCACAGTGTCACTGATTGCATTGATCATTTCTTTACTGATCACTGCATTCAGTGTCAGTTGTAACAGTTAAAACTGTCAGGGCAGTTAGTGTTAGGTCCAGGGTAGCCCCCTATCACCCCCCAATAAAGATTTAACCCCCTGATTGCCCCTAGAGTTAACCCTTTCACCCCCTTTTGCCAGTGTCACTAAGCAATAATTTTTCTGATCGCTACATTAGTGTCGCTACTGTCGCTAGGTAGCTAGTTATTTTTTTAGGTTCACCGCCAGGTTTTTATATCGCTAGGTACCCCGATATACTACCCAATAATGGTTTTAACCCCCTGATTGCCCCTAGTTAACCCTTTCACCCCCTTTTGCCAGTGTCACTAAGCGATAATTTTTCTGATCGCTGCATTAGTGTTGCTACTGTCGCTAGGTAGCTAGTTATTTTTTTAGGTTCACCGCCTGGTTTTTATAGTGCTAGGTACCCCGATATACTACCCAATAATGGTTTTAACCCCCTGATTGCCCCTAGTTAACCCTTTCACCCCCCTTTTGCCAGTGTCACTAAGCGATGATTTTTCTGATTGCTGCATTAGTGTCGCTACTGTCGCTAGGTAGCTAGTTATTTTTTAGGTTCACCGCCTGGTTTTTATAGCACTAGGTACCCCGATATACTACCCAATAATGGTTTTAACCCCTTGATTGCCCCTAGTTAACCCTTTCACCAGTGTCACTAAGCGATCATTTTTCTGATCGCTGCATTAGTGTCGCTACTGTCGCTAGGTAGCTGTTTTTTTATTTAGGTTCACCGCCAGGTTTTTATAGTGCTAGGTACCCCGATATACTACCCAATAGTGGTTTTAACCCCCTGATTGCCCCTAGTTAACCCTTTCACCCCCTTTTGCCAGTGTCACTAAGCAATCATTTTTCTGATCGCTGCATTAGTGTCACTAGTGCCGCTACGTAGCTAGTTATTTTTTTAGGTTCACTGCCAGGTTTTTATAGCGCTAGGTACCCCGATATACTACCCAATAATGGTTTTAACCCCCTGATTGCCCCTAGTTAACCCTTTCACCCCCTTTTGCCAGTGTCACTAAGCGATCATTTTTCTGATCGCTGCATTAGTGTCGCTAGTGTCGCTAGGTAGCTAGTTATTCTTTTAGGTTCACCGCCAGGTTTTTATAGCGCTAGGTACCCCGATATACTACCCAATAATGGTTTTAACCCCCTGATTGCCCCTAGTTAACCCTTTCACCCCTTTTGCCAGTGTCACTAAGCGATCATTTTTCTGATAGCTGCATTAGTGTCGCTAGTGTCGCTAGGTAGCTAGTTTTTTTTTTAGGTTCACCGCCAGGTTTTTATAGCGCTAGGTACCCCGATATACTACCCAATAATGGTTTTAACCCCCTGATTGCCCTAGTTAACCCTTTCACCCCCTCTTGCCAGTGTCACTAAGCGATCATTTTTCTGATCGCTGCATTAGTGTCGCTAGTGTCGATAGGTAGCTAGTTTTTTTTTTAGGTTCGCCGCCAGGTTTTTATAGTGCTAGGTACCCCGATATACTACCCAATAGTGGTTTTAACCCCCTGATTGCCCCTAGTTAACCCTTTCACCCCCTTTTGCCAGTGTCACTAAGCAATCGTTTTTCTGATCGCTGCATTAGTGTCACTAGTGCCGCTAGGTAGCTAGTTATTTTTTTAGGTTCACCGCCAGGTTTTTATAGCGCTAGGTACCCCGATATACTACCCAATAATGGTTTTAACCCCCTGATTGCCCCTAGTTAACCCTTTCACCCCCTTTTGCCAGTGTCACTAAGCGATCGTTTTTCTGATCGCTGCATTAGTGTCACTAGTGTCATTAGGTAGCTAGTTATTTTTTTAGGTTCACCGCCAGGTTTTTATAGCGTTAGGTACCCCCATATACTACCCAATAATGGTTTTAACCCCCTGATTGCCCCTAGTTAACCCTTTCACCAGCGATCACAGTATAAGTGTCACTGGTGACGCTGGTTAGCCAGTTAGTTATTTAGGTTCCCCGTCAGGTTTTTATATAGCGCCAGGGACCCCCATATACTACCTAATAAAAATTTGAACCCCCTGATTGCCCCTAGTTAACCCTTTCACCAGTGATCACCGTATAAGTGTTACGGGTGACTCTGGTTAGTTTGCTTTTTATAGCATCAGGGCACCCACCATTTATTACCCAATAAAGGTTTAACCCCCTGATCACCCGGCGGGTGATATCAATTAGGTTTTAGGGTCAGGGTCTGCGTCGCCCCAGGCAGCGCTAGGTTAGTGCCAGTACCGCTAACACCCACACGCAAAGCATAAACCTCCCGTAGTGGTATAGAATCTGAACAGATCAATATCTGATCTGATCAGATCTATACTAGCGTCCCCAGCAGTTCAGGGTTCCAAAAAAACGCATTGTTAGCGGGATCAGCCCAGATACCTGCTAGCACCTGCGTTTTGCCGCTCTGCCCAGCCCACCCAAGTGCAGTATTGATCGATCACTGTCATTTACAAAACACTAAACACATAACTGCAGCGATCGCAGAGTCAGGCCTGATCCCTGCGATCGCTAACAGTTTTTTTGGTAGTATTTTATATTTAAATCCGGAAGGCAGTGCTTGGTTTTCGGGGTCCCGTATGTGGCTAGGCTCCCAAAAAGTCCCCCACATGTGGTATCCCCGTACTCGGGAGAAGCAGCAGAATTTATTTTGGGGTGTAATTTGACTTATGCCCATAGCATGTGTGAGCAATATATCATTTAGTGACAACTTTGTGCAAAAAAAAAAAAAAGTTTGTAATATTCCCGCAACTTGTGGCAAAATATAAAATATTCCATGGACTCAACATGCCTCTCAGTAAATAGCTTGGGGTGTCTACTTTCCAAAATGGGGTCATTTTGGGGGTTTTTGTGCTATTTTGGCATTTTATGGCCTTCGAAACTGTGATAGGTAGTGAGGAGTGAAATCAAAAATTTGCACCCTTAGAAATCCTGAAGGTGGTGATTGGTTTTCGGGGCGCCGTGCGCGAATAGACTCCCAAAAAGTCCCACACATGTGGTATCCCCATACTCAGGAGAAGTAGCGGAATATATTTTGGGGTGCAATTCCACATATAACCATGGCATGTGTGAGTAATATATCATTTAGTGACAACTTTTTGTAAAAAAAATTTTTTTATTATTTTTTGTCATTATTCAATCCCTTGGGACAAAAAAAAAATATTCAATGGTCTCAACATGGCCCTCAGCAAATAGCTTGGGGTGTCTGCTTTCCAAAATGGGGTCATTGGGGGGGGGTTTGTGCCATCTTGGCATTTTATGGCCTTCGAAACTGTGATAGGTAGTGAGGAGTGAAATCAAAAATTTGCACCCTTAGAAATCCTGAAGGTGGTGATTGGTTTTCGGGGTGCCGTGCGCGATTAGACTCCCAAAAAGTCCCACACATGTGGTATCCCCATACTCAGGAGAAGTAGCGGAATATATTTTGGGGTGCAATTCCACATATAACCATGGCATGTGTGAGTAATATATCATTTAGTGACAACTTTTTGTAAAAAAATTTTTTTTATTATTTTTTGTCATTATTCAATCCCTTGGGACAAAAAAAAAATATTCAATGGTCTCAACATGGCCCTCAGCAAACAGCTTGGGTGGCTCTTTTTCCATTTATATCGCAAAAAATAAAAATCGCAGAGGCAATCAAATACCATCAAAAGAAAGCTCTATTTGTGAGAAGAAAAGGACGCAAATTTCGTTTGGGTGCAATATTGCATGACCGCGCAATTACCAGTTAAAGCAGCGCAGTGCGAAATTGGAAAAAGACCTCTGGTCCTTAAGGTGTTTATTGGTCCGGGGCTGTAGTGGTTAATCCAAAAAGTGAAAAGGGATAACATCTAATATGGGCCCCAACATCCATTAGGCAATTAAGGGGGTTGTAAAGGTTTGTTTTTTATTTTCTAAATAGGTTCCTTTAAGCGAGTGCATTGTTGGTTCACTTACCTTTTCCTTCAATTTCCCTTCTAAATGTTTTTTTCTTTGTTTTCTTTGTCTGAATTTCTCACTTCCTATTCCTCCTCAGTAAGTTGTTCAGTAAGCTGTTCTGGCTGACTAAACACCGCTCGGATGATGGTGTGAAGTTTACTGAGGAGAAACAGGAAGACAAAGAAAAAAAACATTTAGAAGGGAAATCGAAGGAAAAGGTAAGTGAACCAACAATGCACTAGCTTAAAGGAACCTATTTAGAAAATAAAAAACAAACCTTTATAACCTCTTTAAGGTTTTAAAGATTTCTGAGGTAATAAAGGTACGCCAAGGCCTCCATCTCTGTAGGAACTGTTCAGTGTTTTCTCTTTTGGTGGCAATGATTTCTTCCATGCCATAAATAGCTTGTACTTTTGCGAGCCAATCTTTGACAGATGGGACGACCTGCGAGTTCCAATGAAGTGGAATTAGACTCTTTGCTGCGTTGAGCAAGTGTCTGGTAAGGGACTTTTTATAGGCTCTGTAGGATATGTCATTTATATGAAGGAGACACCAGGCCGCACTAAGATCCTTTTTGTGACCAGTAATGTGTTTTGTCCATTGCCTCACCTGAGACCAATAAGATTGTATATTTGAGCAGCTCCACCATAAATGTAGGAAGGAGCCCACCTCTACTCCATATCTTCAACGCGTGTCAGACTCCCCGGCAGACCAGCGTTTTTTTTTAATGGTGTGATGTACCATTGTGAGCGGATTTTGTATGAAGTTTCTTGCATACGGGAGCTCAAAGAGCATTTGTGAGTAAAAACATTTGCTCTTTCCCATTGTGCCTCTGAAATCTGCATCTGAAGGTCTCTTTCCCACATAAATTTATGTCTGTCCGGTGTGTCCGACACCGGCTGGGTTAGCCATTTATATAGCAGGGATGTGGTTTTCCTAATTGGCTTTCTCTGGGCACAAATATGTTCAAAGTTTGTTAGGGGTCTAAGGAAGACATCTTTGTTTTTATTATTTAAAATGAAGTCTCGTATTTGTATATAAGACTGATAGTTCAATGGGTAAGACTCATTCTCTCTACTCAGTTCTGGAAATGATTTTAATTTATTGTTTTCGAGGCAATGGAATACCAAGATCGGTTTAGTAGGGTATTCTCTGAACATTTTTTTATTGTTCAGCCCTGGGGTGAAATCGGGGTTGTTGGCTAGTGAGGATAATGGACCCGGGGTTGAAGAAATCCTGTGTATTGCTGCTATTTTATGGAAGATCTTCAGTGTAGTGTTGATGATGGGGTGTCTCTTGATGTTGAGTGGAAGGGTGGAGTAGCTAGACCAAGGTAGGTGTGGAATGGCCAGATCTGAATTTGTTTTTTCTATACTAACTCAATCCTTACAACGTTCATGGCAATGCCAATTGATAATTCTAGAAATGTGTGATGCATAATAATACTTCCTGAAGTCTGGTAGGCCTATACCCCCTTTCTATTTAGGTCTTTGTAAGTAATTGAGTCGAATGCGGGGTCTCTTGTTCGCCCAAAGGAAGTTCCTCTGTAATCGTGCTAGTTGTCTGGGATGTCTATAGGTAGGGTGTGAAAAGTATAGCAGTCTTGGCAACACTGCCATTTTTAGTATGGATGCTCTGCCAAACCAAATAAACCTCAGCCCATTAGACTCTCTGGAGGTCTGCCTCTATTTTTCTGAGCAGGGGTTGAAAATTAAGTGCAAATAAGGAGTCTAATTTCGGGGATATATGAACCCCTAGATAATTCAAAGAGGTGTGTCCCCATTTGAATGGGCAGTTGGATCGAGTTAGTCGTTCTGTAGTTTGAGCGAGGTTCATTCCCAGAGCTTCACACTTCTTGGTTTATTTTAAAGTTTGCAAGGTGATGGAATTCTTGGAAGGCCTTGATAAGGTTGGGGATCGAGATATGTGGCTGAGTGATATAGAAAAACAAGTCATCGGCGTATACAGCTGTCTTGAATTCTCTCCCATCCAGATCAAAGCCATGAATTGCCTTTTGAAAATTGATGGATCTGATCAGGGGTTCAATGGATAATATAAAAAGAAAGGGCGATAAGGGACAACCTTGTCTCATTCCATTATTGATTTCTACCGGATTGGAGAGGTTCCCGTTGATTTGAATTTTAGCACTTTGGTGTGTTGTAAATTGATTTACCGTATATACTCGAGTATAGGCCGACCCGAATATAAGCCGAGGCCCCCAATTTACCCCCAAAAAAACTGGCAAACTTATTGACTCGTGTATAAGCCGAGGGTGAGACATGCCTGTCCATCCCTGTGTGTGTGTCCGTCCATCCCTGTGTGTCCGTCCATCCCTGTGTGTCCGTCCATCCCTGTGTGTCCGTCCATCCATCCCTGTGTGTGTGTGTGTCCATCCATCCATCCATCCCTGTGTGTGTGTGTGTCCATCCATCCATCCATCCCTGTGTGTGTGTGTGTCCATCCATCCATCCATCCCTGTGTGTGTGTGTCTCCATCCATCCATCCATCCCTGTGTGTGTGTGTCTCCATCCATCCATCCCTGTGTGTGTGTGTCTCCATCCATCCATCCATCCCTGTGTGTGTGTGTATCCATCCATCCCTGTGTGTGTGTGTCTCCATCCATCCATCCCTGTGTGTGTGTGTCCGTGTGTGTGTGTGTGTGTGTGTGTGTGTGTGTGTGTGTGTGTGTGTCCAGCCTACCTGTGTCCCGAGCCTCCGTCCCGTGCCTTGCCTCCTTGCCTCCGTCCCGTGCCGTGCCTTGCCTCCTTGCCTCCGTCCCGTGTCGTGCCTTGCCTCCGTCCCGTCCCGTGCCGTGCCTTGCCTTGCCTCCGTCCCGTGCCTTGCCAGGATCGCCGCTCTTCGTCGGCGCCTCGGCGGCCATTCTACCCTTCAAACGCCGCGCCTCCGCCTCCGCCTTCGCCTGTGATAGGCGGAACACTGAATTTCCCAGCAGCCTGTGTTCCGCCTATCACGGACATCGTCTCATCCTCGTCCGTAGTACGAGGATGAGACGATGTCCGTGATAGGCGGAACACAGGCTGCTGGGAAATTCAGTGTTCCGCCTATCACAGGCGAAGGCGGAGGCGGAGGCGCGGCGTTTGAAGGGTAGAATGTCCGCTGTCTGTCTGCTCGACACGCTGATCGAGCAGGCAGACAGCGATGACTCGAGTATAAGCCGAGGGGGGCACTTTCAGCCTCAAAAAAGAGGCTGAAAATCTCGGCTTATACTCGAGTATATACGGTAATCCATTTCATCAGGTTGGATCCAAAGCCCACATGCTCACAGATCCAGAACATGTAATCCCATGCAACCCGTTCGAAGGCCTTCTCTACGTCAGTTGACAGCAGGAGGCCTTCAACCTTGTCTCGGGTGATTCTGTGAATTACGTTACCTTCTTGTCTGCTTCTCCGTCTAGGGATTCCTGTGGTAGATGGCCTAAAGAAATGTGGAAACTGACACTGAATCTTCTTTTGGGTTATTTATTTGAAACAGAAACAGAGTCTCTCAATGAAGGATAGATGGTTAGGAGTAAGTTCAGGTACTTTAGACTTCAGAAAATGGAAAGTCTTTTATAGGAAAATCCAGAGAATAGAGACCGTTTCACAGCTGGATTTTACAACCCCCGGATAGACCTCCTCTCACTAGGCCGGTAGGGTGTTCGGTAAAGTCTCTGCCACAGACTTGTGATGTACACTTGAGCATAGGGTGTTTGACAAAGCCTCCAGGCACCTTCAGAGAAGCCAGCCTTGCGCATGACCTTCTCCTGAAGAGTCCTCCCCTGGGGTTCTTCCAGTTGTTGGGCCTCTCCCTTAGATGAGACGGCACCAGACCACCTTTGGATCAATAGGCCCTGAAATCCATTCAGGCCTGTCCCTGCAGTTGCGTTGCCTCGGGCCAGCCAGCCCTGAGACTCAAAATGCATGGTTCCGCACCCCAGGCCAGGAGGGCCTCGGGGCTGGGTCAGTAGGACCACCTGAACCGAACAGGCAGAAATTAATCTCCGGAACCCTGAAGTACGTGATGTCGGTACCTTAAATACCACCCCCTAGAATGCACAGCAGGAGAACACTCCCACTGGACTGGTTCAGAGGGAATAATGGCATTCAATACACCCAGCTAGACTGTACTCTCAACCTTGCCGGCAGTGACAGTGACACCTGTGGTCAAGGAGAACCCAATGCAACCCAGCTGGACTGGTACGGAAACCAGAAATTTAGAAAATTAGCCCCAAAACCGAACTGTGGTTTCAGGAAAATTAACTTTGAAAAAAACATAGCGCCTGCTCCTCAGGAACCAGCACTACAAAGGGGTCTGCTGGTTCATAGCATTGGTACAGTACTGCATATGGGGGCTCTTAGGAACTTGAGAGGAGTGCAGGCATTTGGCCATTTTTTGCAACCTCTGGAAACACATAGCCTAGGTACAGCCTAAAATACAGGTTGTAATCTTTCAATAGATTTTTTGATTGTATTTTATGATTACAGATTTGACACCTCAGCCACAGTACACGGAAATGCAATAATTTTAGCAAATGTAGCAAGGTCCCAGGCCTCCTTCGGTCCAATGAGAACCTCCAGGGCCAGAGATAGCTGACATCCTTATGTATATGGTGGGTTGTGAGGCATGGTGGGTGCAAAGCAGTTAAATTAATTGGGTGCCAGACACTTCTTCAAGGCAAAAGAGATTTTATTTCTCTTAAGAGAACTTTGAGAGAGAGAGTTAGGGCCAGGACACCCTTAAGTAGTTGCAAGATTAATTGGCAGACTTGAAGACTTCCACAGGAGGACAGCCATGCAGGGAAAGGCATCCAGCAAGATGCCACATCTGCATGTGTAGAAATGCTGTCCCTATGGCAACAGTCTTTAACAGTTTATAGCACAAAGTGTACCAGTTCCTTCACTTCCACTATAATCACTTCTTGCAGTTCTTCAGCCCACTGATCTCCCAGTCTCTCCCTAGACTAGATAATCCACTGCCACTGAATCCCTTGAGCTCCTCCAATCTTCACTGTAGTATCTTCCTCAAGCGTCACCCCTGTTTCTCTGCTGGGTCCTTAGCTTGGCACTCCAGGTACTTCTCAAGGTACACCACACTGGCCTGCTTGGTCCCTGGCTTGACACACAAGGCTGCTCTGCAAGTGATGCCTCCGCTGGCTGGGTCCCTGGCTTGATACCCACTGAAGTTTCCTGATTCTCCACTGTCACCGGTTGGTGAGACTACTGCTCCGGCATTTTCTTCAGTTACTCACAGTGGTCCCTGGTAATAAGGTGGATGGCCCCTTAGTGGCGACAGCTTCCCCTCTACCTCCGACCACGACAGGTTCTCTGACCGGCAGAACCACTTCTGGATAGGCCCTCAGACAGCCTAGCAGCCAGATGTGCCCAGGATAGGTCCAAACTCCGGCATAGCAGCCTGGGCAATACAACACATGTCCACCCAGACAGCCGTCCAGGTGGCACAGAACACAGATCAAATGACCTAAATATTTAGGTTCTCCAAGCAGTATGTGCGCTACATGTGCAAAAAACAACAAACGATATACGTAACAATTGATTATGTGCAAATTTAACTGTGTGAATTAAAAGTACAGGCTGCATAAAATAATGTACATAAACCATATGATAAAACTATGACAAAAATCTGTATTATGCCCCGTAAACACGGTCGGATTTTCCGACAGAAAATGTTCGTTGGCGATGGGGGCGTGGCGTCCGAGCTCCAAGATGGATGTGTGATCAGAGAGCTCCGCTCGGCCGCTGGAGAGAACCGACCACCCGCACACCCATCGGTGACTTCCGACGGAGCAGTCTCACTTGCCAGCTAGCGCTGACACTGAATCCTCCGCCGGTCATGCCGAAAAATAAAAAACATCCACAAACTCTGCGGAAACTCCCGAGCTTCTTCGGAACGCGCGGACCTCCACAAAATGGCGTCGGAGCACGAGAGGATCGTTCCGCTCTCCAGGCTGCGACCCTCGAACAGGCCCCGCCGAATCAAATACACACCAGAGCTGCCTCTCTTAGCGACACCTCCTCGGGGACTGCTAATCCATCCACAAGGAGCCCGGTTAAGCAGAAGCTGAGGATCTCCTCACCGGAAAGGCCATGACATGGAGGTAAGCGGGCCCCCTGCTATAGTCCTCACTCCACAGTCACACACCGCTGACCCCATTGCGGCCTATCCCACCTCAGACCGGCCGGTGTCTGACACAGTATTAAAGGAGATGCTATTATCCCTCAAAGCCTCCATACAAGCGGATATCACTAACTGCCATAGGGAAGTTTTAGCTCTGGGCAACAGAGTGGATCAGGTTGAAAATTCAATGGAGAAATACACCACTTCCTTCAATACGTTAGTGGAAGCCCACAAATCGCATGGAGAAGATATAGCCTGGCTGAAAAATACGGTAGCTGACCTCGAGGACCGTTCCAGAAGGTCAAACATAAAAATCAGAGGTATCCCCGAGGCCATACCTTCCACCGTAGGTGCACAGTATGTGCATACACTGTTCTCCACCATCATTCCTACGTTATCCCCTCAAGACTTAACAATTGATAGGATTCACAGAATCCCCAAGCCTGCATTCCTACCTGATAGCTCTCCTAGAGATGTGCTACTAAAGATGCACTACTACCATGTCAAAGAACAAATCTTGGCAGCGTCACGCAAATCCGAAAATAAACATCCACAGTATGCAGAATTAATTCTCCTTCCTGACCTGTCACGGCATACCCTCCAACAACGTCGCAACTTAGCCACCGTAACGAAGGCTCTGAGAAACCACAATGTCCCCCACAAATGGCGGTACCCGGCGAAATTGTCCATATCCCATGAAGGGGCTACCCATATCATCTCTACCTTGGCGGAGGGGATTGCACTCTTGTGGCAATGGGGCATAATACCCCCGTAAGGCCTACTTGAACCACAAGTCTCACAACTCGACTCTGCTCCTGATGAGTGGCAAGTGGTCTCCCGCAAACGGGCTACTAAAAAAGTCACCGATGGTATACTATGATAAGCCTTAAACCTTATCATAGTATATCTGGTTCTCTCCTCGGACACAAGGGCTGTACATTTTCTTGCATCCCTTGTTATTTCCCCCTGGATCATCCTACCTATGCAGTTACATCTGCACATGAATCGTTTTCAAGATTCTTTTCTTAATGTTTTCTTTGTTTTTGTTGTTTACCATTACGTTTTCAGTTTCTTTCTAATTAGCACCGGTTCTGCATACCTTCACCAGATGCCTCCTAGCTTCGCGCATCCAAAGATGTTGGACACACATCCTGAACCTGCCTTGCTCCCACCACTCCTCGGAAGACACAGTGAGTACGATCCTTCACAACGTACCATACTCAGGTTAAATGACCATCACCTGTGTGTCCATTAACGCCAGAGGTCTCAACCACCCTGCCAAGAGACACTCTCTGTGGTCAGAAGCCCAAAGGTGAAAAGCTGATATCCTGTGTGTGCAGGAAACTAATTTCCAACTCAACAACCACCCTCCATGCACAGACAGAAACTACTCACATGTATTTCTGGCACCCAACCCAGAAGAGAAAAAGGGTGGAGTCCTCCTGGCAATTCGTGATACCGTCTCCTTTAGCCTCCACAACTCCTGGTCAGCTGACAATGGTCGCTATATCATTGTCCAAGGTGACAATAATTCTAAACCCTACACCATTGTATCAGTATATGCCCCTAATACCCACCAGGTCAGATTCCTTAGTAGACTACTCCGCAAAGTGAAATCCGTCCAATATGGGAACCTTATTGTGGGCGGGGACTTCAACCTAATTGTTGACCCCAAATTGGACACCTCTACCACCGCCCAAAATGGCAAAACTTACCTGAACAGAATCCTCCACGCAACGCACCTGTACGACGTGTGGAGATGCACTCATGGTAGCGAAAGAACTTATACCTTTTTTCTCATAGACATAGTTCTTATTTAAGAATCGACATGTTTTTAACTGATAAGTGGACTTTGCCGAATGTCTCCTCCACATGTATCCATGACATTACGTGGTCAGACCACGCTGTTATTTCATTATCCATCCATGAGAAGGGTGTCTCCCCCTCTCCACCTATCTGGCGCAGTAATGTTAGATTATTACAGGACCCTTGCACCAAGAAATTGATATCTCAACACATACAAGACTACTTCCAGAATAATGAACACTCTGTAGAGAGCCCTTTTACATTATGGAATGCCCATAAGGCATCTGTAAGAGGAATACTAATTCAACTGGGAGCTAGGACCAAAAAGCGATACACAGCGACTCTAGATTCTTTTACGTCCGACATCCACACATTAGAATCGTTGAACATGGCGTCATCCTCAAAATCTGTAACTGATCAGCTCTCTGTACTTAAAGAGAAGCTAAGGGAGCACCTCACCCAAAAGTATGACATGTATTTTCGTCGTCTACAGCTGACCTCTTATGCCAACGCGAATAGAGCAGGTAAATACCTCGCCAACAGGATTAGGACAATACGCTCCAAAACCAAAATCTCACCCTTAATTCACCCCATATCCCACCACAAAATTCTTAACCCTCATGATATTGCTAACCAATTCGCCCAATACTACGGTGAACTCTACAATCTCAATACTGATCCGCATACTGTACAGCCCACCCTACCTAACATACAACACTTCTTAAAAGATTTGAACCTCCCACTACTCTCAGATGTACAATTAGCTTCCATGAACTCCCCGTTTACTACCTCTAAAATAGAATCTATTATTGCTACACTTCCAAATGGGAAGTCCCCAGGCCCCGACGGGTTCTCCAACGAATATTTCAAAACTTTCCCCAGCCTTCTTTCCCCATACTTACAAAAGGTCTTCACACAAGCAGCGGAGCATGCGTCATTTCCCCAAGAGATGCTGAAAGCATACGTAACCACAGTCCTCAAACCAAGAAAAGACCCCACCACCCCAAGTAACTTTAGACCTATTTCTTTACTAAATACTGACATTAAAATTTACGCCAAGCTGTTAGCCAAACGTCTAGAGGAATTCATACTGTCCTTAATCAAAAGCGACCAGATGGGTTTTATAAGGGGGAGACAAACTTCTGATGCAACGAGACGTATTATCAATATTGTTCATTACGCTACTCTATCTAAGACGCCTTCTCTGCTACTCTCCATTGACACAGAGAAGGTGTTTGATAGAGTGGACTGGTGTTATATGAAAGAGGTGCTCTGTAAGTTCGGTTTACGTGGTACTATATTTAATGCGATGCTGGCCTTGTACTCCTGTCCTTCTGCTCAATTGTTGACCGCCGGTATGCTATCCAATACTTTCTATATCTCGAATGGTACCCGCCAGGGGTGCCCACTATCCCCTACTATTTTCAACCTCATGATAGAACCCCTGGCGGGGACCATCAGATCAAGAGTTGACATCTCTGGCTTCAAAATAGGTTCTCGCAACCATGTTGTTAATTTGTTTGCGGATGACGTCATTCTTTTTTTTTAACACAATTTTATTTTAATAAAGTACAAAAATACAGAGGAACAAACATTTCCAACAACTGGTTGAATAAAATACCAGCGAAGTTTCAGAGTAAACAGAGTACACATTGCATAAAAACATATTGAAATTCACATGACCATACAGGCTTGAGCAATAATCCAGCTAAGTGCTTGCCAGGTTGGTAAGTAGAGTGAGAGCAGCCTGGTAAGGGGATGACGTCATTCTGATGCTAACGAACCCATCCCGATCTCTACCGTTAATCCATGAAATTCTGTTGAATTTTGGAGGTATCTCCTATTACAAAGTCAACTTTGCTAAATCACTGATATTAGACTTGGGCATGGACAGGCGTATAAGAGACCAACTTAAACGAGACCTCCCGTACAAATGGCAGGAGGATGGTATACCGTACCTAGGTATTACAATAACTAACTCCATTCACACAAATTTATACCCTTGCTTGCCAAAATTGAAGAAACCCTTAAACACATAGCTAAGACTGAACTCGCGTGGATGGGCAAATTGGCTGCGTGCAAGATGCTGGTGCTTCCTCATATACTGTACATGTTTAGGACTATCCCAATCCCCATTCCTAACCACTTCCTTAAAGCTATCTCCACGCTTTTGTGGAGTTTCTTGTGGAAAGGGAAGAAGGCACGATACGCAACCCGCAGCCTAATTCCCCACAGGCGCGCGGGAGGGGCAGGACTAATAGACATCTACGACTACATGTGGTCCACTAGATTGGACCAACTCCGACAGTGGTTTAGAACCACCAATCCTCCTCTATGGGTTGAGTTGGAACAAGCCATGGCTCCGGTTCCTGATCTAGTCGCTCTACTTATGGGAGGCATTTGGAAGTCTTGGGATTTGCGCCAGATTTCCCCCACAATACAAACCTCTTTGCAAGCATGGAGGTTCCTCCTAAATCAGGACCACCGCATCCTCCACACTATCAGTTATCAATTTCCCCTAAGTTTACTAGAAGCCTGAATCCCGATGCTGTCCCTAAAACAGTTTCCTAGATATGGTGTACATAACATCCAAAACGTATACGTTGACGACAAGGCCCTTGATAGTGATCAGATAATGGACAAATTTGGTCTCCCTAGCCATCATTTCTTCACATGTATCCGAGTTTCACATTTCCTGAAAAAAAATCCTCTCCCTACAATTAAACTACCACCCTCTGTGTGGCACTCTCTTACCCGCGAACCCTCGACGAACAAAGGCATATCGATCTTTTATGCTCTTCTGCAGGATAAGAAGTCCTTCACGAAGCCTAAACAGATCAATGCTTGGGAAGCTGACTTAGGAAATACATTCCGGATGATCAATGGACGACAGCTTTTCGCGAGATCCAAAAAGCCTCACACTCTATCAGTTACTGGGCAATGACTATCAGAATTATCAATACATGGCAGTACACCCCTTGTAGATTGTCGAGAATCTTTCCACACATCTCAAAACTATGCTGGAGGAACTGCGGGCAATCAGGCCACTTACTCCATATGTTTTGGGAATGCCCCAACCTAATAAGTTTTTGGAACCAAGTATTCCAACTCATAACTTCCCTCATGGATATCAATACTCTTCCTAACCCAGCTTTAGCGATCCTACATATAGGTATTGAAAAATTTCCTTACCATATGAGGGCGGTAGTTTCCAACATTCTCCTGGTGGCTAGATCCTTGGTTTTGCAACATTGGAAAACTGCCTTGACCATAAACATCACAGACCTGACCAACGTAGTCCACCAGCACTACACCCTAGAGCGAGCATTAGCTATTAATAATTTAAAATGCAAGCAATTTGATGCAATCTGGAGTATCTGGAGTGCTAAATACCGGAGGTTTTAAGTTCTGTTGACACCTCGTTCTCTGTTTTATTCCGACTGTTTCAGTGTTCGAGATGAGATTGTATTCTAATACCTGATGAAACTTGATTTATGCAGCAGTGTGTGCTAATGTAACCATTTCTGTAGTTACATCTTGCTTTGTTTTTTTTTATCTTTCCTCCCAATTTGTTTTACTTTATGCCCTTTCTTTTTTTCTGTAACATGAAAACTTCAATAAAATACAATGATTTAAAAAAAAAAAAAAAAAAAGAAAAAGCTTTTTATCGGAAATTGCGAACGCGTGTATAAAAATCCGTTGTTGGAAATTCAGATTGTGTGTACACAATTCCAATGCACACAGTTCCATGCATGCTCGGAATCAAGCAGAAGAGCCCCACTGGCTATTGAATTTCATTTTTCTCAGCTGTTCGTACGTGTTGTATGTCACCGCGTTCTTGGCGTTCACAATCTTCAACCAACTTTGTGTGACCGTGTGTATGCAAGACAAGTTTGAGCCAACATCCGTCAGAATAAATCCATGGGTTTTGTTGTCGGAATGTCCGATCAATGTCCGATCATTTGTACGGGGCATAATAGAAAATGTGATATAAAAGTGGTAACCACATTGTCTTACATTTTTATCTTGGGGTTAGAGCTGCACAATATATGCACATATAGATTGCTATCTAGTATCAAGATACAGTCATAGCAGCTCTCCTTTTGCATTTTTGGTTTTATTGAGTTTTTTCATTTATTTCATGACCCAAGCATTGATCTCTCTAGGAGGTTTACTGGCATATGTATTCAGCATTGATGAGTTGTAAATGGAACCTTTGACTGAAAGGAGAAGAAAAGTGGAGTGGATTATGAGTTGGGAATTCTTGAGGAGTCCATGGCATTTAGAAAGGTGCTGTTGAGGTTCAAATGATTTTGCTTTTCACCTTAAACAGAATTCATTCAAACAGGGGAGTTATAGAGGATGGTCTTATTGTTGTCCATATTGAATCCAATGGCACAAAGGTCTCTCAGACTGTTATTGTCTTTCATTTAATATACTGAAAAGATTATGTGTCAAAAGATTTATGTGTCATTATTTATGACATTTGATGCCGCGTACACGCGTTTTTCCATCAGAATAAACTGACGGTCTTTCCGACGGAGTTCTGACGGAGTTCCTCTGAAACAGACTTGCCTACACATGATCACACCAAAGTCCGTTAGTTTAGAGCTCGTTGACGTACAATGGGACTAGAAAAAGGAAGTTCAATAGCCAGTAGCCAATAGCTGCCTTGTGTCCGAATAGCATACAGACAAATGGTTTTCCCAATAGGAATTGATTCTGTTGGAAAGATTTAAAACATGTTCTATTTCTAGGCCAGTTAGAATTTTTGAAAAAAAAAAGTCAGATGAAGCCCACACACGATCGGAATATCCGATGAAATGATTCCATCTGACCTTTTCTGCCAGAAAGCCCGGTCGTGTGTATACGGCATTAGCCCTACTCAAGGTGAGGAGCACTTTTAAACATTTCCAGGCTCTTGCTATTGACATTTTGGCTGCCATTACCATATAGAAAATCAAAATAGTATTTTGGAAACACAAGCTGCTTTCCCAATTCATTAGCCATTGTTGATGTATGATATGAAAATCATGGCTCCTAAGTAGAATGCTTTTGGCTGGAAAAATACAGCATTGATTACTTGGCAAAGAAAGTATTTACATATTATCACTTCTATTCAGTTTAATTAAAATGCCATGCAAAAGGGTAATCATTTTCTTGTGAGAGACCACCATTTATTTCAGACTGGAACAACCATTATTGAACAGAAGTGGGGGCCTTTGATACCATGGGGTTAATTTATTAAACCTTGAGAGTGCAAAATCTGTTGCAGCTCTGTATAGCAACCAATCAGCTTCCAGGTTTTTTTTTTGTCAAAGCTTAATTGAACAAGCTTAGGTGAGAAGCTGATTGGTTATGGTGCACAGCTGCACCAGATATTGCACTGGTAAATAAGCCCTACCTGTCTATCTTCAATCTGCATTCAATGCAGTTTTTACATCTCTACCCAAGTGCTGTGATGATATTTCCACATTCAGGCATGTAAATCAAAGCATTAACATCTATGAAGTCTTCCTAAACCTTCCTAAAGATATTATATATCTAAAACAAGGTTACATAGTTACATAGTTACATAGTTAGTCAGGTTGAAAAAAGACACAAGTCCATCCAGTTCAACCTTAAAAACAAATAAATAAAATAAAAAATAATCGTACAATCCAGATACCCAATTTTATGCCCACAATTGATCCAGAGGAAGGCGAAAAAAAAAACCCAGCAGAGCATGCGCCAATTTGCTACAGCAGGGGAAAAAAATTCCTTCCTGATCCCCCAACAGGCGATCGGATTTTCCCTGGATCAACTTTACCTATGTTAGTACCTAGTTATATTATGTACCATCAGGAAAGTATCCAAGCCTTTCTTAAAGCAGTCTACTGAACTGGCCAGAACCACCTCTGGCGGGAGTCTATTCCACATTTTCACAGCTCTAACTGTGAAGAAACCTTTCCGTACTTGAAGATGAAATCTCTCTTCCTCTAGACGTAAAGAGTGCCCCCGTGTCCTCTGGGTTGACCGTACAGAGAACAACTCAACACCAAGTTCACTATATGGACCCCTAATGTATTTGAACATGTTGATCATATCCCCCCTTAATCTCCTCTTCTCAAGAGTGAATAAATTTAGTTCCTCTAATCTCTCCTCATAGCTGAGTTCCTCCATGCCTCTTATCAGTTTGGTTGCCCTTCTCTGCACTTTCTCCAGTTCCCCGATATCCTTTTTGAGAACTGGTGCCCAAAACTGAACGGCATATTCCAGGTGAGGTCTTACTAATGATTTGAACAGGGGCAAAATTATATCTCTTTCTCTGGAGTCCATACCTCTCTTAATACAAGAAAGGACTTGGCTCGCTTTGCAAACAGCATCTTGGCATTGCATGTTGTTATTGAGCTTATGGTCTACCAAAACCCCCAGATCCTTCTCCACTATGGATTCCCCCAGTTGTACTCCCCCTAGCATGTATGATGCATGCAAATTCTTAGGCCCCAAGTGCATAACTTTACATTTATCAACATTAAACCTCATCTGCCACATAGTCGCCCAATTAGACAGTGTATTGAGGTCGGCTTGTAAATTGGAGACATCCTGTAAAGACGTTATTCCACTGCATATCTTGGTGTCATCTGCAAAGACAGAAATATTACTTTTGATCCCAGACCCAATATCATTTATAAAGATGTTAAAAAGTAAGGGTCCCAGCACTGAACCTTGGGGTACACCACTGATAACCTTATGCCCCGTACACACGAGAGGGATTAAGTCTGACAGACCTCCAAAGGAGTTCCGCCGGAGTTCCGCCGGAGTTCCGACGGAGTTCTGGCGGACTTTTCGACCGAACGGACTTGACCACACACCATCACACCAAACTCCGACGGAGTCGAACGTGATGACGTACGACTGGATTCGACGTAGGAAGTTCATAGACAGTAGCCAATAGCTGCCCTAGCGTCGGTTTTAGTCCGTCGGAGTAGCACACACACGAGCGAATTTTTCGAAGGGGACCGGGTCCGGCGGAGTTCCGTCGGGAAAATTTGAAGCATGCTTCATTTCTAAAGTCCGTCAGACTTTGGCGAAGCTAAAGTCCGTTGCAGCCCACACACGATCGGATAGTCTGACGGACTCGGTCCGTCGGAGTTTGGATGTCGAAAAGTCCGCTCGTGTGTACGGGGCTTTAGACCATTCAGAGTAAGAGTCATTAACCACTACTCTCTGAATTCTGTCTTCTAGCCAATTTTCTATCCATTTACAAACTGATATTTCCAAACCTGTAGACTTTACCTTACACATGAGACGTGTGTGGGGAACTGTATCGAATGCTTTTGCAAAATCCAAGTATACCACGTCCACCGCCACCCCTCTGTCCAAGGTTTTACTTACCTCCTCATAAAAAGAAATCAAATTTGTCTGACAACTTCTGTCTTTCATGAATCCATGTTGTCTGTTGCTTAAAGTGTTTTTGTTCAGCAAGAACTCGTCGATGTGGTCTTTTATTAAACGCTCCAGTATCTTCCCAGCTATAGAAGTTAAGCTAACAGGTCTATAGTTACTTGGTAAAGACTTTGATCCCTTTTTAAATATAGGCACCACGTTCGCCCTGCGCCAATCCAGTGGGACTATTCCCGTCATTAATGAGTCCCTAAAAATTAGATACAATGGCTCTGAAATTACAGAGCTCAATTCTTTTAGGATCCGTGGGTGGATGCCATCAGGGCCAGGTGCTTTATCCACCTTTATTCTGTCTAAGTATTTCTGGACCATATCACTTTTGAGCCATTGTGGATCATTTGGGGCAATTTTCACACCTTCCTCCTGTTGGCGAAATTTGCCTTTCCATGGTGATTGGATCAATGTCTCAGTGCTACCTGTGGATATAAATACTGGGGTATTTTTCTAAAGCTGGTCATAGATATAGCGATTTTCTAAGAAAGATAAGAAAATCACTAGATTCCCCCATCAACACAGTCAGTGTTGATGGGGGAATCCCTCCTGCAGAGCTCCTCTGCAGGAGGGGGGAGGCAGGGGGGACTGGAAGGACATACTGTAATTAATATTACCTGCATGAAAAATCCAACAGGCCAGTTGTATGGATCGATCTACTTGGGTGCAATCAGCCTGTCCATACATGGTTCTAATATTGGCTGGTCCCTGCTGAACTGACAGAAATTCAAACAGTCTGTGCCTGGGTTTAGCCTCATTAGATCTAAGGAAGTGGCTTGGACAAACTACAAAATGCCTTCCACATTACAGAACAAGTGCAGCGGAATGCGACTAACACTAAAAGTACTTTGACTTGGATAAATGAGAACCTTCACAGACCCCACATCTCACAGTTTTTTCCAGAATAGATTTTCTTTTCAGTTCTTTGCATTGCATCCTATAGCATCCAATGAAAATGCTCCTTTTGCAATGTTAGGCATTGCCCTATAGACATTAGATCATCATCTAATTTGGTCACAAAAGTACAAATTAAAAGACTATTCATGATGTCCATATGCGGCCCCTTCAAAAGCGCTGGTATATAAATCCCAATTGCTAACAATGTTTAGGACAGTAATATGTTTTAGTACTGCTTCAAATGGCAGTTTAATAATGGGCCCAGTGAAGTAGAATAATAACGTATTGAACCAGGCAGGACTTCAGTGATGCAGGTTTATCAACAACAGCTCAGAGAATACGGGTTTATGTTCAAAATATTACAAGATGCAGGTCTAATTTATACTGTTTCTTACAATGCAAGCATATTAGGTACAACATGATTGGTTGCTAAGATCTACGTCAACGCAACTAACCATAAATCTGACACCTGTCATACAACCAGACAAACGTATTCATTCCCAGAATTCCTACATGTTTAGTAAAATTATTTATAACTGGTTTTGTCTATGGTTTTATCCATTAAAATATTTGTGTAGAGACATTATGGCACCCAGTCATGTTAAATCGAATCCTCCTTGTCCTGATAAGACTTTACCAACTCAAGGATACAGATTTATGACGTCTGGAAAATTAACTTGCAACAACCCCATCCTTTATGTGTTATATGCCTTATTGTTTTTCACTATGCAATCCTATATGTATGTATTCATATATTGGCTTCACAAATATAGCCAACTGCTTTATTCAATATTGTCTAATTATCAATACTTACTTACATACACATCCGTGTTCTCTATTTTAACAGTTTTAATGAGGGCACAAGCAGACCTTTTTGACCCTGTCAAACTTAATTAATGTATATAACTTTCCCATAGTCCACATAATTACTTTTAAACCAACAGCATAAGAAGTTGTTTTCACTTATTCTTGGCAATGTTTATTTATTACCCTCGAGGAATATTATCTTATCAGGCTGTAGTTCAACTGCTGTCAAAGTGTTTCTCTTCTAAGTAGTAGACTTAAAAACCTAAATGAATTAAATGAACTATCCTAATAAACTTTCACCCAATAAACTTGTGACTGTCTTATAAAAAATGCCAGCATGAAGCAAAGAGGTCTTTAACATTTAAAAATTAAGACTTTCTATATTTATGGGATAACATAGTATACATTAATAAAGACTAATAACTGTTGCTTTACAATTGAACAATAATATTGATAAGACCACTACTATATAATAATATGACTAATAATTATATGAATAATAATGGTATGAATAATAATTATATTATCAATAAAACATATGCAAATTAATATGAATAATATGAAATACATTGGCTAATAGGAAATTCTTCTACACCGGTTGCAGAAAATGTGTAGGCTGTTATGCTAAAACAGGGCTGAATGAGGCTGGTCAACCCTCATGAGCATACTCCAACCTAAAAATATTTACAAATTAACCAGCCTACAAAAAAGAAAAGCCCGTAGCTGAGCAGGAACGTAGTCAGTGGAGGGGGAACCTGACAGGGTGTTGAGGCAAGCCAGCAATTAAGAGGTTAAGGGAGTGGTAGTAAGGAAGGTGTACATGGGAGGCATTTTATTGGTTGGGAAATGGTGCATGGGGGAAGCTTGATAAGTAATAAAGGCAGATAAGAGGGTGGGGCTGTAACAGTGTTAGGAGAAACTGTGGAAGAGCATAGCATCACATCACGGGCACTATGAGTGATTTGGAGCACAGGTTAGCTCAGCTTAGAGCTGCAGCTGGTATCCATGGAGCAGAGTGGGTATAGAGCCAAGTCACGGCTTCACTGCAAGGGGTCCAGCAACGCCCCCCCCCCCCCACCGGGACCTGTGCCACAGGGTGCTCGGAGTTCTAAGCCTACAGAGCACTTCAGCCCGATAGGACCCCTCGGGCTCAGCGCCGCATTGGGAGCCCGCCATCGGACTCTTCAGACCCACCTGCTAAGCGCATGCCTGCCTTAGCCAGGGGTGCGCCTGGAAGGAATCCCCAGCACAGGCGGAGCCTGCGGGGGTTGGAGTTGCGCCAGCCCCATCCTCCATCGTCAAAGGTCAGGAGCTAGTGGCTGGCATGCCTGGCGAGGCACCAGTCAGCTCGCCAGCCCTGCGGGGGAGAGAGAGAGAGGCGGGCACCGGTCTGTCTCGTTGCACAGCCGGCGGCTCTGCACAGCAGCTGGAGGAGCGGCGAGTGAGGATGGGCACGTCTGCCCATGGAGAATCCAGGCTGGAAGCACGCACCTCCAGGTCACGGGTGGTGACTGGGAGTCTGGGTCAGGCCGGATGACATCAACAACAGTGGGAGGACAAGACCGGGGCGGCTGAACCGGACAGCATGTCGGCTGCATGGAGCTCACCGGGAAGAGAGGACAGCCGGCGGAGCGGCAGTTATTGGAACCCGTGGTGCCAGTGGACCGGTCAGAAGTAGAGGACAGCAGAGTGGAAGAAGGGGAGCTGGGTTGCCGCTTGGGAAGTCGGTCCTGTGGCTGGGGGGCTTCCTAGCCCCATGCAGCCTGGTGAGTGTGCCTCTGTTTTACTGCCTTTTATTTCTCTCTGTACTGTCTGGGGTGGGGGCCCAGGGTCAGGCTGCTTGGGATGGGTCTGGGGCCCAGGGAGTGGATGTGCTCACATTGAAGGTGCTGGTGGGTCTGAAGGAGCTCTTGCAGAGATTGGACAAGGGGGGTACGGGGGGGCTGTGGATATGCCGAGGGACGCCTCAGGGACACATGAGGAGTCGGCCCTGGAGCACCTGCCTCTTCCGCAGTAGTGGCGGGGTCAAAGCTGCCGCAGGGGTCGAGTGGTGCGGACACGATGGGGAGGCCGCAGGAGAATAAGGAATGTGAAGTATACGTTTGCTTTGAGTGGCCCCTGGGTGCGCACCTCAAGCCAGAGGTACAGGATAAGATTTGGAAAGGGGAGTATGTGGAAATATTTTCCCCCTTGAAAAGTTTAATCTGGATCGTGTCAAACTGAAAGAAAACAAGAAGGAAGAAGAGGAGAAATGTAGGTATCGCCTTATTCCTCGCACGTTCGCCAACTGGTTGCAAGCATTTGCAATCTTGGCAAGTATGATCGGCGAGAAGGAGCCGGGGAGCTGTTCGGCCTTGTTTTGCTATTTGGATGCAATTGGGGAGGCGAATAGGGCTTGGCTTCGCTACGACGAGCGTCGGTGTCAAGGTTCGTATTTTGCAGATCGTTGACTGCTGATGGAGTGTTCCATTTCTTGTGCTCTGTTTGAGGCCTTTAGTTCCTTTGTTGAGTGAGTAGTGCGTGATGTATCTGGCTTGAATTCCATCATCCATTACCTGGGTGATTTCCTGTGTATTGCACGGTCTTGCTGGGGACGCTGCAGCACATATCTGAATGTTTCAGGATTCGTTTGGTGCCAGAAAAAACGGAAGGCCCAAAGACGGAGCTGGTTTTTCTGGGCATAACGATTGATTTGTTGGGCATGGAATGCCGTTTGCCCGTAGAAAAACTGGTGGCTTTGTGTCAGGAAGTGAGGGACACTGGGGGCAGGCGTAAGGTAAGGGTTAGGGAGTTGCAGTCACTGCTAGGCAAATTGAATTTTGCCTGCAGAATAATTCCAATGGGCAGGATTTTTTGCTGCCAACTTGCTTTGGCCATGGTGGGCGTCAGCTCCCCATGGCATTACATTTGCTTGACCCAGGATCACAAGGCTGACCTTAGGATTTTGGACAATTTTCTGGCATCTTACAATGGGAGATCCCTGTGGATGTCGGGCCTGGTAAGCACCTGGTTTTGGTTAGTAACGATTAGGTGGGTTAATTATATTGTTGAATGTGAATAAAGTTGGCTTGTTAATAAAAGACCGTGTTCGGCCATTTACCCTACCTCGGGTGTTGCGTGATTATTTCTGTTAAGGTAAAGGCATTATGGGGGTGTAAATAGAGGTAAAAGGTAAATTGCAAGGTCGGCTCTTAGCTACCCTAATCATGGCAGGTTTAAAAAGCTGTGATACAGGTCTGCTATTCTGGTCCTACTGTGCTATCAGGAAATGTGTAAAGCTGCTAGATAGGCAACAAAGACCCGTACATTTTATTGATGCTGCAATGTGACTGTTTAAAGGCCACCAATTAAGCAGGGAGGGAGTGATGTCTGTCACTTTGGACCACCCTTTTCTAGTACCGTTCAATGTTTTAGAGAGTGAAACCTGACCCTTGGAAGGTAAAATGCAGCCACAACTTGACTTTACTGGGTCCTACACTGATATCTCCCACAATATGCATGTGAATCTTGCCAGAGTCTTGAAATTTAAAGATGCATCTCCTATGCATATGGGGAGTCAAATATGAGTTACGGTACATCAAATGACATACAAGTTGTTTTGAAATTGCAAAGCCAATGAAAAATTCTGTGATGAGGTGCATTAATAAGTCACTTGCCTCCTGTGACTACAAATTATTCCTTTAAAACTGTAAAGCTACTGAAAAATTTTGCAACTGGGGATAATATTAAGATGTCTCCTGTCTTGTTAGTGAAAAGCAGGTTTGATATTTGCTTTTACTGAGCCAGTTTTTATTAAATCTCTATGTTGTCTCCAACAATTGAACTCTACAATTTGGCGTGCTCAAAAGCAGTTTGGATGGAAAGTTGTAAATTTACATAAAGTTCTTAAAGTGTAAAACTCAAGAACAAAAAACATAAAACGCATTGCAGCTTACAAGTCCATAGATGTAGGGGCTGAATTCTTTTTTACTGGCTTTTTTAAACAACTTGGTGATCCTGCGAGTAACACAATTCCTCTCTTAGCCCTTGTACACACGGTCAGAAATTCCGACTACTAAATCCGTCAGATTTTTTCCGATGGATTTTGTCCGAAACTGGTGTTGCATACACACGGTCGGACAAAACTTTCGGAAAATCTGATCGTTAGTTCCGATGGGACGACGTTCAGCCTAGTAGCCAATAGCTGTGCTCTCGTACTTTGATCTGAGCATGCGTGGCACTTTGTCCGATTGGAATTCTCTACAAACTATCGGAAAAAGCCTGATCGGATTTTGTTGTCAGAAAATTTGGGATCCTGCTCTCAAATTTTTTCTGTCTGTATTTCCGATGGAAAAAGTCCGATAGAGCCCACACACGATCGGATTTTCCGACAATATAATCCGATCGGATTTTCCGACAATATAATCCGATCGGATTTTCCGACAATATAATCCGATCGGACCGTTTCCGTTGGAATTTCCGACCGTATGTACAAGGGCTAAGAGTGACAACGCTCACTTAGTATACTGTATCTATGGAGGAGTAGTATTGTCATCCTAGGAAAGAAAGTGTGATACGACTATCGAACACCAGCTGTACAGCTGTAAGGTCCTTGAAATGGCTTATAATGATGTTTTGGGGGGATAGCTGAACAATGAGAAAATCAAAGCATGTATCACTGACTGGTTCTTCTGGTCATACCTGAAAGTTGAAGTAAAGTAATACTATATGGTTGATTTGTACTAAAGGCAAATAGATTGTGCACTTTTCAAAGTACAATTGTACTCCGCATGTACAGATGCTTCAGAGCTTAGTAAATGAGAAGAAGCTCTGCTGACTCCCATCATCCAATCATGTGCAAGAAAAAATGCTGTTTTTTTGTTTTTGTTTTCTTTGCATGCTATTGGATATTCTTTGCCAGGTAAAGCCTTACCTTATTTACTAAGTGTACAGAGTCTATTTACCTTTAGTAAGTCAACCCCTATGCACCTTGTCTCACCTGCGGGCTAACCGCTCCGGAATCACATTTTCACAGCCTTATAGTGCCCATACCAATCAATGAAATTATATTTGAACATGTTGCAATGAATTTAGTAGGTATTAGTGATCTTCGATTATGTCACACAATACCCTGAAACTATGCTTCTGTGGAATACCCCATCCAAATTGACTGCCAGAGAACTATTCCACATTTACTAGCACAGATTAAGTAGCTGTTCACATCTGTTTATCCTATGCATATGGATAGCCTGACTTAACGCTACAACAAAACGCTAAAAAACATGCTTAACTGGAGGTACAAAAGGATGGGAAAAATTGGGAATGCTTAGAGCTGGCCCTCCTGTTTGCCATACATGAAATGCCTCAGGCCTCTATGAGTTTTTTACCCTTTGTATTGGTGTATGGTTAAGATCCTGGTGACTGCTTGACCTAGTGAAGGAAGAATGGGAAGATGTTCTAGAATATGGGAACAGATCACAATGTGGTGCCACTGGTCAAAGTGCTCAGGTGCCACAAATTCAGGCTTATAATATGCCAGCCAAAATAAAGCATTACCATGTGGGGGATTGCGTTGCAGTGCTGGTTCCCACAATGGAAAGGAAGTTTCTGTTCAGCTGGCAAGGCCCATTTAAGATTGTGACTAAAGTGGGGAAGTTGAATTACAAGGTTCATCAACCAGGCAAGATGAAACCCTATCAAATCTACGACATACATTTGTTGAAGCCCTGGATACATAGGGAACCAGTAACTGCTCAGGATCGTGTGGACAGTGTTTAGGTAGTCAATACTGTGCAAAAAATTCCCTCACTTCCTGGGTTTTGGCTTTTGACAAAGGAACAAAATTTACCAGGTCTCACTGTTATTGAGCATAATATTACTGAGCTTGGTGTCAAGGAAGGCTGTCTCGGATGAGGTGAAGAAGATGATGTTGACACTGGGAGTAATTGAGAAATTGAACAGTGAGTGGTTCAGTCCATTTGTGTTGGTCCGCAAGTACAACAATTTCTGGAAGCCTAATAAGTTTTAAAAATGTTATTCTTATTCCATACCCCAAGTTGATGAGCTCCTTGAAAAATTTGGCCCAGCCCGATACATCACTACCCTACAAAGGGGGGCATTTTCAGCACAAAAGAATGCCCTTTTGCCTTCTGACGGCTTCCACCATGATTCAATGGGCGATGAACCAGACGCTACACTGTCCTGTATTTGGACGACATTGAATTGATGGGATTCCCAGTCCCTATTGAAAATGACAAAGTCCAGGCAGTGTAAGCCCTTGTACATTTTCTTTGTGCCAGTAAGGCAAAAAAAATAAAAAATGCTATTAGCCCTTGTACACACGGTCGGACATTCCGACAACCAAATCCGTCGGATTTTGTCCGAAACTGTTGCATACACACGGTCGGACGAAGTTGTCGGAAAATCCGATCGTTCAGAACGTGATGACGTTATTTCATTACAACGGGACTACTATCAAGCTAGTAGCCAATAGCTTTGATGTAGGAATTTGATCTGAGCATGCATGGCACTTTGTCCGATTGGAATTCTCTACACATGATCGGAGTATGTCCGATCAGAGCATTTTGTTTGAAAATGTTACCAACAATTTGGAAAACTTGGTCCGTCGGATACTCCGACAGAAACAGTCCGATGGAGACCACACACAGTCGGAATATCAGACAAAATGGTCAGATCGGACACATTCCGTCGGAATCTCCGACCGTGTGTACAAGGGCTAAGAGGAAGGGCAGATTTACAGTGAACCCAGAAAAGGGTGCTTTGGGAACAGAGAAAGCAAAATACTTTGGATATATAGTGGATAAAGGGATTTTGATGGTCAACAAGGTAGAGGCTAAGAAGTTTTGACCATGTCAGTTCACCAAAAAGCAGGTGCATGCATTCCTGCACATATTGGGGTACAACAGATGATTTGTACCTAATCTTGCTGCCCTGGCGGTGCCATTGACTGATCTAAATAAAAGCTCAAAAGTGGTCATGATCAAGTGAAATGCAGATGCTTAAAATGTCTTCCTGGAGTGCAAGTTGGCACTGGGCCAATGTCCTATCCTGGTAGGTCCAAATTTTACTAAAGAATTTGTTGTTCAAACAGATGCCTTGGATGTGGGACCAGGACTGGTGCAAGGATTTTTGACACCCTAGGCGAAACCTCATTTTGCCGCCCCCTTGGCTCCACCCCTGACCCCACCCCCTTTGCCCTGCCCATGTAATCCCCACCTTTTTAATGACCGCTACTATTTTGCATGCAAGACTTTGCTAGACCAGTTTAATTTTACAGTTTTGTCCCCAAACCAGGTTTTGGATCAAATAATTCAAAATGAATTTTTGCACCCATCAAATGCAGACTCACCAGCACCCATCAATGCCACTTTACCAGCGTCCATCAAAGACAGACTCACCAGCGCCCATCAATGCCGCTTCACCAGCGCCCATCAATGCCACTTCACCAGCGCTCATCAAATACCATATCACCAGCGCCAATGAAATACAGACTTACCAGCGCCCATCAATGCCACTTCACCAGCGCCCGTCAAATACCATGTCACCAGCGCCCATCAAATACAGACTCACCAGCACCCACCAAATACAGACTGATCTGCGCCCATCAATGCCACTTCACCAGCGCCTGTCAAATACCATGTCACCAGTGCCCATGATCCAATAGAGACTCAGCAGCGCCCATAAAATATAGACTCGGGGGAATATTTTAGCAGATCAGTCAATATATTATACATATACACTCACACACATTGCTGCTTGACATGGCAGGATAATTACAAGGATAGTGCGGTTGCCTAGTCCGCCTAGTGGTAGCACCGGCCCTGCGTGGGACTAGAAGAGCATCCGATGGTCTTTTTACAGTTGAAAATGAACTGCAACTGAGAAGAATTACATTATAACCACTAGCTGGGCTCTACGGTGCTGTACCTCTCTGTTGTCTCAAAGTGTCCTGGTTGACGTAAACATGTTTCTTTTATGATTTGGAACTAGAAGACTGTCAAGGAGCATTTTGAGTTCCCTTTTAATTATTTAAACTTTTGTTTTGCTGCACACAAGCCTTTTTTGAGTAGTGTGCATGGTGGTCCCGCTGACCCCAATATATAACAATTTTAGTATAGTATAACAGTGAACATACAGTATGTGGGACACAGTTCCCAAGTTCTTTCAAAAATGGATTACCTGCACAGATTGCTGAAGTACGGGCAGGCTGCAAACTACACCACTGAGAAAAAAATATGGGACTTATTTTTCATGCTAGAAAATATGTACTTCTGTCCATCTAGCCCTGCCTGACAGGACTGAGGACCTGATTTTTCTGTACGTCAGCTCCTACGTCATCCCAGGGAAGAGTGTTCTTCTGGACTCGGATCTTTCCTTCTTCGCTTGCTGCCTTTCTGATACGGGTAAGCTCTTGGGGTTCTCTTTGTTATCGGGCCACCATGCTAATTTTGGTCATTTTGGATCATTGTGTATTATATCAAAGTATAAATTAGCAATCAACGCAGTCTCCTTAACAAACACACACACACTTGAATACCATAATATTAATAAATCAATCCTGCTGGTTGCAGCTCACATCACAAGTGATTTCATTCCACCTCTAAATAACATTGCATGAGCAAAAGGTTCCAATTGAAGAAGCCTGTGGATCGGGCGTAATGCGTATAGGAGCAGAGCTACGTAGTCTGGTCATGTATTGGCCATTTGAGGTGAGCAGAGCCTTGGGTAAGAAGAGAGTTACCTATTGTACCATGCAAAATATATATGGCACTGTGTGTATCTTTTATTCATTTTACATAAATTGTCCTTTTATGTATGTAAAGCACTCTTATGCCTTGTACACACGGTCGGAAATTCCGACGAAAAAGGTCCGATCAAATTATATTGTCGGGAAATCCAATCGTGTGTGGGCTCTATCGGACTTATTCCATCGCAAATGTAGACGGAAAAAATTTGAGCGCGGGTTCTCAAATGTTCAGACAAAAAAATCCAATCTGACTTTTTCCGATCGTTTGTAGAAAATTCCGATCGGACAAAGTGCCACGCATGCTGAGATCAAATTATGAGACCAAAGGCTACTAGCCTCAATGTAGTCCTGTCATAACGAATGAACGTCATCACGTTCCGAACGTTCGGATTTTCCGACAACTTTGTCCGACCGTGTGTATGCAACACAATTTCGGACAAAATCCCTCAGAAAAAATCAGACGGATTTTGTGGTCGGAATTTCCGACCATGTGTACGGGGGGCTTAGTCTTTATTCTGCATGAGTGATTGTCCATATCAGAGGAGAGTAGAAGAGATAAGAACTGCATTTGTGGAGCCTTCAGATCAGTGGCCTGTGAGGGGACAAAAGTGCATGTGGCCCTTGAACCTGCCACTTATTTAGGTACACCTGTTCAATTGCTTGGTAACACAATTTGCTAATCAGCCAATCACATGGAAGCAACTCAATGCATTTGTGATGAAGGCACATTTCTGAAGTTCAAACCGAGCATCAGAATGGGGCAGAAAGAGGATTTAAGTGACTTTGAATATGGCATGGTTATTGGTACTAGATGGGCTTGTCTGAGTATTTCTCTCTACTGAGATTTTCACGCACAGCCATCTTTGGGGTTTACAGAGAATGGTCTGAAAAAGAGAAAATGTCCAGTGAGCGGTGGTTGTGTGGATGAAAATGCCTTGTTGATGACAGAGGTCAGAGGAGACTGGGCAGACGGTGGTTGGTTGAAGATGATATAAATGCAACAATAACTCAAATAACCACTTGTTACAACCAAGGTATGCAGAATACCATCTCTGAATGCATAACACATCAAACCTTGAAGCAGATGGGCTACAGCAGCAGAAGACCACACCAGATGCCACTCCTGTCAGCTTAGAACAGGAAATGAGGCTACAATTCACACAGGCTCACCAAAATTAGACAATAGAAGATTGGAAAAATGTTGCATGGTCTGATGAGTCTCGTTTTCAGCTGCGACATTCAGATGGTAGGGTCAGAATTTGACATAAACAACATGAAAGCATGGATCCATCCTGCCTTGTATCAACTGGCGGTGGTTGTGTAATGGTCGCCACGGCCTACCTGAGTATTGTTGCTGACTATGTCCATCCCCTTAGGACTACAGTGTATCCATCTTCTGATGGCTCCTTGCAGCAGGATCATGCTCCATGTCACAAAGCTCAAATCATCTCAAACTGGTTTCTTGAACATGGCAATAAGTTCTCTGTACTCCAATGGCCTCCACAGTCACCAGATCGCAATCCAATAAAGCAGTGGTCATCAACCCTGTCCTCAGGGCCCACTAACAGGCCAGGTTTTATGTATTATCTTGGGGAGATGCCGACTAGAATACTACAATCAATGAGCAGCAAATGATATCACCTGTCATGTATTTCAGTTATCTTGCAAACCTGGCCTGTTAGTGGGCCCTGAGGACAGGGTTGATGACCACTGCAATAGAGCACCTTTGGGATGCGGTGGAAAGGGAGATTTGCATCATGGATGTGCAGCCGACAAATCTGTAGCAACTACGTTATGCTATCATGTCACTATGGACCAAAATCTCTGAGGAATGTTTCCAACACCTTGTTGAATCTATTCCACCAAGAATTAAGGCAGTTCTGAAGGCAAAAGGGGATCCAACCCGGTTCTAGCAAGGTGTATCTAATAAAGTATCTGGTGAGTGCATATTGTCCTTTCATGTACAGAGAGCACTATTGGTTTTTATTCTTTTGCATGAGTGATTGTCCATATCTGAGGGGAGTGGAAGAGATAGAAACTGCATTTGTGGAGCCATCAGATCGGTGGTCTGTGAGGGAGCAAAAGTTCATGTGACCCTTGACTAATAATCAGGGTCCTACCTGGAAGCATATATTGAGCATGGTAGGTGCCATCATGCATATCAAGGGTGACTTACAGTATATGTTGAAGACTTTTGTAGCATATGGCTAGCACTGGTGGATGGATACATATTTGAAAAAAAAAAGTTTCTCTTCATTTGTTTGGACTTTTATGTTGGGACTATTTTACATGTGGTGTTAATGTGTAAAGGTTGTGCAACATCTTTTATCCATTCAGTTGTGTATTATATGCAGGGCTGTCTTTATTATTGATTGGACCCTGGACAAATTTTCTTGGGCCCTCCCAAATCCACGTATCAACTATTTTCAGGCAGTGCGGGCTCAAGGGGCAGTTGCTTTAAGCTCCACAACAATGACTAGGCCTGGAGCAGCTGCCCCTTTTCCCCCCTGCATTAACCACTTAAGCCCCGGACCAATTTGCAGCCAAAGGACCAAGCCCTTTTTGCGATTCAGCACTGCATCGACTGACTATTGCGCGGTCGTGCGACGTGGTTCCCAAAAAAAATTGGCGTCCTTTTTTTTCCCACACATAGAGTTTTCTTTTGGTGGTATTTGATCACCTCTGCGGTTTTTATTTTTTGCGCTATAAACAAAAAAAGAGCGACAATTTTGAAAAAAATTCAATATTTTTAACTTTTTGCTATAATAAATATCCCCCAAAAATATATAAAAAACATTTTTTTATATTTTATTTTAGGCTGATACCTATTCTTCTACATATTTTTGGTAAGAAAAATCACAATTAGTGATTATTGATTGGTTTGCGCAAAAGTTATAGCGTTTACAAAATAGGGGATAGTTTTATAGCATTTTTATTAATATTTATTTTTTTACTAGTAATGGCGGCGATCAGCGATTTTTATTGTGACTGCGACATTATGGCGGACACATCGGACATTTTTGACACATTTTTGGGACCATTGGCATTAATACAGAAATCAGTGCTATTTAAATGCACTGATTCCTGTGTAAATGACACTGGCAGTGAAGGAGTTAACCACTAGGGGGCAGTGTAGGTGTTATGTATGATGTTATGTGTTTTTTTTAATGTAGGGGGCGTGGCCTGGCATGTGATGTCACTGACCGTCTTTCCCAGTGGCGGCTAGTGCTCCATTTTTTTAGGGGGGCGCAAAAAACCCACAACCAACCCCCCCCAACGTCACTTGCCGTGATGGGGCCTATAGACAGAAAGACAGAGGGATAGATTGAATAGGACAGACAGATAGACAAATAGACAGATATACATAAGATAGACATACAGACAGGTAGATATGCAGTTAAACAGATAAATAGATATACATAGATAGATATACAGACAGACGGAACGGATGGACAGATAGATAGATAGATATACATAGAGATAGATAGATAGAGAGATAGATAGAGAGATAGACAGAGAGACAGATAGACAGATAGATATACATATAGATAGACATACAGATATACAGATAGACAGATATACATATAGATAGATAGATAGATATACAGATAGATATACAGACAGACAGATAGATATACAGACAGATAGATAGATAGATATACATACAGATAGATAGATATACAGATAGATATACAGATAGATAGATATACAGATATACAGATAGATATACATACAGATAGATAGATATACAGATAGATAGGTAGATAGAGAGATAGATAGATAGATATACAGATAGATAGGTAGATAGAGAGATAGATAAAGAGATAGATAGACAGATAGACAGATAGATATACATACAGATAGATAGACATACAGATTTACATATAGATAGACAGACAGACAGATATATAGATATACAGATAGATAGATATACATACAGATAGATAGAGAGATAGATAGAGAGATAGATAGACAGATAGATATACAGACAGATAGATAGATAGACATACAGATATAAAGATAGACAGATATACATATAGATAGATAGATAGATAGATAGATAGATAGATAGATAGATAGATAGATAGATAGATAGATAGATAGATAGATAGATAGATAGATAGATAGATAGATAGTTAGATAGATATACATATAGATATACAGATAGATAGATATACATACAGATAGATAGATATACATACAGATAGATAGATAGATAGATAGATAGATAGATAGATATACAGACAGATAGATAGATATACAGATAGATAGATATACATACAGATAGATAGATAGATATACAGACAGACAGATAGATAGATATACAGATAGATAGATATACATACAGATAGATAGATATACATATAGATAGATAGATAGATAGATAGATAGATAGATAGATAGATAGATAGATAGATAGATAGATAGATAGATAGATAGATAGATAGATAGATAGATATACATATAGATATACAGACAGACAGATAGATATACATACAGATAGATAGATAGATAGATATACATACAGATAGATAGATAGATATACAGATAGATAGATATACATACAGATAGATAGATAGATAGATAGATATACATAAAGATATACAGACAGACAGATAGATAGATATACAGATAGATAGATAGATAGATAGATAGATAGATAGATAGATATACATACAGATAGATAGATAGATAGATAGATAGATATACATAGAGATAGATAGATCGATAGATAAACAGACAGATAGATAGATAGATAGATATACATAGAGATAGATAGATAGATAGATAGATAGATCGATAGATAAACAGACAGACAGACAGACAGACAGATAGACAGATAGATATACAGACAGATAGATAGATAATTAGACAGACAGATAGATATACATATAGATAGATAGATAGATAGACAGACAGATAGATAAATATACAGATAGATAGATAGATAGACAGACAGATATACATATAGATAGCTAGATAGATATACATACAGATAGATAGATAGATAGATAGATAGATAGATAGATAGATAGATAGAGAGAGAGGGAGAGAGAGAGAACACTGACACTTCCACCTAAACCGTTCCCCTCCACCCCCCTTCTCCATGGGAGCACAGCATCAGCACTTACCTTGATGACTGTGTGCTCCTCTCCGGTGTTCTCCGCTCCTCTCCTGCGGTGTGCTCTACTCCTCTTACTTACTGTTTCCTCTCTCGGGTGCACTGGGAGAGAGAAGACAGGAAGTGACATCTGAGTCAGATGTCAATCAAACTGCCCGGCCGTAGTAATACATACTACAGCGCCGGGGCGGAAACTACTCAGCGCTTCAGAAAGCGCCCCAATGCGGGCTAAACGCCCGCAAATGAAGCGCCACGTCTGCAATCTCATGATTGCATTGACGTGGTGGTTCCCATAGTGCACTGTGTCCGGCGCTCGAACACAGTGCACTTCCTTAAAGAGGGATTCCACCTAAAAAAAAAAAATATTAAAAGCCAGCAGCTATAAATACTACAACTGCTGACTTTTAATAAATGGACACTTACCTGTCCCGGCTTCCAGCGATGCCGGCAGCCGAGGCCGATCGATCGCTCGGCTCTCGGCTGCTGCCGTCACCATTCTAGGTGAGGGAATCAGGAAGTGAAGCAAATCGGCTTCACTTCCCGGTTCCCTACTGCGCATGCGCGAGTCGCGCAGCACAATAGGAATTGTCCGCGCTGTCACTGGGACCCGTGTGTGTCCCAGCAGACGGCGCGGCAGGACAGGAAATGACATAGACTCCCACGGGAGTCTATGCCCGGAAGTGGGTGTAAATACCTGTCTTTGACAGGTATCTCCACCCCCCTCCCCCCTGTAAGGTGCCAATTGTGACACCGGAGGGGGGGAGGGTTCCAATCAGCGGAAGTTCCACTTTAGGGTGGAACCCCGCTTTAAAGAACTTTTTTTTTTTTTAAAGGAGCAGTTTTAAACTTTTATTTTTTTACATTTTTTTTTGTGACTACACAGAAGGGGGGGGGGGGGGTGGCGCCCCGGCGCCCCCTATGGACGGGCCGCCACTGGTCTTTCCCTATAAAAGGGAACAGACGATCGGTGACAGCCACAGTAGGAAGCATGGGTAGAGGTTTGTTTACATAGACCTCTACTCGTTCTTCAGCTCTGTGACCCGATTGCGGGACACCAGCGCCGATCGGGTCCGCTGGTCCCGCGGCCACGGTCAGGGAGCTCAGGTGCGCTCCCGACCCACGGCTGGGCACTTAAAGAGCAACGTACAGGTACGTGCTTGTGCCCAGCCATGCCATTCTGCCAACGTACATCGACGTGGTTAAGGATTGCCCTGGATATATGTATTTTATGACATTGTTTTTATTTAGATAGACTGAATGCTTCCCTTTGCCTCCTGAAGAAGTGGTTATCGCAAAACATGTAGAGGATATGAATGTTGCTAGAGGTTATGTTTCCCTGCTTATTATTTACAGCTGTTGTTTGATTGCCATCTAATTGTGTATGGGGACTACCTCATCCATTAAGTGCCGGTTCACACTGAGGCAGCGCGACTGCCTCAGGTGACCTGGACACGACAGCAGCGGCGACTTGCAAAACAACTTCTGTATAGAAGTCAATGCAAATCGCCTAAAGTCGCCCCCGAAGTCATACAGGAACCTTTTTCTAAGTCGGAGCGACTTAAGTCGCTCCAATTAGAACAGTTCCATTGTACAGAACAGGATGCAACTTGTCAGGCGGCTAAGTCGCCTGACAAGTTGTCCCAGTGTGAACCGGCCCTAAGGGTTGCATCATGGTTTATGTGATTTCATAAATCTGTTTTTATGTATTTTTCTGTTTTATGTATTTTTGTAATAAAAATTGACATGTTTTTATAGATAGGTGTTCTGTCTGCATGGGGTACTGAGAAAATCCATATTCTTTTTGCTTGTTTTTTTCTAAGATTACTATTAGGATGTGGACTTCTTTTTTGACTATTGGCACTATTCCCACTTTATTTTATTGATAAAATTCATTGACTGAAACTTACTGCCTGTAAAATACACCCATGATAAGTCTATATAAGTGGTCACTTTATGCAAATAATCTCTTGTAATTGAGTATCGTTTTGCTATTTTTTAACATATTAGCATATATATATATATATATATATATATATATATATATATATATATATATATATATATATAGTGAATGGTTAATAAATTAAAATTTTCCCTGAGTGCTACATGTTAAGAAGATCCCCTGCTATGAGGATTGAACACATTTCTACTGTCTGCAGTTATTTCATATATTATTATTATACGCGATTTATATAGCGCCAACAGTTTACGCAGCACTTTACAATGTAGAGGGGGGACAGCACAATTACAGTACAATTCAATACAGAAGGGACAGGAGGGTCCTACTTGTAGAGCTTACATTCTAAAAGGAGGGGGTAGTGCAGGGGCAGACTTACCATTTGGCTACTCGGGCACTGCCCGAGGGCCCCGGGCCACTAGGGGGCCCCATCAGGGTTGCCAGCCTCAGTAAAACCAGGGACAGTATGTTTTTTTTTTTACATCTGTCTCTGAATTGTCCCTTACCAACATCCTTTTTGTCTAAAAATCCTGAGATTATAGCTGCCCCAACTCTCCAGTATCTTCTCAGCCAATAGAAACATGTCTGTGTACATGTATGTGTATACTGTGTGTGTATACTGTGTGGCCCCATAATCTCTGATTGCCTGGGGGGCCCATAATCTCCTATTGCCCGGGGGGCCCCATAATCTCCTATTGCCCGGGGGCCCCATGAGTTGTCAGTCAACCCCTGGGATGGTGGCACAAAAGGTAATAAGATGCAGGGAATGAATATCATTGAAAATAACTTTGTAGGGGGTCCGTAAAACGATTATCTGCCCTGGGTGGCAAATACGTTAGGTACGCCACATTACTTATTCTTTCATTTAAAACTTTCTTTGACTTATTCATCACAGTAAATGTACTGTGAGCTGTAGGTATAATCTATTTCAGCAGGGTTCCCTGAGAACCTAGAAATTATTTCAAGGGTTCCTCAGGCGTATTAAGGTTAAGATCCTAAATCTAGTAGAAAGGTTAAAATCCTAATATATATGAGGGTCATAAGGATTTTGAAGATATGTGGAAGGAGCTTTTTTTCTATTGCTTAGCATGCATAGCCTATTAAAGTAGGATCTTTAGCTTCCAGTCCTCAGCTCAGTAGTGCCATGCTCAGATAAGCAGCAGTCAGAGTTTAGAGATGAAGCTGAAGGCAGGGAACACATACATTAATATAGAGAGATTAGGACGCAGCAGAAGATGCTTGCACACAGGGATGGGGAGGAGGAGAAACGGCACCTAAGCTTCCTGAATGGCAAACACAGCGCTCAGTAGGGAGAACCAGATGAAGAGATGAAGGTATAATAGACAATAGAGGACAGGGCAGGGAATAAAAATGTAAAAGCTTGACTCCGTGAGAATAGAAAGTCACCAAAACTATAGACAGCTGCAAATATTAGAACTCCTCCTGTTGGTCTCAAGCTATTGACTTATTTCAACCAGCTCAGTACTGGGATGGGAGAGGTGCCATCACACGCTTTATTCTATTAACTCATCCAGGTATTTGGAATTACTTTTAAGAACCTCTGAAAAAAAAAATTCAGGGACTAAGGTTCCAAGAGAAGATCAAACTGAGGACTATAACAGCAAAACATAGGAAAACATGAGGAATATATGGAAGGAAGTGCTATTTGTTCTTTTTTGGTTTTCCCATGGGATGGTAAGTTTCCTTTTATTTTATATTGTCTTGTGTCTGTGTATTGAGTGTGTAGGTGCTTTACATTAGTAAGCAAAGGACATCATGCCTCGAAAACTTTGCCGAAAGAAACAAGAAGGGATTTTGATCTAGCTGCTAACTCTGAAAATGCTAGATGCCTGACTGTCATGGCTTCAGTATTTTTAAAAACAGTATGGACAGCAGAGAAAGAGACATTTTGCTGCCCCTGTACAAATCATTAGTAAGACCTCATCGGGAATATGCAGTTCTGTTTGGGGCACCAGTTCTCAAAAAGGATATCGGGGAACTGGAGAAAGTGCAGAGAAGGGCAACCAAAAAGTGGCATGGAGGAGCTCAGCTACGATGATAGATTAGAGGAACTGAATTTATTTTCTCTTGAGAAGAGGACATTACGGGGGATATGGTCAACATGTATAAATACATTATTCCCTTTAACCATTTGCTTACTGGGCACTTAAACCCCCCTCAGTCCCAGACCAATTTTCAGCTTTCAGTGCTGATGCACTTTGAATGACAATTGCGCTGGCATACAACACTGTACCCAAATGAAATTTTTATCATTTTTTTCCCACAAATAGAGCTTTCTTTTGGTGGTATTTAATTACAGCTGGGAGTTTTATTTTTTGCTAAACAAACAAAAAAAGATGCAAAAATAAATAAATCATGTTTAATAGTTTGTTATAAAATTTTGCAAACAGGTCATTTTTCTCCATCATTGAAGTGCGCTGATGAGGCGGCACTGATAGGCTGCACTGGTGGGCACTGATAGGCTGCATTGGTGGGCACTGGTAGGCTGCATTGGTGGGCACTGATAGGCTGCACTGGTGGGCACTGATAGGCATAGTTAAGGCGGCACTAATAGGCACAGATAAGGCGGCACCGATGGGCACAGATAAGGCGGCACTGATAGGCACAGATGGGCACAGATAAGATGGCACGGATGGGTGGCACGGATGGGTGGCACTAAGGGGCACTGATAGGTACCACTGATAGATGGGACTGATGGGCACTGATAGGTGGCACTGATAGGTGGCTCTGATAGGTGGCACTGCTGGGCACTGATGGGCGGCACTGCTGGGCACTGATGGGCACTGGTAGATGAAACTGATGGGCACGGATATGTGGCACTGGGGTGCAGCACCTTTGTTGAGGCAGATTGTGGGCACTGCTGGGTGGCACTGTGGGCACTGCTGGGTGGCACTGCTGGGTGGCACTGTGGGCACTGCTGGGTGGCACTATGGGCACTGCTGGGTGGCACTATGGGCACTGCTGGGTGGCACTGACGGGGGGCACTTATTTTATTATTATCTTTATTGATGAGGGGGCAGGTGGGCACTGGCAGGGGGCAGGTGGGCACTGGCAGGGCTGGCCGTGATCGGGACTGATGTCCCGATCACGGCCGCCGGTGATCGCCTTTTTTTTTAATAGCTGATTACCGGCTCCGTTATATCACATGATCAGCTGTCATTGGCTGACAGCTGATCACGTGATAAGGGGTCGGGATCGACCCCTTGCTCTAATCGGTGATCAGGCGAGTCTCACAGACTCGCTGATCACAGAGCGTGCCGCACGCGCCCCTCAGGGGGCGCGCAGGCCGCTCGTGCACGGGACTACGTCAATAGACGTAGTCCCGGAAAAGGAGATCCACGCTGTAGCCGTCATTCGGCTATAGCGCGAGTCCCAAGTGGTTAAGGTCATCACAGAGGACTCTTTACTTCTAAAGGAAAAGAGATTTAATCTCCAAATACAGAAAGGTTTCTTCACAGTAAGAGCTGTGAAAATGTGGAATAGACTCCCTCAAGAGCTGCTTCTCTCCAGCTCAGTAGATTGCTAAAAAAGGCCTGGGTTTGTTCCTAAATTTACTAAATATAACTGGGTACTAACATTTATAGGTAAAGTTTATCCAGGGAATATCCGATTGCCTCTCGGGGATCAGGAAACAACCTTTTTCCCTGCTGGAGCAAATTGGATCACACTCATACTGTTTTTTTTTTTTTGCCTTCCTCTGGCTCAACCGTGGATATAGTATTGTGTGTATATAGAATTGTATGATTTTTTACCCCCTTTTATTGGTTGAACGAGATGAACTTTTGCCTTTTTTTCAACCGGACTTACTATGTAACTATATGTAACTATGTAAATATTTGAGTCTTTCTCCCAAAACAAGTAGGCAGACCAGTAGTGGCCTTTTCATCCGCATACTTGTTCCAGGCCAGTAAGTCAGAAAGTAGTGAAACCAGAGGGTCAAACACCAGCCAGGAAACTGACACTTTACTTTCAATAATATTTAATTAAGGTTTTTCCAGGGAAGATATCCAGCTAACGTTAAGAAAAAGAGAGATAACTGGAGTTGAGATGAATAAGTATTGGAAACTAACATTTCAGGAGAAACCGAGCAGGCAGATTCCATGGGGTATATTTATAAAACATGTGCATAGCAATATACCAAGTGCATGTACATTTTCTTTGTGCCAGTAAGGCAAAAAAAAAAAAGAATGCTATTAGGCTATTTACTGTGCTGGTTGAATGTTTTTCATTGATTTAAAATGGAAAATACCACATTTGGCCACTAGATGGCAAAGAGTGGCATAGTAAATTCCTCACTGGGTGAATCGCTGTGCAAACCTTTTATAATAACACCTCCATGTTAATCTCTGTTAATTGGAGTGATAGAAGTAATATCAAAAGATGAAATATGTAAAAGGAAATATATAGAAAGTGTACATTTTTAGCTTGGCCATATCTAAATTACACGTTATTAAAAATCTGAATGTATTACTATAGTTACTATATAGATCAAACATATTATATTTAACCACTTGGGATCCGCGCTATTGCCAAATGACGGCATTAGCGCGGACCTACATTTCCGGGACTACGTCTATTGACGTCGTCCCGTGTACGAGCGGCCTGCGCGCCCCCTGAGGGGCGCGCGCGACGCGCTCTGTGATCGGCGAGTCCATGAGACTCGCCTGATCACCGATCCGTGCAAGGGGTCGATCCCGACCCCTTATCACGTGATCAGCTGTCAGCCAATGACAGCTGATCATGTGATAGAACGGAGCCGGTAATCGGCTATTATTCCTCCTCGCGCTGACAGCACGAGGAGAAAAAAAAAAAGCCGATCACCGGCGGCCGTGATCGGGACATCAGTCCCGATCACGGCCAGCAATACAAGCAACCACCTGCCCCCTGCCAGTGCCCACCTGCCCACCGCAGTGCCATCCTGAATAAAAGTAAGTGCCCCCGTCAGTGCCCCCCGTCAGTGCCCATAGTGCCCACAGTGCCACCCACAGTGCCACCGACAGTGCCACCCACAGTGCCACCCACAGTGCCACCCACAATGCCCACAATCTGCCTCAAAGGTGCTGCACCCCAGTGCCGCCCATCAGTGCCCAGCAGTGCCGCCCATCAGTGCCCAGCAGTGCCACCCATCAGTGCCCAGCAGTGCCACCTATCAGAGCCACCTATCAGTGCCACCTATCAGCGCCCATCAGTCCCATCTATCTGTGGTACCTATCAGTGCCCATCCGTGCCACCCATCCGTGCCACTTATCCGTGCCACCCATCCGTGCCATATTATCTGTGCCCATCTTTGCCCATCAGTGCCGCCTTATCTGTGCCCATCGGTGCCGCCTTATCTGTGCCTATTAGTGCCGCCTTAACTATGCCTATCAGTGCCCACCAATGCAGCCTATCAGTGCCCACCAATGCAGCCCATCAGTGCCCACCAATGCAGCCCATCAGTGCCCACCAGTGCAACCTATCAGTGCCGCCTAATCAGCGCACTTCAATGAAGGAGAAAAATGACCTGTTTGCAAAATTTTATAACAAACTATTAAAACATGATTTTTTATTTTTTTGCATCTTTTTTTGTTTGTTTAGCAAAAAATAAAACTCCGAGCTGTAACTAAATACCACCAAAAGAAAGCTCTATTTGTGGGAAAAAAATGATAAAAATTTCATTTGGGTACAGTGTTGTATGCCCGCGCAATTGTCATTCAAAGTGCATCAGCGCTGAAAGCTGAAAATTGGTCTGGGACTGAGGGGGGTTTAAGTGCCCAGTAAGCAAGTGGTTAATGAATGATGGATATGGTACACTATATCACCAAAAGTATTGGGACACCTGCCTTTACACTTATGTAAGAACTTTACTGGTATCCCAGTCTTAGTCTGTAGGGTTCAATATTGAGTTGGTCCACCCTTTTTAGCTATAACAGATTCAACTCTTCTGGGAAGGCTGTCCACAAGTTTTGGAGGGTGTCTATGGGAATGTTTGACCATTCTTCCAGAAGTGCATTTGTGCCTACCAAAAGGTCTTGGTATGCTGACGTCTTAAGAGTTCCCTTCACTGGAACTAAGGGGCCAAGCCCAACCCCTGAAAAACAAGCCCATGCCATAATCCACCAAATGATTTGGACCAGTGCACAAAGCAAATTCCATAAAGACATGGATGGGCAAGTTTTGGGTAGAGGAACGTGGGGTTGTTTTTCAGGGGTTGGACTTGGCCACTTAGTTCCAGTGAAGGGAACTCTTAAGGCGTCAGTATACCAAGATATTTTGGATAATTTCGTGCTCCCAACTTTGTGGGAACAGTTTGGGGATGGCCCCTTCCTGTTCCACCAGTGCACAAACAAGGTCCATGAAGACATGGATGAGCGAGCTTGGGGTGGAGATATTAAGAAGGAATTGGTGATGTGTGTGAGACAACCTAGTCTGTCTGATCCAATAGAAACAACAGGAAAAAAGAACCTAGTGCTCAAGGCACAGTATAACCCCTCCGGATTTTATAGGCAGACCAGGTAATATAGTAAAAAATGTAGACTTTTATTATAATAAACGTACTATAAAAAATTGCATAATAAATTGAAATCACATGTAAAAAATGTATCAAATAACAGTGTACCTAAATAGAACATGTGTATGGAACTAAGATGCCCTGTGTACAATGTTGGGCTAGCATGAACACATACTGACAATGTCTCCTGGAGTTTGGGGTGGAGGAACTTGACTGGCCTGCACCCGATAGAACACCTTTGGGATGAATTAGTTTGGAGACTGCGAGCCAGACATCAGTGCCTGACCTCACAAATGCTCTTCTGGAAGAATGGTCAAACATTCCCATAGACACACTCCTAAACCTTGTGGACAGCCTTCCCAGAAGACATGAAGATGTTATAGCTGCAAAGGGAGGGCCAACTCAGTATTGAACCCTACAGACTAAGACTGGGATGCCATTAAAGTTCATGTGTGTGTAAAGGCAGATGTCCCAAAGCTTTTGGTAATATAGTGTATTTGGTTCTTCCCCGGGGTTGCCACCTGTCCAGGATTCACCCGGACAGTTCAAGTTTGGAATCATGTGTCTGGGTTTCTGACGGCCTGAAACCCGGACACATTATTCAGACTGGACTATGGCTTCCCAGCAGTGTTGCTGGCTGCAGTTGTCTAAGCTGAGAGTGTCTCTTTCCCACTTCCCAAAGCCAGCACTAAATCCCCCTCCCTCCCCCAAACACACATAAAGACAGGAGAGGGGAGAGGGCTCGATCTGCACCTCTTCCCCCCTCCTCTACCCCTCTGTGTGCGCCCACACTCCAATCCCCAGGGCTAGATATTTGGAGTCCAGCAGCCTCAGATACATCTGGATGACTGCCAAGGGGTGAGTGAGCTCATCATCCATCCCTGCCTGTCTCCTCCTTCCTGCCTCTGAGTGAGTACACTAAGGTAAAATCAGGGTTCTCAGAGCACCCCTTACATCAGAGTTCCCCTTTACACCAGAGGCAACAGTGTTCCCCCTTACATTAGAGTCTTCTCCGTACATCAGGGTTCTGAATGTTCCCCCATAAATCAGGGTTCCCAGAGCATCCCTTATGTCAGAGTCCCCAGAGTTCTCCCTTACATCAGAGTCTGCAGAGTACCCCCTTACAGTGAAAGGGAACTCTGCAAGCTCAGACGTAAAAAGGGGAATTTTGTGGACTCTGATGTAGAAGGGGAACTCTGTGGACTCTTGTTATTAACTTCATATGATTAGAAATGTTATTTAATAGCAATATATATGTATAGTTTATACTATAAAAATAAATTGCTGTGTGCCGCTAAAGTGTTTGGGTTTGACTTGAAGAAAAGGTGGCAACCCTATTCTTCCCTCTATACTTAATGATGTCTACGCCAAAAAATGAGCTTTATCATAAAATCAAACCCATTTTAGTAAGCATCGTTAGTTACTTTGATAGAGCTAAGCATGTTTAATATGTTGTTCCCCTGGGGAGTATTATCTCATATCATGGCTGCTGTAAAACAATGCTGCACTGTTTAGTAAATATGTATCTGCCAATCAGATACAAAAGATGTCTGATTCATGAAGTAAATGACAGCTCAGTAGTAGCTCTGCTAAGTCATACTGCAATAACCTGTAACCAGTTGTAACCGTGTATCTCATAACGAATATGAATTTGCCATAGATATGTAGAAAAATAAATATGATTTCCAGACATCAATGACAACTCTGGGCTCATTTTCACATGTTAACCAGACTAATCTTGGCTACATTGCTAAATAAAAGTTTGTTGTTTAAAGGGCTTAATAGACTCTCAGATTACACACACAGCTAAATTGCTCTGCCCAGTCAGTTTTGATTTAACTCAAGGTGTCATTACTTTCTTCTGCCTACATTTTCAACAGTGTGTCAAAAAAGTTCATTTTAGGCACTACGCACCTTCTCTATGCTTCAGTGTTGCCCTCCACATCCTCCTACTACTTGCACTTCCTATGAGCCCAGAAGGTTATAGACATGCCCCTCCCTCTCCTCTGCTCCTACATCCCCCTCCCCCAAGGAATGGTGCCCACACATCACTGCTTGAGTGTTGTTCTATCCATTAGATGCAGAAAGAGGTGGAGAGGGGACTGGAGAGGGGATGGTGGAAACAAAACAATTAGAGAGAGATGGTCTGAAAGAAAACTGTTTCAGTAAACTTATAAGTTTAACACTTACTCCCCTGCAGGGCCGGGACAAGGGGTGGGCAGGAGGGGTGGCTGCCCCTGGCGCAATGGTCTATTGCAGGGGTAGGGGACACCCTGACCCTAACCCTAAGGGAAAGGGGGGTGCAGTTTGGCATCTTTGCCCTGGTCGCTGGATGATCTTGTCCCGGCACTGCTCCCCTGAGTGTAGTCCACCTATCTCCCTGTCCCTGTGATCTTTTGCTGTACAGCCTTGCTTTGCCGGCTCCTCTTCCTACTTGCGCACCATATAGAGGAGCAGTACTCATGGTGGACCTTAGCTTTCCAGTGGTGTGCGGGTCACCATAGGAATGAATGGGGCCATGACATGCATGTGGCGGTGGCGGCATATAGAGGAACTGATACCCTCCATTTCCCCCCTGCAGCCTGAAAGCCTGCTTCTCCTCCCCTCTCTCCCACATGCATTCAGTGGCTTCAAGAGGAAAATGCCCTCGGGCCCCTGCAGCGCTGCTGGCTTCCAATCTCCCCTCTCCCATCAGCTGCTGCAGCAAATGTGTCAGGATAGGGAGAAGGTGAAAGGGCCGTTAAATATGTAAATAACTGGCCCCTTCCTTTTCTGAATGGACCCAGTGAGTGATCGGTACTGATCGCTGACTCTGTCCATTCATAACTGAAACATAGTAACTGTGTTTACTATGTTTCAGTTTGTGAATGAACGGGAAGCCTCTCTACAGATCTATTCCTGTCCATTCATTCAGTGCAGCTGAGGCTGTAAAAAAATAAATACACAAAATAAAATTGTAAAAAAAGAAATAAAATAAAAAAACAAAAAAAATGACTGATACCAGTGGTTGAACTATCAGGGTTGCAAAGGTTGCACTTTTGACTGGGCCCTGGTGTTCTGCCACTGCGTGGGGGGCCAAGATCCCGCAGAACATGTGAAAGGGTCCCAGTTGAGGTATAAAAGACCCCAGAATCAGTTGGAAGGACCTCGGGCTCAGAGAGAAGGGCCCCGGCTGAGGTTCAGACAGGATGTTCATGGCTTCAAGGCATGTGGGCCCTGCAGGTTCTAGTTATGCCTCTACATCTCCCAGTACTGCACCTGAGTTGTTACACCATCACAAGCAGAGATGGCTCTCTAATTAGGCAAATTAGGCGGTCGCCTAAGGCCTCGCACTCCAAGGGGCCTTGTGACCGCCTAATTTGCCTAATGTGGGTGTTACAGTGGAAGGGAATGTCCCCTTATCACTGTTCCCAGGGCTGTCCTTAACGCGGGCCCGCAGTGCACACCACTAAGTTTCCCTATCTAGGGGCAGACTGACAACTTCTGCACTGCCTTAGGTCAGTGGGTGGCTCCGAGTACTTCCCTCCTGCGGCTCCGCCCCTTCTAACGTGCTCCGTGGATCTCTGCCATGTGCAGAGCTGTTATAATGCCCACACCTGTAGCAGCCGAGCATCTCCCTGGTCTACTCTCTAGGATTGACCTGCCAGAGCTGGCACCGCTGCAATCATCGTGGAGCCAGTCTGCCAGCTAGAGCCTCAAGTTACCGCACGATGCTCCTGCTGCCCAACATTGACAGTGACCCAACATCCCCACCAGGGGGACCCCAAAAATCACAGCTGCCTGTAATCTCACTCACAGCCTTGATGATATTTAAGCCATTGGGCATGTGATAGGTCACCTTCATCATTAACCTCCTCATCCCCTCTGTTCCTGGCATCCCACCACCCTACCTCCTGGCATCATACTTATATCCTCTGTATCCCACTGTCAACTTACTACCAACATACTCCCTGCCATCTCCATCCTCATCATAAACCCCCTGTGCCTGGCATCCTACCAACCTACCTCCTGTCATACTTATCACCCCCTACCACTCTGCCAGCTTCCTACCAACCCACTCCCTGTTATCGTCATCTCCATCCTCATCATTATCTCCCTGTGCCTGGCATCTTATCACCCAGCCCCCTTGTCATCTTCACCCCCCCTCCCTGCTCCCCCTGGCCGCTTTCTAACACCCCACTCTCTGTCATCGTTATCTCCTTCCTCATCATAATCCCCCTGTGCCTTGCAGCCTATCACCCCACCCCCTTGTCAACTTCACCTCCCCCTGCAACCCTCTGCTAGCTTTCTACCACCCCTCATCATAATCCCCCTGTGCTTGGCATACTACACCCTCACCCCTCTCATCTTCACTCCCCCTGCACCTCTCTGTCAGCTTCCTACCACTTCACTCCCTGTCATCGTCATTTCCATTGTTATCATAATCCCTCTGTGCCTGGCATACTACCACCCCACCCCTGTCATCTTCACTACCCACACCTCTCTGCCAGCTTCCTACCACCCCACTCTCTGTCATCGTCATCTCCATCCTCATCATAATCCTCCTGTGCCTGGCAGCATTTCTTTCACTTATGGTTAGTGTTTAGCTTAAGCCATTTATTATCAATCAACTGTGTTTACTCTTTTTAAATCATAATCACAACAGAAACGACCCAAATGACCCTGATCAAAAGTTTACATACCCTGGTGATTTTGGCCACTCGCTGTCATCGTCATCTCGCTCCTCATCATAATCTCCCTGTGCCTGGCATCCTATCACCCCCCCCTTGTCATCTTCACCCCCCCTGCACCCCTTTGCCAGCTTCCTACCAGCCCACTCCCTGTCATTTTCACCCCCCCCCCCTGCACCTCTCAGCCAGCTTCCTACCACCCCACTTCCTGTCATTGTCATCTCCATCCTCATCATAATCCCCCTGTGCCTGGCAGCATTTCTTTCACTTATGGTTAGTGTTTAGCTTAAGCCATTTATTATCAATCAACTGTGTTTACTCTTTTTGAATCATAATCACAACATAAACGACACAAATGACCCTAATTAAAAGTTTACATACCCTGGTGACTTTGGCCTGCTAACATGCACACAAGTTCACACAAAGCGGTTTGAATGTCTGTTAAAGGTAAACATCCTCACCTGTGATCTGTTTGCTTGCAATTAGTGTGTGTGTATAAGGTCAATGAGTTTCTGGACTCCTGACAGACCCTTGCATCTTTCATCCAGTGCTGCACTGACATTTCTGGATTCTGATTTGTGGGGAAAGCAAAATAATTGTTAAAGCATCTGTGGAAAAAGGTAGTTGAACTGTATAAAACAGGAAAGGGATACAAAATTTCAGCCACAACTGCCAGGAAAATTGTTCGAGATGCAAAGAAAAACCCACAAATAACTTCAGGAGAAACACAGGACTCTCTGAAAACATGTGGTGTGACCGTTTCAAGATGCACAATAAGGAGGCACTTGAAGAAAGATGGACTTCATGGTCGAGTCGCCAGAAGAAAGCCATTACTATGCAAATGCCACATAGTATCCTGCTTCCAATACACCAAACAGCACAGACAAGCCTCAAACCTTCTGGCACAAAGTCATTTGGAGTGATGAGACCAAAATTGAGATTTTTGGCCACAACCACAAACGCTTCATTTAGAGAGGAGTCAACAAAGCCTATGATGAAAGGTCCACCATTCCTACTGTGAAACACGGAGGTGGATCGCTGATGTTTTGGGGATGTGTGAGCTACAAAGGCACAGGAAATTTGGCCAAAATTGATGGCAATATGAATGCAGTATTTTATCAAAAAATAACAGCCAGGAAGCTGTGCATGGGACGTACTTGGACATTCCAATATGACAATGATCCAAAACACAAGACCAAATTGACCTGTCATTGACTACAGCAGTATAAAGTGAAGGTTCTGGAGTGGCCATCTCAGTCTCCTGACCTCAATATCATTGAGCCACTCTGGGGAGATCTCAAACATGCAGTTCATGCAAGACAGCCCAAGAATTTCCAGGGACTGGAGGCTTTTTGCCAAGTGGAATGGGCAGCTTTACCATCTGAGAAGATAAAGAGCCTCATCCACAAATACCACAAAAGACTTCAAGCTTTCATTGATGTTAAAAGGGGCAATACACAGTATTAAGAACTGGGGTGTGTAAACTTTTGATCAGGGTCATTTGGGTAGTTTCTGTTGTGATTATGATTTGAATAGAGTAAACACAGTTGATAAATGGCTTCAGCCAAACACTAACCATGAGTATACATACACAATATCTCACAAACGTGAGTACACCCCTCACATGTTGTAAATATTTTATTATATCTTTTCAGTAGTGAGTGTACAGTTTGTATAACAGTGTACATTTTCTGTCCTCTTAAAATAAATCAACACACAGCCATTAATGTCTAAACCGCTGGCAACAAAAGTGAATACAGTGAGTATACCCTAAGTGAAAATGTCCAAATTGGCCCCAGTTAGCCATTTTCCCTCCCCGGTGTCTTTTGAATCATTAGTGTTACAAGGTCTCAGGTGTGAATGGGGAGCAGGTGTGTTAAATTTGGTATTATTACTCTCGTACTCTCATACTGGTCACTGGAAGTTCAACAAGATACATCATGGCAAAGAACTCTCTGAGGATCTGAAAAAAAGAATTGCTGCTCTACATAAAGATGGCCTAGGCTATAAGAAGATTGCCAAGAAACTGAACTGCAGCACGGTGGCCAAGACCAGAGGTTTAACAGGACAGGTTCCACTCAAAACAGGCGTCGCCATGGTCGACCAAAGAAGTTGAGGGCACGTACTCAGCGTCACATCCAGAGGTTGTCTTTGGGAAATAGACGTATGAGTGCTGGCAGCATTGCTGCAGAGGTTGAAGGGTTGTGGGGAGTCAGCCTGTCAGTGCTCATGGTCTGCATGGCTGTAGTCCCAGAAGGAAGTCTCTTCTAAAGATGATGCACAAGAAAGCTCGCAAACAGTTTGCGGCAACCAGGTGGTGGGTCAGTGATGGTTTGGGGAGAAATATCCATGGAGGGACGCACAGACATCCAGAGGCTAGACAATGGCACCTTGACTGAAATTGGGTATCAGGATGAAATCTTTGGACCCATTGTCAGACCCTACGCTGGTGCAGTGGGTCCTGGGTTCCTCCTGGTGCTTTGGCCTCATGTGGCGAGAGTATGCAGCCATGTTTCTCAAAGATGAAGGAATTCATTCCAAGGAATGCCCCCCTAACTTAAATCCAATAGAACACCTCTGGGACATTATGTTTCGGTCCATCTGAAGTAGCCCTGTTGGACCTCAGTCTGTTCAGGAGCTCAGCGATGTCCTGGTCCAGATCTGGGAAGAAATACTCCAGGACACCAATAATCGTCTCATTAGGAGCATGCCCTGACGTTGTCTAGCATGCATAGAAGCTCACAGGGGGCCATACAAACTATTCAGTCTAATTTTGAGTTGCTGCACTAAAATGTTTAGCAAAATAGATTAGCCTGCTGCAAAATGTTTTCACTTTGATCTTCGGGGTGTCTTTGAATTCAACCCTCTGTAGGTTGATAATTTTCATTTTCATCAAGCGATGTGGTATCCTTTTGTTCCTAACACATCACAATACCCAGTCCACATCAGTATATATACAGTAGATATCCAGCATGATATTTTTTCCCCATTGAGATCTGAGGTGTTTTCAAAGTGTTTCTTTCATTTTTTTGAGCAGTTGCGTGTGTGTGTGTGTGTGTGTGTGTGTGTGTGTGTGTGTGTGTGTGTGTGTGTGTGTGTATATATATGTATATTTTGTAATATAATGACAAAAATTACTTTTCTATCTTGAAATTAAGCCAGGTACAATTTTCTGTAAGCAGCAAGTAATTCAAATATTTTCTGCATGCACACACTGGAGAGGTTCTATATGCTGCTTCCTATACAGGACACGGAAATCCCATTTCCCGTGCATGTAATTGGCTTTTTCCAATAGTTTTCTCTTATTATAACACTGAGATTGACTGTGCTATCAAATCAAGCGGAATGTCCCATTCAGCACTCTCCCCATGCTTCAGTTTGCAAAAACTATTTGAATAACCTATCCTAGTAAAACACCTAGCAAAAATGATGGAATCACCACTCTTTGAAAATGTTTATTCAATTGTTTAATTGTATGTGTATATATATATATATATATATATATATATATATATATATATATATATTTATGGTGTGGAGCCCTCTGACCGATACGGTTAAGGATGACAAACAAGGTTAACATAAACTCGCTTACTTGAAATGGACCTGAAAGTGTGCCCTGGTCTGACGTACGGTATACCAAAATAAGGGGGCATACCTTAGATAGAAAGTGGGTGATAAATGAAATGAATATGAATGGAGTGAAATGAGTACTCTCATGAGGAGTATGATGCTTGAGAAATGCCCTGAAAAAGGGGATGGGTGGGTGGGTATCGCGCACCGGAACCGACGAGGAAGACAGGCGAACGGGCTGGTTATATACTCCACCGGGCTCCTCCCATAATTTCAGGCCACCATACTGGCCTTTCTATTTATGGTGTGGAGCCCTCTGACCGATACGGTTAAGGATGACAAACAAGGTTAACATAAACTCGCTTACTTGAAATGGACCTGAAAGTGTGCCCTGGTCTGACGTACGGTATACCAAAATAAGGGGGCAAAAACATTCAGGTAGGGGTTGCATTTTATTGATCCAAGTTTGTTTACTGGGTGAGCTCGACAAAGGCCTGGGTCATCTCCGCTTGCGGAATGGGTATGTAGCGGGCGAAACAGGTGGACCTCCATCTGCCCAACTTCTTGACAATGTGAGTAGGACAGAGGTGAAGGATACCCGGGAGTATCCTGACACGTTCCACCGGGCAGCGTTTCAGAGGTTTAGTGAGAAATGGCAGAAGAGGACTAACTCCTGGTTGATCAGCCAAAAAAGGGGCCGACAGGCGCGTGAGAATGGCGACCGGGTACCAGCGGTTGTTGGACTTATAAAGGTGTATGTCCGAACCCGAGCCAAGCTGCTGCGTCTTGGAGACTGCTAAGTGTAAGACGAAATGGTCTTCGTATCGGACCAGGTGGTGCTCGCACAGCATGCGTGCTGTGAGGCTACAACAAGTAAAACTCGCTTGGCCGTAAGAAGCCGTAGAAGGCCAGGTGTATGGCTGCTTGTAAATGACACTAATGTGGAGACCGAAAAGGTGAAGTGGCCAGGAAATCTGACATATTTCTAAACGTCTCCTGTAACAGGCAGTCGTTTTGGTGCCGGCCATCGGCTGGCGCTTTCTGGATACCGCGCATAACAGCCCGAACGGCGTGGTAAAATAGGAAGGGTACGGTAGGGTCCTGGAGGGACGTGAAATGTTGTACACCGGTCAGGTATAGCCGGATCGTATTAAAGGATAACGCCAACTGCGAGTGGCAGTAGGCAACGAAGGCTATGACTTGCTTGACACGGGACGTCTCTGTACTGTGATACGTGATGAAGTTGGTTAAAGGCCCTCCAGGCTGATTGATAGGCTTTGAGGGTATTGCGGGAAAGGGAGTGATCAAATGAGTTGGGTAGCCGCTAGGAGGTGAGGGGCTAATCCAGGGTCAGTTGAGACCAGTCCGAGATAGCTGCCGATGTTAGTCCGGCTCCGGGTACCTGAACGAAACGAGACAAGGTTAAAAGCGGGAGAGGGCGTCCGCTGCCTGACTTTACCGGGGATAAAGGAAGAATGGATGTTGAACTGAAACAACAACAAGAGCTGGACCAGTCGACGTAGGAAGGACATAACCAACAGAGAGGGCGCCTTGGCGCAGCCAGGAATTGCCAGTAACTGGGGAGGCCAGGGAGCTGCGAGCCAGAGGTGGCCAAAAAAACAGCCGCAAGCCCGTGGAGGCCGCTGCGTCGGTCATCACCTGGGGAGAAAGGGAAGACACGGAGGGAATGAACAGGGAGACGTCATTCCCAGACGATAGGTATTCCTCCCGCATAGCAAGGACTGCTATTGCCGCGGGAACCCGGCTGAGGACTTGCTCTGGATCCTGTGAGAGGGACAGTAAGACCAATAGGCGTGACACAAAGGCGCGACCCCTGAGGGATGATGTGCATAGCGACGCTCGACATGCCGTGAAGGGACTGTAGGTGTCTTTCGGATGACTAAACTGGGGAATATGCGAGGATATTATATGTCCGTAAAGATGGCAGTTGTAATGGGCGAGCATTGGCCGATGGCTATGGGCTGATGCCTCTGGACGCCTCGTAGTGGGGATCTTGCTGTATGGGCCGTAGCAACAGATGGCTCTCCGAGCATTGTAAGGATAAGAAATGTTGAACGCTGGCTAGAAATAGCCTGGGCGTGCTACAGGAAGAAGCCAGTCGCGTGTGTCAACATGATCCTGGTGCGGACGGAAGTAGAACTCAACTGTCCTAAGGAAGAGACGGATAGACAGACAACAGTGAATGGTTTGTAAGAAAGCCACGGGAGACGAGAGGCCAATTAAGTGCTGCTGAAAATGACGTGTAGCCAGTTTGTGTGCCACTGAGAACGTGCTTGCCAATGAATGATTGCAAGAAGTTATGCTAAGTCACGAGCCTTGGCGTGACTAAAAGTTGTGTTTAAACATGTGCTTGCGACAATTGCCCGGGAGTTTGTCACTGGAGATGTATACGTAGTGACTGTGAGCCATTCGTGTTACCGCATGTGCACTGCGAAGACTACAGGAGTTGTGCTTGAATGCATGTTTGGATGCGTGCTTGCGATGATTGCAAGATGTTACCCAGGATGCGTGCTTGCCATGACTGCAAGATGTTATGCTAGGATGCGTGCCTGCAACTAATGCAAGGAGTTGTGCCAGGACTCGTGCCTGCAACGACTGCAAGGAATTATGGTAGGCTTCATGGGTAGCCAGGCCGGAAAAGACAGAAGTCCATCCGGTCCAACCAAATCAAAATAAATAAGGTATCACACAACCCGACACCCAATTCTACGCCTGCAGCTGATCCAGAGGAAGGCAAAAAACCCCCAACAGAGCATAGGCCAATTTGCTACAGCCGGGGAAAATTCCTTCCTGACCCCTCGAGAGGCAATCGGATTTTTCCCTGGATCAACTATACCTATAAATATAAGTACCCCGTAATACAACGTACATTTAGGAAGGTATCCAGGTCTTCCCTAAAGCAATCTATTGAGCAAGCCAGAAGTGCCTGCCAGCAATGATTGCAACAAGTTGTGCCTGGACACCTGCTTGCAACGATTGCAAGAGGTCTATGCTCAAATGCGTGCTTGCCATGATTGCAAGAGAACTATGCTCGAATGCGTGCTTGTAATGAGTGCAAGAGGTCTATGCTCGAATGCGTGCTTGCAATGATCGCCAGAGGTCTATGCTCGAATGCCTGCATGCAACGATTGCAAGAGGTCTATGCTTGAATGCATGCTTGTAATTAGTGTAAGAGGTCTATGCTCGAATGCGTAATTGTAATGACCGCGAGAGGTCTATGCTCGAATGCGTGATTGCAGCGATTGCAAGAGGTCTATGCCCGAATGCGTGCTTGTAATGAATGCAAAAAAGGTCTATGCTCGAATGCGTGCTTGCAACGATTGCAAGAGGTCTATGCTCGAATGCGTGCTTGTAATGACCGCGAGAGGTCTATGCTCGAATGCGTGCTTGCAGCGATTGCAAGAGGTCTATGCCCGAATGCGTGCTTGTAATGAATGCAAAAGGTCTATGCTCGAATGCGTGCTCGCAACGATTGCAAGAGGTCTATGCTCGAATGCGTGCTTGTAATGACCGCGAGAGGTCTATGCTTGAATGCGTGCTTGCAGCGATTGCAAGAGGTCTATGCCCGAATGCGTGCTTGCAACGATTGCAAGAGGTCTATGCTCGAATGCGCGCTAGTAATAAGTGCAAGAGGTCTATGCTCGAATGCGTGCTTGTAACGATTGCGAGAAGTCTATGTCTGGATGCATGCTTGCAACGATTGCAAGAAGTCTACGCTTGGATGTGTGTTTGCAACGATTGCAAGAAGTCTGCGCTTGTATGTGGAGAAAACAGCGAGACACGCCTAAACGAAGCTGTGTTTCCCTTTTGAAGGCAATCTATAATGAAATGAGGCCGAGGAGCAAGGCCCCCCGGCAGGCATCCAAACATTGAAGAATCAACTGGACCCAAGCCGGGAAGCGGTATGTGACAGTGAAATGAGAGAACCTGCCATGACAGAGATCCGGATCGCCATGCCACAACTTGCGACCGAGCACGAAACGGATTCTGGAGCATGTACTGAAATGAGGCCATTCCTGGGGCACGCCGAGACGAATTTGGTACACCGATGTGACTATTCGTACCGGAACGTGATAGGTGAAATGAAATGAAAAAACCCATGACAAAGACAAGAATCAGAGGACGAGCCCATGAACCAAACAGATGAATCCTGTCTTTGGAGCATGTACTGAAATGAGGCGTAGCAGCTGGGCACACCAGAACGAATCGGTGCATAAGGAATGCGACAGGATTCGAATTGGCGCGTAATAAGTGACAGAAATGATATGCCATGACAGAGACAAGATTCAACGACTGGACTGATGGTTACAACAAAGAATCCGTCTCTGGAGCATGTACTGAAATGAGGCGTAGCAGCTGGGCACACCGGGACGAATCGGTGCATAAATAAACGCAACAGGATTCGAATCGGAGCGTAATAAGTGACAGAAATGATATCCCATGACAGAGACAAGATTCAACGACTGGACTGATAGTAGCAATAAAGAACCCGTCTCTGGAGCATGTACTGAAATGAGGCGTAGCAGCTGGGCACACCAGAACGAATCGGTGCATAAAAAATGCGACAGGATTTGAATTGGAGTGTAATGAGTGACAGAAATGATGTCCCATGACAGAGACAGGATTCAACGACTGGACTGTAGGTTACAAAGAATCCGTCTCTGGAGCATGTACCGAAATGAGGCGTAGCAGCTGGGCACACCAGGACGAATCGGTGCATAGAGGAATGCGACAGGATTCGAATTGGAGCGTAATAAGTGACAGAAATGGTATGCCATGACAGAGACGAGAATCAGGGACCGTGCGTGAACCTGCGAGTGATTCAGTCTCTGGAGCATGTACAGAAATGAGGCCGAACCCTGGGGCACTTCAAAGCGAATCGGTGCACCAGAGGTGCGACAAGATTCGCGCCGGAGCGCGACTAGTGACAGACATGATTTGAAACGGTAGAAATGACTGGGAGTGAAATGATTTGACATGAGATAAAATAAGATACATAACATAACTGCATGAATGAAGAGACATATATTCGAACTGGAGCAGACAAAGCGAAACGTGCGGACTGCTTGCCTTGTCGTAACAAGCAGTCGGCTGTGAGTCGAACGATTCGACCGATACTAATAGAAATGCTCGGGCAGACGAATGGTTTCGAATGCCGTACCTGCGAATGAATCGCCTGACGTGGCGTAATCGAACGTGTCGAAAAGTGATAACGACTACATCGAAAATAGAAAATAGTGACATGCGTACGAGGGCCACAGTAAAACATTCGATTTAAAAGAAGCGAGCGGGTCGAGAGTACAGGGAATGTTGATGGTACAACGAAATACATATCTGAAAAGGGGATGCCGAAGCCAAACCTGCGACAGCCGGCCCAACGTGAAACGACAAATTCGATGGGTACGACGACACTCCGACGGCGAAACCCACGGACGCTGATGTACGGGTAGACGAGTTGTCAAGACGGAAACGAATAACGCGGGAACTCACGAACAGGCTCACTGCCTCTGGTCTGGATAGTCGGCCCTTGATGTCTGACGTATCAGATATCGCGCACCGGAACCGACGAGGAAGACAGGCGAACGGGCTGGTTATATACTCCACCGGGCTCCTCCCATAATTTCAGGCCACCATACTGGCCTTTCTATATATATATATATATATATATATATATATATATATATATATATATATATATATATATATATATATATATATATATACATATATATATAAAACGATTACAGACATGCCTCAAAACTATTTTCATTTACCATTCCAACCTTCTGGCTTTAAGAACGAGTTAAAAAAAAAGAAAAAAAAAAGAAAGAAAACCGTAGACAGTTGCAACTGTTTTAGCAGATCAAGCAGAGGAAAAGAAATGGAAGCACTCAATTCTGAGGAAAATATTATCAAATTCCCATGTGCTTTGCAGTTCTACACCAAACATCTCAAAACAAATAATGCTGCGCTGCTGATGATAAATGTATCCAACCACTTAGTGTACCAATTCTCCTGTGCAAATATGAGTGCAAACGTAATAACAAGTGAATATACAATAATATGATACATTTGTGTGTATTTCTTCTTGTAATAATATAACTCCTGTGCTTGAGTGCAGTCAAACATTTAATTAATGAAAATGTCAGAAAAAACTTGCAACTTATTGAGTCTTCACAAATTCTCAAAGATCCATGCTTTCTATCTATTCACCTAAGTGCTCCTTCATAAGAAATGCGTTCACCTTACAGAGTGTGACATCACACTTAAATTTAGTCAAATAAAGCTTTTTAGTCACCCCGGACTAACAGATCATGCTTTCCTCCTTGTGGCTCAGTTGATGTGCTTTCATTATGACTCGATATATATGAGAGAAAAAGAGCTACAAATAGTGCTTATATAGTTTTTAAATAATTTTCAATTTACTAAAAAATGTGCACAGAACTCACATTTAAAAGGTGCTCCAGTGCACCAACTGTATACAGCGTATATCATATAAAACCACGATGCTGCAGCTACTTTGTGCCTCTCCACGAGAGACGCAAAAACGTCTTACCAGTCTGCCCCTCCCCTACGCGTTACGTCACAAGGTCTCGTAACTCATCAGGGGGATTCCTAAAATCAGACAAGACGCTATCTCCACTTTATACTGCATCCACTCCACTCCACCCAGTTGATTATGTTTTTGCTTTTGCAGGTGTGCTATGTATATGCTATTACCTGACGTTCCCATAGACCGTGTTTGCAATATGTCTATGATTGATGAGACCAATCAATTCTGTTTCAGTCTGTGTGTGTATGTGGACTTAAATCAAATCTATGCTCCGATATCGCTGGCGCATTGTGGATAAACACAATGTGATAATCGAAATGATTCTTGTGTATCATAATGATATATATAATTTGTAAAAACAATACGCAAAATCAATAAAACTTTATATTTAATAGACAACATATTCTAAAGACATCTTACTATTTCCTATATATATATATATAAATGCAGCAATTTCAATGATTTTTTTTGCATTCACAGGTGTGCTATGTAAATGCTATCATCTGCCGCTCCGATAGACCTTGTTTGTACTATGTCTATGATTGGTAAGACCAATCAATTCTGTTTCAATCTGTGATTGAAAGGTTGAAATGTAATTGATTGGTCTCACCAATCATAGACTTAGTACAAACAAGGTCTATTGGAGCGGCAGATGATAGCATTTACATAGCACACCTGCAAAAGCAAAATAATCATTGAAATAGCTGCATTTATATATCGGAAATAGTTAGTAGGATGTCTTTAGAATGTTGTCTATTAAATATAAATATAAAGTTGTATTGGTTTGAATATTGTTTTTACAAATTATATATATCATTATGATGCATAGGAATCATTTAGATTATGTGTTTATCTGCGATGCACCAGTGATATCGGAGCAAAGATTTGATTTAAGCCCATATACACACAGATTGAAATGGAATTAATTGGTCTCATCAATCATAGACATTAAGGATGAGCTCAGGCGTGTTTGCAACTCCACATCCCGGCGCATGCCAGGAAGGTGACACTCCACAGCGCTAATCACAGGTAGTGAGACATTTCCTGATCTGTGCAGCCGCGGATCTGGAAATTTCTCTCTGCCTGTGATTAGCGCTGGGGAGTGTCACCTTCCTGGTGGGCGCGGGCGCGGGGAGTTGGAGTACGCCTGACGCCTGAGCTCATCATTAATAGCCATAGTACAAACACGGTCTATAGGAGTGGCAGGTGATAGCATTTACATAACACACCTGCAAAAAAAAAAAAAAAAACAACTGGGTGGAGTGGATGCAATATAAAGTGGAGATAGCGTCCGACTTTAGGAATCCCCCTGATGAGTCACGAGACCATGTGACGTAACGCGTAGGGTAGGGGCACGAAGTAGCTGCGACATTGTGGTTTTACATGATATACACTGTATAGAGTTGGTGCACTGGAGCACCTTTTAAATGTGAGTTCTGTGTACATTTTTAAATAAATTCAATATTTTAAAAAAATGATATAAGCACTATTTGCAGCTCTTTTTCTCTCATATATATCGAGTCATAATGAAGGCACATTAATGGAGCCACGAAGAGGAAAGCATGATCTGTTAGTCCGGGGTGACTAAAAAGCTTTATTTGACCAAACTTAAGTGTGATGTCACACTCTGTGAGGTGAGCGCATTTCTTAAGGGGGAGCACTGAGGGGAATAGATAGAAAGCACAGAACTTTGAGAATTTGTGAAGACTCAACAAGTTGCAACTAAGTGGTTGGATACATTTATTATCACCAGCGCAGCATTATTTGTTTTGAGTTTACTTGCACATTTATATAGGGAGTGTGTTACTTGCTGCTTGCATACATTACTCAGATTGTATTTTAGTTGCTTGCAAGACTATCTATTATATCTATACAAACATCTGCATCAGATTACATCCTGAAAAATTATGTCATCATGATGTCATCAAAATGATGTCATCGTCACCAAATTGATGGAATAAGAAAAGTGTCCAAAATCTCAATATAAACTTGTGCATTTATTTAAGATTTAATGACTGTCATCTCCCCGTACCTTTACCTGACATGTAACCCCATATCATAAATGATTATGAAAATTTGCATGTTTTCTTCAGGCAGTCGTCTTCATACATTTCATTGGAACATTTGTTCCTCATTTGTTTTGTTGTGCATTTGTTTTTGCGTTTTCCAGGCATATGGCTTTAACCACTTCTGCCACTCACGCCGATATACGTCGGCACTTTGAAGAGGGATATTGTTGTTATGGCAGCAGCTAGCTACCATAACCCCATATCCTCTTCTTCAGTGAGCGGTAATATAGATAGATAAAAGTGGTCTCTGTGGCGGATTCGCTGCAAGATCACTTTTATCAGCCCTCTCCCGCGGCTGGGGTGATCCTGTCCTCTCCCTGGCTTGCTATGGAGCTGAGTGAGCGGAAAATGGCCCCTACCCGTCTCCATACCATACCATAGCATGTCTCCATCTCCATACAATACCATTGCACGGTGGAAGTGACATCAAAACATCACTTCCTTCCACAACTCTTAGACCTTGTACACACGGTCGGACATTCCGACAACCAAATCCATCGGATTTTGTCTGACGGATTTGGTCCGAAACTGTTGCATACACACGGTCGGACAAAGTTGTTGGAAAATCCGATCGTTCAGAACGTGATGACGTTATTTCGTTACGACGGGACTATGTTCAGGCTAGTAGCCAATAGCTTTGATGTAGGAATTTGATCTGAGCATGCGTGGCACTTTGTCCGATCGGAATTCTCTACACATGATTGGAGTATATCCGATCGGAGCATTTTGTCAGAAAATTTTACCAACAAGTTGGAAAACTTGGTCCGTCGGATACTCCGACGGAAACAGTCCGATGGAGGCCACACACAGTCGGAATATCCGACAAAACGGTCCGATCTGACACATTCCGTCGGAATCTCCGACCGTGTGTACAAGGGCTTAAAGGGACATTTTTTTTTCATTTTTTCAAATGACAAAAACAAATATGAGATCTGCTGTTTGACCCCAGATCTCATATTTAAGAGGTCCTGTCAAACTTTTTTTCTATTACAGTGACACCTATGGAGATTTTTAAGGGTAAAAGTTTGTCGCCATTCCACGAGCGGGCGCAATTTTGAAGTGTGACATGTTGTGTATCAGTTTATTCAGCGTAACATTATCTTTCACAACATAAAAAAAAAACGGGCTAACTTTACTGATGTCTTATTTTTTAATGCAAAAAAGTGTATTTTTTCCAAAAAAGTACGCTTGTAAGACTGCTGCGCAAATACGGTGTGACAAAGTATTGCAACAACCGCCATTTTATTCTCTAGGGTTTTCAAAAAAATATATATAATGTTTGGGGGTTCTAAGTAATTTTCAAGCCAAAAAAAAGAATTATTTTAACTTGTAAACACCAAATCTCGGAAAGAAGCTCATCCTTAAACTGGAAGTAAACCCATCCATAAAACAGTTACTTTTCTGGCACGTGCCGGAAATGTAACACTCCCACTGGTTGTGCTCTCAACCAAACTGTGAAACCATCCAATGGCTGGTGTCATAACGGATCACATGTGCAGCATCATGGCAGTTGTAGATTAAACAGAGGCCAAGATGGCAGCTTCCTTGTCTGAAAACGATAGGGGCGTTTACTTCCACTTTAAGTGGTTAGGTTTTCTAACTCAACGCTTTGCTGTTTTCCTTGGTCTACCAGTTTGCTTCCCTTTAACAACCTTTCTATTTGATTTGTACTAACGAAAATCCTCATTAACACCTAAACAGACTAAAACAAGGTTACAATGGGCTAAAGAAAAGCAATCATGGACTGTGGATGAAAAGGACTATTCAGTGATGAATCACCAATCTGCATTGGGCAAGGTGATGATGCTGGAACTTTTGTTTGGTGCCGTTCCAATGAAATGTCTGAAGACCACTGCCTAAAGAAAACATGTAATTTCCACAATCATTTATGATATGGGGTTGCAAGTCAGGTAAAGGTATGGGGGAGATGACAGTCATTAAATCTTCAATAAATACACAAGTTTATATTGAGATTTTGAACACTTTTCTTATTCCATCAATTGAAAGGATGCTTGGTGATGGCGTAAAAAGACTTCAATTGCGCAACCTAAGTGTATGAGTTAAAAGCGTGAGTAATCAAGAAACACATACCCCTAGGTGAATAACTGAATACTCTAAATTTATATTACTCACCCTTTTAACTCTTAGCCCTTGTACACACGGTCGGACATTCCGACGGAAAATGTCCGATCGGACCGTGTTGTCGGATAATCCGACCGTGTGTGGGCTCCATCGTACTGTTTCCGTCGGAATGTCCGACTGATAAAGTTTTAGAGCTGGGCTATAAAATTTTCCGACAACATGATCCGATGCGGACTTTGTCCGATCGTTTGTAGAGAATTCCAATCGGACAAAGTGCCACGCATGCTCAGATCAAATTACAAGACCAAAGCTATTGGCTAGTAGCCTGAACGTAGTCCCGTCGTAACTAAATAACGTCATCAAGTTCCTTACGATCGGATTTTCCGACAACTTTGTCCGACCGTGTGTATGCAACACCAGTTTCGGACAAAATCCGTTGGACAAAATCCAACGGATTTTGTTGTCGTAATGTCCGACCGTGTGTACAAGGGCTAACACTTAGGTTGCGCAATTGAAGTCCTTTTACACCTATATAAGCCGAATATTCAGTTTTTTTTTTGTTGCAGCACCTTGTCCTTGTTTTTAAAATAGTTTCACAATATTGACTTGCACAATATATGTTATATATTAATATCTAATCAAAGGGTAGATGTACTTTAATTAATTCATTTACATTTTTCCGGTTAGCTCGGATTTTCCCTTTTGATACTGCTTGGTGATGATGTCATTAAAGTGATTTAATTAAAGTGCATCTACCCTTTGATTAGATATTAATATATAACATATATTGTGCAAGTCAATATTGTGAAACTATTTTAAAAACAAGGACAAGGAGCTGCAAAAAAAAAAAAAAAAAAAAAAAAAAATTCAGGATGTAATCTGATACAGATGTTTGCTTTAGAAGTGCAAAGTACATGGTGATTCCATAATATGTTCCTCAGAATTTAGTGACTTCATCATTTTTTTCCTCTGCTTGATCTGCAAAAACAGTTGCAACTGACTACAGTTTTCTTTCTTTTTTTTTTTTTTTAAAGCCAGAAGGTTGAAATGTTAACCACTTCACCCCCGGAAGATTTTAACCCTTTCCTGACCACAGCATTTTTTGCTGTGATTCGGCACTGCATCGCTTTAGCTGAAAATTGTGCATTTGTGCGAAGTTGTACCAAAACAAAATTAATGTCCTTTTTTCCCCACAAATAGAGCTTTGATTTATTGGTATTTGATCACCTCTGTGGTTTTTCTTTTTTGGTATTTTTTTTTTTTTTATTAGTAATGTCGGCGATATGCGATTTTTAGTGTAACTGCGACATTATGGTGGAAACATCAGACACTTTTGACACTATTTTGGGACCATTGGCATTTATCCAGCTGTCAGTGTTCTAATAATGCACTGATTGCTGCACAAAACGGCACTGGCAGGGAAGGGGTTAAACACTAGGGGGCGATCAAGGGGTTAAGTGTGTCCTAGGGAGTGATTATAATTGTGTGGGGGGGGGGTGGGCTTCAACTCATATGACAGCGATCACCGCTCCCGATGGCAGGGAGCAGTGATCTCTGTCATGTCACAAGGCAGAACGAGGAAATGTCTTGTTTGCATCGGAATATCCCTGTTCTACCTCTCCACCAGTGGCGGCCCGCCCATAGGGGACGCCCGGGCGCCCCCCCCCCCCCCCCCCTCCAGGCAGTCACAAAAAAAAATTGAAAAAAATATATATTTTTTTTAAATGGCCCTTAAAAAAAAAAAAATTGAAAAAAAGTCCTTAAGTGCACTGTGTACAAGCGCCGGACACAGTGCAGCGCCGGACACAGTGCACTATGTGAAGCGCCACGTCAACACAATCACAAAATTGCAGACGCGGCGCTTCATTTGCGGGGTTTTAACCTGCCTTGTGGCGCAATGAAAAGTGTCGATCTGCATCCGCTCGGCGCCCATAGGTTTACTATACTATGTGCTTTGAGTGACAGACTAGTTAGTCTGTCACTTCCGGCTTTCCCTGTGTCAGACCAGTGCGCCGAGTGGAGGAGCGGAGGAGTGAACTCCTGCACTTGCCGCTATGAAACTCAACAAGGTAGATGCTGGAAATCCGCAGGAGGGGGGCAGAGCTCAATGATTCCACTGACAGCCAAACGAGACACAGCAACACCAGTGGAGATATTAGAATCACTGACGATCAACACAAGGCTGGTCTCCTTATTTCTACAGGATGGATGGATGGGGAGGCTTCACACGGGCTGTGTGTTTAACATAGGGTTGCCACCTTTTCTTCAAATCAAACCCGAACACTTTTGTGGTGCACAGCAATTTTTTGTATAAACTATACATATATTTTGCTACTAAATAACATTTATAATTATATGAAGTTAATAACAAGAGTCCCCCTTTACATCAGAGTCCACAGAGTTCCCCTTTCACATCTGAACTTGCAGAGTTCCCTTTCACTGTAAGGGAGGACTCTGCAGACTCTGATGTATAGGAGACCTCTGGGGCTTCTAATATAAGGGATGCTCTGGGAGTCCTGATTTAAGGGTGAACACTGAGAACTCTGATGTACGAAGAGGACTCTAATGTAAGGGGAAACACTATAGCCGCTGGTGTGAAGGGGAACTCTGATGTAAGGGTGCTCTGAGAACCGTAATTTGCCTTACTGTACTTACTCAGAGGCAAGAGAGAGAAGGGGGGAGACTTCAGTCACAGACAGGGATAGATGGTGAGCTCACTCACCCCTTAGTCAGCACCAGATGGATCTGAGGCTGCTGAAATTCAAATTTCCAGCTCCCACTTTCCCTTTTCTGAGGCACAGCGCCGGGGATTGGAGCGTGGGCAGACACAGAGGGGTAGGGGGGAGGAAGAGGTGCAGATCAAGCCCTCTCTCCTCTCCCATCTGTATGTGTTTGGAGGGGGGGGGGGTGATTTGTTAGTGCTGGCTTTAGGGGCTGTGAAAGAGTGTAACAGACACTCTCAGCTGAGACAACCACTGCCAGCAATCCTGCTGAAAACCCATAGTCCAGTCTAAATAATGTGTCCGGGTTTCAGACAGTCTGAAACCCGGACACATGAACCCAAACCCGAACTGTCCGGGTGAATCCTAGACAGGTGGCAACTCTAGTTTAACAAGTGCTGATCGTCAGTGCTTCTATTATCTCCACTGGTGTTGCTGTGTCTCGGTTTGGCAGTGTCAGTGGAGGCTCTTGTTAAACACACTGCCCATATCAAGCCTGCCCCCACCCACCCATCCTTCTGTCTCTGATTCATCCCACCCACCATCTCTCTGTCCCTGATTCACCCCACCCACCAGCTCTCTGTCCCTGATTCATCCCACCCACCAGCTCTCTGTCCCTGATCCCTGATCCATCCCACCCACCCACCATCTCTCTGTCCCTGATCCATCCGACCATCCTTCTGTCCCTGATCCATCCCACCCACCATCTCTCTGTCCCTGATCCATCCCACCATCCTTCTGTCCCTGATCCATCCCACCTACCATCTCTCTGTCCCTGGTCCATCCCACCCACCATCTCTCTGTCCCTGATCCATCCCACCAACCATATCTCTGTCCCTGATCCATCCCACCCACCATCTCTCTGTCCCTGATCCATCCCACCATCCTTCTGTCCCTGATCCATCCCACCTACCATCTCTCTGTCCCTGGTCCATCCCACCCACCATCTCTCTGTCCCTGATCCATCCCACCAACCATATCTCTGTCCCTGATCCATCTCACCCACCATCTCTCTGTCCCTGATCCATCCCACCATCCTTCTGTCCCTGATCCATCCCACCTACCATCTCTCTGTCCCTGGTCCATTCCACCCACCATCTCTCTGTCCATGATCCATCCCACCAACCATATCTCTGTCCCTGATCCATCCCACCCAACATCTCTCTGTCCCTGATCCATCCCACCATCCTTATGTCCCTGATCCATCCCACCCATCCATCCCTTTGTCCCCGATCCATCCGACCCATCCATCCCTCTGTCCCTGATCCATCCCACCCACCCATCCCTCTGTCCCTGATCCATCCCACCATCCCTCTGTCCCTGATCCAGAACACCCACCCATCCCTCTGTCCCTGATCCAGAACACCCACCCATCCCTCTGTCCCTGATCCATCCCACCATCCTTCTGCCCCTGATCCATCCACCCATCCCTCTGTCCCTGATCCATCCCACCCACCCATACCTCTGTCCATGATCCATCCCACCCACCATCCCCCTGTCCCTGATCCATCCCACCATCCCTCTGTCCCTGATCCAGAACACCATCCTTCTGTCCCTGATCCATCACACCATCCTTCTGTCCCTGATCCATCCACCCATCCTTCTGTCCCTGATCCATCCCACCCACCCATACCTCTGTCCATGATCCATCCCACCCACCATCCCCCTGTCCCTGATCCATCCCACCATCCCTTTGTCCCTGATCCAGCCCACCCACCCATCCCTCTGTCCCTGATCCATTCCACCATCCTTCTGTCCCTGATCCATCCACCCATCCCTCTGTCCCTGATCCACCCCACCACCCATACCTCTGTCCATGATCCATCCCACCCACCACCCCCCTGTCCCTGATCCATCCCACCACCCCTCTGTCCCTGATCCATCCCTCTGTCCCTTATCCCATCCCACCCACCACTGATCCAACTCCCCACCCCACCTCCATCCCTCTGTCTCTGATCATCACCATCCCTCTGATCCCACCACCAAGGGCAAACATGAAAGATATTGCATTATTGCAGTCACTAAATGTGATGACTGTATTTGTTTTATTTTATTAGGCTTTCTTGTACTTCATTGTCTGCGGTGACCTCTGCCTATTGCTGTTTCCCGAGCACCTTTTTTGTGTTTCCTGTTTTTTTTCTCTGGTGAACGAGGAGTGTGGCTGGGCTGTCAGACATATTGATGTGTCATTAGAACCTGGTGTATAATGTAGAGCCTGGTATATGATGTACAGAGCCCTGTCTATAATGTAGAGCCTGGTATATGAAGTATAGAGCCCTGTGTATAATGTAGAGCCTGGTATATGATGTACAGAGCTCGGTGTATAATGTAAAGTCAGCTATATGATGCACAGAGCCCTGTCTATAATGTAGAGCCTGGTATATGAAGTATAGAGCCCTGTGTATAATGTACAGCCTTGTATATGATGTACTACAGGGGACGAAGTTGGTGGATTCTATAATGGGTGGGGCTTATGAGAAGTGGGATGGGTCAAAAGGGTGGGCGTGGTCTAGCGCCCCCCCATCTTAAAACTTCACCAGCCTCCACTGCTCTCCACACCGCAATCGTGGGCCGCCGGTAAACATCGAGTTCCGGGGACCCACAGGGACGCTCCTGCGGTGGGCGTGCACACCCGTCAGGCGGCAAGTTTATAGGGATGTAGAGGTACACCCATTTGCCTGCATGTGCCATTCTGCCGACGTATATCTGTGTGCGTCGGTCGGCAAGCAGCTAAATCAAAATAGTTTTGAAGCATGCCTGTGATTTGTTTTTGTTTTTTCTACACAATTAAACAATAAAACAATGAATGAACATTGTGGTGATTCCATACTTAAAAAAAAAAAAGCTGTGTATAATTCAATATAGAGGATTTTATTTATTTATTTATTTATTTATTTATTTATTTATTTATTTGTTTATTTTTTTAACTCAATATATATATATATATATATATATATATTTTTTATCAATGACATTGAAAACTTACTTTAGGTTAGAGAAACATTTTTTTTTTTGTCTCAGATCACGTACTCTGCAATAGCTACTGCCGTCGTAAGTATATTGTGAAATCCTTGTGAATCCTGGAGGTTTTATTAAAAGCAGCAATCTGATACAGAACACAAGAAAACAATAAAAAGCAAACACAAGTAATTGCATTTTTTTAATGTTCAGCCTGTTCGTCTTTGTTAATTGCCACATCCGTATTTCCACTGGCGTACTGGGGTTACCTCCTTGAGCCTTTTCATTTGCCCGCAGTTCTTCATTAATTTAAATTAAAAAAAAATCTAGGGCAGACCTATTATTATAATGCAGGTTGGGTGTGTATCAATCACCTGTCAGTCACTTGCCTGCAGAGTTATTCTCTTTAATGATAATCTCTTCAAAAATAGAACATCTCCTGATAATTTAGGGAAAAGATTGCTGGATTTTTCGATGACATCATGCTCGAATCTAACTGCAGGCGTTACACACGCTAATTACGATCACCGTGCTCTTGACAACGTAGTTAGATCCTGTAATTTGTGCATCTTGACTTATTTATATGACAATACCATATTTCATATAAGTGTACTCTGTACTTTATGCCGCCCACACAGGACAGCGGTGGCAGTCTGACAAGCTAGTGGTTCTTTTCATTTAATCGTCCAAATCAGCCTTTGCAGATAAAACAACCTCAGAAAAGGTCTGGGGCAGTATAATTTGAAAGGAGGGAAAGGTTGCTTTTGTTCTTTATTCTATTACATGTCATGTTTCTAAGGAGAAAATGTGAAACTATTCTCATTTATATTATAGAAGGTGGATTCAGGTACAAGCCACCGAAATCTGAGGATGCAGAACAAGTAAATTACCCTAGGGGGTCATATAGGGAGGGCATACAGCACAAATATGGACCTTTTTTATTCATTTTTGGGTTTGTCTTAAACACATTTATTCTTCTTAAAGCGGGGGTCCACTAAAAAAAAAAAAAATATTAAAAACCAGCAGCTAAATAAATGGACACTTACCTGTCAGCACAGTGGTGTAGTGGTTAGCACTCTCACCTAGCAGTAAGAAGGGTCGCTGGTTCAAATCCCAACCACGACACTACCTGCCTGGAGTTTGCATGTTCTCCCTGTGCCTGCGTGGGTTTCCTCCGGGTACTCCGGTTTCCCCCCACAATCCAAAGACATGCAGGTAGGTTAATTGGCTTCTGTTCAAAATTGGCCCTAGTATATGAATGGGGACCTTGGATTGTGGGCTACTTAAGGGTAGGGACCGATGTGAGTGTGCAATGTACAGGGATAGGGACGACTGTAGACACTCACTCAGGTTGAACTGGATGGACTGGTGTCTTTATTCAACCTTACTAACTATGAAACTATGAAACTGTCCAGGGTGCCCGCGATGTCAGCAGCCAAAGCCGATCAATCTCTCGGCTGCTGCTGCTGCCATCCACGGTGAAGGACTCAGGAAGTAAAGTGTTGTGGCTTCACGTCCCGGTTCCCTACTGTGCATGCGCGAGTCGCGCTGCACGTCTTAACTGGTCCCCGCTGTGTTCTGTGGGGGTGGGAAGGGGCGTAAGTCCCGCGGGAGTCTATACCCAGAAGTGGGTGCAGATACCTGTATTAAACACGTATCTGCACCACCCTCCCCCCTGAAAGGTACCAAATGTGACACCAGAGGGGGGGAGGGTTCCAAAAAGCAGAGGTTCCAAAAAGCAGAGGTTCCAAAAAGCAGAGGTTCCAAAAAGCGGAGGTTCCATTTTTTGTGTGAACCTCCACTTTAAAAGAGAAGTATGAATTTTTTTTTATTTATTTATTCATACTTACCTCGGTGGATGCAGCATCAGATCGATGGTTCAGCTGTCCCCCTGCCATCTCTGCCCTGAGAAAGAGCCATCGAACATCGCCGATGGCTCAGTTCTCACAGATCCCTCTCTGCTTCACCACGCTCACTGGAGCGCTGAGCTGTGGAGCGGCTCGCTGAGATGCTGAGACTGCCATCAATCAAAGCAGCTGGCGAATCCAGACTTGGAAGTCGGGACTTGGGATGGCGCACTGCCTCGACTGATGGCAATGATGTCACAGGAGAGTGGACTTCAGACCATTCCTGCTGAAAACGGGTCACAGGAGTGCAAAACGAATTGCACTCCTGTGAACCATGGGAGAAGCCCAGCCTAAAAAGCTCAGGCTGGACTTCTCATTTAACTTATGTAGCACTGACCCCCGAAGCTATAACAGCTTCACCTCTTCTGGAAAGGCTGTCCACAAGGTTTAGGAGTGCGTCTATGGGAATGTTTGACAATTCTTCCAGAAATGCATTTGTGAGGTCAGGCACTGATGTTGGACGAGAAGGTCTGGCTTACAGACTCCACTCAATTAATGTTCTCTGCTTAAATGGGTTAGAGAGTGTGATGTTGCGTTCCCATCTCTCCACCTTGTCTACTTAAAGTATGCTTTGCATTCATTGAGAAAATGTTTCCATGAATGGCAACCATTCCAAGAGGGCAACCTCTTGTGTTCTCAATGCAGCAGGGCAGCCGCTTGGACCCAAAGCTAGTGGAGATCACTGCGGTAATGGTGCCTACTACATTGATTTCCCACTTCCACAGGATCCCACAGGTATGGCACATACAAGCTTACATTGATCCAAACTGTATAAAATGCTATAATTAAACTTTAGCTTTACAGTTGAATCTGCATAAAGTTTGTTTAAGATTCACAATACTCTATTTCAGTGATCTCCAGATTGTGACCCACGGGCCAGATGCAGCCCTTTGCTTGCTTTTATGTCACCCTCGGGACACTATTTCATTCACTGACACCAACAATGGGGCACAGTTTCTCCTAATGATACTAATAATGAAGCACAATTCCTCTCAGTGATACCAATGATGGGTCACAATTCCTACCAATGACGCCCACGTTGGGGCAGAGCTTCTCCCACTGACACTATCTATGGAGCTGAATGACACCAATGATGGGGCAAAATTTCTACCAATGATCCCAACAATGGGGTACAATTTCTACCAATGAAACCAATGGTGGGGCATAATTTCTCCAAATGACACAAAAGATGTGGCAAATTCCTCACTGACAACAAAAATAAGGGATTATTTACTCCAACTGATGCTAGGACATTTTCTACTCCCGATGGCCACAATCTGCCCCCCTAAAATCTGAAGGAGGGTACGCTGGCCCTTTATGTTTATTATGCCAAAAGCTTGGTAATTCTGCTCAACTAATCTTGTGCCCCAGACACCCTGCCAAAAGGAGAGCAGAAAACAACAAACAGGGAATAACACCGCTGCAGGTGATGGTAATACCTTCTGTAATGATCAGGTGCAGGTCCAGTCCGTGATCTGGATAACTGATGCAGGAGACAAAACGATTGACCGCATCAACCATGTTCCCCTCGTGATGCTTTAACCTCCATGGTTTTATTCCAATAAAGCATTTTGTCTCCTGCACCCTGCCAAAAGGCTCAGAATGGTCACATCAACTTACCCACTACCCACAGTACTGTGATCCAATCAGGTTCTTCTGCATTGCAGAATGCTTCCACCTCCCCCAATCTGAAGTTTGATATGCAAGTAATTAAAGGGAGCTACTACATAGACAGATTCAACTACTAATATTAGCTGCATTTATGGTCATTTATATCTGCCTGGAATTCAATCGGCAATTTCTCACACTACTGGGTCAAAACTGAAGAATCACCTGAAGAAGATGAGGCTTGACTTACCTTTTTTTTTTTTTTTTTTTTTTCGCTTTTCCTTTTTTTTTTTTTTTCCATTTTTAAATTTTTTTATTACTTTGATGTGGTTGTGTAACATTTTGAAAAAGATCTTGGTGACTAGGTAGAATGCATTATGCTAAAATAAAGATTTATTTTTGGGTAGAAAGGTACAAGGTTTGACTATCTTGCTTGGTCTTCACTGTCATCTATGGCTCTAGATGGGGGATCTCTCCTGTGCCCCAATGACAACTAATGCTTGCCTATTACTTGAATCTCCAATTGCTCCTCTTGAGATATACTGTATAGTCCATGACACAATGACCAGTGGTATTGTCATCTAATATTATCAGCCAAATGATCAGAAAAACAGCATTGGACAACTTGGTGTTCACTGAATGCATGCAGGGTAAACTGAATGGTAAAATGGTAAGCAACCAGTACTGAACCAAGTATAACAGTATGAACCAATTATAACAGTGTATAGAACCAACTACAGTAATTAGGATGCTAGGAGTAGTCCCACCATTTGACCACTAGGTGGCAAGTATAGCAGGTTCCTAGAGAGCATAGACCAGCCTTTCTCAACATTTTCAACACAGAGGAACCCTTGAAATAGTTATTTTGTCTCTGGGAACCCCTGCCAAAAAAATAGAAGTCTACAGCTCATGATACATTAGTGTGGTGATCATTGGGAAGAATTACCTCCTTACAGATAGCCAAAAAGATCAATGGTGTGAGTGGGAACTTATCTGAGAGGCAGAAATTTCCCAATGCTGAAGGAACCCCTAGCAACCTCTGGAGGAACCCTAGGGTTCCACGGAACCCTGGTTGAGAATCACTGGCATAGACATTCACAAAACAAGTGGTGCAATACAGTTAATATAAATACAGTTATTTGTGGTTCCACGGGAAAGAGGTCTAACACTGCTTACTAGGAGATTGATTGTAGCTAATAGTTTAAATAGCTGGCCATAATGATCCATGAGGGTAAAGCTGGAAGACTCTTTTGTCTGGAGGTTCAAGTGGTTGAAGGCAATGGCACCCAATTCAAACCCAACCCAAAGGGCAGTGCCCACAACACTGACTGAGGCTTAGGCAGGAGCTGCATGCTCTTGCGCTCGCTGTTGGCGGCTCATATGTTGAGTTTGTACATGGAAGCTAAATGGAGCAAATTTTGCTTGGTATAGCAGTAAAGAAAATCTTGTCCGAATTCATCTTTAGCAAAAGCTGAAGGTTCCACTTTAAAGAAGATAGCAAGCTTATCTCTTTTTTTTTTTTATATCCCCATCCCAGGTCCGCTGCATCCATCCAGAGTGCGCTCTTGTTCTTCAGGTTCTGGAAGAAGAGGCGGAATGTTTCCATAAGATAAAAAAAGAAAATCAGACATTACTGAATTCTCCAAATGAAGGTGAGGGGAAAAGAATAGAAAATGTTTTAAGATTTTTTGTAGTTTTATTTTTATCGCAATCAGCAGCTAGCTATTTAGTATTTCTGTGTATCCTGCCCTGAGATTTACACAGCACTGCCATAAAGCACAATCCTGTCTGTCCAAGACAGGAGACCTGATTTTTCTCTGCTGCAGTTCAATTAGTCAGTAACACCAATCAAAGACAGTAACTCCCTCTTACAAGCAGAAGTCCAGTAGCTTGCAGCTTCCCTAAAAGACCCAGCTACTCTGGGGAGCCCCTCCCAGTTGCTATCAGAGTACTGCCAATTACAGTGGGTGGGGTGGGCCTTTGCCATTTGGGCCTTGTATCCCTCCAGCTGTTCCCCTGTGTTACCAGAGCTACCCTTGACTTCTCTGGGGGGAAAGATGTTTGAGGGTAATTAGGACCGTCTTTAAGGCAGGGCAAAAGGGGCAGATGCCTTGGGCCCTGTCATTGTTGGGGGGCCCAAAGCAGCTGCCTCATACTTGCCAACTATCCCAGTTTAAATTCCCTTGTCCCTTGAAGTTTTAGTCCTGTGCTGTGTCCTGATATCTCAGTGTGAAGTTCTGGTACTAATGCTGCTCAGCTCTGCCCTATTTTTGTATACAAGTAGCTCACCTGCAGACCCTGTGTTTACATGCAAATAACCGGCATTCATATGTAAATAGCAGCAGCATCAGTAAGTAAATAGCTGCGGCCGGCAGCATTGATATGTAAATAAAGGCAGCATTCATATGTATATCATGGTCCCCTGCAGTGAGGTGATGATGTGCTGTAACCTCTAGCAACTAATCAGTGAGCCATAATGTGTGCTGTAACCTCTAGCAACCAGTCATTAAGCAGTAATGATATGCTGTAACTGCTGAAAACCAATCACAATTTCTGCCTGATCTGATACAGTAAACTGATTTTAGGTCTAGCTGCTATTTATTGTATGTCTTAGAGCAGGTGGAGAGTGAAATTGCATGGGGGGGGGGGGGCCCCCAAGAAAATTTTTGCCCAGGGTCCAATCAATATTAAAGACGGCCCTGAGGGTAATCACAAGTAGGGTAATCCCAAGTAGGTATTTGTGTTCTCAACTGTTTTACTAAAGTATAGATGCTCGGCTAGACTCTGTTGTTATACAGTCTGATTGAGACTATGCTATTCAGCTACCTGTTAGCCCACAGAGACATTGCTGTGAACAGTCCATGTTTTTGCAACTTTCATAATCTGTTTTGTGGTATTCATGCATGCATGTTCTTTGCCATCCTGAATCTGCTTTGCATCATTTCTTCTAACTTTTCACGTGTTAAAAGAGAAGGGTGGGATTTAAAAAAAAAAAAGAAACATTCATACTCACCTAGGTGGATGCAGTATTGATCCGATGCTGCATCTATCCCCCTGCTGACTCTACACCAAGAACTGAGCGATCAAAGGCTGTTGATCACTCAGTTCTTTGGTCCGCACTGAGCAGGAAGCGGTGACTGTGCTTTGTCCCTCCAGCAATCACTGGACTGTGGAGGGGGGCAGGAGTAGTTGGCTGAGTCTCCCAGTGGCATGCTAAGAGACTAAGCCAGCTGATGGTCAGGCATCTGGGCGGATCCTGTAATAATTTCCCTTTTGGAATTTAATAATTTCTCTTTGGAATTAATAAAGTATTCCGAATCTGAATTCTGAATGCCTGCAGGGCCTGGACGTGCTCTGTTGAAGTCACAGGAGTGCAAAATTTACGCCACTTCTATGACCCACAGAAGAAGCGGGGCCCAAAGATCTTTGGACATACTTCTCCTTTAAATAAATAGCAAGTTACAGTTACACTCTGTCTGCTCTCTCACCCTATTCTGTTAAATGCCTTCTTGTGTTAGTTGCACATTGAATAATGGCCAAAGACCCGATAATTTACAGTTGAATTACATGGCATTGGGGTAAATTGGTTATTGATCCCGCGATTCCTGTAATTTTTTAACGTATATAAATTAGAAACATACAGAGGCTGACAAGGAACCTTTTCAAATAAATGCTTGATTATCCTTTCTCTTTTACTATAGATTTCTTTCTTTCATTGCAGGGTGTCCCACAGAGTGGGATGGTGTCAATTGCTGGAATGCAGCCACGGTGGGACAAACGGTGACCACACATTGTCCGGAGAGCCTTCAGGTCTTTCTTAAGACAAAAGGTAAAGGTCAAGATATCTTTTAAGATTAGAGTTTTGTTGCAATTTTACTAATAATATTATAGATCATGGTGCTTTATACATAATTTCTTATGGATGTATACTAGATTCCTAGAACCTTCGGGGCCCTGATGCAAGAGACCAAGAAGGGCCCCCCTGACCCACCCCCTTCAAAGGAGCATCTGCCAACAATAAAAGGGTTAATTGTGTCCAGTCACCAGGGATCTTCTAGCAATTAAACTTTTGTTGCAAGAAGATCCTTGGTGACTGGACATGATTAACCATTTCATTGCTAGCAGAAGAGAAGTGTATGAGTAACCATTTCAATACTAGCTGATCCCTAGTGGAAATGCGTTACCCATATTTCCACTAGGAATCTGCTAGCAATGAAATGGTTAATCATCTCTTGCGGGGTGCCCAGGGTCCCAGGCAGGTGCCGCAGTCACCCTCTGTGTGGCAGATGGCATCTTTTTGATTTGGGGGAGTGTAGGGGCAAGAGGATATGTGCTGGGGGGGGGGGGGGTGCTAGACTGCAAAACCAACTGCCCCTTCTAGCAAAAGTCCTCTCCATTCCAAAAGTGCCCCCCAGCACTTATCCTCTTACCCTTTATATCTCCCAAACCACTCTTCCGTGTATACATCTCTGCTAACTCGCTCGCCTCACATGCCTTCCTGGTCACTGTGTCCCTCTCCCTGTAGTTTCCATCCAATACATCCAGTACATAATTACTGCAGACCTCAGATCAGTGGAGCACACGCAGAGCAGTGTCCCTCCTCCCCGGCTCCTCCTCCTCTCTGTGTACAGGAAAACATTAGAGCCGGGGAGAAGTAGGAGGCTCTGCTCTGCAGTGTGTGACAGGCAGTGTGAGATTCCAACTGCCATATAGAGAAAGAATCACAGCATATGGGACCCTGGACAAGTGTCGGGGCAGGTGCCACTAACACGCCCTTGCCAGGCAAGTCAGTGGAGCCACGTGCTGGAACTTGTTTCAATACTGTGCTCCGCTGCTGGACTCAGCCTTGATTTCCTGGACACTGGAACTTAAATCAAATCCTGGGAGGCCCCCTGTGAATCCATGACAGTTAGGAGGTAAGCCCTTCCTGCAATCTTGGTGTTGGAATGCCAAGGCCAGGTACAAGTGACCCTGGTAGTTTTGCCATTGCTAGATCTTCCAAAAAGATTTTTAATGAAAGCCAGTGGCCCGAAATACAGGGTGCAGGGGCGCAGCTCCCCCATCCATGCGCCCGGCCCCCTAATCTACACGCAGGGCGCTGATCACATGGATTCCAATGGTTTTTTCTTGTTTTTTTATTTTTTGAAGCATGTGGTAAGAGCCTGAGGCTCAAATCCGCTTCATAAATGGGTGGGCTCATTTCCTGATTGTCCGAAAGGAGAAGCGGTCCCATTGGCATAGGAGGAGGAAGGAGGAGATGCACGGCCACCATGAGGAGATGCAGCAGAAGCCGCCACCCATCACCCTGAGGGAAGTGCGGCCCGTTCCATTAAAGGGGTAAGTGCAGGGCCAACCTACCGGGGGGAATCTTGCACCAGAGCTGTGGAGCGCTCACTTGGATAACAGCGTCTGATATTTTAGTGTCTTGTTATATAATAGTAAGTGACAATTTGATAGTTGCTAAATCCTAGTTGGAGTTCTTTCTAAATGCCAAAGTAACATGATATAACAAATGCATAGAAATGATTGACAGGTCTACCTGTCATTGTTCGATGTACCAGTACAGTCAGTGTTCTTAGCGGTTGCTTAGCAAAATGTGACAACCAGAAAGCCTGAAATGTTGGGGAGATCAGCCTCACATTGAAAGACAAATAATTAACCACTTAAGGACCTTGTTCAGTATGAAATTTATTAGGGTGATTTGCTAGAAACTACACGTACAGTGACAGGCAGAGCCACCGATGGGCCGTTGTGTGAGACCAAATTTAGGTACCTCCCATTCAACTTCTGGTACAAACACTAATAGTGTATTAACTGACAGCCTAGATCATATAAATGTCAGCAGTATTTAAAGCGCAACTCTGGGAAACTTCAAAACGATCCCTTGCAGCGGGGCTGTGTCTGCACTACAGGGATAAACTGCTTCTTTAGCCCAGGGGAGAGATGAAACACTTTTACTTTCTTTATCCTCTGCTTCCCAGCGCTTCAGAGATGGACTGTTTCTTGATGTCATCACGTTCAATGCAGGGCTATAGACCCTGCATTGGTCTTGATGACTTCAGGACCTTGCACCAGTGAAACATGAAGGAAAAGGTGCTGCATGGACTGCTCTAGCAGCGCAGAGGATCGGGTAAGTAGATCTTATTTTCTTTGTCCCCTAGACATAAACAAGCAATTATGTAATAAATAAAATGTGGCGCTATCCAAACAACTAAAGTATGTGTTCAGATCAACATTACTATGGCAAAAGATATACAGGAAATTGGGTAATGTTGGTGGTCAGTTTTATTTTCTATATATATGCGATGGCCCAGATGGCTCACCACATACTGACAAAGCTCCATTTGGGGCGTAATGCGTAAAGGAGTGGTACCTGCCGATCATGCCATCATGTTGCACATTTGAAGGAGGGAGGTGAGCAGGAATGCTTAATGTGTAATGCTGGTTTCATTATGAGAAAGCTTATGAGGAGGAGGGAGAGAGAGCACAGCCCGCACCACCTCCCAGATCTCTCCTCCTCTCCTTGCCACTTCCATCACTGGGCTCACAGAAGTAGTGGTGTCACTGTCACTAGTTCTGTCAGCCTTATAGTAGAAGGAACTTGCGGCACCCCCATCCCTACAATACACACTGCACCCAGGGCAGCTGCCCCTTCTGCCCAACCCTTGTCATGGCCCTGGATGTACCTATTATAGAAAAGCTCTTTAGACCTCTGAGAAAGCTGTGAACGGCACCACATTCACAGAAGATTGTTGGCACTATTCATAGTTGACGATTTTTGTTGGACTGTTTTTTTATTGATCTAATTTCATGATGTGTTTGGACTTTTATCACATCTGCTTACGAATATAGGGGAAAAAACACTAATTGAAGATTTTTAAAAGTCACATGTATATATTTTGTCATAGTAATTTTGATTTTAGCACAGGATTTATCTGTTTGGATAGCGATAAACAATTTTTATTTATTGCATTATTACTTAGATGGTGTGGAATCACTTTTTCTGTTTACCATTTACTTTCCCATAAATAGAGCTTTCTTTTAATGGTATTTGATCACCACTGCGTTTTTTATTTTTTGTGCTGTGTGACAATTCTTAAAATAAAAAAAAGATATATATTTTTAACATTCTGCTATAAAACATATCCAATAAAAACACAAAAATGACACTGGCTGGGAAGGGGTTAAACATCTAGAGAGATCAAAGGGTTAAATGTGTGCCTAGCCAGTGTTTTTGTGAGCTGCTTTCACTAAAGAATGTGACAGATTTTCTATCGCTGCTTTGCAGGGAAAGAAAATTCCTCACATCCCTCCTTTTAGGACAGAGCTCTGCATTATTTACAAATGTAAAGCTCCGTCCAGCCTTTTCTTCTCAACAATCAGCGGGTGCCAGCAGACATCTATTGGCTGCCACCTGCTGATCAGCTTCTGCAGAAGCAGCGTGTGCATGCGCCCCCTGCCCAGAAGTGCAGAATATACAGTATCTCACAAAAGTGAGTACAACCCTCACATTTTTGTAAATATTTTACTATATCTATTCAAGTGACAACACTGAACAACTTGCATTTTGCTACACTGTAAACTAATGAGTGTACAGCTTGTATAACAGTGTAAATTTGCTGCCCCCTCAAAATAACTCAACACACAGCCATTAATGTCTAAATCGCTGGCAACAAAAGTGAGTACACCCCTAAGTGAAAATGTCCAAATTGGGTCCAATTAGCCATTTTCCCTCCCCGGTGTCATGTGACTCATTAGTGTTACAAGATCTCAGGGGTGAATGGGTAGCAGGTGTGTTAAATTTGGTGTTATCGCTCTCACTCTCACATACTGGTCGCTAGAAGTTCAACATGGCACCTCATGTCAAAGATCTCTCTGAGGATCTGAAAAAAGAATTGTTGCTCTACATAAAGATGGCCTAGGGCCTAGGTTATAAGAAGATTTCCAAGACCCTGAAACTGCAGCATGGAGGCCAAGACCATACAGCTGTTTAAGAGGACAAGTTCCACTCAGAACAGGCCTCGCCATGGCCGACCAAAGAAGTTGAGTGCATATGCTCAGCATCATATCCAGAGGTTGTCCAGGGGTGGGGGGTCAGACTGTCAGTGCTCAGACCATACGACACACACAGTATAAAATTGGTCTACATGGCTGTCATCCCAGAAGAAAGCCTCTTCCAAAGATGATGCACGAGAAAGAAAGCAAACCATTTGCTGAAGATAAGTAGACTAAGGACATGGATTACTGGAACCATGTCCTGTGGTTCAGATGGTGTCAAGCGTATGTGGTGGCAACCAGGGGAGGAGTACAAAGACAAGTGTGTCTTGTCTACGGTCAAGCATGGTGGTGGGAGTGTCATGGTCTGGGGCTGCATGAGTGCTGCCGGTGTTCTGACGAGAAAGGTCCCCCCATCGAATAGTGTCCGCCCTGTACTGCGCAGGCACAGCGCTTGCACAGTATGGAGGACAAAGGAGACGGCAAAAGTCTCCGAAGATTAACAGCTGTTCATCAGCTCTACATGGCACCTGCGCACTTAATACTACATTGTGTCAAATGCTCCCAATGCTTGTGGGGGTGAATTTGAGTATTCCAACATGATAATGACCCCAAACATACCTTCAAGACGATTGCAGCCTTGCTAAAGAAGCTGAGGGTAAAGGTGATGGACTAGCCAAGCATGTCTCCAGACCTAAACCCTATTGAGCATCTGTGGGGCATCCTCAAACGGAAGGTGGAGGAGCGCAAGGTCTCTAACATCCACCAGTTCCGTGATGTCATCATGGATGCGTGGACGAGGACTCCAGTGGCAACCTGTAAAGCTCTGGTGAACTCCATGCCCAAGAGGGTTAAGGCAGTGCTGGAAAATAAGGGTGGTCACTGAAATATTGACACTTTGAGCTCAATTTAGACATTTTCACTTAGGGGTGTATTCACTTTTATTGCCAGCGGTTTAAACATTAATGGCTGTGTGTTGAGTTATTTTGAGGGGACAACAAATTTACATTTATACAGGCTGTACACTCACTACTTTACATTATAGAAAAGTGTCATTTCTTCAGTGTTGTCACATGAAAAGATATAATCAAATATTTACAAAAATGTGAGGGGTGTACTCACTTTTGTTAGATACTGTATATGTAATGCTGCACAGAACGGCCGTCCTGTAGCAGTAAATCCCCTATAGGGCGGTCGGCAAGTGGATAATAAACAAGCAAACAATGCATGCAGTCTGGGCATAGCCCCACTACTAGGGATAATTTTAAATTTTTCTGGAGTTGGGTTATAAATTTGTGACAGCGGGAATGATTCTAGTACCTACCTGATAATAAAAGTGGTCAGCCTTCGCGCCGCTAAGTGGTAATAAGTGACTAAAGTGGAACAAAATCCAAAATCAGATATAATGAAACACAGATGCTGTGAAAAAGAGCCTGAGTGATATAAAGTGCAAATGCTAACTAAAAAATGCAGCAGGACAAAATAGTGAGCACAAACTATCAAATAATGAATATAAAGGGGTGGGTCCTGCGCAAATCGTGCCACTCAAATAAAATACACAAATTCAAAATAATATAAATATGTGCATACATACAATGCCGTGAAAAAAAATATAGTCCAAAAAACAGCACGCATAAAAATATATAAAAAATATATAAAAAAATGGAAAAAAGGTTTAATGATAGAACAATAATAAAATGTCCGCTACTCAAGGCTCCCAGAACTCTCACCTTTAAACGAAGTGAATAAGCAAATCAAACAAACTCCAGGATTCTCTTATTTCATTCATAAATAATAAATAATAGCCATCAAGCAATCCAAAGGAGGGATGCAATGATACAATTCCGCCACTAGAGGGCCAGTCCCAGCTTCCAGAATAGCTGAAATGGATCTTCACTTCTATTTCACAGTGTATGGCTCAAAATAAGAGAGAGGAGGGGGAGAGAGAGAAACAGGAGACTTCCATAGTGTAGTAGTTTAAAAAACGGCAGGTAAATTTATTAAAAAGCAGTAAAGACTCTCACATTTTAATTGCAAAAACAAGCACAATCAGGAAGAGGGTATAATGACAACTTCCTCCCGCCTTACTCTACTTCCGGTTCGTCCTCTGGCCAATCCCTACGCGTTACGTCATGTGACTTCTTCATGGGGAAGAAGTCACATGTTCCCCATGAAGAAGTCACATGACGTAACGCGTAGGGATTGGCCAGAGGACGAACCGGAAGTAGAGTAAGGCGGGAGGAAGTTGTCATTATACCCTCTTCCTGATTGTGCTTGTTTTTGCAATTAAAATGTGAGAGTCTTTACTGCTTTTTAATAAATTTACCTGCCGTTTTTTAAACTACTACACTATGGAAGTCTCCTGTTTCTCTCTCTCCCCCTCCTCTCTCTTATTTTGAGCCATACACTGTGAAATAGAAGTGAAGATCCATTTCAGCTATTCTGGAAGCTGGGACTGGCCCTCTAGTGGCGGAATTATATCATTGCATCCCTCCTTTGGATTGCTTGATGGCTATTATTTATTATTTATGAATGAAATAAGAGAATCCTGGAGTTTGTTTGATTTGCTTATTCACTTCGTTTAAAGGTGAGAGTTCTGGGAGCCTTGAGTAGCGGACATTTTATTATTGTTCTATCATTAAACCTTTTTTCCATTTTTTTATATATTTTTTATATATTTTTATGCGTGCTGTTTTTTGGACTATATTTTTTTTCACGGCATTGTATGTATGCACATATTTATATTATTTTGAATTTGTGTATTTTATTTGAGTGGCACGATTTGCGCAGGACCCACCCCTTTATACCTACCTGATAATGTTCCAGGAGGTCCCTGTGCAGTTGCGCAGACTGTATGGGGTTGATTTACTAATAATGGAGAGTGCAAAATCTGGTGCAGCTCTGCATAGAAGCAAATCAGTTTCCAGGTTTTTTTCGCCAAAGCTTAATTGAACAAGCTGAAGTTAGAAGCTGATTGGCTACCATGCGCAGCTGTACCAGATATTGCACTCTCCAGTTTTAGTAAATCAGTCTCTATATGTCTGCCAACGCACAGACAGATTTAGGCTGGGTTCACACTGCTGCGGTGTACGAGATCGGATGTGATTCGCACCGCACTGCAGTGCAAATCACATGCGATCTCTGTGCGATGCGAGTTCAGTCATACAGATAGTATGGCTGAATTCGCATCGCATCCGGCCCAAACTCGCACAGGACCCTTTTTTTGGTCCGCAGCAGAATTGGATCGCATGGGTGTTCACACCATGCGATCCGATTCCTGTCCAAGTTTGCATATCGCACTGTGATATGCGAACTGATCTGGGGGTGTCATTAACTTTTCACTGACACTCCCAGCAGTTCGCATAGGGCAGTGTGAACTGCCGCCGGGAGGCATGCGATGCGGGAACCCGCAGTAGATTTGCAGCGTTCCCGCATCGCAGCAGTGTGAACACAGCCTGATGAGTAAAGAGAATTATGACTGTGTTGTTGGAGGAATTGAGCAATTTTATTTCCTTCAACCCATTGATGAAGGACAGAAAATTGCATAATGTATGGCCTGACTTACACTCTTATTTGTAATTTATTATACACAAATAATAAAAAATGTGTAATGTGGGTATGTTGGCCATAACCTTTCTTTCAGAGGGAACGCAGTTCTGGCACTTCCAGCATTGAATGTATGTATTGGGAAGGGGTGCTGGAGTGTGCTGAAGTGTCTACTGAGGCTTACTGCTGGGGGATCTATTGTAGCTAGAAGGGATCTATTTTTCTGGGGGGAGTCTATTGTTGCTGGGGAAGTCTATTTGTACTAGTGGGGGTACTATTGTTGCCAGGAGTGGGTCTTATGTTGATGGGGTCAGTTGATGCTGGGAGAGATCTACTGTTGAGGGAAGGGTCTATTATTGATGGCTGCCAGAGGGTCTGCTGATGCCGGTTGTGGGGAGATCTGTTATTGCTAGGGGGCTCTATTGTGCTGGGGGTATTTTGTTGTGGGTGGCCCATTATCGTTGGGGGAATCTATTGAGGGGTATGTCTGCCATATAAGCTTCCCTTGCCTGGTACCAGCATGATCCAAGATCCCTTAGCCCACCCAGTCACTTGTCGATACATCAGTGTAAGGTGGTGGAAAACATAAGACTGTTTATTCAAACACAGATAGAATAGAAAAGAGATATACACTTGGGGACAATCCTCCCTTCTAGGCATAATGACACAGGGCGGGGTAAACTACATTCAGTAATATGACACACAGACAGCCTTTAGGAAGGGCTGCAGGAGAATTCCCCCCTCCCCTCTATCAGCTAATCCACATACACATATACATCCCATAATAGGTTGCTCCCAAGGCAGACAGAAACAATAGAACAATGGGATACAGCCACTGAACAATAAACACATAGCAACCCCCACCTCAAACTATATAGCAATGGTCTATGAAATACTCCTACAATATTTTAGCAGTCTGAAAGGTGAAATTATTTATCTGCATATATTTCTTTAGGGATATTGTTCATAAATGTTTCTCTCCCAAGTGAAAGAGCCCTATTATTCTTTCAAAACAAACCACACATATAAGACCCAGGATACCAGGGGTAACACAAAATGTTGAGTCTGTTGTGGTTGTATTGGGAGTCTGGTTAGGCAAACCAGACTGGGCTTCTCAGGTCACCCTCTGCCCCTAATAGACACGGGGTTACTTACACATAAGAGGGGCCTGGGGAGCTCTCTAAGTAAGTTGGGTTCCATGGGCCCCCAGCCCAAAGTGACTCCCGTCATTGATCTACTTTACTGCTTTGTTTTGTTTATCATTAAAAAATTCCAAACAAATTACTTGGCAACAAAAAAGGATACTTGGTTCTGTATTCTCGATAAAAGTCAATACTGGGAGGTGGGTAGGAGGAGGAACCAAGGAACAATGCTCGGAGGTAGGTAGGGGTAGAGAAAAGGGGTGACTCAGGAAGTGGGAGTTCCTGCACCTATTTGAGAAAAAAAAGCCTTGGCCATAACCCATATTGTACAGCACTAAATAATACAATACAGTGTATAAGAGAAGATAATAAAATACATATGTTAACTCTACCACTTTTCTTTCTGATATTGACAGTTGCCATCAGCAGGAATTGCACTAATAATGGTTGGAGTCTTCACTCTCCTCCATATCTGAAAGCCTGTTTCTTTAACAGCAGTATTGAGTCTGATGACAAGGTAAGTGAATAGCCTATCAGAAATGTTTTACATTCACAGGGAGGTTAGATATATGGCATTATATTTATGGGACAGGGAGATGATAATTTTCATATTTATTGCAGTTGGCATTATAGGAACAATACACTCAAAGCTGGAGTGGGAGCACACCTGCTGTGGCCATGATAAAGACTATGAACTGTAGCAGTTGGATTTTTATTTTATATTAAGGAGGAGGGAGAACCATAACATGCAAAGGTTTACAAGAGAGAAAAGAAACACAGTCGTCTCTAGGTTAGAACTGTTAACATTTTAATGAGATACAGGTGAATTATCCACTTACATGGAGGTTAAGGAAGTAAGGCACGAGTCCATCCACACTGGCGTGGCGTTCACTGCAGAGTGGCCTTCTAAACAGCTGATTTTTCTGCCTGTGGGGGAGAAATCCTAGCCAGCTGGATCAGCCACGGCGATGAAACCGGGGCTTGGATCAGGCTGATGGTGAGGGTTGGAACGCGGCGCCAGACGTGATGACATCACTGGTGGGTTGCTTTGGTTTCATCACCGTTGTCCCAGAGATTCTGCTAGCTAGGATTTCCCCCCCACAGGCAGAAAAATCAGCTGTTCAGAAGGCTGCTCTGCAGTGAACGCCACGCCAGTGTGGATGGACTTGTGCCTTACTTCCTTAACCTCCATGTAAGTGGATAATGCACCCGTATCTCATTAAAATTTTACATCTCTAACCTAGAGTGGCCTGTGTTTCTCTTCTCATTTGCATATCTGGAGTCTCCTTTCAACTCCCCCCTCAAAGGCTGCCAAGGTTGGACTGCTGAAGTAATCTATACAGGTCTCCCCCTTCATATCTCCCCCTCCACATATACTGAGTATGCACTTCAAGGACTTATTGATGGACTAATATATTACATCTCATACTATTTAGCAGCACCACTACCCATTTTTTGGTCTAAATGTGTACAAGAGCATCTAAACATCTGAGGTGAAATGAAAGGGAGTCAAGAATAATGGCTAGGAGCTCACTCTCACTGGTGTATTTTAGGCAAATAAGAAGCTGGGGTCCAACACCTTTAACCAGGCTCTGCCTATCACTAATATATTACATTTGGATGGATTGACCCTCCCATACACCACCCATAAAGGTAAAATCCCTTTATGGGTGGTGTAGTAGTGAGGGGTAATGGTCCCCCATCCTTCTTAGGAAACCATTGAGGTTCTATGGTGCTCCATCTATGGTGCGACCGTGTGTATGCATGACAAGTTTGAGCCATCATCTGTCGGAAATAAATCCAGGATTTTGTTGTCAGAATGTCCGATCATCTGTACGTGGCATACCAGTTGTATTCCATGCTGGCTCTGCTACTTTCAGTCACGATTCCTCATGGTCTTTGAACGTAGTGAAGATCTGAAACATCAGTCTAGTCTGAGAACCTGACTTGTGCCCACCATCAGTCCGCAGATAAATCAGACATGCCTGCCTCTCTTTTTACTATGAGTTGCCTATTGGCTTTTTTATAAAGTGTGTTTTATTCCTGCACGTAGTTGGCATCCCCTTGTGTTCCTTTTCCAGATGGACAGAGTTTGCCTCACTCTATGGGGCTGTACTATTATGGACTTTAATGCATATGGACTTTTTTAACTTCATGTATTGGGGTTGTACACACTTTCTCCAGCCCCATTTATATCTATTGCATATCTTTTAAAAAGTAAACCCCAAGTACAAACTTGTACAAGGAGCTGCAGTCTTAGCTGGGCCAGGCAGCAGATCCATTCTACTCCAAGTCAACAGTTCATATGATATGGCACAAACAGGAAGGGGTATTTTCTTCAGGGAGATAATGGAGAAGACATCTGCCTCTAGACTTGTGAATGGCAGCTTTTCAATTAGAGTCTATGGAGAAAAGGCTGTACATATGTTGTATCACAATTCACGCCTTCATTGAGGATAGGAGCATTGTCTGGCATAGGCTCCAGGTCCAGGTCCACATTGCTTGTATTTGGGGGTATAGGTTGCATAAAAAAGGCAGTGGATGACATTAATTTATATATAGTTTAAGAAACCATTTACCATAACTGCTCAAACACAAACCTAGCAAGAAGCTGCATTTGACCTGAGGAATATAGTCAATTGAAGTTTTTGCACCTAAAGTTAACTATAAACTTTGACGCATTTAAATAAATATAATTTCTAAAGGTAGAGCTCTTTATGAAAAAAGGTTGTTTATATAGTTCTTATACCTCTTCTAACAGTCAAGACTGCATGTCCTAACAGTCAATGCTGCATGAAAGCCTCCACTGTCCTGGCTTTGTCTTTCCTCATTGGCTGAGACAGCAGCAGGAGCCATTGGCTGTCAATCACAGCCAGTGAGCCAATGAGGAGAGAGCGGGGAGTGGGGTCTAGCTCCATAAGACACATAGAGCCGGGCTCCAGAGCGAGCATGCACCAGTGCCCCCATAGCAAGCAGCTTGCTATTGGGGGGTACTGGTAAAGGGGGAGGAGCCAGGAGTGCTGGTGGGGGACCTGATAAGAAGAGCAGGTAAGTATGACATGTTTGTTATTAAAAAAAAAAGAACAAACAAACCTTAACTATCAACCAACAAAAAAGCAGCACTACAAAATATGAGTGCATAAGAAGTTACAATAACAAGTAACTGTTAATAAAGTGCAAAAGAGCAACCAAAAAAAGTTAAAATATAAAGTGCAAAGTAATAAATCATCAAAGTATAGAGTGCACAAAAATCAATCATCAAAATATAAAGTACGAAGGTGCAACTAATGGTGCATATATAAAACCATATATCAAAAACTCATTACATCAATCACTTGAAAATGTATGTGTATAGCCGGTTAATAAGTAAACAAAGTCCCATCATAGAGCATCTAAAGCATATACTCCTCCCAGGGATATCACAGGTGCAAGAAAGAGAAAAATGGACTCCACCACCAGATAGAAGTAGTTACCAGGCACCTCTTAGCAGAAGAGTTGGGCTATAGATTATAGTGGCCAGATACACATGTGGTACAACTCCAGGGTTAACTTCCACTGGGGGAGACAATCACCACTCAGCAGTCAATGGTAGTATGGTACTGAAAGATAAGAACATACACCTCCATCGTGAAGTCCATTTTAAAAGCTTTATTATAAACTTATGGTGCTTCAATCGGCAAACAATCCAATACAATACAGCAGGAATAAGGCAGCAACATTGGCGACAACGATCAGCAAGTCGCGTTTGATGACACTGTAACAGACCATGCCTATATGCGTTTCGTCAGCAGTGACTCCTTTGGGGGACATATATATAAAATGTGTAAGGTATCCGCGCTCCTATACAGTATATGCAATTTGAACTCCAAATCAGCCAGCACAATTTGTTTGATAAGCAAATAAGAAAATGTATAAAAGTCTATACATGCAGCGCTAAAATCATGAATGATAAAAAATCTTTCATAGGAAAAGGACAGATGGAACCTCTGCACCAGCTTTAATGTGTAAACAAAAGCACACCACACCACAGTGACAATCCAATCTTCTTACCCGATAAAGGATAGAAGCAGGCATATGATCAAAAAACAGGGCATCAACTCCAACTCCACTTTCTAGACGAATAATTTAGGCCGTGGAATCACACAGGATGGAATATATCAATCTCCACTCTTGTTAGTTACACCAGCCAGGACTCCCAACAGCCAGGTACAATCAAGCACTTTGTTAGGATTTCGGATGGTGAGTCTGACTTGGTGGAAGGAGACCTCTCTTACGACTTTGGTTCACGTCTCTCTGAAGTGGGAACAGAGGGACAGGAGCACAGCGGGGTAGGAGCGTCTGGCCAGATGCAGCAGCAGGTGCTAGGAAGGTGAAGATCTTCAGGTGCAGGAGCTCTCAATAGCAGGAAGGCAGCTGATGGAGATTGGCAAACAGGTCGTGGTACCAGGACGGGTGGTGCACGGGTCTGGAGAGGCAGAGGCAGGCCCGGATGGATCTCTGGGTGGGAGAGCAGCAGACACAGCAGCAAGCAGGAGCCAGCAGAAGAATCAGATAACAAGCAGGGGTTTGGCAACAGGTATCAGTCCAAGAAGGGTCAAACAAGCCGGGGTCGGAGCAGGAGGGGTCAGCAGAGTCAAACGGAGCCGGGTCAGATATCAGGTAGGTTTCAGGCAGAATAACAGATTGCTTCAGGTACTAGCTGCAGACGAACAGCACAGAACCTCTGCAGCTGTACCTTTAAAAAGGGCCACTGGCGCCAATCACGCTAACGCGCACACGTGCGTGCGTGTGCCGCGCGCACATACGAACAGCGTGCACCCGCGCGCATCTGGAGACGCGCATGCCCACGACGACCCGCGGCACGAACGGAGACCCGATCGCACAGAACAGACGGATTCCTGACACGCTTGTTCTCACCGACAGGATGAGGACACCTCAAAGTGCAGGGGTGGTTCCTGTCTTCTGGGTCCTGGTCAGAGAAAGCTGCAGACTTAACCACCTCAATACAGTGCAGTTACACCCCTTTCCTGACCAGACCAATTTTCAGCTTTCAGCGCTCTCACAGTTTGAATTACTCAGTCATCCTACACTGTATCCATATGAAACTTGCGTCCTTTTTTCCACACAAATAGAGCTTTCTTTTAGTGGTATTTAATCACTAGTGGGTTTTTTATTTTTTGTGCTATAAATAAAATAAAACGTAAATTTTGTGAAAAAAATGCCTTTTTCTTCGTTTCTGTCATAAATTTTTGCTAATTAGTAATTTTTCTTCATAAATTTTGGCCCAAATTTATACTGCTACATATCTTTGGTAAAAATAACCCACATTAGTATATATTATTTGGTCTTTGTGAAAGTTATAGAGTCTACAAACTATGGTGCCAATCACTGAAAATTGATCACTTCTGATCAGGCCTTCAGTACATCAGGTGTACCTCATTTCTTGAGACACTAACCCAGTCAGGAAAGTACAAATACCCCCCAAATGACCCCTTTTTACAAAATAGACATCCCAAGGTATTAAGTAAGTAGCATGGTGAGTTTTTTTAAGTTGTCATTTTTTCCCACAATTCTTTGCAAAATGAAGATTTTTTTATTTTTTTTATTTTTTTTTTACTAAATTGTCATATTATCAGGTTATTTCTCACACACAGCATATGCATACAACAAATTACACCCCAAAATACATTCTGCTACTCTTCCCGAGTACGGCGATACCACATGTGTGAGACTTTTACACAGCCTGGCCACATACAGAGCACTAACATTGATGTAGTACCTTCAGACGTTCTACGAGCAAAAATTACGCATCTCATTTCTCAACCACCTATTACACTTTTGAAGGCCCTGGAGTACCAGGACAATGGAATTTCCCATAAAATTACCCCATTTTGGAAAGCAAACACCCCAACGTATAATCTGTGAGGCATAATGAGTCTTTTGAACGGTTCATTTTTTTCCAGAAGTTTTTGGAATATGTGGAAAAAAATTAAAACGCATTTTTTTTTTACACAAAATTGTCAATTTATAAGATATTTCTAACACATAGCATGTATATAGCAAAAATTACACCCCAAAATACATTCTGCTACTCCTCCCGAGTATGGCGATACCACATGTGTAGGACTTTTACACAGCCTGGCCACATAGAGAGGCCGAACATTGAAGTAGTACGCTCAGGCGTTCTAGGAGCATAAATGACACATCTCATTTCATTCCTACCCATCACACTTTTGAAGGTCCTGGACCACCAGGACAGTGAAATTACCCACAAAATGACCCAATTTTGGAAAGCAAACACCCCAACGTATATTCTATGAGACATGGGCTGGAGATAGGTACTCGGGTACTCTGATGGTCTGGTGACAGGTACTCGGGTACTCTGATGGTCTGGTGACAGGTACTCGGGTACTCTGATGGTCTGGTGACAGGTACTCGGGTACTCTGATGGCCTGGTGGCAGGTACTCGGGTACTCTGATGGCCTGGTGACAGGTACTCGGGTACTCTGATGGCCTGGTGACAGGTACTCGGGTACTCTGATGGCCTGGTGACAGGTACTCGGGTACTCTGATGGGCCGTGACAGGTACTCGGGTACCCTGATGGGCCGTGACAGGTACTCGGGTACCCTGATGGGCCGTGACAGGTACTCGGGTACCCTGATGGGCCGTGACAGGTACTCGGGTACCCTGATGTGCCGTGACAGGTACTCGGGTACCCTGATGTGCCGTGACAGGTACTCGGGTACCCTGATGTGCCGTGACAGGTACTCGGGTACCCTGATGTGCCGTGACAGGTACTCGGGTACTCTGATGTGCCGTGACAGGTACTCGGGTACTCTGATGGGCTGTGACAGGTACTCGGGTACTCTGATGGGCTGTGACAGGTACTCGGGTACTCTGATGGGCTGTGACAGGTACTCGGGTACTCAGATGAACTGTGACAGGTACTCGGGTACTCAGATGGGCTGTGACAGGTACTCGGGTACTCTGATGGGCTGACAGGTACTCTGATGGGCTGTGACAGGTACTCAGGTACTCTGATGTGCTGTGACAGGTACTCAAATACTCTGATGGACTGTGACAGGTACTCTGATGGACTGTGATTGACAGGTACTATGAGGGGTGGTGACAGGTCCTCTTTATTGGGGGGGGGGCAATCAGTATGATTGGTGTACACTGTATGCGGTAACGAGATGTTACCGCAATCTCCTCCTCACACGCGATCGGTGTGTGAGGAGGAGAACCCGGTAACATCCCGTTACCGCAGTTTGTTTACATTTTTGTGATCGGCTGTGAAAGGATCACAGCCGATCACGTGGGTAAACAGCCGGCCAATGGCTGTTTACCAGCGTTGGTGACGAGCAGTGTTCCCGGGGAACACGCCGCCACCGACGTGCACGCGCAGCGCGATCGCGCGCATGCGCCGTGCACGTTCGGGGTGTGATCATCTGTGATCGGCCGTGACTTCATCACGGCCGATCACGTGGTAAACAGCCATAACGAATGGCTGTTCACCCTCTTCGGTGGCGAGCGGTGTCTCCGTGACATGCCGCCACCGAAGAAACAGGGATGCGCGCGCACGATCGCGCACATTCCCTGTTTAAACGGGAGGCCGTCATATGACGGCCTCCCGCCACAATAGGTGCGCCGCCTGGCCGTCATTTGACAGCCGGCGGTCAGCAACTAGTTAAGCAGACTAATGAAGAGAAATTGAAAGGTGTTTGGACTCCTCCTATGAAAAATGCCCATGGAGCCCTTGCTTGTGACTAGCGTGAAGGGGGGGGGGGGTTGGGTCTGTGTCTGAGGAAAGTGATATTTTACAGCAAAGAAACCTTTACCTTGTTTACCTAATTCTCCTCTTCCATGTCTCTCCTCCAGTCTTTCATCCACTCTACAACCCTTTTCCAGGTGTTTTCCTCCACTTTGAAGAAGTTATCCTCCTTTTCAGCAACCCCCTATAGTCTTTTCTTTCTACACAGAGTCAGAAGGAAGCACTGCACTCTCTCCATTAAACATCATGTTAAGCCCAATTTCAGTTGCATCCTCCAGAAGCCCCTTAAAGTGGTTGTATACTCAATTTTTTAACTTTTACCTACAGGAAAGCCTATAATAAGGCTTACCTGTAGGTAAAAAAAATATCTCCTAAACCTGTACGGTTTAGGAGATATTCCCCTCGGTATGCGCCGCTGACTGCAGCGGCGCATGCGCACAAGGTGATTCTCGGCCTGAAAATCCGGCAGTGGCCGACCAGCCGGAATGAAATCTCCCGCGCGCATGCGCGGGAGTGACGATATCGCGGCTCCGGCCACTCACAGCGCCGGAGCCGCGATACCCGGAAGAAACGCAGAGGGAGCATGTCAGCTCCCTCGGCGTGGATCGGGCCAGATGTCAGGGCCTCGTTCTAAGGTAAGTATTTCATAATCAGCTAGTATGCGGTGCATACTAGCTCATTATGCCTTTTGCTTTGCAGGTTTAAAAAAAAAAATTTGCGGGTTTACTACCGCTTTAAAGTAGGAATAAACTTTTCTATCTCATGCATCCAAGGAAGCTGCCATCTTAGCCTCTGCTTGACCTGCAGTTCCTATGGTGCTGCTCATGTGGTCAGCTATTACACCAGCCATCTGATGGCTTGAGAGTTCATTGAGAGCTGTTGTGGAAAATGTTATTAATGTATGTTGTCAGATGCCCCCCAGGGTCTGTTTTGCTGCAATACACTCATGTGAGGGTATTCGCACATACAGACGTTGGTGGAAGACCATTAGATGTGGAAACCTTCCCTTGGACATGGCGGATTTGTTTGCTCTTTTAAGGTTGTTTGTTTATGCTTCATCAGAGAACTGGCCACTCCATGCCGACCGCATTTAAACTCCTAAGTAAGCAGATCGCTGTATTTGGGAACCATAGTATAACTATACAAAATAGTTTGGTATGGCTCGCGTCACTGGTAGCAGTGGGAATGTGCACACGGTTGTGTTCAAAGCCATGTGCTTGCCACATGGTTTTGCACACCACCATTTGCACACGTCACTACCGTATTTCTATTTAAATATATGCATGTGTGTCATTGGTTCTTTTGAATGAATACAAGTGTCTGATTGGCTGATTCTGAAGTCAGCAGCCTCTTCTGTTATCGATGTGTTTAGTATAAATAAAAGCCACTTGGCTATTTTGCTAAGGATTTCATACTGAGCTCAAGGTTACAACTGTTTGTGTTACTTGGAGAGAAAGAAGGGCGCGCTTTCCTGGCATTATATAAGAGGGCTTTTTGTGCTTTTAAGCGCAAAAAGAAATTATATTCTTACAGGGAGAAGCTTAGATTTTTCCCAAACAGAGCACAAGCGACTGTAACAGTTATTATTGATGGCATCTTTTTTGTAAAGCGGTTCAATTGATGGGTTTAGTTCTACTTTAAATTGGCAAAAAAAAAAAAATTGACTTCTATACTTATCCAATAATTTAGCAACACTCCTTTTCCAGTTTGAATGACATCCAGCAACATTCAACTCACTTCCTGTGAGCCATGGGTGTCAGAGTTCCACCCCCTACACTGGGATCACAGAAGAATGCTGCAGAGAGCAGTGCCGGCCGTTGATCCATACCACTGCTCTCACACAGAGCACAGGGTTCAGGGTCTACAGCAATCTAACATTTCCCTGCACAATGCTCTAATTGACAATGCTGCTCACAAAGTGTAGGAAGTGTTATACTTCCTGCGGAGTTCCTCCATACTACACAGTCCATATCTCCTTCCCTTTTTCTTTGCTGCAACAGCCATCCTCTTGTAGCTCGGTGGCCTTCTCTGCTATCTGCTGGTGACAGAGCTGGGTGTTACCTTCCCTGCTGCCTCTTTTGCTATCATCTCTTCACTATGTATCCTAACTCTGAAGTCACTGAAAAGAGCACTGCGGGAGCTGGCTTTCAAAGCTAACAGCGCTGAAAGACTGAAAATTACCAGCAGACAAAACAGGCAGGGGAAACTCGGATAGAAAAGATGATGCTCTACAATAGTGATAGAAAATATGCAAAGAAGCTGGGTGGTAGAAAAGTTAGGAGCCCACTTTAGAGGGGGGGGGGGGGGGAGAAGGACACACCTCTGTCCTACAAATACTGCCCACTGCCATACCCTCTGGACTCCTCTCCGTACATATTTCCAACTGCCATACCCTCTGCATTCCTCTCTGTACATATTGCCCACTGCCATACCATCTGCATTCCTCTCCATATATACTGCCCACAACCATACCCTCTGCATTCCTCTCCCTACATTATTATTATTATACAGGATTTATATAGCGCCAACAGTTTAAAAATTCACAATTTAAAGGGAGACAATACAGTTATAATCCGAAAAAATACAAGAGGATTAAGAGTCCCCTGCTCAGAAGAGCTTACAATCTTATAGGGTGGGGCAGGTGTAGGTTGTAACTGTGGGGAATGAGATGTTGGAAGTGGTGAAAGATGAATTGGAGACGTGATAGGCTTTCCTGAAGAGATGAGTTTTCAGGGATCGCTTGAAGGTAGCAAGAGTACGGATAGTCGGACAGGTGGAGGTAGCCTGTTCCAGAGGATGGTATAGGCTCTGAAGAAATCCTGGTGAAGAGTATGGGAGGAGGAGATACGAGAGCTTGAGAGTAGGAGGTCTTGATAAGAGCGGAGAAGACAATTTGGGTGGTATTTGGAGACAAGATTGGTGATGTAGCTTGTGGCCAGAGTTGTGAATGGCTTTGTATGTTGTGGTTAGTATTTTGGATTTAATTTGCTGGGTGATTGGGAGCCAGTGTAGGGATTGGAGGAGAGGGTTGGCAGACACTGAGCGGTTGGTAAGGTGGATAAGTCTGACAGCAGCATTCATGATAGACTGAAGAGGGGATAGCTATGGAAAGGCAGGCCAATGAGAAGGGAGTTGCTATAGTCAAGGCGAGAGATAACAAGGGAGTGAATGAGGAGCTTGGCGGTTTCATTTGTTAAAAAGGGGCGAATTTTGGAGACGTTACGGAGGTGAATTCTACAAACTTTTGACAACGATTGGACTTTTTGCATTGTTGATTTTGATGGAAAAGTCACGGAAGGGGGCACGGGCGAGGGGAATATTAATAGCTCAGTTTTAGAGAGATTTCGTTTAAGGAAGTGGTGCGACACCCATGCTGATATGTCAGTTAGTATGTTAGTAATGCGAGAGGAGACTGAAGGAGTGAGGTGAGGAGTAGACAGATAGATTTGGGTGTCATCGGTGTATAAGTGGTATTGGAAGCTGTGGGCAGTTATCAAGTGACCAAGGGAGGAGGTGTAGATAGAGAAGAGAAGGGGTCCAAGAACAGAGCCTTAGGGTACTCCCACAGAAAGGAGCAAATGAGAGGAGGAAACAGAGTTGTAGGTGACACTGAAGGAGAGCTGTGATAGATAGGCAGAGGACCAGGATTGAGCAGAATCTCGGAGGCCAAGGGAATGTAGTTTATTGAGAAGGAGCGGGTGGTCAACAGTACTGCCCACTGCCATAACCTCTGCATTCCTCTCCATACATACTGCCCACTGCCATACAATTTACACTCTTCTCCTGTATATACTGTCCACTGTCATACCCTCTGCACTCTTCTCTTGTAAATACTGTTCACTGCCATACCCTTTGCACTCTTCTCTTGTACGTACTGCCATACCCTCAGCACTCCTATCCTGTACATAATGCTCAATGCCATACCCCCTGCATTCCTCTCCATACATACTGATCAATGCCATACCCTCTGCATTCCTCTCCGTACATACTGCCCACTGCCATACCCTCTGCATTCCTCTCCTGTACATACTGTTCACTGCCATACCCTCTGCACTCTTCTCTTGTACGTACTGACAACTGCCAAACCCTCAGCACTCCTATCCTGTACATACTGCCCAATGCCATACCCCCTGCATTCCTCTCCATACATACTGCCCAATTCCATACCCTCTGCATTTCTCTCCGTACATACTGCCCACTGCCATACCCTCTGCATTCCTCTCCTGTATGTACTGCTCACTGCAATACCCTCTTCACTCTTCTCTTGTACGTACTGCCTGCTGCCATACCCTCAGCACTCCTATCCTGTACATACTGCCCAATGCCATACCCCCTGCATTCCTCTCCATACATACTGCCCACTGCCATACCCCTTGCATTCCTCTCCATACATACTGCCCACTGCCATACCCTCTGCATTCCTCTCCATACATATTGCCCAATGCCATACCCTTCGCATTCCTCTCCCTACATACTGCCCACTACCATACCCTCTGCACTCTTCTCCTGTATGTACTGTCCACTGACATACCCTCTGCACTCTTTTCTTGTACATACTGCCCACTGCCATACTCTCTGCACTCTCCTCATGTATGTACTATCCACTGTCATACCCTCTGCACACTTCTTTTGTACATACTGTTCACTGCCATACCCTCTGCACTCTTCTCTTGTATGTACTGCCCATTGCCATACCCTCAGCACTCCTATCCTGTACATACTGCCCAGTGCCATACCCCCTGCAATCCTCTCCATACATACTGCCCAATGCCATGCCCTCTGCATTTCTCTCTATACATACTGCCCAGTGCCCACTGTTATACTCTCAGCACTCCTCTCCAGTATGTACTGCCCACCATCATACCCTGTGCACTCTTCTCCTGTATGTACTGCCCACTGCCATACTCACCACACTCCTCTCCTGTACAGTACATACTCCCCACTGCCATACCCTTAGCACGCCTCTCCTGTATGTACTGCCTACCATCATACCCTTCACTTCTCTCTCCTGCATATATTATGCCCTCATACCCTCTGCAGTTCTTCCTGGAACACACTACCTCCACCATATCCTCTGCACTCCTTTCAACACATACTGCCCTGTCATATCTTCTGCACTCCTCTCCCATGCATGCCACCCATTGTGGTACCCTGCATTTCCCTCCTACATATACTGCCTGCTGTCTTACATTCCCTCTGCTCTCCTCTCCTACACATACGGCACTCCTACGGGAACGCTTTTTCTAGATAAAAAAAGACCTACACAAATTATTTTTTTCCACCTGACTACATTAGAAGGTAAGGGTTTAATCTGGAATTTCAAAGGTCAAATTTTAATAGCCTAATGATTATTTAAAATATTACATTTTTATGTATTTATAAAATATTGGAACATTGGAAATGTTCATATTCTCAGCAACAAGAGATCATTCTCTTTCTAGACCTTGGCTACTTGCCAGTAAAAGTAATGGACACTACTGAACCTTAATCATTACATTAGCTTCATATCACGAACCTCACTTGCTTCTCGCTCCATGCGGTTTGCATGGGAAAATGTCGTATAGAATTTTGCAAGCTCCTGGCAGATGTTGGCATGGTAACTTACCATTTGCAATTTATTTGTACTTATATATCCACAGGAGCCGGTTCCACAAGAAAGAGAACTAAATAATCTGTGTGATACTGTAATACGTCTTTTTTTTTTTCTTCGTAGTTAATGACAACAGTGTGTTTTATCCTTTCACTATTCTGTCCAAAATGAAAAAAAACTTTTGGCTTTAGAAATACTTTAAAGTGGCTGTAAACCCTTCCATATGCCCAGTGAAGTACTTAGCCAAGTAATACACAGGATTGAAAAAAAATCCTCCTACATAAGTCGTACCTGTTTATCTGCAGTCTTCCCTTCTCTACATCCATTCAAAATACAGAGTTTATAAAAATTGCCTGAACACTCAGAAAAAAAGGTGCAGAGAGCTGAAGTCACACTCTGCAGAGCTCAGTGAATATAGCTCTGAGAGCTAATTGGGGAGAAGGGAAATACCCACCTTCACACAGCACACAGGAACAGAAGGCTGATATAGACATCCGTGATGTCAGAGGGGGCAGGGTCAATTGTTTATGTAAAACGGATGACCCCGCCCCCTCTGACATCATGGAAAAGCCATAGGGAAGCCATAGGGATGTCGCCGTGCGTCAGAGGAGGCTCCACGCTCCGTTATTTAAGAAGTGTCAGAAGAATACCAGCGTCCCATGGCTGAAGACTCCCACAGTGGTGGATCATCTGGACGGTGAAGAGAGAAGATGCCGGAGCAAGATACGGGACGAGAAGAGCGGAGGAAGAAGATGAAGAAGAAGATGGAGAAGAAGTTGGAGAAACAAGAACACGGAAGGAAGATCAGAAGAAAGAATATGAAAGAAGAAGAATTTAATAAAGGACTTGTCAAAAACTGTCTCTTGTCTTTTTTAACCTTTTTTGTCACTTTTTTTGTGAAATGGTAGGCGTACATTTGTACCCCATTACCAATTCACACGGCGGGGGGCGTGATCTGGGAGTCACCTTGTTAAAGGGGGCTTCCAGATTCCCATAAGCCCTCCGGCCGCAGACCCCCACAACCACCGGGCAAGGGTTGTGGGGATGAGGCTCTTCTCCCAATAAACATGGGGACAAGGTGGTTTGAGGGGCTACCTCAAAGCACCCTCCCAATGTTGAAGGCATGTGTCCTGGGATGGTTCAGGAGGGGGGGCGCTATCTCTCGTCCCCCCCCTCTTTTCCTGTGGCCTGCCAGGTTGCGTGTTTGGATAAGGGTCTGGCATGGATTTTCTTTTTTTTTTAATTGGTGCGGGGTTCCCCTTAAAATCCATACTAGACCTAAAGGGTCTGGTATGGTTTCTGAGGGGGACCCCCACGCCATTTAAAAAAAAAAATGTGAGCGCGGTTCCCCTTAAAATCTGGTATGGAATTTAGGGGGACCCCATGCATTTTTTAAAAAATATTGGTTTGGGGTTCCCCTGTGGGGAAATCCCCATGCCGTTTATATCAATGAACTTTTATGTGTATTGCGGACCAACAATTGATTGTAGCCGTGAGTAGTTTTTAATAACTTTTTTTTCCTTTAGAAATGTAATTTTGCTGTCAGACTGCTAAGAGCACAACAGGTGCTGGGAACCAGGGCCAGGACAAGGGGTGGCCAGGAGGGGCGGCTTCCCCTGGCGCAATGGTCTATTGCAGGGGTAGGGGGCATGCTGACCATAATCCTAAGGGAAAGGGGGGTGCAGTTTGGCATCTTTGCCCTGGGCGCTGGGTGACCTTGTCCCGGCACTGCTGGGAACCCCCAGCTTCCTTAATAATCTTCCACATGAAGGAAGCTAAATAGTAGTGGTAGAAATAGTGCTACTATGACATTCGGCTCCCACCAAGCGATAAAGTACAGGGTTCAGACAAGCACCCAAACAGCCAAAGTTCATTCCAAAGACCAAAACTTCAGCCACATTGCTGATAGCAACCCAGAGATTTTTGACTTTTGCATGTAGTTTTTGCTCCTGTCATTTCAATTTAAAGACACTTTTTACAAAAATGCTAAATTACTTTAGAAGACAAGTTTTCTTTAATGCTCTCTTCCCTTTTAGCATTTGCACATCTTCTCTTTGCTCCCAATCACTCCTTTCAAAGAGGGAGCTAAGAGAGGAAGCCCTGTGTTAGTTCTAACTCCCAACTAAGAGCTTAGACAATGCTGGGGACTCTTTCCCTACACTGGGGCTATCCATAATTTGAGAAAAAGAGAGTGTCGTATGCTCCAGCATGCATGGAAGTAGAGGATACAGGTATATGGCCAAACAAGGTGATGGGAACATAGAAAAGGTAAAAACGTGCTGCTGGGAAGGTGCTGAGACAACCAGGGAACTGGTCCTCCCAGAAGAAGATCGACAAAGGCAGTCTCCGTATTTTATCAGTATATTTTCTTTAGGAAGTAAAATAAAATTAGAATTCAAGAACCAGACAGAATAATATGAAACATAAAACCTTTAGTCTGCAAGTACTTTAGAGAATTAGAACAAACTTGCCTCCTTTAATCATCAGTAACAAATACCACATTTAAAGCATCTGCTAACCCAATAAAATGAAATACCACTGGGAATTATATCCCTGCTATTGCCGTTTATAACCACTCAGAGCTGTTTTTCCTTGATAATATTTTGTTAGTGGAAGTCTATTGTCTCTGTAAAAGATGATCTACTACCTGTTGTCTAAAAATGTTGTATGTGGGGATAGAGTGTGAATCAATGCATGCCCTTAGGAAATACCATCCCTTATGCCGCGTACACACGACCGGACTTTTCAATGGACTAGGTCCGAGGGTCTTCCTGACGAACTTTCGGCGGAGGTCCGAAGGACTTTCTGAACGAAACGGACTTGGCCCCACACAACCGAACTAAGTCAGTTCGAAAGTCTGTTAGTTTTGAACGTGATGACGTAAACGGGACTAAACAAGGAAGTTCAATAGCCAGTAGCCAATAACTACCCTAGCGTCGTATTTGGTCCGTCGGACTAGCACACAGATGAACGTTTTTCCCGATTTTTAGTCCGCTGGACTTGAGTCCGTCGGATAGATTTGAAACTTGTTTTATTTCTAGGTCCATCTGACTTTTGGGAAAAAAAGTCCGCTGCAGCCCACACACGATCGAATTGTCCAACGAATTCTGGTCCGCCGGAAAGTCTGCCAGAAAGTCTGGTCATGTGTACACGGTATTAAAAGGCAATTGCAAAAAGATAGGTATGGTTTGGGACTTTCCATGTACTTCCTTGGGTCAATAACCACTAAGTCAAAAGGTTATATATAAAACCATTTGTACAAAACTTTATTTAGAAAATAATAAAAAAATTTAACAAAGGAGGGATTTCATAAAAACAAGATAACAAAATACTTGTCCAGAGTGGTGTAATCCTGGGTTCAAGATCCGGTTTCTAGTATATACAGCCAACGTGTTTCGCGGGCAGACCCGCTTCGCCAGGGCCTCAGATCCTGTTAAATACTGTAACAACATTTGTAGAGAATGACAATCCATGTTTCATATATCAAATAACAGATTATGTTTTTATATAGCATCATATTTTATTACCACAAAAACACATTCTCTATATTCATTGTGACATTCCATATAGCGGAGTGAATGATATTTTATCATATGCAGCATTCCATTTAAAAGGATACATTTAACAAAAATCACCTGTATAGTGTTGCATCAAAGATTGGTGGTAGATGGCCTGGGGAGCCCATGGGGAACGTCTCCAAGGCCCCAAACATGACGATACCACAAATCTAGATGTTAACAATATATACTGTGGTGTTATGGTGTGTTAAAAAAAAAAAAAAAAGATTTTTTGGAGATAGGAAAGGGGAAAAAAATGGGATAGGTGAGACCGGGGAAGGGAAACAGAAAAGAGAGTAGAGGGAAGGGGAAGGATGGGAAGTGGGGGAGGAAAGAAGGGGGGAGGGAAAAAAGGGTGAGGGTGAAAAATGATTGCCTACCTAAAAAGTCTAACTCACAAGTTCTCTAATGAAGTGTCCAAGAGATAGTGGATATCATAAACTGGGAAGACATGGTTGTTATATGTCTTAAACTTCACAGAGTTTTTTAAATACGGATTAAATTGAATTGGAGCACTATAAGAAACGTATAAGTTTACATTTTTTAAGTAGAGTTTATGAAATACATCTTACAGAGAAGAGGCATGAAAGGGAAGGGAATAAGAGTGTCTAATTAAATAGTTTTACCTTTGTTTCCTATGGTATATAATGCGTCCTCTGTGAGATCTGCTCCTATACTGCTGGCAGGCTATAAACCTTGGCCAGGTTATGTTGACTGCCTGCTGTCTCCATTATTTGCAATGGCTGAAAAGTGCAGTTTGTATGGGCATGAAATAGCATTACTGCGCCATTCCTTAGTGGATGACCTAGAGTAGGGGTTCCCAGACTTTCTAAAGCAAGATCAAGTTAATTTCCCTTGGGGGGATTAAAGTCAATGGGAGTATATTCGGAGGAGCAATGAAGGTGGGACTTTACATGAAGTGCATGAGTGCCATAAGATCAAATTTGGTGAGCAATTGGGAAAATTTTATTAATTGGTTCATAAAATTAATCAATATAATTACAGTATACATTTAATATTATCAATTCCATATTCAAGGATATTGAGTACAATCAAGTAAAAATGATAAACGTTTATACAGAGTAGTATGAACACAAGAAAATTTTCCACTGTACACCAAATTATGTTAATAAAAAAACATAGATTTAAGGTAGTGCTTGCCCGACAAATGACTCAGATATCCAATTAAAAAGAATGTTGATAGAATATATGTAAAAAAGTTGGTCATAATTGAAGATAAACACGACAGTTGATAGCTCTACGCGTTTCGTGGCTGAGGTACCATTTGTCAGGAGTAAGCGTGTGTCTTCTCTAAAGATAAAAAAATAAAAAATAGAATAGAAATAGTCTGTTATCAGCAGACTAACAATAAAGGTGGGGCAATGAGAAAAGAACCCACCCAGAGTACTTTCTTACATAAAATGGTGAAGCATGGCAGTAGCCAGATGTCGGTCACCGCCAGCCCCTTAGATGCACCATCCCTGGGAGCTGAGGCGGACAAATCAGCAGAGGCAACCCACAATGCGCCGTCCGGCCAGCACAGACCCTCGAGGCAAATCTGCATGTAAAGTGAAAGGTTAAACAACCCTAAAAAGCAATAAGTGTCCTCAAAAAATGAACTGTAGTGATTGTGTGAAGAGGAGGCAGTGTGTGTGGATTAGAAGGGAGAAATTGAATAGAAAAGTTTTTGATTTGAGAAGAGGGCAACCATAAATAAAATTCCCAAGAGTGAAAGCAACAAGATTACTAAATATAAAAAAAAAGGAAAGAACCAAACACAACTATGGCACAATAAGTGCAGGTATAAGAGAATGAAAGAGAAGAAGTGAAGAAAGGGATATTTAAAATAGTGAGCAGCACCTGATAAAGTGAGTGATCCTGAAAAGAAAGGAAAGTCAACATCCAATTTAAAAGACGTCCGGTGTGTCGGGAGCCTTGAGAGCCGGCACAGCCGAAATGACGCCCTGGGAGTAGAAAATGTCCTATGATTTATGGTCAATGAATGTAAACAATTCCCCTAGGCTTGAAGGTCAGTGGGAGTAGAAAATGCCGCAGGGTTGGTGAGAAGCAGGAGTAAAATAATAATCTAGGGCCTGTGGTTACTGGGAAACGGAATAGTGTCCAATCATTGGTGTCCGTTGGAGAAGCAATAGTGCCAATTGTTAGTATCAGTAGGAAGAGTAGTGTCTCATCTATGGTGTCAATGGGGGAATAGTACACCATTACTGGTGTCAATGAGGGGAATAATACCCCATCATTGGTGTCAATGAGGTTAATTTATGACGGGATTGCCAATGTCCTGATATCTTCCCCAACTAACATACGCCATTCAACCACGTTCAACACTTTTCTTCTTGGATCCTGTTACCACAGAGGTTGCTATACTTGTTTACCTAACCACCTGCCCTTTGGACCCCATTCCCTCACAACTGTCAATGGGGGGAATAGCACCCCATCATTGGTAACAATGGGGGTAATAGTGCCCCATCATTAGTGCCAATGGGAGAAATAGTATTCCATCATTGGTGTCAATGGGGTTTATAGTTTGCCATCATTGGAGTCAATAGGACGAATAGTGCCCAAGAGCAAGCAAAGGCCACAGTTTGGGTACCAATAATTTAGACAATGGGCCGGATACAGCCCTTTTCTCACCTTTATCCAGTCTTTGGGACACTGATAACAACGGTGGCACATTATTCTATCCACTAATACCAGAGGTGTCAGCTGCGCCTGCTATAAAAATCCCAATGGATGCAGCCACTGTTCAGCCAATAATTTTCTGTTTCAATAGTTTTTTATTCAGTTATAACAAGTGCTTAAAATGCAAAAGTTCTACCCATGCAGGGGCTAGCATTAAAGTTGGAACAGGTAAGGGCAAGAATAAATCGACACACGCAGAATAAATGCGTGCAGCCAACAATTTTCCACCTGGTTCCTTTGGGTTTTTATTCAAAGGATGTCAAGCATGAATAAGGAACTGGCCAAATTTGCTCAGGGCATGACTAGTGCATAAAAATTAACTGTAATAACTTCACGTTTTTCTTAGGTTGTTTGGAAAACTCACAAAAGATGAAACAGCGGTGAAATATAATATAGAATATAATAGGCAGAACAGGTGGCTGACTGGGGCTCCACGGGGATGCTAGCAATGTTCTATTCAGCGTGCTTTTTATAGTAAATCAGTTTTAGCTTTTTGAGACTTTTTTTTTAGAAGGTGCTCAGCAATGGCAGGCTTTTATCTCTCTCTATAGAGGGTTTCTTTACTATTATCACATGATCATACACAATGCATACACACACTTCTTGTACTGGGGGCATCTTTTTGATATTATCTGATATTGACATTATTTGTCACTATCATATGAGTAAATGTTTTAGAAAATTGCTGCATCAGATCCTATTTAAAATTTAAGTGAGTGAGTAAAAAGTTCCTCATCTTTCAGAAATGTTTCAACTTCCCATGTCAGAAGAAAAACACATATCTGTGTACATTGGTTCTTATGCAAAATCCAACTGGTTGGGGGGGCCAAAAAATAAAATGAAACCCAGGAACCACAGTACAACTAAACCTGCATACACAGTAACATGTGCATAGTGTTAAATGAGTTTCTCTGATTCTAAACCAGCTAAATGTTAAAATGGTTCCAGTACTAGACATGGACAGTGATGGAAGGGGCAGTGGTAACACCTACCTGCATGCAGGGGCGGACTGACCATTCAACTACTCGGGCACTGCCCGAGGGCCCTGGGCCACTAAGGGGCCCCATCAGGGTTGCCAGCCTCAGTAAAACCAGGGACAGTATGTAAAAATCTTTTTTTTTTTTTACATCTGTCTCTGAAATGCCCCTTACTGACATCCTTTTGGTCTAAAAATCTCGAGATTATAGCTGCCCCGCCTCTCCAGTTCCTTCTCAGCCAATAGAAACATGTCTGTGTATGCTGTGTGATTGTATACTGTGTGTGTGTGTTTGTGTATACTGTGTGGTCCCATAATCTCTGATTGCCTGGGGGCCCCATAATCTCCTATTGCCCGGGGGCCCCATGAGTTGTCATGCATGTTCTTCTATTTGCTTTACCATTTTTTTTCCTTCATGGGAGCTGGATGGGGAAGAAAGGTTAAATGTCATAAGGAAGAACAGGCAGGTGTCTGGTGGTTGACTACAAGCTTGGTGGAGGTTTCTAATTAATCAAACACAGCAAAACCTTGGAATGAGAATAACTTTGGTTTAAGAGTGTTTTGCAAGACAAGCTAATTTTTTGAATACATTTTGACTTGATAAACGAGCAATGTCTTGATATACAAGTAGCGTCACGTCACAACTGGGTATAAAAGAGAAGAGAGGTGCCTCTAAGTGCAGCAATATGGTTAGATTTAACCACCTCAATACAGGGCACTTATACCCCCTTCCTGCCCAAGCCAATTTACAGCTTTCAGCCCTGTCGCTGTTTAAATGACAATTGCACGAACATGCTACACTGCCATCCAAACAGAATTTTTATCATCTTGTTTCACAAATAGAGATTTCTTTTGGTGGTATTTGATCACCTCTGCGTTTTTTATTTTTTGCTAAACAAAAAAAAGTTTTTCTTTTGTATCTGTTATAAAACTTTGTAAATAAGTAAGTTTTCTCCTTCACTGATGGGCATTGATAAGGCGGCACGGATGAGTTGGCACCAATGAGGTGGCACTGACGGGCACTGAAGATGGGCACTGATAGGCGGCACTGATGGGCACTGGTAGGCAGCACTGATGGGTTGCACTGATGGGTTGCACTGATATGCAGCACTGATGGGCATTAATAGGTGGCACTGATGGACACTGATGGGTGGCACTGGTGGGCACTGATAGGCTGCACTGATGGGTACTTATGGGTGGCATTGCTGGGCACTGATGGGCACTGATAGGTGGCACTACTGGGCACTGATGGGCACTGATATTTGGCACTGATAGGTGGCTTTGTTAGGCATCACTGTTGGCTCTGGTAAGCATTGGGGATGGGCACTGATTGGCAGCTGCCTAGGCACTGATTGGCATTTCCCTGATGTTCTAGGGTGGCATACCTGGTGGTCCAGTGTGGTGGCCATCCCTGGTGGTCCTGGCGGCATCCTAGTGGTCCTGGGTGGGCATCCGAGGGGGCTGCACTGATAAACAATCAGCACAGACCCTCACTGTCAGGAGAGCAGCTGATTGGCTCTCCTCTATTCGCATCTGTCAGAAGCGAGTGAGGAAATGCTGATCAGCAGCTCTTCCTGTTTACATCGTGATCAGCCGCGATTGGATACGAGATCGGTGTAGCGGTGTGTCAGACTGACACGCTGCACCACCGATCGAGTCGATGCGTGTCCCCACGGGCGCGCATGGAAGCAGTCATTCTGGGAGCCCGTCATATGATGTCCACCCAGAACGAGAGCCATGCTGCCCAGACATCATTTGACGGCCGGCGGGCGGGAAGCGGTTGATGAAAGTACAACATTTAGCAACTCACATGCTTAATGATTAAAACAGGCACATCTAAGTATGCAGGCACCCGGGATAAAGCTGTCCACATAGACCATCTTCAACACTGCCATCGACATCACCCCTTCCACATTGCGCTCCACGAGCGATTCAAGCCTCGCTTTCAGGTCCCTTTATTGCAGGGTAGTTTTCATCACAATTGCAGACTGACAGCGGTGAGATCCGGTGGTGTGGAGGATGGTCTATGTTGACAGCTTTACCCTGGATGCCTGCATACTTAGACGTGCCTCTTTTAATTATCAACCAGGTGAGTTGTTAAATGTTGTACCTTTATTAAATGTAACCATATTGCTACACTTAGGGGCTCCTCTCTTCTCTTTTATACTTTGTAGCTCCTGCTGGATTTTGCTTCTAATCCCCTTGTGGAGGCTGCTATTTGTGAATGGACATTTTATTTTTACACAACCTATCACATTCCTATAATCTTTTTATATATAGACTATAAACTGAAGGACTTATGAATAAATAGTTGTGGAACGAATCATCTAAGTTTCCATTATTTCCTGGGGAAATTCACTTTGATATAAGAGTGCTTTGGATTACAAGCATTTTTCTGGAACACATTATGCTCGCAATCCAAGGTTTTACTGTAATTGATTTAGGTATTGATTTCTCTGACAGCCCAGATAATTTTAAATGAGCAAGCTTTTGTTTACAAGGAATTAAAATGCAGGATTAGCCATTCATTCAGATTCCTTCTGCACAATAAACCTTAACCCTGATCATGGGGGATTTTCTAGGATAACCTCCTGAAACACGTTGGCTGTCAACTCTCGATAGACTTGTTATTGTGACAAGTAAAAATGAATATCTGCTCAGGGCCATCAAAGTCATTGTGAACATAGCATTGGCAGAAGCTAACCTAAAAGTCATGATAAGATGGTATTTGGTCCCCACTAGATTGGTTAAACTCTACCCCTCTACTTCCCCACTCTGTTTCCGAGGCTGTGACCACATAGGAGACATGTTACATGTTTGGTGGGAATGTCCCAAAATTAAAAGCTTTTGGAAGAAAGTTTTTAACATGCTTCTAAAGATATCAGGCTTATCTATCCCAAAATCCCCCCTTATTGCACTGCTCAATTTCCCAATAGACTCAGCAACGACTCATTTTATTTATTTTAACGGGAGCTAAACTAACTATTGCCAGCGCATGGAAGCAACCATTTGTCTCCTTCACTAGAAGCAAGAGGAAAATCTCCTGGATCATGGCCCAGGAGAAGATGGTTAGTAAGCTCTTAAACTCCTCAGAGATGTTTGACTTGGGAACCATGGGCAAAGTACATGACAATTCCATACCTGTAGATCTACCGGCTCACTATTTTCTAGATTCTAAGCCCCTGTACACACGGTCAGACATTCTGCCAACCAAATCCGTCGGATTTTGTTCGACTGATTGTGTGCGACGGATTGTGTCCGAAACTGTTGCATACACACGGTCGGACCCAGTTGTCGGAAAATCCGATCGTTCAGAACGTGATGACGTTATTTCGTTACGACTGGACTATGTTCGCGCTAGTAGCCAATAGCTTTGGTGTAGGAATTTGATCTGAGCATGCGTGGCACTTTGTCCGATCAAAATTCTCTACACATGATCGGAGTATGTCCGATCGGACCAGTTTGTCGGAAAATATTTCCAACAAGTTGAAAAATTGGGTCCGACGGATATTCCGACGGAAACAGTCCGATGCATACCACACACAGTCGGATTATCCGACAAAACGGTCCGATAGGACACATTCCATCTGAATCTCCGACCGTGTGTACAAGGGCTAAGACTGATTTAGTCCAAAATGGTATCACATATATTCTCCCTGGTTTCTTATTCCCTCTATTTTCCATGTCTGCTCTTTCTGTTATTCATGAACCTTTGTCCTCCTTTCTCTTCAATATCTCCGAAGGATACTAGGTTACTAGGTTACTATAACAATGGTCTTGTCTGGCCCCCGGGCTCTGTCATGGCCACTCTTCTCATTAAAGTGGAAGTAAACCCATCCATAAAACAGTTTCATTTCCGGGGCATGCCGTAAATGTAACACTCCCATTGGTTGTGCTCTCAATCAAACTGTTAAACCATCCAATGGCTGGTGTCATGACTGATCACATGTGCAGCATCATGGTAGTTTTATATTAAACAGAGGCAAAGATGGCAGCTTCCTTGGCTGAAAACGATAGAGGGGTTTACTTACACTTTAATCCTCCTGGTATCAATGTTAATATCAATTGTATACTGGTTACATCATTTGTGTTTACCTCTGTGCTGTAGGGCTTCTTTGACCTACTGTAAACATATGAGAAGGAGTGTCGTCACTTCCCCCGTGACAAAGTTTGATCCCATTTGGGGTGTCAAAGTGTAGCACAGTTGCTAATGTAGAAGCCAGTCCGTCACTTTACTATGCCAGTTGTATGCACTTTTTGGACTACCTTTTCTATGTTATAATGTATAACAAAATTAACTCACTCTTTTCTGTGTTCTCTACCTGCTCCATTTTGTCTTTTTGTAATACTCAAATAAAGTATTGAAAGTAGAAAAAATAAAAATAAAAACATTTATATCTGCTCCGATCCCTATGCCTTGGAATGCTCAAAGTAAGTTGGAAATCTTAACATGTTTAGAAAATGGTAGTCTCCATCCTAAAATTAAAGCAGGAATATAACAAGGGGAACATGACATCCAAGGTCTACTTGTACAAAACCAATTTTCAAGTGCAGGTATTCCTACTGCTTAAAATTAGGTGTTAATTTCATTGGCTGGATTCATTTTCCCGTTAAATGTTGTTCATCTGACTTTGCTAGAAAAGAAAAAGAACACTGGAATGAATAATACCGGAATGTGTCTAGTTGTCATCATTATCTATGTATATGATCAGTGAGTGACTATGTCTTTATGTTTTAGAGAGGACATTTCTACACAGTGAAGATCCTGTACACATGCGGATATGCCGCTTCTCTGCTGGCACTGGTGAGTGCCATCAGCATCTTCTCCCTCTTTAGGTGAGTGTATTCTACTGATTTCTGCTTTATGGGAGGTTAAGAAGAATTACTTTTCCAGTCCCAGCTTCATATATTATAACCCCAGTGCAATTCTGAAAAACATCGCTTTATGTAATATTGTGACTTAAATCTCCATTACTTTAATTGACCGGTACACGAGAAAGGTCAAACAATGTGCAGTGTGACCTTTCCTTCTAAATTCATAGCTGAGCTGGTCTGAACCAGGGACAAAAAAAAAATTGGCTTCCATGATGCAACAACAGCTCTCCTTATGACCCGTACACATGATCGGAAATCCCACCAGCAAAAGTCCGATGAGAGCTTTTGGTCGGAAATTCCGACCGTGTGTATGCTCCATCGGACTTTTGTTGGCGGAATTTCCACCAGCAAAAGATTGAAAGCAGGTTCTCTATTTTTCAGACGGAAAAAGTTCTGATCGGAAATTCTGATCGTCTGTAGCAATTCCGATGCGCAAAATTCCTACGCATGCTCGGAAACAATTCGACACGTGCTCTGAAGCATTGAACTTAATTTTCTCAGCTCGTCGTAGTGTTGTACATCATCGCGTTCTTGACAGACGAAAGTTCAGAGAACTTTTGTGTGACCGTGTGTATGCAAGCCAAGCTTGAGTGGAATTCCGTCGGAAAAACCATCCAAGTTTTTTCCGACAGAAAATCCGATCGTGTGTACGTGGCATTATTCTTATCTATATTCTTATGTAAGCTCTCCCATGCTTTAGCACAGGCATTAGTCATAAAAATTGATGACTAATCTGGCCATACACCAGTAGAATTTTTAGATCAAAAATTTTTGTTTGATTTTCTAATAGTCAAATAGTTCTGATCGGAAATTCTGATCGTCTGTAGCAATTCCGATGCGCAAAATTCCTACGCATGGTCGGAAACAATTCGACACGTGCTCTGAAGCATTGAACTTAATTTTCTCAGCTCGTCGTAGTGTTGTACATCATCGCGTTCTTGGCGGACGAAAGTTCAGAGAGAAAGAAAGTTTATTCTTATCTATATTCTTATTTAAGCTCTCCCATGCTTTAGCACAGGCATTAGTCAAAAAATTTGATGACTAATCTGGCCATACACCAGTAGAATTTTTAGATCAATAATTTTTGTTTGATTTTCTAATAGTCAAATAGCTCCCGCTGCTGTGTGAGCCGATGAGCAGAGAGACCCTGGAGAGCCACTGCTCTCATGCACATTGCTGGATTGAGATGGGGCTCAGGTAAGTATGGGGGGGCTGCACACAGAAGGCTTTTTACCATAAGGCTGGGTTCACACTGGAGAACACAGTGGCTCACAGCAGGAGTCAGTGCATCTCCATTCACCGATTCAGGTACGATTTCAGACCAAATTTTTCTACCTTTTGTTACTCTGAAGTAATCCTTGTGTCTTATGCCCTGTACACACGGTTAGACTTTCCGACGGATTTTGGCCCAAACTTGTCTAGCCTACACATGGTCACACAAAATCTGATCATTCTGAACGCGGGGACGTAGACCACGTATGACAGGACTATAAACAGGCCAGTAGCCAATAGCTTTCGTCTCGTAATTTATTCTGAGCATGCGTGGCACTTTGTCCGTCAGAATTGTCTACACACGATCGGAATGTAAACAGTTGTTGGAAAATTTTAGATCCAGCTCTCAAACTTTGTGTGTCGGAAATTCCGACGGAAAAAGTCTGATGGAGCCCACACACGATCGGATTTTCCGACAACATGATCCGATCGCACATTTTCCATCGGAAAGTCATAACGTGTGTACAGGGCATTATTCTGTGCCTCTGTACTAAGTGGGTCTAATGGGAGTGGTTTCATAATTAACTGTCAGGTGTGCAGCTACAGGAAATCTGCTGGGCCAGCATCCCTTTAGACCTGTTCCTATTGAAAGTATCTCTCCAAAAATGACATTTTTGTTGCAGGGGAAGCCTGAAATCTGAGTTGTATCCTAGGCAGACTTCTAGGAAAATCGGTGAGCCAATCACACAAGCAGGAAATTATGTTTCTGGGGAGTGGTCACTACACACTGTGTGTACAGAACAACTCCATGTAGCCATATTGCAATGCATTCTCGGAAAATTACAATGGCAGCAGGTTGAAAAGGAAAGGTTATTTTTAATAACATTAAATTACAATATGATTAGTGTCGCAATTATATGTGCTATATTATTTTTTTCTTTATTTGCTATTTTTTTCTCCCCATGAAAGTGGAGTTACCCTTTAACCAGTTGCCGACCGCCGCACGCCGATGTACGTCGGCAGAATGGCACGGGCAGGCATAAGGACTTACATGTACGTCCCTTGCCTCCCGCGGGTCGGGGGCCCGATCGGGCCCCCGCCCGGTGCCTGCGGCGGTCGGTTTTCGTCCGGGAGCGATCCGGGACGAGGGGGCGGCCATTCATTCATGGCCACCCCCTCGCGATCGCTCCCGACGAATAGAAATCCCCCGTGACATCACTTCCTCTCCTGTAATGTAAACACAGGAGAGGAAGTGATGTATTCTCTCCTCCGTGTCGGTATTTTCCGTTCCGACACGGAGGAGAGCGGATCGGTGAGTTGCACCAACACTCTACACACACAGTAGAACATGCCAGGCACACTCACACCCCCCCTTTACCCCCCGATCACCCCCCCAAGTACCCCTGCCCCCCAGTCACAGTGACACCAATGTCATTTTTTATTTTTTTTTGCATTGGTGTCATTTGTGACTGTAATAACTGTTAGGGCAGTTAGAGTTAGCCCCCTTTAGTTCTAATGTACCCCCCTAACCCCCCCAATAAAGGTTTAACCCCGTGATCACCCCCCGTCGCCAGTGTCACTAAGGCTGGGTTCACATTGCAGCGGTTTATGAGAACGAATGTGATTCGCACCGCACTGCAGTGCAAATCACATCCGATCTCTGTGCGATTCGAGTTCAGCCATTCGCCGCACCCGCCGAACCCGCCACACCCGCCGCACCCGCCGCAAATTCGCACGGGACCCTTTTTTTGGCCCGCAGCAGAATCGGATCGCATGGGTGTTCACACCATGCGATCCGAGTTTGCAGATCGCACTGCGATATGCGAACTGATCTGGGGGTGTCAGTAACATTTCACTGACACTCCCAGCAGTTCGCATAGGGCAGTGTGAACTGCCGCCGGGAGGCATGCGATGCGGGAACCCGCTGCGGATTCGCGGCGTTTCCGCATCGCTCCAGTGTGAACCCAGCCTAATAAGCGATCATTTTTCTGATCGCCGTATTAGTGTCACAGGTGACGCTAGTTAGGCAGGTAGGTATTTAGGTTCGCCGCAGCTTTTTATAGCGCCAGGGACCCCCATATACTACCGCATAAAGCCCCCTGATTGCCCCCTAGTTAACCCTTTCACCAGTGATCACCATATAACTGTTACAGGTGACGCTGGTTGGTTAGTTATTTTTTTATAGTTTCAGGGCACCCGCCATTTATTACCTAATAAAGGTTTAACCCCCTGATCACCCGGCGGGTGTCATTTGTGACTAATAACTGTTAGGGCAGTTAGGGTTAGCCCCCTTTAGTTCTAAGGTACCCCCCTAACCCCCCCAATAAAGGTTTAACCCCGTGATCACCCCCCGTCGCCAGTGTCACTAAGGCTGGGTTCACATTGCAGTGGTTTATGAGAACGGATGTGATTCGCACCGCACTGCAGTGCAAATCACATCCGATCTCTGTGCGATTCGAGTTCAGCCATTCGCCGCACCCGCCGCACCCGCCACACCCGCCGCAAATTCGCACGGGACCCTTTTTTTGGCCCACAGCAGAATCGGATCGCATGGGTGTTCACACCATGCGATCCGAGTTTGCAGATCGCACTGCGATATGCGAACTGATCTGGGGGTGTCAGTAACATTTCACTGACACTCCCAGCAGTTCGCATAGGGCAGTGTGAACTGCCGCCGGGAGGCATGCGATGCGGGAACCCGCCGCGCATTCGTGGCGTTCCCGCATCGCTCCAGTGTGAACCCAGCCTAATAAGCGATCGTTTTTCTGATCGCTGTATTAGTGTCACAGGTGACGCTAGTTAGGCAGGTAGGTATTTAGGTTCGCTGCAGCTTTTTATAGCGCCAGGGACCCCCATATACTACCGCATAAAGCCCCCTGATTGCCCCCTAGTTAACCCTTTCACCAGTGATCACCATATAACTGTTACAGGTGACGCTGGTTGGTTAGTTATTTTTTTATAGTTTCAGGGCACCCGCCATTTATTACCTAGTCTCACTAGTGTACCCCTAAATTTAGGGGTGTCTACTTTCCAAAATGGGGTCATTTGGGGGGGGTTTGTGCCATCTTGGCATTTTATGGCCTTCAAAACTGTAACGCCCTTAGAAAGCCTGAAGGCGGTGCTTGGTTTTCGGGGCCCCGTACGCGGCTAGGCTCCCAAAAAGTCCCACATATGTGGTATCCCCGTACTCAGGAGAAGCAGCAGAATTTATTTTGGGGTGTCATTTCACATATGCCCATGGCATGCGTGAGCAATATATCATTTAGTGACAACTTTGTGAAAAAAAAAAAAAAATGTAATTTTCCCGCAACTTGTGGCAAAATATAAAATATTCCATGGACTCAACATGCCTCTCAGCAAATAGCTTGGGGTGTCTACTTTCTAAAATGGGGTCATTTGTGGGGGTTTTGTGCCATCTTGGCATTTTATGGCCTTCAAAACTGTAATAGGTAGTGAGAAGTGAACTCAAAAATTTACGCCCTTAGAAAGCCTGAAGGCGGTGCTTGGTTTTCGGGGCCCCGTACGCGGCTAGGCTCCCAAAAAGTCCCACATATGTGGTATCCCCGTACTCAGGAGAAGCAGCAGAATTTATTTTGGGGTGTCATTTCACATATGCCCATGGCATGCATGAGCAATATATCATTTAGTGACAACTTTGTGAAAAAAAAAAAAAAAAAAAAGTTTGTAATTTTCCCGCAACTTGTGGCAAAATATAAAATATTCCATGAACTCAACATGCCTCTCAGCAAATAGCTTGGGGTGTCTACTTTCTAAAATGGGGTCATTTGTGGGGGTTTTGTGCCATCTTGGCATTTTATGGCCTTCAAAACTGTAATAGGTAGTGAGAAGTGAACTCAAAAATTTACGCCCTTAGAAAGCCTGAAGGCGGTGCTTGGTTTTCGGGGCCCCGTACGCGGCTAGGCTCCCAAAAAGTCCCACATATGTGGTATCCCCGTACTCAGGAGAAGCAGCAGAATTTATTTTGGGGTGTCATTTCACATACGCCCATAGCATGTGTGAGCAATATATCATTTAGTGACAACTTTGTGTAAAAAAAAAAAAAAATTTTTTTTTTGTCATTATTCAATCGCTTGAGGCAAAAAAATAAAATATTCAATGGGCTCAACATGCCTCTTATCAATTTCCTTAGGGGGTCTACTTTCCAAAATGGGGTCATTTGGGGGGGTTTTGTACTGCCCTGCCATTTTAGCACCTCAAGAAATGAGATAGGCAGTCGTAAACTAAAAGCTGCGTAAATTCCAGAAAACGTACCTTAGTTTGTAGATGTGACAACTTTTGCGCAAACCAATAAATATACAATTATTGACTTTTTTTTTACCAAAGACATGTGGCTGAATACATTTTGGCCTAAATGTATGACTAAAATTGAGTTTATTGGATTTTTCTAATAACAAAAAGTAGTAATTTATCATTTTTTTTCAAAATTTGCGGTCTTTTTACGTTTATATCGCAAAAAATAAAAATCGCAGAGGCAATCAAATACCATCAAAAGAAAGCTCTATTTGTGGGAAGAAAAGGACGCAAATTTTGTTTGGGTACAACATTGCATGACCGCGCAATTACCAGTTAAAGCAGCGCAGTGCCAAAGTGTAAAAAGACCTCTGGTCATTTACCAGCAAAATGGTCCGGTCTGAAAGTGGTTAAGGTAAAAAAAAAAAAACCTTCTGCCTTTAGAAGCACTTTAAGTGAAGTTATTATTTTTTTTCCTTTGTTCAGTTTAAATTAGGTAAATGCATTCCATGTGCATGAGAAAACGGTGTGCAAAGTCCTAGTTTGTTGTTTTATTTAAAAAAAAAAAAAAGCCTGTCCCCAAGCCAGTACACTTGCTCTCTACAGGGAAGCACTGATCGCTCTGCAGAAGTCTGATGCCCCCTGCTAAATCAGAGCTAGCCCTTGTACACACGGTCGGAGATTCCGACAACCAAATCCATTGGATTTTGTCCGTCGGATTTTGTCCGACGGATCTTGTCCGAAACTGTTGCATACACACGGTCCGACAAAGTTGTCGGAAAATCCAATCGTTAAGAACGTGATGACGTAATTTCGTTACGATGGGACTACGTTCAGGCTAGTAGCCAATAGCTTTGATGTAGAAATTTGATCTGAGCATGCATGGCACTTTGTCCGATCAGAATTCTATACACATGATCGGAGTATGTCCGATCGGAGCATTTTGTCGTAAACTATTTCCGGCAAGTTGGAAAATTTGGTCCAACGGATATTCCGATGGAAACAGTCTGATGCTGACCACACACAGTCGGAATATCCGACAAAACACTCCGATCGGACACATTCCGATCGCGTGTACAAGGGCCTAGAGTTCTCCAATCTGCTTGGAGTCAGTAGAGGGCGTGTCAGACCACTGCAATGAGACCACTGCTTCCATACAGAGAACAAGTGTCTCACTTTGCATCTGCTGGCAGGGGGCGTGCTTTTCTACTAAGCTGTGGCTGCTTGAGAAAGAAAACATACTCTAATACCCCGTACACACGATTGGATTTTCCGATAACAAATATTGCATGTGAACTTGTTGGCTGAAAGTCCGACCGTGTATATGCTCCATCGGACATTTGTTGTCTGACTTTCTGCCAACAAATGTTGGCTAGGAGGTTCTCAAATTTTCCGCCAACAAAACTTTGTTGTCAGAATTTCTGACCGTGTCCACACAAGTCCGACACACAAAAGTTCACGCATGCTTGGAATCAAGCAGAAGGAGCCGCACTGGCTATTGAACTTCCTTTTTCTCGGCTCGTTGTACATCTTGTACATCACCGCGTTCCCATGTTTGAATTGTTGGCCAACATTTGTGTGACCGTGTGTATGCAAGACAAATTGGAGCCAACAACCTTCGAACAAAAATCCATGGGTTTGTTGTCGGAAAGTCCGATCGTGTGTACGGGACATAAGACTTTGACAACTTTTTATTTTGATGAACCTGGAATGCATTCAAACTGAAGGTTCGAACAGGCTTTAAGCTTCAACATCAACTTTGTGAAGAAAAAAATAAATAAAGTAAATTGACTGCCTTCACGCTGTGCATCCTCAAATGTAATTGTGTAACACTGAAAGTCTATCACTTGATCTACTTTTATTGTCCTTGTAATTATAAAACATTTACATAAGGCACCAATCAGCTCTGGGCTCATCAGCTATGCTGATGAGCTGTAGAGGATACAAATCATCAACATTATATTAAGAAGTGTTTTCATTAGAGAAGAAATACTGGAACTGACAAGAAAATAAGTATTCATGATTTGATTTCTCATTTTTGAGGGCGGTGGGGTCATTTCTTCCTGAGATTATGTTCCTTTTTCTGGCCCAGCTTCCCTGCGGTATACAGAATTAGACTCGTTCTTGATTGACATTTACTCACGGTCCATTATTTTGATATAGAAAAGTAATCACCAGTGTATTAGATATTAAATCACAAGAGGACAATATACGCCACTGGAACGCCATGTGCTTCTTCTGATACTGCTTAATGAACCTTAGCAGTTTCTAAAATGCAAATAAGTGTAACACAAGAGAACTCTTAATTTTTTTGTCTGGCAGATGGACACAGAAGGAATTGCCTGCCTAAAGTGATAATAAAATGGTTAGGTCCCACTGGGAACTTCCGAAACACAGAGTGTCTTATGGGAGACTATTCCTATCTTGTCTAATGCTACCTGATCATGTCTAACTGACAGTACTCTAATTAGGGTAGATAGGATACACACGTAAAGGCGTCCCGGAAAAACAAATGTCTGCTATATAGGATTTTCTGCTAGCTACTCTTAATGGGATTGATACAATGAGCCAACAGTGAAGCTATATACAGTGCCTTGAATAAGTATTCATACCTCTTGAAATCTTCCACATTTTATAATTTTAGAATCACAAACATAAATGTATTTTATTTTAGATTTTATTTTAGATTTTTTTTTGGGGGGTGTGACAGACCAACACAAAGTGGCACAAAATTGTGAAGTGGAAGGAAAATTAGAATTTTTTTTTTACAAATAAATATGTGAAAAGTGTGGCGTGCATTTGTATTCAGCCCCCCTGAGTCAATACTTTGTAGAACCGCCTTTTGCTGCAATTACAGCTACAAGTCTTTTTGGGGATGTCTCTACCAGCTTTGCACATCTAGAGAGTGACATCTATGCCCATTTTTCTTTCCAAAATAGCGCAAGCTCTGTCAGATTGGATGGAGAGCGTCTATGAACAGAAATTTTCAAGTCTTGTCACAGATTCTCAATAGGATTTGGCCTGTACCTTGACTGGGCCATTCTAACACATGAATATGCTTTGATCTAAACCATTCCATTGTAGCTCTGGCTGTATGTTCAGGGTCGTTGTCTTGCTGGAAGGTGACCCTCTGCCCCAGTCTCAAGTTTTCTTCTAATGCCGCATACACACAACCGGCCTTTTTCGAGGGACTAGGTCCGACGGTCTTTTCCGACGGACTTTCGGTGGATTTCCGACTGACTTTCCGAATGATATCATAGAATATATAAAAAGTTTAAATCCTGATATCAAGAGTCCACTCTCTATATATAGCAGCGCATGACTACACACTTCTATTCAAAGTGACTTCTTCCAGTGCCCAAGAAATGATGGTGATTGGAGACAGTTCTATTTGTGAAAAAGAAGGGATACAAAGCAGCTTCCACCTCACGATCCACCTCTTGTGTTCCAAAACGAAACCCCTTTTGGGGGTACACTCACCAACTCACTGAAAACCTGAGCCTTCACAATACCAAAACCAACTCCTCCTTGGCCGCTAGATGTCTCTGTGACTAATATGGTGGTCCGGTATATCTCACATAGAAAGAACAAAGTATACCAACAGAGCGTGATACTGCTTAAAACTCTTTATTGCAAAACCACCCACAACAAAAATATGCGTACCAAAAAGATTCTCTGATTAATGCTCTCCTTGCCTTGCTTTTTGGTAGTACCGTGACAAAATGTGGAAAATGTCAAGGGGTGTGAATACCTTTTCCAGGAACTGTAACATAATGACATAAAGTGGTTTTATATACTATAAAAATGTGGATCCCAGATGACAATATTTGAATAGCAGCTGACGGTTTCAATACCGTGACTTTAAAAAAAAAAAAAGTGAAAGCATAAAAAAAAACATAAACAGAATAGTTGCATAATAGAGATATGTACTTGGATGGGCACCAATTTTCAGACACCAAACTGAATAGAGAAGAAAATGGGATAAACAGAGTTTGGCATTCAGCAACATTCATAGGGTTCTGGAATGGGCTAATTACCTGTGACAGAGCTATCTGTTCTACTCAAAGCCCAGTGACAGGGTAATCTCTTTCATTAAAGGTATCCATTCCAACAGGGGTAATGGCCAAGTAGAAAGAGAGATATTGTTATATATAGGAGCAGGCTCGGGGACCATGATGGGGACAGGGGATGTTTACTAAATCCACTTTCTCCGACGTTTAAAAGCTGCCATTTATAACCACTGATTTTACATTGACGCCAGATTTTGTTGGCTGATTAAAATGTTTTTGTTTTTTATTTTAACAGTAGTAGGTAAAGAACAGTAGTATAAACCCAAAAAACAAAAATAAAAATATAATATATTGCAGCTTACCAATTCTTAGAGTGACAATACGCCTGCTGGTTTTTTTTTTGTTTTTTTTTAACTAAAATAACGAACATGTTATACTTACCTGCTCTGTGCAATGGTTTTGCACAGAGCAGCCCCAATCCTTCTTTTCTGGGATCTCCCTCTGGTGCTCCAGGCCCTCAGTGAGTGCCCCCCATGTAAATCCACTTTCCATGATGGCACCTGTGCATGCTCGCTCCTGAGCTGCCCAGTGTGTGTCTATTGACACAGGCCGAGGGACTTGGCCCTGTCCCCCCGCACCCTCATTCCTGCTGCTGCATTTGATTGACAGCAGCAGGAGCCAATGGCTGCTACTGCTATCAATCTGCCCAATGAAGAGGGAGACAGTGTCAAACCTCCCAACTTTTTGAGATGGTAATGAGGGACCTATCAGCAAAAGTATGCAGGCATAGGACACACCCCTTTCCACGCCCCCTTAAAGGAGAATTGTACAAAAAACAAGATTGGTTAAACCCACAAGCGCTTTTTTTTTACCACTACTATTCCTTTATATTGGCTTTTGGAATTTACAAATGGAGCAATTTAGAATTTGGAAGAAAGGTTTTTGAAAGAAAAACACTTTTTGAAAGAAAAAAAGTGTATTATATATACAACCATATAGATCAGACCAAAATGAGGGACAAATTAGGAGGAATGAGGGACATTCCCTCGAAATCAGGGACAGTTGGAAGCTATGCAGTGGCGAGAGCTGCTGTTTTTTGTGCACATCGCTGGATCGGATCAAGTTCCAGTAAGAATAGGGGGGGGGGGCTGGGGTCAGAAGTTTTAAATGTGAGGGTTGTATTCTTTTTCTTTTATTAGGCTTTTTCCTCCTATACTTTCACCTGGGGATCTGATCAGTAACACACGTTGTCATAGGGTGTCTCCACTCTGGATGGAAGAGCATGCTTACATGCTTTTGAAACAATTACAATTTATTTTCCTTTTGGGATGAAGGTTTTACATAAATGAATAAAACTGATCATTGTAAGCACCCCTGTCAGTGGTTTGTCTCCCCTAACTGACAATTTTACTGGACAGCTTGGTCTGTTAATTTAACCACTTCAGCACCGGAGGATTTGCCTGGCAAAAGACCAGAGCACTTCTTGCGATTTGGCACTGTGTCGCTTTAACTGACGCGGTCGTGCGACGTGGCTCCCAAACAAAATTGACGTCCTTTTTTTCCCACAAATAGAACTTTCTTTTGGAGGCATTTGATCACCTCTGCAGTTTTTATTTTTTGCGATATAAACAAAAAAAGAGCGTAAATTTTGACAAAAACGCATTGTTCTTTACTTTTTGCTATAATAAATATCCCTTAAAAATATATATAAAATTTTTTTTTTCCTCAGTTTAGGCCGATATGTATTCTTCTACATATTTTTGGTAAAAAAAATCACATTAAGTGTTTATTGATTGGTTTGCACAAAAGTTATCGCGTCTACAAAATAGGGGATAGTTTTATGGCATTTTTATTAATAATTTTTTTATTAGTAATGGCGCCATTGATTACCGTGCAAATGTGACTGGCAGTGAAGGGATTAACCACTAGGTGGCGCTGTAGGGGTTAAGTGTGTCCTAGGGAGTGATTCTAACTGTAGGGGGAGGGGTTGTGTGTGACACATCACTGATCACCGCTCCCGATTACAGGGAGCTGTGATCAGTGTCAGTGTCACTAGGCAGAACGGGGAGATGCTTGTTTACATTAGCATTTCCCTGTTGTTCCTCTCCATGAGACAATCGCGGTATCACCGCGGACACGCAATCTGACTCACGGCGGGTGCGCACCTGCTATGCAAGCCCTGCGAGATCACGTAGTATAACGTGAATTCGCGCAGCAGAGCCAAAGTAAAACTGCAGCGGCTGGTCCGCAAGCGGTTAAGGTAAATAAAAAACAGACTCACTGGCCAGATCACCAGGTGAAAGTAAATGTCAAAAAGTTTAACCACTTGAGACCCGCGCTATAGCCGAATGACGGCTACAGAGCGGATCTCCTTTTCCGCTACTACGTCTATTGACGTAATCCTGTGCACGAGCGGCCTGCGCGCCCTGTGATCGGCGAGTCTACGAAACTCGCCTGATCACCGATCCGTGCAAGGGGTCGATCCCGACCCCTTATCACGTGATCACCTGTCAGCCAATGACAGCTGATCATGTGATATAACCGAGCCGGTAATCGGCTATTATTCCTCCTCGCACTGACAGTGCCCACCTGCCCCCTGCCAGTGCCCACCTGCCCCCTGCTTTGCCACATTAATAAAAAATGTGTCCCCCCTGTCAGTGCCACCCAGCAGTGCCCATAGTGCCACCCAGCAGTGCCCACAGTGCCACCTAGCAGTGCCCACAGTGCCACCCAGCAGTGCCCACAGTGCCACCCAGCAGTGCCCACAATCTGCCTCAACAAAGGTGCTGCACCCCAGTGCCACATATCTGTGCCCAGCAGTGCCGCCCATCAGTGCCCATCAGTGCCCAGCAGTGCCGCCCAGCAGTGCCACCTATCAGAGCCACCTATCAGTGCCCATCAGTCCCATCTATCAGTGGTACCTATCAGTGCCCCTTAGTGCCACCCATCCGTGCCACCCATCTGGGCCACCCATCCGTGCCATCTTATCTGTGCCCGTCTTTGCCCATCAGTGCCGCCTTATCTGTGCCCATCGGTGCCGCCTTATCTGTGCCTATTAGTGCCGCCTTAACTATGCCTATCAGTGCCCACCAGTGCAGCCTATCAGTGCCCACCAATGCAGCCTATCAGTGCCCACCAATGCAGCCTATCAGTGCCCACCAGTGCAGCCTATCAGTGCCGCCTCATCAGCGCACTTCAATGAAGGAGAAAAATGACCTGTTTGCAAAATTTTATAACAAACTATTAAACATGATTTTTTATTTTTTTTTTGCATCTTTTTTTGTTTGTTTAGCAAAAAATAAAACTCCCAGCTGTAATTAAATACCACCAAAAGAAAGCTCTATTTGTGGGAAAAAAATGATAAAAATTTCATTTGGGTACAGTGTTGTATGCCCGCGCAATTGTCATTCAAAGTGCATCAGCGCTGAAAGCTGAAAATTGGTCTGGGACTGAGGGGGGTTTAAGTGCCCAGTAAGCAAGTGGTTAAAGTGGGGGGGGGGATGTGGGGCATGGTGACCGAGCTTCACAATGGACATGTGAGCTGAGAGCTTCGCTCGGCTGCCGGAGAGAATTGGACATCATCCATGTCCACCGGCAGCATTTACAGCCACGATAGCTTGCATCAGACCGTAGGACCTACCACTACACCTGAGCATGCCGAAAAAAAGAAACACTTGCAGAAGCCGCAGAAATACAGCACCCACAGGCCACATATCATACAGCGGATCCTCCTCTGGGACAGCCAGCCCGTCTACCAGAAGCCCGGCCAAACAGAAATTAAGGATTGCCTCGCCAGACAGGCCGCTGAACAATAAGGCAATGGAGGTAAGCGGACCCACGGATAATGGCCATGCTTTACAGCAACCACCTACTGACCCCATTGCGGCCTATCCCACCTCTGACAGACCTGTTTCTGATATCGTCTTAAAAGAGATGTTACTGTCCCTAAAAGCCTCCCTACACTCAACACATGGCTGAGAAACAAGGTGGCCGACCTGGAAGATAGATCCAGAAGAAACCATATAAAGATTAGGGAGATCCCGGAAACCATCCCAGCCACTCAATTACTTCATTACACTCAAACCCTATTCTCCACACTTGTCCCTACTTTTACTGCCCAGGATCTGATAGTGGATAGAATCCACAGTGTCCCTATCCCAGCATTCCTCCCGTAAACCTCTCCTAGAGATGTGCTGATGAGGGTGCATTACTACCATCTCACACAAAAATATGATATACACCTCAGACACCTACAACTAAATTCATATGCCAATGCTAATAGAGCGGGCAAATACTTAGCCAAAAGGATCAAAGCAGCACACACCAAAGCTAGAATCGCACATCTGATGCACCCCACTCTCAAGCACAAAATCATCAACCCGCAAGACATTACAAATCAATTTGCAGCCTACTACAGCGATTTGTACAACCTACACAAAGATCCATCTACCACTCAACCAACATTAACAAATATACAACAGTTCCTACGAGACCTGAAACTCCCGTCTCTCTCAGAGACCCAGCTAAACACAATGAACTCCCCATTCACAACGCTTTAAATTGAATCAATTATCCCCACACTAGACAACGTCAAATCGCCGGGCACAGACGGGTTTGCTAATGAGTACTTTAAAACATTCAAAAATATTCTGTCTCCACACTTGCAAAAGGTCTTTACAAAAGCTGCTAAGGAAGCAACATTCCCTCCAGAGATGCTCAAAGCATATATTACCACAATACCCAAATCTGTGAAGGAACCTACAACGTCTGGCAACTTCAGGTCCATATCTCTATTAAATACCGACATCAAGGTATATGCCAAATTAATAGCCAAAAGATTAGCATACTACATACCCTTTCTGATTAAAGGCGACCAGATGGGCTCTGTGAGGGGGAGACCAACTTCAGACGCCACCAGGCAAATTATAAACAGCATTCACTATGCTGAACAAACCAAAACACCTTCTCGGCTGCTTTGAATAGACGCAGAGAAGGCATTTGATAGGGTGCATTGGAAGTATATGACGGAGGTGCTATCTAAATTTGGTCTCTGCGGCCACATCCTTAATGCTGTACTGGCTCTATATTCATCTGCACAGGGGCTTTCTGCAGGTATGTTGTCTACTCCCTTTTATATCACTAATGGTACCTGCCAGAGATGCCCACTATCCCCTACTATCTTTAACCTTATAATAGAACCCCTGGCGGAGGCCATTAGAATGCAAACCAGTATCTCTGGCTTCAGGTTTGGGTCACAACCACATGTTATCAACCTATGTGTGGACGATGTCATATTACTACTATCCAACCCACTCAAATCATTACCTACAGCTCACGAAATTCTAAAAAATTCAGAGAGGTCTCGTATTATAAAGTCAACTTCACTAAATCTCTAATCTTTGACTTGGGAACACCAAAAACCGATAGGGACAAACTACAAAAACACTAACTAGATCCACGAAAACACTAGCCAATACCAACTTTAAACCACTACTGGCAAACTGGAGACACAAACTAAGCAGTTAGCAAACAAAGAACTGTCTTAGATGGGTAGACTAGCAGCATATAAGATGACAATCCTCCCCCACATCCTATATATGTTTAGGGCATTAGCGATTCACATCCTAAATCATTTCCTCAAATCCATGTCCACTCCATGTCCTTACAGCTCTCCTTATGGAAGACATCTGGCGGCCCTGGGACAAATGGTAAATTCCTCCCACTATACAAACCTCCCTACAAGCATGGAGGTGCTTCTTAAACCAACAAAACAGAAATCATCCCACAATTGACTACCAGTTTCCCCTAAGCATCCTAGAGGTCAAAATTCCAATGTTGTCACTAAAACAGTTCCCTATATATGGGATACTTATCGTACAAGACCTAATCACCAATGACAAAACTCTATTGAGTGAACAATTAATGAGAGTGTATAACCTACCAAACCGACTACTTTTTACATGCATCCGTGTAGTACACTTCTTAAAAACGAACCCACCTCCAACAACTAGGGTACCACCCATAGCGTGGAAATTCCTCACACGAGGACAACCTAGATGCAGAGGCACAGAAACTGCTCTCCTAAAACTAACAAACGATCTACTAACGGCCAAAACCAATCGACATTATTCTGTACTCCTCCTCCTGGACCTCTCTGCTGCCTTTGATATTGTTGACCACCCCCTCCTCCTCAAAACTCCACACCTTTGGTCTCTATGACTGTACTCTACGATGGTTCTCCTCCTACTTATCCAAACGCACCTTTAGTGTTTCTTACAACTCTACTTCCGCCTCTCCTCTTCCTTTCTTTGTTGGGGTCCCCCAAGGTTCTGTTCTTGGACCACTCCTATTTTCAATCTATACCTCCTCCCTGGGTCAACTGATAGCCTCCCATGGCTTCCAATACCACCTCTATGCTGACGACACCCAAATCTATTTCTCTACCCCTCAGCTCACTCCCTCTGTCTCCTCATATATCACTAATTTACTATCAGATATATCAGTCTGGATGTCACATCACTTCCTCAAACTCAATCTATCCAAAACCGAACTTATAATTTTTCCTCCCTCGTATGCCCCTTCCCCTGATCTCACTGTCAAAATCGATGGCACAACCATAAGCCCATCCCCTCACGCCAAGGTTCTAGGTGTAGTCCTGGACTCTGAACTCTGCTTCAAGCAACACATCCAATCACTGTCCAAATCCTGCCGCCTCAACCTCCGCAACATCTACAAAATACGCCCCTTTCTAACCAATGACACAACAAAGCTCACTCGCTGGTCATCTCCCACCTCGACTACTGCAACTCCCTTCTCATTGGCTTACCTCTACATAGTCTATCACCTCTTCAATCTATCATGAATGCCGCTGCCAGACTCATCCACCTTACCAATCGCTCTGTGTCTGCTACTCCTCTCTGTCAATCCCTCCACTGGCTTCCGCTCAGCCAAAGAATTAAATTCAAAATACTAACAACTACATACAAAGCCATCCACAACTCTGCCCACAGCTACATCTCTAGCTTAGTCTCTAAATACCAACCTACTCGTTCTCTTCGTTCCTCTCAAGACCTCCTGCTCTCTAGCTCCCTCATCACCTCCTCCCATACTCGCCTCCAGGACTTTTCCAAAGCCTCTCCAATCCTATGGAATGCCCTACCCCAATCTGTCTGCCTATCTCCTACTTTATTAGCTTTTAGATGATCCCTGAAAACACTTCTCTTCTCTAAATTGAAAATTAGAATTAAAATTGAAATTGGAAACCCCATTGATAATCTCCAATATAACAGCATAAAAATGGGCGCAATTAGGTGATGTCATGAATATGGTTCTAATGCATGTAAATCACACCGGTTGCAATCCAGGAATCCACTAAGCACTGAAGCCCATTGTCACTTCTGATCTGAATATAGAGGAACTTTCTGATATTAATTTCTGCTGTTAGACTGTCTTATCAATTTATATTTGCCATTTTCCATTTAGAGATTTCATACCCTAGGAGGCGTTGTGATGGAAGTTAAAGTGTAAAGCACTGTATTTACATGTTTTGGCACTTATAGAAGCACATAGCACTTCTGTGATAGTATAAACTGTGATTTTGGCACCTATATAAGCACATAGCACTTTTTTGTGGCAATATAAACTGTGATTTGCATAATGCACATATGCACTTTTTAACACTGTGTAAAGTGTGGGATATTGAATTAATAAGTTTTTGCACTAACACATAGCACTTTTGTAATAGTAAAAACTGTGGTCTTTAGAATACATTTATGCACTTTTTAATACTGCTATACATTTTAATATTGCACATTTGCAATTCTTTCTATATTTATGTGTGCAAATTACAATCAAGCATTTTGGGTGATAGGTATTTATTTTAGTTATACCTTTTGACTTTTGAGTGATCCTTGTAGGGACCAGGTGTAATAATAATAGTAGGCGAGCGCCGTTGCTACCTCCCTAGCATTTTACGTCTTTCCAACCTGCCCAGGTTGATTACATAAGGTAGTGGCAGCCCCTCTCTTCCCCCCTCCTATTATTTTGTCTCGTTTATACGTTTTCATGTTTTGGTTTTCACCTTCTAGATGGTCTTATTTACTCTGATTCCAAAATTCCTAGCAATAATTTAGCTTCCACCTTACCACCCCCCTCCTTTTTTATTTTTCAAAGTACAAATGCGCATGCTCAGAAGCAAGGATGAGCCAGAAGCGGTCGGTCTTGTAAACTAGCGCTCGTAATGGAGAATTAACATTTGTGACGTGGCAAATTATGAGACCTCGAAATGCAGCGCACATTCTCTTCTTCTTTAATGGGATAATAATGTAGCTGCTTTGCTGGTGATACTGATGAAGTTATTGCAAACAAATTTTGAAAGGCTTTTTTTTTTTGTGATATCAAGAATAATATTATTATGCTTTTTTTTTTGGGCAAGTTGCCACAACACATCAAAGATACAACTTATTTTGGTGTCCCTTGTCAATTTTACATTGTATTTTTTAAAATGTAACTGCCTACTCCCACACTGTCATTTGAAGTAAAAAACAAGTATTATTCTCCACATTTTTTTTATTGTGCATTAAAAAAAGAAAACAAATACAATCAGACATGCTATCTGCCAATAGAACTTAACCAAAAAGTGCATTCTATGCATCCAAAAATAAAGAAAATATAACAAATCAAATCATTATTCAATCAAAAAATAAAATAAAAGCCTCATGCATGTGTCCTGCTTCTTAATATAGGGGGTCAGCAAGGCCAAGAGTTGGTGAAAGCAGGGGTCCGTCATCCAGAGATAATTCCAAAAATCATCCGGATTATTCTCCTGGAGCTCCCGCAGCAAAGGCATGTGCCATTATAGGTCACGATTAATAAAGCCACGATTAATAAAGAAACCAGTTTTTGGTCCAAGAAATCCTCCTCCTGTTCCTGGACTGCACTTTGGTCAAAGCAATAACTCCAAGGCCAATAAAAAAAAACAAGTTATCTCCTCCAATTCAGCAACAGCCGTTCAAAAACGAAGTTAAAAGTACAAAATGAAAAGTGCAAATCAACACTCACCAAACTTCTACTAACATGAAATTAGCAGAAGGAGCCCAAAGGGTTGCACTCTAAAGAGCTGAAAACCACGTAGTACTTCACTACATTTGTGTTTGTTAGCCAACAATTCCTTGCCGTTTGTATGCAAGACAAAATTGAGGCACATGCCTTCGGACAAAAGGTTTTGTCTGCCGAAAATCAGATCGTGGGTATGAGGCTTAACTGTGATTGCAGCTTTAGATCTTTATGGCTGCCCATCAGTCCCTATCAGTAAGATTTCCCTTCTCTACCTGTCCCCATACACACAACAGGAGGTAAGAGGATATCCTCACAATATTAGAGTGACACTTGTCACAATACAAGGTGTTTTCCTTGTAATATCTCCCCCCTATTCTTTTTCAGTTACAACCATAAGGCTTCATGAACACTGGACGATTTTGGACGTTTTTATAACTGCTGTTTTTGGCCTCAGATGTTTTTTTCAATAAACTCCCCAACATGTTTTCCTGTGTCCATGCACACATGGGCTGTTATCAACTGTTTTTGGCTGGGGTGTTTTTTAGCTGTAAAAAAAAAAAAAAACTAGTGGCTTCTGAGAGGAGTTTTCAGCTGTAAAAACGCTCTTACGCTGATAAATGTGCAAAAACGTGGCTAGCCGGCATTTTTTTAACGTTTTTTTTAATCTCTTACTAATAGCAGAGAGGTGGTTTCTGTCTAAAAAACACAAAAAATTGGTAATGCTAAAAACGTGTAAAAACGCTATTGCAAAAATGCTTAAAAACTCACTACAAAGCTACTGGAGTTTTTATAAAGTTTTTAGAACGTCCAGTGTGCATGAGGCCTGTTCACTGTCAGGGCTGTCTTAATGCATGGGCACCCTTGGGCACTGCCAAGGGGCCCTAGGTGCATGGGAGGGCCCCATGATAATCTTGCATTACATCATACTTGCCAACTGTCCTGGATTTGCTGAGACAGAAATGCTTTTTACTAAGCTGTCCGAGGATGGCCGGGATTTTATTAAAAGTAAATATATGTTTAATTCTAACAACTATTTATACTTTAATTCTTAAGAGCAGGTGCGTAAATTGGGGCAGACTGGTAGGGGCCCCATTGCATTACTTTGCCCAGGTGCCCATGATGGCCCTGTTCACTGTCTCTCCTGATGACAATGATTATCAGGACAAATACCGAGGGTAGATCTTCTCAATAGGGAACTGGACAGTAATAAAATCCTGGAACAATTAGAAAGGACATGCTGGATTCCAGTCGTCCGAAAATTGGTCAAAATGTAAGAAGGGACAGTCGCTTTGGTAAGACAACTCTTAAATTATATGGGGGTCCCCCAAACAGAACTTAGGAAACTCATACACCTTATTATAATTTTTTGTTATAGTCATATTTAAACATACACTAAGGGAAAAAAGTATTTGATCCCCTATTGATTTTGTACGTTTGCCCACTGACAAAGAAATGATCAGTCTATAATTTTAATGGTCGGTTTATTTTAACAGTGAGAGACAGAATAACAACAAAAATATCCAGAAAACCCCATTTCTAAAAATGTATAAATTGATTTGCATTTTAATGAGTGAAGTAAGTATTTGACCCCTTCGCAAAACACGACTTAGTACTTGGTAGCAAAACCCTTGTTGGCAATGTATTTATACGTTTTCTCCTGCTTTTAGTTTTCTATTTTTTTTTTTTTATGTACACTGATGACACCTAGTGATGTTTTATCAGTACTACTTCTTTAGTCAATTGTTCATTTGCCAGGTAAAATACACTATTTTCATTCTATATGGTTTTGTAGCCAAAATTTAGTTTCCATTTATTTAAATATTATTTATCATTTACAAACCTTTTCTTTACATTTATTATATATTGAAGTATTTATATAACTTTAAATTTATGTCACTGCAACGTTATGTAAAGCATTTTACTTCCTCCTTATTTTATTATTATGCATAGCATTTTTCGTCTGCATTTTATTTTTTGATTTTGTTTTTAAAGCTGAAGAAAAGCCATGAACAATTTTTGTACATTTTTTACATAAGTTACCGCTACTGAATTGTGTCCCATCTCTGGTTTCTGCAGGATTTGTTAATTTTTATTTGTCAATTTTTTATTCAGCTTGCAGCCATCTGTTGGCACCAAACACACGATCGGGATTCTCGTCGGAAAAAGCTCTGATGGTTTTCCCATTGGAATTCCAATGGCAATTCCACGGTGACATACAACACGTACGATGGGACTAGAAAAAGGAAGTTCAATACCCAGTAGCCAATAGCTTTCATCTTGTGGTTGAATCTGAGCATGCGTGAGTTTTTGCACGTTGGAATTGCATACACGCGATCTGAGTTTTTCCATCGGACAAATTGAGAACATGCTCTCAAATTTTTGCTGACGGGAATTCGGCCAGCTAAATTCCAATGGAGCATACACACGTTCGCATTTTCTGATGGAAAGCTCTCATCGGTCTTTTGCTGGCCGAAATTCCGATCGTGTGTACGCAGCATAACATCCGAGTTTTGTAGTTCCGGCTGTAGTAAAGCTTAATGGGAGATTTTTTTAAATTTAAGGGTATTTTTTTATTTTTTTTTGCACTCTGTTTTGTTCTACTGTTACTCACACATATATGTCTTTGGATATATGTGGAGCATGCAGGGAGGAGCAGTTGGCTTTGGTACCAGTGAAGAAAAATTATGTCTGCCACGGTCCAAATAATACTTGGGAATGCCATGCTGAAGCTCTGACTTCAATCCTTTTGTAGCACCCCTCTGATACCCCAAAGGCAGGATAGCACCTTCAGAGGCCAGGGGTGGGCTAGCATTTCACCTCAGGTGAGTCCACGGCTAAAATGGGAGGACCAAGAAAGGATATTGTGGGCCAGTCACTTTTTGTCTTTTTAAAGTTTTATTACAAAATGGTTAAGGATGTGAGGGTTAGGGAGCTGATTGTTAGATGTCCAAGATACCTTTGCATATCACTTACAGACTCCAGATCCAGATCAATATCTTTAAGCCAACCTGGCAACACTGTAAGTACATTCTCAAATTACAGTGCATCCTCCAAGTGAGTCACCAGGCCTTTCTGAGAGACCAGCCTTCTTCCTAGCTTTCTCCATTAAGGGGTCACCCTTAGGTCTCCTCCTTGGCACAGCTTCCTCCAGACAATGTGGGACAGCTTCAGGACCACTTCAGCATGCATTAGGCTCCAAAACAGGCTATAAAGCCTAACAGCAGAGCTCCATCCAGCAGCACCTTCCTAAACCTCGGCCAAGGGAAAGAGCACGAGCACATGACCTGCCCTGAAATGTACATCCTCCCCCAGTATGCACCAGTGGCCTAAACATTCTACTGGATTGGCTGAAGGAAATATAAATAGTTATATCTTTTTTGTTTGTAAAATCTCATACTATGACCAGTGATACCAGTGACATCAACTGACGACAGTGATAAATCACAAGTCAACTAAGCTTAGGGAAAAACCAGGTTTAAAACTATACAGCCAATCTGAGCTAACTACAGCCCAGCCCAAAATGTAATTGACATAGTAGCCCCTCTTTAGGACAAGGGGGCTATACTTTATTAAATACTGACTTGGTACAACTATGGAAGTCACAGAAAAGGCAGAAGTCTTTATCTGCATTTGGGTTTTGGGATTCTGGCTTAAAGCATAAAGATCAAAGTGTGAATATGACAGTATGACAGCCATGCATCTAGCATTTGAATTAGCATTAGAATGAGGAATCAGCAATGTTAGCTTCCATGATTCTTCCAGGAAAGTGTCCTTTTCTGTTGAATGTGTAGCACCCTCCTAGGTAGGTGCTAGAAAAAGAGTATAGTTTTTGGTCTTTTTGGTTACGAGGAAGATGGTTAGGTAAAACTTGTGCTTTCTGCAAACCAGGGAGCAGGATCTATTGATTAGGTCTGCTCATTGTACTCAGGTGCAGCTCAGCTTGTTCTGACTGTCCCTCATTGGTCCAATAGGGAGGCATATTGGACAGTGGGAGGGGACCTGGCAAGTGGGTGCACAGGCTTTGTTAAACCGCGGGAACTGGCAGAGGGAAAGTGAGATAGTGAAATTAGATCATGTATAAAAGACATGTGCTCAGGGTGTGGTGTTGAGCCAGGGAACAGAGTCTAGAAGGGAGAGGGCGGCTGCCCTCTCCTCTGCGGAGGCCATGCGGCCCTGGGTGGTCGACCCAGGGGCCTGGAGTCCAGAGAGAAGCAGAATCCAGAGGTCCTGCAAAGCTGACTAGAAAAGATACACCAGGAAGGATCTGCTTCTGCCTACTGTGAGTACAGATCTGTGTCTGTTGGGTCCTGTCGAGTGAGGGCCGCTCTCCCTTCGGCTAGAAGAGTCAGCGGATGGGTGTCAGTAAAGGGGATGCTGGAGAGTGTCCTGAAGATAAGATAGTTCATAAAGTCTGTTGCTAGTGTGAGCAAGAAGACTTTTCCATACATTGGTTGTATGGTCAAAGCAGTGTGACTGCTTCTGCTACTAATCCGATGATGCCAAGTGAGAGTTGTCCTTATCTTTTGTGAATAGTTCCTGTTAAATTTCCCACTCAACCCTTCTCCTATCCAAGTTCCAAATAAAATACAAAAACCCAAATACCTTGGACTGGTCTTTGAGTAATGAGCAACGGGAGTAAGGGGTGGAACAAGTAGGAGCCCTAAAAACAGTGGGAACCCCTAGCAACATAGTGGGAAATCCTTAGCAACCAAGTGAAAATTTCCCTAGCAACAGTGGGAAACGCTCTGAATCAAAGTGGGAACCCTCTGAACTAAAGTGGGAACCATTGGCAACCAGCTGCAAGTAACCAGGGAGAGACCTATGAAGTCATCACCCCACAAGCCCTATGGGGACAGTGCTACAAATGTATTTTTTTGAATAAATTAGTGGACTATAGTCACATTGTTTTTCACATGGAGGACTAAAGTCTGACCATGGTCAACAATTTACATAACGTTTAATTGTGTTTGTAATCATTTTTAAAAGTGCTCATGCAGATGAACAGAGGCAGCATGCTTTCAGGTGCATTCTGATTGCATTTGAGACTAGTTTGAGATGCTTCATTGGTGGGACCATTTAACCTACTTTTTTTTTTTTGGAAAAAATATATAAAAGGTAGCGCTAAGCATATACACGTGAATATATAGTATATGTTATGAACCAAAATCATGAACATATATCATTGCAAAAAAAAATACAGATATATTCTGTTCCCAACACTATCACTAATGGACTTTTAGCTTGCTATATGTTCAACAATATATGTTTTTTTGCAGTGATATACAGTATGTTCATGATTTTGGTTCATGATATATACTATATATTCATATACTATATGCTTAGCGCCACCTTTTATATATTTTTTCCAACTTTTTTGTGGCTTGTTCACCTTCAAGGGGCAGCTTCATTTGCATATTCCTCATTCATAAGGCGCCAATTCTAGGTATTCAATCACTTTATATTTTTTTATTTTATTTTTTTTTTTTTTACTTCTAAGCTGCATCAACCTGCTTCAGCTGCTTTTGCATTTCCATTGGCATGTATGCATTGCCGGGACAAGGGGTGGGCAGAAGAGACATGTGCCCTAGGCACAGAGGAGCTATGTGGAGAGGAGGCACATAGAGCATATGAGTGTTCAGCTCTCCATCTCCCTAAATGACAGGTGTGATGCTGCCGTACCACCTGTCATTCAGAACAGTGCACAGTGCAGGTTGCAATAGCTATTGGTACTCTGATACCCATTTTGGGGGTTATTATGGCATCCACTGGCACCAATGCTGGGAGTTATTACTGTGTCCACTGACATCAATGCTGGGGGTTCTTACTGCGTCCACTGACATCAATGCTGGTGGTGGTAATCTCATCACAAATTGCATATACTTTGTTTTTGAAGCGATTGGTAATTTCCATGAGTGAGTTAGTAGTGGGTAGAGGTGGTGATGGGTAAAGTAGAGAGGTAAAGGTAGAAAAGAGATTTAGAAGACCGGATGAGGAGGTGGTAAAGTATTACTAAACCCAGGACCCTGCATTCACTATATCTGGTCTCCCACAGTACACAGAACATGGAAATGCAATTGTTTTAGTAAATATAAACTGCTAAATAACTTTTCCTCATCAGCAGTATATAGCAGTCTTGTGACTTCGGTCAGTGTCGGGCCGACCACTGGTTAAAGCTTGTAGGAGGAGTTTTCATTCTCTGACTGTCCTATGAGGCTGCATGACCCCTGACCCTCTGTCTGGACAGTGCTGATTGACCCTGTGATGATCACACACCCTCCCAAAAAAACAACAACTCTCTAGCAATACACACCAAACTGAACATATGCGGAGTGCCCCCAAGGCTCTGTACTTTCATGAAATGGATTGGGGACAGTGGAAGAAAGGGAGGATCAGAGAAGACAGGCTCAAAAAGCCTTTATACACAATGCAGAGGATTAGCCCCTTAGGTTCCACAGTGAGTAGGACAAGCATGCTTTACTGCCTGTACAGACTGATTTTACTGTTGTGGGTTCAGTAACACTTTAAAAAGCATAATGAAATAGGTCTGTTGGCAATATGGAGAAGGGAACCTTATTTTTGGAGGGCAGAAGTCTTGCAGGGATTTATTTTTAGGCCACAGTTGCTCAAGAGCAAAACTACATCTTTTGAGATTTCTGGTGTCCTCACGTATTTAAGGGCCTGTGATGGACTTTTGTTCACTTCTATAGCCATCAACACAAGCCCAAAAGCTGTTGTCACTGTTCCTGCATAATATAAATATAATATACTGTATAAACCATTTTGTGTTATATTTCCACAGGAAACTCCACTGTCCCAGAAATTTCATCCATATGAACCTATTTGTGTCCTTTATCATACGTGGTGCTGCAGTGTTTGTCAAGGATGCCATTCTCTTCGCTGATGAAGATGTTGATCATTGTACTATGTCTACGGTAAAATCTTTTTAGTGTGCATATCCCTAAATAAGCATAAGTGCATACCTCCCAACTGTCCCTGATTTCGAGGGACTGTCCCTGATTTGGAGTAATGTCCCTCTGTCCCTCATTTCTCCTCATCTGTCCCTCATTTTCGTCTGATCTATATAGTTGTATATAAAACTCACTTTTTATCTTTCAAAGTATTTCCCAGTGCTAAACCTTTCATCCAATTTCTAAATTGCTGCATTTCTACATTTTAAAAGCCAATATAAAGAAATAGTAATGGTAAAAAAAGAATTTGTGGATTTAACTGCTTCCCGAACAGCGTACGACAATGTACGGCGGTAGAATGGCACAGATAGGCAAATGGGCATACAGGTACATCTCTTTGAATTTGCCGCCATGCCATCACATGCACGCCGCCGGCATGCCGGTCGGGACTTCCGTGAGTCCGACCGCGGGTCCCGCAGACTCGATCGCCGCAGGAATACCTGTGATCGTCTCATGGGGAGGAAGAACAGGGAGATGCAGATGTAAACAGCATCTCCCTGTTCTGCCTAGCAACAAGTGACACTGATCTCTGCTCCCTGTGATTGGAGCAGAGATCAGTGATCTGTAAAACACAACCAAACCCCCCCAGTTAGAAACTTGCCCGTAGGACACACTTAACCCCTACACTGCCACCTCCTGGTTAACCCCTTCATTGCCAGTGTCATTTACACAGGAATCAGTACACTTGCATAGTACTGATTACTGTATAAATGACAATGGTCCCAAAAATGTGTCAAAAATGTCCGATGTGTCCGCCATAATGTCGCAGTCACAATACAAATTGCTGATCACTGCCATTACTAGTAAAAAAAAAGTTATAAATAAAAATGCCATAAAACTATCCCCTATTTTGTAAACGCTATAACTTTTGCACAAACCAATCAATAATCGCTTATTGCGATTTTTTTTACCAAAAATATGTAGAAGAATACGTATCGGCCTAAACTGAGGAAAAAAAATATATTTTTTATATATTTTTTGGGGATATTTATCATAGCAAAAGGTAAAAAATAAAGCATTTATTTCAAAATTCTCGTATTTTTTGGTTATAGCACAAAAAATAAAAACCACAGGCTTGATAAAAAAAAACACCAAAATAAGGCTTTATTTGTGGGAAAAAAAGGACATCAATTTTGTTTGGGAGCCTCGTCGCTAGACATGTGCAAAAGGAAAAAAATTTTTAGTTTCATTTAGTTTTAATTCGTTAATTAATTAATTTTGTTTAGTTATATTCGTTAAATTCCTTAAATTCGTTTTCGTATTTCGTTTAGTTTTCTACCGAATTCGAAAAATCTCTCACATTCAAAAATATTTCAACCAAATTCGAAAATATTTCTACCGAATTCGAAATGATTTCAACATGATTCGAAATTATTTCAACCGCATTCGAAAATATTTCAACCGGATTCGAAAATATTTTGCGACCCGACTTTAGGGCCATGTATCTCGGGGTCACTTGGTGGTAGCAACCCCAAATTGAATATGTTGTAGTGCTAGTTCTATTGTGTTTGCATACCAAATTTGGTGTTTCTAGCTATAAGTGACCCCGAGATATGTGGCCCCAAATTCGGGTCGCAAAATGTAATTCTCTGCTGCACAAAAGTGCTTGACATTTTGTGACCCGACTTTGGGGCCACGTATCTCGGGGTTACTTGGTGCTAGCAACCCCAAATTTAAATATGTTGTAGTGCTAGTTCTATTGTGTTTGCATACCAAATTTGGTGTTTCTAGCTATAAGTGACCCCGAGATATGTGGCCCCAAATTTGGGTCGCAAAATGTCATTCTCTGCTGCAGAAAAGTACTTTCATATTGCCCATATCTGTGGTCGCTTGGTGGCAGGTGACGTGGCAAGTGGACAATCCACAACTTGGTCACATGGCACTCGTGGCCGGTCACATGGCACTCATGTTAAGTCACGTGGCACTTGTGGCCGGTCACGTGGCACTCGTGCCAGGTCACGTGGCACTTCTGGCAGGTGTCATGGCAAGTGGACAATACACAACTTGTGGCAGGTGACGTGGCAAGTGGACAAATACAATACAAAACTTTTGGCATGTGGACAATGACATGCAGCATATGCACTTGCCTTGCGATCGACATCTGTGACTTCTTCAATCAGGCATGCTGACAACTTCATTGATACCATAAATATAAATGAAATAAGATGTGTGTGTTTTTTTTGCACTAGTATACTGCAAGTATGAAAAGTTGATGTGACAGATATATATATATAAGTAAGTATAAGTAACTAACCATCTTCCAAAATTTCTAATTCAAATCGAAAAGATTAGAACAGAATAGAAAAAAAAATAATTTAATAGAATAAAATAGAAAGAATATACAACCATCTTCTGAAATTCAAATTTGAATAGAATAAATTTGAATTTCGAATAGTATGAATTAAAAATTTTAAATGAATTAATTTTAAATTTGGATAGAAAAGATTATAATAAAATAGAAAATAGACTAGAAAAACGATAGAACAGAACAGAATAGAATATAATATATTTTATTCTGTTCTGTTCTATTGTTTTTCTAGTCTATTCTTTTATATTCTATTAAAATCTTTTGTATTAAAATCGAAATCATTATATACTAAATTCGAATTTCGGAAGATGGTTTTATATATATATATATATATATATATATATATATATATATATATATATATATATATATAATTTCCGGCATTTGAATTTCGTATAGAATGAATTCGAATTTGAATAGAAAAGATTAGAATAGAAATAGAGAATAGACTAGAACAATAGAACAGAATAGAATCTAGATACTATCTATTTAATTTTTAATTTTTTTGCAGATTACCTTTTGTTTTAATAAGATCTCCAGCAGACTATTAGCATCTATTTAATTTTTTTGCAGATCTCCTGCAGACTATTAGTATCTATTTTGTTTTTTTCCTGCAGACTATTAGCATCTATTTCATTTTTTTGCAGATCTCCTGCAGACTATTAGCATCTATTTTTTTAGCAGATCTCATGTAGACTATTAACAGCCATTTCACTTTTTTTTGCAGATCTCCTGCAGACTGTTAGAATCAATTTCATTTTTCTTTTTTTTGCAGATTACTATTTATTTCCATCAGATCTCCTGCAGTATATTAACATCTATTTCATTTTTTGCAGATCTCCTGCAGACTATTAGCATCTATTTCATTTTTATTTTTATTTTTTTGCATTAGAACAGCCATTTCCTTTAGATATAGATGCTAATAGTCTGCAGGAGATCTGCAAACAATGAAATATATGTTATTATACTGCAGGAAATCTGATGGAAATAAATGGTAATCTCCAAAAAAAATGAAATTGATTCTAACAGTCTGCAGGAGATCTGCAAAACAAAAAGAAGTGAAATGGCTGTTAATAGTCTACAGGAGATCTGCTAAAAAAATATATGCTAATGGTCTGCAGGAGAACTGGTTAGAAAACAAAATAGATACTAATAGTCTGCAGGAGATCTGCAAAAAATGTAAATAGATGCTAATAGTCTGCAGGAGATCTTATGGAAACAAATAGTAATCTGCAAAAGAAATTAAAAATTAAATAGATAGTATCTATATTCTATTCTGTTCTATTGTTTTTCTAGTCTATTCTCTATTTCCATTCTAATCTTTTCTATTCGAATTCATTCTATACGAAATTCAAATGTCGGAAAGAAATATATATATAAAGAAATATATAAATATTGTAAAACCACCATCTTCCGAAAATTCGAATTTAGTATATAATGATTTCGATTTTAATAGAAAAGATTTTAATAGAATATAAAAGAATAGACTAGAAAAACCATAGAACAGAACAGAATAAAATATAATATATTATATTCTGTTTTGTTCTATGGTTTTTCTAGTCTATTTTCTATTTTATCATAATCTTTTCTATCCAAATTTAAAATTATTTAATTCAAAATTTTGAATTCATACTATTCGAAATTCAAATTTATTCTATTTGAAATTTGAATTTCAGAAGATGGTTGTATATTCTTTCTATTTTATTCTATTAAATTATATTTTTTTCGAATCTTTTCTATTTGAATTAGAAATTTTGGAAGATGGTTAGTTACCTACTTATATACATCTGTCACATCAACTTCTCATACTTGCAGTGTACCAGTGCAAAAAAACACACACATCTTATTTCATTTATATTACTTTTCTGCAGAAGAGAATGACATTTTGCGACCCGACTTTGGGGCAATGTATCTCGGGCCACGTATAGGTAGGAACCCCAAACACAGTAGAACTAGCACTACAACATATCCAAATTTGAGGTTTCTATCTCCAAGTGACCTCGAGTTATGGGGCCCCAAAGTTGGGTCGCAAAATGTCAAGCACTTTTCTGAAGCAGAGAATGACATTTTGCGACCCGACTTTGGGGCCCCGTAACTCGGGGTCACTTGGTGCTAGAAACCCCAAATTTGGATATGTTGTAGTGCTAGTTCTACTCTGTTTGCATACCAAATTTGGGGTTCCTTGCGATACGTGGCCCAAGATACATGGCCCCAAAGTCGGGTCGCAAAATGTAATTTTTCGAATTTGATTCAAATTTCGTTTGAATTCGTTAGCATTGCAATTCGGTCATTCGGATGCATCCGAATGTCCGAATAATGAAAATTCGTCCGAATTTCGATTCGGAACGAAATGGAATGCACATGTCTACTCGTCGCAGGACCGCACAATTGTCAGTTAAAGCAACGCAGTGCCAAATTCCAAAAAAGTGCTCTGGTCTTAAGCCAGCAAAATGGTCTGGTCTGAAAGTGGTTCATTAACCTTTTATTTGGAGGTTATTTCTCCTTTAAGGGGGTGTGGTAGGAGGTGTGTCCTATGCCTACATACATTTGCTAGTAGGTGTCCCTCATTCCCATCTTAGAATGTTGGAAGGAATGTAAGTGGGCTAGCTAGTGGCGCTGGCTAACCAGTATACTTACTGGAAATCTGACTGTCAGTTTCAGTTCCCCCAGTGCCTATTGATTGACCATTGTTAATCTGTATTCTGTTAGTATTACCATACATTAAGTGAACATATACTTTGTACATGCCATTACCTTTACTTCAGGAATGAAGAGAGTAAGGTCTTTATAAATTGTAAAATCATGACTGTGAGTATCCACAAGGCTGATGGCCCTCTCCACACTGCCATGTGACAACATAAATGCCTGATCGGTTAGTCAGTAATAAGGATGAATGGAGTAATTTCCCTAAAATTGATATTCTGAAACAGAAGCTTTTCATTTCTCTGAGCGAAAATGTGCTTCAAGGAGAAGTACAACTAAAGCTCAGTTGGCTGTACTTCCCCTGTGGACCACAGGAGTGAAGCCCGCTGTCGGCTGATGTCAGAGTGCCCTTCCAGGCTCAGGAAAGATTGTGACCATATGGCCGGAATCCACCCACATGCCTGGACTGGCACCTGGCTCAGCCACTCAGCGAGCCCCCGAGAGTCTGAGCTGGCCGCTCCCGCCCCCTCCACAGCACAGCACTCCAGTGAGCGAGGGGGGGGGGGGGGGGGTGGTAACAGCAGAGCAGAGAGCAGTGACTGACAGTCACCAGCTTTCTGTTCAGGGAGCTCTGTGAACCGAGAGATCAGTGGTGTTTGATCACTCAGTTCTCAGTGCTAGAGCCAGTGGCGGACAGATGCAGCATCGGACCAATGCTGCATCCAACTAGGTAAGTAATGTGTCAACAAAAAACTAAAAAAATCCCAAATGGAGCGGTGCCCCCATGGGGTCGCTGCGTGTTCTAGTTCCACACGTCACCCTGCTCGGCCAGACATTCATTTCAGACACACTTTGCCAGTCAATGAACAGTCTTTAGCTTGTTTTTTGTTGTTTTTATTTAGGGGGAATAAACTTGGATGGGGAAAAGGGACATGGGATGCCCAGATGATGAATCTTGCTTGATTGAACAAAGGTGGTTGAATCTAAATTGACAGCCTCCCATACTTCACATTTCTCCAGCACACTACTTAAGATCACGTTGCTTTCTCCAATGTACAATCCTAGATTCCTGTCACCGTTGGCACATGGTTAGGCCTCACTCTGAATAAGTCCCAACATCTTACTAATAGCCATTTGCAGGCATGGGGTTTGCAGTCCCCTCTGTTGTAGCAACCATTATTGAAGGAAAAGGATAATGTGCTAACAAACTCGGTGGACTACTGATCCAAGAAAGTCCAATGCAAATCCTGCCAACCCTCCTGGCTGCAGCAACTTGACTTCAATGACACCACAGTCTCTCCCTCTGTGTTCACATCCAATCCTGGCACGTCTCCCACAAAGCTTCTCACTGTGCTTCTCACTCACTGACCTTGGCATGGATCCCTCTTGAATGACTTTCCTGGCAGTGGTCCCCACTGTCCTTCTCCTGCTCCTGTTGCAGGACACCTTTCAATGACCGTGTAGAGAGAGGCTCCCTCCCAGCTCCCGAGCTGAGTTCCCTTCAAGGGCTACGACAGTCTAAGCCTTTGTACACACGGTCGGAGATTCTGACAACCAAATCCGTCGGATTTTGTCCGAAACTGTTGTATACACACGGTCAGACGAAGTTGTCGGAAAATCCGACGTGATGACGTTATTTCGTTACGATGGGACTATGTTCAGGCTAGTAACCGATAGCTTTGATGTAGGAATTTGATCTGAGCATGCGTGGCACTTTGTCCGATCGGAATTCTCTACACATGATCGGAGTATGTCCGATGGGAGCATTTTGTCGGAAAATTGTTTTTCCTTCAGATTTACCAAAACCATGTAGTAGAAGGGCCTGCCTGATTGCATACACATTGAAACTCCTAAGGTTTGTCCTCATATTATATGGTTTTGGTAAATCTGAATGAAAAACTCAGCAGAAAATCTGATAGTGTGTATGGGGCTTAACACTTCATCATTCAGTTCTTTCACCTGACAACTTCCCCCCACATCAGGCTGACCATGGGTGCATGTATAGGAGACCTGCCCCCTGCCAATCCTAGTTGGGAACTGGCCAGGGCTCCCAGATACACTACACGCCACTCCAACCATCTGCCCTGCCTCTTTTTCAGAACCCTCTGGAAACAGAAGGCACCCGAGAGATGAAGTACATTTCAGTCACCTTCTGCTACACTAAACCACTCCCCAACCCCCAGATCAAAAACAAACAGGCCTAGTTCACAGTTAGGCCTGCCTAAATTTACCTATGCTGGCTGAAACAAAAAAACACACTAAACACTACTTAGCAACCTACCTACCTAAGGTAGAGGGTGCTACACATACATCTCTTTTAAATAAGAAAAAGTTGATTATTTACTCCCCCCACCCCCTTTGGGTATGTTTTTTATTTTGAAATGGGGGGGATGTATTCTTAATAATGGGATGTATTCTTAGGTAACTTCTTTGTTGAATGTAGCTTTTTTTGCTTTTGTGTTTTTTTTTTGTATGTGTGCTAATTATTTGTGTACTGTCTAAATTTTTATTTGACTTTCTCCACAGTTTTTTTATTTATTTAAGAAAATAAGGAGTTATTTTTTTGCCAGGATAGTTGAAATGAGCATCTGTAATCCTCAGGAGCCATTTAGAACCCATCACACTTTTAAAAATTGCCATAACCCTCTTTATTTCCTCTTTCCCACTGACTTGAATACATTTCACCAAAATGGAAAAGTGTTGCTGTAATGTTTTAACCAAAAAAAACTCTCAACCTTATTCATCTGTGGTCACCCAGCGAGTCATGCGGTCTTTAGATTATTATTCTTCGCTTCCTGGAGCAGCAGGAGAGATAATTGGAGTTGAGGGCTTCTGGTGGGGTCATTGTAAAAAATGAACCTCTTGCTTTTCTATGCATGACCAAACCACAGGTTAGATATAAACTATGTTCTTTATGCACTGACATGTTTACTGTTTATTGACATGAGTTAAGCCGTGTCCTGTTTGTATTTCAGGTGGGCTGTAAGGTGGCCATGGCGTTTTTCCAATACTCCGTCTTAGCTAATTTCTCCTGGCTTCTGGTGGAGGGGATGTTTTTGCACACTCTACTCACGCTCACCTTCACCTCCCAAAGAAGATATTTTTGGTGGTACATTGTTATTGGCTGGGGTGAGTAAGAACAGAAAATACTGAATAGCGAGTGGAATGAACTCTAGTGGTGTGCCTTCATTTGGCTTAAGAGGACAAACAGATCTAGGTAGTTGTGCCAAAAAAAGTCTCAAAAGTCCTAAGTCTAATGTTTTTTTTTCCACAAATGAGAACAGGAAACAACTCAACGCATTTCAGGGGCCAAAAAAGCAGTCATCAGGGCTTGAACACTATATCAAAATGCCTATTGAACTCAACACAAAAATCTTTTGGGTATGTGTATCAGTATTAATACATTTATGGTAGGAGACAAGTGAATAAGTAATCATGTCAGTATCAACAACAGAACCATTATCGTTTTTGCTGCTAATACTGGCAGATCTATTAACCTAGGTGCTGGATCTTTGAAAAGAGACCGCTGCTTCTACACAGACAGCAATGGTCCTTCTATGCAGAATTCTGGCAGGGAACAAGCTTTTCTACACAGGCTGTAGCTGCTTTCTAAAGAAAACAAACTATAATGCCCCATACACGCGGTCGGAAATTCCGACAGGAAAAAGTCTGATCGGATTATGTTGTCGGAAAAAATCCGATCATGTGTGGGCCGTATCGGATTTTTTCTTGTCGGAATTTCCGATGGAAAAAATTTGAGAACCGGATCTAAAATTTTACGACAACAAAATCTGATCGGACTTTTTCCGATCGTTTGTAGAGAATTCCTACGCACAAAGGGCCACACATGCTCAGAAAGAAAATTTGGAGATGAAAGCTATTGGCTACTGGCTTCTACGCTGTTCCGTCATACGTTTTGTACGTCACCTCATTCCAAACGATCGGATTTTCCAACAACTTTGTGCGACCGTGTGTATGCAAGACAAGTTTTGGCAAAAATCCGGCGGAAAAAATCTGACGGATTTTGTGAATGGAATGTCCGACCGTGTGTATGGGGCATAAGACTTTGAACACCATCTGGGGATATGAAACATTTCCAATGTTGCAGCTGCTGCCGATTCCCCCGTGACAGCTCTGCCCACATGCCTATGCCATTCATTCACACAGCTCTGTGTGTGAATGAACTTACACTATGCATGTTTGGTCTGGTGCAAAGGACATCTTCAGAGGATAAAGAAAATACAACAAAATAAAAAAGATAGCAATAAAGATAACCAGTAAAATAAAAATGATAACAATAAAGATAAAAATAAAGATAACCAGTAATGGACCTTGGTGACCATGGAGTCAGTAGTACCCCGAGTGGTGCCCCGCATTTGGTTGATTTCTGCACTGTTCATATCTTATCATTTGGAGATCATTAGCATTTGCTAAAGGAACTGGCACACTTGTCTGGGAGGTGGTTTGGAATTCTAAAGCCTCATACACACGATAGGATTTTTTACAAACTTTCCCTTGGATTTTTGTACAAAGGGAGTCGGCCCTGAACTTGTATTGCATAAACACAGCAGGACTTTTTCAGCCAAATTTCACCAAATCATGTGGTTTTTCTGCTCTTTATCGCCACCTTTGGTCAACTTCTGTATTGCATGCCTGTTTGTACTTTGTACAAAAGTCCTATGGTTTTCTGTACACACGATCAGACTTTGCTCCATCGGACTTTTGTTGCCAGAAAGTTTGTCCGTTCGCACAGCCAACAAAAGTCCGATGAAAACCAAAAAAGTTTGTCCGATGGAGCGTACACACAGTCGGATGTTGCTCCAAAACAGCAATTTGCATGTTTGTTGTCAAAAAGTCTGATCGTATGTATGGGCCTTTACATGTGGATTCTCATCATTTTCAAGTTTTCACATTTGGATCTTTATATGCTTTTCTTTGACGTTTATCCCTTTTGTTATGCGCACATCTATTATGTGATTGTTATTTCCCCATTTATATGATACACATTGTTTATTAAGGTTTAATATGAAATCATTTTCCTTTTCCACACATATAACTTTGTATTGATCACTACAGAGATACTGGTTTTGCACACCTTTTTTAGATTAATTATTGCCATCTAGGCTTGTGCAATTCGTTTCGTAACTAATCGAAATTCGGGCGAAATTCGGGCCGAACTTTGCATCTTTTGGATATTCGGATGCATCCAAATGTCCGAATAAAAAAATAACGAATTACAATGAATACGAAAGAAATTATAGCGGTTATAACAAAAGAATTTGACATGATTCGGTAATTCTTTAAAGATCTAATGAAACAAAAGGTCAGCTTAAAGTAAATCTTAGTCCAATCAGCTGATTCATTTTGTGCCGGAGGTTGGATTACTGGCAAAGTGCATTCCTGAGAACTGAGTTAGAAGGGTGTTGTATTGTATTTGAGCCGAGGAGAAGAGACGTTGTCATTGTGTGTGTTAAAAGATTCAATAAACAAACGACTTTCCAAACTACGAATCATTATCACGAATGTCTATAGGTACATAAATAGCGAATTTCAACGAATACGAACGAAATTATAGCGCACATAACGAATGAATTCGACAGGATTCGAGATTCAGTATAACAAATATCAACACTCTGCGAATAATAAGAATTATCCTAAAATGTATTAACGTAGCATAACGAATATAACAGAACTAAATTATGTATTTTCCGACTGACAACCGAAACGAAACAAAATTTTCCGTTGTGCACAAGTCTATTGCCATCTTTGGGTGATGGCATCAGCAAGCTAATAACATTAGCATGCATTTCCTTCCCCTTTCTTTACATTTAGCTGTGGTTGGGGGAATTTCCCAGCCAGCAGATGAGTGGTGGCTGGCATGAGTCCTCATTCGCTAGGAAGCCGGCAGCCGCTGGTGTCCTAGCCACCACGAGCCCTCTGCTGGGAGCAGGCACATTCATGGCAGCTTCCCAGCACATACATGGCCAACTCAGATTTGGTCTTAATTGCTACCAGTTGTCCTTTCTGTGAACTGATAGTATTTATTTTCAAATCTATTGCAACCGAAAATAAGAATTACCTGAATCTGAAGCATGTGTTGGATCTTTTACCAAAACTGTTGCAATGCTTTTGTAAATTAGCCAATTTTATATGGACTTTATTGCCAGAAAAGTGTTGTAACTTCTTAAATTCCACCCTCTTTATATTTTGATCCACCTGGAAAGTATCTAACTGATTTAAACTGAATGTTCAGATGGCCTTTAAAGCCTTTTAAAGTGGTTGTAAAGCCTGTACTATCACTTTTACCTACAGGTAAGCCTATAATAAGGCTTACCTGTAGGTACCGTGAATATCTTCTAAACTTGCATTCATGGGAGTGACATAATAACGCCTCCGGCAAATCACATCGCCGGAAGCCCTTGAACCCTGATATAACTCCGGGAGACATGTCGCCGGTCACAGCGGTATACGGGGACTGCTGCAACAGCTTCGATCTAAAGTATTTCATAATGAGCTAGTATGCGAAGACTTTTGTCTTGCAGGTTTTTTTTTTTTTTGTTTTTTATGAGAGAGTTTACAACCACTTTAAATTCCACCCTCTTTATATTTTGATCCACCTGGAATCTAGCTGATTTAAGCTGACTGTTCAGTTGGACTTTAAAGCCTTTTAAGTGTAGAATTTTAAAGCCTTTGAGGGGGCCTAAATGGGTGCGCAATTTACTCAATTGAGTAGAGTCACCACTATCACCAAATTGGACCACCAAGACCACGCATGGTAGGAAACAAAAGAAAACATTACAATACAACACATTACATCACTTTGAAAGTTGTTTTCCTGTTGTACGACAATTTTTGGAACTTTAGTAACCTAGCATACAGGGAAAAATGGACATCACATGTGTACGAGGCATAAAGCTGAACTCCAGTTTTCTTTTCACTAGAACTAAATGGAACTATCAATCCCAGCATAGAACATACCTGCATAATATGTTGCTCTGTTTTCTGCAGATCCCCTGATATTCTGGGTTTAGTTGTGGCTTTGTGCCATGTGACACTCTGCATACCCCCTGGATAGACTCTTTCCCTTTCCCAGCCACTTCCTGCGGCAACGATAGTCTGTAACACACCTCTTTGTAGTCTTTCAGACTCTGCAAATGATGTAACTTCCTTCACAGCTCTAAAGGTGGGTGGCAATTGTTTCCGAGCATGCATGGTCTTGGTTTTCCAATTTTTTTTAGATGAATATTATACTGATTGAGTGAAATTCAATCCCAACCAGTCACACCTACAGAGAGTCCAAAGCTCCCAAGTACCAGCTTTCAAATCACAGCATTATTTAAGAGAGAAACGCTTTCATGTTCTGAAAGCTAGCTGTGATGCTGCTGGGCAGGTTCAAATAGATCACAATTAGAATTCAACCCTGCCTAGTTAAATATGGTGACCAATGTGAACAGAGAGTCCCACTCCTCGGATCCTGCCCTCCCAGAGCCCTGCTCTCTGTGATGTGATTACTTTACATGAAGGAAACCCCTTCATAATAACGTCCCAAAGCTCTTCCTCTGTAGTCTTCCAGTAAGCCATTATTCTGCTAGGCAGAATTGGCACGGGAGGCGGTATCAAATATACACTTTTGACTACCCACATGAAAGCCCAGAAACACCCATAGCAACCCTAAGCCCCACCAACATCAACTCCTAGAACTGGTACAAGTGACTACCATAGTCCAACCAGAAGCTACAGAGACTCAAAGGATCATGGGAGATGTAATATCAGGACTGGAAAAGGAAGGAAACAGGACATCAAAGAACCTAAAAAATTCACCTGCTACATACAGCTAAAAAAGGTTAGTTACACATAAACTGACAGCGGGGTTGTGATTCATTTACATGCACATTGCATGTTGTTTTGGGGAGGAAAAGCTGGAGGTCTTCTTTAACCAGTTAAGGACGAGTCTCTTTTTGAGATTTGTTGTTTACAAGTTAAAAACAGTCCTTTTTGCTAGGAAATTACTTAGAACCCCCAAACATTATATATTTTTTTCTAACACCCTAGAGAATAAAATGGAGGTTGTTGCAATATTTTCTGTCACACCCCATTTGCGCAGCGGTCTTATAAGCGCACTTTTTTTTGGAAAAGGTACACTTTTTTGAATTAAAAAATAAGACAACAGTAAAGTTAGCCCAATATTGTGAAAGATAATGTTACGCCGAGTAAATTGATACCCAACATGTCATGATTCAAAATTGCACCCGCTCGTGGAATGGCGACAAATTTTACCCTTAAAAATCTCCATAGGCGACGTTTAAAAAATTTAGCAGGTTGCACGTTTTGAATTACAGAGGAGGTCTAGGGCTAGAATTATTGCTCTCGCTCTACCAATCACGGCAATACTTCACATGTGTGGTTTGAACACCATTTTCTCTAATGCGGGTGCTACTCACATATGCGGTTGCTTCTGCACGTAAGCATGGCGGGGCAGGGATCGTTTAAAAATAGTTTTCCCTTATTTTACCTTTTTATTTTTTATTTTTACACTGTTTTTTTAAAAAAAGTTGTGCCACTTTTATTCCTATTACAGGAATGTAAACATTCCTTGTATTAGAAAAAAAGCATGACAGGACCTCTTAAATATGAGATCTGGGGTAAAAAAAAACTCAGATCTCATATTTACACTAAAATGCAATAAAAATAAAATGAATAAAAAATTGTCAAAAAAAATAAATAAATGACCCTTTAAGCCTTTTTACACTTCGGACCATGTTGTCAGATAATCCGACCGTGTGTGGGCTTCATCTGACTTTTTCCGTCGGAATGTCCAACCAACAAAGTTTTGAGAGCTGGATATAAAAATTTTCCGACAACATGATCCGATCGGATTTTTTCGGATCGTTTGTAGAGAATTCCGATCGAACAAAGTGCCACACATGCTCAGATCAAATTCCTAGACCAAAGCTATTGGCTACTAGCCTGAACGTAGTCCCATTGTAACTAAATAACGCCATCACGTTACGAACAATCAGATTTTACGACAAATTTGTTCGACCGTGTGTATGCAACACCAGTTTTGGACAAAATCTGGCGGATTTTGTTGTTGGAATGTGTGTACAAGGGCTAAGAGCTATGGGCGGAAGTAAAATTTTGACATCGCTTCCACCCTGCAATGATATGGAGATGAGTGGGGGCCCTCTTCCCCTCCCTCGTCTCTAATCCCAGCATGAGAAAGGATCTCCGCAGCTGCCGATGGCTCTGGTAAGCGGCGGAGGGCAGCAGAGGGGTGCCTCTGTTGCCACTGTTGCCACCAAAAAAAGTGACCTTGCGGCGAATCCGCCGTAGAGACCACTGTTATCAGAAAGCGGACCGCCAACTGAAGAATAGGATACTGGGGTTACGGCAGATATCTTCTGCCATAACAACGATATTCCTCTTCAAACTTAGGACGTATATCGGCGTGAGGCTGTCCGTAAGTGGTTACATTTGTTGATCCATCAATCTACACCAAGCTCTGAGTAGCACCTGTAGAGCATCCGGAACACACTGTTTGCCAAGTTCTCCTTTTTGTCACATTGTGCGTACATGACTTTACTATGCAAAAAGCCTCCATGGGCGGGAGGGGAGATGGAGGCGTGGGGCTCCCCGCCTGACACCAGGTAACATTTACATATCTAGTTTAGTAAATATGTAACAGGATTTTACAGCACTGAACTTTACCTATGTATTGTCTTGGGTGAAAAATGGATGTTAATTGCTTTGTCAGTTTTACGACTTCCCATGGCAGTTTAACAGCTGAGCGTGTTTAAGAAAATGGAACCCTGCGGGAAATATGCAAAGGTAAAAGACCTAAAAGTTCAGCACTTCAGCCCTTCTGCAGGATAGAATTTCTTATTCTGATGAGAGACAAATTTAATTTATTCGATGCTTATAGAAAATAGAAACACCTGTTCAACCACCCTTGGTTTGCCTTCAGGGATTGTTCATTTCTTGGATTATGTAACTGCAGCAGAGAAGTCATCTCTCAACCTTTTCTGGGCTGGACAACATTGAGCAGGATACTTGGATCTCACTCCATTGCACATTTCAGCCTGCTAGTTTTCTCATGTATGTTATCCCAACTCTTTTGTCCTAATTTTAGTTTTTATGCTTTTAAATAAAAAGCTATAAAGCATCTCTTCTCTGGTGAAAAGTGGTTTGGGAGGCAATTACCTTTCAATGTCCTCCCAGTCTTTGGAGCAGACAGGTCAGCACTGTACAGTAAAAAATAAGCGCTCTTTTACTCTTGCCCTGTAAAAATAGGTGCATGATTTGTTCATCTCTGACTGCCCACCTCAAAATAACATGGCAACCAGTTGAAGTTGTACACATGCTGCAGCAAAAATGATACCCCTAGTGGCATTTGGCAGTTGTACCACTGAGGAACGTAACCCATTAAAGATGAAGTAAACCCTGATGGGTTTACTTCCTCTTTGTTTCCCTGCAAAGGCAAAGCATAATGGGCTACTATGCATTGCATAGTAGCCCATTATGTGTCACTTACCTGACACAGGAGCCATCAATGCCCCCGATTTCCTCGCCGGCTGGAAGCATCCATCTTCCTACCGGGGTCACGGACTCCGGCTCTGTGACTGGCCGGAGTCGCGTGATGTCACTCCTGCGCGTGCGTGCGGGAGCCTCCAGTCACGGCATGTAGTTTAATGAAAACGGCACGCCGTGACCCTTCCAAAGTGCACATGCGCCGAGTACATTGGCGCATGCGCAGAAGGAATCCTCGTACGGGGAATTGTAAATATCTCCTAAACCATGTAGGTTTAGGAGATATTTACAGCACCTACAGGTAAGCCTTAATATAGGATTACCTGTAGGTTAAAGTGTGTTGTAAGGGTTTACAAAGCTGCATTAATTAGTGTATGAATACTATTTTGTCAAACGTATTGGGAAGCCTGACTTCACACACACATGAACACACACATGAACTTCAATGGCATCCCAGTCTTAGTCCATAGGGTTCAATATTGAGTTGGTCGACCCTTTGCAGCTATAACAGCTTCAACTCTTCTGGGAAGGCTGTCCACAAGGTTTAGGAGTGTGTCTATGGGAATGTTTGACCATTCTTCCAGAAGTCTATCTGTGAGGTCAGGCACTGATGTTGGAGGGGAAGGTCTCATAGTCTCCATTCTAATTCATCCCAAAGGTGTTCTATTGGGTTGAGGTCAGGACTTTGTGCAGGCCAGTCAAGTTCCTCCACCCCAAACTCGTTCATCCATGTCTTTATGGACACACACATCAGTGGGAGTGACACCATCGCGGCTCCAGCCAATCACAGCGCCGGAGCCTGTGATACCTGGAAATAACTCCGGGAGACATGTCGCCAGGCAGAGCAGTGTGCCAGGACTACTGCGGGGGCTTCAATTTAAGGTGAGTATTTCATAATGAGCTAGTATGCTATGCATACTAACTCATTATGCCTTTGTCTTGCAGTTTTTTTTTTGGTGGGTTTACAACCACTTTAATGCATTGTATACAGTGGTGTGAAAAAGTGTTTGCCCCCTTCCTCATTTCCTGTTCCTTTGCATGTTTGTCACACTTAAGTGTTTCGGAACATCAAACCAATTTAAACAATAGTCAAGGACAACACAAGTAAACACAAAATGCAATTTGTAAATGAAGGTGTTTATTATTAAAGGTGAAAAAAAATCCAAACCATCATGGCCCTGTGTGAAAAAGTGATTGCCCCCCTTGTTAAAACATACTATAACTGTGGTTGTCCACACCTGAGTTCAATTTCTCTAGCCACACCCAGGCCTGATTATTGCCACACCTGTTCACAATCAAGGCATCACTTAAATAGGAGCTGCTTGACACAGTAAGGTCCACCAGAAGATCCTTAAAAGCTACACATCATGTCGAGACCCAAAGAAATTCAGGAACAATTGAGAAAGAAAGTAATTGAGATCTATCAGTCTGGAAAGGGTTATAAAGCCATTTCCAAAGCTTTGGGAATCCAGCAAACCACAGTGAGAGCCATTATCCACAAATGGCGAAGACATGGAACAGTGGTGAACCTTCCCAGGAGTGGCCGGCCGCCCAAAATTACCCCAAGAGCGCAGCGACGACTCATCCAAGAGGTCACAAAAGACCCCACAACAACATCCAAGGAACTGCAGGCCTCACTTGCCTCAGTTAAGGTCAGCGTTCATGCCTCCACCATCAGGAAAAGACTGGGCAAAAATAGCCTGCATGGCAGAGTTCCAAGGAGAAAACCACTGCTGAGCAAAAAGAACATCAAAGCTCGTCTCAATTTCTCCACAACACATCTTGATGATCCCCAAGACTTTTGGGACAACATTCTGTGGACCGATGAGACAAAAGTGGAACTCTTTGGAAGGTGTGTGTCCAAGTATATCTGGCGTAGAAGGAACACTGCATTTCATAAAAAGAACATTATACCAACAGTAAAATATGGTGGTGGTAGTGTGATGGTCTGGGGCTGTTTTGCTGCTTCAGGACCTGGAAGACTTGCCGTGATAAAAGGAACTATGAATTCTGCTGTCTACCAAGAGATCCTGAAGGAGAATGTCCGACCATCTGTTCGTGTACTCAAGCTGAAACGAACTTGGGTTCTGCAGCAGGACAATGATCCTAAACACACCAGCAAGTCCACCACCGAATGGCTGAAGAAAAACAAAATGAAGACTTTGGAGTGGCCTAGCCAAAGTCCTGACCTGAATCCTATTGAGATGTTGTGGTATGACCTTAAAAAGGCAGTTCATGCTCAAAAACCCTCTAATGTAACTGAATTAGGACAATTCTGCAAAGATGAGTGGGCCAAAATTCCTCCAGGACGCTGTAAAAGCCTCATTGCACGTTATCGCAAACACTTGGTTGCAGTTGTTGCTGCTAAGGGTGGCCCAGCCAGTTATTAGGTTTAGGGGGCAATCACTTTTTCACACAGGGCCATGATGGTTTGGATTTTTTTCCACCTTTAATAATAAACACCTTCATTTACAAATTGCATTTTGTGTTTACTTGTGTTGTCCTTGACTATTGTTTAAATTGGTTTGATGTTCCGAAACACTTAAGTGTGACAAACATGCAAAGGAACAGGAAATGAGGAAGGGGGCAAACACTTTTTCACACCACTGTACATTAAGGTAAAAAAAAAACCTTCTCTGCCGCAGGATCCCCCCCAGCCCCCCTTATTCTTACCTGAGCACCATCCGACTTGCAGAGACATGTACAAAAGCAGAGGCTCTTGCCACAATCTCCCTCCTCATTGGGCAGATTGATAGCAGTGGGAGCCATTGGCTGTCAATCAAATGTTGTGACGAGGGAGCTGGTGGGCGGGGCTGAGTTGCCCTTGTGGTCTGTGCTTTCCATGGGGGCACTCGCTGAAGAGGAGGGGCCTTGAGCGCCAGCGGGGGGGGGGGGGCAGAAAAAGAAAATTAGAGCTGCTCTGTGCAAAACCATTGCACAGAGCAGGTAAGTATAACATGCTTGTTACTTTAATAAAGAACAAAAAAACAAAACAAACAACAAAGGTTTAAAGTTACTTTAAGATAATCGTTCACATTTGTTTAACGCAACACAACAGATTATAGTTCTGCTTTAAGTGTGTGGTATATATAAAAGTATGGGCTTTTTTTTCTAGGTCTGCCAGCTCTTACAATTATAGTGTGGATCAAAACCAGGATCAGCTTTGATGACACTGGGTAAGAGATTGTCTGTCTTTCTATCATGTTATAATATTGTATGCACATAATGTCTGTATATATCTTTTGCAGAACTGCTTCCGGTTTCTGTATCTCAAAATTTTAGGGGAAGTTGTTACATATGGAAATATGGCCATGCTGGAAGCATCGTTTAACCGCTTCAGCCCCGGAAGAGTTTACCCCCTTCCCGACCAGAGCACTTTTTGCAATTCGGCACTGCGTCGCTTTAACTGACAGTTGCCCGGTTGTGCGATGTTGCACCCAAACAAAACTGACGTCCTTTTTTTTAGAGCTTTCTTTTGGTGGTATTTGATCACCTCTGTGTTTTTATTTTTTTGCGCTATAAACAAAAAAATTGTGACAATTTTGAAAATAAACGCAATATTTTTTACTTTTTGCTATAATAAATATCCCCCAAAAATATATATATAAAAAAAATTTCCTCAGTTTAGGCCGATATGTATTCCTTCTACATATTTTTAGTAAAAAAATCGCAATAAGCGTATATTGTTTGGTTTGCACAAAAGTTATAGCGTCTACAAAATAGGGGATAGATTTATGGTATTTTTATTATTATTTTTATTTATTTGTAATGGCATCGAGTCCGGCGGTCCCACGGACCCAGCCTCTTAAAAGGAACGTACAGGTACGCCCATTTTTATGGCGGCACAGTGGTGTAGTGGGTAGCACTCTCACCTAGCAGTAAAAAGGGTCACTGGTTTGAATTCAAACCATGACACTACCTGCCTGGAGTTTGCATGTTCTCCCTGTGCCTGCGTGGGTTTCCTCCGGGTACTCCGGTTTCCTCCCACACTCCAAAGACATGCAGGTAGGTTAATTGGCTTCTGTCCAAAATTGGCCCTAGTGTATGAATGGGGTCCTTGGATTGTGGGCTCCCTGAGGGTAGGGACTGATGAGAATGTACAATGTACAGGGATAAGGACAATTGTAGACACTCATTCAGGTTGAACTGGATGGACTGGTGTCTTTATTCAACCTTACTAACTATGTAACTATTTGCCCAGCACTGCCATTGTGCCGACGTATATGGCGTGCAGCGGTTGGCATGTGGTTAAATAGATCGAAACCTTTGGAAGGATGCCAGTGGTTTGCATTACTAACCAACCTATTGTAAAAGGGGTCTTTGCATGCTCACTCCCAACTCAACCCACCCTGCCACAGTTCTTACAACAGTGTTTCCTTCTCATTGCATTTACTCTATGGTGAATGCAACAGAAGAGAGACACCACGACGGGGGTGCATTTTTGGCAGGATGACTCACCACTGGAGAGTTCAGAGACATACAGGGATTGGACAAAAAATAGAAAACACCAGGTAAAAGAATGAAATCATTACAGAATATGATGTTAGACCACCTTTGGCATCCAAGACAGCCTGAGTTTTCTTGGGAATTGACAAATATTATTCTGGGTTTCAATTAGGGATGAGCCGAACACCCCCCGGTTTGCACTAGAACACCGCAAACAGGCAAAAAGTTCTACCGAACATGCGAACCCTATTAAAATCTATGGGACACGAACATGAAAAATCAAAAGTCCTCATTTTAAAGGCATATATGCATGTTATTGCCATAAAAAGTGTATGGGGACCCAGGTACTGCCCTGGGGGATATGTATCAATGTAGAAAGGTTTTTAAAACAATTTTCAGGAGCAGAAATTTTAATAATGCTTAAAGTGAATCAATAAAAATGAAATATTCCTATAACCACCTAAGGACCGGAAGGATTTGCCCCCTTAAGGACCAGGCTGTTATTTGCAATACAGCACTGCGTCGCTTTAAGTGACAATTGTGCGCAAAGCTTATGTCCTTTTTTCCCCCCACACATAGAGCTTTCTTTTGCTGGTATTTGATCACCTTTATGGTTTTTATTTTTTGCACTATAAACAAAAAAAAAGCAACAATTAAAAAGAAAAAAAAAACAATATTTTTTATTTTTGTTATAATAAATATCCAAAAAAATGTCTTCATCAGTTTAGGCCAATAGGTATTCTTCTACATATTTTTGGTAAAAAAAAAATCTCAATAAGCGTATATGGATTGGTTTGCACAAAAGCGTCTACAAAACAGGTGATAGATTTATGGCATTTTTATTATTTATTTATTTTTTACTAGTAATGGTGGCGATCTGCGATTTTTAGTGGGACTGCGACATGGCAGCGGACAGATCGGACCCCTTTGTCACTTTTTTGGGACCATTGACATTTATACAGCGATCAGAGCTAAAAATAGCCACTAATTACTGTATAAATGCCATTGGCAGGGAAGGGGTTAGGTGTGTTCCCTGGGAGGTGTTTCTAACTGTGGGGGCAGTGTAGTGATTAGAGGAGGAGATAGAGACTACTGTTCCTGATCACTGGGATCAGCAGATATTTCTCTACTTGCCTTTCAGAATGGGGATCTCTGTCTGTTTACATTGACAGATCCCCGTTCTGGCTCTCAGCTCAGGTCTGGTATGGATTTTAAGGGAAACCCCACACCAAAATGTAAAAAAATAATTGGCGTGGGCTTCCCTCAAAATCCATACTAGACCCTTATCCAAGCATGCAGCCTGGAGGTTAGAATAGGGAGTGGACGAGCGAGTGCCCCCTCCTGAACCATACCAGACCACATGCCCTTAACAAGGGGGGGGGGGGTGCTTTGAGACAAGGACAACTCTGCGCCCCCCCCCACCCCAAAGCATCTTGTCCCAATGTTATTGAAGCAACAGCACGTAAAGAGTTTACAAGCACTTTAATAAAAGTATGTGTGTTGGCTGCGCCTATCATCACCCAATTAACAATTCAAGCTTCATTGTAGTGCACAAAACAATATAATTAAATCATAATTAAATCATTCCATGACATAACTCCTTCATATGATGAAATCCAAGGTTCATACATGAATACAAATAAAATAAAAAGTCTATAAATATTCATATGTGAAAACGCAGGTCATATGCAACAACATGTTCTTTCATTCAGATAATAATCCTTCCAAGCATGCTTTTTTGTGCCAATCTTCTTTTAACAATCACCCTTTGTGAGTCTAACGTAGCATTTATGTGTGGTGCCTCCCACCACCTTTAACCACTGTGCTCGCCTGTTTTCAGGTCTAGAAACACTTTCCCCGACTTGGGTATATATCCAGGCTGCTCAGCTGGCAATTCTCCCTCTGACCTCCTTTGACTCACTGGATTGCACTTTAATGGGTAAACCTCGTATAAGCTTCTAAGTTGTACTCCTCTCTCCTCCTCCATAAACCTCAGTAAAATAAATGGGCTTCAATAGTGTAATATTTAAAAGGTTCCATGTTTATTAAAATAACATCCACTTACATTGAAAACAGAGAAAATGTGCCTATGTAAGTCATCCAACAGGGCCAAGCTGAGCAGCCTGGAAATACACTGGAGATCAAAATTAGGCCTCATGCACACGGACGGTCCATGTCAGTCTATGGCTTCATGCCCACCTAGGCATTTTTGAGCTGCAAATGGCATAGGCGTTTTTAAGCTGTAAAAAAACCCCAGGACCAGTGCGTTCCGTGGCGCGGAGGTAGAGCTGTAAAAAGCGAATCGTGCAAAAACGCGCATAAACGCGTAACATATTTTCTTTGTTTTCTGTGGCATTGTGGGGAAATTTGGGAGTGCTATAGCCAAGAGATGTGTTTCTTTAAAAAACGCTACTTAACGCTAACGCTAAAAAAAAAGCAAAAACGCCAATGCAAAACGTGGTTAAAATTGCGTTTTTAACACCGATTTTTCCAGGTGTCAGCGCTAGCTTTGCAGCCAGTTTTTTAAAACGTCCGTGTCCATGAGCACTTAGAGAACACTTTATGAACACTTGATTTTGTTCAAAAATAATGTAATCTTCATTGCTCAACATTTGATGGAATTTTTGTTGTGGCTATACCATGCTAATAGAACAGCGTTTTTCAAAATAACCAAGGCACTTAAAGAAAAAAAACTTTATTTTATAGAAAACACAATGATGAAAATTAGAGAACAGCAATGACTTTAGCATGGAGAAAGCTTACAACTAAAATTTCTGAAGGTTACAACAATCAACAATTAGTATGAAGTGTACAGGCCCTTGCTTTGAATGACTTCAGCACATCTGAGGCCACGGGATATCCCTAGTCTCTCACACTGCTCTGGTGTGATTTTGGTCCATTCTACTTCCAGTCTCTTCCATAGTTCGGTGACTGTAGTGGGTTTCTTTGCCATAATTTTGTCACCAAGGATCTTCCAAAAGTTTTCCATTGGGTTTAGATCAGGACTCTGGGCTGGCCATTTCATTATTTCAATGTTTTCAGTTCAAGGAACTGCTTTACCCACGCATGAAAATTGTTGACTGATTGGGTGATGAACGCAGGGAAGGAACTGCATGTTGTTGAAAAAGGTTCTGAAACATTTGCATTCGCTCTGTGATGTAGCTGTATAAGCCCTTGTACACACGGTCGGAGATTCCAATGGAATGTGTCCTATCGGACCGTTTTGACGGATATTCCGACTGTGTGTGGTCTGCATCGGACTGTTTCCGCCAGGAATATCCGACGGACCAACTTTTCCAACTTGCCGGTAAAATTTTCCGCCAAAATGCTCTGATCGGACATACTCCAATCATGTGTAGCCTACTCCGACGGACAAAGTGCCACTCATGCTCAGATCAAATTCCTAGACCAAAGCTATTGGCTACTAGCCTGAACGTAGTCCCGTCATAACGAAATAACGTCATCACGTCATGTACAATCGGATTTTCCGACAACTTAGTCCGACCGTGTGTATGCAACATCACTTCTGGACCTCTTCCGGAATTAATCCGTTGGAATTACTCTGACGGATTTGGTTGTCGGAATCTCCGACCGTGTGTACAAGGGCTTAGAGGCCCAATTCCTGCTGCAGAAAACATCCTCCAAACCATGACGCTTCCCCCTCCACCTTTCACTGACTTCTTTACACACTTTGGGTTCAGTCTTTCCCCAGTTTGATGAGCAACATAATGTTTCCCATCAGACCCAAATAAATTAAACTTAAGCTTTCAATACTAAAGTGAACTTTGGACCAGTTCTCCTCTGTCCACACAACACGCTCTTCAGCAAAGTTTGGTGTAGCCTTTTGATTCTTTAAGCTAATGAGAGGTTTGGTCACTGCAGAGTGGGCTTTCAGCCTAAATTCTCTTAAAATGTAAAGACTATGATGAGACGGATCCTTATGCCGCGTACACACGACTGGACTTTTCGACAGCAAAGGTCAGACGGAACTAATCCGCCGGAAAATTCGATTGTGTGTGGGCTTCATCGGACCTTTGCTGTATAAAAATCAAACGGACTTTAAATTTAAAACATGTTTCAAATCTTTCTGACGGACTCGAGTCCGGTCGAAAAATCCATTCTTCTGTATGCTAGTCCGACGGATGAAAACCGATGCTAGGGCAGCTATTGGCTACTGGCTATGAACCTCCTTATTCTAGTCCACTAGTCCACTCGTACGTCATCACGTTCGAATCCGTCGGACTTTGGTGTGATTGTGTGTGGCCAAATCCGTTGGTTCGGAAAGTCCGTCGGAACTCCGCCGAAAGTCAGTCGGGAAGATAATCTGCCGGAAAGTCTGGTCATGTGTATGCGGCATTACTCTGTTCAGCAATCGCAGCTGCAGTGTTGAACCGATAGCCCACTGAGATTCTCCGCATTATCCTGTCCTTTCTTGCATTTGTCTATCGTGGACAACCAGCCTTCTTGGGGGACATGAATGAGTTTATGACATTGTAAAGATGCAATATTCTAGAAATGATAGATTTGGAATGACAAACTTCTCTTGCTATGGCTGAAAGAGTCATCCCTTTGGCCTTCATCTGGACAACCTGCTGCCGGAGATGAAAACTGGAACGTTAGGCTGTCAGTTAAATAGGGTTTGGCAGTTAATTAAAGAAATTAGCACAAGGCCAGATAAACACCAATAAGTAGACTGTATCTGAAAGTGTTCTCTAATTTTGATCAATGTTCTTTTTCAAATCTCATTGAAGTTGTTTATTCTGTGCTTCAAAATATATGTAACTCATGAAATTTGCTTCACAAAAGTGCTCTTTACTCCCGTTTAGATCATTTAAAATAGAACTAAGCAGTGACCTTGAAATTCAAGAAATTGTAGGTTGTCCTCTAATTTTGATCTCCAGTGTATACCCCAGTCGGGGAAGGTGTTTCTAAAACTGAGCGCAGTTGTGAAAGGTGGTGGAAGGAGCCGCACATAAATGTTACAAAGAATCACAAAGGGTGATTGTTAAAAGAATATTGGCACACTCAGAAGAATTATTATCTGAATGAAAGAACATTCTGTTGCATATTAACTGCATTTCATATGACTTTTTATTGAAATTTTATTTTATTTGCATTGACGTATGAACCTTGGTTTTCAACATATGAAGGAGTTATGCCACAGAATGATGTAATTATGATTTCATTGTATCTTTTTGTTCACTATAATGAAGGTTGAATTGTTGATTGGGTGATGATAGGCGCAGCCGACACACATACTTTTTTTTTTTTTTACACGGCAGTTGTGGGAACACAATAATTTGGTTTGCAGCCATCTGTTAACACTTATTATTTTGGAGAACAATAGTTGAGGGAGAGTAGGATAATACACATTGGTTTATTTTTCATTGGTAATGTTCTGAAAGTTCTGATTGGGTCCTCCACATCTACTATACCACAATTTAGTAGACATGTGCAGAAAAATTTGTCTCTTCTCAGGTAGATTTGTTATAGTACAAATTCCGAAACACTTTTGGAACGATTCAGATCAACTGATAAATGATCTACTGATCAAAGTCTGTGTGAAAAGTAGCTGGTTGTTAAGGAGTGGGCCGGGACGCTGGCCCCCCGTGTCCTTGACAACCAATGACTCATCGGCGGGCATTCCCGTTGAGAGCTGAAATGTAATCAAAAGAATGCTGGCAAAAAGAAAATTTAGCAAAAAACTGTGTAGCCCCCCCCCCAATCCATACCAGACCCTTATTCCAAGGATACAGCTTGGCAGGACAGGAAAGGGGGGGCAAGTGAGCACCCCCATAACCATACCAGGCCACATGCCCTCAATATGGGGGGCTCTGCCCAAAAACACCTTGTCCCCATGTTGATGGGAACAAGGGCCTCTTCCCCATAACCCTGGTTGGTAGTTGTGGGGGGCTTATCGGAATCCCAGATCTTGGCCCCTCTATGTAAATGAGTATGGGGTACATAGTACCTCTACCCCTTCACCTAAAAAGTGTAAAAATTGAATAAAGACACAACACAAGTTTTTGATAATTCCTTTATAAAAAAAAATGTCCACCGAAGTAGATCTGGCCTCAATGAATTCTCCCGCTGACTGCCTGCTCCTCCGCCTGACATTTCTTATATAGCTAACAAAAAAAAAACTCCAGCACTATCAAAAAGCTAGTGAAAATGTGGAACCAAGCTGCAACTTCTTGTGAGAGATACACAGAACATATGCCTTTCAATAATTAAGTTGCGCTAATCTCCTAAATCCTTGATACATCGATATAGCGAAAAAATTGGAAAATTAATATCATAAATAAAGTCCATCCAATGTAAGATGAAAAATCTATGTAAACTAACAAACGATGCACATAAAGAATATGATAGGAGAAAGATGACTTCCACCGCAAAACACACTGCTGCTTACCGACTTCCAATGATCTCCTATCACGGGAAATCACAAGCACTTTTGGCTTTATACCCAGCCCGGGCCTTTGGTAAACACAGCAATGGTCACAACGTCTTCCTGGATTGCACCACTCAAAAGGACTTATTGCCACATGATCCCTATAAAGAAATAAAGGCTTCCATAGTGTATAGGTAAAAAATTATTGCATTTACAGTTAGGTAGAATATACAAAGCATAAAAATCAAGCCGGCCAGCTCTCCAATGCAGCCCATCACTCTGGGATCTGTGTGAACACGGGGATGTCAGAATGTCACTTCTCCCTACGTGTTTCATAAGAATTGATGTCGTCCATGGAGATTGGTCTGAAGTCCGCTCTCCGCTGACATCACTGCCCTCAGTCGAGGCAGCGTGTCATCCCCACTTCCCAAGTCTGGATCCGCCAGCTGCCTTGATTGATGGCAGTCTCAGCGAGCCGCTGAGAGCTTAAGTCGGCCGATTCCCACCCCTCCACAGCTCAGTGCTCCAATGATTGTGGAGAAGCAGAGTTGAGAGACGCTAACTGACAATCAGCAGCTCTCCTCTCGGATCTGTGAAAACCTAGCCATCAGTGATGTTTGGTGGCTCGCTTCTCAATGCAGAGATGGATAGATACAGCATCAGTCTGTGTGAGAGGCATTGGACTGTGCCAAGATAGCCCCTAATGCTTCGCTCTCCTCCACTCCCCAACACAAATCCACCAGCCTGGGCAAGCTGTGTCGAGGAGCCGCGGTGGTGACGTGAGAGGCCCCACTTGCAGTTCAGTGTATCGTTGAGACCAGCCCCAGCAGCCACAACGTGTATGTTTGGCATGGAGCCAAAAGCAGTGAGCCGTGTCTCTGAGCATCATCTCATATACACTGGATGAAGGTGAAAGTCCTTTTTCCTCCCTCGCTCTCTGCTCTCCCTGATTTTTTTCTTTCACAACCTGCTAGCCTGGACTGTGTTTAATATGGATATGCTGACTGTATTGAACTGTTGATATGTTAAGGGAGCAGCATTTACTACTTGTGCCAAACATAACAACATCCTTAACCACTTCAGCCCCGCACCATTTAGCTGGCCAAAGACCAGAGCACTTTTTGCGATTCGGCACTGTGCCGCTTTAACTGCCATTTGCGCGGTTGTGCGACGTGGCTCCCAAGCAAAACTTTTTTTTCCCACAAATAGAGCTTTCTTTTGGGGGTAGTAAATATAAATGGTGCTGCACTTTTACCAAAGAAATATAAAAGAGTTTTTAGGGGTCAAAAAATCGCATCTAACCTCTTATCAAAAAATAGTGCAAAAATTGCATAATACCTCTAATAGTATATGTAAACATATAAATACATGTAAACAATGTATATTTATAAAGTGCAAGCGTGCAAAAAAAGGATAAATATAAAGTGCACAACGTAAATAAATAAATTGCTACTATAAATATAATGTGAAATATATATCGTGGTGTGTATCCCAATGATTATGAAGGAAACAACAGTGTCATATTCAGTGCAAGAAAATGTTATATGACAAGTAAGGATGAGCCGAACACCCCCCTGTTTGGTTGGCACCAGAACCTGTGAACAGACCTAAACTTTGTGTGAACTTTAGAACCCTATTAAAGTCTATAGGATTCGAACGTTCACAATCTAAAGTGCTAATTTTAAAGGCTAATATGCAAGTTACTGTCCTAAAAAGTGTTTGGGGACCTGGGTCCTGCCCCAGGGGACATGGATCAATGCAAAAAAAAGTTTTAAAAACGGCAGTTTTTTCAGGAGCAGTGATTGTAATAATGATTAAAGTGAAACAATAAAAGTGTAATATTCCTTTAAATTTCGTACCTGGGGGGTGTCTATAGTATGGCATGTTTCCCGTGCTTAGAACTGTCCCTGCACAAAGTGTCATTTCGCAAGGAAAAAAAGTCTTTTAAAATCACTTTCCATTGTCGGCTCCCATAATACAGAGAACACTCAATGAGTGTTCTCTGTATTAGCCGACAATTCATTCATTGATAAAAAAAAAAAGCGTGGGGGTTCCCCTAAATTCAATTACCAGGCCCTTAAGGTCTGGTATGGATATTAAGGGGAACCCTGTGTCAAATTAAAAAAAAAAATGACGCGGGGGTCCCCCTAAATATCCATACCAGACCCTTCAGGTCTGGTATGGATATTAAGGGGAACCCCGCATCAAATTAAAAAAATTGTTTTACGTGGGAGTCCCCCTAAAAATCCATACCAGACCCTTTATGCGAGCATGCAACCTGGCAGGCTGCAGGAAAAGAGGGGGGACGAGAGAGCGCCCCCCCCTCTCCTGAACCATACCAGGCCACATGCCCTCAACATTGGGAGGATGCTTTGGGGGTCTGTAACCCCTCAAAGCACCATGTCCCCATGTTGATGTGGAGAAGGGCCTCATCCCCACAACCCTGAGCGGTGGTTGTGGGGGTCTGTGGGCGGGGGGCTTATCAGAATCTGGAAGCCCCCTTTAACAAGGGGACCCCCAGATCCCGCCCCCCCCGTTTGAAATGGTAAGGGGGTACAAAAGTACCCCTAGCATTTCACAAAGAAAGTGTAGAAATGGTTAAATAAGACAAACACACTTTTGAAAAATTCCTTCCTATTAAAAATAAAAAAAGATTACAGCGGTGCTAATCCACTCTTGCTATCCAGCGACAGATGATCATCTCTCCAAGGTCCAGCGATGGCTGATCTGATCCAGCGACGGGGGATCTCTCAGTCCAGCGCTGTCCATACATGCATCCGTCTTCTGTCTCCACTGTGGAGACACTGCGGGTATCCCAGCGCTGACGTTTCTTATATTAGGAGGGCGTGGCCACCCGTCACCTGACCCCGCCCCCTCTGACGCTGGTGAGGAAAGCCATGGGGTTCCCCAGTGACGTATGGGTGACCCCGCCCCCTCTGATGTAACGCAGGTTTCCGTTACATCAGAGGGGACGGGTTCACCAGCGTAAGAGGGGGCGGGGTCAGGTGAAGGGTGGCCCCGCCTTCCTAATATAAGAAACGTCAGCACTGGGATCCCTGCAGTGTCTCCGCAGTGGAGACAGAAGACGGATGCATGTATGGACAGCGCTGGACTGAGAGATCCCCCGTCGCTGGATCAGATCAGCCATCGCTTGGACCCTGGAGAGATGATTATCCATTGGTTACATCCATCACGTTACATCACGTGCCTCGTGACTTCAACTGGGATTCATCCCAGTTGAAGTCACGAGGCACATGACGTAACGCGTAGGATACCCGAAGTGACGTAGCACGCACGAGTGGACCGCTCTGCGCACTGTTTATGTGCAATTGTCTCCTTGATATTTGTAATTAGTTTGTATTTTTAATAAATTCGCTTATTTTATAAAAAATACTACACTATGGATCACTCCCTATTTGTTCTCTGAGGCCGCGTACACACGCGGGGACTGTTCGCCCAACTTTGTCTGCTGAACAGTGTTTCGGCGGACAGTCCGCTCGTGTGTGGGCTTTCAGCGGACAGTTTCAGCGAACAGTCCGCTGAACAAGGTTTTTCGGAATTTCCGAAAAACTGTCCGCTGAAACTTTGTTTCAGCGAACAGTCCCCTTGTGTGTAGGCTTGTTCGTCAAACTAAGTTCCGCGCATGCTCAGAAAGGATTTACACGCCGAAAGTTATAATGCAGTGTATAGGACGTCGTATTTTTCGTCCCGTCGTACGTGCCGTTCACGTCATCGCGCACGGTTTCAGCAAACTGTTCGTTCGTCGTGTGTGGCCATGTCTGTCCATGCTAATTTTGAGCGGACTGTTTGTTGAAACTGTTTGATGGACAAAGTTGGGCGAACAGTCCCCGCGTGTGTACGCGGCCTGAGTATCCTCCTCTAGCCATTATGGACGTTGTGGGTTGCTATTAGAGGAACTGGATGGTGGAGTTACCATTTATGCTGTTTGCCTTACAGCTGTAAGGTAATTGTGTAATCCACACATTAGTTGGTGAATATTTGGATGTTCTTTGTGGCACTGGGTTTGGCACGGAGGAATCACCTTCAGCAATCCATCAAGAACTGTTTATTGCTTGTCATATTAAATTTTCTTGCACTGAATATGACTCTGTTGTTTCCTTCATAATCATTGGGATACACACCACGATAAATATTTCACATTATATTTATAGTAGCAATTTATTTATTCACGTTGTGCACTTTATATTTATCCTTTTTTGCATGCTTGCACTTTATAAATATATATTGTTTACATGTATTTATATGTTTACATATACTATTAGAGGTATTATGCAATTTTTGCACTATTTTTTGATAAGAGGTTAGATGCGATTTTTTGACCCCTAAAAACTCTTTTATATTTCTTTGGTAAAAGCGCAGCACCATTTATATTTACTATTTATGCACTTTATATGAGATTTGTTTTGGCTCATACGGTGTGTGCAGCATTTGTTTTATTTAATCACTTTAGTTATTAGCGCAGGAGCCACAATTCACCATAATTTCTTTTGGGGATATTTTATCACCTCTGCGTTTTTTATTTTTTGCGCTATAAGCAAAAAAAGAGCGACAATTTTGAAAAAATGCATTATTTAAAAAAAAATTCTATAATAAATATCCCCCCAAAAAATATAATTTTTTTTCCTTAGTTTAAGCCGATACGTATTCTTCTACATATTTTTGGTAAAAAAAAATCACAATAAGTGTTTATTGATTGGTTTGCGCAAAATTTATAGCTTCTACAGAATAGTTTTTTTTTTACTAGTAATGGCGACAAGCAGCAATTTTTATCGTGACTGCGACATTATGGTGGACACATCGGACAATTTTGACACATTTTTAGGACCATTCACATTTATACAGCGATCAGTGCGATTAAAATTGCATTGATTACTGTGTAAATGTGACTGGCGGTGGAGGGGTTAAGACTAAGTGGCACTGTAGAGGTTAAGTGTGTCCTAGGGAGTGATTTTAACTGTGGGGGGCTACATGTGACACATCACTGATCAGCGCTCCCGATTACAGGGAGCGCTGATCAGTGACAGTGTCATTAGGCAGAACGGGGAGATGCTTGTTTACATTAGCATCTCCCCATTCTTCTGCTCCGTTAGATAATCGTGGATATCCCAGTTTACATCGAGTCCACGGGACCTGCGATCCTACTCACGGAGCTCGCGGCTGGCGTGTGCTCCACACACGCGATAGCGTGGCGGCAAATGGCCATACAGGTATGCCCATTTGCGCAGCCGTGCCATTCTGTCGACGTACATCATCGTGCGCCGGTCGGGAACCAGTTAAGTAATAGTGTGTGAGAGGGGGCGTGACCGGATGTGATCGAGGCAGCAAGCTTTTCTCCACAGCTCCGCACATCCTGCATGAATCCACGATCTTGGAGCACAGCCAGCCAGGAATAAAAGGCACCATTGTCCGGGGGAAGGTGAGCAGACTCGGGACATGCGTTCATTGGCCTCTAAACAACAGCGCGAGGCCCAGAAAGAGCAACGCCGCACTCGCTCCACGAAGGGTACGGACGGAAGTCCCGCCCCCACCATCTTGTCTTCACAGAGGGCTGAGCAGCGTGCAGCGTGGCCGTGGGACGGGATGGAGCAGCATGATAATGCGGCGGAGCTGGGTGCAGATGGTGAGGGGGCTGAGGGCCATCCTGTGGCGGTGGACACAGAGGCGATCACGCAGCCTATATTGGAAGCCATAAATGCTAGCAAGTCTGAGCTGATGGGGCGCATTGATCACTTGTCATCGGAATGTACCCTGATAAGGCACGATCTAGATAAGATTCGGGGCAGACTCACCACGGTGGAAGACTGGGTGTCTGGAGTTGAGGACACCACACATACACAGGAAGCACAAATCGCTGAACTCCGCAATATGGTACGGTCCCTCCAGTGCAGAGCAGATGACGCCGAAGACCGTCAAAGGAGAAACAATATCAGGGTGGTGGGCCTGCCAGAAGGATCAGAAGGGGATAAGCCGGTGGAGTTTGCAGAGGCTCTGTTCAAAAAATTATTCTCTCTGGAAGATTTACCCCCCACCTATGTGGTGGAAAGGGCACACAGGGTCCCAACGGGCAGGAGACCGCCGGGTGCATTCCCAAGACCTTTTCTTGTAAGATTCCTGAACTACAGGGATAGGGACATGATCCTGGCCAAGTCTAGAAGAACACAAAAGCTGCTTTATGAAAACTCCAAGTTGATGCTCTTCCCTGATTTTTCAGCCGCCACGCCACAACAACGCCGCTCTTTTACTGATGTCCGCAAGAGGCTCCGTGCAAAGGAGATTCAATACAGCATATTGTACCCGAGCAGACTCAGAATTCAATACAAAAGCAGTGTGAAATTTTTTGACAATCCTGCAGAGGCCTGTGACTGGATGGACAAAGAATTGGCCTAAAGGCACGGGACATTGAGCGCGAGGATGCTAACCCACAAGTCTGCTGCAGTATGTTGTGCCTGTTGCACAGTTCTGTGAAAGTTGTCCCAGACAAGGACGAAACTCCTGAAGCATTGTGAGTTTTTCCGCCACTCGGCAGTTGGGTCTCAGACATGTGTCGGGGGACCCCCAGCGGAGGAGCCCCATCAGATGATAGTAGAGCGGAGCGGGAGCCTCCCGCTTTTCCTGGGGAGATGCTAGAAATAATCACTGCAAGGGAGGAGGATGCTCATGGCGCATATTGTGGTATTATGGGGTCTCCTGAGGAGGGGGTGGGTTTTACCCGGAGCAGCCATGGAGCCCACTGCATTTTTCTTTCAGTTTTTTACCCACTTTTCTTATTTTTTCCCCTTTTTCACTTGTTCTCACGGAAATCTGTTGGCAAGAGTCTGTGCCCTGGAGTTTGCTGCACTCCAACTGTCTACTTACTTCCTGGAGCTTAGGATTGAGGAAGACATGACGGAGGAGATTTTGCCAGACTTTCGATTGCAGCAGTTGGACCTCACCGCAAGTTTTTGCTGTTTTAGTTACGGGAGGAAGCTTAATATCAGGACACTTTGGTTTGGTTGTAAACAGGGTACTGGTATAAGAGCAGGGGGGGGATTTCGGTTTGTCACGGCTCAGAGACTCGGGAATGGGGTATGGTTCCTTATGTTAAGGTATTCTGGCATGGTACCGGTAGTCCGGACTGCGAGGGGAAGGTATACACGAAACGATATCTATGTTAACCTGTTGTGGGATGATAGTGGATAGATTAAAGATTGTGTCTTGGAACGTCCGAGGCCTAAACCACAAATTTAAAAGGGCCTCGGTTTTCCAATATTTGAAACAATCCAAACCACATATAATATTTTTCCAGGAAACCCATCTAGATGGAGCCAAAGTGTTGACTATGCGGAAGCCGTGGATTCAGAAAGCTCTACATTCCACATACTCTACATTTGCGAGGGTAGTGTCGGTGCTTATTAGCAAGGCCATTGCATGCACGGTACATTAGGTTATTACTGATCAGGGGGGACGGTATGTGGCGGTGGTGATGAAAGTATGTTAGCAGAAGTTACTGTTGGTCAATGTTTATGTACCCCCCCCATTTCAGGTTCAACTATTATATGATATGTTTGCCCGCCTGGTGGAATTTTTGCATTTACCCTTGGTGGTGTTGGGGGATTTCAACGCTACGCTGGTAGGGGAGGTTCAACGGAACTGGTGAATTGGGCTTCAGTGGTGGGGCTGACGGAATTGTGGAGGTGGAAGCACCCGATGGCCAGATGTTATTCTCACATATCGTCCGCACATGGGTCCGCAGCGAGAATTGATTTGGCCTTTGGAAATGGTAGATTGATGCACAGTGTGGAAAGGGTGGAGTATTTGCCGGGGGGCCTGTCGGACCATAATCCTCTCTCCCTCACCCTGTCCTTTCTGACCGGGTCCGGGAGGAGGGGATGGAGGTTGTCTGCCAGTTGGCTACAGAAGGAACAGGTGCTTTCCCAGCTCGAACCTGCCTTTAACAACTACTGGTCAGAGAACATGGACTCCACGGACCCACCCATGGTCTGGGGTGCCTTTAAGGCAGTTGCAAGGGGTGAATGTATATCGGTTATAAAAACGACTCAGGTTAATGAAAACAAGGAATTCAATCTGCTGAAGCACCAGAAAAGGGAGAGCACCGATGCACACGCGGGTTCCCCGACAGGGGCCACGCTTGAGCATCTACTGGCGGCAAGGAGGCGTCTGTCTCTCCATATTAAGGAGTTGACTAGCTCTGAATGGACTATTAATGCTCATAGGGTGTTTGCTGAAGGGGATAAAAATGGCAAGCTTCTGGCTATGTTGGTGGCTGACTAGCCTCCCCTGGTACACATTCCAACAATTAGAACTAGTTCCCGGAGACTTGGCTACGGACCCAACATTAATAATGCAAGAGTTTGTGGGCTTTTTTTCAAGACTGTACATGCCCATTCCTAGGTATGACCCTGGAGCTCTGGATTCCCTATTAGGGGGACTACCCATCCCAAGACTGACGGAGGAGGACTGCTTGACCCTTGATTCCACAATTTCGCTTAAGGAGATTCAGAAAGCTATCTTCTCGTTCCCACCCAACAAGGCCCCAGGCCCAGACGGTTTTCCCATAGAATTTTACAAAACCAATGTAGAGTTGCTGGCCCCGCGATTTAATTGGCTGCTGCAACACTGTCTTGACGTATCCTCTCTGCCGCCTTCAATGATGGAGGCTTATATGATCCTACTGTTGAAGCCAGGGAAGGATCCTATGGAGTGTGCATCTTATCGTCCCATAGCTCTCCTAAATACGGATCTTAAGGTCCTCACGAAAATTCTGGCGACCAGACTGGCCAAAGTTATTCAGACGATAGTCAATAATGATCAGACGAGGTTCATGCCTGGCAAGTCGACGGACACGAACATACGGAGAATTTTTACACATCTACAACTACCGCCAACGGACTCTGACAGTAGAATAGTAGTGTCCATAGACATAGAAAAAGCATTTGATTCTATTGATTGGGAGTATATGCTTAAAGTGTTAAAGGTCATGGGTTTTGGGCCACAGTTTTGTAAATGGGTAGCCATGTTGTACACTAATCCTAAGGTGGCCATTAGAATGGGATCATGGACATCTGAGTTTTTTGCGGTGGGCAGGGGCACCAGGCAGGGTTGCCCGTTATCTCCTTTTCTTTTTGCTCTGGCCATGGAGCCCCTGGCCATCGCACTCAGGTCAGCGGAGGAGGTACAAGCTATTAGAGTGGGGTCTATTAGAGAAACATTGGCCCTTTATGCAGATGATATGCTATTATTTCTTAGTGACCCGGAGGACTCCCTGAAGGCAGTGTTGGCTATCTTCGATACATTTGCCATATATTCGGGTCTTAGAGTGAACTGGACTAAGTCGTCCATCCTACCAGTGGACGAAAGGGCCAGGGAAAAGATGGATCCAGACTTGCCACTTCGATGGGTGGAATCTATTAAATACTTAGGCATGACGATCACTCCACGGGTGCGAGACTATCTCTCCCTTAACTTACTTCCCTTAGTAGAACTCCTTAAGCAAAAAACGCAGGCCTGGACCAAACTGCCCCTATCCCTTATGGGCAGGATCAGCTTACTCAAAATGAAACTGCTTCCGGTAATCCTGTACTTTCTCCAGCATGCGCCGGTTTGGATACCAATGTCCTTTTTTAAACAATTGGAGGGGGTTATTAATGCATTTCTCTGGACACCAAAACCACCTAGGATAGGGTTGAAGGTCCTACAGGAGCCAACGGACGGGGGTGGCCTAGCAGTACCAGATTGGTTTAAATACTACCTTGCGGGCCAGATGGTGTTTGCGTGCCGGTGGCTAATATCTGACGAAGGTGATGCGGCTACTGTACTGGAAGCCGCTCATTTAGGATCCTACGAAAGCCTACGTTTGGCACTTTTTAGGGGGACCAATTCGGATTTACCCATCACGTTAACCATGACTGCTACGATTAGGGCATGGGAGAAGGCGCAAAACTTGGCAGCCCCTAGCTATACGGGTATATCCCCCTCCACCCCACTATGGATGAATAGGAAGCTCCCGCATTTTTTTTTTTTTCTTTTTTTTTTGGAGGGAGGGGGGTGGTAAGCAAATGAAGGGGGTCTCAACATACCAGCTTCAACATAAGGATAATCCTGAAAGCAGAGCGGGATGCGGTAAAGTCTCAATGCACTACAGGATCTTAAAAAAAAAAAAAAAAAAAAGGGGGGGAAAAAGGAAAAAAGGGGGGGGGGAAGCAACAAAGTCACTGGCCCGTGTCGGGTGGATGCAGGAGTATGGGCAGTACCTGGAGCCACGTAGAGAGGACGGCCTCAGCGAAAGGCCTAGGAGAATCAGCTACAACCGGGTTCCGGGAACAAGATACTGGGTCCAGGTAGGTAGGGAACTCCAAAGTGAAGATCGCAGAAGATTCATCTCCGCATGGAGATCTTGGAAGGCGTTGAAACCCCTCTGCTGTCCGTATCTGAAAGAGTCTGGAGAAAAGGAACAGAAAAAACAAAAACAAATAAAAAAAAGGGGGGGGGGGGAAGGGGAGAGAAAAAAAAAAAAAAAAAAAAAAATTAGGGGGGGGGGGGACAGGAATGGAGGGGAGGGGGCAGCTCCAAGAGCTGGTGCTCTGTTGAGATGGAGCCAATGAAGATTGTCGTTGTCCTTAGTTGGTGAGCGGGAGAACTAAAGAAGGTGGCAGAGTAGCTTTATGCATCTTGGCGGTCCCTTCTTGGGGTATCGGCCAGGTGTGCACTGCGTGAGGAGAGGTCTCTTCTGGATTGGCGGTCGCCAGGGGAGGTGGGATCCAGTCTTCGACGCCTGGAGCTTGGTCTTTGACTCTTAGGTGATGCATTAAGAACCACTGACTTCCATGGCTCAGTAGGGAAGTAAAAGGCACACCAGTCCGGTATGTCTACCAGTGGTATGTCCATTTGTTCACAGAATGAGGGCAAATCTTCCGGGGTCCTGAGCAATGCAGTGCGTCCTCTGGAGGAAGCAGAGAGGCAGAATGGGAACTTCCATCTATACTGGATGTTGCGCGTGCGCAATATGTCCAGAAGGGGGCGAAGAGTGCGTCTGTTCTGTAGAGTTATTTGTGAGAGGTCTTGAAAGAGTTTAACTTCTGACCCATTGAACAGAATGCGACCTCGTTCTCTCGCCTTCCTAAGGATTTCCTCCTTAAGTGGAAAGTTGACAATGCAACAGATAATGTCTCTAGGGGGTTCAGAGTCTCTGGGGGGGGGTCTGAGCGCGCGGTGGATACGTTCCATTTCTATAGGGGAATCGGCCGGCCGGTCCAGCAGATCATTAAAGATGGCGCATACTGTCTGTGGCAGGGCGGCTGCATCAACCCCTTCAGGGACCCCTCTCAGTCTAAGGTTATGCCTGCGACCCCTGTTGTCTAAGTCCTCCACTTGCCGATGGAGCTCAAATATGTGGGGCAGTTGTAAGTCATAAGACCTCTGTACTTGCCTGATCGCTGCTGCTTGTAGCTGGGAGGTATCCTCTACCACTGCCAGGCGATGATTCATGGCGTGGATATCTGTTTTCAACTCAGCAATGGCGGATGTCAGGGTGTGTTTAATATCCAGGGCCACATTCTGTAAGTCTCGCTGGAGGTCTAAGAGACTCAGGGCTGCAGGACGTTCCGGTGAGCGGTCCGCGGCGTATCTACGCGAGGCCGGGGATGCGGCCTGCGCGTCTTGGGAGGCCTGTGAGGCCTGTGTCTCCACGTGTTGGCCTGCCGGGCGGGAGCGAAACATCTCCGGGATGTTGTTACAGAGATGTGCCCCGGGGTCTTTAACGGGTTCCTTCGTGTTGCGGGGGGTCGAGGTGCTTCTATTCGACCTGCCCATGGTTGCTGCTAGCGTATGTCCTCTGGGGAAGCCGCTTTTCTTCTCCTTGGTGCGGGAGCTCTCCTCTCAAGCAGCCATCTCGGGTCCCCAGCTCCCGCATTTTTATGGTTTACCCGATCCCATGCTATGGGCGGTTAAGGGAATAAAGACACTCGGGGACATTACAAACCTAGGGGACTTGCAAACGTTTTCACAGCTGCAAAATAGACACGATTTGCCTAACTCATATTTTTTCAATTTTTTTCAAATTCGGCACGCATATCAAGCTCAATTTGAGGAGTTGAGGGTGGAATCTCTACCCTCGACGCTCGAATCGATGCTGTCCCGGGAGGACCTGTCTAAAACGCTCTCAGTAACGTACAAGGAACTTTTTAAAAGTTCAACCTAAGGCGGTAACTAAGTGCAGGACCAAATGGGAAGTAGAAGTCCCCGATATTCAGGCAGAGGACTGGGATGATCTCTGGACACAGCCCTTTCAGCATTTTGTATCAGCTACGGATCGTCTAATCCAATTTAAGTTCTTACATAGAAGCTACTACACGCCGGCCAGAATAGCCAGGATATATGGACTGGCAACGGCAGAGTGTTGGAGATGTGCTTTCTCTCCAGCCGATGCTGACCATGTATTCTGGAGCTGTGCGCACATTAGGGGGTTTTGGCAGGAGGTTATTACGTGTATCTCGGAAGTAGTGGTGGTACCGATCCCCCTGACGGTGAAGGTTTGCTTGTTAGGGCTGGTGGAGGAGGTGGTTCCATCCAGGGCGTTACGAACGCTGATCACCATCCTGCTATTCTATGGTAAAAAGGCCATACTACTTAAGTGGAAGAACAAACAGGCCCCGGACATTGTCTTTTGGAAACATCTAATCAATTCTATGTTACCGTATTATAAAACAACATACAGGGTGCGAGGAAATGAGAAGAAACTTGATAGGGTCTGGAGAGCTTGGTATGAAATGGATGGTAATGTGGGCTGAGTGGGAGAGCGGGGGACATAATGTGACAGGGATGGATATGGTAACACGGTCCTGTAATAGACAGCTTGAAGGTAGCGGGGAGGTGATAAAATGGGGAATGTATGCAATGTAACGAATTGTTATAAGTAATATTAGCATTGCGGTAGGGGTTGCTGGTATGTATGCACACGGATATCGTTCCATGGATGATGCAGGAACCTGGATCCGAGTTAACAGTCCGAGAATCAGGGGGGCTGGGTTGTGACAAACAGGGGGGTGGGTGAGAGGGGGGGGGGGTAGATAGTAGAAAATGTTAGTACTAGGATGTTAGGCCCTGTGAGGCCAATGGTTAGGCTACTGTTATGTTAACAGGACCCAACTTGTGTTGTATATGTTCTTATAAAATTGAAAACTTTAATAAACAGAAGTTTAAAAAAAAAAGAAATAGTGTGTGAGGCTGACAAGGAGCCGGATGATGGGACAGATTGAGTCAGTCTTACAGTGTGACAATTAGCAGGTTTGTGGGATAATCTCAACATCAGTAAAAGCAGTGAGTAAAAAGCCAGGTGTATTGCATTGAAAATGGGCTGTACCAGCTGGAAGCTTTAAGGGCTTATTTCTTTCTTTTTTTTTTACCGGAGAAAGGAGAAAAGTCCCTTTTATATATACACCCCCCTTTTTGTCCTTTTTTGATAAGGATTTGGAAAAATCCCCTGCGGAAGCTTGCCAAAGCAATCTGTATTTAAAGTAGTAGTGGAGATATAATCATAGTCACTAGAGGTGCCTTGGAAAGGGAGAAGATGACAAAGAAGAAGGGTGAGGAGGTTTTGCGTAAGAAGGGTATAAACCCACAAACGCAGCGCAACAGTTAAAAATAAAGGAAGTCAAGCAGCAGCAAAACTAGACAAATATGCCCATACACCAGTTAAAGATCCTCAAACTTCCTCACAAGATAAAAGTCAGGGGGGAGGGCAGGAACAAGAAAATGCCAGGGCCAGCATAAGATGGATCCAAAAACCATCAACAATTGAGGATTCAATACTGGGCCTGGAGGGGGGTGCTAGAGCTGGCAGTGAATTTTTGTAAATCATCTCTTTATGAAATGACTGAGCAAGTTAAAGGGATAAGAGATACATTTTTTGAGACATGACGCACAGAAAAGTTGTGAGCGAACTACAGCCCTGGAAGGGAGAATGAGTTCGGTGGAAGATGATCTAAACCCATTAAAACAGGAAGTGAAGACAATCAGTGTTAAAATGGATGCATACGCCTTTAAAATGGAGGATATGGAGAACAGACTGTGTAGGGACAATGTGAGAATTTTGGGGTTACCTGAGCGGTGTGAGGGCTCCAACCCTATAGGCTTTATGGAGAAATAGATGCTGGAAATCTTTGGGAAGGAGATCTTCTCTCCCTTCTTTGCAATTGAGAGGGCACACAGAGTGCCATATAGAGTACCACTCCCAGGGAGTCAGCCCAGAGAATTTTTGGTGAAACTACTTTTTTCAAGGATAAAGAGACTATACTCCAGAAGGCTAGGGAAAGGAGGGATATATATTATAATGGGGGTCAAGATTTTATTTTCCAGATTTTTCTCCTAAATTGCAAGAAAAAAGAGCCACGTTTTTGGAAGTCAAGAAAAAATTGCAGCAATTGAAAATTGTATATGCTATACTATATCCTTTTTGGCTACGGGTAGTGGGATTAGGGGAATCACACTTTTTTATGCTCCAAAGAAGGCGCCTATGTGACTGGAGAAAAATGAAGAGAAGATACGTCAGGATCAAGAGCGGAGTATGAGAGACTAATCATGATGCACAAGGACTTAGTTTTGTATGGATGGACTCCCCCTTTTTTTTCTCCTGGTGGGGGGGGCTGCACTATAGGGAGAGAACGCTAGCTGAACGTCCTCTTGGGGTGGTTTGGCTCAGGCCTCTTTTCTTTCCCTCTGTCTTCCCCTCCTTGGTTGGCAGGGGAGGGGAATAGAGGAGAAGGGGATGCTTTGGTCGTTGGTACGGATCACTTAAAATGCCCTTAGTATGGGTATGGGCCTAGTGTGGGCCAGGTGAAGGGTGTGAATGAGATTTTTTGTATTTGTCTTATGTGGTTTTTTTTGTTTGTTTTTGTGTTTGTTTTTTGTATTTGTCTTACGTGGTTTGTTTGTTTTTTTGGTGTTTTTTTTGTTTGCTGTAGAAATATATGTTGTTTGTCAGTCCGTTTTTTCTTTTTCTTTAGTGTGGATGGGGAAAAGATATTGTATGGGAAATACACAACTCAAATACTGGTCATATAGGTTTAGTGAGGTACAGGGGTGGATGAAGAAAGGGTGTTGCAATAAGATTTTCACCAAAAACACTACTATGTGATTTGAGTGCTGTATGGAAATATGTTTATTAAGGAGGGAGGGAAGAAGGGAAAGAAATAAGAAAGGGAAAAACGATTGCACTAAAAATATTACAATGAGACTTGAGTATCAAGAGGAAACACGTTTAAAAATCATGGTATTTATGTATGTTGGTATACAGTATCTCATAAAAGTGAGTACACCCCTCAAATTTTTTGTAAGTGTACAGTTTGTATAACCAAGATCATACAGCAGTTTAACAGGACAGGTTTCACTCAGAACAGGCCTCGTCATGGTCGACCAAAGGAGTTGAGTGCATGTGCTCAGCATCATATCCAGAGGTTGTTTTTTGGAAATAGACATATGAGTGCTGCCAGCATTGCTGCAGAGGTTGAAGAATGGGGCGCTCAGCCTGTCAGTGCTGAGACCATATGCCACACACTATATCAAATTGGTCTGCATGGCTGTCATCCCAGAAGGAAGACTCTACTAAAGATGATGCACAAGAAAGTCTGCAAATAGTTTGCTGAAGACAAGCAGCCTAAGGACATGGATTACTGGAACCATGTCCTGTGGTCTAATGAGACTAAGATAAACTTATTTGGCTCAGATGGTGTCAGGCGCGTGTGGCGGCAACTAGGTGAGGATTACAAAGACAACTGTGTCTTGCCTAAAGTCAAGCATGGTGGTGAAAGCGTCATGGTCTGGGGCTGCATGAGCGCTGTCGGAAACTACAGTTCATTGAGGAAACCATGAATGCAAACATGTACTGTGACAAACTGAAGCAGAGCATGCCCCCACGCCCACTTCAGATACTGGGCCGCAGAGCAGTATTACAACATGATAACACCCCCAATGCAGCCAAGGCCTTCAACAGTCTGGAATGCAATTACTTGTGGGGGACTTAGCTGCTTTCTTAATTTTTGCTCTGGGCTTTACATATAAAAGTCTAACCCAGTGATGGCGAACCTTGGCACTCCAGATGTTTTAGAACTACATTTACCATGATGCTCATGCACTCTGCAGTGTAGCTGAGCATCATGGGAAATGTAGTTCCAAAACATCTGGGGTGCCAAGGTTCGCCATCACTGGGTTAGACTTTTATATGTAAAGCCCAGAGCAAAAATTAAGATCAACAATTAGTGTTCCAAATCATTTTTTTCACCGTATAGGTGTCCCTTGTCACCCCTGTTATTTGCCTTTGGCAATGGAGCCATTGGCTATTACCATTAGGATACATTAGCAAGGATACAGGGATTTCAAGGAGTGGAGATAGAATTATATGCTGATGGTGTGTTATTATTCTTGGGGGATATGCAGGGGTCCCTGGCGGCAGCAATGGATATAATCATAGGTTTTGGGTTGATATCAGGCCTAAATATAAATTGGGATAAATCAATGCTGCTTCCGGTTGACCCGCTGAAGGCAGATTTGCCACCAGAGCTTCTGCATGTGGAAATAGTCAACACGCTCAAATATTTAGGCATATACATAACATTAAACCCCAAAGACTATATAATAAACAATTTTGTTCCACTGTTGGAAAAACTTAGGTGTAAAGGTAAGGTGTGAAGACAGTTACCCTTATCAGTGGCAGGAAGGTGCAACCTAATCAAGATGACATAGATGCCTAAACTGCTGTATGTATTACATAATTCCCCAATTTGGATAAATAAGCAATGGTTCCAGAAGATTAACACTATATATAGAGAGTTGATCTGGAAAAAAAAAGCAGTCAAGAATACAGTTATGTACTCTGCAGCTGCCAAAGGATGGGGGGGGGGGGGGGGGGGTTGGCAGTTTCGCATCCATGGCCTATGGCATCACAGTTACAGCATCTAAAAGGATGTAATAACCTGTCGGAATACAACTAGAGATATGCTGTTATTGGGCATGTCATGACAGTTTGATAGAGGCCCTGGAGGCTGATTCCTTTTCAATTAAATAACCTACCCTTTTAATGTTAAAGAAATTATGGAAAGTGGTTAAAGAAGTATTAGGGTATCAGGGATTTACAGAATTCCCATCATTATGGAACAATAAGCATTTGCAGGAATTATCTAATGTAGAGAAGAGTAGGGATTGGGAGAGGTGGGTGTATTTAGGTCATTCTTGGAATTGAAGGAGGATTATGGCATACCAAATCATTCCTTCTTTAAATATTTACAAGTTAGACATGCTCTGAGGATTCAATTTAAAGAGAGACCACTGGATGGGAGTGAGGTTAATATCCTTTGGAAAATAACTGATGCTGGTACATCTAAGGGGCTGATCTCCTTTAGATATGACAGTATTTGTGACAGGGAGATAAGGGGAAACAAGGAGATTCCATGTAGAAAGGGATGGGAGGAAGATTTGGGAGACATATCAAACAATGGAAATATATTTTGAAAATAGGCCCCTTAAACACCCTGTCACCTTCACAATCAGTGTCGCACCTGATGTTATTTCATACAGCGTATATGACACCTCAGAAATGATTTCTCTATGGGTGAAGGTTGGATGCTTAATGTCCAAAATGCAGAGACTCAAATGGTTATTTAATCCATATGATGTGGTTATGCACCAAATGATGTTGTTATGCACCAAATACTGGAGGGAAGTTGTGGGAAAAATAAACAAGGTATTTGGAGCATCTCTTGGTCTAGACCCTAAAACATGTCTACTGAGTTGCATGGACGGATATACAGTGGTGTGAAAACGTGTTTGCCCCCTTCCTCATTTCCTGTTCCTTTGCATGTTTGTCACACTTAAGTGTTTCGGAACATCAAACCAATTTAAACAATAGTCAAGGACAACACAAGTAAACACAAAATGCAATTTGTAAATGAAGGTGTTTATTATTAAAGGTGAAAAAAAATCCAAACCATCATGGCCCTGTGTGAAAAAGTGATTGCCCCCCTTGTTAAAACATACTATAACTGTGGTTGTCCAAACCTGAGTTAAATTTCTCTAGCCACACCCAGGCCTGATTATTGCCACACCTGTTCACAATCAAGGCATCACTTAAATAGGAGCTGCTTGACACAGTAAGGTCCACCAGAAGATCCTTAAAAGCTACACATCATGCCGAGACCCAAAGAAATTCAGGAACAATTGAGAAAGAAAGTAATTGAGATCTATCAGTCTGGAAAGGGTTATAAAGCCATTTCCAAAGCTTTGGGAATCCAGCGAACCACAGTGAGAGCCATTATCCACAAATGGCGAAGACATGGAACAGTGGTGAACCTTCCCAGGAGTGGCAGGCCGCCCAAAATTACGTCCAAGGAACTGCAGGCATCACTTGCCTCAGTTAAGGTCAGCGTTCATGCCTCCACCATCAGGAAAAGACTGGGCAAAAATGGCCTGCATGGCAGAGTTCCAAGGAGAAAACCACTGCTGAGCAAAAAGAACATCAAAGCTCATCTCAATTTCTCCACAACACATCTTGATGATCCCCAAGACTTTTGGGACAACATTCTGTGGACCGATGAGACAAAAGTGGAACTCTTTGGAAGGTGTGTGTCCAAGTATATCTGGCGTAGAAGGAACACTGCATTTCATAAAAAGAACATTATACCAACAGTAAAATATGGTGGTGGTAGTGTGATGGTCTGGGGCTGTTTTGCTGCTTCAGGACCCTGAAGACTTGCCGTGATAAAAGGAACTATGAATTCTGCTGTCTACCAAGAGATCCTGAAGGAGAATGTCCGACCATCTGTTCGTGTACTCAAGCTGAAACGAACTTGGGTTCTGCAGCAGGACAATGATCCTAAACACACCAGCAAGTCCACCACCGAATGGCTGAAGAAAAACAAAATGAAGACTTTGGAGTGGCCTAGCCAAAGTCCTGACCTGAATCCTATTGAGATGTTGTGGTATGACCTTAAAAAGGCCGTTCATGCTCGAAAACCCTCTAATGTAACTGAATTAGGACAATTCTGCAAAGATGAGTGGGCCAAAATTCCTCCAGGACGCTGTAAAAGCCTCATTGCACGTTATTGCAAACGCTTGGTTGCAGTTGTTGCTGCTAAGGGTGGCCTAACCAGTTATTAGGTTTAGGGGGCAATCACTTTTTCACACAGGGCCATGATGGTTTGGATTTTTTTTCACCTTTAATAATAAACACCTTCATTTACAAATTGCATTTTGTGTTTACTTGTGTTGTCCTTGACTATTGTTTAAATTGGTTTGATGTTCCGAAACACTTAAGTGTGACAAACATGCAAAGGAACAGGAAATGAGGAAGGGGGCAAACACTTTTTCACACCACTGTAAGAGTAGAGGGGGAGGTAAATAGCAATAACTAGATGTCTTTTTCTTGCACGCAAACTGATAGCGAGAAGGTGGCTGGTGGTGTTTCCATCAACCCGTGTAGAATGGGAGGGGAAGGTTAATAAAACAATAAGATTGTAAAGATTTGTGTATAATAAAATGGGAAATGCTAACAAGTTTAAAAAAATATGGGAAGGTTGGATGAGAAGAGAAGGTTAAGACGTGGTGTAGTGCTAAGAGTAAAATGGTCCCCCTCTCCTACGGATACCAAGATTTAGTTTTTTTTTTTTTTTTATGTATAGTGTGCAAATAGAATTGACACATCAATTTTGTTATAAAAGTGAACGGTGAACTGAAGTGCATTATGTAAATGTAGGGGGATGTATGTTAAATATTGGGGGGAGGGAGTAAAGAGTAAGTGAATGTTGTATAAATGTATATTTGTCTATTTTGTCTTTTTATATGAATAAAAATGACTTGATGAAAAAAAAGTAGGAAACAAAAAAAAAAACAAAAAAAAAAATCTATACTTCCCTTTTAACCCACCCCCCACAGATGCATGCTTACCCCAATCTGAAAGCAATGGTTCCAGTGTTTGCTTACATCATGCACCACAAGTCTTTGGTGTCCTGGCAGCATCTGTGCAGCATTGGTATCCCATAGCCCTTGTACACACGGTCGGACATTCCAACAACAAAATCCAACGGATTTTGTCCGAAACTTGTGTTGCATACACATGGTCGGACAAAGTTGTCGGAAAATCGATCGTACGTAACGTGATGACATTATTTCATTAGGACGGGACTACGTTCAGGCTAGTAGTCAATAGCTTTGGTCTAGGAATTTGATCTGAGCATGCGTGGCACTTTGTCCGATCGGAATTCTCTACACACAATCGGACAAAGTCCGATCGGATCATGTTGTTGGAAAGTTTTATAGCCCAGCTCTAAAACTTTGTCCGTCGGATATTCCGATGGAAACAGTCCAATGGAGCCCACACACAGTCGGATTATCCGACAACACGGTCCGATCGGACATTTTCTGTTGGAATGTCCGACCGTGTGTACAAGGGCATAGACTTCTATAGGGCTGTGTCCTGAGATCAGAGACAATTGAATATGGTCCCATAGAGATCTAGGGGGCTGTATTGCGCAGAGGTCATGTGTATGTATGCATCCGTGGGTAGGGAGTGTGAATTAGGTTAGGCCAGAAGGGTATAGTTTACACTTCTTAGGGATGAGTCCTTTTGCTGTCCATCAATAGTGACCTGCCCTGAACTAGTCCCAACCCTGACTGACATATCAAAAGCTTAAGTGGGCTTAATTTTAAAGGGGAAGAAAGTCCTGCAATGGAAGTCTAATTCTAAAGTAGTAACAATAATGGCATTACATTTGATATTATACACTGGCAAAAGCAAAATGAATACAAAATTGTAACAATACAGTAAAACGAGTGGCTCTAATCAGAACTTTGAAAGTGGTAAACAGCATGGCCTTTGTACATTTTTAAGACCCTAACAAAACCACTGGACAGTGAAAGTACAGGTATGGGTCTGCTCTCAATGAGGCCTTTAATGCTCACAAGAATGCATACTGTCGGGGGAGTGGCAGCCCGTGCATTGTGGGCGCATGGGTACTGCCCCCCTAACACCTCCGCAGCCCTTCCTATCCATGCACCTGACCCTCTTCAGGACGCCGGGGCATGAATTACTATGGCAGTGATAGGCGGGGGACGTGTATTTTGAAGCACTTGATTAGAGCCAGAGGCTCTAATAGACTTCAAAATAGCGTGAGCTCAGAGCTCAGAGCACTGCGTCCCAATCCCACCCTGTTGTGTGATGATAGCAAATACATTTTTGCTATTTTTACACTAATGTTCCTACCTGCCAATCAGGAGGTAGGTCTGTTTGACCTGTTTCCCGATTGACCAAAGTATCAGGTGATCTTATGGGATGCCTAGCGCTTTGGAGAACAGAGGAGACGTGGGAGGAGTGGACACTGAAGCTGATGCCTGCACCCAAAGAGGAGAGGGGACTACAGCCCCAGGCCTAGATTGCGTAGGTGTCTTACTGCTGGCTGCCCGATGGGTGGGGGTGGGCTTTCCCTGTTCTGTGCCATAGGCCAGGCGTTGTCATTCACCCACCATAGGTGGAGAAGGGGTTGTCAGTAACCCGACGGGAGGGGGAGTTGTCAGCCACCACTGTTGGACAGGGGGCTAGGCATGGATCTGAATTTTCTTTCTCTCTTAATTTGGTGTTTCCCTGCCGATTGTGCTATGCTGTCCACATCTCCCCTGATATTTCCTCTGCTTGATATATGTATCTTGTATATCAGTGTGTCTTTTCACTCTGCTCTGCCTTCTTCTTAAAGCGGGAGTCCGCCGGGAGTTCCGCCGTTTTTTTTTTTAAAGCCAGCAGCTACAAATACTGCAGCTGCTGACTTTTAAAATAATGACACTTACCCGCCCAGCGCGCCCACGATGTCGGCACCAGAAGCCGATCTCTTGATTGTCTCTCGGGTGCTGCCGCCGCCATCTTGGGTATGGGAATCAGGAAGTGGAGCCTTTCGGCTTCATTTCCCGGTTCCCTACTGTGCATGCGCGAGTCGTGCTGCGCAATAAGGATGGTCCGGCTGTCTCTGGGATCCGTGTGTTTCCCAGCAGGCAGCGGGGGACTTTCGGAAAGGGGTTTAGATTCTGCAGAATCGATGCCCCTTTCCGCAGATAGCTATGCCGGAAGTGGGTGCAGATACCTGTACTGTACAGGTACCTGCACCCCCCTCCCCCTGAAAGGTGCCAATTGTGGCGATGGAGGGGGGGAGGATTCCAATGAGCGGAAGGTCCTCTTTAGGGTGGACCTCCACTTTAACTTCTTTTTCCCACTATCACTTGCTTCTCTTTCCAGTAGGACCGCATTTGGATAAGTATTCATTTTAGAACAGCCACTGCTGGACCATGACTGCTTATTTATTTGTAACTACCTTTATTTAGTTCAGACTCTTGACTTGTGTTTGCAAGTTCAATATATACCCTGATCTGTGTGGCTGAGCTATATACCATGATTTGTGAGGCCTAGCTATATAGCCTGATCTGTAATTCTGAGCTATATACCCTGATCTGTGAGGCTGAGCTGTATACCCTGATCTGTAATGCTGAGCTATATACCCTGATTTGTGAGGCTGAGCTGTATACCCTGAACTGTAATGCTGAGCTATATACCCTGATTTGTGAGGCTGAGCTATATACCCTGATCTGTAATTCTGAGCTATATACCCTGCTCTGTAATTCTAAGCTATATACCCTGATCTGTGAGGCTGAGCTATATACCCTGATCTGTAATGCTGAGCTATATACCCTGATCTGTAATGCTTAGCTATATACCCTGATCTGTGAGGCTGAACTATATACCCTGATCTGTAATGCCGAGCTATATACCCTGATCTGTGAGGCTAAGCTGTATACTCTGTCCTGTGATTCTGCGGCTGTATACTTCTGACACTATGGGTGGAAGCAAGTGGAATACAGAGGACAGAGTTGGTGGATTCTATATGGGGTGGGGCTCATGAGAAGTGGGAGGGGTCAAAAAGAAAGGGCGCACCCCGTTCTAAAACTTCACCAGCCGCCACTGGGATAGTCTAGTATTTGTAGACCATGATAATGGAATAGGTGTAGCCATCTCCTTAAATTAACCCTACTGGCAGCTGGCAAATCCACAATGTCAGCAAGATGCTGGATAAGTGTCCTCCCATCAGCAGTCAGTCCCCACATCATGACCTGCTGAGAGATCTTGCAACACTGGGCTGCTCCCCTCTCAAGCCTATTCTTTCTCCCTCTGTCAAGTCCTCAGCCGACTGTCAGACACTAGAGAGGGGACTGGGTTGGGTTAGGACAGGCATGTTCAAAATCTGGCACGAGGGCCGCAATTGGATCCTGTATGTCTGTTGGTACTCGTCCCACCCACCTCCCTGTTCCCTCCGAAGCTGCAGATGGGCATGAATCAGGCTGTACTGTTGGCAATGGTCAGTCTGCATTTATGGCAACATGGGTGCTACACTCATGACAACAGGGGTGCTGCATTCATACCAATGGGGGTGCTGTATTTGTGGCAACGGAGGTGCTGCATTCATGTCAATGGGGGTTTGCTGCTTTCATGGCAACGGGGTTTGCTGCATTCATAGCAATGGGATTTGTTGCAGTTATGGTAATGGGGTTTGCCGTATTCATAGCAACGTGGGTGCTGCATTCATGGCAACATGGATGCTGTATTCATGGCAATGTGGGTGCTGAATTCATGGCAACGTGGATGATGCATTCATGGCAATGTGGGTGCTGCATTCATGGCAATGGTGAGTATGCATTCATGTCAATGAGGGGGTGCATTCATGGAAGTGTGGGTGCAGCATTCATGGCAACGGTGAGTCTGCATTTTTGTCAATGGTGAGGCTGCAGATGGGCACTGGAGAGGCTGCAGATGGGCACTGATTAGGCTGCATTGATGGGCACTGACCCTTATTTTGCTTCACAGTTCTTTATTTAAAATGTAATATTTTTTCCTGAAACTTCCCTCTTAAATTGAAGGTGCGTGTTATACACCAATAAATACGGTATATCCAAATAACACACCCAAGCTTATCTCTTCACCACACACAGACACAGCCATAAAGGCAAGAGAATTCTTGCTGGGCAGTGAATTAGTGCTCAGACGAATATACTTAGACCGAATTTTAATGGTTCAAAGAATGTCAGGCAAAATGGTTGGCCTCAAGCATGTTCACTTCATCAAATCTGGCCCTCTTTGAAAATAGTTTGGACATCCCTGGGTTAGGGGTAAAGCCAGCACTGGGGAAAGAGGATTCTGGCATCTTCTACAGTATATCGACCCGCCGGTGCAGGCCAAAACTCTAATTTCATTGTTGGGAAGTAAGGCAAATGATCCTGCCTGTGCATGAAAATCATCAAGTAATCCTTTCTGTTCTCAGCCCCCTGCTGAAGTTTTTTCAACATTTTTTTTAAGCAGTGTAAATCTATGAATCATGTGTAAAAATTGTGTAAATAGACCCATGAAGATATATAGACAAAAGAAAAAACTACAAGGTGACCACCCTGAAAATCGGTTACAAAGCTACATATTATATACAGAATCGTATTTTGGTTAACGTGTATGTGTAGGCAAACTAATATTCAGTTGGCTTTTGTCAAAGGAGTCAGGCAGGAAATTCTTGGCCTGTCCATTAGGGGTGGCGCACGTCCATGCGCCCAGCCCCCTGATCTACATGCAGGGTGCCGGATGCATGGATTCCAATGGGGGGAGGGTGTTTTTTTGAAGCATATGATTAGAGCCAGAGACTTTAATTGACTTCAAAAAAGGGTTGGTTTGGGACGCAGAGCATTGAGCTCCGAGCCCACCCAGTTTTGTGCTGTGTGCGGCAGTGGTTGGAGTGAGGAGGAGGCAGGGAGTGCTGGCACCTGCCAATGACTGTGCAGTCTCCGGCAGTGATGTGCAGCGCAGCCTGAGCAGAGAGAAGGTAGATGGCGTGCCGTGGCCGGGCTCTGTCCACCTGGCAGCTCTCAGTCGTCTGCCGAGAAGAAGGGGAAGTGATCGCGGATGGTGTAAGTGTGGACAGGCTGTCATCCCTCCCCCTGCCACTCTCCTGCTGTTATGAGAGAGAGTGGGCTGCAGAGATGGAAGCCAGCTCTCTACTCGTCTGTGTATGGCTGTGGGCTGCCCCCCCCTTGCTGCATCTAAGTGACAAGAACGGGATCTGTCTAAACCTCGCTCACTCTTTGCTCTCCCCACCCTCCTGGCAGAGCTGCCCATGACTCAGACCGGGGTGGGTGGGTGTCATTCGGGACGATTTTTTGCCACCCCCCAAAAAAATGCCAACTGCCACTGGTCGGCACTGCAGATTCCACTGTTCAGGATGAATGGGGGAAGCAAGGGATTTCTGTGGTTCAGATTCTTTGGGCTGAACCTAAGAAATGTTAACATGGCTGGCTTTAGAAGCTCGAAAAGTTGGTATTTGCTTAGGAGCTAAAAGCCATTATTCAATGTGGTCTCTTCTTTAAATACTGTCTGCTTAAAAATTTAAGGAAACACAAGTGGAGAGATACCTCTGGGTGCAGTAGTTTATAAATAATGCTTTTAATAATGTAGGTCAACTCACATTTTGTAGAAATAAACAGGCATGGTATTTTTTTTTTTTTTTTACAACATGTTTTTATTGAGAAATTAAGCAAAAGACAATTGTACAGGTTACCATCAGTCTTTTTCCGAGTAGTACAGCAGTGAAGTAAATGAGACAGAGAAAAGTACAATGGGTATCATCTGAGCAGAGCACGTAATGACAATTATCGTGACGGGTATAAAAGCCCGAGAAGTTAACCACGTAGAAAAATAAACGGCCTGAGTAGCACAAGAAGGCTCATTTAGTGAAACCAAAGTAGTCTTCTTGTGAAAACATAATCAATACTAGAATACAGTATCTAGGCAAAAAAATAATATAAAGAAAACTGGATGGATCTGTGTACTAACCACTGAGAAGCAGGAAATGGTTGACATGATGGTAGAGGTTACAACTGGGGAGAACAGGGAAGGAAGGGAGGGGGGGGGGCATGGTATTAATAATACAGTGACGCGTCCCAGAATCCTAAGCAGTATGGATTCCTTGCTGACAACTGTGAGATCTTCCGGCAGATGGAGGACGCCAGCTCCGGACAGCATCCTCAGAACCAGGCGTGGAACGCACAGGACAGCTTGCTGCGGGCGGATGACATCATCAAAGCTGGACACGTTTCGAGAGCGTGCACACTTGGCGATGTAAACGAGTCGCACTCCTTTGTAAACAGATCTGTTGACAAAGGAGCGCGACTTGCTCTCGAAACGCGTCCAGCTTTGATGACGTCATCAGCAAGCTGTTCTGTGCGTTCCATGCCTCATTCTGAGGATGCTCTCTGGAGCCGGTGTCCTCCATCTGCCAGAAGATCTCACAGTTGTCAGCAAGGAATCCATACTGCTTAGGACTCAGGGATGCCTCACTGTATTATTATTTTTTTGCTTTCAAAAGTTTTTATTGAAAATAACAGAATTTCCATACAAAATAAATGACAACGTCCTTCTATATAGAGATCATAGCATAAAGTTAAAAGTGAGCAGTATACAGTATATTTTCAACATGGTATCTACTCCATATACATTTGGAATTCTATGACCAATGCAAGGTGAAAGCATCTATATGGTGAACAATACATGAGAAGGAAGTGTCAATGAAAAAAAAGACACATTTTCCAGATAACAAAGGGAAAAAAAAGAAAAAACAAAGAAAAAGGGCAGTCTTGAAGTCTGAGTAGAAACCAAGGATTCCATTTGGCGTCATTTACGGGAATAGAATCGTGTAAGGTATGATTTTTTTTCGGCTAGCATCATATGGTCTATGTGCAACAACACCTGTGCAAAGGGGACCACAGGCATCTTCCAGTGCAGGGCTATTGTCCAATGCATGGCAATACAAATTGAGTGGATCAACCTCACCAGGGGTTTGGGGGTGTCAGGGGGAGTCTGAAATAAGAGACAACACTCTTGCAATAAAGTTATAGACTTCCCCGCCAATTTATCAATCAATCCAAAGACCTCCTTCCAGGTAGGTTGAACTATTGCACAATCCCAAAATAGATGACGGAGGGTGCCTAAGTGGTTGCAGCCCCTAAAACACTCGGGGGCTGTAAGGGGTAGATTTTATGTAGGCGTGCAGGGGTGTTATACCATCTTGTCGTTAACTTAATAGCAGTTTCTCTAATTGTTAGTGATTTAGTGCACTTATTCATATTATTCCAGCCTTTCTACCAATCTAAACCCCCCTCTACTAGATCTAGTTCTTGTTCCCATTGGGATCTATATTTTAAAGTGCATGCCTCATTTACTGACTCCAATGATTTGTAGTCTCCCGAAATAAGGCCTTTTTGGAGAGGGCAGGTGTGACAAATGTCCTCAAAGAGAGTGGTAGAGTCAGAGGGGGGGTCCGGGTAGTGTTTAAGAAAAAAAAATTGAATTTGTAAGAAGCTAAAGTATTCCGTATCTGGGATGTGATAACGGGCCTGAAGGTCTTGGAATGTGGTGAATTTCGTCCCCGCAAGGAAGTCGCCCAGCTTGGTCAGTTTTTGTTCGGTCCAGGCTAGGAAGGTTTCTGGGTAGTCATATGCTGGGGTAAATCTGGGGTCACCGAGATAAGAGACCCCTAAGGCATTTGCGAGACTAGGTTATACTTAGACTGGCATTGTTTCCATAGATGTAGACCCATGGCTACAATTTGATTTTATTTGCTAGTTCTGTGTTAGCACGATTCGAGGACCACATCAACACAGGAAGGTACAGGGGAGCGATAGAATTACTTTCAAACTTGACCCAGGGGACCTTGGAGTTTGTTCCAGTGGGCTTGTTGTGTGTATCTACAGGCTAAGTATTAAAGCCATATTTGGGGGACGCCTAGGCCTCCTCTTTTTTCAGAACGGTATAGAACTTCCTTGGCGAATCTAGGGGGTTTATCTTGCCAAACAAATCTGTTGAGATGGGCCTGAAAGTTAAGTAAATATGTTTTAGAAAGTCTGACTGGGAGAAAACGGAATAGGTATAATAACCTAGGAAGAATTACCATCTTTAGGGCGGCAATCCTACCTATGAAAGGAATGTGGAGAGGGGCCCAGTGTTTTCTTCAATTCCATGATCAATGAGGGGTAAAAAAAAAAAAAAAGTACAAAAAGTCTGCCAAAGTCACTGGAGAGTCCAATACCTAGGTATGAGAGGTGAGTATCAGCCCAGGAGAAAGAGTAAGCTTGTTTAAGATGGCAAAGTTCTCTGAGAGGGATACCAGCTGGGAGGGCCACCGACTTCGTAACATTGACTGAGAGTCCAGAGACCTTGGCAAGGTTTGATAGAGTAAGCAATAGATTAGGTAGGGAAATTAGGGGGTTAGTAAGTAACATCAGCATGTTGCCGGCATACATACAGAATTTGTAGGAAGAAGGACCTTTGGTATAGCCGGTTATGTCTGGGTTGTTTAGTATAGCTATAACGAGGGTTTCTAGGGCCAGAGCAAAAACAAAGGGGGAGAGAGGGCACCCCTGTCTGGTGCCTCTGCCTAGTTGGAAAAAATATGAATTGCAACCTGGAAGCTTGATGCAGGTCTTTGGGCTTTGATAAAGAGCCTGGAATGCATACAAAAATTCACCCTGAAAGCCCATGCGTTGAAGGAGAATCCTTATATAGCGCCAGGAGACACTATCGAATGCCTTTTGTATATCTAAGCTAAGCAAAAGAAGTTTTTGGGAGAATAAATTGGCATCTTGGATAATGTTTGTTGTGAGGCGTATGTTGTCTGTAATTAATCTATGTGGAATAAAGCCGGACTGAAAAGGGGATATAAGGGAGGGAATAATTCTTGCCAATCTGTCTGCTAAAATTCTACTAAAAATTTTTAAATCATTATTGATGACAGAACTGGGCCTATAGTTCTGGGGAAGTGTATGGTTCTTGTTTGATTAAGGACATATTAGCCAATAGCATCTCTTCTGGGAGACTACTCCCTTGTAATACCCAGATAAAAGGTTGGACTAACCTAGGAGCTAGAGATACAGAGAATTTTTTATAGTATAACAAAGAAAAGCCATCTGGGCCTGGGGCTGAGCCTAATTTTAGTGACTTAATTACATTTAGGAGTTCTGAGATGGAGACAGGAGCGTTGAGTGATTCTAGCTGTGAGGGAGAAGTCTGATAGGATTGATTCATTTAGTCTCCATGAGTGGGAAGTTGGGGCAAGTTTAATAAATTCAGTTGTGAAAGAGGTTGCTTGGTGGTCCGACCAATCGCAAGGGCGGATAATAGCATCAGTGGAATTCGCTAGTATTATAGGTGAGGTGTAAATATAATCCAATCTCGCATAGCTATTGTGAGGATGGGAAAAAAAAAGTAAATTCCTTAATCCCTGTATTATGGGCTCTCCATGTATCAATCATCTGGTAATCATGTAAGCCATTAGTGAGTGACCTGGGAAAGGCTCTACTAGTGGCTGTAGCAGAGGAACGATCTAACGTGGGATTAGCTACCATATTAAGGTTTCCTCCTACTATCATATGGGGAGAATGATAGCAAGTTTGTCAAAGAAAGTTTTAAAAAAGGTTGCAGGGCTGTCATTAGGAGCATAGATAATCGCAATAGTCAGTTCTCTGTTGTGTATAACTCCCTTTATGATGACAAATCTACTTTCCCTATCTTTATATATTTACTTAACCTCCATTGGGAAGGAGGAGTGTAGAAGTATGGTGGCACCTGGCCGAATGGAGGGAGAAAAGGGATTGGGGGAAATTTCTATGGAGAAGTTTAGGGTGAGAGGAGTGGGAGAAATGAGTTTCTTGTATCAGAAGAATTTTGACACCTATTTGTTTTATAAAAGGCAAAAGCCTTGTGTCTCTTGCTGGGGGAGTTAAATCCCGTAATATTATTTGAGACGCAAGTGATTGCCATAGGTGATATGAGATCGATCATGCGACTGAAAGATTATCAATTCAGGGCTTTGAGGCAGGAGGTAAAGAAAGATAGGGAACCAAATTGAAGGCCTATAGAGGGAGCCACCATCTTTCCACTGAATAAAGCGAGAAGATACCACCAGAACATTACATAAACCATTCTGTGATAAAATAGAGAAAACTTATAGACATCATAGATGCTATGACATATATAAACAACCTTCAGACTGTGAACTGACTGACCGAATAAACAAGACCAAAGTGGGAGTATTAAGGAAACAACAAAAAAAAAGTTCAGGAACCATAAGACCGTTTTGAAAAATAGCTGTCGGAACGGGTCAGCTAGGGGGTGAAAAATGTTACCTGAAAAAATAAAAAAGCAGCGAGACAACTAGGCTGTCCACACCGTAACATGGTGTGGTTAGTGACCGAGAAAGTTACCTTCTGCTGGGTGGGGGAAGCGTGCTGCAGCTCCAAGGGACAGAGTTCTGAGATGACACGTTAATCTGCAAAAAAATAAAAAGGGACAAAGTACAAACTGCCATACAGAAGTGTTGATACACAAAAAACTCATGAGTCAGCGAGGGTGCTCTTCATTATGGTCTCCGATCTCGTAGCGAATCCTGTGTCTCTGTCTCTCCTGGGTGGTGGGATCTGCCAGATTGGTGCTGGTCTGGGGGTGGATGGTGGTTGCTGGATCGTTGCTACATCAAGGAGGCCCAATTTCACCAGGATCTCTTGACCTTCTTGGATAGAAGTGGTGGAATAGGTGGTGCCATTATGGGGGACTAGCAGTTTAAACGGGAAGCCCCATCTATAGCGGATATGTGCTGCCTGAAGATCTGTGGTGATTTCCTTTAATCCCCTTCTTCTATCCAGGGTTGCAGGGGAGATATCCAGATAGATTTGGATGAGGTGATCGTCTAAGGTGATACAGTGCTTGTTCCAAGCATCTCTTAGGATCTCTTCCTTAGTTAGAAAATCTTTCATACAGAGAACCACATCTCTAGGGGGTTTGTCATCTGGAGGTAAATTATTGTGCCTGTTTCTGTTGTCGAGGTTTTCGACTTGGGCCTGAATTGTAGAGAAAACTGAAGCCAGTGCCTCATGTTTCCTGCTGAGATCATTATAGGCTATGGCAAGCTCATTATGCTTTGTTTCGAGTCTCTCAGTCCTTGTACCCAATGCAGTGATCTCTTGTGATAAGGCATGTGAGGTTTTATGCAGCTCAGTCTGGAATTTATTGGCCAGTCTCATGTACATCGCTTCCAGGCTAGCATCCAAATCTGCTTTGGAGAGTGCAGAAGGGTACTTACTGTTGTTGATCACTGTGAGAGAAGGAACTGGCATCGATGGAGGTGTTGGTGCTGGGGAGTCACTTCTCCCCCCCACGCCATCTTGTACCATGCTGTATCGCTCCCGCGTGCAGAGGAGATAGTGTGTTAGTGTGTTCTGAGCAGCACCTCAGGGTTTTTTCCTCCTCTACAGCATGCATCGGGTTACAGTGTCTTGAGGGGTGATAAAAGCGCTGTGAAGATTAGGGTTTATGGCCCTCTAGATGCCTCAGAAGTCCAGAACGGAGCGGAGCTAAAGCATCAGGCATCCATTCCTCTCAGAGCCGCGCATTCGCCCTGCCTCACTGTATTATTAATACCATTGTGACTTTAAGTGCAAGGTGTTTCTTCAGTGTCACTGACACCTGTGAGTGTGCTAAATGATTACCTTACTGCTGTAAGGTAAACAGCATGTAGAGGAGAGAGGGAGGGTGAATCCCTTCGGGTTGGTGTATTCCTGCGCATTCCTAATGGCTATGGAGCAAAGCCAGAGGGGATAGTTTCCTTTCCTTCCAGTGAATGGGTATCAGGGATCGCTCAGATGCTCAATATACCGGGGTATTGAGAGGGGATAAAGAGCCTACTATGGTGTAATAAGTTTAAAAGTTAAAAGCTGAAGTTTATTAATGAAACGGTAAAAAACTCACATTTCAGTGTATGGATCGCACAAAAACGAGCGCCGAGCTTGTACGATCCATGATATCCATTCACTGGAAGGAAAGGAAACGATCCCCTCTGGCTTTGCTCCATACCCATTAGGAACACGCAGGAATACACCAACCCGAAGTGATTCACCCTCCCTTTCTCCTCTACATGCAGTTTACCTTACAGCAGTAAGGTAATAATTTAACACACTTGCGGGTGTCAGTGACACTGAAGAAACACCTTGCACTTAAAGTCACAGTGCCACTGGATATTACTGCATTATCACTTGGTGTTCCTGCAAAACACCCCCACATCTGCACTTTTGCACACTGGACCCTGAAGAGCGTCCAACCTTTCACTTCGGACTTTTTATTACTTAATGTTATTCACGTCGATTCATTCAGCCTATACTTTGCATATTTGCACATTTATTTACTGCACACAGTAGCATTGCGTATTACAATTGCTTTTATTTGCACATTAATTTTGCCCAGCAGCACTTTGTGAGATATTTAACTTTTATTGCTCATTTTATGTGGATTTCACCCATACTTATCCATTTACTTTACTGCATTTATGGCAACTCTATAAATGTATTTTCAATATTAACTCTAGGAGCGCAGCACCACCCACTGCTTTATTTTCTATTTTTTGGGAATAGTTTGACCCCTACGGTGTCTGCAGCACCTATACACCTTGTTCACATTTCCTCTTAGCGCAGGAGTACCTACTTTCCATTATTAATACCATGCCTGTTTATTTCTACAATATGTGAGTTGAGCTACATCTATTATTAAAAGTGTTATTTCTAAACTATTGCACCCAGAGGCGTCTCTCCACTTGTGTTTTGTTGCAGCTGAGGAATTGGTTTCTACCCTATTATAATGGACGCTTTCTGTTCCTCGTCACCATTCCTAAATAGACTCTTTTAGCCAATATTTATTTTATGGACTGATCAGACTCTATTTTTATCATTACCTCCCTTTTTCTTTTTCTTTTTTTTATTTTAACAGATTTATATCTGAATATTTATGATGTCTGACTTGTTTTACGCCTATACTTGTTATATTAAAAATTAAAGGACCTGTGAAGGAAATAAATGATAATATACTCATCTTTTCCTGACTTTCATAGGGGTGGCCTCCTCTGCAGACGGGATCTCTAGGAATGCTAAATAGCACTAGCTATACACTAGTGGATTTTTAAATGAACATTTTTACGAAAATATTTGTACGAAAGTTCTTCAGCACATTTGAGGGCTTGATGAACGTTGTCCGAAACTGCTATAAAAGAGTTTACTTTTAAAACTTGATTTTGGAGTGAATTGACTATCCCAAACAAATACCACAATCACTGTTAGTAATGAATTAATTCAAGGAAAAAAATTCCACCCTGCTCTGTCGAATTTTTGAAAGTCACCCTGGCCCCATTAGCCATTAGAAAATCAAAAAAACTTTCTTAAAACAAAAAAATTTTGAACAAAATTCTACTAACGTATGGCCAGCCTAAACTTTGTGAGAAGACACTGTACATTTCCTCTGTGGTAAACTAAAATCAGAAGTGCAAAATCCTTGTTGCTTCCAGCTTCATAGTGTCTCCCCTGGCCGTTAAAGTAGTTGATTAAATAGATCTATGTTTGATCAGTTGTCTTGGAGGGCAAGGGAGGCATCATGGCTCTAATCTACCTCTGATGAAAGACTACCTGTAACCGTATATATATCCTAAACCTATTTAGTTTTGAATAATATAGGGAAGAAGTGCCCAATCCTTACTCTATTTGTGATTCACCCCACAGTTTTTCCGATTGCATTGTCAATGAGATCGAAATGATGGGATATCCAGAATTTGTTATCACCAGAACAAGAGGTGAGGGATATCTTCCAATGGGGACATGTGTTCCGGTGATAACTGTCTAACATGGGAGTTTCCCTCCCTTTGCAGAGGTTTCCTCTAACTTCCTGTTTTGTGTCAACAAGGGGAGGGAAATCTCTTCAATGGGACACAGACAGCATAAAATAAGCTACCTGGGATTTTAACCCCCCTACTGTATTAAAAAAAAAATAGAAATGTACTTACTAAAACTAATTTTTTTCTCCCCTTTATTCACACAGATGCTGGGATGATTATGAAAATAATTACTGGTGGATAATCAAGACTCCAATTTTGGTGGCGATATTTGTAAGTATGTTTTATATGTTCAATTTATGATTTGTACATAGATGCTGGTGTAGCACCCTGGTTCTAAACAGGGCTGCTAATAAATCTAGTTGTGCTAGGTGGTAACTATCCTGGCTAATTGGTAGTCTTTGATCCACTGCTTTATGTCTTAAGTCTGAGTTTAATTTGTAGTCTCTCTCTTCTGTCAATAGGTGGCACTGTTGCCTTTGGCATTAGGATGATTGATTACAGTGAATTCAGGCGATGAGTAAATAAGTTGTCTCAGCCAATTAGCAGGAGTTTCTTTCGCTTTGCATGCTGGGATAGGCTATTTATTTGGGAGGAGTCAGGTGATCAGGGTTCTTCCCGCCCTGGGCTGTGGCCTAGGTGGATGTGTGTCAAACAGCTCCTGACTGCTAGGCCTAAAGCCTGAGGCCTATCCAGGGGTCCTACTGGCTGCTAGGTCTATAAAAGGTCTATCCAGTAACTTAAGGTTCCACAAAGGAGGAGCAGCAAAGGTTTAAGCCTGAAGCCTGGGGCAGAACCATGTGTGTTAGAGGCTCAGCTTGAGGGGAGTCTGTTCTTTGCCAGGGGTAAAGGAGAAGCAGTTGCTGGAGGGACAACCACTCCTGTTACCAGAGGCAAATTTAGAAAGGATGACGTTCTGAAGGAGTACCAGAGCAGACGCTTCACTAGCCAGGGACAGTAAAGTAAGTGAGAAAGCTTCAGTGGAGACTCATCCAGGAATACGGCTGTGAGTAAAAATTGAAGGAGTACGGCGTATATCTGTAAGTAAAGCTTGAAGTAACGTACAGCGGTTAGCTGTGGGTAAAGCTCGAGGGATCCAGCAGGTAATGAGGTAGTGAGAGGTGGCGAGCTGAGCTTGAGGATCTACAGTGGGATACTCTGAGTTAAACTAGAAGATCTACAGTGGGATTACTATGAGAGAAGTTGTTTCTATAGGAGACAGCAGTTGCTACAAGATACCGATTGCTGCATTCAGCTTAAAGGCCCCTTTTCTGTATTGCTGTCTGCCTAGTTCTATTTTTGTCTGCGGAATTTGCCTAATTGCTATTGCATTTGCTTAAGGGTTTCCTGTGACCTAACCCTCTCTCCCACCGTTCCTGTTAAGAGAAATAAAAAATCTTTGTTCATTTTTACAAAAAGTGGCTGGTGCCCAATCTTTCCACCTTGCACCACACCCACTATGTCTAGTAACCTGTAATATCAGTATCCATGGCTCTGAGGATCAGACCCCTGGAAGTCGGGGAGACCGCTACACTGGTAATTCGGCCAAAACTTTATATAATTTTTGATGAGGAGGGTTAAGGTTTATTAGCAGTAGTTAATTTTTTATCAATTAACAAAATGGAAAGTAAATGAACGGAGAAGAAATCCAAATCAAATCAATAATGCCTTTGCCTTCAAAACAACACCAATTCTTCTAGATACAGTTGCACACCGTTTTTAAAGGAACTCTCTTCATGTAATCCTAGACAGACTTGAGGGTGTAGAGATCAGGGCTTTGTGGGGGCCAAAGCACCACTTAAAGGACTCCTTGTTCTTCTTTAGGCTGAAGGTAGTTCTTAATAGACATGTGCAATTTTTTTTTCGTTCTGAATTGAAATTCTGACTTATTCAGGAAATTCATATGTATGTATCAGAATTTCCAAACGTAACAGTAATGAATTTCAACAAATTAGAAATAAACAATAATAAAAATAGTGGAATTTATTTCAATCGGATGTTTGAAGCATCCGAATTAAACAAATGATTTGAATTAATTTGATAATAGCTGGTTGTTGAGGTGCAGGGGGGCCTCCCGGTTGCTTCCCGGTTGCAGCGTTCTTAACCATGATTTATCTACTGTCAGCAGGGACTCCTCTCTGTTTTTTTTTTTATGTCAGCAATTGTTTGTTTACAACACAGGATTCCCCGCTGACAGCAGGTGAGTCATGGTTGTTAAGGATGCTGCTGCCGGCTATTCTTCACACAGAATTCGGATCGGTCAATTTTCTATCAATTTGAATTGTAATCCTTACAAAAATTTGGAATTTGTTTGAAAATGAATAAACAAAATGCATTCCAAAAAGAAATAACGAAACAAGATTTTTAGCAAAAGCAATCTATTCAAAACAGAACAAAACAAATCTTCCTATTCTGTGCATGTCTAGTTCTTAATGACATTGGCTGCATGTTTGGGGTCGTTGTCCTGCTGCGAGATACATTTGAGGCCAATCACACGCCTCTCTGATGGAAAGACATGGTGGGTAAATATTTGCCTGTATTTCTGAGCATTGAGGTTACCATTGATCCTGACCTAATCTTCAACTCCATTTCAGGAATGCAGCCCCAAATTTGCAAGGAACCTCCGCCATGCTTCACTGTTGCCTGCAGAAACTCATTATTGTATCGTTCTCCAGCCCTTCTAAGAACAAACTGCCTACTGCTAGAGCCAAATATTTAACATTTTTACTCATCAGTCTGGAGCACCTGCTGCCATTTTCTGAAACCCAGTTCCTATGCTTTAAAAGGTTGTTTATTATATAAATGTTTCTGTGTAGCCTTGAGTACTTTATACTAAATCAAATACACTTCAGTAACTATGAGCTAAGCAGAAATTTGCCATACATTTTTGCAATCTTACCCTTTCCTGTATGTAGTAAAATGCATTATAACAGGGGTAGGCAACCCAGCACGTGAAGCCTCAAATCCCTCCCCATCAGCAACACATGGAAGTGTCGGCGAGACACTAATGCACTCCAATTTCAGAATTCCTCACACTGCACCTGCACTGAGGGGGAGGCACGGTGCCCCCACACATTGTAAAAGATGGGAAACATTGTTTGGTTCTCTAATTTTGCTGTAGCTGCGATCATTGGCTTTTGTGATGGGGAAGAGATTGGGTGCAGTTCTGCTGGGCGGTCCCTATTTTCAGGAAAAGAGGACTGTCTTGGCCACTGCTAAAGCCAATCACAGTCCTGCTAGCCCTGTCCACCATATGGAGGAAAATTACTCGCTTGGTTGCCACTACTAATCTCAGAAAGAAGGGATTTCACTGTGATTGAGAAAACCACAATCAGGTGATAGTTTGTGGAATTACTGTTGAGCTTCTGGGAACTCTGTTGAAATTATTCCTGAAGCTATGTGTCACTTACTACTGAACCCCGGCACTCTGTGTCCCTTTAAGCCACAACCAGTATTCAGCGCAATGAAAATCACACCCAACCACTTTTCCTCAGCTGCGGGGGCCCAACTTATGATCCTCCACATAGGCCCACTGCTTTCAGAAAATGCCCCTGACCTGAGCTCATCATTGCGCATCCATTCCAGATGCTTGTATGTGACATCACATACATCACATACATCATATACATCACATACATCACATACAAGCACGTGGGTTGGATGTGTGAGGTGGATCGGCAGGATGAGTGTGCCAGGACCGGTAGATGTTTCTCATCTGTGATTCCTTTCACCACTCTGCATATCATGCATATCATAGATGAGGGTACAGCGGTGGAGCATATGAGTAGGAGGGTACAACGTTGGGGAAAATGAGCAGCAGGGGCTGAGAGGTGGAACAGAAGAGCAGGAGGTGGTGGAAGAGATGAGAAGGGGATTCAGCAGTTGGACAGAAGAGCAGGGGGATACAGTGTTGGGCCAAATGAGCAAGGGGGTTCAATGCTGGGGAAGAAAAGCAGGGGGGTAGAGCAGTGGGGCAGATGTGAAAGGAGGTGTATTGGTGGGGCAGATGAGCAGGGGGTTACAGTGGTGGGGCAGGAGAGCAGGGGGAACAGTGGTGAGGCAGAAGAGCAGGGAGGTACAGAGGTGAGACAGATGTGCAGGAGGTACATTGGTGAGGCAGATAAGAAAGTGGGTTACAGTGGTGCGGCAAATGAGCAGATGGGTTCAGTGTTAGGACAGATGAGAAGGTGATTCAGTAGTGAGACAGAAGAGGATGGGGATACTGCGGTGGAGCAGATGTGCAGGGAGTTACAGTGGTGGGGCAGATCAGAAAAGAAGTACATTGATGGAGCAGATAAGCAGGAGGGTTACAGTGGTGGGACAGAACAGCAAGGGGGTACAGTGGTGGGACAGATGTGCAGGAGGTACAGTGGTGGGAGGGATGGGAAGGGGGTTCAGCACTGGAATAGAATAGCACGGGGGTATAGTGATAGGGCAGATGAGTAGGGGGTTACAGTGGTAGGACAGATGAGCAGAGGGGGGTTCAATGATGGGCCAGATGTACAGAAGTTACAGTTGTGGGGCAGATGAGAAAAGGGGTTACAGTGGTGTGGCAGATGAGCAAATAGGTTCCGTGTTAGGACAGATAAGAAGATGGTTCAGTGGTGGAGCAGATGTGCATGGAGGTACAGTGGTGGAGCAGATAAGAAAGGGGGAATATTGGTGGGGCAGATGAGCAGGGGGTTACAGTGGTGGGACAGAAGAGCAGGGTGGTACAGTGGCGGGGGGCAGATGTACAGGGGGTTACAGTGGTGGGACAGATGAGCAGGGTTGTACAGAGATGGGGGCAGATGTGCAGGGTATAATAAAAACAGAAATGGAATGCGCACACACCATAGTGCATTACCAGAGATGATTTCATAATAAGACATTTTTGTAAAAAGTGGGTGCTCACAAAATGCAACTGATATGCACAGAGCACGGGGTACAGCTAACGCATTTTGATCGCACACCTCCTTCCTCAGAGCTAGATGTGCAGGGGGTTACAGTGGTGGAGCAGATGTGCAGGGGGTTACAGTGGTGGGGCAGATGTGCAGGGGTTTACAGTGGTGGAGCAGATGAGAAAGGGGGGTACATTGGTGGGGCAGATGAGCAGGGGGGTACAGTGGTGGGGGAGATGTACAGGGGGTTACAGTGGTGGGGGCGATGAGCAGGGGGATTACAGTGGTGGAGCAGATGAGTGGGGGGTACAGTGGTGGGGCAGATGTGCAGGGGGTTACAGTGGTGGGGCAGATGTGCAGGGGGGACAGTGATCTGAGGTGTGAAGGTGCATCAATTGGAGCCGATCTGAAGAGTTTACAACATTTACTTTATAAAAAATCCTTTTCGTGATTGAGAGCGTGAAGTTGACATTTTTTTGTTATAAAATTGGCACTCTCAATTTCTTTGAAAACATTTTCGGCACACTGTGCTCCAAAGGTTGCCTACCCCTGTATTATAATAATGCATTAAAAAAGTGCCAATGAATGGCTCAATAAAAGCAAATCATGGCACAGCCCTACAGTCAACTCTCTGTACCTTCAGCATCCAGGCTCTCAGATCACCCACCTGAGCCCATTCAGCATGGACACCAGCCCACACATGAAAATGGAAAGTGTGAACCAATATCTCAGCCCTTCACACAAGATTGGTTGCGTTTCCCTACATTGCACTGCATAGCAATTGCATGGGGTCCATTAGATCTGCTGCAGGTGACAATGTTAGATTAACGACACCCTGAAACAAATTGCAAAACACAGTATGATTACCAGAATTGCATTGCATGGGTGTGAACACCCATACAATGAGATTTGGGTGCGGGAAAAAAAAGGGTCCTGTGCCGTTTTGGTGTGGATGTGATGCAATTTGAGCCGTACAAAATGTATGTGAATCACATGAGGTGTTCCGCATGCACTAGTGTGAACCTAGGCTGAAGGATGGGATAACTAAACGTCTTACTGTCAGGGACAGGAAGGAGCCATAGATTGCCCTGCCAAATCTAACATGTTGGTTTTCATATCTTACACTTCAGATAAATTTCATCATATTCCTCAATGTGATCAGAATCCTCATGCAGAAAATCAGATCTCCTGACATCAGTAAAAACTACAAGCAACAGTACATGTGAGTAACTTTAATAATCATATCTAGAAACAGGTGTCTTGTAGCCAGGGCTTTTTTTCAGGGGGGACGTGGGGGAACGCAGTTTCCCGCCACCTCCAGCACTAAATTTATGTAATGGCAAGGGGTGCTGGGGATGTGCTGGAGGATCTATTGATGATTTCCACTGGGGGACCACGACACTAGCGACTACACTGGTGGAGGTCTATTGTTGCTGGTGGAGGATCTATTGTTGCTGGGAGGGGTTTTTATATTCCTGGGGGGTCCGTTGTTGCTTAGAGGAATCTACTGTTGAGAGAGATGTCTATTGTTGCTGGCTGTTGGAGGGTCTATTGATGCTGACTGCTGGGAAATCAGTTTTTCTGCTGGGGGGGGTCTATTGTTGCTGGGGTAGATTTTTGTTGAGGGGAGGCTGGGTTGTGTGAGGGAACTATTGTTGCTGGGATATCTATTGTTGCTGGCTGCAGTGGATCTGTTTTGCTGCTAACAAATTCTGTACAAATTGCTTAGCGCCTCAAAATGATACTTGGTTCTGTATTCTCTCAAAGGGGCGGTACTGGGAGGTGGGTAGGGGGTAGAACCAAGGGACGGTGCTTGGAGGTGGGTAGGGGGCAGAGACAAGGGGTGACTTGGAAGGGGGGGAGTTCCTGTACCTATTCTCTGAGAAAAAAAGACCTGCTTGTAGCACTGGGGTTCTTGGTTCTACTGACAGAAAATTATCTGCATGGAGATGAGGGTGGTGCACGTCACAGGTATACCATTAAGCCCTTGTACACACGGTCAAACATTCCGACTGAAAATGTCCGATCGGACTGTGTTGTTGGATAATCTGACCGTGTGTGGGCTTCATCTGACTTTTTCCGTTGGAATGTCCGACCAACAAAATTTGAGAGCTGGGTATAAAAATGTTCCCACAACATGATCCGATCGGACTTTGTCCGATCATTTGTAGAGAATTCTGATTGGACAAAGTGCCACGCATGCTCAGATCAAATTCCTAGACCAAGGCTATTGGCTACTAGCCTGAACGTAGTCCCGTCGTAACTAAATAACGTCATCACGTTCCGAACGATTGGATTTTCCAACAACTTTGTCCGACGGTGTGTATGCAACACCAGTTTCGGACAAAATCCGATGGATTTTGTTGTCGGAATGTCCGACCGTGTGTACAAGGGCTAAAAGAAGACAGGGCTAGATGACACAATTTAATAAAACTGGAGAGTGCAGAATCTTGTGCAGCTTTGCATGGTAACCCAACAGCTTTTAACTTTCTTTGCAGAGCTGCACCAGATTTTGCATTTACACAGTTTTAGTCAATCAACCCCAGTGGCACATGATAACACTGGTAGACACTCACGTGCCCCAGCAATGGAAGACTGATACTGAGGGGTTTGGGTAGGATAGAACTTGACATAATGCAAATCTAGAAGGTAACAGAGTAACGACTGGGTGGAACGTGGCTGGTCAGGAACAAGAAAGCCATTCTGGCAGTTATTTTAATTTGACTGCCGCCTGCAGGGGAACTGTACTCCGGCAAACATAAACCTTTAGGCTAGTCCAGGATAGCACATTTCAGGACCAATGTGCCTCAGATTTCTTCTAGTATCAGCGTAGGATTATGTATTTTATTGAGCTGTGATGTGTAGAAGTAGTATTCCTCAAAAAAAATTCCTTTAATCAAGACTCTTCTCTACATCGCTGCTGGAGCTGGTCTTAAGTCTGATGGATCGACTTCAGAACAACCAGCCTGCCCATACATGGATTGAAGCTCAGCCAGTACCTGCTGAATTGGCCGAGATTTAATTAATGTATGGCCGGCCTTAGTGTCTTTTGAGTCATCAGCTGCACACACTCTGTCTGATTCTGAGTCACACCAGTTTTTGAAAGTTGAGATTATCCTAGAGGAGTTGTCTTCCCCCCATGTAGCTCCTCAGTGGAATCTGACTCAGTGGACTCAGTGGAATCAGAATCTGTCTCTCTCTTCACTTTAGAAGCCCCTGTTTAAGGCTCAGTTCACACCATTGTGAATCGGATTCAGGATCTCCTCATCAAATTCACAATAACAGGAAATTTTGACCGGCTCTCTATGGAACCAGTTCACATATCTCCACAGCGGGTCCCGTACGTTTTGAACAAAAATGCTGTGTGTCTTTTGGTCTGTTTCAGGTCCGAGTTCAGCCCAAAATTCAGGCTAACATTGGACCTGAAATGATGAACCAGCACGCCTTGGATGCTTGCTGTGAGTCGCATGCGGCTCATATGTAAACCGAGCCTGAACCCATAAGAGACATTTCTGTATCTACTCTCACCTGCAAGGTGGTATTCATTGTACTCATCACCTCTGCAAAGCGAGTGTTTGAACTGACAGCTTTATTCTGCAAGGAAACCTTTTTTGGTTTTGCATAGGTACGAGGTGGTTTCTAGACCCAAGACTTTCTTCTTGCCTAAGGTCGTTTCTGCCTTTCAACTCACTCAAGACATCATTCTTCCATCCCTACTATCAGGCTCCAATTCACCAAATGGAAATTTCACTGTATTGTTTATAAATGGTTTGGGCTGGGAGAGTCTATTTCTCAGCCACTGCTTCTTTCCAAATTCCAGATGGTCCCTGTGACAGGCCAAACCAGGACAGGGACTTTTGCAGGGGACTAGGGGCTTGCCTTCTACCCACTGATTATGGCCCAGGAAGGAGATCAGGAATATTGTCTGCTGCCCCCGGTCAGAGCATGGAAAAAAGCTCAGTTCAGCCTCTGATCCCATGGAGAGAGCAGATCATTCTCTAATGATGGACAACAACGTGATGAATGCTGAGAGCGAGGCTTGGATTCATTTTATGAATAAAGACAAAAAGAAAATTCTGGGTTGGATGGAAAGGTGTAATATTAATCTTGTACAGGTTAATGGTAAGAGGAATTATGGTGGCCCTCTGCTAAGTTCGTGCTGAACTTTCGTTGTTCGGTCATTGTTTGTTAGGACGCAAACAGCCGAACAAACGGGTCGTTCAACCGTTTGTACCCCCCCCCCCCCGAACCGACCACAATGTATTGCGGCGCTGAACAGTGCATTGGAAGCAGTGATTGGCTGAAGCAGTGAAAGCTTCAGCCAATCAGGACACAGAGCACTGTCAGAGTGATGATTGGACATTGTCATCATGACTCATTCCCCTCCCGCGGTATAAAAGTATTCTTTCAATGGCAGCCGTTTTTAGTGTGATTTCGGTATGGAGAGAGATAAAACTGGGCTCTGTTCAGTGCTATTAGTTAGTTAGTGTGGTATACTGTGCTATTTTTCTTCAATTGTCAGTGTAGAATATTATTTTAGTGTCAGTCTAGGGATAGTGTGAGTGTAGTGCGGACGCCCATCATTCAGCTTTGCATAGTGTACAGAAATTGTTGTATGTGGAAAATACTGCACTGTGAACAAAGATATTAGCGACCTAGCTGCCAACGCTACTGAAGACTACACAGTACAGTACAATAACTAAACCAAAAAGGCTTTTCGCTTGAGTTGCCGAAAACCATGTGAATAACTTAAATATCAGTGAAAGGTTAACAAAACAATAGTTTAAATATCAGTTAAAGGTTAGCAAAGCAATAAATTGCATAAAATTCATAAACAAATAAAGTCTATCAAGTGAACATTTGTTACACTCTTCAAAGTGTGCAGTAATAATCACAACTCCAAACATGAAGTGAAGAAAGAAGGAAGGTGAAATTCAGCCTCTGATATGACATCTGGAAGCATAGAGTAATGACACCACCACTGTAGTAAGGGAAGGCGGCTTACCAAATGACGTGGACTCAAGAATAGGCTTACGCTTCTCAAGTCATGTAGGCCTGTAGGTTATCGAAACCCAATAATCATGCGTCTTATATGTCATCTCCAACAAAACCTCAGACCATATAATCATCAGTGAAATTCATCATGTAATATTCAGTCATCCGACGGGAATAAGGAGCTCAGGTATCATAAACCATGCAAATAGAAAACCAGCATAGCGTGATTTTAACACACAATTTTTTAAAAAATAAATAAAAAATGTACACACACATTTAATTCAATCGTTAATTGGCATAATTAGAAAACAGCGTTGTCTGTAAGGGGGTCCAGCCGACGCGTTTCAACGAAACAGTCGTCATCTGGGAAGATGCCAGATGACGACTGTTACAGTGGCTTTGCATGCAGCAGAGGGCCGTCATCGAGTACCTGTGCCAGTGTGGCACAACGACAGGCTTAGGCCTCCTTGGCTTTTCTTCCCTATGCCAATGGCTGATCTGTATTGTCACCATTTGAGGAGGCCAAAAGGATGGTGAGCAGTGACAGTGCATACATCAGTGACACAATCACTGTTGTGTTCCTGCTGGAGCAGACTCTGCATGGCATTATAGACAGGGCACTAGAGGCAGAGCAGCAGGAGGAAGAGGAGGACTTCCTTTCCTCTCAAGGCCCACACTATCCAGACACCATCATTCCTATGTCACAGAACACACAGGTGGTGAGAGGAGGATTCTAGCACTTTCATAGGCTTCGAAGAAGTGGAAACATTGATTTTTGACATTCGGGTCCCATTTACTTTAATGTGGTTCGTTATTCGGGTCCGAACTTTCGTGGTGTTCGAAAGTTCTGATGCGAACAATATAATTACTTCCCTGCGTCATCATGTGTAATCTGTCTAGTTTTTCAAAATCCAAAGGGACTGATCATAATCCATTTGTGGACAGCAATAACAATACCCTGTGTGTTTTTGGAGTACATGGCAGCTAAGAACTCACCAATTCACCTAACGCCACCCACATCTATAACGTTTTTTGGACTCACTATGTTTAGTCTACAACCAAGTTGCTCTGTAACTGCATCAGTACTATAATTTTGGCTTCTGAGAATTGAGCTTTATACTACTATTTAAGTCTGCAATTACAAGAGTTTTTTCAATATAATAAAACGTTTTTGAATCAATCACTGTGTCCTAGAAGTGGTCCTCTTAGGAGAACTATATTCTCTCTTTTTTGTTGTTGCTGTGTTCCCTACCCCTCATTTGTAGCGTGCCCCTCAATGGAACATAAAGAAAATAGGATTTTTGTACTCACCATAAAATCCTTCTACCCCTCTGCTTGATTATGCTCTTGGTAATGCTTTAATACAAAACTAAGGTGTGTGTGTGTTTGGAGGATGGAGGTGTTATCCTTGGTGGCCTTCATTTTTTCATTTGCCAGTGTCCAAATCTCCTGTTTTCGACAGTATAACCCAAAGGTGAAAAACTTCCTGCGTCCATCATAAGACTCCAATAATAGATTTCACAGTAAGAACAAAGATCCTATTTGATATGTATGTAAGCATTATTATGCCTCGCTGCTACATATGAATGAGATATTTATCAGATCAGGATCTGTTACTTTCTGGAGGAAATATTTATTTTCTGACAAGGATACTCTCTTTCTGAGATATTGCTTCCTGAATGGAATATTTGCTTTCTGATAAGGATGCTGTCTTTTTTAGGGATAGGTCTGTTGTTTTTATTGTTTTAACAGCTTATGTTCAGTAAATGTTATGTATTGGATATAGTCATATGGTTGCTGATTTATTAATGGGGACTAAGCTAAGGTGGCTTTAACAGAGGTGAGTGTAACAAATGCTAAGCTCCTTCATAGACCCCTTAGCCTGCCAGAACAGCGCCTCTTCATGGCCAGGCATCCAAATACAAGTTGCAGCATGTTCCCCACCTTGCACCTCAACCAATTGCTGTGGGTGATTGACAGGAGAAGACACATCAGTATTCTAACACAGTGTTTCTCAACTCCAGTCCTCAAGGCGCCCCAACAGGCTTTCCATTATTTTGCACAGGTGATTTGATCAGTTTCACTGCGTTAGTAATTACCAATTACTAAAATTGTGAAAACATGACTAGTTGGGGCGCCTTGAGCACTGGAGTTGAGAAACATTGTTCTAACATATGGTTTATTCTGTACACATTATATACGATCTCTGAATCTTATCCAACCCATTATATTTCTATCAATATTGCTGTAATATGGCTATCACACAGATACTTTTTAGGGGTAGGGGATCCAAACTTTCAAAACAAAGCACTAGTTTACTGTCCTTCATACTTTAGGGGGGCTGGACTGTGGCCAGTGGGAGCAGAAAATGTCCCAGCATCAGTGGGAGAAAACAATGCCTCAAAATTGGAGATTCTTTAGAGAAAGCTATGCTCGTGTGGCTGGTGATTATATGTATCCCTGATTTCTACTGGTCATCCAAGAAGGAGTCAGAGTGGATCTCTTCTGGAGTCCTATCCACTCGTGTTTACAGCTATGCCTGTACGATTCACTGCCGCTGGCATATGGATCCACTACTCAGGGTAAGAGTACCAACCCCCCTATCCCCAGAAGAGGGAGGCACAACCCCAGGTGTTGTTGTAACTGCTGGATTGCTCTGATAGTTATACCCCTTATGAAGCATTGCCATTGCATTTGACTCCATCGTGGTGTTTTATTTATATGGACTCTTTGGGAGTTATTTACGAAAGGCAAATCCATTTTGCACTGCAAGTACACTTGGAAGTGCGGTCGCTCTAAATCTAAGGGGTAGATCTGAAATGAGTGGAAGCTCTGCTGATTTTATCATCCAATCATGTTCAAGCTAAAATGCTATTTTTTATTTTCCTTGCATGTCCCCTTCGGATCTACAGCGACTTTACTTTCAAGTGAACTTGCAGTGCAAAGTGGATTTTCCTTTAGTAAAAAACTCCCATTGCGTCTTTTGCCTTGTTTTGGTGGATTGCTTTTTTCTTTTCACATTGACCACCCTTCTATAAACGTTGTTTTCCATGAGAAACATTATACTTTCATATAAGTTTGTGTAGTATATATGCTTACGTGTATGATATACTCACCTGCACATGATCATTTGACTATTTTTACCATTTTATGTTTCAATTTTTTAATGACACGTCACGTTTAGATCGCTCATTTTTCTTTTTCATCATTTGTTCGTGTGATACAGATCATCATCTGTTTTTGTGCACATTCTTAGCATCTACGACACGTCGGTGTGTGATTTAGATTGCTTTGCTGTTTACTACCATTTTTATGTTTCGGGTCTTTTTGCATATATTTCACATGTATTTAACATTAGTGACACATACTGTGATTTTTGATTTCTTACCTCCCATTAATACACTCCACTGTATTTTTGTACATTTACTTTTTGTCTTATGATTGTGTAACCACTTTCTAGGTGGCCACAGCCAATATATTTAGCGCTACATACTTATTTACATGGTCTATTAAGACGCAGATCTAAATTTTCCCATGGGCATCTGATGGAGACTACAAGTGGCCGTTTTAAGATCATTTAAACAGAGATAATTCATGGTTGTTAATCACCTCCAGGAAATATGTCCTGAAAAATATATGCAACCAACCCAGGGGGTAAGTGCAAGTAGACAGGAAGTGGCTACAAGGAGGCTGTTGGCAAGCACAGGAATGCAATGAAGGATTGCATGTGAAGCCCCATACACACTATCAGTTTGTCTGCTGAGTTTTTCCTTCAGGTTTACCAAAACCATGTAGTAGAAGGGCCTGCCTGATTGCATATACATTGAAACTCCTAAGGTTTGACCTCATATTATATGGTTTTGGTAAATCTGAAGGAAAAACTCAGCAGAAAAACTGATAGTGTGTATGGGGCTTAACTCAGTGAATCCATGCTGTGGCCCCATTTATACTTATAGATGAGCTGTACGTTATTGGACATCTGGAGATCACAATGAGCAGCTCACTCACAAAAATAAATGGGGCAGGAAATTAACTAAACTAAAGGTACAGTTGTCCTATAAATAATTAATGACTCACATTCAATCATAGATCCCAGTCTCTTATCATAAGCTCTTTTGAAGGACCACACTGCCCATGGAATTAAACTTTTCTGAAACTTTATGTCCCAGTGAAACCATAAATATGTATAAATGGCCAAGGGAAGAACTATAATAGGACAAAAAATAAATAAAAGAAACAAAGTGCAGCGCTTGGCCACTAAATGTGAATGTGACCTAAAAAAAATTGCAAAAAAATGCCAGAAAATAGCTGTGAAACCAAATACACAAATACTGTGAAAAAATATTGTGAAAAAAAACTTTTTAACTCAAGTGTCCAATGAAATAATAAAAAAACAATTTGTGAGTTCAAATGTCCATATGTAAATTAATACAAAAATATAAGTAATGTCCAGTGTATATATAAAGTAGAAATAACTGAAACTTGTTTATTCAATGAAATAGTACTTGACCACGTTTACCCGTCACCTCTAAAAACCACCAATAGATGGAGGCTTACCAGATCCCCAGTGACCCCCCTGGGGAGGTCAAACTGCGCAAATTCGATCACAGATCACATAGACGTCCCGATAACTAGATGCCGGAGATTATCCCGATCTTTCGGATGTCCCGTGATCTTCGGATCCGCACGGATGCTCTCAGCACGCCTCCAAACGACGTATCACCATAAAGAAACAAAAATGCGCCAAATCGTGTGATATAGTTTCAACAAAATTTATTTAAGCCGAATATTCAAGAGCTTAAAACGACTCCACCGAGTCATAAGAAAAAAAGGTACAAATGCCGTTTAAAAAACGAACAAAAATGCTAGCAAAGTTAAACAAAATTAAAAAACTCATCAACATGAGTTTGTAATGCGATCGCAAATGCACAATGGGTGTGAGCGTGGCTAGCACAAGAAGAAGCGCATTAAGGTCATGGAGTGGCCTAGCCAGTGTCCAGACTTTAATCCTATAGAAAAGTTATGGAGGGAGCTGAAACTTTGAGTTGGCAAGCGACAGCCAAAGGTACCTTAAGGATTTAGAGAAGATCTGCAAAAAGCAGTGGGCCAAAATTCCTCCTGAGACGTGTGCACACCTGGTAAACAATTACAAGAAATGTCTTACCTCTGTGCTTGTGAACAAGGGTTTCTCCACCAACTACTAACTCATGCTATTTTACTCGCTGAACTGCAACTTAAAGTGATTGTAAAGTCTCTTTTTTTACTATAAAAATAACAAACATATTATACTTACCTGCTCTGTTGCAGTGGATTTTCACTGCAACAACCCAGATCCTCCTCTTCTTGGGTCCCTCTTCTGAGCTCCTGGCCCCTCCCTCCTGTTCAGTGCCCCCACGGCAAGCAGCTTGCAATGGAGGCACCCAAGCTGAGTCACAGCTGCATGTGTCAATTCAGACGGGAGTCCTGACCTGGCCCTGCCCCCTCTCTCCCCTGATTGGCTAACTGACTTTGATTGACAGCAACAGGACCCAATGGCCCCGCTGCTGTGTCTCAGCCAATCAGGAAGGAGAATTTCAGACAGCAGAGACACTTGTAGACATTACTGGACAGAGATGGACCTCAGTTAAGTATTATGGGGCTGAGGTAGGCCGCTGCACACAGAAGGCATTTTATCTTAATGCAGAAATCCTTCTGCCTTTAGAATCACTTTAATTTATAGTATTTTTTTTGGATTTATGGTTAATATTCTGTCTCTATCTTTTAAAATACACCTATGATAAATATTATAGACCCTTCATTTTTTGTAAGTGGTCAAGCTTACAAAATCTGCAGGGGATCAAATAATTATTTTCCCCACTGTATGTATCATTAATTTAAATTGTATATTTTAATGATGCCTGCTTAGAAATGATGTAAGATGTCAATAAGCCTTGTTCTACTTTACAAAAACATCCCATATAAAATGTTATTGATGGGAAGGAACACACAAGAACATACCAGCATATAATTTTTTTGGGTGATTACTAATTTTTCATATATATCCACAGCCCATAGTAATTATGATGCGCCATCCTTTTAATTGCTGAAAAGGATGGATATGACACGAAAAAAAGGAGTATTTGCCTTGCAAAATCTCATGTTAGCACTTTCAGTCTCAAAACTGCTTTAGTATTTTGCATCTTGGGTTAAAAAGGTGATGTGGAAAACAGCAAGCATAGAAACACATCTGTATAATATAGGTAACCACCCTAAAAGGTAATCCTTTACTTTACATTAATCCTTCATTCAAAATCATCAGATTGGGTTGACATGACCTGCCATCAGCAAAGTAATGCTGCGTTAGATCCAGTAATTTGTGTGCATTAGGTGATTAATTGCCTCTGCATAGATGGCTCTGGTGTTTGGAAGTGAATGAGGAGTGAGGGGGAAGACATTCCAGTCTCCCTGCAGCAAGGGCAAGATGGATAGGATCACTGCGTTTCATGCAGCGCTGCACCCTGTGCCATCACTCTCAGGCCTGAAGCTCAGATCCCAGCCGGTCTGGTCTCCCACAGAGATGTGTCACACAGGCTGATGTGCTCACATAAACTCTCATGCTGCCAAGAGGAAGAAGTGTGTTAGAGCAGTCTAGTAAAAATTACTGACCACTCCCCTCTGCCTCAGGGTCCTCTGGAAACTGTAGGGTCAGGGTCCATGAGTCCCATTCTATGGTTAATGTTCTGGGTTTCAATTCCCAAGATAGTCAGTGCTCTGCATAGAACATAAGCTTTCTTGGCTATAGTTCTCCCCCCACTTTGTCTGCACATGATTGGAATTTAACCACTTCGCATCCAGGCCAATTCTGACATTTCTCTCCTACATGTAAAATTCCTAATTGTTTTGCTAGAAAATTACATAGAACCCCCAAACATTATATAAGTTTTTTTAGCAAAGACCCTAGAGAATACAATGGCGCTCATTGCACCTTTTTATCTCGCATGGTATTTGCGCAGCAATTTTTCGAACACATTTTTTTCAGAAAAAAAACAGTTTCATGCTTAAAAAAACAGTAAAGTTATCCCAATTTTTTTGCATAATGTGAAAGAGGAGGATACGCCGAGTAAATAGATACCCAACATGTCACGCTTCAAAATTGCACGCGCTCGTAGAATGGCGCCAAACTTTGGTATTTAAAAATCCTCATAGGCGACGCTTTACATTTTTTTACTGGTTACATATTTTGAGTTACAGAGGAGGTCTAGGGCTAAAACTATTGCTCTCACTCTAACGATACCTCACATGTGTGGTTTGAACACCGTTTTCATATGTGGGCGGGACTTATGTATGCGTTCGCTTCTGTGTGCGAGCTCACGGGGACAGGGGCGCTTTAAATTTTTTATTTTTTTTTGTTAATTTTATTTTTATTTTTTTATTTTTACACTTAAAAATAAAAAAAAAAAATTGATGACTTTTATTCCTATTACAAGGAATGTAAACATCCCTTGTAATAGGAATATGGCATGATCGGACATATTTACAGTGAGATATGGGGTCAATAAGACCCCATATCTCACCTCTAGGCTGGGAAGAATTAAAAAACAAAAAAAACAATCCTGGCTTCCTAGCCAGATCGGCGCCGTTAATTTGAATACCGAGGCCGGGCGCGACGTCATAACATCGCGCCCGGCCTCCGAATGATCATAGAGACTCCGGGGACGATCTAGTCCGCCGGAAATCTCTATGGTAACTTGCTGGGGCCAGCGGATCCTGTGACTGACTCACCGTTGGAAACGGTGAGTCGGTAGAAGCACCGGAGGGCGGCGGGAGGGGGGGCGTCCCCTCCCGCTGCCCGTAAGAAAGATCAAGCGGCGGAACAGCCGCTATGATCATTCTTATGGTACAGGGAATCGCCGGCTGAAAACGGCATTATCTGAATGATGTCTGTGGCCTCAGGCATCATTTAGATATAACCACTGAAAGCCCATGACATTCAATAGACGTAGTGTGGGCGCCAAGTGGTTAAACAATCAAATTTTGTTTGATTGATGTTTGAATTTTGTTGGAAAATTTTAGATCCAGCTTTCGAAATTCCGACGGAAAAAGTCAGATGCAGCCCACACACAATCGGATTTTCCGACAACACAATCCTATCGCACATTTTCTGTCAGAAAGTACGACTGTGTGTACAGGGCATTAGAGTTTTTTTGAAGTCCTGATGCTGGCCTATTCCAGGGGTAATAAACAGTGGTGGCCTGTAATGCAGGGCACAGAGGTACCACCCCCTCTCCATGCGTCCGGCCCCCTAATCTTCATGCGGGGCGCCGGATGCATGGATTCCAATTTGTTTTTTTTGTTTTTTTTAGAAGCACAGAGGCTCTAATAGGCTTCAAAAAAGGGCACTGAGCCCCAAGCACACCCACTTGTGTGTAAATAGTGAATTAATATTCGCTATTGTCTTCCTGATTCTCCTCCCAGCCAATCAGGAAGCAGGTCCTGAGACCCATCATCTGAAAGGAGAGGTGATCCTTTTGGCTGCCTAGGAGGAGGAGGGAGATGCAGGGGAAGCTGTTAAGCCGAGGAAGCAGAAGAAGCCACCTGGAGGCAGCCTGCGACCTAGATGTGGTAAGTGCAGGGACCGATTGACCAACCGCCAGGGGGGGAGGTGGTGGCAGATGGATTGCCGCTTACCCCCCAAAGAATACACCACCAGCCACCACTGGTCTCCTTCTCCATGTTTCTGTAGGCCAGCACCTGGCTAAACAAAGATTCAGATACTCTCTGAAGAAGCTATAGGAATCTGCAGTTAAACTGTTAGAACTTAGGAATATTTGCCCAACAGTCTCTGTTTCTGATATGGGTGAAATACAGCAGCAACAGCAGCTCCTGTATGTGTAAGTTCATGTGGCTCAGTATTGTGTCTGCTTCCTGGAAATTCCCCTTTCATATATCACAGCCCTCCAATCGGGTATTCTGTGTCACAGATCAGCTGCGGAGCTGAACTGTGTCTCACCTTTACCCGACTTGTTCTGATTACATTGTCTGCACGGCCTGACCTTGGCTCACTAGCCGGCTCTCCTTTGCTTCATCCATCCATCCATCCTTGTCTAACAGTGTCTTCTGGTACTTCACTAGCGAGCAGGGTGAATCTGGGAGTCGTGACTTGGGGTCAGTACGCAGCTAAGCCCAAACCCTTGTGAGGGGGTCCCTGGCAGAATACCGGATGGCACTTAGACTCCACGCCCTGGGAGATTCCGTGTCACCTGCTCGCCTGTGGGCTCACTGTAAGTAGTACTGTGACATTCTGACCCAGCTAACAGTAACAGGAAGTATCAGTTGAAAACCAACTAACTCTGTGGTAAATAACAAAGAACAGCTATTTATAAATACAGACAGTCAAGAGCAGCCGATCCCTACACTTTGATTCCAGCATTTTCTGATTATTTTATTTCCATATGTTCACTGTGGTTAAGTGTTACCACCTGACTGAGAAGGTACTAGTGACCTTAAATACCAGACTAAAGAAAACATTTATGTCACTAAAATCAAATAAAAAAACAATTTTTTAACTTCACTCTGCTCTGCATGATTAGGGCCCATGTTACACTTGTGATCCTACCAACATGATTACTAACAGAGAAAATTGAGATATCATTCCATTGCTGCACCTTTGCTGAAGCGTTTCTTTCAGTGAGGGAGTGACATTGTAGGAACAGATGAGTAATGTTGTTCCTAATAGTTTGTGTCAAGTTTGAACTCTTCATCCAACCTTTACATTCTTAAATTGTTATTTTTGAAGTCAGTAGTGGTTGAGGAACAAAAAGTGGATCTAGCCAATTATTTTTTAACATATTATTTCTCAATGGCCTAGATAACTGGGGGTGTGGCAGGGGTGTGTCCTTTGCCTACATAATTTGCCTTACTTTCTCAGAAAATTGGGTGGTATGTATATTTAGCAAACCAAAGCAAAGTAGAAACTCATTTTGATGAAAAGGAAACTCCTAAAGGCATGGCTCCTAATAGTTTTGTTAAACCAGTTTGGATTAGTCATATTAACGTAGAACTATAGGCAACACTTTTTTTTTATTTTTGATAGAGTAAGGGAGAGTAATAACCACTGTGAGATTTTTTGTCACCATCTGGGTCCCATTGCGGAGATTTACCTTCATTTCCTGTCCCCTGGCCAAACAGGAAGTGAGAAGAAGAACCTGCAAATTAAGGGGATTCCTTGGGGACCTCCAGGTCACCAGAACTAGTGTCCCCACTGGAATTTTGCGGGTCTATTACATTTCTGGGGACAACCCGGAAATTTGGGATTTTCTTTTAGTTTCCCTTTCAAGGATAATAGTAAACAGGACAAATAGAGAGGGTGAATCTAATGGGGCCACCAACAGCAATAAAGACTGACAAGCTTTCTAATCCCTCCCCACTCTATACAAAACTGAAAAAAAAAATGCCTTTAGTTATACTTTAACCAGTTGCCGACCAGCGCACGTCGATGTACGTCAGCAGAATGATACGGGCAGGCAAATGGGCGTACCTGTACGTTCCCTTAAATTTGCCGCCCTGCCTTTGGGAGCGTGCCGCCGGCGGCGCGCTCCCGCGCTGGTCGGGACCCCCGTGAGTCCGGTCGCGGGACCCATGGACTCGATCGCCGCGGGCATACCCACGATCGTCTCACGGAGCGGCCGAATGAAGAAATGCCGTTGTAAACAGCATTTCTCCATTCTGCTTAGCAACTAGTGACGCTGATCTCTGCTCCATGTGATTGGAGCAGAGATCAGTGTTCACTAAATTAAAGCCCAGCCCTCAACAGTTAGTAACACACCCCTAGGAACACTTAACCACTACACTGCCACCCACTGGTTAACCCCTTCACTGCCAGTGTCGTTTACACAGGAATCACTGCATTTATATAGCAGTGATTGCGGTATAAATGACAATGGTCCCAAAAATGTGTAAAAAATATGTCCGATGTGTCCGCCATAATGTCGCAGTCACAATAAAAATCGCTGATAGCCGCCATTACTAGTAAAAAAAAAAATATTAATAAAAATGCCATAAAACTATCCCTTATTTTGTAAACGCTATAACTTTTGCGCAAACCAATCAATAATCGCTTATTGCGATTTTTTTAACCAAAAATATGTAGAAGAATACGTATCAGCCTACACTGAGGGAAAAAATGTTTTTTTATATATTTTTGGGGAATATTTATTATAACATAAAGTAAAAAATAATGCTTTTTTTCAAAATTGTCGCTCTATTTTTGTTTATAGCGAAAAAATAAAAACCACAGAGGTGATCAAATACCACCAAAAGAAAGCTCTATTTGTGGGGAAAAAAAGGACGTCAATTTTGTTTGGGAGCCACGTCGCACGACCGTGCAATTGTCAGTTAAAGCGACGCAGTGCTGAATCGCAAAAAGTGGTCTGGTCTTTGACCAGCAAAATGGTCCGGTCTGTAAGTGGTTAAGCACAGTAAAAGAGAGACAAGTTTTCATTATCATTCTAAATGACTGAATTTTATCTGGTAACTACAGTAGCTGTTAACTGCGCAATCTCCTCGTGCAAAAGTAAAAACTTTACTTTGTGACTTTTATTACTGCCTAAAGTTGTGCTAAAATTGTATTTTGGCAAGAAAAAACATAGCAAGAGTTTTTCAAGCAAAATTCACAGAATGTAAAAAAGATTAACCAGGCATATGCAGTGAAATAAAGGAGATGGTGTCAGGATGTTTGATTTAAAATGAAAGGCACTTACATAGTGAGTCTTAGCTTAAGGTCATAATTACATCTAAATTAGGGTTTTATTAGTATTGGCTCTGATACCTGTATCAGTGCCAATACTAAACATTTGTATTGGTTACTGTTGCTTTCAGGCTCCGTTTTTTCAGCTGACAGCGGGATTTCACCTTAATTTACTCTAATCAGCCTTAATTCCTTATTCTCCTCAATTTAATTATTTTCCTGCTGATTTTTTTTTGTTCACTTCTATTTTCTAAACTAATAATTAAAACTTTTTTTTGCTTTGTTTGTTGATATTTTTACACCTTTAAAATATATTTACACATTTCACATTGCAAAAAGTGTAAAAACAAAAAACAAAAATGTATTTAATTTGTAAATAAATTTTCAATGCTTTGTTGGTAATGACAGCTTCAAGACACCTCCTGTATGGAGAAACGAATTGCTCAGTTGTGATTTTGGCCCATTCTTCCACAAACAGTCTTCAAATCTTAAAGGTTCCGTGGGTCTCTTTTATGAACTCAGATCTTTAGTGCTTTCGATAGATTTTCTGTTGGACTCAAGTCAGGTGATTGGCTGGGCCATTCTAGCAGCTTTATTTTCTTTCTTTGAAACCAATTGAGAGTTTCCTTGGTTTTGTGTTTGCTGAAATGTCCACTCTTGTTCCATCTTCATCATCCTGGTAGATAGCAGCAGATTTTTATCAAGAATGTCTTGGCACATTTTTCCATTCATCCTTCCTTCAATGACATGAAGTTTGCCAGTAATTTGTGTGCATTAGGTGATTAATTGCCTCTGCATAGATGGCTCTGGTGTTTGGAAGTGAATGAGGAGTGAGGGGGAAGACATTCCAGTCTCCCTGCAGCAAGGGCAAGATGGATAGGATCACTGCGTTTCATGCAGCGCTGCACCCTGTGCCATCACTCTCAGGCCTGAAGCTTAGATCCCAGCCGGTCTGGTCTCCCACAGAGATGTGTCACACAGGCTGATGTGCTCACATAAACTCTCATGCTGCCAAGAGGAAGAAGTGTGTTAGAGCAGTCTAGTAAAAATTACTGACCACTCCTCCTCTGCCTCAGGGTCCTCTGGAAACTGTAGGGTCAGGGTCCATGAGTCCCATTCTATGGTTAATGTTATGGACTTCAATTCCCAAGTAGTGATGGACGAACTTCCGATGGGACGTTTCGTGAACGCGGACCGCGAACGCGGCCGATAGTTCACGAACCGGAACGTTCACGGCGGGCCCCATTGACTTCAATAGGAGGCGAACTTTGCAAACCTACAGGTCAAATTTGCAGCCACAAAATAATTAATAGCTGTGCAAACATAGTCCCACCACATGGCCAATGACATAACACATGTATGAGGTGAATCTGGGATCGAAAACTACAAGCATTCTTTTTTTTATATGGGAAATTGTTGTGACAATTCAGGACTGTGGAGCGCATGAAGGCAATGGAGGAGAGGGAAGGTCAGGGTAGGCAAAGAAGAGGGTGCAGGAGATGATCACCAGCAGCGTGACATACAGCAATGACAACTGCACCGTGATAGAGTCATCTGACACCAGCACCATGATAGAGAGCACTGACATCAGCAGCGTGACATAAAGCACTAACACCAGCACCGTGATATACAGCACTGACAGCAGCACCGTGATAGAGAGCACTGACATCAGCAGTGTGACATAAAGCACTAACACCAGCACCGTGATATACAGCACTGACAGCAGCACCGTGATAGAGAGCACTGACATCAGCAGCATGACATAAAGCACTAACACCAGCACCGTAATATACAGCACTGACAGCAGCACCGTGATAGAGAGCACTGACATCAGCAGCGTGACATACAGCAATGACACCTGCACCGTGATATACAGCACTGACAGCAGCACCGTGATAGAGAGCACTAAAATCAGCAGTGTGACATATAGCAATGACACCTGCACCGTGATAGAGTGATCTGACAACAGCACCGTGATAGAGAGCACTGACATCAGCAGCGTGACATAAAGCACTAACACCAGCACCGTGATATACAGCACTGACAGCAGCACCGTGATAGAGAGCACTGACATCAGCAGCGTGACATACAGCAATGACAACTGCACCGTGATAGAGTGATCTGACACCAGCACCATGATAGAGAACACTGACATCAGCAGCGTGACATAAAGCACTAACACCATCACCGTGATATACAGCACTGACAGCAGCACCATGATAGAGAGTACTGACATCAGCACTGTGATATACAGCACTGACACCTGCACCGTAAGCAGCCCCAGAAGGAAGTCAGCATAGCACAGGGATGGTGGGAGCCCCTCATAATGAGCATAGCCCAGGGATGGTGGGAGCCCCTCATAATGAGCATAGCACAGGGATGGTGGGAGCCCCTCATAATATGCACAGCAGAGGTACAGCCCCAGGAGGAAGTCAGCACAGCACAGGGATGGTGGGAGCCCCTCATAATAAGCAGCCCCAGGAGGATGTCAGCATAGCACAGGGATGGAGGGAGCCCCTCATAATGAGCATAGCACAGGGATGGTGGGAGCCCCTCATAATATGCACAGCAGAGGTACAACCCCAGGAGGAAGTCAGCACAGCACAGGGATGGTGGGAGCCCCTCATAATAAGCAGCCCCAGGAGGATGTCAGCATAGCACAGGGATGATGGGAGCCCCTCATAATGAGCAGCCCCAGGAGGATGTCAGCATAGCACAGGGATGATGGGAGCCCCTCATAATAAGCAGCCCCAGGAGGATGTCAGCATAGCACAGGGATGATGGGAGCCCCTCATAATGAGCATAGCACAGGGATGGTGGGAGCCCCTCATAATATGCACAACAGAGGTACAGCCCCAGGAGGAAGTCAGCACAGCACAGGGATGGTGGGAGCCCCTCATAATAAGCAGCCCCAGGAGGATGTCAGCATAGCACAGGGATGGTGGGAGCCCCTCATAATAAGCAGCCCCAGGAGGAAGTCAGCACAGCACAGGGATGGTGGGAGCCCCTCATAATAAGCATAGCACAGGGATGGTGGGAGCCCCTCATAATATGCACAGCAGAGGTACAGCTCCAGGAGGAAGTCAGCACAGCACAGGGATGGTGGGAGCCCCTTGTAATAAGCAGGCCCAGGACGAAGTCAGCACAGCACAGGGATGGTGGGAGCCCCTCATAATAAGCAGCCTCAGTAGAAATATGACACCGCTCAACCTCTTCAAAGAGGAGGGTACGGGCATATAGTACGGTGTGCTTTTTTTGGACAAGGAAGTGAGCCAAATTAAGTAAGAAGGTCTGTGTGCTCGATTAAAAAAATTGTTTATCGACATATACATGGTCTACTGGTCACATGTGTTGAATTCCTCCGAGATCCATGCCTCATTCATTTTTAGAAATGTGAGGTAGTTAACACTGTCATATCCAAAGTCACCAACACATCTTCAAACCGGCCTCTTCTTGCAGGCGCTGTTGGATTGGTACCCGCAACTCCTTCTCTGGGAGTGGGAATTGCTCCTCTGCCAGCGCACGCAAAAGCAGAATGCAGCATTTCTCGAAGCAAGGCCTGGAAGTGCTGCATTCTGCCAGCCCTCTGTGACGGCAGTAACATTTCCGCCATTTTGTGTTTGTACGGGGGGTCTAAGTACGTTGCCACCCAGTACTGGTCCTTGACCCTTATGCTTTTTATACGGGGGTCCCTATTAAAACACTGAAGCATGAAGGCCCCCATTTGCACTAAACTGGAAGCGGTGTGGTGGCCTGGCTCCTGCTCATCATCCAGGATAATGTCGCCCTCTTCATTCTCCTCTCCCCATCCACGCACAACAACAGGGGTCCCAGAAAGGTTTAAAGCATGCTCTTCTTACTTCTTAGGTTCTGGGGAGCTTGGGCGGCGCAGCGGAAGAGACGCTAGCAGCGGAAAAGGAGCAGTCAGCCGAGGAGGAGAGGGAGGAGGATGGAGTAGGAGGAGGAGGAGAAGGGCCAGGCCTGCATGCAATCCGTGGCGGTAAAACCAAATCTACACGGGTGCCACGGGTTACATGCTTGACGGCCGTCAAAAGGTTCACCCAGTGGGCAGTAAAAGTGATATACCTTCCCTGCCCATGTTTGCTAGACCACGTGTCTGTGGTCAGATGTATCTTGGCACCGACACTGTGTGCCAGAGATACATTCACTTGCCACTGAACATGGCCATATAGCTCTGGGATGCCCTTCTGTGAGAAATACTTCCTTCCTGGGACCTTCCATTGTGGTGTTCCAATGGCCACAAATTTGCGAAAGGCCTCAGAGTCCACCAGTTTATATGGCAGTAGTTGGCGGGCTATGAGTTCTGACAAGCCAGCCGTCAACCTTTGGGCAAGAGGGTTATCCGGCGTCATCATTTTTTTACACTCAAACATTAGGCCCACGGAAGCCTGCCTTTTTGCAGAAAAACGTGAGCTTGGCATGATGGAAGGTGGAGTGGAGGACAATTGTGAGGAGAGAGGAGAAGGAGAAGTAGAAGACGAGGCTGGACGGTGAGAGCCTGGAGTGTGGCATTGTGTGTTCCATTGCTCCCACTGGGCTCGGTGATGGCTGCTCATGTGCCTTCTTAAGGCGGTCGTCCCTAGGTGAGTTTTGGGCTTACCGCAACTAATGCGTTGACTGCAAAGATTGCAGATGGCAATGCTATTGTCAGCAGCGGACACGTTAAAAAAAGCCCACACTGCGGAGCCATGTGCCGGTGTCCTGGGAGCACCAGATGTGACCGTACATGGTCGATGACTCGCTCCTGATACATTTGCAGTCTGCTTTGGCCCTCCTGTGCAATGTAAGTTATTCCTGCTTCTCCTCCCTATCTGCTGGTCCATATCTCCCTCTGAACTCCCCTCCTCTTCCTCTCTTGTGAGCACTCACGTGACATCACTAGACACGTCATCATCGACGTCACCTTCCCCACCGCTATAAGTAGAGATCTCGGAGTAGGCAGCAACACCGGGGACCAATCTCCTCCTTGGGCTGATCTGGGTACTGTCGTCAGACTGCTGAGTAGCGGTTGTTGCTACCTCCTCTTCCTGATCCAATACCAAGAGTGGCTGCGCATCAGAAATGTCTTGATATGGATCGGAAAATAATTCCTGTGACTCAAGCAGAAGGTATGTGGTGGTGGTGGTGTTGTTGGTGGTAGTGTCTTTGGGGGTGCACATAGCAGAGAGTGAAGAAGAGGGTGCAGATCGAGAGGATGAGGAGGATGCAGAAGAGTAAGGCTGAATGAGCCACTCAACCAAGTCTGGTGCATCCTTTAAATGAATTGAACGCACCTTCTGCAACTTCCCACTTTGGCTCAAGCCTGTTGCTCCTGCCCTACCCCTACTACCCCTGTGGAAGGGCCTCCCTGTTCCTCTACCTGTCATTTTTTAAATGACCCTGTGACAAAACTCTCAGTCCCTATACCGATGAAGAACTGCTGCAGTATAGGGCAGCGGTCAGCAATAGTGCACCTCAACCCTATGTATTGTGGACCTATACCAGTCCTTATAGAATAGCAGACTGTACCTCACTCAACCCTATCTATGTACTATAGCACCCTACACCAGGTTACCAGTCCTTATAAGGACCTTTGTGGAACAAGTAGGTTGTGTGTGACTGATTAGCAGACTGTACGTCAGTCCCTATACCGATGAAGGACTGCTGCAGTATAGGGCAGCGGTCAGCAGTAGTGCACCTCAACCCTATGTATTGTGGACCTATACCAGTCCTTATAGAATAGCAGACTGTACCTCACTCAACCCTATCTATGTACTATAGCACCCTACACCAGGTTACCAGTCCTTATTAGGGATGAGCCGAACACCCCCCGGTTCGGTTCGCACCAGAACTTGCGAACGACCCCCGCGTTCGGTACGAACGTTAGAACCCCATTGAAGTCTATGGGACTCGAACGTTCGAATTGGAAAGTGCTCATTTTAACGGCTAATATGCAAGATAGTGTCCTAAAAAGGGTTTGGCGACCTGCCTCCTGCCTCAGGGGACATGGGTCACTGCAAAAAAAAGTTTTAAAAACTACCGTTTTGGCGGGAGCACTGATTTTAATGACGATTAAAGTGAAAAAAAAAAAGTGAAATATTCCTTTAAATATGGTGCCTGCGGGGTGTCTGTAGTATGCCTGTGAAGTGCCACGTGTTTCCCGTGTTTAGAACAGTCCCTGCACAAAATTACATTAAACGGAAATAACACCATTTAAAACTGCTTGCGGTTTTAATGTTATATCTGGTTCCTGCAATATGGTTGAAAATCATTGAGAAACATGGCATGGGTAGCCCTCCCTGCCCATTACCAGCCTATTTGGGTCTTGTACGCATATTAAGGGGAACCCCGTACCCATATTAAAAAAAGGAAATGCGTGTGGCCCCCAGGCCCTATATACTCAGAACAGCAGTATACAGGCGGTGCAAACAAGACAGGGACTGTGTAGGTTTGTTGTGTTAAGTTGAATCTGTTTGTCATTTTCAACCGGTACATTTTTAAAGTGTAGCTCCAGTCAAAAAAACTATCTTTAAGCTTTTTGGAAAACATAGGGAAGGGTTATCACCCCTGTATAATTTGTTTTGTCGTCCATCTTTTTTCATCTCACTTGCTGCTGTCTCCTTGCGTTTGCAAGTAGGAGATGTTTGTAAGTTGGATGTTTGAAAGTAGGGGCCTGCCCTATATTATAGCGGTATGTACTGGGTACAGAGCACGCAGACAGCACGCACTCCTAACACTACTGACTGCAAGCTCTATTATTAACCACTTGTTAGCCCAATGTTTGCATAAAGTGAAAGATGAAGTTATGCTGAGTAAATAGATATCAAACATGTCACTCTTCAAAATTGCACATGCCCGTGGAATGGCGCCAAACGTTGCTACTTAAAAAATCCCCATAGGCGACGCTTTAAATATTTTTTTACTGGTTACATGTTTTGAGTTGCAGAGGAGGTCTAGGACTAGAATGATTGCTCTCGCTCTAACATTCTCGGCGATACCTCACATGTGTGGCACATGCGAGCACATGGGGACATGGGCGCTTTAATTTTTATTTTATTTTTTTATTGTTCATTTTACTTTATTTATTTTAGTTTGACATTTTTTTTCCCAAAAATATATTTTTGATCACTTTTATTCCTATTACAAGAAATGTAAACATCCCTTGTAATAGGAATATGGGGTGACAGGTCCTCTTTACAGTGAAATCTGGGGGGTCAATATGACCCCACATCTCACCTCTAGGCTGGGAAGCCTGAAATAAAAAATAAAAAAAAGATTCTGGCTTTGATCGTACTGGCGAGTTGGTAGAAGCACCGGAGGGCGATGAGGGGTGGGGGGCGTCTATGGCTGGGTATTTCAGGGTATCACCGAGTATGGCTGGGTATCTCTGAGTATGGCTGGGTATGGCAATTTATGGCAGGGTATTACAGAGTATTGGCGGGGTATTGGCGGGGTACTACAGAGTAATAGCAGGGTACTGCAGAGTATTGGGGGTACTGCAGAGTAATGGCGGGTACTGCAGAGTATTGGGGGGTACTGCAGAGTAATGGGGGTTACTGCAGAGTAATGGCGGGGTACTGCAGAGTAATGGCAGGGTACTGCACTGCAGAGTAATGGCAGGGTACTGCACTGCAGAGTAATGGCGGGGTACTGCACTGCAGAGTAATGGCGGGGTACTGCAGAGTAATGGCGGGGTACTGCAGAGTAATGGCAGGGTACTGCAGAGTATGCACTGGTATTGCAGAGTATTGGCAGGGAATTGAGGGGTTAAATTCGGTGAGCAGCGATGTGGGCACTGCAGATGCAGCCCACATCGCTGCTGACACCGATCTCTTTCCCCTCCGCTGTACCGATCGGTACAGAAAGGGGAGGGAGGAACAGGCGTCATAACATGACGCCGGTTTGTTTCCAAGTGATCACTCCGTCATTTGACGGAGCAATCACGTGGTAAACGGCCGCTATGAGCGGCCGTTTACCGTGATGCGCCGGGTCCTATGGACCTGGCGGTCACGGATGCTCTCGAGTGCGCACACCTCGGGGCACGCGAGAGCAGAATTCTGGGAGGCCGTTAATTAACGGCCTCTCTGAGTTAAACAACCGCCCTGAAGCCGTTAATCGGCAATGGGCAGTTGTTAAGTGGTTAAAGCTAGATCACTAGCTATATAGGTGAGGTGAATATAGTGGTGTATACTGCAGTCAGGGCACAGACAACAACCACTACACAGCAGCAAGATAGGAAATCAGCCAAAAACGATTGGTGTGTACTGTGTTGAAGGTACAAAGAACACCCACTGCTTCAGATGCAAAGTAACACACTACAGAAGGCCGCCTTAAAGGCGGCCTTATATAGTGTGGGGCGTGCACTACACAGCCTGAGCTATGATTGGCCACAGGCAGAATGCCTGTGGCCAATCATGGCTCTCCTCGCTGCCGGCGCTGCGATTGGCCAAGCATGCGGGGTCACAGTGCATGCTTGGCCAATCATCGGGCAGCAATGCACTGCGCCAACGCAGTGCATTGTGGTCCGCGCGCGCGTCACTCGAATTTTGACGCGAACGGCCAAAACTTTCGGAATTCGCCGAACAGCCAATGTTCGAGTCGAACGTACGTTCGACTCGAACACGAAGCTCATCCCTAGTCCTTATAAGGACCTTTGTGGAACAAGTAGGTTGTGTGTGACTGATTAGCAGACTGCAGCAGAAGGGCAGCAGTCAAGTATAATATTCTTTCTATATTTGGAAGAAAGAATATTATACGTGTACAAGCCTATTACCATACCACTGATACCAGTCCTGAAAATAACCTTTGTGGACCTAATATAGTAACAGCTACTGATTAAACTGACCCTCACTGCCTCACACACAGCTTCCTGCCCATCCCTATATAAACTGACAAAACAGAGGCTACTGGAACAATAACTGGAATAGCACTTTTGTGGACCTGATAGTAACAGCTAATGACTAAACTGACTGTCCCTGCAGCACACACCGTCCTGTCCCTTTCTCTAAACTGACAAAAGACACTCAGGCTGCTGCAACAATCACTAGCACAGCACTGCCTCAAACCTATATCCTGAACTACACCTAACACCTATACCAGTCCTGAAAATAACTTTTGTGTACCAAATAGCTAGCGATTTGGGTCACTGCAATCTCTCCCTGCTCCACACAGCAACCTCTCCCTATAGTGACAGAAGAAAGAATGTAAAATGGCCGCCTGATCGGGTGTATTTATAAGTTAGGGGGAATGTCCAAGTGTCCATGTGCTGTAATGTCTCAATTGGCTGCCCTGTACCCCATGATGGATGTGTCATCATGGGTCAAAGTTCTTTTACACAGTAAACACGGAAGTCCGCCGGGCGAACGGCGGCAATAGTCCGCCGATGGGGCGGACCGCGAACAGCCGAAATTTGCCACGAAACGACCGTCGGGCGAACCGTTCGGCCATCACTATTCCCAAGATCGTCAGTGCTCTGCATAGAACATAGGCTTTCTTGGCTATAATTCTCCCCCCACTTTGTCTGCACATGATTGGAATTTAAACAATCGAATTTTGTTGTCAGAAAATTTTAGATCCAGCTTTCGAAATTCCGACGGAAAAAGTCAGATGCAGTCCACACACATTCGGATTTTCCGACAACACAATCCTATCGCACATTTTCTGTCAGAAAGTACGACTGTGTGTACAGGGCATTAGAGTTTTTTTTTTTTATTTCAATAAATTTTTATTAATTTTTAAAGGATATACAAAGGTGAGTGGTACAGGACATGTTGACTTTTACAATTGTAATTAACAGTCAATGTAATAGAGGGAGGGAAGAGGGGAGAGGGAGAGAAAGGGTGAGAAAAAAAAAAAAAAAAAAAAACGGGTAAGTAGGTGGTTACATAAACAATAATGCAAATACTGGTTACTACACAGGATATATATTATCAGGGTTAAGATCTAGTTCACAGAATTCTTATATTTGTTGGTCCAAATTTTCCATCGCTTATCAAATAGATCACACTTCAATGCATTTATGGCAAGAGCACGCTCTATAGTGTGGTGTTGGTTCCCTCTTCTAATCAGGTCAGAGATGTTTATCGTCATGGCAGTTTTCCAATGTTGTAATATCATGGCTCTAGCAGAAAGAAGGATGTTGGAAATAACAATCCGCATATCATGTGGAAATTGTTCAATACCCATATGTAAAATTCCTAGGGATGGATTGGGGCGAGTGACAATACCCGTGAGTGATGTTATAAGTTGAAAAACTTGATTCCAGTAACTAACCAAGTTGGGACACTCCCAAAACATGTGCAATAGATGTCCTAGTTGTCCACAATTCCTCCAACATGTATTTTGGGCAGATAAATAAAAAGTTGCCAGTCTACATGGTGTGTATTGCCACCTGTTAATTATTCTAATAGTCATAGCCCAATGATTAATAGAACGGGATGCTTTTTGGATTTCTCGAAATGTGGTTGTCCACTGATCATCTGTAAATGATTTCCCTAAATCTGTCTCCCATTTAGCAATTGGTTTTGTTTTCACAAAAGATTGTTTAGCATGTAGAAGGGAGTAAAAAAGCGAAATGCCTTTCCTGGTGGGGCGTTCTCGAGTTAAGAAGTTCCACGCACTGGATGGCATTGTTATAGTAGGGGGAGGGTTACGTTTTAGAAAATTTGCCACTTGGATACATGTAGACTGGTACTTATTGGGGAGATTGTATTGAGCAATAATCTGTGTGCTGGAAAGAGCTGTACCATTAGACAATAGGTCTTGGATGGTATGTATACCGTAGTTGGGGAACTGTTTTAGGGACAGCATAGGGATTTTATGCTCGAGTAGGCTAAGCGGAAATTTGTATTCCACAGCATTTAGAGAATTATGGGTATTATGTATGAAGAACCTCCATGCTTGTAGGGAGGCTATAAGGGTAGGAGCCATGGAATGGAGAGTCCAGGGTTTCCAGACATCACTCGCGAGTAATGCCACTAAATCTGGTATTGGGGCTATATGCCTTTCCAGCTCAACCCAAGGTGGTGAATTTATAGTTTTAAACCAGTGTTGGAGTTGGTCCAGTCTAGATGCCCATAAATAATCAGAAACATCAATCAATGATACTCCACCTACCCGGTTATGCGGGATCAGGTTGCTGGGAGAGCAGCGAGCTTTTTTACCATTCCATATGAATTTCCACAGAGTAGTAGACAAGGTTTTAAGGAAATGGGTTGGGATAGGTATAGGTATGGATCTGAACATATACAATATGAGAGGGAGAACTAACATCTTACATGCTGCCAGTCTGCCCATCCAGGAAAGTTCGGTCTTGGCTATACATTTGAGTGTTTCATCTATCTTTAGAAGCAATGACTTAATATTGAGGGAGACTAGAGTTTTCATGGAATTAGTAATTGTTATACCTAAGTAGGGTATGCCATCTTCTTTCCATACATATGGAAGAGTGGTTTGAAGTTGGAGTTTGATACGTTTGTCAATTCCTAAATCTAGAATCAATGATTTGGCGAAGTTAACTTTATAGTACGAAATCTCACCAAAGTTTTTTAAAGTTTCATGTACTAAGGGGAGAGATCTGGTCGGGTTTGTCAGCATCAGTACAACGTCATCGGCAAACAGGTTAATAACATGGTTACTAGATCCTAACATGTGTCCAGAAATATCGGCCTGGGATCTAATAGCCTCCGCCAGGGGCTCTATCATAAGGTTAAAAATGGTTGGAGATAATGGACACCCCTGACGAGTACCATTAGAAATAGGGAATGGTGTAGAAAGCATTCCAGCTGTTAAGACTTGGGCGGATGGATTGGAATATAAAGCCAGCATTGCGTTAGAGATAAAACCTTGAAAGCCAAATTTTTGTAGAACTTCCTTCATATAACACCACTCCACCCTATCAAACGCCTTCTCTGCGTCTATGGAGAGCAGCAGAGAAGGAGTTTTAGTTAAATTAGCATAATGAACAATGTCAATAATTCGTCTTGTAGCATCAGAAGTTTGTCTCCCCCTGATGAAGCCCATCTGGTCGCTTTTAATTAAAGAAGGCATAAACTCTGATAGTCTAAGGGCGATAAGTTTGGCGTAGATCTTTATATCTGTGTTCAGGAGAGAAATAGGTCTAAAATTACTAGGGGTAGTGGGATCTTTACCAGGTTTGGGTATAGTGGTCACGTATGCTTTTAACATTTCATTTGGAAAGGATGCTAAGTGTGCTGCCTGTGTGAACATCTTTTGGAGATATGTGGAAAGAATAGTGGAAAAGGTTTTAAAATATTCATTATTTAGTCCATCAGGACCTGGGGATTTCCCATGAGGGAGCGAATTAATGACTGATGTTATTTCATGGTTTGTGAATGGTGAATTCAGCAATTCAAGCTGTGATTCGGAGAGTTTAGGGAGATCTAAATCTTTGAGAAAATGTTGTATTTTGGGAACAGTGGGTTGAGGAGTGTGGGGATCAGTGTTAAGGTTGTAAAGCTCACTATAATATTGTGCAAATTGGTTTGCAGTTTCTTGAGGATTGATTACTTTATGAAGGGATGTAGGGTGTATCAGATGGGAAATCCTAGTTTTGGTGCGTATTGCTCTAATTCTATTGGCAAGGTATTTACCGGCTCTATTCGCACAGGCATAGGTACGTAACTTCAAGCGTCTAAGGTAGAAATCATAGTTTTGGGCCAAGTGATCTCTCAATTTTTCTCTAAGAGAGGTTATTTGGGTAGTTCGCTGGTGAGAGGGAGATGCTTTGTTGAGGGTTTCTAAATTGTGGATATCAGAAGTAATGGAGTCTATGGTTGCAGTATACTTTTTTTTAGCTCTAGCTCCTAGCTGGATAAGGACGCCTCTAATAAACGCTTTGTGAGCGTTCCAGAGTGTGAAGGGGCTCTCTACTGAATGTTCATTTTGTTGGAAATATGTTTTAAGGTTTTGAGAGATCAGTTCTTTGGTATCGGGGTCCTGTAGTAATCTAACACTGCAGCGCCAGATGGGTGAAGAGGGAGAGACACCCTTCTCATGAATAGAAAGTGATATAGCAGAATGGTCAGACCACGTAATATCATGTATCTCAGAGGATGAAGCATTTTGTAAGGTCCATTGATCCAACAAAAAAAAATCTATTCTGGAATAAGACCCATGTACATGGGAGAAGAAGGTAAAGTCTTTCTCGTTGCCATGTGTGCATCGCCAGACGTCGTACAGTTTTTCAGAGTGCAGGATCGTATTTAAGCAGGTGTTGTTGTTGCGATTAGCATTAGAAGTGTCAAGTTGTGGGTCGACAATGAGGTTAAAATCACCACAAAGAATGAGACTACCGTATTGGATAGGTTGTATTTTACGGAGTAGTCTATTTAAAAACCTAATCTGTCGGGTGTTTGGAGCATATATAGATACAATGGTGTACGGTTTAGAATTAATATCACACTGAAGAATAATATAGCGACCATTGTCGGCTGTGATGGATTTCTTGAGATGGAAAGAGACCGTGTCACGGATGGCAAGAAGGACACCTCCGCTTTTTTTATTCGGGTTATTTGCCAGGAATATATGTGGGTAGTTTTTATGTGTACATTTAGGATGGTTGTCCTGTTGAAAATGAGTTTCCTGTACACATAAAATATCCGCTTTTAGTTTCTGAGCTTCTGTCCACAACGAGTAGCGTTTCACAGGGTGGTTGAGGCCTTTAGCATTAATGGAAACAAAGGTAATGGTAATTTTTCAGGTAAGAAAAAAAGATATGTAAGCGTACTCACAGAATCCTTCGAGAATTATTAGAGTCATCTCCAGGAAATTGACAGAAGAAATGCCGCTATGGTATTTAGAGATGTAGTAGAACAGGGGATGAAGAGTCCATCACGTGCAGGTCCAGTACTAATGGAACAAAGGGTGTAACCACAAAAATAAACAATAGCACATAGAACAATAAAAATAGAATCATATAAGTGATCCATATGCAAACAAAGCTGCAAAAATGACAAATGTCAGGGGTAAGAACAAGGAAAGATGAAGAAATCCTTGTGCCCAGGGAGAGAACATATTTGTCAACGTTGTATGATTATTTACTACCATCAGTGACATTTTTGGGGGCTCTTCTGTGTGAAACTACTTGCCACTCATCCGGAATAGGGCGTAGCTGTGTTGCAGGCGGTTCCAGAGGGTTTTGTTGTGGAAGTATGCCCCATTGACGCAGGAGTGCGATACCTTCAGCTAAAGTAGTAACTGTGTGCGTGGTACCATCATGTGAGATGGACAATTTCGCTGGGTAACGCCATTTATGTGGTATATTGTGGTTGCGTAAGGCCTTAGTAATGGTTGCTAAGTTTCGGCGCAATTGCAGAGTATGTCTTGATAAGTCAGGGAGGAGGATCAATTCAGCATATTGAGAAATGTTGTTGCCTCGAGAACGAAACGCAGTCATAATTTGCTCCTTGATATGATAGTAATGCATCTTGAGCAAAACATCCCGAGGGGTACCTTCAGGTAGAAATGCTGGCTTGGGGATTCTGTGAATCCTGTCAATGGTCAGTTCCTGAGGAGATAATGTGGGGATAATGGTGGAAAATAGCGTGTGTACATACTGCAGTAACTGGTTTGGAGGTATGGCTTCAGGAATACCTCTAATTTTAATATTGCATCTCCTAGAGCGGTCCTCAAGGTCAGCTACTTTACTCTTTAGCCATGTTATTTCTTCATCATGGGATTTGTGGGCCTCTACTAAAGTATTGAAAGAAGTTGTGCATTCCCCCATGTTACGTTCCATTTGGTCCACTCTATTGCCTAGTGCTAATACTTCTCTATGGCAATTAGTAATTTCTACAGTGAGGTCAGCTTGTATGGAGGCTTTGAGTGACATAAGCATCTCCTTAAGGACCGTATCTGAGACCGGTCGATCGGATGTGGGGTAGGCCGCAATCAGGTCGGATGCCGGTGGATGTATAGCGTGGCCTATGGGAGCGGATCCGCTTACCTCCATGTTCGGTCGGTTTACCTCAGGAGAAGATATCCGTTGCCTTTGTTTGGCTGGGCTTCTAGTCGTGGGGCTATTCGTTCCCGAGGAGGAGTCGCTGAGGGAAGTCGTTCGGAGGTGAGATTGTTGCGAGGCCTGCTCTTGAGTTTCAGTCACGCACGAACCGGCGCCATTTTGTGAGATTCCGTGCGCCTTGAAAAGGTTCGGAAGTTTCCGCGGCGTTTGCTGACTTTTTCTATTTTTTGGCATCTTCAGTAGAAGCGAAGGTGTCTACCCTGCGTTATAGATAGGTTTATGTGGAAATATGTCACCAATGGAGTCGTTATAAGTCGTTCTCTCCGGTGGCCGAACGGAGCTCTCAGCTCAAGCGTCCATCTTGGCGCTCGGTCGCCGGCATTAGAGTTTTTTGAAGTCCTGATGCTGGCCTATTCCAGGGGTAATAAACAGTGGTGGTCTGTAATGCAGGGCGCAGAGGTACCACCCCCCCTCCATTCGTCCGGCCCCCTAATCTACATGCGGGGCGCCGGATGCATGGATTCCAATTTGTTTTTTTTGTTTTTTTTAGAAGCACAGAGGCTCTAATAGGCTTCAAAAAAGTGCACTGAGCCCCAAGCACACCCACTTGTGTGACAATAGCGAATTAATATTCGCTATTGTCTTCCTGATTCTCCTCCCAGCCATTCAGGAAGCAGGTCCTGAGACCCATCATCTGAAAGGAGAGGCAATCCTTTTGGCTGCCTAGGAGGAGGAGGGAAGAGATGCAGGGGAAGCCGTTAAGCCGAGGAAGCAGAAGAAGCCACCCAGAGGAAGCCTGTGATCTTGATGGGGTAAGTGCAGAGACCGATTGACCGACCGCCAGGGGGGGAGGTGGTGGAAGATGGATTTACGTTTACCCCCAAAAAATACACCACCAGCCACCACTGGTCTCCTTCTCCATGTTTCTGTAGGCCAGCACCTGGCTAAACAAAGATTCAGATACACACTGAAGAAGCTATAGGAATCTGCAGTTAATCTGTTAGAATTTAGGAATATTTGCCCAACAGTCTCTGTTTCTGATATGGGTGAAATACAGCAGCAACAGCAGCTCCTGTATGTGTAAGTTCATGTGGCTCAGTATTGTGTCTGCTTCCTGGAAATTCCCCTTTTATATATCACAGCCCTCCAATCGGGTATTCTGTGTCACCGATCAGCTGCGGAGCTGATCTGTGTCTCACCTTTACCCGACTTGTTCTGATTACGTTGTCTGCAGCCTGCCCTGACCTTGGCTCACTAGCCGGCTCTCCTTTGCTTCATCCATCCATCCATCCATCCATCCTTGTCTAACAGTGTCTTCCGGTACTTCCCTAGTGAGCAGGGTGAATCTGGGAGTCATGACTTGGGGTCAGTACGCAGCTAAGCCCAAACCCTTGTGGGGGGGGGGGGGTCCCTGGCAGAATACCGGCTGGTACTTAGATTCCACGCCCTGGGAGATTCCGTGTCACCTGCTCGCCTGTGGGCTCACTGTAAGTAGTACTGTGACATTCTGACCCAGCTAACAGTAACAGGAAGTATCAGTTGAAAACCAACTAACTCTGTGGTAAATAACAAAGAACAGCTATTTATAAATACAGACAGTCAAGAGCAGCCGATCCCTACACTTTGATTCCAGCATTTTCTGATTATTTTATTTCCATATGTTCACTGTGGTTAAGTGTTACCACCTGACTGAGGAGGTACTAGTGACCTTAAATACCAGACTAAAGAAAACATTTAAGTCACTAAAATCAAATAAAAAACATTTTTTTTTAACTCCACTGTGCTCTGCATGATTAGGACCCATGTTACACTCGTGATCCTACCAACATGATTACTAACAGAGAAAATTGAGATATCATTCCATTGCTGCTCCTTTGCTGAAGCGTTTCTGCCAGTGAGGGAGTGACATTGTAGGAACAGATGAGTAATGTTGTTCCTAATAGTTTGTGTCAAGTTTGAACTCTTCATCCAACCTTTACATTCCTAAATGATTATTTTTGAAGTTAGTAGTGGTTGAGAAACAAAAAGTGGATTTAGCCAATTATTTTTTAACATATTATTTCTCAATGGCCTAGATAACTGGGGGTGTGGCAGGGGTGTGTCCTTTGCCTACATACTTTGTGCTCTAAGTGTCTGCCTTACTTTCTCAGGAAATTGGGTGGTATGTATATTTATCAAACCAAAGCAAATTAGAAACTAATTTTGATGAAAAGAAAACTCCTAAAGGCATGGCTCCTAATAGTTTTGTTAAACCAGTTTGGATTAGTCATATTAACGTAGAACTATAGGCAACACTTTGTTTTATTTTTGATAGAGTAAGGCCGCGTACACACGGGCGGACTGTTCACCCAACTTAGTTCGTCAGACAATCCGACAAACAGTCCGCTCAAAATTTGCATGAACGGACTTGACCACACACGATGAGCAGACAGTCCGCTGAAAGCGTGCGCGATGACGTGAACGGCACGTACGACGGGACGAGAAATTCGACGTCCAATACACTGCAATGCAACCTTCGCAGTGTAAATCCTTTCTGAGCATACGCAAAACTTAGTCTGTCGAACGAGCCTACACACGAGCTTGGGCGGACAGTCTTACGGAAATTCCGAAAAACTTTGTTCGTCAGACTGTCCGCTGAAACAGTCCGCTGAAGCCCACACACGAGCGGACTGTCCGCTGAAACACTGTTCAGCGGACAAAGTTGGGCGAACAGTCCGCCCGTGTGTACGCGGCCTAAGGGAGAGTAATAACCACTGTGAGATTTTTTGTCACCATCTGGGTCCCATTGTGGAGATTTACCTTAATTTCCTGTCCCCTGGCCAAACAGGAAGTGAGAGGAAGACCCTGCAAATTAAGGGGATTCCTTGGGGACCTCCAGGTCACCAGAACTAGTGTCCCCACTGGAATTTTGCCGGTCTATTACATTTCTGGGGACAACCCAAAATTTGGGATTTTTTTTTAGTTTCGCTTTCAAGGATAATAGTAAACAGGAGAAATAGAGAGGGTGAATCTAATGGGGCCACAGACAGCAATAAAGACTGACAAGCTTTCTAATCCCTCCCCACTCTATCCAAAACTGAAAAAAAAAATGCCTTTAGTTATACTTTAACCAGTTGCCGACCAGCGCACGTCGATGTACGTCGGCAGAATGATACGGGCAGGCAAATGGGCTCCCGCGCTGGTCAGGACCCCTGTGAGTCTGGTCGCGGGACCCGCGGACTCGATCGCCGCGGGCATACCCGTGATTGTCTCACGGAGCGGCCGAATGAAGAAATGCCTAGCAACTAGTGATGCTGATCTCTGCTCCATGTAAATGGAGCAGAGATCAGTGTTCACTAAATTAAAACCCAGCCCTCAACAGTTAGTAACACACCCCTAGGAACACTTAACCCCTACACTGCCACCCACTGGTTAACCCCTTCACTGCCAGTGTCGTTTACACAGGAATCACTGCATTTATATAGCAGTGATTGCGGTATAAATGACAATGGTCCCAAAAATGTGTGAAAAATGTCCGGTGTGTCCACCATAATGTCGCAGTCACAATAAAAATCGCTGATCGCCGCCATTACTAGTAAAAAATTTTTTTTATAAAAATGCCATAAAACTATCCCTTATTTTGTAAACGCTATAACTTTTGCGCAAACCAATCAATAATCGCTTATTGCGATTTTTTTAACCAAAAATATATAGAGGAATACGTATCAGCCTAAACTGAGGGAAAAAAATGTTTTTTTATATATTTTTGGGGGATATTTATTATAACATAAAGTAAAAAATAATGCGTTTTTTTTTTAAATTGTCGCTCTATTTTTGTTTATAGCGCAAAAAATAAAAACCACAGAGGTGATCAAATACCACCAAAAGAAAGCTCTATTTGTGGGGAAAAAAAGAACGTCAATTTTGTTTGGGAGCCATGTCGCACGACCGCGCAATTGTCAGTTAAAGCGACGCAGTGCTGAATCGCAAAAAGTGGTCTGGTCTTTGACCAGCAAAATGGTCCGGTCTGTAAGTGGTTAAGCACGGTAAAAGAGAGACAAGTTTCCTTTATCATTCTATCATTCTATCATTCTAAATGACTGAATTTTATCTGGTAACTACAGTAGCTGTTAACTGCGCAATCTCCTCTTGCAAAAGTAAAAACTTTACTTTGTGATTTTTATTACTGCCTAAAGTTGTGCTAAAATTTTATTTTGGCGAGAGAAACATAGCAAGGGTTTTTCAAGCAAAATTCACAGAATGTAAAAAAGATTAACCAGGCATATGCAGTGAAAGAAAGGAGATGGTGTCAGGATGTTCGATTTAAAATGAAAGGCACTTACATAGCGAGTCTTAGCTTAAGGTCATAATTACATCTAAATTAGGGTTTTATTAGTATTGGCACTGATACCTGTATCGGTGCCAATACTAAACATTTGTATTGGCTACTGTTGCTTTCAGGCTCCGTTTTTTCAGCTGACAGCGGGATTTCCCCTTAATTTACTCTAATCAGCCTTAATTCCTTATTCTCCTCAATTTAATTATTTTCCTGCTGATTTTTTTTTGTTCACTTCTATTTTCTAAACTAATAATTAAAACTTTTTTTTGCTTTGTTTGATATTTTTACACCTTTAAAATATATTAACACGTTTCACATTGCAAAAAGTACAAAAAAAACCCCAAAAAATGTATTTAATTTGTAAATAACTTTTCAATGCTTTGTACCATTGCTGACAACTGAAGTGTAAACAAAACAGTTGCAGTAGGTATCGGTAATTGGTCTCGTCGAGTGCTAAAAAAAATTGTCGGTACTCATACTCGTTGTAAAAAAAAAAATGGTATTGGTGCATCCCTAATATGAATAGTAAATAACCATATACAAGCTAGAGATGGAGATACTTTGGGTGAACTGGCTTTTAAAGGGTAGCTCTAATTAAACAGCGGGTAAAATAAGTATTGAACATGTCACCATTATTCTAGGTAAGCATATTTCTAAAGGAGCTATTGACATGACATTTTCACCACATGTTGGTACAACCCATGCAATCCATACAAAGAAACCAAAACAAATAAGTTCAGAAATGTTATTACGTGTAATAAAATGGAACGACACAGGGAAAAAGTTTTGACCACGCTAACTGAAATGTCTTTAATACTTGGTACAAAATCCTTTGTTGGTAATGACAGCTTCAAGATGCCTCCTGTATGGAGAAACTAGTCTCATGCATTGCTCAGTTGTGATTTTGGCCCATTCTTCCACACAGTCTTCAAATCTTGAGGGTTCCGTGGGCCTCTTCTATGAACTCTAAACTTTAGTTCTGTCCATAGAGTTTCTATTGGATTCAAGTCAGGTGATTGGCTGGGCCATTCTAGCAGCTTTATTTTCTTTCATTGAAACCAATTGAGAGTTTCCTTGGTTTTGTGTTGGCTGAAATGTCCACTCTTGTTCCATCTTCATCATCCTGGTAGATAGCAGCATATTTTTTATCAAGAATGTCTTGGCACATTTTTCCATTCATCCTTCCTTCAATGATATGAAGTTTGCTAGTACCGTAATCTGGAAAACAGCCCCACACCATGATGTTCCCACCGTTAAACTTTAGTGTTGGTATGGGGGTGTTTTTGGGTGCCATTTGCAGTGCCATTTGACCTCCAAACATGGTGTGTATATTGGCATCCAAAGAGTTCAATTTTGGTCTCATCTGACCAGGCTATATTCTCCCAGTATTTCACAGGCCTGTCTAAATGTTGTGGAGCAAACTTTAAACGCGCTTCAACATATTCTTTCTTCAGCAATGAAGTCTTGCGTGGTGAGCGTGCATAAAGGCCGTGGTGGTTGGGTGCATTACTTAATTTCTTTGAAACAATTGTACCTACTAATTCCTGGGTCATTTCTGAAGCTCTCTACAAGTGGTCCTTGGCTCTTGGACAACTCTTCGGATAATTTTTTTCACTTCTCTGTCAGAAATTTTGTAAGGAGCACCTTGTCGTGCCCGGTTTATGGTGAAATGATGTTCTTTCCACTTACGGATTATGGCCCTGACAGTGCTCACTGGAACATTCAGAAGTTTAGAAATCCTTCTGTAACCAATGCCAGCAGTATGTTTTGCTACCGTAAGGTTTCAAAGGTCTTGAGAGATCTCTCTGCTTTTATCCATCATGAGATGTTTCTTGTGTGACACCTTGTAATGAGACACCTTATGGGCCATCAGTTGAGACTGAACCAGCTGATATTAATTTTCACTGACAAGGGGCAGGATTGCTTTTAATTAGTAATTACTGATCGATTTCACCTGGTGTCTTGGCTTTTCATGTTTTTTTGCATCTCACTTTCTTCATACGTTCAATACTTTCTCCCTGTGTCATTCAATTTTATTACACAATGTAATATATATATATATACACACACACACACACACACACACACACACACACACACACACACACAATACTGTGCAGACGTTTTAGGCAGGTGTGGAAAAAATTACTTCTCTCGGAAATAGAAGTGTTCATAGGTTATTTTTTTTATCAATGAACAAAATGGAAAGTAAATGAACAAGAGAAATCCAAATCAGATCAATATTTGGTATGACCCTTTGCCTTAAAATATAGCATCAATTCTTCTAGGTACACTTGCATGTGGTTTTTGAAGGCAATTGGCAAGTAGGTTGTTTCAAATACAGTGCGGCTCGTGGTAAAAAATTTGTTTGGGGGGGGGGGGGATCGGTCTGGTCGGTTGGGTCATCAGTAGCACCTAAGCACTTACCCCATCTATGGTGGGCAGAGCTTCACCTGGGCGATGGGTGGTGGTTTCCCCTTCCCCTGCTCTCCTCATCAGCATGACGGGTCGCTTCCCCTTCCCCTGCTCTTCTCCGAAGGCATCACGGGCAGCTTCCCCTTCTCCTGCTCTCCTCCGTAGGCATCACAGGCATCATGGATCGCTTCCCCTTCCCCTGCTCTCCTCTACAGGCATCATGGGCAGTTTCCCTTTCCCCTGCTCTCCACCGCAGGCATCATGGGCAGCTTTCCCTGCCCTCCTCTGCAGGCATCATGGTGGCTTACGTCTCTTTCCTCCTCCTCCCTCCTCCTCGGAGCGATTCTCCTTTCGGCCAATCATAAAAAGGGTCTCATACCCACTTCCTGATAGGAGAATCAGTGTGAAAATAGAAAATATTCATTCAATGGGTGGGCTCAGGGCACAGTGCTCTGTGCCCCGAGCCCACCCTTTTTTGAAGCTATTAGAGCCTCTGGCTCTAATCACGTGCTTAAATTAAAATCCATCAATTGGAATGGGGGGGGGGGGCAGAGCCCCTGCACCCCTAATGCATGGGCCGTCACTGTCCAAGCACCTTGGAGAACTAACCACAGATCTTTTGTGGATGTAGGCTGCCTAAAATCCTTCTGTCTTTTCATGTACTCTCAGATAGACTCAAAGATGTTGAGACCAGGGCTCATTTGGGGCCAAACAATCACTTCCAGGACTCCCTGTTTTTATTTACACTGAAGATAGTTTTTAAAGAGGAGCTGCACCTAAAAAAAAATATTAAAAGCCAGCAGCTACTAATATTGCAGCTGCTGACTTTTAATAAAATCACACTTACCTGTCCCAGGTTCCAGCGATGTCGGCGGCAGATGACGAGCGATCGCTCGTCTCGCTGCTGCCACCGCTGCCATTCTCTGTCAGGGAATCGGGAAGTGAAGCATGACGGCTTCACTGCCCGGTTCCCTACTGCGCATGCGCGAGTCGCGCTGCGCGTCTCTTATGGTCCCCCGCTGTGTCTCTGGGAACTGTGTGTTTCCCAGAACACAACGGGGGGGGGGGGGGGGGGGACGGAGCGTCTGCGGGGGTCTGCGGCGGTCTGGCCGGAAGTGGGTGCAGTTACCTGGATTATCCAGGTAACTGCACCCCCCTCCCCCCTGAAAGGTGGCGGTTGTGGCACCGGAGGGGGGGAGGGATAAGATTAGCGGAACTTCCCCTTTAGGGTGAAGAACCGCTTTAATTACATTGGCTGTACATTTGGTGTCATTGTCCTGCTAAAGGATACATTTGTGGCCAATAACACACCTCCCTTATGTTATGGCTCCCACAGAGCCCTGATATCAACATCATCACGTCTGTCTGGGCAGCCTACATCCACAGAAGATCTGTGGTAGGTTCCCCAAGATGTTTATAACAACCAACCTGCCAAGTTTCTTCAAAAACTGTTCAAGTGTATCTAGAACCCCATACACACTATCAGTTTCTCTGCTGATTGTTTCCTTCAGATTTACCAAATCCATATAATATGAGGTCAAACCTTAAGAGTTTCAATTTGTATGCAATCAGACAGGCCCTTGCACTACATGGTTTTGGTAAATCTGAAGGAAAAACTCAGCAGAAAAACTGATAGTGTGTATGGGGCTTAAAAGAACTGATGCTATTTTGAAGACAAAAGATGGTCACACCAACTAGGGATTTGATTTAGACTCCTCTTCTGCTCATTTACGTTCCATTTTGTTATTTGATAAAAAGAAACTATTAACACTTATATATATATATATATACATTTTTTTTTTTTAAAGCATTCTTGATTTATAGCATTTTTTCACACCTCCCTAAAACATTTGCATAGTGGTGTGTATATATTAAAATATACTACCTTTCATCTGAGAATATATAAAAAAAAGTGTCTAGAAAGCTAGAATACGTATTTCTGATGCTGTCCCCCTTCTATTGCTGCATGGTCCAGTGTCACACATCGTCTAGTTAAATGATGCCCAGCTTAGCCCACCGGGCATATTTCACCCTCAGACTACACAAAATGAACCCCGACTCCCCTCCTGGATGTTGGAGGTGTGGTGGGACCCCTGGAGACTTCACACATATCTTCTTGACCTGTCCGGCAATTGTCGACTATTGGAAGGAGATATTAGAATTTATCACCTCTGTGCCACTACAACCATCAATGTCTATCTGTATTTTAGGCCTGGTAGAACAACTAATGCCTATGGTGGCAGGACGCACACTGGTGGGACTGCTCCTGTTCTATGCCCGCAAAGCCATAGCCCTTAGTTGGCGTAAACCAACCCCCCCTCCTCTCTCCTTGTGTGAACAATTAAAGTGGTTGTAAACCCTTATAACACACTTTGACCTACAGGTAAGCCTAGATTAAGGCTTACCTGTAGGTCCAAGAATTATCTCCTAAACCTACACGGTTTAGGAGATATTTGCCGAAAGACAGGCACCGCTGTCTACGGTGCATGCGCCGTAGACAGTGGCACGCAGGCGCACTGAGCGCGCCGCGGTCAACGGCGATATGCCGTGAGTGGCGGCTCCAGTGCACATGCGTGGGAGTGACGTCATCGCGGCTTCGCCGAATGACAGCGGCGGAGCAGCGAGACCCACCGAGAAGATGGATGCGGCGGACTAAAGGGGACAGCGGTGACATCGCTGGCTCCTGTGTCAGGTAAGTGACACATAACGGACTACTATGTGATGCGTAGTAGTCCATTATGCTTTACCTTTGCAGGGAATGAAATAGGAAGTAAACTCATCAGGATTTACTTCCTCTTTAGCTAACAATAGCCTTCCTCTGTATAAGGACACATATGACCAGAGGCGGCTCTCTAATTAGGCAAATAAGGCGGTTGCCTAAGGCCCCCGCACTCCCAGGGGCCTCGCGACCACCTAATTTGCCTGATGTGCGTGTGGAAGAATGGGAGGAATGTCCCCGGTCAGTGTCCCCAAGCTGGCAGGGTTAGCGGGCCGGGATTGTAAAGCGTCACCGTCTTTACTGTATACAGCGCTGCTGCAGACGAATTGTAAAGGAGGCGGAGCTGCCGGCCACCGCTGAACCCGCCAGGATGTAGGGGCGGACAGGGAAGGGGGGCCTCGTAAAAAATGGGGCTTGCTCTGCATCGCTGCAGACAGCCGTGACACCTGCCGGCCGCCGCTGCACTGTGTTAAATCTGCAGCAGAGCGGTGCGAGTATGCTATGGGCCCGTCCAACGAACGCATTCACTTCCCTGTCAGGCGGAGTAATCTCCGCCCGACAGGAGCTTCCTAGTCCCGCCTGACGTGATATCATTCACAGGCGGGGAGGCGGGATGAAAAGGCAGAGGAGACTGCTGCTGCACAGAGCTGCGAGGAGCCAGTGAAGCCCCCTGCAACAGTGCAAGTAAGTTTGCAGATGCTATTTGTAATTGCAGCATGGAGGGGGTTAATGCATTACTATGCATTAGTGACCAGTGGCAGTTAACCCCTTTGTGCTGCATTAGTGGCAACAGTATCAGTGTTAATTAACCCCTATATGGTGCAGCATGAAAGGGTTCATAAACACTGATACTGTTGCCACTAATGCAGCACAAAGGGGTTAATTAACTGCCACTAGTCACTAATGCATTAGTGGTATATTTGATACTACCCCCCACCATACACTACGCACCCCTCTCATCTATATACTACCCCCTACCATACACTACGCACCCCTCTCATCTACATACTACCCCCCACCATACACTACGCACCCCTCTCATCTATATACTACCCCCTACCATACACTATGCACCCCTCTCATCTACATACTACCCCCCACCATACACTACGCACCCCTCTCGTGTCATACTACTCCCCACCATACACTACGCACTCCTCTCATCTATATACTACCCCCTACCATACACTATGCACCCCTCTCGTGTCATACTACTCCCCACCATACACTACGCACTCCTCTCATGTGATACTACCCACCATACAATACGCACCCCTCTCATCTACATACTAACCCCCACCATACACTACGCACCCCTCTCATCTACATACTACCCCCCACCATACACTACACACCCCTCTCATGTCATACTTCCCCCCCACCATACACTACGCACCCCTCTCATCTACATACTACCCCCCACCATACACTACGCACCCCTCTCATCTACATACTACCCCCCATCATACACTACGCACCCCTCTCATCTACATACTACCCCCCACCATACACTACACACCCCTCTCATGTCATAATTCCCCCCCCACCATACATTATGCACCCCTCTCATCTACATACTACCCCCCACCATACACTACGCACCCCTCTCATCTACATACTACCCCCCACCATACACTACGCACCCCTCTCATCTACATACTACCCCCACCATACACTATGCACCCCTCTCATCTACATACTACCCCCCACCATACACTACGCACCCCTCTCATCTACATACTACCCCCCACCATACACTACGCACCCCTCTCATCTACATACTACCCCCCACCATACACTATGCACCCCTCTCATGTCATACTACTCCCCACCATACACTACGCACCCCTCTCATCTACATACTACCCCCACCATACACTACGCACCCCTCTCATCTACATACTACCCCCCACCATACACTACGCACCCCTCTCATGTCATACTACTCCCCACCATACACTACGCACCCCTCTCATCTACATACTACTCCCCACCATACACTACGCACCCCTCTCATCTACATACTACCCCCCACCATACACTACGCACCCCTCTCATCTACATACTACCCCCCACCATACACTACGCACCCCTCTCGTGTCATACTACTCCCCACCATACACTACGCACTCCTCTCATCTATATACTACCCCCTACCATACACTATGCACCCCTCTCGTGTCATACTACTCCCCACCATACACTACGCACTCCTCTCATGTGATACTACCCACCATACAATACGCACCCCTCTCATCTACATACTAACCCCCACCATACACTACGCACCCCTCTCATCTACATACTACCCCCCACCATACACTACACACCCCTCTCATGTCATACTTCCCCCCCACCATACACTACGCACCCCTCTCATTTACATACTACCCCCCACCATACACTACGCACCCCTCTCATCTACATACTACCCCCCACCATACACTACGCACCCCTCTCATCTACATACTACCCCCCACCATACACTACGCACCCCTCTCATCTACATACTACCCCCACCATACACTATGCACCCCTCTCATCTACATACTACCCCCCACCATATACTACGCACCCCTCTCATCTACATACTACCCCCCACCATACACTACGCACCCCTCTCATCTACATACTACCCCTCACCATACACTACGCACCCCTCATCTACATACTACCCCCACCATACACTATGCACCCCTCTCATCTACATACTACCCCCCACCATACACTACGCACCCCTCTCATCTACATACTACCCCCCACCATACACTACACACCCCTCTCATGTCATAATTCCCCCCCACCATACATTATGCACCCCTCTCATCTACATACTACCCCCCACCATACACTACGCACCCCTCTCATCTACATACTACCCCCCACCATACACTACGCACCCCTCTCATCTACATACTACCCCCACCATACACTATGCACCCCTCTCATCTACATACTACCCCCCACCATACACTACGCACCCCTCTCATCTACATACTACCCCCCACCATACACTACGCACCCCTCTCATCTACATACTACCCCCCACCATACACTATGCACCCCTCTCATGTCATACTACTCCCCACCATACACTACGCACCCCTCTCATCTACATACTACCCCCACCATACACTACGCACCCCTCTCATCTACATACTACCCCCCACCATACACTACGCACCCCTCTCATGTCATACTACTCCCCACCATACACTACGCACCCCTCTCATCTACATACTACTCCCCACCATACACTACGCACCCCTCTCATCTACATACTACCCCCCACCATACACTACGCACCCCTCTCATCTACATACTACCCCCACCATACAGTACGCACCCCTCTCATCTACATACTACCCCCCACCATACACTACGCACCCCTCTCATCTACATACTACCCCCCACCATACACTACGCACCCCTCTCATCTACATACTACCCCCCACCATACACTACGCACCCCTCTCATCTACATACTACCCCCACCATACACTACGCACCCCTCATCTACATACTACCCCCCACCATACACTACGCACCCCTCTCATCTACATACTACCCCCACCATACAGTACGCACCCCTCTCATCTACATACTACCCCCCACCATACACTATGAACCCCTCTCATCTACATACTACCCCCCACCATACACTACGCGCCCCTCTCATCTACATACTACCCCCCACCATACACTACGCACCCCTCTCATCTACATACTACCCCCCACCATACACTATGCACACCTCTCATCTACATACTACCCCCCACCATACACTACGCACCCCTCTCATCTACATACTACTCCCCACCATACACTACGCACCCCTCTCATGTCATACTACTCCCCACCATACACTCCACACCCCTCTCATGTCATACTACCCACCATACACTCCACACCCCTATCATGTCATACTACCCACCATACACTCCACACCCCTATCATATACTACCCCCACATGTCATACTACGACCCACCATACACTCCACACCCCTCTCATGTCATACTACCCCCCACCATACACTCCACACCCCTATCATGTCATACTACCCCCCCCACCATACACTCCACACCCCTCTCATGTCATACTACCCCCCACCATACACTCCGCACCCCTATCATGTCATACTACCCCCCACCATACACTCCGCACCCCTATCATGTCATACTACCCCCCACCATACACTCCGCACCCCTCTCATGTCATACTACTCCCCACCATACACTCCAAACCCCTCTCATGTCATACTACCCCCCACCATACACTCTGCACCCCTCATGTCATACTACCCCCCACCATACACTCCGCACCCCTCTCATGTCATACTACCCCCCACCATACACTCCGCACCCCTCTCATGTCATACTACTCCCCCCCATACACTCCACACCCCTCTCATGCAATACTACCCCCCACCATACACTCCACACCCCAACTCATGTCATACTACCCCCCACCATACACTCCACACCCCTATCATGTCATACTACCCCCCACCATACGCTCCGCACCCCTCTCATGTCATACTACTCCCCACCATACACTCCAAACCCCTCTCATGTCATATTACCCCCCACCATACACTCCGCACCCCTCATGTCATACTACCCCCCACCATACACTCCGCACCCCTCTCATATCATACTACCCCCCACCATACACTCCGCACCCCTCTCATGTCATACTACCCCCCACCATACACTCCGCACCCCTCTCATGTCATACTACCCCCCACCATACACTCCGCACCCCTCTCATGTCATACTACTCCCCACCATACACTCCGCACCCCTCTCATGTCATACTACTCCCCACCATACACTACGCACCCCTCTCATGTCATACTACTCCCCACCATACACTCCACACCCCTCTGTCATACTACCCCCCACCATACACTCCGCACCCCTCTCATGTCATACTACCCCCCACCATACACTCTGCACCTCTCTCATGTCATACTACCCCCCACCATACACTCTGCACCTCTCTCATGTACATTCTACCCACCATACACTCCGCTCCCCTCTCATATCATACTACCCCCACCATACACTCTGCACCTTTCTCATGTACATACTACCCCCCGCCATACACGCAGCACCCCTCTCATGTACATACTACCAACCATACACTCCGCACCCCTCTCATGTACATACCTCCCACCTCCATACACTCCGCACCCCTCTCATGTACATACTACCCACCATACCCTCAGCACCCCTCTCATGTACATACTACCCCCACCATACAATCCGCAGCCCCCTCATGTACGTATTACCCACCGTCATACCCTCCACTTTCCTCTCCTACTCCAATTTACCACCATTGTACAGTAGGGCCCCTACTAGGGAGATGGTGACCTATAGCATACAGAAAAACAGTGAGCGTGGATAAAGTATGTTACCTATTGGGCATGGCTATTTAGTTTGATTCAAAATTTTAGTCCCGATTTTATTTATTTTTATTTTATTTTTTTATATATTCTTCACAGTTATATATATATTTTTTTTTTTTTACAATCTTTTTATTTATTTATTTTTACGTTTTTTGGTGAGAGTTTTTGGTATCTTTGGTGAGATATCAGGGTTCTAAACGGGCCCCTGAAGTCTCACTTTTGAGAAAGAGAAAGGAAATGAGGAAACACGTTCCCCAGTTCCTTTCTCTATAGCGTCAGCTGCACTGTAGATGAATGAACAGGAGACAGAGGCTCCTGTTAATTCATAAACTAAAGCATAGTATTCTATGAATGAACAAAGTGAGCGATCAGTTCCAATCATGCACTGTGTTCTTTTAGAAAAGGTAAGGGCTGGTAAATGTCATTTACCAGGCCCTTTTCCCAGCCTCCATCCTGAAGATCCCCCCCCACAGCAGTCAGCTGGAGAGCAGAGGAGGGAAGTCGGCAGGGCTCTGACGCCGTTATTTTTTATCGCTTGAATTATTTTTCCCATTATGGGCGTGAGTAGGGCCTCATGTCTAAGTTTTTCCTAAGGTCTCACAAAGCCTAGAGCCGCCTCTGCATATGACAACAGAGGCTGCCCCAACAAATACAACAAAACCTGGTCTAATTGGTTGGCAGATCCCTCCACTGCTTCAGAGGCCCCTTAGCTGATCCCAATCATGAAATAGCTCCCAAGCGGGTGCCAAGTGTACCCATTGTATCTACGATATGTTACCATACCATGTATATCTGGGCATTGCACCACCCCGTGACCCAGCGGATAGTGCTGTTGTAACCACTGACAGAATATGTATACCATGCCAGATGTCTATGAATGAAAATGTAATAGCGTGACTCCTGCAAGGATCACATTGACACCATATAAGACCAATTTATGTTTAAGTGTTGTTCTTGTTTCTTGTTTTTGAAAATCAATATAAATACTTAAAAAAAAAAAAAACTAAATGATGCCCAGCTTCATCCTACCCACTTCCTGTGTGTCTAGGCTGTCATGGACACACATCCAGGGGGGGAGTCATCATGTGCTCTGGGCTTACAGTAAACCTCAACTGAACAGTGCCAACACCTCATTGCATGGAGGGAGGATGGTCCACTGCCTCTGTAGAGAGGAAGAGAAAAGACCTGTGTAAGAAAAAAAATATGTATATGGGTTTTTTAAGAAAAAAGATCCAAGAGGGGTTTCAGGTAGGAAGTTATGAGCAGTGGGAGCCGGAGTTCTGTTTTTAAAATACTTAAGGCTATTAAGTTGAAGAAAATTGTAAAAAAAAAAGTCTGTACATGTTTTTGTATATTTAATACTTGCATCATTTTCTTTTTTAGGAGACTAGCTAAATCTACTCTACTCCTCATTCCATTGTTTGGAATTCATTACGTTGTCTTCGCTTTGTTTCCTGAACATATTGGAGTTTGGGCCAGGTTATATTTTGAACTTGTCCTGGGATCTAATCAGGTAATTTACTGATTTATATAATGTTCAATAATAGATGTCAGATGATCACTGGGAATACACATACAGCGGGTAAAATAAGTATTAAACACGTCACCATTTTTCTAGGTGAATATATTTCTAAAGGTGCTATTGTCATGAAATTTAACTACCCATGCAACCCATACATTCAAAGAAACCAAAACAAATACATCCACAAATGAAGTTATTATGTGTAATTAAATGGAATGACACAGGCAAAAAGTATTAACCACATGAAGAAAAGGAGGTTCAAAAAGGCATGGGAAGCCAAAAGACACCAACTAAAATCTATCAGTAATTTGAAAGCAATCCTGCCCTTTGTCAGTGCAAATTAATAGGGATGAGCTGAACATCCCCCTCGCATCAGAACATGCAAAAAGTTTGCATCAGAACATGCGAACATGCAAACCCTATTAAACTCTATGGGACAGGAACATGAAAAATCAAATGTGTAATTTTAAAGTCTTAAATGCAAGTTATTGCCATAAAAAAGGTGTATGGGGATCTGGGCTATGCCCCAGGGGACATGTATCAATGCAAAAAAAATGTTTAAAACAACGTTTTTTTCAGGAGCAGTGATTTTAAAAATGTTTAAAGTGCAACAATAAAAATGAAATATTCCTTTAACCTCTTGCCATGTCAGCTCTCCTGCGCAAACCGCCATAGGTGTACGTCAGTGTTTGCATAGGAGATGGTGCCCCAATCAGAGCATCACAGGAGCGTGCCCATGAGTCTGGCACACTCGACGTCTGCCAGTGGTGTACATAGGCAGAACAGGGAACTATGTAAACAAGGCGAATCCCTGTTCTGCCAGATGACATGTCAGAGATCTTCTGTTCCCAGCGATCTATCATGTCCCTGGTAGCTCATTCCCCCTACAGTTAGAACACACCCAGGGAACACATTTAGCCCCTTGATCTCCCCTACTGTTAACCCCTTCCCTGCCAGTGTCATTTTTACATTAATCAGTGAATTTTTATAGCACTGATGAATGTAATAATGTAACTGGTCCCCAAAAAGTGCCTTTTGGAGTCAGATTTGTCCACTGCAGATTGCCACCATTACCAGTAAAACAGTAAAAAAATAAAAAATAAAAGTCCCTAAATCTATCCCATAGTTGGTAGACACGATAACTTTTGCGCAAACCAATCAATATAAGCCTATTACATATTTTGGTAAAAAAAAAAAAAAATCGCAGAAGAATATATATCGACCAAAACTGATGAATAAATTCGTTTTTTAGATATTTTTTGGAATATGTATTATAGCAAAAAGCTAAAACATTGTTTTTTTCAAAATTGTCAGTCTTTTTTTGTTTATAGCGCAAAAAAATGAAAACCGCAGAGGTGATCAAATACCACCAAAAGAAAGCTCTATTTGTGGGGAAAAAAAAGACATCAATTTTGTTTGGGTACAGCGTCGCACGAACGTGCAATAGTCAGTTAAATCGATGCAGTGCCGTATCGCAAAAAAAAAGGCCTGTCATTAAGCGAACAAATCCTTCCGGGGCTGAAGTGGTTAAATATCATGCCTTAGTCTGCCTGTAAAGTGGAGTATCTGTGTGATGTGTAGAACATTTCCGCAGCAAAATTACATTTCTAAAGGAAAAATGTAAAAAAAAAATTGGCATAGATTCCTCCCCAAAAATCCATACCGGACCCTTAACCGAGCATGCAGCCATGAGGACAGGATGGAGGGGTGAGTGAGCGCACCCCCCCCCCCGAACCATACCAGGCCACATGCCCTCAACATGGGGAGGGTGCTTTGGGGTCCCCACGCCTGGTATGGATTTTGGGGGGGTCCCCATGCCGTCTTTTTTCCTTAATACTGTCATAGGGTTCCCCTTAACCACTTCAATGCACTGCACTTATATACTCTGCACTGACTGCATTGTGTAGGTAATGTATATATAGATATAGAGATATACTACACGATATAGATATATACATATATTACACGATATAGATACAGAATCTCACAAAAGTACACCCCTCACATTTTTGTAAATATTTTATTATATATTTTCATGTGACAACACTGAAGAAATTACACTTAGACTTCCTTCTGGGACGACAGCCATGCAAACCAATTTGATGCAGTGTGCAGCGTATGGTCTGAGCACTGACAGGCTGACCCCTCACCCCATCAACCTCTGCAGCAATGCTGGCAGCGCATGTATATTTCCCAAAGACAACGTCTGGATATGACGCTGAGCATGGGCACTCAACTTCTTTGGTCGACCATGGCAAGGCCTGTCCTGAATGGATCCTGTCCTGTTAAACTGCTGTATGGTCTTGTCCACCATGCTGCAGCTTAGTTTCAGGGTTCTTGGTAATCTTCTTATAGCCTTTTCAGATCCTCCATGAGGTGCCATGTTGAACTTCCAGTGCCCAGTATGAGAGAGTGAGAGCGATAACACCAAATTTTGATTACAAACGTTTTTATTGGTGGTAAAAGAAACATAAGTAGATCAACAGACACAAGTACATGACAGCATCAATGGAAAGCATAATAGATATACACAACATACAAATGTTGCTGGCACAGCAGCGGACCAGGCCCAACAAGGAGCTTTTTTTTTTTTTAAAAAGGTGATTAAGGTATACAGCCTGGACCGTATGTACCAGAAGATGCTTATCAGGTGCAAAGATGTACATAATAGAAAGTTAGTAAAACAAGGGAGAATAAAAGAAACACAAATAGAAAGTTAACCTTGCAATAATTATTACTATTGACTTCACAGACAGATAGCTAATACTCTACAGTACTGTTTCCAAGCTGGTGCTAGTCACAGGCCCGGAACCAAGATATAGGAGAATAAGCCATCAAAAAGATAGAACTATAAGAATTCAATGGGACCGCCTGGACACCAGTGTCTCACCTACTGAGGGATATATGGGGAGGGACCCCCCGTAGGACCGGAGCACACCGGCCACTCGAACCATTTGGCAGTATGGATATGCATGGTGTCCATAATGGTGTGGTGTACCCGTTCCATTAGTCGGATAGCGTCCATCCTACCAAGAACCCCCGGCCAGGAGGTGACTTGCGAGCGCCAATGTAGCGCTATCGTCCAGTGGACAGCACAGAACAATGTATTGATCAACCTTTGGGTGGGACGGGAAACCTCTGCTATAGGAGCGAACAGCAAACAGTGTGCAGGTGACAAGTCAACCACGGATCCAACAATCGAGGATACCGTGGTGCGTACCCGATCCCAAACCCCCTGGAGCTGGGGACAGCTCCAGAAGGTATGGATCAGAGAGCCCGTTTCCAGGCATCCCCTAAAACAGTGGTCAGGAACCGTGGGGTAAAACCTGTGAATCCTATCTGGGGTGAGGTACCACCGAGTGTGAAGCTTCACAACAGTGTCCTTCACCGCCATAGATCTGGCACATTTATGCATATTCACAAGCATCACACTCCATTCCTCAGGCGAGAACTCTGTGTCCAGATCAGCTTCCCAGAGGCACATCGCCCTAGTTTTCTCTGGCATCTGAGATTCCAGAAGGTGTTTGTACACCGTAGAAATAATACCCCTGTCCCTGGAGTGACTATAGCATAAGGATTCAAATTGGGAATTAGAGATGTCGCCTAAAGAACTATAATGTGTTTGAAAAAAGTGTCTAATCTGGAGATATTTGTAAAATTCGGCTCTGGGTACCTCATGTTGTGATTGGAGTTGTGAAAAGGAGGTGAAGATCCCTCGTCTACCAGAAAGGGCCCGCAGAGTGACCAAAGACCTCTGGATCCACCATCTGAAGGCAGCAGGAGACCCAAATGCCAGGGGGAATCTCCTATCGCCCAAAAATGATGCCAAAGTAGGCCTGTTAGGTCGCAGTCGAAATTTAGTCCTATACAGTAACCAGAGGTATAAGGAGCTACTCACTATGCTATTAAGAGGGGCTAAGTCTCTGGGGCGGAGACTCTCCTGCCACAGGATTCCCGGGAGGAAATAAGGCCGCAAAGACTGAGTTTCAAATTGCAACCATGGTATACCAACCGCTGGAGCATGCCATTGAGCCGTCTGGGCCAACCTGGCCGCTAAATAATATAGCCATACATCCGGGAGTCCCAAGCCGCCCTGTAAAAGGGAACGATGCGTTAGATGTCTCCCCAGCCTGGGCCTCTTTCCCAGCCAGAGAAAAGTGTTAATATCGCGTTGTAGAGAGGTGAGGGTTTGGCGTGACACATAAATAGGGAGAGCTCTGAAGTAATATAATAGTTTCGGCAGAATAGACATTTTAACCGCTACAACCCTCCCTATCAAGGGGATGCGAAAAGTCGACCACAAACGTAGCCACCTCCGAACCATTATAAAGGCCGGAGGATAGTTGGCGCTATAGATTTCTGGTAAGGAAGGAGCTAAATGAACCCCTAGGTATAAAATTGTGTTTTTAGAGAGAGAGAGACCAAAATATGAGCGCATATTAGAAACTTCTGCAGGGGTAAAGTTGATAGGAAGGGCAGCACACTTAGCTATATTCACCCCCAAGCCCGAAAGCTTGTGAAAGGTGCCCAAGAGCTCCAGAAGATTGGGAAGAGCTATCAAAGGATTGGGTAAAAACAAAAGGACATCGTCCGCGTAAAGGCTAAGCTTGTACTCCCCTTCCTCTTTCAAGTACCCCCCTATGTTCGGATTAGTAACAATGGATAACACCAAATTTAATACACCTGCTCCCCATTCACACCTGAGACTTTGCAACACTAACGAGTCACATGACACTGGGGAGGGAAAATGGCTAATTGGGCCCAATCTGTACATTTTCACTTAGGGAGGTACTCATTTTTGTTGCCAGCGGTTTAGACATTAATGGCTGTGTGTTGAGTTATTTTGAGGGGACAGAAGATTTACACTGTTATACAAGCTCACTCACTACTTTACATTGTAGCAAAGATATAATATAATATAATATTTACAAAAATGTGAGGGATGTACTCACTTTTGTGAGATACTGTATACATATGCTACACAATGTTGATATAGATATATACTACACGATATAGATATATACAGTGGTGTGAAAAAGTGTTTGCCCCCTTCCTCATTTCCTGTTCCTTTGCATGTTTGTCACACTTAAGTGTTTCGGAACATCAAACCAATTTAAACAATAGTCAAGGACAACACAAGTAAACACAAAATGCAATTTGTAAATGAAGGTGTTTATTATTAAAGGTGAAAAAAAATCCAAACCATCATGGCCCTGTGTGAAAAAGTGATTGCCCCCTAAACCTAATAACTGGTTGGGCCACCCTTAGCAGCAACAACTGCAACCAAGCGTTTGCGATAACGTGCAATGAGGCTTTTACAGCGTCCTGGAGGAATTTTGGCCCACTCATCTTTGCAGAATTGTCCTAATTCAGTTACATTAGAGGGTTTTCGAGCATGAACGGCCTTTTTAAGGTCATACCACAACATCTCAATAGGATTCAGGTCAGGACTTTGGCTAGGCCACTCCAAAGTCTTCATTTTGTTTTTCTTCAGCCATTCGGTGGTGGACTTGCTGGTGTGTTTAGGATCATTGTCCTGCTGCAGAACCCAAGTTCGTTTCAGCTTGAGTACACGAACAGATGGTCGGACATTCACCTTCAGGATCTCTTGATAGACAGTAGAATTCATAGTTCTTTTTATCACGGCAAGTCTTCGAGGTCCTGAAGCAGCAAAACAGCCCCAGACCATCACACTACCACCACCATATTTTACTGTTGGTATAATGTTCTTTTTATGAAATGCAGTGTTCCTTCTACGCCAGATATACTTGGACACACACCTTCCAAAGAGTTCCACTTTTGTCTCATCGGTCCACAGAATGTTGTCCCAAAAGTCTTGGGGATCATCAAGATGTGTTGTGGAGAAATTGAGATGAGCTTTGATGTTCTTTTTGCTCAGCAGTGGTTTTCTCCTTGGAACTCTGCCATGCAGGCCATTTTTGCCCAGTCTTTTCCTGATGGTGGAGGCATGAACGCTGACCTTAACTGAGGCAAGTGAGGCCTGCAGTTCCTTGGACGTTGTTGTGGGGTCTTTTGTGACCTCTTGGATGAGTTGTCGCTGCGCTCTTGGGGTCATTTTGGGCGGCCGGCCACTCCTGGGAAGGTTCACCACTGTTCCATGTCTTCGCCATTTGTGGATAATGGCTCTCACTGTGGTTCGCTGGATTCCCAAAGCTTTGGAAATGGCTTTATAACCCTTTCCAGACTGATAGATCTCAATTACTTTCTTTCTCAATTGTTCCTGAATTTCTTTGGGTCTCGGCATGATGGGTAGCTTTTAAGGATCTTCTGGTGGACCTTACTGTGTCAAGCAGCTCCTATTTAAGTGATGCCTTGATTGTGAACAGGTGTGGCAATAATCAGGCCTGGGTGTGGCTAGAGAAATTGAACTCAGGTGTGGACAACCACAGTTATAGTATGTTTTAACAAGGGGGGCAATCACTTTTTCACACAGGGCCATGATGGTTTGGATTTTTTTTCACCTTTAATAATAAACACCTTCATTTACAAATTGCATTTTGTGTTTACTTGTGTTGTCCTTGACTATTGTTTAAATTGGTTTGATGTTCCGAAACACTTAAGTGTGACAAACATGCAAAGGAACAGGAAATGAGGAAGGGGGCAAACACTTTTTCACACCACTGTACATATATTACACGATATAGATATATACTACACAATATAGATATATACATATACTACACAATATAGAAATATACATATACTACACAATATAGATATATACATATACTACACAATATAGATATATACATATACGATATAGACATATACATATACTACATGATATAGATATATACATATACTACACTATATAGATATATACATATACTACCAGAGATAGATATAGATATGCATACATACTAAACTGCCTGCATGCCACTAACTAACCTGCCTAATCAAGCTCAAGTTCTCTCAATCTCTCCACATTATCACACTACATATGGCTGCTGTGTAAGCAGCCTTATATAGTGTGAAGCGTGGGCTTAGCCCCCTGAGCCATGATTGGCCACGAGTCAGGTGCATACTTTGTTCAATAAGCAGCTGTCAATGCACTGCGATCAACTTCCGGTTGTTCCAGTGAGCACTGTTGGGGCCATAATCTGGAAGTGGAAAGAACATAATTTCACTATAAACTGGCCACAACCAGGGCAAGATTTCTGACAGAGAAATGAAAAGAATTATCAGAAGAATTGTCCAAGAGCCAAGGACCATGTGTGGAGAGTTTAAGAAAGACCTGGAATTAGCAGGTAACAATTTTAACAATTGTTAAAAAAAAACAATAAGTATTGCACTCAACCACCATGGCCTGTATGCACACTCACCATGCAATATTCCATTGCTGAAGAAAAAGCATGTTAAAGCTTGTTTAAAATTTGCTCACAACATTTAGACAAGCCTGTGAAATACTGGGAGAATATAGCCTGGTCAGATGAAACCAAAATTGAACTCTTTGGATGCCATAATGCACCCCATGTTTGGAGGTCAAATGGCACTGCACATCTCTCCAAAAACACCCCCATACCAACAGTGATGTTTGGAGGTGAGAACATCATGGTGTGAGGCTGTTTTAAGCATACGGTCCTGGCAAACTTCATATCATTGAAGGAAGGATTAATGGAAACATGTACCAAGATATTCTTGATAAAAATCTGCTGCTTTCTACCAGAATGATGAAGCTGAAATGAGGGTGGACATTTTAGCAAGACAGTAATCAGAAACACGAAGCCAAGGAAACTATCAATTGGTTTCAAAGAAAGAAAATAAAGCTGCAAGAATGACCCAGCCAATCACCTGACTTGAATCCAATAGAAAAATCTATGGAAAGAACTAAAGATCAGAGTTCATAGAAGAAGCCCATGGAGCCTTCAAGATTTGAAAACTGTTTGTGTGGAAGAATGGGCCAAAATCACACCTGAGCCATGCATGCGACTAGTTTCTCCATACAGGAGGCATCTTGAAGCTGTCATTACCAACAAAGGATATTGTACCAAGTATTAAATTAATTTCAGTTAGCGTGTTCAATACTTTTTCCCCTGTGTCATTCTATTTTATTACACATAACTTAGTTTCTGGACTTATTTGTTTTAGTTTTGTTGTATGTAAGGATTGCATGGGTTGCATGTGCTGAAAATTTCTTGTCAATAGCACCTTTAGAAATATATTGACCTAGAAAAATGGTTACATGTTCAATATTTCCCCACTGTGTATTGATATTAATTGTGTTTTATTATGGATAATTATTATATATTTATAATTACAGAAATGCATACTAGAAAATGAACATACTTAGTGGATCAGTGATATTTCACCTTTGGGTAGATGCCAGTGAGATGTACTTACATCTCCTACAATTTGTCGATAGTTTTGAAGCTGCCATGTCTGCATTTGCAGTGCATTAATAAGAGTAAATTCCTCTTGTGGTAGCTAGTCTGGAGTTAAAGCCCAACTGAAGTTTCAGGTAAATCATCTAAATACATTCCAGGTGCATCAGACAAAATGTTTGTAAAGTCTAAAGCCTCATACACACGATCAGACTTTCTGACGGGAAATGTGTGATGACATGCTGTTGGCGGAAAATCCTACCGTGTGTATGCTCCATTGGACAATTGTTGTCGGATTTTCCACGGACAAATGTGTGTTGTCGGATTTTCCGAGCATGTGTACACAAGTCCGTCTGACAAAATTCCAAAGTACAAACACGCATGTGCGGAAGCAAGGATGAGCCAGAATCGGTGGGTCTTGTAAACTAGCGTTCGTAAAGGAGAATTGATAGAGTTATTGCAAACAAATTTTCAAAGGCTTTTTTTTCCAGTGATATCAAGAATACAGTAATATTATTATGCTTTTTTTTATTATTTAAAAAAAATAACAATAATAATAAAATAAAATAAATATTATTCATTTTATTATTATTATTTATTATTTATTATTTATTTGGGAAAGTTACCACAACACCATTAACCCCTAGTTTTTAAGATCAAAGATACAATTATGTTGGTGTCCCTTGTCAATTTTACATTGTATTTTTTTAAATGTAACTGCCTACTCCCAAACTGTCATTTGAAGTAAAACACATAGCCAAGTATTATTCTACACAATTTTTTTTGTGCACAAAAAAGAAAAACAAATAAAATTACACATGCTATCTGCCAATAGAACTTAACCAAAAAGTACATTCTATGCATCCAAAAATCTAGAAAATATACCAAATCAAATCATTATTCAACCAAAAAAATAATGTCAAAGCAATAACTCCAAGGCCAATAATAAAATGTTCTCTCCTCCGATTCCACAACATGTTTGGTTGACAAACGGCCATTCAGAAACTGAAAAGCGCAAAATGAAAAGTGTGAAATGAAAAGTGCAAAATGAAAAGTGCGAAATGAAAAGCGTGAATCAACACTGACCAAACTTCTACTAACACAAAATTAGCAGAAGGAGCCCAAAGGGTGCCGCTAAAGAGCTGAAAAACAACGTAGTATGTCACTACGTTCGTAATTGTTGGCCAACAATTGTGTGACTGTGTGTATGCAAGACAAGTTTGTGCCAATGCCCTTCGGACAAAATTCCACGGTTTTGTTGGCCAACAATCCAATCATGTGTACAAGGCTTTACAGTCTATTGTCTATATAAATCAATCACAACTTGTGTAGAAAAGCCTGTCCCCTGCCAGCATGCTACAGGACTCTTTCCCTTTGTGGGAAATCCTTCATCTCTTTGCAGAGGTCCATAAATTAACTCAGAAGGGAGAGGAGGGACGTGTTGGGCCTCTACAGAGAAACCAGTGTTTCCCATAATAGCAAGTGCAGCATGCAGGGGCAGACTTTTGATAAGGTCTACCTGTCTGTTTTTCAAGTGTACCTGACTGGGAGATTCATGTGGATCTATAGGCAGACAGATGTAAAAGAACTTGTGTCTCTTTTATACCCACTTACCTCCCAGTCTGTCCAGATTTGGGAAAAAAATGGGGAAAACGACTGCATCCTTTTCAATTTTTCTGGATCTGAGGTCCTGTTTACATCTAGAGATTTGAGATTGCGGGCGGAATCGATGCTGGCAAAACATAGGACACATTTGCGTGGCATTAATTTTTATTGGCACCAAAATGCAGAATGATTTTGCCGTGTTTTATCGTGTGTCAATCACACCACGTGAAGCTTGCTAACCAAAAGAAGCTCCTGTCCTTACACACAGATGGTCTACACCACTTTAGTCAGCTAATAGTTTTTGTATTCCTAGCCCCTCCCCAACCTGAGATGACTGCCACCATAGAATGGCACATGCAAAGGCACAAAGAAAATTTTAAACATAGTGGGAAATATCACTAAAACTGGGGGGTGCATGTGTTCCAGCACTTACACATAGCTCTTCAATCCACCAAACTCAAAAGTCTCTGTCCAATCAATCACAAACCGCAACCTTCCAACAATCACCTTTGTGGCAAAACACTAGTGCAGTGATGGCGAACCTTGGCACCCCAGATGTTTTGGAACTACATTTCCCATGATGCTCATGCACTCTGCAGTGTAGTTGAGCATCATGGGAAATGTAGTTCCAAAACATCTGGGGTGCCAAGGTTCGCCATCACTGCACTAGTGTATACCGAGAAGGTAGATCCATTGGGGAACGTTTCAACAGAAGTCCCTTATTTCATAATCACTGGGACACTGTGTGCAGCCTACCATGTGTCATGGCAATGCTGACGTCTTCTCCATGGAGTCTCCAAGTCCCCTATACACATCAGAAGGCTAAGAAGGAGTACAGTCCACACCTCACAAATCAAGACATAGAATCATGTCTGGACCCCATACTGACCAGTCTTGGGGCTAAATTTTAAAACAAACTGCTTAAAGCATGCACTTTATCTCAAGAATTACCCTCACTTGGCAACTGCTTGAATGGGACAAAACATGATGAACTGTCTTTTGCAATTCATAGTCATGGTACAGGCCATTATATGTCAAACACTGCCTAGAAAAAAGCCCACAATTTTAGAAGCCATGGCATTCCTGAAACAGTCACATACTTGACCCCTTATGTTTCAAGATGATTTTAATCCCAGTTTAGGGATTTGCTGGTGGCAGAATACACATAGTAAGGCCTGAATCACCAAATGATAAATATCCTAGAGACATACAGTAGTGCTATGCCTTAAAGACTTCAGAATTAAGGAAAAAAATCTTGAAAGCAGCTTGTAACATGACTATTATGTTGGATGGAACCTAATGGATACACTCCTTGATATAAATCTCTGACTTCATTGAAACACTATTGAAAAATAAGTGACTTTGGTGCTTGCAGCTGCCTGCATAAGATACCGCTGGGGGTTCTCCTTTAAAATAGCTGTATCTGCAATGGTAAAGCAATACTTTATATTGCTATAACCAAACAAGAAGGTCTGGACATTTGAACTTAGGACATTTTGATATGTCATTTGGGCTGCGCAATGCAGACCCCCAACTTTATTTATCTGTTGATCTGACCCATACCAATTAGGTTTTCTCCACTTTTACAATAGAACCATTTAAGACTTCATCAAGAATGATAATACTGTTAATAAAGATTTACCTTCTCTTAAATAGCAAACATCGTTAAGACCTACCTACCATCATCTATCTACCATAATATGCTAATATGACCTCTATTGGACTCACTCGCTGACAGGAACAAGTTTAGATCATCTGGAAAGGTCTTGCTCTTCTGGTCTCTGATCTAATGAATAAAACCCATAGGGATGGATTTACTAAAGGAAAATCGACTGTGCACTTTGCAAGAGCATTTACTACAGAGCTTAGTAAATTAGGTAAAGCTTCACTTTGCAAAGAATACCCAATCACATGCTTGCAATCGTATGCAAGGAAAATTTGATGAAAACAGCATTTTTGCTTGCATATGATTGTATAATGGCAAGTCAGCAGATGTCACCCCAATTTTCTAAACTCTAGATCAAATGCCCATTGCAGAGTCAGTACAAAGTCTTTTTGTTTTACTGAATCAATCCCAGCCTGTGGACATCTGGTAATGCCAACAAATACTCTCTGTTAGGCCTCAGTCAATGCTCTTTGGCACCAGTCCTTGGTTTTCTCCTAGTTCTATCTCACATTGGGCTTCAGGCTTTGTTCCCTCACAAATGGCATGGGTGACTCATTTCTCCAGCCTCACACTTCTGTATCTTTTATTTAACTGGTTATGCTAACATAGCCTTGCAATGCCACATCATATGATGTTAGTTGCATTGCAGACTTTTGAGACTAGGGAATGTTACCATCCCTTAAAATTTATACTTTTCAGACAGAATATTTTCCATCTCTGTTGGACTTTGCAACTCTATTTTAAGTTGGTCAGGGTTTTTATGCCAAATCTACCTCATGGTCAAATGTACCATGTTCATACATCTTTGTCACTTAGATATGGATGTGTATTCTGAGCTGCTGAAACTAGCAATAACTCTACTTGGTCTATACCTGATTGAAATCAAAGGATGGCTCACCTCCTTACTTTGCTGACACCCCTTCTTTATCTGTCTAAACAAATCTGTTGTTGCCCTTTATGTTCTTCTTAAAATGGCAAACACATTTCTGATGCATATTATGCAAACATTTCCCTTAAAATCTTAAGGCCTTCTTTCAATAAAAGCTATCATTATGTTACAAGCAGTGTTGGTCATCTTACTTTAAAAAAGTAATTAGTTAAGTTACAAATTACTTCTCCCAAAAATTTATTGCGTTAGTAACTCGGTTACTAAATTGGAAAAGTAATTAGTTACTCAACAAAGTAACTGTAACAGGGGTGGCAGCGGTGGTACTTGAGGAGGTGGCAGTGGTGGTACTTGAGGAGGTGGCAGTGGTGGTACTTGAGGGGTGGCAGCGGTGGTACTTGAGGGGTGGCAGCGGTGGTACTTGAGGGGTGGTGGTGGTGTACTTGGGGGGAGGCAGTGGTGGTGGTGTACAGTACTTGGGGGGTGGCAGCGGTGGTGTACTTGGGGGGGGGTGGCAGGCAGCGGTGGTACTTGGGGGGGTGGCAGCAGTGGTGATCCCATCCCCCACCACCACTGATCTCATCCCTACCGTATCCCTCCATCACCTCTGTTGTAGAAGTGATGGTGGGTGGGTAAAGATGGGATCAGTAAGAAGCAGAGGTGGTGGAGAACTTGGGATGGATTGATTGCACTGCAATTCGAATTGTCAGACAGTCCCTTACTTGAATGCCTCCAGGGATGCCTTTCCTCATGGGGAGAGAGAGAGACCCTCCCCTTCACTCGATTGGTGTCAGCTGGTCCGCTGACTTCATTTTTCAGTGTCCGCCCCGCCTCCCACATTCTCTCTCTCTGGATAGGCGGAGTGGGATGCGGCGGTCCAGACAGTCTCTCTGAGTCTCAGCCTCTTCTCAGCTCAGCGGGCAAAAGCCCCCCTCCCCGCGGCGGAATGAACGGCCAGGCAGCGCGGCCACGGTGGGCCTCCTGGGCGGTAAATGTAATTGCGGTAACGCCGCGCAAGTAATATGAACCGAGTTACCATGAGGGGAAGAGTAATCAGTTAGATTACTCATTATCCTCTAAAGTAACTGCTTTAAGTAACTCCCTTTATTTTAACTGAGTTACTTACATCACTGGTTACAAGAAACCAACTTTTCTACTCATAACCCCCACCGCCTAATCTACTTTATTTTGTCAATGTCCCCATTGTTTTTATATCACATTTGGGGACAAAATAATGGGGGTTGCCATCCTCATACACAATAACTTACCATTTCAACTAACTTAAATAAATTTATCTATAGGGACCCAAATAGTAGGTATGTCCTTCTCAAGGGGTCCATGGCAAGCAAATAGTTCACTATCATCAATATCTTTGCCCTAATCTTTAATTCACCATGCTTCTTCATAGTTTTTCAAAATTTCAGTTGTTTGTCTAACTTTGAACATTATAATTCACCCCATAACATCAGGGGCGATTTAAACTGGTAGCACAACCCAGCCTTAATAGGAGTAACAAACATATTACTTTGTGGGCCTTTGTGAAAACCCTTCAGAGTTTTCAACTAACAGATGTTTGGTGCACCCACAATAGGCCCATACTATTTGTAACCCAAAAACAGCTACACCTGACTTGTACCTGCCAACTCCAGAAACATTACCATATAGTAATGCCAATGGTCTGACCACAACATTGTCTCATTTAGGAACTAAAGCTTGGGATTGGCCCTGACTCCTTTTGGAGACTTGATGACTTCCTAATATTGCATCCTATACATACCCACTGTCAGAAACCATGCTTCAGACTGAGATAGAAGTACAGTTAAATAACAATTGTTTAATAATAATAATAAAAATGGTAAACAGAGTAAACGTAGTCAAAACATAGCCAGAGTTCAGGAACCAGAATTTATAGTCAGACAAGCCAAAACGTCAGGGAGCCAGAGATGAGTAGTAGAACAACGAGCAGGATCTGGATCCAGAGGGAATGTCAGCCAAGCAAGTCTTTAACAGGAACACAGGAGAGCATCTTTAGAGATGTGAGAAAGATGAAGGCAGAGATCATCTGGACTGGACGGCTTAAGTAGGCAGGACTGACGAGCAGGATACCATCAACAGGTGAGTCACTGTGGAGAGATAGGAGCTGAGCGGCCAGCTTTGAGAAGGATGGGCTGAGCCCAGCCCTGACACCCATATGCCAACCAATGTTTTAGAGCTGTGGTCTTCAAACTGTGGCCTTTAGGGCACTATTCCTCCCACTTACACCTATAGCAAGATGTAACTCTTGCCACTGACACCTATGATGAGGCACCATTCCTCCCATTGATAGCAATGATGGGGCACCGTCCCTCCCACTGATACCAATGATGGGGCACTGTTCCTCCTTCTACTGACCATAGGTACTATTTTCTTTTCTTTTGTTTTTTACTCCTGACTACTAAACCTGAGACATTATTTATTCCCACTGATGCCTGAACATTTTTTTCACCCACTGGCCACAATCAAGCCCTCCTAAAGTCTGAAGGACAGTAAATTGGCCCTTTGTTTAGAAAGTTTGGAGACCTTTAGAGGAACGTTTCCTTCACAATAAAGCTGAAATCTCAAATACTATTCTTTGGGCCACATAATTCATTACAGCATTACAATGCATAAGGAATCATATGCTGAACCCATACTCCTAATGGTAGAATTGCATTTGTTCTCTAAATGTCATGCTTAAAATTCTTACCCAACAAACTCTCCAACAAATTAAAGAAAAAAGTCTGGCCATCAAAACATTATTTTCTTGCTAAAAAATTCCTTTGCTTCTTGAAAGCTAGCTTTTTAATTCCTTCACATGTAACAAGCACTAGATTTGCAGCAAGGCTGAACCAATTTATGAAGCTACACTATATAAATTACAAGTCTTGAACGGAAATATATTCCCACCCTAATGCCAATGTAGAGATATTTAAAATCTTTATCAAACTTTCCTATCTTTCCATCGACAAACATGGTTAGACAATCCCATTTCCTACCCTAACCCCTCAACAAATCGAAACCTGACCTTACACTAAAAATCAAAATGTACAATTTTTTATCAAACCTCAAGGTTCCCTTCAAATGTAGAGAACATTTAACTGGAAATTACTTCATATCTTTTTTTGATTGACTAAAAGGTAAAGTAGATACAATCCTACTTATGGAATGTGTATTCTGTCCTCCCACAATTCCTAATCTCACTTCCAAGGGTGACAGTAAACCCTGGTTAACAATAAGTGCAACTTCACACAAACACATAACCTATGTGAATTTTTAATATATGTTTTTGTTAATGTTTTATGATATAACCTTTCAATGACACATACGTGTAATCCAGGGACAGGCAGAGGTCAGGGCAGGCCACAGATGACAAGTGTAAACCAGGGAGAGGAAGAGATGAGGGCAAGCAACAGATAAGTGTAATCCAGGTAGAAGTAGAGGTCAGGACTGGCAGCAGGTTAGAGAGTAATCCAGAGCAAAGTTCAAGGCAGACTAACTAGGACTAGGGTCAGAATGAAGTTTCAGGGTGATAAGTAGGGAATAATTATACGTAGAATTATTACAAGCCCAGAAACAGCTTGCTTGTGATGCTGAAATAAGGTGCCATAGATGCACAGCCTATGGGGGCACTAGAGGCAGAGCTGCTTGAGACGATGCATCTGATGCAGGCTGGGTAGAAGAGACCATGGCTAAGGGAGTGATTCCAGTTAAATGAGCTATAGCCCTTTGTTACAGTGGAGGCTAGAAGATAAAAACATTAGCCTGCAGTTTAATTTGTTATTTACTTACCTTATTTGGCCCTATATAAGCCATTGTAAATAGGACAGGAGTGCTAACCAGCAATATTTTATTGGAGACAGCCCATCAGACTATGTACATCATCGATATGTACATATGGATAAAAGTAACAATCAAAAAGGGGTTTACTGCAAGGACGTCTTTAAGTTTGGGCTGTTTTTTTTTTTGTTTTTTTTTGCTGGTTTAAAAAGCTTTTTTTATTTCTTGAAGGTATCAAAATGTTTAATTATGAATGTTTTGTCATCCTAATGTGTAGGAAGAAATCTGTTACATTTTCCTATTTCTATTCTTTTCCACCAGGGATTCATTGTGGCTTTGTTGTATTGCTTTCTTAATGGAGATGTGAGTAATATTTGTCATCATCATTTATTATCATTCTTACACTAAAGACTCTCTCGTCCCTCCCTCTCCCATCTCTTCTCTCCTCCCCTCCAGTGTAGGATTAGCTGAATATGTGATCATTGTTATTGGTTGCCACAGTGGCCCCATGATCAGGAGCTTGGTCCTGCCTGCTCCTGATCATCGGTATTGGCCAAGAGCTGTCTTTGACATCTCTGTTACTGTGCTGGGAACGCACAGCTAGCATGCTCTTAGCACGGACAGCTCTCCTGCCCATGGATATTAAAGCCCACCCTCTTTGCCATGTGCATTATGTGTTCAGAAAGAGGTCTAAAATACCAACGCTACATCCATCATGATCTATTTCTTCTTTTCATAATTTCAGGTTCAAGCCGAGATCCAGCGGCACTGGGGCAAGTGGCAAAGTTCATTGGAAAGCAATGTGTTCAACCTGGTGACTCAGGACTTTACAGCATGAATTATCACATACTAACTGATTATGGAAATGTGTATGAAGACAGTTCAGGATGAACATGCTCCTGGCTATGGGGGGCATAAAGGAGAGATGCATTGTGTGGAAAAGCAATGGTGCTGAAGGCTTCTGAGAGTTCCTGGATCAACAGACTGCATTATGGCCACTAGATGGTCGATGATGAGCATACTTATTGCCTATTATCTCAAACCCATCCTCCAGGCATGAAAAATGAACAAAGCAAACCCTACTATAGTGCGTACTAACCTGAATCCAAAGCACCAAGTCTGGTTCCTCTTTTATCTATTTTCTCTCTGCCTGCATGACTCACTCCTAATAGATTAAGCCAACACCTCAACCACCCAATGGGACGGCCTGCCCCCTTTATCCTGCAGCTAGCAGATGATTCCTACTCTCAGCTCTGATTCTCTGAGCCTGTGAAGACGGGGTGTGTCACTTTCTTCCAATCAGCTGTCATATTTCACAGACATGTGTACTCTAGCTCTGCAGTGTGTGTGACAACATATCCCTGCCCCTTGCTTCCTGCTGCTGAGGAAAATCTTTTCATCTGTGTGTTATAGAAGGCTGTAGAGAAGAGAGGGTAAACAGGTACAACATATATAGAAGGATTTGTTTCACCTCTCCGTATCATCTGAGGCAAGTCACTTCACTAGGTATATGTAAATGTTAACAACCAGTTTAAGTATGTACACCACCGCCACCTAGTGGCCATAAGGAAGTATTTTCTGCATTTGCAAATCCGAATTAAAGAGGATATAGCCTGAGAACATTCCATTTGCACAGAACAAATGTTGCATGCAGTTTCAATGGGCGCACAGCCATGTGAATCCTTTATAAATACACCTCATCGTTTTTGGGGATGCCTGTTAGTGAATTTGCCTATCTCTCAAAAGCAAAAAAAATCCACATTTTTTATGACAACGTTAAGGCAATAATAAGTGAATCTCTTTATAGATTTGTAGTTTACGTTTTTTCAAAGACAAAGGAATGTATGAACCTACAGTATATAAATTGAATCTGTAAGGGTCTATTTGATTTACAGTTTATGTGGACACTGGGAAGCTGCCGGCTACTAATATCCTAATAGAATTCCTAGTAACATCCAACAATTACACTCCTTAAGTGGACTCTCTCTATAATGTAGAATGAATTGTTCTGTGTGAGCCGATACCATTACCAGCACACTCAGGGAGATGTGGAGGCATAAACTATTGTAAAGAATTCCTGACAGCTGGGTCTCCAATAAATGTAAGGATCTGGTAAGTGATCCAATCAGCTGGTGCTGAAGTAAATAAGACACTGTGATTTTTTCCATTAAAGGAGAACTCCACTTTCATAAAAAAAAATAGAGCATGCCAAATTGTTACACAAGCCATTTTGTAATTTAATGTTATTAAAGTTACCATTCCATTTCAATCTGTAGCCACTGTAATTTTTCAAAACTGATCAAAAAACTCACTGCAATTTGGGGGGGTTGCTTGTAGCAGCAAGGACCACTTGGTACAGCAACCAGCCCTATCCAGCTTCAGCATATTTCAGCCTGCCATAGACTTCAACAGGCTGCTAAGCTGTGGCCCCTGGGTGCCTGAAACATGGTAACATCTGGGAGGAGGGGGGGGGGGGGGTTGGGGTGGGCTGAACACCCCCCAGATTTCTGTGGTTTACTTCTTGAACATCCATCAGTATGTGTCAGGATCCATAAACCAGGCAGAGGCAGACAAATACAGTTAAAATCACACCTTTAATGTAATAGCAAAAATAACACAGTTCAGGAACATAGTCTAAAACAAAAGCCAGGGTTTGGAAACCAGAGTGAGTAATCAGAGGAGCAAGGATCAGGCAACCAAATGTCTACTTTGTCAGTAGCAGGAATTAGAAGAAACATCAGCCAGGTCAAATCATACACAGGAAGACACTGAAGATGTTGCCCATTGGCATGGAGGGAATGAGCAATGCTGTTTAAATAGCCAAAAGGGGCTGGCTGTAGGCTGGACTAATGAGGCAGGTAATGGTAACCGGAAACAATGAGTGGCTGGTAATTAACCAACAGCTGAGCAGCCTCTGTGCACTGAAAGAAAGTGCTGCTAGTAAATGTCAGGAGCCCAGCCCTGACGATATGAGAGTATTACTCTTCCCCATTCTATCCAAAATTATATTTTTGATTGAGCATCCTAGGTTGTGCCAATACCCGATACTGGAGCCATTGCCATTGCTAATGGGGGCCTTACAATTTAATTTGACAAAGTATGAAATACGTTTGTCCAACCATTGTATTATGCCTTTTTTGACTTGACTTTCATTTGAGTACCATGTCAATGTCTCAAATTTCGAAGAACAAATTTTCTAATTCTGCACAAGTACACGTGCTTAAGACTAGTTATCATTTTTCTTGAGCAGGAATTCAATTATTAAAAATTTGTTCATTCTCATTAGATTCAACAACATTTTCTATTCTTTTTTTTTTTTTTTCCTTATCAAAAGTATTTTATTAAGTACAAAGTTTATGTACAATTAACATAGAGAGAATACAAAACATTAGATTTAAGGAAGCTTGTTTGCTCCTATACAGAGATAAAATTATTTGTAGTAAAATAGAAAAAAATATTTATGATGAATGAAAAAAAGAGAAGAGAATGAGGAAAAATAAAACTTTGAATACTATTTCCATTTAGATGTAAAAGATTTAAAAATATTGTAAATTCTGGAAAGACAATTGCCCTATTTTATTTCTAGGCAACCAAAAAGATTATTATTTAAATAAAAATTGGAGCTTCAAAATCATAAGAAAAGGAGTGAAAAAACATTTTCTATTCTTATCCTTCAATGTTTTTTAGTCGCTTTTGTCAAAACCAATAGTCTAGCTGTCTCCTTTAACTCTTGTGATAATTGAAAAGAACACATTTCTAATAAAATTCTCCAGATTTAAGGCCTGCTTAAGAGGTGAGGGTCTGTAGAGCTTGTGAACAAAATAAAAAATTGCAGACTTTTGTAATACTTCAGATTGGTGTACAGTAGGTGTCTTCTCTGGTGCTTCTATTAACTCAAGATTATATACAGTATATTGTTCAAGGTCACATTTTGGAATGGCGATCATATGGGTCTAGTGCCTTTAACGGAGTGCTTTTCACTTGTATATCATTCTTCTTAAAGGGACTTTCCGTCTCCGCATTCTAATTGGGTATTGTTCCAGCATTAATGGTGAGATTGCTCTAACCTTCTATAGCAAGTACAAACACAAATCAAATAAATTACGTGTTAAACATCAAGAAATGCAATCTGTATAAGCTGAATATAAATTGAAGAAGACATTCCTTCAATGTGAATAAAGTTCAGTAAATCATATTGACAACCCACAATGTATAATAGGAAAACCCTTTTGAATAATGCAATGTTGCCAAAATGATTAAACAGATATGATTAAAATAACAAACACAATAAGTAGAACAACATGCATAGTGCACAATAACATAGAAGTGAAGTTGCAATCTCACAGCAGAAAGTGCAAAATTTGTAACAATATGCATTCCATACACCTCCACCATCCCCTTAAGGGCAAATGCTCACTTTTTAAATTGACCCTCACTACAAAGGTCATGCATGCATGTTGTTGTAGCAGCAGGACCCAGAAGACACTTTAACATGTAATCTGTAATGGTTGAATTTCAGTATGATCCAGCCTGTAGGAATCAGCACTAGGCTCAGCTCCACAAATTATTCAGTATACATAGTCATTCAGTAGCTACATCCAGCATTCAGGCTCATATAAAAAAAAGAAAAAAAAATAGTGCTCACCGCAAAAATATTTTATTAAAAGCAATAAAAATACAATTACATGGGGGCTTGGCTAGTGCTTGGTTGGAATGGTGGCATAGCTCTGGAGCTCCGGTGGCTGGCGTGGATTCCAGGAATTATACAGTCACACAGAGCATCAGTTCTGCTGGGACACATACTGTAGTGGTTTACCTCCTATGCCTGCTACCACCATGACATGGAATAGAAAAGAGGAGCATCAGCCTCACAAACTGACAGCCCCCTTGTCACCACAGTACCAGCGGCAGAAGCAGGATGGCACTAGCATCTCCTTTTCTCCTTCAGGAACCCGGTCTCCTCTACTTGCGCAGGTAGGTAGAATTTCACACACATATGCTACATGATTTCCAGGTCTCCCTGTCTCTCTACCCCATCTCAGGTAGCTCATACAAAGTGCAGTTCAGGATAAATGATCAAACAGTATGAGGTGTGCTCTAACTATGATTTCCAGGAGGACACTAGACACTTCAGCCCCGGAAAATTTGAATGCTCAATGACCAGAGCACTTTTTATAATTTGGCAGTGCACTGCTTTAACTGGCAATTTGCGTAGCCATGCAATGTTGTACCCAAACTAAATTTGCATCCTTTTTGCTCCACAAAGAAAAGAGCTTTCTTTTGATGGTATTCGATTGCCTCTGTGATTTTATTTGTTTGCGATATAAATAGAAAAAGACCGAACATTTTGTAAAAAAAAATTATTTTCTACTTTTTGATATTAAAAACATCCAATAAACTAAATTTTAGTCATACATTTAGGCCAAAATGTATTCAACCACATGTCTTTGGAAAAAAAAAATTGTCAATAATCGTATATTTATTGGTTTGTGCAAAAGTCATAGTGTCTACAAATTAGGGTACATTTTCTTGAATTTACGCAGCTTTTAGTTTATGACTATCTCATTTGTTGAGGTGCTAAAATGGCAGGGCAGTAAACCCCCCCCCCCCAAATGACCCCATTTTGGAAAGTAGATACCCCAAGGAAATTGCTGAGAGGCATGTTGAGCCCGTTGAATATTTCATTTTTTGTCAAGTGATTGAAAAATTACAAAAATAAAAAATTATACAAAGTTGTCACTAAATGATATATTGCTCAAACATGCCATGGGCATATGTGAAATTATACCCCAAAATACATTCTGCTGCTTCTCTTGAGTATGGGGATATCACATGTGTGAGACTTTTTGGGAGCTTAGCCACGTACAGGACCCCCGAAAACCAATCATCGCCTTCAGGATTTCTAAGGGCATACATTTTTGGATTTCACTCCTCACTACCTATCACAGTTTCAAAGGCCATAAAATGCCAAGATAGCACAACCCCCCCCCCCCCCCAAATGACCCCATTTTGGAAAGTAGATACCCCAAGCTCTTTTTCTTTACTTCCTTTATTTTCAAAAACAAATGAGAGCTGCAAAATACTCACCATGCCTCTTAGCAAATACCTTGGGGGTGTCTACTTTCCAAAATGGGGTCTTTTGTGGGGATTTTGTGCTATCCTGACATTTCAGGGCCTCCATGACTGTGATAGGTAGTGAGAAAGTGAAATTTTTACGTACTTACAAAGTCTGAAGGTGGTGATTGGTCTTCGGAGTCTTGTACACGGCTAGGCTCCCAAAAAGTCTCACACATGTGGTATCCTCATACTCAGGAGAAGCAGCAGAATGTATTTTGGGATGTAATTCCACATATGCCCATGGCATGTTTGAGCACTATATCATTTAGTGACAACTTTATGCAAAAAAAAGAAAACAAAAGTTTGTAATATTCCCAAAACTTGTGGCAAAATATAAAATATTCCATGGACTCAACATGCCTATCAGCAAATAGATTGGGATGTCTACTATCCAAAAAGGGGTCATTTGGGGGAGGGGGGGGGGGGGGTTGAACTATCCTGGCATTTTATGCACAACATTAGAAGCTTATGTCACACATCTAGCCACTTGAAGACAAAGCCCTTTCTGACACTTTTTGTTTACATGAAAAAAGGTGGCACCCCTGGGTGCAGACTGTATAGTAATTTTAATGCGACAAGTAGAAACAAGTCAAACTCACATTTTGGTAGTGAATATAAGGCATTGTATGGTCTCATGCAATGTAAATCATCAATAAAGTCAATCCCTGTGGTGGATTAGCCGTTCCTGTGTTCATCTCTCATAGCAGCTAGATGGCATTTTGCCGGCATCGGTGAATGGGCGTATACTAAAAATATGAATGCATAGTGTAAAAATTATTCTCTGCTTGGATATAATTTGTTGAGTCATTACATCATCCACCATATTATCCCCCATTACTCCCATGTGGCACTTTGACCACTGGGGATAGAAACTTGTTTTTATCTTTTTTCCTGTCCCCTTTCCCTTTCCCCTCCCCTCCCTCCCTTTATGCATATAAAAACCTCCCACCCTTCCTTCTCCCCCATTACCCCCCCCCCCCTCCCCTTCCCTGCTTTATATAAATATTATATTATATATATATTTTTTTATATATATTCTTCCAATATTTCCCCTACCAGGACTATCATTCTTCCCTGTTTTATTCATTACAATTCAATAATATCTATCCCACACACCTCTCATACTTTATGTATTTGCACATCATTAATTTTCTTTTCCTTTTCTTTTTTGCTGAATCCTTTTTGTAATGTTATTATTCTTAAGGGATTTACTTTAGAATTACAACCTTCCCAATCTTATTTTTAATTTATTTATTTTCATGTTTTTAATTTACACTATATATTCATATTTTTAGTATATATTTTTAGTGTTATTTACGACAGCTGCACATATATATACAGTATATATATATATATATATATATATATATATATATATATATATATATATATATATATATATATATATACAGTATAGATATATATATATATATATTTTTTTTTTTTTCCTGTGCCCACAATGTATTTTCCCCATATGTTTTTAAATGTCCCCTTATGTTCCTTTTTTCCTCTGGCCTGTCCGTATTACTGTGATACAAAGATAATCATTGTACCCTGGCCACTCCCCCCTTCCTTCCCCTCCATATATTCTTCGCTATTGGTCTATGTAAATTAGCTTGAGAAAGGAGCGTGGCTGTCATGCCATTCACGGCCACCCGGCTCCAGAAACGCATCACACTTCCAGTGACGTCATTACCCCTTGCCTGGATTACAGCCTGTCTACCCAGCCTCGTTCTGACACCCATTCACTGCTGCTGGCAAAACACCATCTAGCGGCTGTGAGAGATGAACACAGGAACAGCTAATCCACCACAGGGACTGACTCCACTGATGATTTACATTGCATTAGACCATACAATGCCTTATATTCGCTCACTACCAAAATGTGAGTTTGACTTGTTTTTATTTGTCGCATTAAAATTACTATACAGTCTGCATCCAGGGACGCCGCCTTTTTTCTTGTCTTTTCAGTGTTTTTTGGGAATGAAATTCGGTTTCCACTGGATGGCTGCCAGATTTTGTGGACTGTGATTCTCCAGCCCTCTCCCCCTTCCGCTTCTCCCCCCCCCACCCCCTCCCCTTCTCCCCTTCCCTATCCTGCCAATTGACATACTAATTTTTATGAAGTTACAATTTTTTCTCATTTTTTTATGGATTTTATTCATTATTCAATGTGCATTTTTATTGTATAACTTATACTCATCCCAGTGGATTACTGCTGTAGCTTTTGCGGCAGTTACTTGTATTATTATTTTTTTAACTGTGGTGGTGAATTCCTCTCCTACAGCACTGGAGCTGCTGATTTACGTATCGTGAGAGCAAGCACTGTTGCTGTCAGAATAAATAAACCCTTGTTGCAGCTGGATGGCGTACCTGCTAAGCAAATGATGATTAACAATAAAGCAAAGTAACATTACAGTATAACATATACGTCGGCAGAAGGGCACGTACAGACAAAATCACGTACCTGTACGTTGCCCTTTATGAGGCGGCGGGGGCGTGCCCGTGGGAAGCTCCGTGAATCTGGTGGCGGGTGCTGCGCACTCAATCACCGCAAGGAGGTAAGAGGTATCATTAATAGATAGAAAAGACTTGCTTAGAGAGAGACCATCAAATGGTGATAGAATATCTTCTGTCCCCTTTATTACCACTTATTCCATTCAACATAGGAATGTGGGAAAACTTATCAGGAAACATTGGCATATATTGACCAATGACCATTAGGGATGAGCCGAACACCCCCCGGTTCGGTTCTCACCAGAACTTTCGAACGGACCCCAAATTCGTACAAACGTTAGAACCCCATTGAAGTCTATGGGACTCGAACGTTCGAAATTAAAAGTGCTAATTTTAACGGCTAATATGCAAGATACTGTCCTAAAAAGGGTTTGGGGACCTGGCTCCTGCCCCAGGGGACATGGGTCAATGCCTAAAATGTTTTTAAAAATGGCTGTTTTGGCGGGAGCACTGATTTTAATGACAATTAAAGTGAAAAAAAAAGTGAAATATTCCTTTAAATATGATGCCTGGGGGGTGTCTGTAGTATGCCTGTGAAGTGCCACGTGTTTCCCATGTTTAGAACAGTCCCTGCACAAAATGACATTAAACGGAAATAACACCATTTAAAACTGCTTGCGGTTTTAATGTTATATCTGGTCCCTGCAATATGGTTGAAAATCATTGAGAAAAATGGCATGGGTAGCCCTCCCTGCCCATTACCAGCCTATTTGGGTCTTGTACGCATATTAAGGGGAACCCTGTACCCATATTTAAAAAAGGAAATGCGTGTGGCCCCCAGGCCCTATATACTCAGAACAGCAGTATACAGGCGGTGCAAACAAGGCAGGGACTTTGTAGGTTTGTTGTGTTAAGTTGAATCTGTTTGTAATTTTCAACTGGTACATTTTTAAAGTGTAGCTCCAGTCAAAAAAACTATTTTTAAGCTTTTTGGAAAACATAGGGAAGGGTTATCACCCCTGTATAATTTGTTTTGTCGTCCATCTTTTTTCATCTCACTTGCTGTTGTCTCCTTCCGTTTGCAAGTAGGAGATGTTTGTAAGTTGGATGTTTGAAAGTAGGGGCCTGCCCTATATGCTCTGCAGAATTGGCGGAACAAGGTGTTGGTTTTGCCACAACATTGTAAGCCCTCAAAGTGACTCCTGGTGGGCGCTGGAGCGCCCTGCTGTGAACGATTATATCAAGAATTGTAATTACATGCCATTGTTGAACAGTGGTAGAAAAATTGACCTTTGGTGGTTGTGGTGCTGGTGCCACAACACTGTAAGTCCTCACCGTTACTCTGGGTGGGCACAGGAAGGGGCCCTCCTGTGAAATATTATATCAAGAATTGTAATTACATGTCCCTGTTAAACAGGAGCAGAAAAATTTGGCCTTAGGCACTGGTGCTGGTGCCACCACACTGCAACCTCTGCCATATACTCTAGTTTTATTGCAGGAATTAGCCCTGCTGCAAAGCATTGCATCAAAAATTGTAATTAAACGCCCCTGTTAAACAGGGGCAGAAAAATTGGGCCTTAGGCACTGGTGCTGGTGTTACCACACTGCAACCTCTTCCATATACTCTAGTTTTATTGCAGGAATTAGCCCTGCTGCAAAGCATTGCATCAAAAATTGTACTTAAAGCGGGATTCCACCCTAAAGTGGAACCTCCGCTGATCGGAACCCCCCCCCCCTCCGGTGTCACAATTGACACCTTTCAGGGGGGAGGGGGGTGGAGATACCTGTCAAAGACAGGTATTTTCACTCACTTCCAGGCATAGACTCCCACGGGAGTCTACGCCATTTCCTGCCCTGCCGCGCTGTCTGCTGGGACACACACGGGTCCCAGTGACAGCGCGGAGATTTCCTATTGCTCGGCACGGTTCGTGCATGCGCAGTAGGGAACCGGGAAGTGAAGCCGATTCGCTTTACTTCCTGATTCCCTCACCTCGAATGGCGGCGGCAGCAGCCGAGGCCCGAGCGGTCGATCGGCCTCGGCTGCCGGCATCGCTGGAACCCGGGACAGGTGAGTGTCCATTTATTAAAAGTCAGCAGCTGTAGTATTTATAGCTGCTGGCTTTTAATATTTTTTTTTTTGGGCGGAATCCCTCTTTAAACGCCCCTGTTAAACAGGGGCAGAAAAATTGGGCCTTAGGCACTGCTGCTGATGCCACCACACTGCAACCTCTCCCATATACTCTAGTTTTATTGCAGGAATTAGCCCTGCTGCAAAGCATTGCATCAAAAATTTTAATTAAACGCCCCTGTTAAACAGGGGCAGAAAAATTGGGCCTTAGGCACTGGTGCTGGTGCCACCACACTGCAACCTCTGCCATATACTCTTGTTTTATTGCAGGAATTAGCCCTGCTGCAAAGCATTGCATCAAAAATTGTACTTTAACGCCCCTGTTAAACAGGGGCAGAAAAAATGGGCCTTAGGCACTTGTGCTGGTGCCACGACACTGCAACCTCTCCCATATACTCTTGTTTGATTGCAGGAATTAGCCCTGCTGCAAAGCATTGCATCAAAAATTGTACTTAAACGCCCTGTTAAACAGGGGCAGAAAAATTGGGCTGATGGCATCACCCAGAACCAGAAATGTTCTTCCAACATATCAGCGGAGAAGGAAGAGGATGGACAATCAACATAACAGGACAGTCACTCAGCATCAGCATAGGCAGTCTTGAAGGGATGTGATATTTCAAAACAAATTATTCTGTTACATCAGCTTCAGGTGCTGTGGGTGATCCAAGACTGATTCATCTTGATGAAGGTCAGTCGATCAACTGATTCGGTGGACAGGCGCACCCTGTGATGGGTAACAAAGCCACCAGCAGCACTGAAGGTGCGTTCCGAAAGAACGCTGGATGCAGGACAGGCCAGTAGCTCAGTTGCATACTGTGCAAGCTCTGGCCAGTGATCCATCCTCAAGACCCAGTAAGCCAGAGGATTTTCGGTGGGAAAGGTGTCCAAGTCTGACCTTGCCCCTAGGTATTCCTGCACCATGTAAATCAGACGCTGGCAATGGGTGCTGGAACCAATCATACCTTGGGGCTGCGGACTAAAAAATTGTCTGAAAGCATCAGTCAGACGGCCACCTTCTCCACTGCTCCTTCTGACCGATGCCTCAGCAACACGTTGTCCAGGACCAGGAGTTTGTAACCTCCCAGTCTCTGGGAACGCGTTGCACAGACCTTTCTGCAAGGCCTCCCGGAGATGTCTCATCCTCTGCTCCCTCTGCGATGGCAAGATAAGGTCGGCAACCTTACCCTTGTACCGTGGATCAAGGAGAGTGGCCAGCCAGTAATGGTCCCTCTCCTTGATCCGAAGAATACGAGGATCCTTCCGCAGGCTTTGCAGGATCAGGGAGGCCATGCAGCGTAGGTTAGCTGAGGCATTCGGTCCGGAGTCCTCTGGGTCACTAAGGACAACATGATCCGCAGCTACCTCCTCCCAGCCATGTACAAGTCCACGTGTTTCTTGGGACTGTAAATCATCCCTACAAGACTGCTGCTGCTGCTGCTGATGCTGATGCTGAGTGCCAGCCTCCACCTCCATGCTGACACAATCATCCTCCTCCTCCTCTTCCTCCTCCTCATCCTCTTCCTGTGTGATGGGTGGCACAGCAGGAACACTGTCTGGATAAAGGGGGCCTTGAGAGGCAAGGAAGTCCTCCTCTTCCTGCCTCTGTTCTGCCTCAAGTGCCCTGTCCATTATTCCACGCAGCGTATGCTCCAAGAGGTGGACAAGAGGTACAGTGTCACTGATGCATGCACTGTCACTGCTCACCACCCTTGTGGCCTCCTCAAACGGTGACAGGACAGTGCATGCATCCCTGATCATGCCCCACTGGCGTGGTGAGAAAAAACCGAGCTCCCCTGACCCTGTCCTGGTGCCGTAGTCGCACAGGTACTCATTGATGGCCCTCTGCTGAGTGTGCAGCCGCTGCAGCATGGCCAACGTTGAGTTCCATCTGGTGGGCATGTCACATATAAGGCGGTTCTTGGGCAGGTTCAACTCCTTTTGGAGCTCAGCCAGCCCAGCACAGGCATTAAATGATCGGCGGAAATGCACACACTTTCCTGGCCTGCTTCAGGACATCCTGTAAGCCGGGGTACCTGCCCAAGAACCACTGCACCACCAGGTTAAGGACGTGAGCTACACAGGGCACATGGGTCAGTTGTCCCTGTCGGAGGGCGGAGAGGAGGTTGGTGCCATTGTCACAAACCACCATTCCTGGCTTAAGCTGGCGTGGCGTCAACCACCTCTCGGCCTGCCCTGCAGAGCTGACAAAACATCCGCCCCAGTGTGGCTCCTGTCCCCCAAACAAACCAGCGCAAGCACGGCATGGCATCGTTTTGCCTGCGTACTTGCTTAGCCCCTGGAACGCCTACGAAGCACCGCTGGTTCTGAGGACAGAGCACTGGAAGAGGCCATGCCTTCCACATGCCGGTAGAGAGCCGGAATCGCCTTCTGAGTGGCGTTTGGGGACCAGCCACTGAGGAACCGCACATTGTACAAACTCACGGAAGGGGCCGAGTCTACCAACTGAAAAGGCAGCAGTTGAAGTGCTAGCAATTTAGCCAAGCTAGCATTCAACCGCTGGGCATGTGGATGGCTGGGAGTGAACTTCTTTCGCCGGTCCAGCAGCTGGGGCAGGGACATTTGCCTGCTATAATCGGACGTGGGTGTACCGCTAGCAGAGTTCCAGGAAGCACTTGGCTGTGACACACCTAATTCTACACCTTCATTCCTCTCAGAGCAGGTTGAAGAGAGGACTGAAGGTCTAGTGGGGTTGGAGATGCCAGCTGATGAGGCGCAAGGAGAGGTCCGCTTTGTTCTTTGGTGTGGGTCTTTGAGGTACGCTTGCCAACGAGCTGCATGGCAGGTCAACATATGTCTGGTCAAGCATGTGGTGCCCAAGCGGCTGATGTTTTGGCCACGTGAGATACGCTTGAGACATATGTTGCAAATAGCAGCGGTGCGATCTGATGCACTCGTCTCAAAAAAGGCCCACACCAAAGAACTTTTAGAATAACGCGCAGAGGCAGTGCCCTGCACAGGCGGAGCTCTGCGGTGTGATTCAGTCGGTGTGCTGCCCCTAAGCTGGCCCCCGGAGGGCATCCTGCCTCGTTGGACATGTGCCTCCTCCTCCTCCTCCTCCTCCTCTCTCCTTCCAGGCACCCACGTGGAGTCAGTGCCCTCATCATCCCCTCCCTCTTCATCGCTGTAGCAAACCTGGCAGTATGCTGCAGCTTGTGGAACATGACTGCCAGATTGCTGTCCTTCTTGAGCATCCCCTCTCTCTGCGCTCACGCTACTGCCTTCCTCTAGCTCAGTGTCCTCATCAGAGCCCACAGAACACTGGGCATCCTCCTGGAGCATGTACCCAACACTGTGCTCAAAGAGTTCAGGAGACTCCTCAGGAGGACGTGGTGGGTCTAGGGAAGGAGTCACTGATGATGACATTGAGAGGAGGGAAGACAATGCGTTGGCAGCTGCTTTGCTAGTACCCTGAGACTGGGTGAGAGAGGATGAGGAGGATGAAGAGGGCTTGGTCATCCACTCTACCAAGTCATTGGCATGTTGCGGCTCAACATGTCCAGCTGCCGAAAAGAAGTACAAGCGTGTCCCATGGCCACGTGCTGATGACAATGCACCACGTCCACGACCAGCACTGTTGTCTCTAGACACAGAGCCTGCTTGCCCTCTTTTATCGGCTCGCGCCTGTCTGCCTCTCCTTGCTGGCCTTCCAGACATGGTAATGGCCTGAAGGGAGTTGAGTAAAAAAGCAGTTGGGTAGTGTATATTGTGCTAGAGGCACACAACACCCACTAACTCACTACTAACTAACTGCAGATGCCTTTATTATAGAACACCAGAGATAAAGGGGTATATACAGATGTATACTGTGCTGTGCTGGAGGCACACACAACTTCCAATAACTCCTGCAGATGGCAAGTGGTCTCAAATAGAGAAGAGCTATGTAGGTGGATATAGCGGTATGTACTGGGTACAGAGCATGCAGACAGCACGCACAAGCTCCTAACACTACTGACTGCAAGCTCGATTATAAAAGATAGATCACTAGCTATATAGGTGAGGTGAATATAGCGGTGTATACTGCGGTCAGGGCACGCAGACAACAACCACTACACAACAGCAAGATCGGAAATCGTCCGAAAACGATCGGTGTGTACTGTGTTGAAGGTACACAGAACACCCACTAACTCCTGCAGATGCCTTTATTATAGAACACCAGAGATAAAGGGGTATATACAGATGTATACTGTGCTGTGCTGGAGGCACACACAACTTCCAATAACTCCTGCAGATGGCAAGTGGGCTCAAATAGAGAACAGCTATGTAGGTGGCTATAGCGGTATGTACTGGGTACAGAGCACGCAGACAGCACGCACAAGCTCCTAACACTACTGACTGCAAGCTCTATTATAAAAGATAGATCACTAGCTATATAGGTGAGGTGAATATAGCGGTGTATACTGCGGTCAGGGCACGCAGACAACAACCACTACACAACAGCAAGATCGGCCGAAAAACGATCGGTGTGTACTGTGTTGAAGGTACACAGAACACCCACTGCTTCAGACGCCAACACACTACACAAGGCCTCCGCGCTGGCGGCCTTATATAGTGTGGGGCGTGCACTACACAGCCTGAGCTATGATTGGCCACAGGCATCCTGCCTGTGGCCAATCATGGCTCTCCTCGCTGCTGGCGCTGCGATTGGCCAAGCATGCGGGGTCACAGTGCATGCTTGGCCAATCATGAGCCAGCAATGCACTGCGCCATCGCAGTGCATTGTGGGCCGTGAGCGCCACACAAATTTGGCGCGAACGGACCAAAATGTTCGGACTTCGCCGAACGGACGAACAGCCGATGTTCGAGTCGAACGTATGTTCGACTCGAACACGAAGCTCATCCCTAATGACCATGTCTTGAACACTGTTCTTCCTGCCAAGCCACAGGTCATGGTAATGAGGGTAATAATCTCATTACCCTTGAGAATGTCACGTGACCTGTGACGCAACGCCTGCAGTGTAACAAAGCACGGGGAGGCTGTGAGGAGGAGTACAAGCTGATAGTTGCCATCAATCCATGCTCCAAACAAAGAGAGGTTTTGTGAGTGGAACAACGTGTGTGAAATAGTTCATTTATCCTTGCAGTATCACGCTATGTGTTGTTTCCTTTTTTTCCTTTATATTAAACGGTGGAAATGAGAGGAAGTGGAAACAAGTAACTGAGGTTTATATTCAGCACAGCACAGCACAGCATTTTAATGATGCAGGGGCAAGATATCTATGAACTTATGATAGAAGTTTGCTTTATGTGATCTGTGTACAGCTATCGAGGCGAATGCAAATTGTTATACTTATAGGTGTAGTAGGTCTTTTACACGGAAGTGTTGGGATTGTTTAAAATAACAATTATTTATCATATATTCATTTATCCATTCCTTGGGACTGTATAAATTGAATACTTGTTATTTATTTATCCATACATCTGGTGCGCAGCAGCCTATTGTAGCTACTGGCTGAAAAATTATTTAAATTTCTTCTTGATATTCTGCTAATTTTTTGTTTGTTTTTATGAAACACACTTGGGGAAAAAATCCATACGGATGCATGTATGCGTTCTTTGGCTATTAGCGCACTAATATTATTGTTTTATTTTATGCTCTTCTCTTGGCTTTCCGAATACAGGCATGTGAGGAACCCCCATCACAAAATTGCCCATACAGCTTGTGGGCCTCATTTTGACAGTCTTCCACCTCAGAGCAATTCCTCCATATACGGAGGAACTGACCAACCGGAATACCCTGTATGAGCGACTTTGGATGATGACTCAAAGCCAAGAAAAGGGTATTGGCTGCTGTTTTTCTTCCTAAAGGTTTTGGTAGATAGTTTACCATTTTTGACAGAAATGGCCAAATCCAGGAAGGGTAAAGTCTCAGTATCAAATGAGAAAGTCAGACGTATGTTTCTATCATTCCCATCCAGTTCTTCAATGAACAGTTTTAGTTCCTGAGTAGTCCCCTCCCAGATCATGAACTTGTCATTGATGTACCCCAGCCACAAGCGGCAGTGGCTGAGGTACATCGAAGAAGTGAACACAAGATCCTTCTCCCAAAGTCCCAGGTGCAAACATGCATATGACGGAGCCCAGGGGGCCCCCATCGAGGTTCCTCTGATCTGCTAGTAATTCGTGCCCATGAACTGAAAACAGTTATGTTCCCTTTCCCCTCTGAAGCCTGCGCAGGTGGTGAGGCTGGAGACAACCCATGGGTTTAAAAAAACTGGCCATGGTTCATTGAAAGGCCTGCCAACCAAACAGCTATGTTGGCCATTCTGATGGTAAGACCCATGTAAGGAACCGCCGTCACTTCCTACAGTTACCTGAATCATATTGTACCACCACTGCCCACATGCCTATAATCACTTCAGGACCCCAAGCACAGCCGTCTGCTGCTGTGTCAACTGACACTTCCACCAATGGATGTAACACACAACCATAACAAAATTATGACGGCAACAGGTGAGAGGTTTCAGACTCGCAAGCCCCACAAGTTGTTACTCGATCTGGAAGAGTGTGTAAACCCAATCCAAAATTCCAAGACTTTATCACACACTGACTTTTACTCAGCATCTTTCATTTTATATTATAGTTTGTTATTGTTCCTTGCTATGCTGCACTCCTTGTTGGTTCTATATTACACTTCATTTACAGTGCCTTGCAAAAGTATTCACCCCCTAGGCATTTTTCGTGTTTTGTTGCCTCACAACCACTGACCACAGATTTTCTACTGGATCGAGGTCTGGGCTTTGACTAGGCCATTTCTATGCATTTAAATGTTTCCCCTTAAACCACTCAAGTGTTTCTTTAGCAGTGTGTTTGAGGTCATTGTCTTGCTGGAAGAGGAACCTCCGTCCTAGCCTCAAATCACACACAGAAAGGTATAGGTTTTGCTCAAGAATATCCCTGTATTTAGCACCATCCATCTTTCCCTCAACTCTTTTTTTTTTTTTTTTCTTTTTTTTTTTTTGCATCAGAGAACAGCCAGGAGTTTGTACTGATTTCAGCGGCGGCCGTGGCCCGGGTAACCGATATTAATAACCAGTTTATTATCACCACTTGTGTGAGGATGTCTAGGCTGCTGAACCATCATATGCATTTTCTCTCTCTTAAATTATTTTTATTTATTATACTTTATGCAAAAAAATAAACAAAAATGGAAATTACATAAAATAAAAACAAATTATATACAGAACAGTCACAAGGATATTTCTTTTGTTGGGGTGTTTCAGCGTTTTCTATTTTCATTTACCCAGCGTATTATCACTCCCTCCTCCCTTCCCCCCCCCCCCTACCCGACCCCCCCCCCCCCCTCCAGGTTGAACACCAGCTCCTAATTTTACCCTCCGTAATTTTTAAATTACCCTATTCTTCATCCATTTTTTATTAATCAGGTGGGTACCCTATTTCATTCAACCATGGTCTCCATATTTTCTCAAACCTTCTGAGGTTTCCCCTGCGTATATATACAGTCTTCTCTTTCCAAATTAGGTCATTAATAACTTGGGTCCATTCACTCAAAAGAGGCGCTCTCTCAGACTGCCATTTCTGCGCGATCAATTTCCGCGCTTGAAATAAACACCGTATAACTGCCAACGTGGTATCTTTTTGTTCCCCCGATATTTTCCTATATCCCAGAATACAGATTTTGGGGTCTAGGTCCAGCTTGGTCCCAAAAGTTTTATTTATAATTTCTACTATTCCCTCCCAATATCGAAAGAGCTTTGGGCACCTCCACATCATGTGTATAAGATCCCCATGTCCTCGGCATCTAGGGCAGTCGGCGTCCATCCTTCTTCCAAATAGTAACAGCCTCTTAGGAGTGAAATAGGCCCTATATAGTAACATTAAATGTGATACTTTCTGTGACGGGGAGACTGATACCCATGGTCCTAGTTCCAATATTCTCTTCCACTGTTCCTCTGTGATTTCACCTATATCCTCCTCCCACTTCTTCTTTTGCTTAGCTAGGCCTAGTTCTATTTCAGTAGTCTTACATATTAATTCATAAAGGGCAGATATAGCTCCCTGAGGGTTATCTATTTTCATTATCTCCTGGGGAAGGGATATCTTATCCCATTCCGGTATCTGTAGGCCAAACTGCGCTGTCAGGACATGCCGGAGCTGCAAGTATCGGTAGAATGTTTTTTGCGGTGCGTCAAATTCCCTTTTTAAGTCTATAAATGTTTTCAAAGTACTACCATCATAAATATGACTTAACCTGATTATACCCTTCTTTTCCCAGGTGCTGATTTTCCCAATTGACCGTACTTCTTGCAAATTCATATTATCCCATAATGGGGTATATTCTGTCCATCCTTTACATCCCATCATCTTTTTTACCGTTCTCCATACTTTGCTTACCATATTTGTTATGGGGTCCTTACGATGAAAAGAACTTGCCTCCAGTACCTCCACCACGGTTTTATGTGGGGCTCCTATCAGCATTGCTCTGCCATTTGGGTTAACCTCCCCCTCCTGATCACAACCCACCAAATGTTGCAGCTGGGCTGCTAAATAATAATTCCTGGGGCTGGGGACCGCCAATCCCCCCCTGTCTGTTGGCTGCTGTAATGCCTGGAGTCGAATTCTCGCCTGTCCCCCCCTCCAGATTAACTTCCGGAAGAGGGTCTCGAGTTTTTTAAACCACTTTTTCTCTATCCACACTGGGGCATTATGCAGGGCATATAACAATTGTGGCAGCCATATCATCTTTATCAGGCTACATCTGCCCGCTACTGAGGCCGCGTACACACGGGCGGACTGTTGGCTCAACTTTGTCCGCTGAACAGTGTTTCAGCGGACAGTCCGCTCGTGTGTGGGGCTTCAGCGGACAGTTTCAGCGGACAGTTTGACGAACAAAGTTTTTCGGAAATTCCGAAAAACTGTCCGCTGAAACTTGGTTTGAGCGAACAGTCCGCCCGTGTGTAGGCTACTTTCGAAATGAGCAAACTGTTCCCGCTCGGAGGGAAGTCTGCTCATTTCGAGCGCGTGTGCAGGTAGGCGGGGCCCGCGAAGGAGACGTCGCGGGCTCCGCCGCCTGGAATGGACTTAAAGGGGAACCCCAACGCCGAAAAAAATCGACGTGGGGGTTCCCCCAAAGTCCACAACAGACCCTTGTCCGAGCACGCTACCCGGCCGGCCAGGAAAGGGGGGCGAGCGAGCGCGCCCCCCCTCCTGAGCCGTACCAGGCCGCGTGCCCTCAACATGGGGGGTGCCTTGGGGAAGGGGGGGCCGCGCGGCCCCCCCACCCCAAAGCACCTTGTCCCCATGTTGATGAGGACAAGGGCCTCTTCCCGACAACCCTGGCCGTTGGTTGTCGGGGTCTGCGGGCGGGGGGCTTATCGGAATCCGGGAGCCCCCTTTAATAAGGGGGCCCCCGGATACCGGCCCCCCACCCTATGTGAATGAGTATGGGGTACAATGTACCCCTACCCATTCACCTGTAAAATAAAAGTACCCAAAAAAAACAACACACGAGATAAAATATTTTATTGCACAGCTCCGGGGGTCTTCCGTCTTCGGGGGTCTTCTCGCCGGACTCCTCCGCTATCTTCTTGTAGCTCTTTTGCTAGCGGAGGAGTCCGGCTTTCTTCCTCCCCGCCGCCGGCCTCTTCTCCCGACTTCGGGGGTCTTGTCCCCCTCTTCGGTTCTTCTGCCGGGCCACCGCGCCTTCTTATAGCTCTTTTGCAGGTGGTGGCCCGGTCTTCTGTCGCCGCTGTCGCCGCCGCCTTCCGTTCTTGTTCTTCTTCTTGTTCTTCTTGTTCTTCTCCAGGAGATGTTGACACGTCGCTCTCTCCGGCCGGAATGCCAGAGCCGCGCTGAGCGGCCACTTATATAGTGACAATGGGGCGGTGTCACATGGTATATGTCACATGGGTTGGTCACATGGGTTGATGTCACATGGGGACTATGACATCGTAAGGGGGCGGGGTCACCATGTGACCAACCCATGTGACATATACCATGTGACACCGCCCCATTGTCACTATATAAGTGGCCGCTCAGCGCGGCTCTGGCATTCCGGCCGGAGAGAGCGACGTGTCAACATCTCCTGGAGAAGAACAAGAAGAACAAGAAGAACAAGAAGAAGAACAAGAACGGAAGGCGGCGGCGACAGCGGCGACAGAAGACCGGGCCACCACCTGCAAAAGAGCTATAAGAAGGCGCGGTGGCCCGGCAGAAGAACCGAAGAGGGGGACAAGACCCCCGAAGACGGAAGACCCCCGGAGCTGTGCAATAAAATATTTTATCTCATGTGTTGTGTTTTTTTTTGGGGTACTTTTATTTTACAGGTGAATGGGTAGGGGTACATTGTACCCCATACTCATTCACATAGGGTGGGGGGCCGGTATCCGGGGGCCCCCTTATTAAAGGGGGCTCCCGGATTCCGATAAGCCCCCCGCCCGCAGACCCCGACAACCAACGGCCAGGGTTGTCGGGAAGAGGCCCTTGTCCTCATCAACATGGGGACAAGGTGCTTTGGGGTGGGGGGCCGCGCGGCCCCCCCTTCCCCAAGGCACCCCCCATGTTGAGGGCACGCGGCCTGGTACGGCTCGGAATGGGGGGAGCGCTCGCTCGCCCCCCTTTCCTGGCCGGCCGGGTAGCGTGCTCGGACAAGGGTCTGTTGTGGACTTTGGGGGGACCCCCACGCTGATTTTTTTCGGCGTTGGGGTTCCCCTTTAAGTCCATTCCAGGCGGCGTGTGTGGGCGAGTCCACTCATTTCAAAAGTTGCGCGGACTTAGTACGACGAACAAAGTTTGCCGTATGTGTCCGCTCAAAAAGTGCCGTGTGTGGGCGTGTTCGTTCATTCAAAAGTTTGAGCGGACTGTTTGACGAACTTAGTTTCGGCAGACAGTCCCCGCGTGTGTACGCCGCCTGACAGTGGAAGTCGACTCCAGGCATCACAGCTTCGCTTAAATTTACCCATTAACGGGACCAAGTTTTTATCAGCATACTGCTCTAGATCTGCTGTTAAATATATACCGAGGTATTTCATTACCTCTACCACCTCCAGCCGCGGTATCCCCATTGCGATTCCCGCGCCTGGATTATCTAATTGAAGCAGCTCTGACTTTCCCCAATTTATTATTAAGCCCGAAAATCCTCCAAAATTTTCCACTAGTTTAATTGCCCTTACCAAGGATTGACCAGTGTCCCCTAAAAATAGGAGAACATCGTCCGCGTATAATGCCATCCTTTCCTCCCTACCCTCTTCCATTTGAAACCCTAGTATCCCCGGTTCTGATCTAATAGCAATCGCTAGTGGCTCCATTGCGACAGCAAAGAGCATTGGGGAGAGTGGGCACCCCTGCCTTGTCCCTCTGCTCATTTCTATCCTTTCAGATTGTTCTTTATTTATTCTTACTCTCGCAGTGGGGGCACTATACATCATTTTAATCCATCCGATGAATGTGGGGCCAAACCCACATCCCTCCAGGACACGCCACAAATACTCCCATTCTAAACTGTCAAAGGCCTTTGTCATATCCAAGGACAGGATGGCCCTCGAGCCCACCCCCACCGGAGGAGCCTGAATATTTAAAAATGCCCTTCTTATGTTCATACTAGTTGATCGCCCTGCAATGAAGCCTGTCTGGTCTATATGTATAAGCCTCTTAATTACCTTATTTAACCTATTTGCCAGAGCCTTAGCTAAAATTTTTGCATCCGAGCATAAAAGTGATATCGGCCTATACGAGGCTACCTCTTGGGGATCTTTCCCTTCCTTAGGTATAACAATAATGGTCGCCTCCCTCATAGATGCGGGTAGTCCCCCCTCTAACTTTGCCCCCATTAAGGTTCTAAGTAATTCTGGAAGTAAGATTTCACTATATTTTTTATATATCTCCACCGGAAGGCCATCTGGCCCTGGAGATTTTTGATTGGCCATACCTAACACCGCCTGCTGTATTTCACTCAAAGTTAAAGGGGCTTCCAACTCCTCCCTCTCCTATCTTTCCCTCAACTCTGACCAGTTTTCGAGTCCTGACTGCTGAAAAACATGGTGTTCTTTGGGTGATGTGATGTGTTTGGCTTGCACCAGATAGAGTTTTCTTTGATGGCCAAAAAGTTACATTTTAGTCTCATCTGACCGGAGCACCTTCCTCCATATATTCTGGGAGTCTCCCACATGCCTTTTCGCAAACTCAAAATGTGCCATTTTGTTTTTTGCTGAAAGTAATGGCTTTCTTCTGGCCACTCTGCCCAACTCTATGGAGCTTATGACTTATTGTTGTCCTATGTACAGATACTCCAATCTCTGCTGTGGAACTCTGCAGCTCATCCAGGGTTACCTTAGGTCTCTGTGCTGCCTCTCTGATTAATGCCCTCCTTGCCCGGTCCGTGAGTTTTGGTATACAGACGTCTCTTGGCAGGTTTGGTGCCATGTTCTTTCCATTTGTTTATGATAGATTTGATGGTGCTCCTTGAGAACATCAAAGATTTGGATTTTTTTTTATAACTTAACGCTAACTTGTACTTCTTCACAACAATACTATCCCTTACTTGTTTGGAGAGTTCCTTGGTCTTCATGGCAGTGTTTGGTTGGTGGTGCCTCTTGCTAAGGTGTTGCAGCCTCTGGGGCCTTTCAAAAAGGTGTGTATATGTAATGACAGATCATGTGACACTTAGATTGAACACAGGTGGATATCATTGCACTAATTATGTGACTTCTGAAGGTAATTGGTTGCACCAGAGCTTTTTATGGGCTTCATAACAAAGAGGGTGAATACATACGCAGATGCCAATTATCAGTTTTTTATTTCTGAAAAATAATTGTATGTATATATTTTTCTAATTTTACTTCACCAATTTAGACTATTGTGTTCTGATTCATCACATGTAATTCAGAAAAACAAAAAGCCAAGGGGGTGTGAATACTTTTGCAAGGCACTATATATATGCATATCCTTTCTTTAAAAGTGGAAAGATGTAGAATATGTATGTGTTGTATTTACATAGCTGTGTGAAGAGCTGGGGATGGGAAAAGGAAGTAGGAAGTAATGAAGTGAAACTAGAAGATATAGGTTTAATAAGTGGCCCTCTGCTGACTGGAATAAACAAGCTGGTTGTTGGTGTTTCTATATTCAGATATTGCCTGTGACATTCTAAATGCAAGTGTATTTGTGCCACCAACTTTAGTGGATGTAGGACAGAGATGGTCTATTAGGAACCAGATCTAAATTGTCACATGGATGGAGACTACAAGTGCCCAGTTCACAGGAAATCTATCCTGAAAAAAAATATATGCAACCAACCCAGGGGCAGGTGCATGTAGACAGGAAGTGGCAACATCTAGACAGGAAGTGGCAACAAAGAGGCTACAAGCAAGCACAGGAATGGATGAGTCATGGGCATCTGCAGGTAGGGGCAATCGGGGTTAAGTGCCCCCCCGGCAGGGCTGGTGCTACCTATAGCATTATATGTATGTACATTAATTTTAATAAAAAATTATACTACTATTACTCTTGTTACACAGTGACTAACTGTGACCACCTCATTTAAAGTCCCAGGGTGACTTTCCTTTCTTTGTATACCTATAGGCAAGTGTGCACAATCAGTCGGGGGCGCTGCTTGTCCCAGGGCCGGGGGACACATACACAACATGGAGTGTCAGGGAGTGATGGTGTTTGCAACCCCTGAGCTGAGGGGAGGCAGCGCGGTCAGAGGCAGGGAATACAAAGTTTTCCGCAGCTTGCCCATTACTTTCACCTGTTGCCTGGACAGCGTCTTCTAATGCTCAGCCCGACCAGATCACTGATGATTTATCTCCCCTCCTTTCCTCCTCCTCAGCTCAGACTGCTGGCTGTGTGTGCTCTGCCTGGACATGTGTGAGAGGCCCAACGCTCCCTTCTAGATAGGGGCCCCAAGAACACCCACTGCATGGGGCCCCAGCCTCATCTGAGCTGCTTGGCATGTGCAGCTTTTGTTGGAGCCTTCCATCTGCCTTTTCTGGGATTAGAAATCCATTTAATTCTCTCTGTCGTCTGAAGCTTACAATATAGAAATTGATTGGAGGGGAGTTCTCCATACTAATGTTTGTGTGAGTAATGTATCTGTTTGTATGGGGGTGTAATGTATCTGTGTGTATGGGGGTGTAATGTATCTGTGTGTGAATCGGGGCATAATGTATCTGGGTGTATGGGAGTGTGTTGTATCTGTGTATAAGGGTATATTGTATCTGTGTGAAATCTGTGTGTATGGGAGGTGTAATGTATCTGGGTATAATCTGTTGTATGGCCGTGTAATGTATCTGGGTGTATCTGTACAATGTCTGACGTCTCTGACCATTATAATGACAGTTGAAAAGGGGTAGAGCATTGATGACCTTAAAATAATGCCCCCCCCCCCCCCCTTGAAAAAAGTTCTGCGGACACCCATGCTGTACATTATTGGACATCTGGATATCGCAATGAGTAGCTCACTCATAGGAATAAATTGGGCAGGAAAGTAACTAAACTAAAGTTTACAGTTGTCCTATAAATAATTAATGAGTCATATCCAATCACAAATCCCAGTCTCTTATCAGAAGCTGTATGGAAGGACCACACTGCCAATGGAATTAAACCTTTATGAAACCTTATGCCATAGTGAAACTATGAATGTGTGCAAATGGCCAGGGGCAATACTTGTATAGGACAAAACTGTGTGGGATGGAACCGCGCCCAGATATCATGAAATGGGATTATGTTACACTGCTGCTGTGTTGTTAAAATAGAACTCAACTTAACAAAAACCAGCACTGTGAACAACAAATGTTACTATTAAAACCTAATTAGTATCTATCAATATATCAATTCATATGAAACAACAAAGAGCTACAGTGCTATTGCCATAGTGTGCCCATCTAAATTACTACAATAAGATAAGTAAACTAACTGTGAACCATATAACACCTATAAATGTTAATACTGTGAACCCCACCAGTAATGGTATACCAAATATGTGCAAATCTTATTGCAATATACAAAAAAAAAAAAAAACAATCAAAAACAGTTCTATATGTATAAAAAAAAAAAACAATTTTGTATAAAATAATTATTTTCTGTCTATAGCTAAACAGTTATATGTTTAACCACGGGACCATGCCGCCAAATTTAATTTGACCACCTTCTTTCAACACAATGCATTTTATTTGGAATAATTCATTGTAAATTCTTACTCATATGATCACATGAGAGCCATGTAATATTATGTATCATTAATTTAAATAGTATATCTTAAAGTGTTACTAAACCCACAACAGTAAAACCAGTCTGTATCTGCAGTAAAGCATGCTTGTTATACGCACTGTGGAACCTAAGGGGTTAACCCTCTGCATTGTGGAAAAAGGCTGCTTGATCTTGTATGCACAGATCCCCCCCTCTCTGCACTCCCCCCCCTGGACAAGTCCAGATTTGGAGTCAGGCTGCACATGCTCATTTTGGTGTTTATTGCTAGAGAGTTTTATTTTTCTTGGGAGAGTGCATGTGATAAGCACAGGGCCAATCAGCACTGCCCAGACATGTCCAGACAGAGGGTCAGGAGCAGGGCCGGTGTCTTATCACATATGGTCCCCCATCGGATAGTGTCCGCTGTGTACTGCGCATGCGCAGTACACAGCAACACAGATTCCGAAAATTGCCGAGGATGAACGGCGCCTGCGCACTGAGTCCAGGTTCTATCCCCACTATCCAAGTGGACATAGAGTAAGAATATAAAAGAGCCGAGCGCAGCGAGGCCGAGCCCGAAGCGTGGCGAGCGAAGCTCGCCCGTGAGGGGCCCTCTAATATTCACAACCCTATGTCCACTTGGATGGTAGGGCTACCAGCTCCACTCACGGCGCAGGCGCCGTTCAGCTTCGGAGATTTTCTGAAGCTTCGTCTGCTCCGTACTGCCCCTGGCGCAATTGTTTATTGCAGGCGTAGGGGGCACCCTGACCCTAACCCTAAGGGAAAGGGGGGCGCAGTTTGGCATCTTTGCCCTGGGCGCTGGATGACCTCGTCCCGGCACTGGTCAGGAGCCCTGCAGCCTCGTAGGACAGCAGTTTACATTTACTAAAATAATTGAATTTCTATGTTCTGTGTACTGTGGAAGACCAGATATAGTGAATGCACTGTCCTTTGTTTAGTAACACTTTAATAATGCCTTCTTAGATAGGATGTAAGATGCCAATAAGTCTTGTTCTACTTTACAAAAACATCCCGTATGAAATATTGTTATTGATGGGAAGGAACACATAAAAACATACCAGCATATAATTACTGGGATGATTCCTCATTTTGCATGTATATGCACAGCCCATAGTAATTATGACACTTCTTTTAATTGCTGAAAAGGATGGCTATAAAACTACAAAAAAAAGAGTATTTGCCTTTCAAAATCCCACGTTAGCACTTTCAGTGCCAAAAGTGCTTTAGTATTTTGCATCTTGGGTCAAAAGGGCGATGTGGCAAACAGCAAGCACAGGACCACATCTGTATGTGTCCTAATAAAGGTAACCACCCTAAAAAGGTACTCCTTTACGTTATTTTTTTTTTTTATCAAAAAGGTTTTTATCGAAACAAGTTTACATAGGAAGTACACAAACTTTTCAGAGTACAGTCTTGTGAAGATATATTTACATTTATACAGGTTCAACATTACTTATCAATATATCAAATGGAGCCTCTCATCAACCCTCTTCACTCTGTTCCCTACCAATATTGTACTTATAATAATTCCCCCCCCCCCCCCTCCATGGTCCCTCCCCTCCCATTCCACATTGCTCTACTGTTGCCTAAGGATTCTGTCTAGTATAAGGTCTACTGGAGCCAGACCAAGTGTATTCAGCCAAGGGGACCATACCAGATCGAATTTTCGGGGACGGTCTCTGTGTTGGAAAAAGTATTTTTCTAACCGTAATGTTACCCCCATTTGGGTCACCCATTCATTTAGTGTTGGAGGCTCAGTCGCCTTCCAGTGTCTGAGAATTAGTTTGCAGGCTTGGAAGAGAGCCCTTGTTATAGCCTGCTTGGGGTTTTCTTCCGTAATGTGGTCGTCTAATATGCCTAATGCCGCGTACACACGATCAAACAATCCGGTGGAAAAGTCCGGCAAACTCAAGTCCGCCGGACAATCCGCCCGTGTGTAGCCTCCGGCGGACTTTTTTTACCCAAAAGTACGGTGGACTTAGAAAGTAGTTTTGCACTCCAATCTTACCGCCGGACTCGCATTTCGGCGGACAATCCAGCCGTGTGTGTGCCAATCCGCCGTACTTTTGAAATGAACGGACTTTTCCCGCCCGGAGAAAAGTCCGCTCATTTTGAGCGTGTCTCCAGGTAGGCGGGGCCAGCGAAGGAGGCGTCGCTGGACCCGCCACCTGGTATGGACTTAAAAGGGAACCCCAACGCCAAAAAAAACGGCGTGGGGGTCCCCCCAGGTCCACATCAGACCCTTGTCTGAGCACGCTACCCGGCCAGCCAGGAAAGGGGGGGGACGAGCGAGTGGGGGGTGCCTTGGGGAAGGGGGGGCCGCGCATCCTCTGGGACTGTGACATCATACTAGGCGGGGACATAATCCGGTGATGTCCCTATATAAGTCGCCACGCGCCTTGTCCCCGTCATTGTGAGCAGAGAGACCGACAAGGCAACATCTGAAGAGAAGAAGAGAAGAACAGAAGAGAAGAACAGAAGGCGGCGACAGCGGCGACAGAAGCCCGGGCCACCGCCTGTAAAAGAGCTAGAAGAAGGTGCAGTGGCCCGGCAAGAAGAACCGCAGAGGGAGACAAGACCCCAAAGTCGGAAGAAGAGGGCGGCGGCTCCTCCACTAGCAAAAGAGCTAGCAGAAGATAGCGGAGGAGTCCGGCGAGAAGAACCTTGAAGACGGAAGACCCCCGGAGCTGTGCAATAAACTATTTTAATCCTTGTGTGTTGTGTTTTATTTTTACTTTTTTTCACAGGTGAATGGGTAGGGGTACATTGTACCCCATACTCATTCACATAGGGTGGGGGGCCGGTATCCGGGGGCCCCCTTATTAAAGGGGGCTCCCGGATTCCGATAAGCCCCCCGCCCGCAGACCCTGACAACCAATGGCCAGGGTTGTCGGGAAGAGGCCCTTGTCCTCATCAACATGGGGACAAGGTGCTTTGGGGTGGGGGGCCACGCGCCCCCCCCTTCCCCTAGGCACCCCCCATGTTGAGGGCACATGGCCTGGTACGGCTCAGGAGGGGGGGGGCGCTCGCTCATCCCCCCCTTTCCTGGCCGGCCGGGTAGTGTGCTCGGACAAGGGTCTGATGTGGACCTGGGGGGGACCCCCACGCCGATTTTTCCGGCGTTGGGGTTCCCCTTTAAGTCCATACCAGGTGGCGGGGCCAGTGATGCCTCCTTCGCTGACCCGCCTACCTGGAGACGTGCTCAAAATGAGCGGACTTTCCTCCGCGTGTGTGGGGGCGAGTCCGTTCATTTCAAAAGTACAGCGGATAGTCCGGTGGACTTAGTACGCCGTATTAGTCCACTGAAAAAGTGCCGTGTGTGGGCAAGTAGCTCGTTCGGAAGGTCCGGCGGACAGTCCGCTACGTGTGTACGTGGCATAAGATGCACTCTTTGGGAAACATCAACCTGAGATCTTGGTAAATTAGTCGCTACAACTCCCCTGCAGTAGAGGTGTAGTTTTGGGCATCGCCATAGTAGGTGAATCAGATCCCCATGGTTTCTGGTGCAAGGGGGGCAACCTGCATCTTCTCTTTGTTCCATTCTATATAGTCTAGCGGGTGTAAAATGCACTTGCATGACGATAAAGAGCTGGAATAGGCATTGCGCTGTGTTGAGAGAGCACTGCTGTATTGTGTGTATTATGTGTCCTCCCATTGGTCCTCTTCACATTTACCCACATCTCCCTTCCACTGCGTCACTCCTTAACATTATTTTAATCTTTCATTCAAAATCAGATTGGGCTGACATGATCTGCCATCAGCAAAGTCATGCTGCTTTAGGTCCAGAAAATTGTGTGTATTTAGGTGATCAATTATCCTTCTTTTTAGAAGTGATTACATTGCCCCGACTACAACAAATTTTAAACCTACTGGCCTGTAATTGCCAGCTTCTGCCTTGCTACCCTTCTTGTGGATAAGTATAATATTAGCTGTCCGCTAGTCATGGGGAACATTACCCATTAGAAGAGATTGATTAGAAAGATCAGTTAATGGTCCAACATTTGTACCTCAAAGTTTTATTAAAGTCTGGGATGAATACCTTCAGGACTCATTGCTTTATTATGCTTTAACCAAGCCAATTCCTCTGCTACCTCTTTTTCTTGAAATCCTGAAAATGAATCATCATTACCGGAACCAAAACTGTCCCCCCAACTTTTTTTTAGTTTGTACAATTTATTTCTGAGAGGACTGAACTGAAATAATTGTTTAAATGGTTTGCTACATCCAGGTCCTTCACAACATAAGTTTTCGTTTTAAAGTGAAATGGTATTTCTGTGCTTTCAAAGTTATAATAATAATAAATTATGGTCTAACTGCTGCAATCACCGAACTGGTCTATTCGTGGCGAATAAAGAAATGTGTAAAAGTGAATGGTGTTGCGCTGTTAATAATTAATTGGAATAATTGAAAGATAGTATAACATAAATCAATATAACAATATACATCAAATCATTAATCTAAACAGTGTAATAAACCATAACAATATAAGATAGAGCATATAAAGTCCTTGCTGTAAGGGGGGCGCAAACAAACTGAAAAATTTAGAAAAATGCTGAAAAAAACAACAACAATTACAGCCTCACTGTGCCATCAATTGCAGCCACTGTGCCCCATAAAATGCAGCCACTGTGCCTCATAACATACAGCCACCGTGCCCATAAAATGTAGTTACTGTGCCCATCATATGCAGCCACTGTGCCCATCATATGCAGTGCCTGTGCCCATCATATGCAGCCTTTGTCAATCATATGCAGCCTGTACCCATCATGCAGCCTCTGTGCCCATCATATGCAGCCTATGTCCATAATATGCAGCCTGAGCCCATCAAATGCAGCCTCTGTGCCCATCATATGCAGCCTGTGCCCATCATATGTAGCCTATGTGCCTATCACATGCAGCCTCTGTGACCACCCCCCCGCCGGTGTCTGACCCGCACACACTTACCCCATCCTGATGGTGGGTCAGCCAGGTCACGGCGGCGAGCTGTTGGGCATGCAGCGGGTCAGGTGACGGCTTCTGTGTTCTCTACAGTTCTCTGTTCTCCCATGCATCTGTCCTCCCATTCCGTTAGGTGTCCAATCAGAGCGCCTGTGCCTTCAGCCAGGTGATGGCTATTAGATCCGTGCCTCCTGATTGGCTGAGAGGCAGTTCAGTGTTAGTAAAGCAAATATTAATTTGCTTTGCTAACATACCTGCACTCCAAGTTTATATTTTTTGAAGTCTATTGGAGCCTATCACTCTAATCAGATGCTGCAAAAAAACATCCCCGCCGCTGTAATTCAGGCACCCCTGAAAGGGGTCAGACACCTGAATAGGGGGTGGCTACAGCAGCCATGGATAGATTCATGCAATGCATAAATCTATCCATTCTACACAGAGGGGGGTGGTTGGAGCACTGCCACCGAAGAAGGTCATGGATGGCATATTCAGTCTTGCTGTAAACTTCTAATTCCCTGTACACATGGTCGGACTTTCTGACCGAAAATGTGCGATCGGACTGTGTTGTCGGAATTTCCAAATCGTGTGTGGGCTCCATCGGACTTTTTCCATCGGAATTTCTGACACAGAAAGTTTGAGATCTGGATCTAAAATTTTCTGACAACAAAATCCGATCCTTTAAATTCCAATCGCGTGTAGACAATTCCCACACACAAAGTGTCACGCATGCTCAGAATAAATTATGAGACGAAGGCTATTGGCTATTGATTCCATCCGAATATCCGTCGGACCCAATTTTTCAACATGTTGGAAATATTTCCCGACCAACTGGGCCGATCGGACATACTCCGATCATGTGTAGAGAATTTTGATCGGACCAAGTGCCACGCATGCTCAGATCAAATTCCTACATCAAAGCTATTGGCTACTAGCCTGAATGTAGTCCCATCGTAACGAAATTACGTCATCACGTTCTGAAAGATCGGATTTTTCTCCAACTTTGTCCGACCGTGTGTATGCAACAGTTTCGGACAAGATCCGACGGACAAAATCCGACGGGCAAAATCCGATGAATTTGGTTGTGGAAATCTCCGACCGTGTGTACAGGGGCTTAGACGTTTACAGCAAGACTGAATATACTATCCATGACCACTATCTTCACACGCTGTTACCTTACAGCTGTAAGGTGAGCGGCCGCTCTGCACTTAGGTGTCACTGCTCAAGAAAGAAAAGACACCCACTATGTTCTTTTATTTTGCACAAGAGTGGTAGAGGGACTTGCCTCAACCTCCTGAATGGGCTCCAGCCCCTCTGTTAAACTAGGTTAAATGAACACAGCTTGCAATATCACAGACATCACTGACCGTAATACCAGATACACAATAATGATGCTGTCTTCAATGCCACATACACGTGACCCGACTTTCCGGCAGACTAGGTCTGACGGTCTTTTCAGCGGAGTTCTGGCGGACTTCCGAACGAACGGACCTGGCCACGTTCGTTTTGAACGTGATGACTAAAAAAGGAAGTTCAATACCCAGTAGCCAATAGCTTCCCTTGCGTCGTATTTGGTCGGACAGATTTGAAACATGTTCCATTTATAGGTCCATCGGATTTTTTAAATGAAAAACTATCGGATCAGCCCACACACGATCGGATTGTCCGATAGACTGATTCCGTCAGACCTAGTCTGCTGGAAAGTCTGGTCGTGTGTACGCGGCTTAAGAAACCAAACAAATATGTCAAGGCTACTCACAATATATTCCCACCCCCGTTTTATATCCGGTCAGCATTATCACCAAGGACATTATATGCTGTATCTAATATTGTTATGATTTATTACACTGTTTGGATTCATGATATCATACTATCTTTCTTTCTCATTTACTATCATACTTACTTTTTAGTGAACCATATTGTTTTTTAATTCCATTTACTCTTACTAATTTACCTGACATATGATCTAGTTGCCTCCAGGATGATAGACTTTAGCAATGCCCACTGATTACCGACTCTAACCTTTTAATTCATTTTTGAGAAATTCACCCATTTTAGCAAAATTTGCCCTTTTCAAAATCGTAAACTTTAATTTTGTATATGATTTTTCAGTTTAAATATCAAACATAAGCCAGTGATGATCAGCCTGGAACGCAGCTTCTCACCTGGCAGAAACTGTGGTGTGGCACTGAAATTCAGAGTCGGTCTATCTGCTCTGCATCTTAGTCCCAATTATCTTCTGATTTGTCATGCATCCAGACCTCTAACTATCAAGTGGTTGTCGAATGCTGAACCTGTCTCTAACCTATACTGGTTATTAAGCTCTGAGCTAAAATTAGCTATAGAATCCCAGATCAGAAAGGACAGGGTTCGCTAAAATAACCAGATCACCTACTAATATACTGGAAGGTGACCACAACACACATACAGTAGCACATATAGCACTGTGCATATGAGATAACAGTAGGACAGAGATATGTCTGTAACAAGTATAGCACTACCCCAGCAGGAGCCACTGGATGGGATGGGTTCTCTGTTTTTTGCCTCAACCTGCTGAATGGGCTACAGCCCCTCTGGCCCACTAGGTCAAATGAGCACAGCTTGCAATATCACAGAAATCACTGACGGTAATACCAAATACACAATAATTATGCCGTGTTTAAGAAACCAAACAAATGAGTCAAGGCTAGTCACAATATATTTTTACACAGTATGATTGGTAATGATAACTGCCTGAAACAGTATTATCAATAGTAGTAGTGCAACTCAACATACAGTATAACCAATAGTCAGCAGTACTAATAGGAGAACAGTGTGCACCAGGATCAATGTAAACAATAGAAATATCACCATGAGTACAGCAATGGACAATAACATATAGAAAAAAAAACTAAAAAAAACTAAAAAAAAAAAAAAAGAAAAAAAACTGCATACAGTATATTGCCAACATGCATTTATGGTGACTATGCTAGGCCTAGGATAACTGAGTGGAGGTTCTATTTAAACAAATAATAGATAAGGGCTAGTAGAATGGTTTTGTAGGGGGGTAGTCCCTTATTGGGTTTTTCTGCCGGCTATAGTTTGGGTCCATAAGCTATTTTGCTATTTTCAAAAGCCAATGTAGAATTGCTATTTTCAAAAGCCAATGTAGAAAAATTTATGGTTGAGGAAAAAAAGTGGATTTAGCCAATTCTTTTCTTAACATATTATTTCCTAATGGCCTAGATCAGGGATCTCCAAAATGCGGCCCGAGGGCTTGGCTTGGGCCTTGGCTCGCCTTTATCCAGCCCTTGGGGTACTATTCTTCCATATGATATGAGGTACTATTCCTCCCACTGACACCAACAATGGGGCATTATTTCTTCCACTGACACCAACAATGGGGCACTATTTCTATTTCTTTCACTGATACCAGAGATGGGGCACTACTCATCCTCCTATTAATCACTAACACGGAGGCCATGTTTACCCTTGTTGATGTTGGGCCAAGGACATTTTCTACCCCCATTGGTCACAATCTGACCCCCTTAAAGCCTAAAAGACAGAAAACTGGCCCTTTGTTTGAAAAGTTTGGAGACCCCTGGCCTAGATAACTGGGGGTGTGACAGGGGGTGTGTACTTTGCCTAAATACTTTGTGCTTTAAGTGTCCTCCTTACCTTTTCGGGAAAATTGGGAAGTATGCCAAATTAGAGACTCACTTTGATAAAAAAAAAAAATAATAATAATTAGCATGGTTCCTAAAAGTGTGGTTAAACCAGTTTGGGTTGGTCATACTAAACACAGTAAAAGAGAGACATGTTTTCATTACCATTCTAAATTACAGAATTTTATTTTGGAAATATGGTAGCTGTTAACTGCTCAATCTCCTCTTGCAAAAGTGAAAATTTTACTCAGATTTTTATTCCTGCCTAAAGTTGTGCTACAATTGTATTTTGGTGAAAAAAACATAGCAAGGGTTTTTACACATAAAATTTAACAAATGTAAAAAAGAAAAACTAGGCATATGCAGTGAAAGAAAGGATACGGTCTCAGGATGTTTGCTTTAAAATTAAAAGGCACTTACACAGCGAGTCTTAGTTTAAGGCCATAAGGCTGTGTGGCTTTTCTTTTTCTCCTGCATTTATCTTTTTTTTTCCAATGGAATTTAAAAAAATTAAATATGAATAGTAAATAGTAAATAAACATATACAAGCTAGAGAGGTTTGGTGAAGTTTGGTGAACTGCCTTTTAAAGTGTAGCTCTAGTCATATACAGTATATATATATATATATATATATATATATATATATATATACACACACATTATATTGTCAAAAGTATTAGGATGCCTGCCTTTACACAGACATTTACTTAAATGGCATCCCAGACTTTGTCCGTATGGTTCAATAGAATACCTTTGGGATGAATTCGAGCGGGGACTATGAGCTAGGCCTTCTTGTCCAACATGAGTGCCTGACCTCACAAATTTGCTTCTGGAAGAATGGTCAAACATTCCCATAGACACATTCCTAAACCTTGTGGACAGCCTTCCCAGAAGAGTTGAAGCTGTTATAGCTGCAATGGATACAGCCAACGTGCATTAATGGTGACTATGCTAGGCCTAGGATAACTTGGCGATGGTTCTCTTTAAACAAATAATAGATAAGGGCTAGTAGAATGGCTTTGTAGGGGGTAGACCCTTATTGTGTTTTTCTGCCGGCTATAGTTTGGGTCCATAAGCAGTGTTGGTGAACTTATTAACAGTCTTGATGAATTATCATGCAGTGTAGTTACAATGTAATAAGAATCCTGCTTTCTGTAAGTCAGTTCCTGCTATCAGTGTGTGAATGGTGGACAGTGAGTCCTCCCACCAGTCCCTGCGGTGTGGCTGTAAACTCCCACTGTAGGAAAGGGGACCTTGTCTCTGCATAGATGGTTCTAGTGATTGGAAGTGAATACGGGGTGAGTGGGAAGAAATTTAAGTCTCCCTGCAACAAGGGCAAGATGGATAGGATCACTGCAGCCCATGCAGAGCTGCCCCCTGTGTCATCACTCTCAGAGCTTAAGCTCTGGTCCCAGATGGTCTTGTCTTCCCCAGAGATGTGGGCAAATAGGCTGTGGGAATGTAAAAGGGGGCAGAGGACACTGATTTGGGATGAGAGGGTACAGGACACTACTGTGGGGGAGGGGGAAGAGGAAAATACAGTGGGGGGTTATGTGAAGACACAGGGGACAAAGACATGGGGGGTACAGGACACTACTGTGGGAAGGGGGGGCAGAGAACAATACAGTGGGGGTGTGGAAAGGGGGCAGAGGACACTGCATTTGGGGGGTACAGAACACCCCCGTGGGGGGCAGAGGACACTGATAAGGGGGGCAGAGGATACTACAGCAGGGGTGATGTGAAAGGGGCAGAGGACACTACTGTGACACACTATGGGTTGTTCATGCTGTCTTTTTATTGCAAGCTTGATTTGTTTTTTGGGTGCCCCCCGCCCCCCTTTCGGGGATCTTGAGTTAACATGCCTTGTGTTGATCAACCCACTTAAATGAATCGACTGGCAATGCGTGTTGGTCCTAGTAACTGGACCTGTACTATTTCTGGAAGGGCACTGCAACATTGCAATGCACGTCTGTTGGCAAGGTGCTTTGGAGCGCCATATAGAAAGAATAGCACTACTGCTTCACATCAGTGCAAGTAACCTATGTTGCCCTAACCCAATAGTGTGAGCCAAGTCTCAACTCTTCATCCAACCTCTACATTCCTAAATTGCTATTTTCAAAAGCCAATGTAGAAAAATGTATGGTTGAAGAAAAAAAAGGGGATTTAGCCAATTATTTTTTAACATATTATTTCCTAATCCTAGATCAGCGATCTCCAAACTGCGGCCGAGGATAGATGCGGGCCTTGGCTCGCCTTTATCCAGCCCTTGGGGCACTATTCTTCCATATGATATGAGGTACTATTCCTCCCACTGGCACCAACAATGGGGCATTATTTCTTCCACTGACACCAACAATGGGGCACTATTTCTATTTCTTTCACTGATACCAGAGATGGGGCACTACTCCTCATCCTATTAATCACTAACACGGAGGCCATGTTTACCCTTGCTGATGTTGGGCCAAGGACATTTTCTACCCCCATTGGTCACAATCTGACCCCCTTAAAGCCTAAAAGACAGAAAACTGGCCCTTTGTTTGAAAAGTTTGGAGACCCCTGGCCTAGATAACTGGGGGTGTGACAGGGGGTGTGTACTTTGCCTAAATACTTTGTGCTTTAAGTGTCCTCCTTACCTTTTCAGGAAAATTGGGAAGTATGCCAAATTAGAGACTCATCTTGATAAAAAAAATATAAAAAAATTAGCATGGTTCCTACAAGTGTGGTTAAACCAGTTTGGGTTGGTCATATTAAACACAGTAAAAGAGAGACATGTTTTCATTACCATTCTAAATTACAGAATTTTATTTGGGAAATATGGTAGTTAACTGCTCAATCTCCTCTTGCAAAAGCGAAAATTTTACTCAGATTTTGATTCCTGCCTAAAGTTGTGCTACAATTGTATTTTGGTGAAAAAAACATAGCAAGGGTTTTCCATATAAAATTTACCAAATGTAAAAAAGATAAACTAGGCATATGCAACGAAAGAAAGGATACAGTCTCAGGATGTTTGCTTTAAAATTAAAAGGCACTTACACAGTGAGTCTTAGTTTAAAGCGGTTCTTCACCCTAAAGGGGAAGTTCCGCTAATATTATCCCTCCCCCCCTCTGGTGCCACAATCGGCACCTTTCAGGGGGGAGGGGGGTGCAGTTACCTGGATAATCCAGGTAACTGCACCCACTTCCGGCCAGACCGCAGGCAGACCCCCGCAGACGCTCCGCCCCCCCCCCCCCGTTGTGTTCTGGGAAACACACAGTTCCCAGAGACACAGCGGGGGACCATAAGAGACACGCAGTGCGTCTCGCGCATGCGCAGTGGGGAACCGGGCAGTGAAGCCGTCATGCTTCACTTCCCGATTCCCTGACAGAGGATGGCGGCGGTGGCAGCAGCGAGACGAGCGATCGCTCGTCATCTGCCGCCGACATCGCTGGAACCTGGGACAGGTAAGTGTGATTTTATTAAAAGTCAGCAGCTGCAATATTAGTAGCTGCTGGCTTTTAATATTTTTTTTTTAGGTGCAGCTCCTCTTTAAGGCCTTAAGGCCGTGTGGCTTTTCTTTTTCTCCTGCATTTATCTTTTTTGTTCTAATGGAATGAAAAAAAAATGACACATGAATAGTAAGTAGTAAATAAACATATACAAGCTAGAGAGGGAGATAATTTTGGTGAACTGCCTTTTAAAGTGTAGCTCTAGTTATATACAGTATATATATATATAGTGGGGACGGAGAGTATTCAGACCCCCTTAAATTTTTCACTCTTTATTTTATTGCAGCCATTTGCTAAAATCATTTAAGTTCATTTTTTCCTCATTAATGTACACACAGCACCCCATATTGACAGAAAAACACAGAATTGTTGACATTTTTGCAGATTTATTAAAAAAGAAAAACTGAAATTACACATGGTCCTAAGTATTCAGACCCTTTGCTGTGACACTCATATATTTAACTCAGGTGCTGTCCATTTCTTCTGATCATCCTTAACCACTTGCCGCCCGCCCTATTACAAATTGACGGCGGCAAAGTGGTTTCATTATCCTAACCCGACGTCATATGACGTGATTAGGATAATAAGCCGCTGCGCGCCCCCGGGGGCGCGCATCGCGGCGATCGTTGTTGCGGGGTGTCAGTCTGACACCCGGCAACTACGATCTCGGTAAAGAGTCTCCGACGGAGACTCTTTACCATGTGATCAGCCGTGTCCAATCACGGCTGATCACAGTGTAAATGGGAAGAGCCGGTGATCGGCTTTCCCTCACTCGCGTCTGTCAGACGCGAGTAGAGGAGAGCCGATCGGCTGCTCCTCTGACAGGGGGGGTCTGTGCTGATCGATTATCAGCACAGCCCCCCCGAGGATGCCCACACTGGACCACCAGGGACACCACTAGACCACCAGGGAAAAGGTAATAAAAATACATAATCCTCCCTAGACCACCAGGGTGCCAGTCAGCACAATGGGTGCCAATCAGTGCCCATAATGGATGCCAATCAGTGGCCACAATGGGCATCACTGATTGGCATGCATTATTGTTTGGCACTGATTGGCATCCATTACCATAACACCGATGCCGCCTATGAGTGCCCACCTGTGCCGCCTATGAGTGCCCACCTGTGTCGCCTGAGTGCCCACCTGTGCCGCCTGAGTGCCCACCTGTGCCGCCTATCCATGCCCACCTGTGCCGCCTATCTATGCCCACCTGTGCCGCCTATCTATGCCCACCTGTGCCGCCTATCCATGCCCACCTGTGCCGCCTATCCATGCCCATCCGTGCCGCCCATCCGTGCCAGCTATCAGTGCCAATTTGTGCCACCTATCAGTGTCCGTCCGTGTCGCCCATCCGTGTCGCCCATCCGTGTCGCCCATCAGTGCCGCCTATCAGTGCCACTTCATTGGTGCCACATTGGTGCCCATCAGTGCCACCTTATCAGTGCCCATCAGTGTAGCCCCATCAGTGCCCATCAGTGAAGGAGAAAACATACTTATTTACAAAGTTTTGAAACTGAAACAAAAAAAAACATTTTTTTTTTCAAAATTTTCGGTATTTTTTTATTTGTAGCGCAAAAAATAAAAACCGTAGAGGTGATCAAATACCACCAAAAGAAAGCTCTATTTGTGGGAAAAAAATGATAAAAATTTCATTTGGGTACAGTGTAGCACGACCACGCAATTGTCATTCAAAGTGCGACAGCGCTGAAAGCTCAAAATTGGTCTGGGCAGGAAGGTGTTTAAGTGCCCTGTATTGAAGTGGTTAAGATGGTTCTACGCCTTCATTTGAGTCCAGCTGTGTTTGATTATACTGATTGGACTTTATTAGGAAAGCCACACACCTGTCTACATAAGACCTTACAGCTCACAGTGCAAGTCAGAGCAAATAAGAATCATGATGTCAAAGGAACTGCCTGAAGAGCGAAGAGACAGAATTGTGGCAAGGCACAGATCTGGCCAAGGTTACAAAAAAAAAATTCTACTGCACTTAAGGTTCCTAAGAGCACAGTGGCCTCCATAATCCTTAAATGGAAGACATTTGGAACGATCAGAACCCTTCCTAGAGCTGGCTGTCTGGCTAAACTAAGCTATCGGGGGAGAAGAGCCTTCGTGAGAGAGGTAAAGAAGAACCCAAAGATCACTGTGGCTGAGCTCCAGAGATGCAGTTGGGAGATGGGAGAAAGTTGTAGAAAGTCAACCATCACTGCAGCCCTCCACCAGTCAGGGCTTTATCGCAGAGTGGCCCAAAGGAAGCCTCTCCTCAGTGCAAGACACATGAAAACCCGTATGGAGTTTGCTAAAAAACACCTGAAGGACTCCAAGATGGCGAGAAATAAGATTCTCTGGTCTGATGAGACCAAGATAGAACTTTTTGGTCTTAATTCGAAGCGGTATGTGTGGAGAAAACCAGGCACTGCTCATCACCTGTCCAAGACAATCCCAACAGTGAAGCATGGTGGTGGCAACATCATGCTGTGGGGGTGTTTTTCAGCTGCAGCGACAAGACGACTGGTTGAAATCGAGGGAAAGTTTAATGTGGCCAAGTATAGGGATATCCTGGATGAAAACCTTCTCCATAGCGCTCAAGACCTCAGACTGGGCCAAAGGTTTACCTTCCAACAAGACCATGACCCTAAGCACACAGCTAAATAACGAAGGAGGTCCTTCACAACAACTCCGTGACTTCTTGAATGGCTCAGCCAGAGCCCTGACTTAAAGCCAACCGAACATCTCTGGAGAGACCTAAAAATGGCCGTCCACCAATGTTTACCATCCAACCTGATAGAACTGGAGAGGATCTGCAAGGAGGAATGGCAGAGGATCCCCAAATCCAGGTGTGAAAAACTTGTTGCATCTTTCCCAAAAAGACTCATGGCTGTATTAGATGAAAAGGGTGATTCTACTAAATACTGAGCAAAGGGTCTGAATACTTAGGACCATGTGATATTTCAGTTTTTCTTTTTTAATAAATCTGCAAAAATGTCAACAATTCTGTGTTTTTCTCTCAATATGGGGCGCTGTGTGTACATTAATGAGGAAAAAATGAACTTAAATAATTTTAGTGTTTCCTGAACATATTGGAATTTGGGCCAGGTTGTATTTTGAACTTGTCCTGGGATCTAATCAGGTGATTTACTGATTTATATAATGTTCAATGACAGATGTCAGATGATAAGTCGGAATACACATATATTGATATTAATTGTGTTTTATTATGGATGATTAGTTCATAGTTACAGTTGTGCTCATAAGTTTACATACCCTGGCAAAATTTATGATTTCTTAGCCATATTTCAGAGAATATGAATGATAACACAAAAACTTTTCTTTCACTCGTGGTTAGTGTTTGGCTGAATCAACTGTGTTTACTCTTTTTAAATCATAATCACAACAGAAACTACACAAATGACTCAGATCAAAAGTTTACATACCCCGGTTCTTAATACCATATATTGCCCCATTTAACATCAATGACAGCTTTAAATATTTTGTGGTATTTGTGGATGAGGCTCTTTATCTTCTCAGATGGTAAAGCTGCCCATTCCTCTTGGCAAAAAGCTTCCAGTTCCAGTAAATTCTTGGACTGTCTTGCATGAACTGCACGTTTGAGATCTCCCCAGAGTGGTTCAATGATATTGAGGTCAGGAGACTGAGATGGCCACTCCAGAACCTTCACTTTATTCTGCTGTAGCAAATGACAGGTAGACTTGGCCTTGTGTTTTGGATCATTGTCATGTTGGACTGTCCAAGTACATCCCATGCACAGCTTCCTGGCTGATTAATGCAAATGTTCCTCCAGTATTTTTTGATAAATTACTGCATTCATCTTGCCATAAATTTTGACCAAATTTCCTGTGCCTTTGTAGGTCATGCATCCCCAAAACATCAGCGATCCATCTCTGTGTTTCACAGTAGGAATGGTGTACCTTTCATCATAGGCCTTGTTGACTCTTCTCCAAATTAAGCATTTATGGTTGTGGCTAAAAAGCTAAATTTTGGTCTCATCACTCCAAATGATTTTATGACAGAAGGTTTGAGGCTTGTCTCTGTACTATTTGGCATATTGTAAGTGGGATACTTTGTGGCATTTGTGTAGTAATGGCTTTCTTCTGGCAAATTGACCTTTTATACACACACACACTAATTACAAGCAAACAGATCCCAGGTGAGGATGGTTACCTTTAATAGCCATTCAAACCCCTTTGTGTCAACTTGTGCACATGTTACAGTAATTGCCGCTGATATTGTGTTTCTAGCCCCCCACGAGATGCCACGCATCCATAGGAATGTATTGGGGGCAGTGAGCGGGAGGAGTGACATAGCTCGGTGCTGGCTCCCGTGACAGGGCTCACGGGTGTAAATCTCGCAGCTAACAGCGGCGAGATTGACACAATATCGGCGGCACCCACTGTATCAGGCCAAAATCCCCAGGGTATGTAAACTTTTGATCAGGGTCATTTGGTTAGTTTCTGTTGTGATTATTATTTGAAAAGAGTAAACCCAATTGATTTATAATAAATGTCTTCAGCCAAACACTAGCCATGAGTGAAAGAAATGTGTTTGTGTTATCATTCATAGTCTTTGAAAAATGGCCAAGAAATCATAAATTCTGCCAGGGTATATAAACTTATGAGCACAACTGTGCACGTACAAATGTGTCTACATACATATACAAGAATGCGTCCAAGAAAATTACCATACTTAGTGATATTTCAGCTTTGGGTAGATGCCAGTGAGATGTACTTACATCTCCTACAATGTGTTGATAGTTTTGAAGTTGCCATGTCTACATTTGCAGTGCATTAATAAGAGTAGATTCCTCTTGTGGTGGATAGTCTGAAGTTAAAGCCCAACTGAAGTTTCAGGTAAATCATCTAAATACATTCTAGGTGCATCAGACAAAATGTTTGTAAAGTCTTATGCCGCGTACACACGACAGGACTTTTCGACGGACTAGGTCCGACAGACTTCCCGATGGACTTTCGGCAGAGGTCCGATGGACTTTTCGAACTAGCTGATCTGCGTACACACGAACTGACTTTCTGACAGACTAGGTCTGCCAGACTTCCCGACGGACTTTTAAATGAACGGACTTGCCCGTCCGTTCATTTTGAACGTGACTCAAGGTACAATGGGACTAGAAAGGAAAGTCAATCTCGCAGCTTTCATCAGTGAGATTGACACCTTGCGAGCCCCGTCGCCTGGTATGGATTTTAAGGGGAACCCCCTACGCCGAAAAAACAGTGTGAGGTCCCCCCCAAAATCCATACTATACCCTTAACGAGCGAGCGCCCCCCCTCCTGAACCATACCAGGCCGCATGCCCTCAACATGGGGGGGTGGGTGCTTTGGGGAAGGGGGGCCCTGCGGCCCCCCATCCCAAAGCACCTTGTCCCCATGTTGATGAGGACAAGGGCCTCTTCCCGACAACCCTGGCTGTTGGTTGTCGGTGTCTGCGGGCGGGGGGGCTTATCGGAATCCGGGAGCCCCCTTTAATAAGGGGGCTCCCAGATCCTGGCCCGCCACCCTATGTGAATCCGTATGGGGTACATCGCACCCCTACCCATTCACCTGGGGGAAAAAGTGTCAATAAAAAAACACACTACACAGGTTTTTAAAGTAGTTTATTAGGCAGCTCCGGGGGTCTTCTTCCGAATTCGGGGGGTCTTCTTCTGACTTCTCCACGCTTTGCGGTTCTTCTCGCCGGGCTCCTCCGCTATCTTCTGCTCTTTTGCCACTCTTTTGCTAGTAGTAGCCCGGCTTTCTCCTTTGTCATCGTCGTTGCCGTCTTCTTCTTCCTTCTTCTGTTCTAATGATGTTGACATGATGCTCTTTCCCGCTGTAATGCTGTGGACACGGTGCGACTTAAATAGGCATAAGGGGCAGGGTCACCCGGTGACCCCGCCCCTGATGACGTCACAGTCCCGGAGCATGATCAGGTGCGACTTCAATAGACATCTGGGCATGAAGCCACACAAATGTCTATCAAGTAGCACCTGAAATTGCACTGAACTTGCTACTCAGAAATCGCGTGACTTCAAGTGAAGTTGTGTGATTTCAAAGTAGCATCAATGTGAATCAGGGCTTAAAAGTAAAAACACATGTGAAATCTTAAAACTGCAAACAGGAGCCAACAAGTAAGTGGAAGAAAGCTTCAGGCCAGATGAACTTAAAATTTGGCAAGCATGTCGACATAATCACGTATTCTTCTATGTATAGCAGTGGCAGCCTCCTTTATTTGCTCTAGATCAATTAAAGCCTGAATCATATCTGCACTCACGGCCAATTGTGCATCTTGGAAGTTTGTGTTCTTGTAAGAAGAGAAAAAAGTTTTAAGGGAACAATGGTCAAATTGGGAAAAGAGTTATCTACCCAGTCTATTGTTGCTTGCAACCTTCTTGCCCTTCAGACACCTACACTACTAGGAATGTACACACTGCAACTACTCTGTAATCTTGGCCCTGGTGCCTGGGTCTACAAAAATCGGGTACCTAGCAACACTGCCAGCAACTTCCACCTCTTCCTTCTCCATGCTAATGTTAAGGCACTACATACTTTGCTAATGTGTGGAGTGGGTGTTTGTTTTGGACATCTAAAAACTTGACATGTATACACATTTGAAGCCAGATTCAAAGAATACTTACTTGTGCAAACAAAAGGCTCACTTCTGGGTCTCTTTGGCCCTCTGTTTGACTTGTGTCAGGGGATGTTACATCAACAAGTGGAAGGTTTGTGCTGGGTCCAGGTGTCGTATCCAACAAAAGCAACATCCTGGTTCAGCTGAACACACTCACTTTCCTCTAAAAAGAAACACGGCACCATTCATTAAAAGCCATCCCGAGTCACATCTGTTTCCAGCATACATTTTGCTGTATTAGTTGACCAACCTTGCACTTGGGACAATGTTTGCTCCTGACTAGTGGACTCTACCATGCTGCACTGGGGTTTTTTATCATAGAAAAATGCATTGAAAAGGGAAAGTGATGTCATTTTACAGAGAACAAACACTGGACAAGTGCCAACATTGAAAACGTATGCAATTGTCCCCCACCCCTCTTGTCTCCTATGGGACAGGGGATATATGAGGATAATTCTAGCAGGCGTGACTCTGTGTGACTGTGATCCCCAGCGCCTCTCCTCTACCCACGTCTATCGTGGCAAGGCTGCATTAATGGGCACTGATGAGCCAGGCAGCAGCCAGAAAGTGTTCTTTACCCCTTAAGTTCCGCCCTAAGCCCATAGACTTTTGCCCACCTAGAATCACCCCTTTTGGTGGTTAAATGAGTGTTTGAAGTTGTCACTTACGATTTTGGGGGGAAGATTGCCTTGTTGTCACCCCTGTTGGGGCCTGAGCGAGGGTAGCCTCCCTTTGTCCCCTCTGGTGTCTTGTATGTAGCCTCATTTGTTATGTGCTTCCCTGTTGAAAGAAGAGTAAAAAAATTATAAAAAAATGTTCATATATGCTTTATATTTTAATTCATCTTAAAAAAAAAAAAATTCTGACAAAGATTACACAAAACATTATCTAGAATTTTCAAAACCTACTTGGAGAAAGCACATATACAGACAGCTATTTTGCACATATACATATTGGTTAGATACAAATATTGCTTACTTTTTTGATTATGTGATGGATGGACTCCATCTGCTCTTGCTCGCAGTGCTTTAGATCAGACAATCGCTTTTGAATTTGGTCCTTCTTTCGTTGCACCAAAAATTTGCACTTCAAAATGGCGATGACCTTCTCTAAAATGAGGTCCTTTCGGCTGTTGGGCCTTTCGTAGTTGCGCAGCTTGCAATCATAGTCCTACTTTTCAAGAATGCGCACCATCTCCACCATCTCACCCTTGCTCATGGGGGTGGCTTTGTGCCTCCTATAAGCTCCACCACCGCGGGGCTGCATAGAATTTCCAGAATTCGACATGTCCCTCAAGAATATTCCTCCGTGTGTGTCGCATGCAGAAGAGAGATGGTCACGCCCCAGCATCATGACGCACTGAGAGTTTCACGCATGTGCAGTGTATATAAAGCCATAAAGCACGGTCAATGTAACGGCCGTAGGAACAATCTGGGAGTGGAGAACAAATGATCAACATCACCAAAAGGAGACATAATACGAAGGCACAATTGTAAATTGGGGCATCAGTGGTTAATGGCTAGGGATGAGCCGAACACCCCCCCCAGTTCGGTTCGCACCAGAACTTTCGAACGGACCCCAAATTCATACGAACATTAGAACCCCATTGAAGTCTATGGGACTCGAACGTTCGAAATTAAAAGTGATAATTTTAACGGCTAATATGCAAGATACTGTCCTAAAAAGGGTTTGGGGGACCTGGCTCCTGCCCCAGGGGACATGGGTCAATGCAAAAAAAAGTTTTAAAAACGCCCATTTTGGCGGGAGCACTGATTTTAACCACCTCAATACAGTGCAGTTACACCCCCTTCCTGACCAGACCAATTTTCAGCTTTCAGCGCTCTCACAGTTTGAATGACAATTACCGTATATACTCGAGTATAGGTCGATCCGAATATAAGCCGAGGCCCCTAATTTACCACAAAAAACTGGGAAAACTTATTGACTCGAGTATAAGCTGGGGGTGGGAAATACAGCAGCTACTGTAAGTGGCAAAGAGGGTCAACAATGCCCATCTGCAGCTGCATGTCTCACTGTGTCTATTGCATGCCTCCCTGTGTCCTGTGCAGATCTGCCTACCTCACTGTGTCCTGTGTATGCCTCCCTGTGTCCTGTGCAGATCTGCCTACCTCACTGTGTCCTGTGTATACCCCCCTGTGTCCATTGCAGCCTACCTGTGCTAATCTTCATCCTTTGTGTCCTGTGCATGCCTCCGTGTGCCTATCTGCAGCCACCGATCAGCGTGTCATAAAAACATACGGCGGCCATTCCAGTATTCAAAAGCCGCGCCTCCTCTTCGTCTGTGATAGGCAGAACACTCAATTTCCCAGCAGTCCGTTTTCAGCCTATCACGGACATCCGCTCATCCTCGTCTGAGGTATGAGGATGAGGGGATGTCCGTGATAGGCTGTCCGTGATAGGCTGTCCGTGATAGGCTGAAAACTGACTGCTGGGAAATTGAGTGTTCTGCCTATCAGACAAGGAGGAGGCGCGGCTTTTAAATACTGGAATGGCCGCTGTATGTTTTTATGACACGCTGGCCACCGTCTGTCTACATGACATGCCTGATCAGGTAGGCAGACGGCGGTGACTCGAGTATAAGCCGAAGGGGGGCACTTTCAGCCTAAAAAAAAGGGCTGAAAATCTCGGCTTATACTCGAGTATATACGGTACTCAGTCATCCAACACTGTATCCATATGAAACTTGCGTCCTTTTTTCCACACAAATAGAGCTTTCTTTTAGTGGTATTTAATCACTAGTGTTTTTTTTTATTTTTTGTGCTATAAATAAAATAAAATGTAAATTTTGTGAAAAAAATGCTTTTCTCTTTTTTTCTGTCATAAATTTTTGCTAATTAGTAATTTTTCTTCATAAATTTTGGCCAAAATTTATACTGCTACATATCCTTGGTAAAAATAACCCACATTAGTATATATTATTTGGTCTTTGTGAAAGTTATAGAGTCTACAAACTATGGTGCCAATCACTGAAAATTGATCACTTCTGATCAGGCCTTCAGTACATCAGGTGTACCTCATTTCTTGAGACACTAACAAGTCAGGAAAGTACAAATACCCCCCAAATGATCCATTTTTTTACAAAGTAGACATTCCAAGGTATTAAGTAAGTAGCATGGTAAGTTTTTTTAGGTTGTCATTTTTTCCCACAATTCTTTGCAAAATGAAGATTTTTTTTTTATTATTGTTTTTTTTTTACAAAATTGTCATATTATCAGGTTATTTCTCACACACAGCATATGCATACAACAAATTACACCCCAAAATACATTCTGCTACTCCTCCCGAGTATGGCGATACCACATGTGTGAGACTTTTACACAGCCTGGCCACATACAGAGCACCAACATTGATGTAGTACCTTCAGACGTTCTACTAGCAAAAATTACGCATCTCATTTCTCAACCACCTATTACACTTTTGAAGGCCCTGGAGTACCAGGACAATGGAATTTCCCATAAAATAACCCCATTTTGGAAAGCAAACACCCCAACGTATAATCTGTGAGGCATAATGAGTCTTTTGAATGGTTAATTTTTTTCAAGAAGTTTTTGGAATATGTGGAAAAAAATGAAAACGCATTTTTTTTACACAAAATTGTCAATTTATAAGATATTTCTAACACATAGCATGTATATAGCAAAAATTACACCCCAAAACACATTCTGCTACTCCTCCCGAGTATGGCGATACCACATGTGTAGGACTTTTACACAACCTGGCCAAACATTGAAGTAGTACGTTCAGGCGTTCTAGGAGCATAAATGACACATCTCATTTCATTCCTACCGATCACACTTTTGAAGGTCCTGGAGCACCAGGACAGTGAAATTACCCACAAAATGACCCCATTTTGAAAAGCAAACACCCCAACGTATATTCTATGAGACATGGGCTGCAAATAGGTACTCGGGTACTCTGATGGGCTGGAGATAGGTACTCGGGTACTCTGATGGGCTGGAGATAGGTACTCTGGTACTCTGATGGCCTGGTGACAGGTACTCTGGTACTCTGATGGCCTGGTGACAGGTACTCGGGTACTCTGATGGCCTGGTGACAGGTACTCGGGTACTCTGATGGCCTGGTGACAGGTACTCGGGTACTCTGATGGCCTGGTGACAGGTACTCTGATGGCTTGGTGACTGGTATTTGGGTACTCTGAAGGGCGGTGACGGGTACTCATATGGACTGTGACAGGTACTCGGGTACTAAGATGAACTGTGACAGGTACTCAGGTACTCAGATAAACTGTGACAGGTACTGGGGTACTCAGATGAACTGTGACTGGTACTCGGGTACTCGGACTGGGACAGGTACTCGGGTACTCAGATGGACTGGGACAGGTACTCGGGTATTCAGATGGACTGGAACAGGTATTTGGGTACTCAGATGGGCTGTGACAGGTACTCGGGTACTCAGATGGGCTGTGACAGGTACTCGGATGAACCGTGACAGGTACTCGGGTACCCTGATGGACTGTGACAGGTACTCGGGTACCCTGATGGACTGTGACAGGTACTCTAATGGACTGTGACAGGTACTCGGGTACCCTGATGGACCGTGACAGGTACTCGGGTACCCTGATGGACCGTGACAGGTACTCGGGTACTCTGATGTGCCGTGACAGGTACTCAGGTACTCTGATGTGCCGGGACAGGTACTCGGGTACTCTGATGGGCCGGGACAGGTACTCGGGTACTCTGATGGGCCGGGACAGGTACTCGGGTACTCTGATGGGCCGGGACATGTACTCGGGTACTCTGATGGGCTGGGACAGGTACTCGGGTACTCAGATGAGCTGTGACAGGTACTCGGGTACTCAGATGGGCTGGGACAGGTACTCGGGTACTCTGATTGGCTGTGACAGGTACTCAAATACCCTGATGGGCTGTGACAGGTACTCTGATGGACTGTGATTGACAGGTACTATGAGGGGTGGTGACAGGTCCTCTTTATTGGGGGGGGCAATCAGTATGATTGGTGTACACTGTAGGCGGTAAAGAGATGTTACTGCAATCTCCTCCTCACACACGATCGGTGTGTGAGGAGGAGAACAACCCGGTAACATCTCGTTACCGCGGTTTGTTTACATTTTAGTGATCGGCTGTGAAAGGATCACAGCCGATCACGTGGGTAAACAGCCGGCCAATGGCTGTTTACCAGCGTCAGTGACGAGCAGTGTTCCCGGGGAACACGCTGCCACCGACGTGCACGCGCAGCACGCTCACGATCGGGCGCATGCGCCGTGCACAGTCGGGGTGTGACCACCTGTGATCGGCCGTGACTTAATCGCGGCCAATCACGTGGTAAACAGCCATAACCAATGGCTGTTCACCCCCTTCGGTGGCGAGCGGTGTCTCCGTGACACGCCGCCACCGAAGAAACAGGGATGCGCGCGCATTCCCTGTTTAAACGGGAGGCCGTCATATGCCAGCCTTCCGCCACAATAGGTGCGCGCCGTCAAAAAAAAAAAGTGAAATATTCCTTTAAATATCGTGCCTGGGGGGTGTCTATAGTATGCCTGTGAAGTGCCACGTGTTTCCCGTGTTTAGAACAGTCCCTGCACAAAATGACATTTAACGGAAATAACGTCATTTAAAACTTCTTGCGGTTTTAATGTTATATCTGGTTCCGGCAATATGGATGAAAATCATTGAGAAAAATGGCATGGGTATCCCCCCCTGCCCATTACCAGCCCCTTTGGGTCTTGTACGATATTAAGGGGAACCCCGTACCCATATTAAAAAAAGGAAACACGCGTGGCCCCCATGCCCTATATACTCAGAACAGCAGTATACAGGTGGTGCAAACAAGACAGGGACTGTGTAGGTTTGTTGTGTTAAGTAGAATCTGTTTGTAATTTTCAACTGGTACATTTTTAAAGTGTAGCTCCAGTCAAAAAAACAATTTTTAAGCTTTTTGGAAAATATAGGGAAGGGTTATCACCCCTGTATAATTTGTTTTGCCGTCTGTCTTTTTTCATCTCACTTGCTGTTGTCTCCTTCCGTTTGCAAGTAGGAGATGTTTGTAAGTTGGATGTTTGAAAGTAGGGCCTGCCCTATATGCTCTGCAGAAATTGCGGAACAAGGTGTTGGTTTTGCCACAACATTGTAAGCCCTCAAAGTGACTCTTGGTGGGCGCTGGAGCGCCCTGCTGTGAACGATTATATCAGGAATTGTAATTACATGCCATTGTTGAACAGTGGTAGAAAAATTAACCTTTGGTGGTTGTGGTGCTGGTGCCACAACACTATAAGTCCTCACAGTTACTCTGGGTGGGCACAGGAAGGGGCCCTCCTGTGAAATATTATATCAAGAATTGTAATTACATGTCCCTGTTAAACAGGGGCAGAAAAATTGGGCCTTAGGCACTGGTGCTGGTGCCACGACACTGCAACCTCTCCCATATACTCTAGTTTTAGTGCAGGAATTAGCCCTGCTGCAAAGCATTGCATAAAAAATCGTAATTAAATGCCCCTGTTAAACAGGGGCAGAAAAATTGGGCCTTAGGCACTGGTGCTGGTGCCACGACACTGCAACCTCTCCCATATACTCTAGTTTTAGTGCAGGAATTAGCCCTGCTGCAAAGCATTGCATCAAAAATTATAATTAAATGCCCCTGTTAAACAGGGGCAGAAAAATTGGGCCTTAGGCACTGGTGCCACGACACTGCAATCTCTCCCATATACTCTAGTTTTAGTGCAGGAATTAGCCCTGCTGCAAAGCATTGCATCAAAAATTGTAATTAAATGCCCCTGTTAAACAGGGGCAGAAAAACTGGGCCTTAGGCACTGGTGCTGGTGCCGCGACACTGCAACCTCTCCCATATACTCTAGTTTTAGTGCAGGAATTAGCCCTGCCTCAAAGCATTGCATTAAAAATTGTAATTAAATGCCCCTGTTAAACAGGGGCAGAAAAATTGGGCCTTAGGCACTGGTGCTGGTGCCATGACACTGCAACCTCTCCCATATACTCTAGTTTTAGTGCAGGAATTAGCCCTGCTGCAAAGCATTGCATCAAAAATTGTAATTAAATGCCCCTGTTAAACAGGGGCAGAAAAATTGGGCCTTAGGCACTGGTGCTGGTGCCACGACACTGCAACCTCTCCCATATACTCTAATTTTAGTGCAGGAATTAGCCCTGCCTCAAAGCATTGCATCAAAAATTGTAATTAAATGCCCCTGTTAAAGAGGAAGTAAACCCTGATGAGTTTACTTCCTCTTTTTTTCCCTGCAAAGGTAAAGCATAATGGACTACTATGCATCACATAGTAGCCCATTATGTGTCACTTACCTGACACAGGAGCCAGCGAAGTCGCCGCTGTCCCCTGTAGTCCGCCGCATCCATCTTGCTTGTGGCGTCTCGCAGCTCCGCCGAATGACAGCGGCGAAGCCGCGATAACGTCACTCCCGCGCATGCGCACGGGAGTGGCGTCTCGCAGCTCCGCCGCTGTCATTCGGCAAAGCCACGATGACGTCACTCCCGCGCATGCGCGCGGGAGTCGACAAATGCGGCAGCTCCATTCTTGGAACTGCCGCGTTTAGTGCGCCTGCGCGCCGCTGTCTACGGCGCATGCGCCGTAGACAGCGGTGCCCGTTTTCGGGCAAATATCTCCTAAACCATATAGGTTTAGGAGATATTTCTTGAACCGTCAGGTAAGCCTTAATCTAGGCTTACCTGTAGGTCAAAGTGGTTTGTAAGGGTTTACTTCCTCTTTAAACAGGGGCAGAAAAACTGGGCCTTAGGCACTGGTGCTGGTGCCACGACACTGCAACCTCTCACATATACTCTAGTTTTAGTGCAGGAATTAGCCCTGCCTCAAAGCATTGCACCAAAAATTGTAATTAAATGCCCCTGTTAAACAGGGGCAGAAAAATTGGGCCTTAGGCACTGGTGCTGGTGCCACCACACTGCAACCTCTCCCATATACTCTAGTTTTACTGCAGGAATTAGCCCTGCAGCAAAGCATTGCATCAAAAATTGTAATTAAACGCCCCTGTTAAACAGGGGCAGAAAAATTGGGCTGATGGCATCACCCAGAACCAAAAATGTTCTTCCAACATATCAGCGGAGGAGGAAGAGGATAGACAATCAACATAACAGGACAGTCACTCAGTATCAGCATAGGCAGTCTTGAAGGGATGTGATATTTCAAAAAAAATTATTCGGTTACATCAGCTTCAGGTGCTTGGTAGCTGTGGGTGAATTAAGACTGATTTATCTTGATGAAGGTCAGTCGATCAACTGATTTGGTGGACAGGCGCACCCTGTGATCGGTAACAAAGCCACCAGCAGCACTGAAGGTGCGTTCCGAAAGAACGCTGGATGCAGGACAGGCCAGTAGCTCAATTGCATACTGTGCAAGCTCTGGCCAGTGATCCATCCTCAAGACCCAGTAAGCCAGAGGATTTTCGGTGGGAAAGGTATCCAAGTCTGACCTTGCCCCTAGGTATTCCTGCACCATGTAAATCAGACGCTGGCGATGGGTGCTGGAACCGATCATACCTTGGGGCTGCGGACTAAAAAATTGTCTGAAAGCATCGGTCAGACGGCCACCTTCTCCACCGCTCCTTTTGACCGATGCCTCAGCAACACGTTGTCCAGGACCAGGAGTTTGTAACCTCCCAGTCTCTGGGAACACGTTGCACAGACCTGTAAGGCCTCCTGGTCCCGGAGATGTCTCATCCTCTGCGACGGCAAGATAAGGTCGGCAACCTTACCCTTGTACCGTGGATCAAGGAGAGTGGCCAGCCAGTAATGGTCCCTCTCCTTGATCCGAAGAATACGAGGATCCTTCCGCAGGCTTTGTAGGATCAGGGAGGCCATGCAGCGTAGGTTAGCTGAGCTCCCCTGACCCTGTCCCGGTGCCGTAGTCGCACAGGTACTCATTGATGGCCCTCTGCTGCATGTGCAGCCGCTGCAGCATGGCCAACGTTGAGTTCCACCCGGTGGGCATGTCACATATAAGGCAGTTCTTGGGCAGGTTCAACTCCTTTTGGAGCTCAGCCAGCCGAGCACAGGCATTAAATGATCGGCGGAAATGCACACAGACTTTCCTGGCCTGCTTCAGGACGTCCTGGTACCTGCCCAAGAACCGCTGCACCACCAGGTTTAGGACGTGAGCTACACAGGGCACATGGGTCAGTTGTCCCTGTCGGAGGGCGGAGAGGAGGTTGGTGCCATTGTCGCAAACCACCATTCCTGGCTTAAGCTGGCGTGGCGTCAACCACCTCTCGGCCTGCCCTGCAGAGCTGACAAAACATCCACCCCAGTGTGGCTCCTGTCCCCCAAACAAACCAACGAAAGCACGGCATGGCATCGTTTTGCCTGCGTACTTGCGTAGCCCCTAGAACGCCTACGGAGCACCACTGGTTCTGAGGGCAGAGCACTGGAAGAGGCCATGGAGGAAGAAGAAGAGGAGGGGGTGGAGGAGAGAGGTGTGTCACAACCAATAGTAGCATTTTGGAGGCGTGGTGGCGGAACAACCTCCAACACTACTGCACCTTGTCCTGCATCCTTCCCAGCTGCCAGAAGAGTGACCCAATGGGCCGTGAAAGACAGGTAACGTCCCTGCCCATGCCTGCTGGACCATGAGTCAGCGGTAATATGCACCTTACCGCTGACCGCCCTGTCCAGCGAGGCAAGGACATTGCCTTCCACATGCCGGTTGAGAGCTGGAATCGCCTTTCGTGAGAAAAAGTGGCGTTTGAGGACCTGCCACTGAGGAACCGCACATTGTACAAACTCACGGAAGGGGGCCGAGTCTACCAACTGAAAAGGCAGCAGTTGAAGTGCTAGCAATTTAGCCAAGCTAGCATTCAACCGCTGGGCATGTGGATGGCTGGGAGTGAACTTCTTTCGCCGGTCCAGCAGCTGGGGCAGGGACATTTGCCTGCTATAATCGGACGTGGGTGTACTGCTAGCAGAGTGCCGGAAGCACTTGGCTGTGACACACCTAATTCTACACCTTTCCTCTCAGAGCAGGTTTCAGAGAGGACTGAAGGTCTAGTGGGGTTGGAGATCCCAGCTGATGAGGAGCAAGGAGAGGTCCACTTTGTTCTTTGGTGTGGGTCTTTGAGGTACGCTTGCCAATGAGCTGCATGGCAGGTCAACATATGTCTGGTCAAGCATGTGGTGCCCAAGCGGCTGATGTTTTGGCCACGCGAGATACGCTTGAGACATATGTTGCAAATAGCAGTGGTGCGATCTGATGCACTCGTCTCAAAAAAGGCCCACACCAAAGAACTTTTAGAATAACGCGCAGAGGCAGCGCCCTGCACAGGCGGAGCTCTGCGGTGTGATTCAGTCGGTGTGCTGCCCCTAAGCTGGCCCCCGGAGGGCATCCTGCCTCGTTGGACATGTGCCTCCTCCTCCTCCTCTCTCCTACCAGGCACCATGTGGAGTCAGTGCCCTCATCATCCCCTCCCTCTTCATCGCTGGAGCAAACCTGGCAGTATGCTGCAGTTTGTGGAACATGACAGATTGCTGTCCTTCTTGAACATCCCCTCTCTCTGCATTCACGCTTCTGTCTTCCTCTAGCTGAGTATCATCATCAGAGCCTACAAAACACTGGGCATCCTCCTGGAGCATGTACCCTAACACTGTGCTCAAAGAGTTCAGGAGACTCCTCAGGAGGATGTGGTGGGTCTAGGGAAGGAGTCACTGATGATGACATTGAGAGGAGGGAAGACGATGCGTTGGCAGCTGCTTTGCTATTACCCTGAGCCTGGGTGAGAGATGATGAGGAGGATGAAGAGGGCTTGGTCATCCACTCTACCAAGTCGTTGGCATGTTGCGGCTCAACATGTCCAGCTGCCGAAAAGAAGGACAAGCGTGTCCCATGGCCACGTGCTGATGATAACGATGCACCGCGTCCACGACCAGCACTGTTGTCTCTAGACACAGAGCCTGCTTGCCCTCTTTTATCGGCTCGCGCCTGTCCTTGCTGGCCTTCCAGACATGGTAATGGCCTGAAGGGAGTTGGGAAAACCAGCAATTGGGTAGTGTTGTATATTGTGCTGGAGGCACACACAACTTCCACTAACTCCTGCAGATGGCAGATGGCTCAAATAGAGAAGAGCTATGTAGGTGGATATAGCGGTGTATACTGGGATCAGAGCACGCAGACAGCACGCACAATCTCCTACCACTGACTGCAAGCTCTATTTAAAACGAGCAAGATAGTTAGCTATATAGATGGATATAGCAGTTTATACTGGGTTCAGAGCACGCAGACAGCAGGCACAATCTCCTACCACTGACTGCAAGCTCTATTTAAAACGAGCAAGATAGCTAGCTATATAGGTGGATATAGCGGTGTATACTGGGTTCAGAGCACGCAGACAGCACGCACAATCTCCTACCACTGACTGAAAGCTCTATTTAAAACGAGCAAGATAGCTAGCTATATAGGTGGATATAGCGGTGTATACTAGGTCGAGAGCACGCAGACAGCACGCACAATCTCCTACTACAGACTGCAAGCTCTATTTAAAACAAGCAAGATAGCTAGCTATATAGATGGATATAGCGGTGTATACTGGGTTCAGAGCATGCAGACAGCACGCACAATCTCCTACCACTGACTGCAAGCTCTATTTAAAACGAGCAAGATAGTTAGCTATATAGGTGGATATAGCGGTGTATACTGGGTTCAGAGCACGCAGACAGCACGCACAATCTCCTACCACTGACTGCAAGCTCTATTTAAAATGAGAAAGATAGTTAGCTATATAGGTGGATATAGCGGTGTATACTGGATTCAGAGCACACAGACAGCACGCACAATCTCCTACCACTGACTGCAAGCTCTATTTAAAACTAGCAAGATAGTTAGCTATATAGATGGATATAGCAGTGTATACTGGGTTCAGAGCACGCAGACAGCAGGCACAATCTCCTACCACTGACTGCAAGCTCTATTTAAAACTAGCAAGATAGCTAGCTATATAGATGGATATAGCGGTGTATACTGGGTTCAGAGCATGCAGACAGCACGCACAATCTCCTACCACTGACTGCAAGCTCTATTTAAAACGAGCAAGATAGCTAGCTATATAGATGGATATAGCAGTGTATACTGGGTTGAGAGCACGCAGACAGCATGCACAATCTCCTACCACTGACTGCAAGCTCTATTTAAAATGAGAAAGATAGTTAGCCATATAGGTGGATATAGCGGTGTATACTGGGTTCAGAGCACACAGACAGCACGCACAATCTCCTACCACTGACTGCAAGCTCTATTTAAAACTAGCAAGATAGTTAGCTATATAGATGGATATAGCAGTGTATACTGGGTTCAGAGCACACAGACAGCAGGCACAATCTCCTACCACTGACTGCAAGCTCTATTTAAAACTAGCAAGATAGCTAGCTATATAGATGGATATAGCGGTGTATACTGGGTTCAGAGCATGCAGACAGCATGCACAATCTCCTACCACTGACTGCAAGCTCTATTTAAAACGAGCAAGATAGCTAGCTATATAGATGGATATAGCAGTGTATACTGGGTTGAGAGCACGCAGACAGCATGCACAATCTCCTACCACTGACTGCAAGCTCTATTTAAAACGAGCAAGATAGCTAGCTATATAGATGGATATAGTGGTGTATACTGGGTTCAGAGCACGCAGACAGCACGCACAATCTCCTACCACTGACTGCAAGCTCTATTAAAAAAGAGAAATATAGCTAGCTATATAGGTGAATATAGCGGTGTATACTGCGGTCAGGGCACGCAGACAACAACCACTACAGAAGAGCAAGAACGAAAAAACGGCCGATAACGATCGGTGTATACTGTGTTGAAGGTACACAGAACACCCACTAACTCCTACAGACGCCAACACACTACACAAGGCGGCCGCGCTGGCAGCCTTATATAGTGTGGGGCGTGTACTACACAGCCTGAGCTATGATTGATGCCTGTGGCCAATCATGGCTCTCCTCGCTGCCCACGCTGTGATTGGCCAAGCATGCGGGGTCACAGTGCATGATTGGCCAATCATGAGCCAGCAATACACTGCGATGGCGCAGAGCACTGTGGGCCGTGTGCGCCACACGAATGTGGCGCGAACGGCCCATAACGTTCGGAATTCGCCGAACGGGCGAACACAAAGCTTATCCCTATTAATGGCCTATACTGCTTAGATTGAGGACTATATTGGGACCAGATTATTTAGTTAAGCCTGACATTATGGTTTGTCTGGTGTTCTGTCTTGCAGGCATCTGCTATAATTGAATTGACAATGGTGGATAAATTCACTGCGCCAGACTTTTTTTGCTGAATTTACAGAGCAGTCTATGTCTATGGAAAGTGAAGAGTAGGGATTACTCAAATAAAATCAAGAGGAAGGCAGTGATGGAGAAATTCTTTGAACTGGTGAAGCCTCTGTAACCCACAGCAGACATCAATTATTTGAAGGCCAAAATTGTGAGCTTTGTAGTACATATAATAGGAAGAAGAAGATCCTGGAATCCCAGAGATTGGGAGCATCAGCAGATGACATATATGTCCCCAGGCTGTGGTACTACTACAGCCTGCATTTTTTGTCTGACCAAACCAAACCACGCCCATCACTCTCAATGCTTCCTTCCACATCGGCTGAGGCCACAGCTCCTGAGGTCCATCCTGGTCCTTCTACACAGGAAGAAGATGTGGAGGAGCCCAGCTGGACCCAGGTATAGCATTGTTAAACATATATTTATCCAAAAATAGAATGATGTTAACTAGATGTCATCGATCCAAAATTTCGGCCCTAACAAAGTGGTTTCCATATCAATCAACAGTAGTTGTCAAAAAATGATTGGGACAAGAATGAAAAATGCTGGGGTCAGAATGAGAGTGTTTTCTATTTGTTCATTATCAATTTGCAACTGTTACGAGCTCAAAATTGTGTGTGATTGGTGACCAAAAATCAACAAAATATGTCCCATTTTTATACACAGGAAAGTCTCAGTCAGGAGGTGCCCGTGCCCAGCAGCCATACGGAGTCGCACATCCCTCCCCTACGCTCTCCTACTAAAAGGGCCAGGAAGAGCAGGAACCTGAACGAGGCCACAGCTGTCTTGCTCAGGCATGCAACAAACACCATGAGTACGGCCCTGGATGCACGGGAGGCATTTGGCTGTGAGATATGGAGGAGGAGCAAAGGAGTATGTGTGAGAAACTAATCCTGCAGCTCCTCAACAAGGGGAGGAGGGGACAAACACATCTGTGATTTGGATGACACACCTCCACCACCTCCTCCGCCTCCACAGACACCACAGCAACCCCACCCACCGCAGCAGCATGGCGGACTGTGGCAAATCCAGCCCCAACATCCCCAACAAGCCCACTGCCCTGGGGATTTTCACCCTTACAATTTCTGATTCTCTTTTTTGTTTATTTTTAAAATTATGATTTGAGTCATTATACTTTATTTATTTTTGTGTGAAGAGAATGCACCTTTTCTTTAAATTATTTAAGTTTGATTTGTAGGGCAGATAACATGTATAATTTAGTTTATTTAATTTGCTAAAGAGTGCACAATAAAAAAATTGCCTCAGCTGATGTGGAAGGAAGCATTGACAGTGATGGCCTGGGAAAAAATGCATGCTGTTGTAAGACCACAGCTAGAGACATATATGTCATCTGCTGCTGCTCCCGATCTCTTGGAGTCCATGACCGTATTGTGCTCCCTATTAAATGTACTCCCCAGGTTTAAAATTGTGATCTTCACATAATTGAGGTCTGTCCTGGGGTACAAAGGCTTCACCAATTTCAACAGTTTCTCCATCGCTGTCTTCCTCTTGATTTTTATATGACCTTCTTGTGCTCCCTAATAAATGAAAAAAAATGTGAAAAATACTTAGCTATGTGTTTTACTTAAAAAAGGATAGTTTGTTTCTGAGTAGGCAGGTACATTTCAAAAATATAATGTCAAATTAACAAGAGACACCAACATAGTTGTATGTTTGAGCTTAAAAACTATGAGATAATAATGGTGTTGTAGTAACTTGACTCAAAAAAAAAGGCTTTGAAATAAGTTTGGCAGAATATCAATAGCAAAGCAGCTTCATTATCATCCCATTATAAAGAAGGAGAGAATGTGCGCTGCATTTCGAGATTTCATAATTTGCCACGTCACGAATGTGATATCTCCATTACGAACTCTAGTTTTACAAGACCTACCGCTTCCGGATTGTCCTTGCTTTCGAGCATGCGTGTTTGTACTTTGTACTTTTGTCCGACAGACTTGTATATATACGTTTGGAAAATCAGACAACAGACATTTGTTCCGCCGAAAATTTTAAAACCTGCTATCCAACATTTGTACGCGAAAAATCCGACAACAATTGGTGCATACAAACGGTTGGATTTTCTGGCAACAGCCCATCATCACACATTTCCTGTCAGAAAATCTGATGCACACAGGATGTTTTACAACCTCTCCTGAATGATTTTAACTTGACAGATAGTAACCAACGTATACATGCTGTGTTTAGCTGCATTTGCGTTTAAAATCGTTTTTTCTTCCACAAATAGTTAAAAATGAAAAATGCCTGTAAATGAAATGCGGCTAAATGCGAGTTGTCGCGTTTACAAGCTGTTACAGGCATTTGGCGTTTCAAATGCCTCTGAAAATCTGTCCTGAACACATTTTTTTGCGTTCCAAAAACGCTTCTAAACTCAACTGCATAGAAACGACCCTGTCTACATGTACGGATAAGATAACATAGAGGAGAAATCAGGGGCAGCTGAAAAAAACACCCAACTGCTCCTAAATGTCCGTTTACCAGCAGCAGTGTACATGAAGCCTTACTATCTAAAATAAAGTTACCAAATGTCAGCCTCTAAACCTTAAAGGGGTTGTAGACCCTTGTTTTCTTTTTTTAATAAGAAACATATCATACTTACCTCCACTGTGCAGTTCGTTTTGCACAGAGTGGCCCCGATCCTCATCTTCTGGGGTCCCCCAATGTTGCTTGTGGCTCCTCCCCGCATCGGTAAACCCCCTAGGAGAAGCCGGACTCGGCCCCACCCCACGGCACCCGCATCACTGGATTTGATTGTCAGCAGCAGGAGCCAATGGCTGTGCTGCTATCAATCTATCCAATCAAGAGCCGAGAACCCCGGGCAGAGAGGTAGTGCGCGTCTCTGACAGGGGAACGAATGCGCTCAAGTGAGTAAAGGGGGGGGGTGCCTGGGGTGCCGGATAGTGACAGAAGTTTGCATAGGATGCAACCACTTTAACCACTTCCCGACCGCCGCACGACGATGTACGTCGTCAGAATGGCACGGGCAGGCATATTGGCGTACATGTACGTCCCTGCCTTCCCGCGGGTCGGGGGCCCGCGGCGGTCGGTATTCGTTCGGGAGCGATCCCGGACGAGGGGACAGGCCATTCATTCATGGCCACCCCCTCGCGATCGCTCCCGACGAATGAAAATGTTCCGTGACATCACTTCCTCTCCTGTAATGTAAACACAGGAGAGGAAGTGATGTAATCTCTCCTCCGTGTCGGTATTTTTCGTTCCGACACCGAGGAGAGAGGATCGGTGAGTTGCACCAACACGACACTACACAGTAGAACATGCCAGGCACACTCACACCCCCCCGATCACCCCCCCAATTACCCCTGCCCCCCAGTCACAGTGACACCAATGTCATTTTTTTTTTGCATTGGTGTCATTTGTGACTGTAATAACTGTTAGGGCAGTTAGGGTTAGCCCCTTTTAGTTCTAATGTACCCCCCTAACCCCCCCAATAAAGGTTTAACCCCGTGATCACCCCCCGTCGCCAGTGTCACTAAGGCTGGGTTCACATTGCAGCGGTTTATGAGAACGAATGTGATTCGCACCGCACTGCAGTGCAAATCACATCCGATCTCTGTGCGATTCGAGTTCAGCCATTCGCCGCACCCGCCGCACCCGCCGCACCCGCCGCACCCGCCGCAAATTCGCACGGGACCCTTTTTTTGGCCCGCAGCAGAATCGGATCGCATGGGTGTTCACACCATGCGATCCGAGTTTGCAGATCGCACTGCGATATGCGAACTGATCTGGGGGTGTCATTAACATTTCACTGACACTCCCAGCAGTTCGCATAGGGCAGTGTGAACTGCCGCCGGGAGGCATGCGATGCGGGAACCCGCCGCGGATTCGTGGCGTTCCCGCATCACTCCAGTGTGAACCCAGCCTAATAAGCGATCGTTTTTCTGATCGCTGTATTAGTGTCACAGGTGACGCTAGTTAGGCAGGTAGGTATTTAGGTTCGCCGCAGCTTTTTATAGCGCCAGGGACCCCCATATACTACCGCATAAAGCCCCCTGATTGCCCCCTAGTTAACCCTTTCACCAGTGATCACCATATAACTGTTACAGGTGACGCTGGTTGGTTAGTTATTTTTTTATAGTTTCAGGGCACCCGCCATTTATTACCTAATAAAGGTTTAACCCCCTGATCACCCAGCGGGTGTCATTTGTGACTGTAATAACTGTTAGGGCAGTTAGGGTTAGCCCCCTTTAGTTCTAAGGTACCCCCCTAACCCCCCCAATAAAGGTTTAACCCCATGATCACCCCCCGTCGCCAGTGTCACTAAGGCTGGGTTCACATTGCAGCGGTTTATGAGAACGGATGTGATTCGCACCGCACTGCAGTGCAAATCACATCCGATCTCTGTGCGATTCGAGTTCAGCCATACAGATAGTATGGCTGAATTCGTGTCGCACCCGCCGCACCCGCCGCAAACTCGCACGGGACCCTTTTTTTGGTCTGCAGCAGAATCGGATCGCATGGGTGTTCACACCATGCGATCCGAGTTTGCATATCGCACTGCGATATGCAAACTGATCTGGGGGTGTCATTAACATTTCACTGACCCTCCCAGCAGTTCGCATAGGGCAGTGTGAACTGCCGCCGGGAGGCATGCGATGCGGGAACCCGCCGCGCATTCGTGGCGTTCCCACATTGCTCCAGTGTGAACCCAGCCTAATAAGCGATCATTTTTCTGATCGCTGTATTAGTGTCACAGGTGACGCTAGTTAGGCAGGTAGGTATTTAGGTTCGCCGCAGCTTTTTATAGCGCCAGGGACCCCCATATACTACCGCATAAAGCCCCCTGATTGCCCCCTAGTTAACCCTTTCACCAGTGATCACCATATAACTGTTACAGGTGACGCTGGTTGGTTAGTTATTTTTTTATAGTTTCAGGGCACCCGCCATTTATTACCTAGTCTCACTAGTGTACCCCTAAATTTAGGGGTGTCTACTTTCCAAAATGGGGTCATTTGGGGGGGGTTTGTGCCATCTTGGCATTTTATGGCCTTCAAAACTGTAACGCCCTTAGAAAGCCTGAAGGCGGTGCTTGGTTTTCGGGGCCCCGTACGCGGCTAGACTCCTAAAAAGTCCCACATATGTGGTATCCCCGTACTCAGGAGAAGCAGCAGAATTTATTTTGGGGTGTCATTTTACATATGCCCATGGCATGCGTGAGCAATATATCATTTAGTGACAACTTTGTGAAAAAAAAAAAAAAAAAAAAGTTTGTAATTTTCCCGCAACTTGTGGCAAAATATAAAATATTCCATGGACTCAACATGCCTCTCAGCACATAGCTTGGGGTGTCTACTTTCTAAAATGGGGTCCTTTGTGGGGGTTTTGTGCCATCTTGGCATTTTATGGCCTTCAAAACTGTAATAGGTAGTGAGGAGTGAAGTCAAATATTTACGCCCTTAGAAAACCTGAAGGCGGTTCTTGGTTTTCGGGGCCCCGTACGCGGCTAGGCTCCCAAAAAATCCCACACATGTGGTATCCCCGTACTCAGGAGAAGCAGCAGAATTTATTTTGGGGTGTCATTTCACATATGCCCATAGCATGTGTGAGCAATATATCATTTAGTGACAACTTTGTGAAAAAAAAATAAAAAAAAATTAAAGTTTGTAATTTTTCCGCAACTTGTGGCAAAATATAAAATATTCCATGGACTCAACATGCCTCTCAGCAAATAGCTTGGGGTGTCTACTTTCTAAAATGGGGTCATTTGTGGGGGTTTTGTGCCATCTTGGCATTTTATGGCCTTCAAAACTGTAATAGGTAGTGAGAAGTGAAATCAAAAATTTACGCCCTTAGAAAGCCTGAAGGCGGTGCTTGGTTTTCGGGGCCCCGTACGCGGCTAGGCTCCCAAAAAGTCCCACATATGTGGTATCCCCGTACTCAGGAGAAGCAGCAGAATTTATTTTGGGGTGTCATTTCACATATGCCCATGGCATGCGTGAGCAATATATCATTTAGTGACAACTTTGTGTAAAAAAAAAAAAAATTTTTTTTTTTGTCATTTTTCAATCGCTTGAGGCAAAAAAATAAAATATTCAATGGGCTCAACATGCCACTTATCAATTTCCTTAGGGGGTCTACTTTCCAAAATGGGGTCATTTGGGGGGGTTTTGTACTGCCCTGCCATTTTAGCACCTCAAGAAATGAGATAGGCAGTCGTAAACTAAAAGCTGCGTAAATTCCAGAAAACGTACCTTAGTTTGTAGATGTGACAACTTTTGCGCAAACCAATAAATATACAATTATTGACTTTTTTTTTACCAAAGACATGTGGCTGAATACATTTTGGCCTAAATGTATGACTAAAATTTAGTTTATTGGATTTTTCTAATAACAAAAAGTAGAAAATATAATTTGTTTTCAAAATTTGCGGTCTTTTTACGTTTATATCGCAAAATATAAAAATCGCAGAGGCAATCAAATACCATCAAAAGAAAGCTCTATTTGTGGGAAGAAAAGGACGCAAATTTTGTTTGGGTACAACATTGCATGACCGCGCAATTACCAGTTAAAGCAGCGCAGTGCCAAATTGTAAAAAGACCTCTGGTCATTTACCAGCAAAATGGTCCGGTCTGAAAGTGGTTAATGACTTGCAAGGATCTGCAAAGAGGGGTGGGACAAACTCCCTCCTGAGATGTGTGCAAACTGGTGGCCAACTACAAGAAATGTCTGACCTCTGCCAACAAGCGTTTTGCTACCAAGCACTTATGCCGCGTACGCACGATCGGAATTCTTGTCGGAGAAAGCTCTGATGGTTTTCCCAACGGAATTCCGCTCAAGCGGTCTTGCCTACACACGGTCACACCAAATTCAGATTGTTTATAACGTGATGACGTACAACACGTACGACAGGACTAGAAAAAGGAAGTTCAATAGCCAGTATTGAATCTGAGCATGCGTGATTTTTGGCGTGTCGGAATTGCATACACAGGATCGGAGTTTCCGATGGAAATCTATAATATATATTTAATATATAAAAGAAAAAGAATATCATTAGCATGTTAATAAAGGGGTAAAGAAAAGTAGCCAGGGGGCTGCCACGTTGATCCCTCTTGAGGAAAGTGACCTAAAGACAAAACTGTTATTAGGGTAGGACAACAAGTCCCAGCATGTTCGGAAGCTATGTTCCTTTGACTTTTCATGCTCATTCCAGTTTGGCTGGTCTCGGACTGGACAGAGACAGCGATTTCAGCCAAGGATTGTGGGAGATGTAATTTCTAGACATGTGCACAACATAAAAAAAGTTTAGTTTCTGTTAGTTTCCGTTGATTCGTAACGATTCGTAATTTCGTAAGACGTGGATTTTCGTATTCGGAATCATTCGTATTTTAAGAATGGTTATTTTTTTTTGATTCGTATTTTCATTAGTCTAATTTTCGTTGATTCGCAATTCATATTTTTGTTATATTTCATATTCGGACGCGTTCGTATTTTCAGAAGAGCTATATTTTCGTTGATTTGAAATGATTCGTTTCTCCTTGCGTCTAATTTCCGTTGATTAGAAAATCGTACTTTCATAGATTTAATTACTTTCGTTAGAATACATTTTCTATTTATTCGAAACACTATTTGTAATTTTGTAATTCATACTTTCATGAGATTGAGGAGGGGGTGGGGTGGCAGGGATCGGAGAGGAGAGGAGGCATGGAGTAGAGGAGAGGCGTGGAGGGGAGGTGTGGAGGGGAGGAGAGGCAGGGATCAGAGAGGAGGCATGGAGGGGAGAGGAGGCATGGAGGGGAGGGGAGGCGTGGAGAGGATGAGAGGCATGGAGTGGAGGAGAGGAGAGGCGTGGAGGAGAGAAGAGGCATGGAGGAGAGGAGAGGCGTGAAGGGGAGAGGAGTAGGGGTGAACGGAGGTGCGGTTTGAAGCCGAGGCATGGAAGGGAGGGGAGGCGTGGAGAGGATGGGAGGCATGGAGTGGAGGAGAGAAGAGGCGTGGAGGAGAGAGGAGGCGTGGAGGAGAGATGAGGCGTGGAGGGGAGATGAGGCGAGGAGGGGAGGAGAGGCGTGAAGGGGAGAGGAGTAGGGGTGAACGGAGGTGTGGAGAGGATGAGAGGCATGGAGTGGAGGAGAGGAGAGGCGTGGAGGAGAGAAGAGGCATGGAGGAGAGAAGAGGCGTGGAGGAGAGAGGAGGCGTGGAGGAGAGTAGAGGCGTGAAGGGGAGGAGAGGCGTGAAGGGGAGAGGAGTAGGGGTGAACGGAGGTGCGGTTTGAAGCCGAGGCATGGAAGGGGAGGGGAGGCGTGGAGAGGATGGGAGGCATAAGGTGGAGGAGAGAAGAAGCGTGGAGAAGAGAAGAGGCGTGGAGGAGAGAGGAGGCGTGGAGGAGAGAGGAGGCGTGGAGGAGAGATGAGGCGTGGAGGGGAGATGAGGCAAGGAGGGGAGGAGAGGCGTGAAGGGGAGAGGAGTAAGGGTGAACGGAGGTGCGGTTTGAAGCCGAGGCATGGAAGGGAAGGGAGGCGTGGAGAGGATGGGAGGCATGGAGTGGAGGAGAGAAGAGGCGTGGAGGAGAGAAGAGGCGTGGAGGAGAGAGGAGGCGTGGAGGAGAGAGGAGTCGTGGAGGAGAGATGAGGCGTGGAGGGGAGATGAGGCGTGGAGGGGAGAGGAGGCGTGGAGGGGAGGAGAGGCATGAAGGGGATTAGAGGCGTAAAGGGGAGGACAGGTGTGAAGGGGAGAGGAGTAGGGGTGACCGGAGGTGCGGTTTGAAGCCGAGGCATGAAAGGGAGCGTGGAGGTGTAGTGGAACGGGAGCATGGCCAAGAAAGGAGACATGTGTCCCCTCCTACATCAGAGATTGTGGACTCAGTTGTGCAGCAGAGGCAGCAAACCAAGAGACAGAGATCAAGGGGACCCATAAATACCAAAGAGGAGAATGCTGCATTGGTTGCTGCAGTTTTAACCAAAAAATGTACACTCTTCTGTCAATCCATGCCAACATCCAAGGAGGCAGCAGCCTGGGGACGAGTCCAGGACTCCGTGAATGCAGTCTCCAAGTTTCGCAGACGCACCACTGGCGTCGGACACAGGTAATTATTATTCAAATATTCTTTCACTCTTAGAACACACATATGTAAAAAAAATACACAGTGCGGTAGTCAGTAAAAAGTAGCAGTTCGATTTAACAAAAATATTTGGCACAGCTACATGCAGAACAGTTAAATACATGGAAATATTGCAACGTGTGTGTGTGTGTGTGTGTGTGTGTGTGTGTGTGTGTGTGTGTGTGTGTGTGTGTATATATATATATATATATGTCAAAATGAAATAAATGGTGTAGCGGTACCTTAAAATATTACGCTAAACTAAAGTGCCTAGTGCATGAAATGAGCAAATTCAATGTGTAACCCCTAATAAAGATTCCCAAAGTAAACAATTATATAAAGGAAGGTGCAAAACAATACAACCCAGAGGATTCTGAAAAACAGGTTATGTAGCAACAGCAAATAATGCAGTAAGTGAATAAAGTGTCAGGTGCCTAGATTACATCACAAAAGAGATAGTAAGGTGTCTAGTGCTTAGAAATCCATATATCCAATAACTGCATTATTTGCTGTTGCTACACCTGTTTTTCAGAATCCTCTGGGTTTTATTGTTTTGCACCTTTATATAATTGTTTACTTTGGGAATCTTTATTAGGGTTTACACATTGAATTTGCTAATTTCATGCACTAGGCACTTTAGTTTAGCGTAATATTTTAAGGTAGCACAACACCATTTATTTGATTTTGACATACGATTTTTGGTTGTAGGGCTTATACCTCTGTCGGTGGTTTGCTGCAACCTTCCCTTAGGCCGCGTACACACGCGGGGACTGTTCGCTCAACTTTGTCCGCTGAACAGTGTTTCGGCGGACAGTCCGCTCGTGTGTGGGCTTTCAGCGGACAGTTTCAGCGGACAGTCTGCTGAACAAAGTTTTTCGGAAATTCCGAAAAACTGTCCGCTGAAACTCTGTTTCAGCGAACAGTCCCCTCGTGTGTAGGCTTGTTCGTCAAACTAAGTTCCGCGCATGCTCAGAAAGGATTTACACGCCGAAGTTTGCATTGCAGTGTATAGGACGTCGTATTTTTCGTCCCGTCGTACGTGCCGTTCACGTCATCGCGCACGGTTTCAGCGGACTGTTCGTTCGTCGTGTGTGGGCAAGTCCGTCCATGCTAATTTTGAGCGGACTGTCCGCTGAAACTGTTTGACGGACAAAGTTGAGCGAACAGTCCCCGCGTGTGTACGCGGCCTTAGTGTTGGTTTATGTTCTGTATGATAGCGCGGGGATACTCCAATTTTTTCCATATATATATATGTGTATGTATATATAACCATCACTATGTGAAACAAAAGTTTTTTTTAGAAAAAATAAATCTCTGTGGTTTCTAATTTATGTAATTAATAATGTTTATTTTCATTTGCAGGTTCTATGATTGTCGGTCAACGGTTAACAAAAAAGATGCCGAAGCTTCTACTAAGAGAATACATTAGAGGAAAGCCTGCTAAGTTCCAAGAGTGGGAGGCAGAGCTAAGAGATGGCTTGCTCGCAGAGGACGTTATATGGTTATTGTAGTTATATGGTTGCTTCAAGCAAATTATTTTTTATGACTATGCATGTATGACTTTTTTTTTTTTTTACATTCATGTTTTCCAGATCGAGCAACACCGTCTGTGGAGGGATCAGCTCCAAGTACATCCTCACAACATTCTGGTGAGTACCTAACACAAACAAACACAAAGGATATATAATGAACTTCTGGGGTGGATGTGGACCAAGTCACTGTGCCATCCGGACCCTCACATTCCAGCCATTTAGGTGCCGGTTCCATCTCCCTGGCTCCTCAACTGTCATGATCACATTGGAGAGTAGGGATGAGCCGAACACCCCCCGGTTCGGTTCGCACCAGAACTTTCGAACGGACCCCAAATTTGTACGAACTTTAGAACCCCATTGAAGTCTATGGGACTCGAACATTCTAAATTAAAAGTGCTAATTTTAACGGCTAATCTGCAAGATACTGTCCTAAAAAGGGTTTGGGGACCTGGCTCCTGCCCCAGAGGACATGGGTCAATGCCTAAAATGTTTTTAAAAATGGCCGTTTTGGCGGGAGCACTGATTTTAATGATGATTAAAGTGAAAAAAAAAGTGAAATATTCCTTTAAATATGGTGCCTGGGGGGTGTCTGTAGTATGCCTGTGAAGTGCCACGTGTTTCCCGTGTTTAGAACAGTCCCTGCACAAAATTACATTAAACGGAAATAACATAATTTAAAACTGCTTGCGGTTTTAATGTTATATCTGGTTCCTGCAATATGGTTGAAAATCATTCAGAAAAATGGCATGGGTAGCCCTCCCTGCCCATTACCAGCCCCTTTGGGTCTTGTACGCATATTAAGGGGAACCCCGTACCCATATTAAAAAAAGGAAATGCGTGTGGCCCCCAGGCCCTATATACTCAGAACAGCAGTATACAGGCGATGCAAACAAGACAGTGACTGTGTAGATCTGTTGTGTTAAGTTGAATCTGTTTGTAATTTTCAACTGGTACATTTTTAAAGTGTAGCTCCAGTCAAAAAAACTATTTTTAAGCTTTTTGGAAAACATAGGGAAGGGTTATCACCCCTGTATAATTTGTTTTGCCGTACATCTTTTTTCATCTCACTTGCTGTTGTCTCCTTCCGTTTGCAAGTAGGAGATGTTTGTAAATTGGATGTTTGAAAGTAGAGGCCTGCCCTATATGCTCTGCAGAAATGGCGGAACAAGGTGTTGGTTTTGCCACAACATTGTAAGCCCTCAAAGTGACTCTTGGTGGGCGCTGGAGCGCCCTGCTGTGAACGATTATATCAAGAATTGTAATTACATGCCATTGTTGAACAGTGGTAGAAAAATTGACCTTTGGTGGTTGTGGTGCTGGTGCCACAACACTATAAGTCCTCACAGTTACTCTGGGTGGGCACAGGAACGGGCCCTCCTGTGAAATATTATATCAAGAATTGTAATTACATGTCCCTGTTAAACAGGGGCAGAAAAATTGGGCCTTAGGCACTGGTGCTGGTGCCACGACACTGCAACCTCTCCCATATACTCTAGTTTTATTGCAGGAATTAGCCCTGCTGCAAAGCATTGCATCAAAAATTGTAATTAAAAGCCCCTGTTAAACAGGTGCAGAAAAATTGGGCCTTAGGCACTGGTGCTGGTGCCACCACACTGCAACCTCTCCCATATACTCTAGTTTTATTGCAGGAATTAGCCCTGCTGCAAAGCATTGCATCAAAAATTGTAATTAAACGCCCCTGTTAAACAGGGGCAGAAAAATTGGGCCTTAGACACTGGTGCTGGTGCCACCACACTGCAACCTCTCCCATATACTCTAGTTTTATTGCAGGAATTAGCCCTGCTGCAAAGCATTGCATCAAAAATTGTAATTAAACTCCCCTGTTAAACAGGGGCAGAAAAACTGGGCCTTAGGCACTGGTGCTGGTGCCACCACACAGCAACCTCTCCCATATACTCTAGTTTTATTGCAGGAATTAGCCCTGCTGCAAAGCATTGCATCAAAAATTGTACTTAAACGCCCCTGTTAAACGGGGGCAGAAAAATTGGGCCTTAGGCACTGGTGCTGGTGCCACCACACTGCAACCTCTCCCATATACTCTATTTTTATTGCAGGAATTGGCCCTGTTGCAAAGCATTGCATCAAAAATTGTACTTAAACGCCCCTGTTAAACAGGGGCAGAAAAATTGGGCTGATGGCATCACCCAGAACCATAAATGTTCTTCCAACATATCAGCGGAGGAGGAAGAGGATAGACAATCAACATAACAGGACAGTCACTCAGCATCAGCATAGGCAGTCTTGAAGGGATGTGATATTTCAAAAAAAATTATTCGGTTACATCAGCTTCAGGTGCTTGGTAGCTGTGGGTGATCCAAGAGTAGCTGTGGGTGATCCAAGACTGATTCATCTTGATGAAGGTCAGTCGATCAACTGATTCAGTGGACAGGCGCCACCAGCAGCACTGAAGGTGCGTTCCGAAAGAACGCTGGATGCAGGACAGGCCAGTAGCTCAATTGCATACTGTGCAAGCTCTGGCCAGTGATCCATCCTCAAGACCCAGTAAGCCAGAGGATTTTCGGTGGGAAAGGTGTCCAAGTCTGACCTTGCCCCTAGGTATTCCTGCACCATGTAAATCAGACGCTGGCAACATGCAGGACTTCCGGTGGAGAGGAGCGTGCGAGTGAATGAGTGACTGACGCCGTTTCCCCCTCCCTCGCTAGGAAGCAGTCTCAGCGGGATGTACGACCGATTTTCCTATCCCTCAGAAGGAGACGACGGAATGGCTAATTAGCGGCAAGCCCGAGGATACCCCCTCGCAAAGCTGGAAAGGCCTCACCTTCTTGCCGCCTCCCCCCTCTCCTCCCGCGGCTCCTTCCATCCTCCACACCCGGGGTCGCGGTGCCCGGCTGCTGGGATTGATAGACCGACGGAGGCCGGAGGCCGAGCGATGCAGGGCAAGTGACAGAGCAGTGAGTCGAGCGGGAGGAGGCGAGGATCTCGCGAGACTCCGGGACTTCCTGTATCCTGGTGCGGAGTCACGAAGGGGCGAGCAGACCGTGTTACTGGCGTTACTGGCGTAGACTGAGCTGGACGCTCGAGTAGATCCCGTCCTGATGGAGGAGCAAGTCTGTGAGCCCCCTGTCTGCCTGGATTGACGATACCCCAGAGAACAGCCCGGAGAGCAACAGAAGAGAGGGTGAGAGAGAACTTACTTTTATATTCTCTATGGGACAGTAACTTTGAAGACAGATCTGATCTACCCTGAATGCATATATAGGGCTGTATAAATATGTGTATAAAGGCGCATGGACTTTAGTGATGTGACTTATAGGAATCGGGTGGCAGACGAGCCCTGGTACATATCACTATATACACTTATATGTTGGAACTTGCTTTCGGTTGTAGAGATAGCATGGCTATAAAAAGAAGCTGGTGAGCAGAATAAAGCTGGAGAGCCCCCCCCCCCCCCCCGTATACCCGGGCTTTTTAAGACCCGACAGAAGTATGGATGCATAGTTTGGGGTAGCAAAGAGATTGAACTTTAACACAAAGAGAAATAAAGAGATAATAAATAATAAAGGAAGCGGAGGAGAGTAAGCAGCAGGGATGACAACACGCAGACGTGCAGCATTACAACCAGCTGCAGGTGGAAGTAGGAATTTGGCAAGTGTACTGCGAGCTTACCTGACGCCGCAAAAGGGAGAACGATTGGCAACCCAGAACCAAGAAGGGAGACGGGGGAGCCTGGAGATGGTAGGCGGGCACACGAAGGTGGGACGAGGAGCATTAACACTGAACCACAATGAGCCAATGGGGTATGGCCGTGGGTTACAAACCTCAGGCAGAGAGGAGCGGAGAGTAAGTGGAAATCATCTGGAGGGAAGGCAGAGAGAAGGAATACAAACCCCAGGAGGCATGAAAGAGGATTGGAGGGACGGTGGTGTAAGGGGGGATAAAAAAAGACTTTCAATAATGGAAGGTACTCCAACAGACCAGGGTCTGGAGTCACAAAGACCCCCTGCTAAGGAAATAGCAACAGTCAGTGAAGATGAGGAAACCCGATATACAGCCGATAATGGAGGTAATATACCTGAGGAAGAGCAAGCAGAAAGAAGGGTGAAAGGCAAGGACCCCATGGGACCTCATGCCGACATATTAAGGAAAGAAACTGTAAAAGAGAGACTGGAAAACCCCACCATGATAGAGCAAAATAAAAGAGGTTCCGAGGGGGCAGAGACAGAAAGCATAAATATAGAATGGGACCTAAGAGAGCATATAAAGGCTCTCCCCACGAAGGCGGATATTCAACAGCTAATAGCAACAGTAGAGAAATCATGTAAGCTAGCAGTGGAAGAATTAAGGGAGGAGGTGGTGACAATAGGTAATAGAATGGAAGGAATTGAAAATACCCAAGAAGAGATGGCACAGGCAGTAGCAGAGACCCAAGATACTATTAAATACCATGAGGAAGTAATGAATAACTATAGAGATCAAATGGATGAATTTGAGAACAGGTATCGGCGACAGAATATACGCATGCGAGGACTACAGGAAAAATACCATAGTAGCGACCTGCCAATGGTAGTCCAAAAGTTATTCTGCCAAATTATGGGAACAGCTGCGCCGGAATTTATTGAAATGGATAGAGTTCATCGTGTCACCTCTTTTGGTATTCAAAACAAAGACAAGCCTAGGGATGTGATATGCAAATTGCATAAGTATACAATAAAGGAAACAATAATCAGGATTGCACGAGACACCTCCACAATTGAATACGAAGGAGCTCATATCCTTCTGTTCCCTGACATATCCCGTCGTACATTAATGCAGCGAAGAATGGTCCGACCACTATTGGAAGCTCTACAGGCAGCAGACATTAGGTACCGATGGGGGTACCCTTTTCGCTTAATAGCATCAAGGAATGGGAAAACAGCAGTACTCCGCACCAGAGACGATTTAAAAGAGTTCTTAGAAATACTAGAGCTTCCATTCGTAGATTTCCAGGATTGGAGAACAACTAATGTCAAGACACTAATCCAACGACCTGAGCCATGGTCCCAAGTGGGAGGAAAAGGCTAATGAAAGACTATAGTACACTTTAGTATAAAAGAACGAAAGCAGGGAAGAGAAGAGAGACTTAGGAAGAAATAGAAATAGAAATAAGTAAAGCCAAGGGGGAGGGGGGGAAGTATGGGTCAGTACTCAAACTCGCCACTTAACTTTATTGTAAATTTATTTTATTTTTTTTTCTGTATTTTGGCTTTTTTTTTTTTTTTTTGTATTTTTTTTGGGCTTTTATTATTTTATTTTTTTTGTGTTTTTGTTTTTTGGCTTTTTTTTTTTCTCTCCAATTTTTTCCAATTAGGCGGGTCCCGTGGAAAGGGACTGACTAAACCTGCAATATGCAGGAAGGGGGGAGGGCTCGGGAGGAGCAAGGAGCAACCAAACGGGCTCACCCTACTGTTAGTTGGCACATTTTACTAAGTAAAGTGTTAAGCTGTGGATGTGGTCGGAACGGAATTTTTTTGAAGTTTTTCTGCAGGTGTACATGGAGGCGGGGAACACGAGATACGCAGCAACAGATTAAGAATGGTATATATTTACTCAGATTAAAGAAATGGCTAAAGTATTAAAAATAATGACTTATAATGTAAGGGGACTGTGCTCACCTCAAAAAAGGGGCCGTCTTTGGCAGGAATTAAATCATCAAGCTGTAGATATAGTATTTCTACAGGAAACACATTTTACGTCAGGATCCGTACCAAAGCTACCGTTATTCCCATACAACCAGTGGTTCCATGCAGTATCGCCCATTGCGAGAGCTAGAGGAGTAAGGATGAGCTTCGAGTTCGAGTCAAACTCATGTTCTACTCGAACATTGCCTGTTCGCCTGTTCAGCGAACAGTGAACAATTTGGGCTGTTTGCAGCAAATTCGAAAAGCCGGAACACCCTATACAAGTCTATGGGAGAAATCTAAAGTGCTCATTTTAAAGGGTAATATGCAGGTTACTGTCCTAAAAAGTGTTTGGGGACCCGGGTCCTGCCCCAGGGGACATGGATCAATGCAAAAAAAAGTTTTAAAAACGGCCGTTTTTTCAGGAGCAGTGATTTTAATAATGATTAAAGTGAAACAATAAAAGTGTAATATTCCTTTAAATTTCGTAGCTGGGGGGTATCTATAGTATGCCTGTGAAGGGGCGCATGTTTCTGGTGCTTAGAACTGTCGCTGCACAAAGTGTCATTTGTGCAGGAAAAAAAGTCTTTTAAAATCACTTGCGGCTAAATTGTCGGGTCTCCGTAATACAGAGAACACTCAATGAGTGTTCTCTGTATTAGCCGACAATTCATTCATTCATTGATTAAAAAAAAAAAAAAAAAAAAAAAAAAAGCGTGGGGGTTCCCCTAAATTCAATCAAAAGGCCCTTCAGGTCTGACATGGATATTAAGGGGAACCCCGTGTCAAATTTAAAAAAAAAATTGACGTGGGGGTCCCCCCAAATATCCATACCAGACCCTTCAGGTTTGATATGGATATTAAGGGGAACCCTGCATCAAATTAAAAAAAAAAATTGACGTGGGGGTCCCCCTAAATATCCATACCAGACCCTTTATCCGAGCACGCAACCTGGCAGGCCGCAGGAAAAGAGGGGGGGACAAGAGAGCGGCCCCCCCTCCCTCCTGAACCGTACCAGGCCACATACCCTCAACATTGGGAGGATGCTTTGGGGGTCTGTGACCCCTCAAAGCACCTTGTCCCCAAGTTGATAAGGACAAGGGCCTCATCCTCACAACCCTGGCCGTTGGTTGTGAGGGTCTGCGGGCGGGGGGCTTATCAGAATCTGGAAGCCCCCTTTAACAAGGGGACCCCCAGATCCCGGCCCCCCCCCTGTTTGAAATGGTAAGGGGGTACAAAAGTACCCCTACCATTTCACAAAGAAAGTGTCAAAATGGTTAAATAAGACAAACACACTTTTGAAAAATTCCTTTATTAAAAATAAAAAAAATAAAAAAAAAATTCCAGCGGTGCTAATCCACTCTTGCTATCCAGCGACGGGTCTCCGGGGTCCAGCGATGGATGATCATATCCAGCGACGGGGGATCTCTCAGTCCAGCGCTGTCCATACCTCCTTCTTCTGTCTCCACTGCGGAGACACTGCAGAGAGCCGAGCGCTGACATTTCTTATATTGGGAGGGCGGGGCCACCCGTCACCTGACCCCTCTGACGCAGGAGAGGGAAGCCAGGGGTTCCCCAGTGACGTGTGGGTGACCCCGCCCCCTCTGATGTAACGGAAACCTGCGTTACATCAGAGGGGGCGGGGTCACCCACACGTCACTGGGGAACCCCTGGCTTCCCTCTCCTGCGTCAGAGGGGCGGGGTCAGGTGACGGGTGGCCCCGCCCTCCCAATATAAGAAATGTCAGCGCTCGGCTCTCTGCAGTGTCTCCGCTGGACCCCGGAGACCCGTCGCTGGATAGCAAGAGTGGATTAGCACCGCTGGAATTTTTTTTTTATTTTTTTTATTTTTAATAAAGGAATTTTTCAAAAGTGTGTTTGTCTTATTTAACCATTTTGACACTTTCTTTGTGAAATGGTAGGGGTACTTTTGTACCCCCTTACCATTTCAAACAGGGGGGGGGCGGGATCTGGGGGTCCCCTTGTTAAAGGGGGCTTCCAGATTCTGATAAGCCCCCCGCCCGCAGACCCTCACAACCAACGGCCAGGGTTGTGAGGATGAGGCCCTTGTCCTTATCAACATGGGGACAAGGTGCTTTGAGGGGTCACAGACCCCCAAAGCATCCTCCCAATGTTGAGGGTATGTGGCTTGGTATGGTTCAGGAGGGAGGGGGGGCCGCTCTCTCGTCCCCCCCTCTTTTCCTGCGGCCTGCCAGGTTGCGTGCTCGGATGAAGGGTCTGGTATGGATATTTAGGGGGACCCCCACGTCAATTTTTTTTTAAAATTTGATGCGGGGTTCCCCTTAATATCCATATCAGACCTGAAGGGTCTGGTATGGATATTTGGGGGGACCCCCACGTCAATTTTTTTTTTTAATTTGACACGGGGTTCCCCTTAATATCCATGTCAGACCTGAAGGGCCTTTTGATTGAATTTAGGGGAACCCCCACGCTTTTTTTTTTTTTTTTTAATCAATGAATGAATGAATTGTCGGCTAATACAGAGAACACTCATTGAGTGTTCTCTGTATTACGGAGACCCGACAATTTAGCCGCAAGTGATTTTAAAAGACTTTTTTTCCTGCACAAATGACACTTTGTGCAGTGACAGTTCTAAGCACCAGAAACATGCGACCCTTCACAGGCAGACTATAGATACCCCCCAGCTACGAAATTTAAAGGAAAATTACACTTTTATTGTTTCACTTTAATCATTATTAAAATCACTGCTCCTGAAAAAACGGCCGTTTTTAAAACTTTTTTTTGCATTGATCCATGTCTCCTGGGGCAGGACCCAGGTCCCCAAACACTTTTTAGGACAGTAACTTTCATATTACCCTTTAAAATGAGCACTTTAGATTGTGAACGTTCGAGTCCCATAGACTTTAATAGGGTTCTAAAGTTCACACGAAGTTTAGGTCTGTTCGCAGGTTCTGGTGCGAACCGAACAGGGGGGTGTTCGGCTCATCCCTATAGAGGAGTATCGATAGCCTTTGGGAACACATGTCCTCTGACATCCATAGTGGTGAACACCGACCCAGAAGGGAGGTTCCTTTTTATTAAAGGAACACTGCAGGGACAAGGGTACACATTCACTTCAATATACGCCCCAAACACACACACAGTCGATTTCCTGGAAAAAACACTAAAAGCGTTAGAAAAATTTAGGGAAGGGTTTTTGATTCTTGGAGGGCATTTTAATGTTATTGTTGACACTAAACTAGACACAACAACAGGGAAAACACCACTATCATTTAGAGCACTTAAACATGTAAAAAAATTATTTCAATCTTCACACCTGGTAGATAGTTGGAGGGCATTAAACGGAGGAAAAAAAAACTACAGTTACTACTCAAAGAGCCATAACACCTACTCCAGGCTGGACTGGATTTTGGTAGACCAATATTATTTAGAATATGTAAAAGCAGTAAGTATAAAGCCAATAACGATCTCGGATCATGCCCCGGTGGTGGCGGTGATCTCCCCTATATATGCGGGTCACAAGGAACGAACGTGGAGATTAAATGAGTCATTACTGGATGATAAAAAAAATACTAGAGGACCTCCAACATAAATTAGAGGAGTACTTTGATTTAAATACATCAGAGGAAGTATCTGAGCAAACTGTGTGGGAAGCCCACAAAGAGGTAGTTAGAGGAGAACTAATAGCACATGGAACACGAGTAAAGAGGGAAAAAAGAAAAGAGATAGAAGATCAGTTGGAAAGAATAAAGGAACTAGAGAACAAACATAAGAGCACTTGCGAACCAGGAGATGCCAGGCAGCTGGGAATTATGAGGGAGGAGCTCTCCAGGTGTCTGGATAGAAGGGTCAGGGATAAATATAGATTTATAGCACACAGATTCTATGAGCATGGGAATAAATGTGGCCGATTACTGGCTAGACAACTAAAAAAAAAGAGGGAATTATCCCACGTACATGAAATTAGAGTGAATAATAAACAAGTAAAATACACAAAATTAATAGCAAAGGAATTTCAACAATTTTACAAGAAGCTATATAATATCCAACCCATTCTGGAGCAGGCGGAAGATAGGGGGAGGATAGAAGAGATGAGAGATTATATTAGTAGTTCTACAATATCAATGTTCCCCTCCAGGATAACAGAAAAACTAGAAGAACCAATAACTAGAGGAAATAAGAAAAGCAATAGAGAACCTGCCGAGGGGGAAAAGCCCAGGACCCGATGGGTTAACTAATGCATACTATAAAAAGTTTGCCCAAATCTTAGAAACACCTTTATGCAGATATTTCAATAATATTACTGCCTCTAACACAATGTCCTCAGAAGCACTGCTTGCATACATAACAGTTTTACCGAAACCGGGGAAGGACCCACAGGAATGTGCTAATTACAGACCCATATCATTGCTTAATTCAGACACTAAACTAATGGCAAAAATCATAGCTACTAGAATACAAGAAGAGGTAACACAACTGGTCCATCGTGACCAAACGGGTTTCATGAAAGGCAGAGAAACCAAAGATAACACCATTCGAGCCCTACATATACTTTATTGGATGCAAAATGGCCCAGATAGATTACCCAGGACAATGCTATCAATGGATGCCGAAAAGGCATTTGATAGAGTGGACTGGGACTTTATGAAAGAAGTGCTGAGAGCAATAGGTATGGGAGACCGAATGATGGGATGGATAGCAGCCCTATACGCAAAACCCAGGGCAAGAGTGAAGGTAAATGGTACTCTATCAGGATGCTTTGATATACGAAATGGCACAAGACAGGGGTGTCCCCTGTCTCCAATACTGTTTGCCTTGACTCTGGAACCATTTCTGTGCAGGGTGAGAGAAAATAAGGGAATAAAAGGGATAAGAATAGGATCTGAGGAGCATAAGGTATCAGCATATGCTGATGATTTACTATTCTATCTTTCAGAACCACAGGGATCAATAATGGCACTAATGGAGGAGGTCCAGAGATATGGAAAAATGTCCAACTTTAAAATAAACATGGAAAAATCCATAATATTACCCTGTCATGTACCCCCATTGATGTCAATGGTAATGAAGAATAACCTTCCATTCAAATGGGAAAAAAAATCATTATATTATTTAGGAGTACATATCACGGCGGAGGCTAAATCTTTATATGAACTTAATTATGGAACTCTAATAACAGAAATAACTAAAGATCTAAATAGGTGGAAGGGTTATTCATTGACATGGTTTGGAAGGATAAACACTTTGAAAATGAATATATTACCCAGAATAATATATATCTTAAATACTGTACCTATAGCAGTGCCTCAGGTCTTTTTTAAGAGAATACGTAAAATGTTTATATCCTTTATATGGAATGATAAAAACCCTAGAATAGCATATGATATCCTGTGTAGAAATAAGAAGGAAGGTGGAATAGGGCTTCCAGATGTCTTTATGTATTATAAAGCAATGTCTATGGTACGAATACTAAACTGGTGCCATGACTCCTCAAATAAAGCATGGGTTTCGGTAGAAGAAAGTATGGCGGGCAGTAATCTAGCAGGGGCTCCATGGATACAGGCCACGAATAGAGCTTTATCAAAGTGGACATCACCATTAACACGGAATACGTTAGCAGTATGGGATAGAATGAACAAAAATGAAAAATATGCCCCACGCACATCACCACTGGCCCCATTAGGGGGATATCCATGGTTTCCACCGGGGGAAGAAAAGGGAGCATTAGGTTCCTGGGGCTCAGAGGGGAATACAAGGTGTCTAAGATACGCTCCATTGGGAAGTTTACTCCCCTTAACAGAATTAATATTATCACAAGGAGATATACACATGTCGAGATGGAGATATTACCAAATGAGAGATTTTTTTAATAAATTAGAACCCCAAGTAAGACCTCTGAGCTCCCTTATGACATATGAGAAGATGTGTATGAAAATAGAAAAACCAAGTAACTTACTATCCCAGATGTATAAATTAGTTCTTAGTGAACAAAGTAGCACAATTCCTTACTTTATAAGAGAGTGGGAGAAAGAACTAAGATGCACATTTAGACCAACACAAATAAAAAAACTTATGGAAATGACGCACGCGGCATCAATAAGCGCAGCAATACAAGAAATGTCATATAAGTTTATAGCTAGATGGTACCGAACCCCAGCCAGAGTAGCAGAGATATACCCAACAGCGGATGGGCATTGCTGGAGAGGATGTAAGGATAAGGGGACATACCTTCATCTATGGTGGGACTGCCCAAAAATTAGGATTTTTTGGGAGGGAGTGGCTAAATGGATAGGGAGGATAACAGCAAAACCAATAGAAATGATACCCCTACAATATCTGTTTCATGGGACAGAAGGATCCATTAAATCTTATAAAAAAGGAGTCATGCCACATCTGCTGAATGCAGCCAAAATATTAATACCTAGATATTGGAAGCAGATAGCATGTCCCACTCTATTGGAATGGAAGGGAGAGGTAGATAAAATAATGGAAGCTGAAAAATGGATATATGATATAAAAGAACAACAAGAAAAATATAAAAACATGTGGGCAGGCTGGAAGCACTATTCCCGAGAAATAGAGAAAGAGTAAGTTATACCAGATTAAAAATTTTGATAGGGGGGCGTGGCTTGGCGCTGTTCCGAGATGGCCGCTTGAATCCGGAGCTCCCGTCCAAGAGACCCAGCTACAAACAACCAGGCAAGTTTGCGGTGGTCATACTCACTCATTTTGAGCCCCTCACCACTATAACATGTCAGCGACACGCTCCCGGTCGCCACCGGAGCCCGACGCTCCCCCCGCCAGACAAATCCCGGAGATATTCCGATCCCGGCCTACTGGCGGTACCCGAGCCGCGGCCTCGAGTAGGCCGCGATCCCACAGCAGGAGCCCGATCCGCGCTAGGCCCGAACCGGACGCCAGAGATCAGCCACCGATCAGCCTAGAGGATCTGCGCAGTGTCGCAGCTGATATTAAACATACCCTTTCTGCAGCCATATCAGACCTTCGGACTGATATCCAGTCTATGACGCTGCGAGTAGAGGATATTGAAGCGACACAGGCCCGCCATGATTCCTCCCTCTGCCAATTACAACAGCTCACTGAGTCTCATGCCATCCACCTCAGAGACATTAACAGGCACATGGAGGACCTTGACAACCGGGGGAGACGTCGGAACCTACGAGTGCGAGGTATTCCTGAATCCCTGGACCCTACTCTTCTAACCCAGCGGGTAGTTAATATATTTAATGACCTACTCGAAAGACCCCCGGACAATCCCATTGTATTTGAGCGCATTTACAGGGCCCTACGCCCCAGGGGCCGCGACACTGACCCCCCGAGAGATGTTGTCTGTTGCCTGACAGACTTCCCCTTGAAAGAGGAAATCCTTCGCAAGGCCAGAGATAGGAACCAAATCGTACACAGAGGAGTGAATATTAAAATATTCCAGGACCTGTCTAACATCACGCTCCAACGTAGACGGGAACTCCGACCGTTGCTGGAAATTTTGAGGAACAGGGCCATCCCTTATCGCTGGAAGTATCCCTTCTGCCTTTCTGTTTCCCATCAAGGTCACACAGAAAATTTGAGAGTTCCGGAAGATCTCGACCATTTCTGTGCTGCCCTAGACCTGCCCCACGTGGACCTGCCAGACTGGTACAGTGACTTCAGATTTCCTACACTTCACAGGGCGACTTCAATGGAGGGTGTAGATGAAGCAGGCAACTACGCCCTTGGCAGACGTCGCAGGCCCATGCACCAACCCCCTCTCCACCGCCCTCCACAGAGGAACGCCACCCCACCGAGAAATGGCAGTCCCACGGCTTCACCTGCTCATCGCAGGCCCCGCCATAACTAAGGTACATTTCTCTAGCTCTGTACACTGCTTGGCACCTGTTGTTACGAATGCGGGCCGTCATTTTGCGGCCTCTTAGCTGAAACAGAACTTGCCCCTTCCTGGAGACAACGGTACTTGCCGATTCTACCCACCCAGCACGAACACCAGCCGGAACCGCCCCTACACCGTGCAGTCCCCTTGAGACTCTCCTTTGCTGCCCTTGTTTAAGCACCGGGAAGATCGCCATACCCATTTCCTCCCTGCGAAAGCTTCTCTCCTCACAGACTAGGAAAGCCTACTTGTACGTACTCTAAGAACCCGATATTACTAACTTATGACTTTTTATCTCGTGGCTCTTCACATCTACCCTTATCAGGAACTTCCTAAAGTGTCCCGTATAACTGAGGTGTACACCGGGCCGCCTTGGACGTTGGTCCTCTCCCCCTTACTTTCTTGCCCTTTGTAGTCCTGGTGTGGCTCTCATAGCACGTCCTGATTTACCTCAGACATTCCATGCTTGACCCAGGTTGCAGCCTTCTCGTCCAGCTCCCCCCCTCCCTCGCCCTACTCCCCCCCCTCCCTCGCCCTTCTCCCCCCCTCCCTCGCCCCTCTCCCCTCAACCCCCCCCACCTCCTCTTCCTCTCCCTCCCTTGGTTACCTCTCTGGTTTTTCCTTTTTTGTTTATATGCACATAGACTCTGCAGCTCGCTCACGACCTGATCCATGCCGCATTATTGTCTACTAAGGAGTCGGGAGTGTGGTGTCGGGTAAGAACAACCTTTCGCCCCACGGGGCATTTACACATATTTGATTACTACTTATTTTGCACCTGGTACCCAGCGTTACACACTGGGGCGTGAGACGCCTGTATCGCACTTTACGCGATAGAGGGACAGCGCTAGTATCACTCCCAAATACTGTGATCAGGGACAGGTGATATGCATAAGTATTAGGGGGTGGGGGGAGGAGGAGGAACACACTTCCACGGCCCCATCCTCACGTTATTCGTGAGGGGGGGCCGTGGCGAGGGGGCGGTGACTGAGGAAGGGTCACACCTTCTCATCTGGGAAGAATTCCCTTACGGCGGCAACGCCGTAGCTTGACTAGATAACCTAACTCCCCTAACGTCTTGAGTAGGGACTGCTCCCATACATGGGACCCTCCCTCCAAATTGCACCTCCTGCTTAGTTAGTTTTCGATTGGCTACCCTGCCACTCCCGGCTCCGGTTGTGGCAAGTACCTACTGATGTTGTTATATGATTTTATTATGTCTCCCAAATATGGCATTTACTGTTATTTACTGTTATTTACTGTTACCTTTTGTGCCTAGTCTCATCTCTGTTTCACATGTTAAAGCATTCTATTGTGCCATCTTGTATTTCTGCTTTGGATCATTTCTTGTCTAACGGTTTAAGATTAAGATTGCTTTTCGCCTATATACTATGTTCTGAAGCACTCCCTCCACGGACTCTACCCTGTTTCGCTGCCCCTGACCTTTTTGACCTGTACCAGACCTATGCCTATACCTGACTCCGCATGCTTTGTCCACATGCTTACCCTCCTGACATATCCAGCCCTCCTCTCTCTCTAGCCAGACCTAGGGACCTAGATATCCCCGAGACACCCTACCCGGACTACTTCCATCCTTTCACCTAAAGGTCATGACTGCTACCCTCTCCGTAACCCTCCCTAGGCCTGCAACATATCCGACGACGAACCCCCTAAGCCATTGACATTACCCGGAATGTGCCTTGTGCCACCCTGACTAGACACTCGCCATTCCCATTTTAACCCCCGGACTCTAGGACTACACCAATGATCTCCGACCCGTACCACACCCTTTCCAGATTTCCATTATGATTTCTTCAAGCTATTGCTGTTGGCTCACCTTAGAACTCAGGCCATGTACCACCCTTACTTGCCTCCACTCACTCATTTCGGTCTCGCAGTGACGGGACCCCTCTACAACTCGTGTAACTCCGTCCGCCACCCCCGAACAACAGACGCTGGTAGTCAGTGTTGACCCAACCGGTGCCCTTATCGGTACTCCGAGGGTTGACTGGTTCAACCCACCCACCGGTCTCATTCCCTATCCCCTCTACCTACCTCTCCACATACCTGACCCTCTCTTCCGTATACCAGTCTCTACCCGCCCTCCTTCCCCCCCTCTTCTCTTTCCTCTTTCTCCTTCTCCTGCTGCTTCTCCCCCTTCCCAGGGCCTCCTCTTTCCAAGCATTGTACACAACTTTTGCCTCCGACCTCCGACGAAATGTCCCCTTCTTCGCAACGCATAGCAAACTTGTCCTTGAAGCTTGTCTCCCTAAACGCAAAGGGATTAAACACTCCGGAGAAACGTCATCAGACACGATTGATGATGCAGAAACTGAAAGCTGATGTTGTTTTCCTGCAGGAAACCCATTTTTGCTCTAAATCTACCCCTAAATTGTCCAATCACACCTTCCCAGTGGAATTTCACGCAACATGTCCCACTTCTAAAAGCAAAGGAGTCTCTATACTTCTCTCCAAACACTTCGACTTCCAGATTCTAGACACTCTAGCAGATGCGAATGGCAGATTCCTATTTCTCAAGGGTACATTTAAAAAGAGGAAGATTACGCTAGCGAACATATACAGCCCTAACACCTCCCAAGTAACATTTTTCCGGAGTATATTGCATCAACTTAGCTCTTTCTCTGAAGGGATGCTGATTCTTGGAGGCGACTTTAACGCCCCCTTAGACCCCCTGTTGGACACGTCCTCCGGGACCTCCAGCTTACCGTTCCGTGCACTCAAACAGATCAGGAAAAGCCTTAATCAACTATTACTACATGACGCGTGGCGAACGCTTCATCCTAGAGATAAAGATTTCACCTTCTACTCTGCCCCTCACAACAGGTACTCACGTATCGATTACCTCATGGTCTCCCAGCAGGATTTACACCATTTATCCAAAGCCTCTATAGAACCCATGATGATCTCTGACCATCATCCGATCACGGCTCTATTTACTTTTCCTGAAAGGCTTGAGCGAACCTCTATTTGGAGACTAGATGCGAATACCCTAACAGACGAACTTAGAGTTAAGGAAATTAGAGACTGTCTATCCCACTATTTCTTAGACAATGACACTCCAGACGTTTCCCCCCTCACGCAATGGGAGGCACATAAATGCGTGGTTAGGGGCAAACTTATCTCCCTTGCCTCTGCCCGCAAGAAAGAGAGAGCGGCCACACTGACAACCCTATTTGCGAAACTCAGATCCCTTGAAACGAAACACAAAAGAACCCTAGCAGAGGACGCCCATTCTGAACTAATAGATACCCGCACCCAGATCCAAGACATATTAGGCTACCAGACGAGGAAATCCTTTGCCCTCTCACAGAAGTTCTTTTATGAACATGGCAACAAATCAGGCCGCTTACTGGCGCGCATGCTTAAATCAAAAAAGGCAAAACAGACAATACACCGTATCCACTCTCCTACCGGCTCCACCCTTGAAACGAACGCAGAAATAGCACGGGAATTCGAACACTATTATACCTCCCTATATAACCTTAACTCCGACTGCCCGCGCCCTCCAGACCCCCGAAAACGTCTACACGACTTTCATACGTACCTTTCTAGACTTCCTCTTCAAAAAGTTCCCTCTGACGCCCTCCAGTCGTTGGAAGCACCAATTTCGGCGGCGGAATGGCTTCAAGCAGTCAAACAAATGAAACCGGGCAAGAGCCCTGGACCCGACGGCCTGACTTCAGCGTATTACAAATTATTTGCCGAGACACTTCAGTCCCCCTTTCTTAAGGCCTTCAATTCTGTCCCAACATCCAAATCCCTCCCCCGAGGAATCTTAGAAGCCCATATCACCGTTATACCCAAACCAGATAAGGACCCAACAACCACGAGCAGTTATAGACCAATTTCCCTACTCAATGTAGACGTCAAACTTTTTGCCAAAATATTAGCCAACAGACTCCTTCCATTCATCCCAACCCTCATCTCCCCAGACCAGGTAGGCTTTGTTCCCGGACGCGAAGCCAGGGACAACACCCTGAAATCCATTAATATCCACCACATGATAACACAAACTGAACAGCAGGCCTTCTTCCTGTCTCTTGATGCGGAGAAGGCGTTTGACAGAGTGGCATGGGACTACATGGAAGCAGTGCTCCATAATCTGGGCCTTGGTCCTCACATGATGTCCATGATCATGTCTTTATACTCTACCCCTTCTGCAAGGGTCCGGGTCAATGGTACTCTGTCAGACGCCTTCCCCATCGGAAACGGTACGAGGCAAGGGTGTCCCCTTTCCCCGATTCTATTCATTCTAACCCTAGAACCCCTCCTCCAAACCCTTTCACTAAACAATGATATTAAGGGCATTCTTACCCCACTTAAAGAATGTAAATATGCGGCATTCGCAGACGACATATTGATGTTCCTCACGAACCCTATTACTACGCTCCCAATTGTTCTATCAGAGTTTAAGAAATTTCAAGCCATTTCTAACCTTAAAATCAATTTTTCCAAGTCTTACGCCCTGAACATCTCTCTACCTGAGGAGATCCAAGCACAATGTGAAGCGAACTTCCCCTTCTGCTGGAAGAGTGACTCCATTACCTACCTGGGCACACAAATTTCTAGAAAGTTAACTGACCTATATGCTAAAAACCATCTCCCCATCCTCCAAACTATTACGGACGATCTTAAACGTTGGAACAAACAATCTCTCTCTTGGTTCGGCAGAATCGCGGTCCTCAAGATGAATGTCCTGCCTCGCCTACTATATATTCTCCAAACAGTCCCTATACAAGTCCCCCAAACGTTCTTTAAAACGTACAACTCCATCTGTTCGAAGTTCTTGTGGGGAGGCCGAACGCCTAGAATTTCCCTCCGGACCCTATCACGCCCTAAACTCCTTGGGGGTCTGGGCTTCCCAAACATACTCAACTATTATAGGGCAGTCCATTTAACTAGAATAGTTGACTGGAATGTTCGCGACCCTCACAAAGAATGGGTCTCTCTAGAGGCCTCCTTCTCCTCTCGCCCCCTCGCCTCCTTGCCTTGGATGAAACCGTCTCATGTACCCATCACGGCCACCCTCCACCCCCTTATACGCCCGACACTGAAATGCTTCCAACACATCTGTACTCACACGAAAGTCTCGTCAATTCCGGGACCCCTAACCCCGATTAAATGCAACCCAGACTTTCCGCCTGGCATATCCCCAGATTTCCTGACAGACAACTGGCCAAGAGACACGTTGAACGCTTGCCACTTTTTTGAGAAAGGGTCACTCATCCCAGCCTCGACCATCGCTAATAACATGGATAGACCACCCATCCCTCCTTGGACCTACCTATTGATCGCTCATTATCTACGATCGCTAGACACAAACTCGCAATGCTCTAGGGCACTTACTCCGTTCGAAATCCTGTGCACCCAATCCACCCCCCAAAGGCATCTCATTGCGCTTACCCATTACTTGCTTTTTGATGGGGAGCGTCCCGGCTCCACCTTAGCATGCAAACGTTGGGAGGAAGACCTTGCCTTATCAATAAGTGATGAACAGTGGGACGCCATTTTTCAAACCATTCATAAAGGATCATTGAATGTTAGCACCCAAGAAAACGGCTATAAAATACAATCCCGTTGGTACCGTACCCCCTCTCTACTATACAAATTTGCCCCCAATGCCACTGACACCTGCTGGAGGTGCACCCAAGACAGGGGTACACCACTTCACATTTGGTGGTCCTGTCCCTCAATACATAATTTCTGGAGAGAAGTGTGCAGTCTCGTTTCCCAAATTACCCCCTATAACATTGACCCAACCCCAGCCCAATGCCTTCTCCACCTTTCGCCTCTACCGAGACGAACTTACCATGGCTCTCTAGCTATGCACATGCTCAACGCAGCCAAACAGTGCATACCTATTCACTGGGGCACCTCCGAAATTCCCTCCCTGAAAGAGTGGTTCTCCAGAATCAACAAAATAGCTGAAATGGAAGAATTGATTCATATATCCAGAGACACCCCTTCCAAATTTAGCACAAAATGGGCCTGTTGGAAACACTTCCAGACCACTGCCGATTACTTGAATGTGTGAAGAGGGGGACATTATACATTTTACATTTTTTTTTTTTTTTTTTTTTACATTTTTTACATTCCGCACTTTGCATTTGGCACTTTCCATCACAGGCTTTCTACTCAGACTTCTTTACCCTAGTGCTTGCTAATCTTGAGGTCGCCGAAATACAAAAGCAAACAGAAAGTTGTTCTACATGTTATTCTATATGCTTCGGGGGGCCTTGGGAAAGGGGACTCCAGACAGCTCCAATCCACCCTGTACCTTTGCTCCCCCCCATCTGCCTCTACTCCCCATTGCCCTCCTTCTCCTCCCCTCTCCTTTCTACCACTTTCTCTCTCTTCTCTTCTACACCCTCTCCCTCCTGTCCCCCCCTCCCCTGTAAGACTCCTAATCCCAGATGCTTCGACCTAGGCACACACACCTTCCGCTATATCTCACGGACACGAACCCCCAACACTCTACCAATGCAGACCCTACCCAGGCCGCTCTATCTAGCTACCGCACGATACTACCTAAGAACCTCATTACCTGACTTGTCCTATCAGTTACCCCTAGACTCTTTTTGGACAGGATCCACCTCCTCGCTCCTTGGGCCCAGCCTGTATCCCCCAGATGGATTCCCTTACCTGACCAAAGCAGCTATCTTCCTAGCTTCAAGTTGCGGACAATTCCAAACCCCTCTTATGCCCTTCTTAATGCCTACTCACCCCCCCCCCCCCCCCAATTAGGGTCTTTCTATATGCATTGCCTTATCAAACTCATTGCTTGTTTTATTTGATATGTTATCTGTACGTTTGTTGACATCTTAACTCTCCAATTGTTGGGGATCTCTCTTTGTACGTTTCCGCATTTATACTTTTGTGCCTACTATTTCTCTTCAATAAAATTGTCGTTAAAAAAAAAAAAAAAAAAAAAAAAAATATAAAAATTTTGATAATCCCTCCTGAGCCTCCCAGAGATCCCTGATAGGGAGAGGGAGGAAGGAAGGGAGAGAGAAAAATCAAGAAGCTGCTGCGCAAGCTCGTGTCCTCCAAAGGTACATCGTAGAAAGGGTAAAGGGGAAATAAGAATCCGAACCACAACCTATAAATTTTGTTGTTTGTAGTATGTTTTAAGGTATATGGGAAGTGAATAAATGATGGAAATGTAATTGGAGGCGGGGCTTGAGGGAGGGGGGTAGGAGGAGAGATAACCAGTGGTGGAGACACAAAAATAAACAACACAATTTTTAGGAAACATAAAGGAAGGCTGAGGACCTTCCTAAGCACAAAACACAAACAATACAGTAAGGGGTCACAAACGGAATAAAAGCACGTAATAATGATTAAATGAAAAAAGGATTTTTTTTGTTCTCTTTTTTTTTTTTATATATAAATAAAAGGAATCACAAGGGCACAATAAAAACACATAAAGAAGGGAAATAACACAGGGGAGAAATTTAAATTCCCCCCCCCCCCCTTTTTTTTTTTTTTCCTCCTACACACAGGATGAATCTCCTCCAAGTATCCCCTCCTCTCGGGCCACCACCTAATATTGTTATAGATATGTAATGGAAAAGTATGTATATAAATGTGAAGACATTGGGGGACTTGTGTAAACCTCAATGCCTCAGGATTGAATGTAATTGTCTGTTGAATTTTATATAAGAAAATAATAAAGATGATTTAAAAAAAAAAAAAAAAAAAATCAGACGCTGGCGATGGTTGCTGGAACCGATCATACCTTGGGGCTGCGGACTAAAAAATTGTCTGAAAGCATCAGTCAGACGGCCACCTTCTCCACCGCTCCTTCTGACCGATGCCTCAGCAACACGTTGTCCAGGACCAGTAACCTCCCAGTCTTTGGGAACGCGTTGCACAGACCTTTCTGCAAGGCCTCCCGGAGATGTCTCATCCTCTGCTCCCTCTGCGATGGCAAGATAAGGTCGGCAACCTTACCCTTGTACCGTGGATCAAGGAGAGTGGCCAGCCAGTAATGGTCCCTCTCCTTGATCCGAAGAATACGAGGATCCTTCCGCAGGCTTTGCAGGATCAGGGAGGCCATGCAGCGTAGGTTAGCTGAGGCATTCGGTCTGGAGTCCTCTGGGTCACTAAGGACAACATGATCCGCAGCTACCTCCTACCAGCCACGTACAAGTCCACGTGTTTCTTGGGACTGTAAATCATCCCTACAAGACTGCTGCTGCTGCTGCTGATGCTGATGCTGAGTGCCAGCCTCCACCTCCATGCTGACACAATCATCCTCCTCCTCCTCTTCCTCCTCCTCATCCTCTTCCTGTGTGATGGGTGGCACAGCAGGAACACTGTCTGGATAAAGGGGGCCTTGAGAGGCAAGGAAGTCCTCCTCTTCCTGCCTCTGTTCTGCCTCAAGTGCCCTGTCCATTATTCCACGCAGCGTATGCTCCAAGAGGTGGACAAGAGGTACAGTGTCACTGATGCATGCACTGTCACTGCTCACCATCCTTGTGGCCTCCTCAAACGGTGACAGGACAGTGCATGCATCCCTGATCATGCCCCACTGGCGTGGTGAGAAAAAAACGAGCTCCCCTGACCCTGTCCTGGTGCCGTAGTCACACAGGTACTCATTGATGACCCTCTGCTGCGTGTGCAGCCGCTGCAGCATGGCCAACGTTGAGTTCCACCTGGTGGGCATGTCACATATAAGGCGGTTCTTGGGTAGGTTCAACTCCTTTTGGAGCTCAGCCAGCCGAGCACAGGCATTAAATGATCGGCGGAAATGCACACAGACTTTCCTGGCATGCTTCAGGACATCCTGTAAGCCTGGGTACCTGCCCAAGAACCGCTGCACCACCAGGTTAAGGAAGTGAGCTACACAGGGCACATGGGTCAGTTTTCCCTGTCGGAGGGCGGAGAGGAGGTTGGTGCCATCGTCGCAAACCACTATTCCTGGCTTAAGCTGGCATGGCGTCAACCACCTCTCGGCCTGCCCCTGCAGAGCTGACAAAACATCCGCCCCAGTGTGGCTCCTGTCCCGCAAACAAACCAGCGCAAGCACGGCATGGCATCGTTTTGCCTGCGTACTTGCGTAGCCCCTGGAACGCCTACGGAGCACCGCTGGTTCTGAGGACAGAGCACTGGGGGTGGAGGAGAGATGTGTGTCACAACCAATAGTAGCATTTTGGCGGCGTGGTGGCGGAACAACCTCCAACACTACTGCACCTTGTCCTGCATCCTTCTCAGCTGCCAGAAGAGTGACCCAATGGGCCGTGAAAGACAGGTAACATCCCTGTCCATGCCTGCTGGATCATGAGTCAGCGGTAATATGCACCTTACCGCTGACTGCCCTGTCCAGCAAGGCAAGGACATTGCCTTCCACATGCCGGTAGAGAGCCAGAATCGCCTTCCGTGAGAAAAAGTGGCGTTTGGGGACCTGCCACTGAGGAACCGCACATTGTACAGTCTACCACCTGAAAAGGCAGCAGTTGAAGTGCTAGCAATTTAGCCAAGCTAGCATTCAACCGCTGGGCATGTGGATGGCTGGGAGTGAACTTCTTTTGCCGGTCCAGCAGCTGGGGAAGGGACATTTGCCTGCTATAATCGGACGTGGGTGTACTGCTAGCAGAGTGCCCGGAAGCACTTGGCTGTGACACACCTAATTCTACACCTTCATTCCTCTCAGAGCAGGTTTCAGAGAGGACTGAAGGTCTAGTGGGGTTGGAGATGCCAGCTGATGAGGTGGCCCCCGGAGGGCATCCTGCCTCGTTGGACATGTGCCTCCTCCTCCTCCTCCTCTCTCCTACCAGGCACCCACGTGGAGTCAGTGCCCTCATCATCCCCTCCCTCTTCATCGCTGTAGCAAACCTGGCAATATGCTGCAGCTTGTGGAAAATGACTGCCAGATTGTTGTCCTTCTTGAGCATCCCCTCTCTCTGCATTCACGCTACTGCCTTCCTCTAGCTGAGTATCATCATCAGAGCCTACAAAACACTGGGCATCCTCCTGGAGCATGTACCCAACACTGTGCTCAAAGAGTTCAGGAGACTCCTCAGGAGGACGTGGTGGGTCTAGGGAAGGAGTCACTGATGATGACATTGAGACGAGGGAAGACGATGCGTTGGCAGCTGCTTTTCTAGTACCCTGAGACTGGGTGAGAGAGGATGAGGAGGATGAAGAGGGCTTGGTCATCCACTCTACCAAGTCGTTGGCATGTTGCGGTTCAACATGTCCAGCTGCCGAAAAGAAGGACAAGCGTGTCCCATGGCCACGTGCTGATGACAATGCACCGCGTCCACGACCAGCACTGTTGTCTCTAGACACAGAGCCTGCTTGCCCTCTTTTATCGGCTCGCGCCTGTCTGCCTCTCCTTGCTGGCCTTCCAGACATGGTAATGGCCTGAAGGGAGTTGGGTAAAACAGCAGTTGGGTAGTGTATATTGTGCTGGAGGCACACAACACCCACTAACTCCTGCAGATGTCTTTATTATAGAACACCAGAGATAAAGGAGTATACTGTAATGGAGTCACACAACACCCACTAAGCCCTGCAGATGGCTCTATTAGAGAACAGCAATCAAGGGTAGATACAGGTGTATATTGTGCTGGAGGCACAAAACACCCACTAACTCCTGCAGATGCCTTTATTATAGAACACCAGAGATAAAGGGGTATATACAGATGTATACTGTGCTGTGCTGGAGGCACACACAACTTCCAATAACTCCTGCAGATGGCAAGTGGGCTCAAATAGAGAAGAGCTATGTAGGTGGATATAGCGGTGTGTACTGGGTACAGAGCACGCAGACAGCACGCACAAGCTCCTAACACTGCAAGCTCTATTATAAAAGATAGATCACTAGCTATATAGGTGAGGTGAATATAGCGGTGTATACTGCGGTCAGGGCACGCAGACAACAACCACTACAGAAGAGCAAGATCGAAAATCGGCCGATAATGATCGGTGTATACTGTGTTGAAGGTACACAGAACACCCACTAACTGCTTCAGACGCCAACACACTACACAAGGCCGCCGCGCTGGCGGTCTTATATAGTGTGGGGCGTGTACTACACAGCCTGAGCTATGATTGGCCACAGGCATCCTGCCTGTGGCCAATCATGGCTCTCCTCGCTGCTGGCGCTGTGATTGGCCAAGCATGCGGGGTCATAATGCATGCTTGGCCAATCATGAGCCAGCAATGCACTGCGATGACGCAGTGCATTGTGGGCCGTGAGCGCCACATGAATTTGGCGCGAACGGCCCATAACGTTCGGAATTCGCCGAACGGGCGAACAGCCGATGTTCGAGTCGAACGTATGTTCGACTCGAACACGAAGCTCATCCCTATTGGAGAGCAGGAGCCAGAAACGTTCTGTACAAAGAGCCGGAGACATAGCAGCGCTAAATAGTGGGCAGGAATGGAGCAGCTGAAGAGAACTTTCAAAGTTAACCAGCAGGTTAACTTCAGCAACTCCTGCTCTTGCCCACTATTCAGTGCTTCTGTGTCTCCAGTTCTGTGTGCCCAAGCAAGTTAGGAAGGGGCAGAGCTGTGCAGGCTGTATTGTGATGGGGGCAGAGCTGTGGGGGGTCTGTGTATGTGAAGGAGGTTCGAGTTGTAGGGGGGGTCAAGATGTGAAGGGGGGGGGGGGGACAGAGAACACAGCTGTGCTCAGGCGCTGGGAAGGTGGAGGAAAAGATACCATTGTGAAGGGGGTTTAGATCAGAACATGACTGTCAAGGGGAAACTGTGATGTAAAGGGAGACTGAGGTAACTGATGTAAGAATGGGATTGTGAAATAAAAGAGGGGGGTATAGTAGTATGCACCCCTCAAAAATTCCATTTGCCTGCTCACATTTTGCGAATAGATTTTGAGGGCTGGTGAGGAAGGGCTGGGAGCAAGAGGGCGAGCACTGCCGACAGCCTGGGTTGAATGGGAGTCCTTTCTTCCAGCGATCGCAGGGGGGAAGAGAGAGAGAGAGAGAGAGAGAGAGAGAGAGAGAGGAGAGCTACCCAGATGACCAGAGCTCAGGGAACACAGCAATAACAGCTTACATTGCCATGTCCCCTGCCACTCGCTGCCACATACATCCCCTCCTTCTGGACTTTGATAGACAGATCACCCGTCCAACCAGGATGGGTGATCTGTCAATTAAAGTTCACCGGCCAGGGGGCAGGGCTGTATGTGATGTTGAGCAGCGGAAACACAGCAATTGAAATGAAAGCTGTTATTGCTGCGCTCTGATCATCCGGGCGGCTCTCCTGTTCCTCTCTTCACCTGCAAAGGTAGGCTGCATGGTGGGCACAGGCTGCATGGTGGGCACAAGCTGCATTGGTGGGCACAGGGTGCATTGGCAGACACAGGCTGCATGTTGGACACAGGGTGCATTGGTGGAAACAGGCTGCATGTTGGACACAGGCTGTATTGGTGGGCACAGCTGCATTGGTGGACACAGGCTGCATTGATGGGCACAGGCAGGCTGCATTGGTGGGCACGGATACAGTTGTTGTTAATATTTATAACTTAATTCTGCATAAAATATTTAAGTGTAATTTCATGAGATAATTTATGAGTGTTTAGGTGTTTAGGGGTGGAGGCCTGGCTAGTAGCTCAGGACTTGAAATTTTGAGCCCTGGTAGTATGTATATGGGGGCTGTAGTAAATTATTTATCATTAAAGAGTTTATTGAAGCGAAAGACAGTACAGAAAAGAAACAGCACAATGTGATCCATTTTCATACATTGATATCCGATAAGAGTAAACCAATCAACTGCATTTATCTGAACATTATGAACAAGGGGAATATGTAACATTAATTGTAAGGTAAGCCTATAATAGGGCTTACCTGTAGGTAAAATGAATATCTCCTAAATCTATACGGTTTAGGAGATATTCACCCTGCATGCAGCCGCTGACGTCAGCGGCTGCATGCACTCTGAAGTCAGAGAAAATCAGAGCTCCTTGTTGGAAATTAGCTCCCTCAGCGCTGACCATTAAGTCCCATTCACACGAGGCGTTTTAAAAACGTACGTTTTTTCGGGAGCAGTGATTTTAATAATGCTAAAAGTGAAACAATAAAAATTTAATATTCCTTTAAATTTCGTACCTGGGGGGTGTCTATAGTATGCCTGTAAAGATGCGCATGTTTCCCGTGTTTAGAACAGTCTGACACCAGAATGACATTTCTAAAGGAAAAAAACTAATTTAAAACTACTTCCGGCTATAATGAATTGTCGGTCCTGGCAATACACATAAAAGTTAATTGATAAAAATGACCCTTCAGGTCTGGTATGGATATTAATGGGACCCTCCACGCCAAAATTTAAATAAAAATGACGTGGGGGTCACCCTCAAAACCCATACCAGACCAAGGTCTGGTATGGGTTTTAAGGGGAACCCTGTGCCAAATTTAAAAACAAAAAGGCGTGGACTCCCCAAAATCCATACCAGACCCTTATCAGAGCACTCAACCTGGCAGGCCGCAGAAAAAGAGAGGGGGGGGCGAGAGAGCTCCCCCCCTCCTAAACCATACCAGGCCGCATGCCCTCAACATTGGGAGGGTGCTTTGGGATAGCCCCTCAATGCACCTTGTCCCCATGTTGATGGAGAGAAGGGCCTCATCCCCACAACCCTTGCCCGGTGGTTGTGGGGGTCTGCGGGTGGAGGGCTTATCGGAAATTTTAACAAGGGGACCCCCAGATCCTGCCTGTGTGAATTGGTAATGGGGTACAAATGTACCCCTACCATTTTACAAAAAAGTGTTATAAATGTTAAAAAAAAGACAACAGATGGTTTTTGACAATTCCTTTATTAATGTCTTCTTCTCTCCCTGCTTCTTCTTCCATCTTCTTCTGGTCTTCTTCTTCCTCCATCTTGTTCTTCCCCCGGTTCTTCCTCTATCTTCCGTTTAGTAAACGGGTGACCCCGCCCCCCTTTGACAACACAGGAAAAGCCATAGGGAAGTCCCTGTGCGTCAGAGGTGGGTGAGGTCAACTGAACAGAAGCGTCACACAGCGGAAGACTCCCGTTGCAGCGGATAGTCTGGAGAACAAAGCAGAGAAGAAGAAGCTGGAGGAAGATGCTGGGCGAGTAGACCGGAGGAAGAAGCGGAGGAAGATAGAGGAAGAAGCAGTGTAAGAACAAGATGGAGGAAGAAGAAGAACACCGAAGAAAGGCCAGAAGAAGATGGAAGAAGGAGCGGGGAAAGAAGAAGACATTAATAAAGGAATTGTCAAAAACTGTCTATTGTCTTTTTTTACATTTTTGACACTTTCTTGTGAAATGGTAGGGGTACATTTGTACCCCATTACCAATTCACACGGGGGGGTGGGATCTCCCCATTCTGCCTAATGACACTGTCACTGATCAGCGCCCCCTGTAATCGGGAGCAGTGATCAGTGACGTGTCACACACAGTCCCTCCCCCCCACAGTTAGAATCACTCCCTAGGACACACTTAACTCCTACAGCGCCACCTAGTGGTTAACCCCTTCACTGCCAGTGACATTTTTACAGTAATCAATGCACTTTTTTAGCATTGATCGCTGTATTAATATCAATGGTCCCAAAAATGTGTCAAAATTGTCTGCCGTGTCTGCCATAATGTTGCAGTCACAATAGAAATTGCTGATCGCCGCCATTACTAGTTAAAAAAAAAATTATCATTAAAAATGCCATAAAACTATCCCCTATTTTGTAGATGCTATGACTTTTGCGCAAACCAATCAATAAAAGCTTATTGCGATTTTTTTTTTTTTTTACCCAAAATATGTAGAAAAATACATATCGATCTAAACTGAGGAAAAAAAAATGTTGTTTTTTTTTATATATTTTTTGTGGATATTTATTATAGCAAAAAGTAAAAAATAATGCGTTTTTTTTTTTAATTATGCTATTTTTTTTTTTTATACCACAAAAAATTAAAAACGAAGAGGTGATCAAATATCACCAAAAGAAAGCTCTGTTTGTGGGAAAAAATATGTCAATTTTGTTTGGGAGCCACGTCTCATGACCACGCAATTGTCAGTTAAAGCGGCGCAGTGCCGAATCGCAGAAAGTGTTCTGGTCAGGAAGGGGGTAAATTCTTCCGGGGCTGAAGTGGTTAAACATATTCATTTTGGTACATATGCTGACAGGCATTATATTTGTTTTTTTTGTATTTATTATTTGGCATCTAATCTTGGAACAGGTTCAATTAACAATAGCTTTGATATAGATTTGGCAAAGATAAGAAGTAGTATAATTACGGTACTCAATTTCAAAGCTTAGGTCAGGGCAACCCAGCTTTGCGAGATTAACTTTGAGAAATGTAATCTGCTCCATCAGCTGTGGGGCCAGTTGTGATCTCTGTGGGCATAGAATATTTCCAGTGATAGAAAATACCCGCTCACTTTGGACAGAGGTTGGGGGGGGGGGGGCAGGAAAATAGCTCTTGGGCCACCGCAGAAAGAGCAGGCCAAATACCCCTCTTCTCATCCCAATACTGTAATGAATCTGTAGTAGAGGGCAAATGTGGTTCTGGCAGAAAAAGTTTAACATGATGTTACGCATTGCTTTGTTTCATGGTGGGCAGTATTGTGGGTCCAACTGAAGAATGTAATGCCTCACGCCAAACATCAGGTGTTTTGGTGGAGTGCGCAGCAGTGGTGATGCCGATACCAGTAGGTGATGGAGACACAATGTCACTATCAGACTCCTCCTGCTCTCCTTCCTTATCACCCTCTAACAGCCTAAACAATTTTCGTGCCTGTCACACACCCTCTGAATTATTAAATCCCTATAGGTGGTAAGGGAACTCTTGAGGAGTGCCATTTTTCCTTTGATTTGTGGATCGCACATAGAGGCAAGCATTAGCTCAGGGCATGTCGCTATGAGCTCATTCATCCTTCGATTTAATTGTGTCTTCAGTCTCCTTACAATTGCAGCAACATCTGCAACTATGCCGCCAGGCAAGGACTCTCGGTTGTTCTGAAAGCCATTCATCTTATTGACCAGATAGGCAGGGCCGGATTTAGAACATCATGGGCCTGGTGCTGAGGATCATGGTGGGGCTTTTCATAAAAAAAAAAATTACTTTTGCAAACAATTTTTTGTTATAACAAATTAAATTAAATAGAGGAAGGATCGGGGGATGAGAGAGAGAGAAAAAGGGGAAGGTGAAGATGGAACAAAAGTGTGCCCATTCTAGAGCTGGTAACATTGAGGATATTCAATATAATTTTAAAGAACTGTTTTTGTATGTAAGAGGCATAGGGGAGGAGTATGGATGGTATAAAAGTGGGAAGTATGTGCAGGTGAGGGAAAGGAATGTGGAGGGTATGATGGGGCAGTATGTACAGGAGAGGAGTGTGGAGGGTGTGATCAGGGCAGTGTGTACAGGAGAGGAGTGTGGAAGGTATTATGAGGGCGCTATGTACAGGAGAGGAGTGTGGAAGGTATTATGAGGGCGCTATGTACAGGAGAGGAGTGTGGAAGGTATTATGAGGGCGCTATGTACAGGAGAGGAGTGTGGAGGGTATCACAGTGGATGGTATGTACAGGAGAGGAATAGGGAGGGTATGACAGTGAGCAGTATGCACAGGAGAGGAGTGTGGAGGGTTTGACAGTGGACAGAATGTACAGGAGAGGAGTGTGGAGGGTATGACAGTGGGCACTATGTACAGGAGAGGAGTGTGGAGGGTATGACCGTAAGCAGTATGCACAGGAGAGGAGTGTGGAGGGTTTGACAGTGGACAGTATGTACAGGAGAGGAGTGTGGAGGGTATGACAGTGGGCAGAATGTACAGGAGAGGAGTGTGGAGGGTATGACAGTGGGCACTATGTACAGGAGAGGAGTGTGGAGGGTATGACAGTAAGCAGTATGCACAGGAGAGCAGTGTGGAGGGTATGACAGTAAGCAGTATGCACAGGAGAGGAGTGTGGAGGGTTTGACAGTGGACAGAATGTACAGGAGAGGAGTGTGGAGGGTATGACAGTGGGCACTATGTACAGGAGAGGAGTGTGGAGGGTATGACAGTAAGCAGTATGCACAGGAGAGGAGTGTGGAGGGTTTGACAGTGGACAGTATGTACAGGAGCGGTGTGTGGAGGGTATGACAGTGGGCACTATGTACAGGTGAGGAGGATGAAGGAATCTGGGAAGGAAAATTTTAAAGGTTTATGGAAGGATGTTTAGGCACTGTGTAGTGGTGAGCCAATTAAGCAGAGACCAGCCATAGTCGATCTATATATGGGCTAGCTGGTTGTACACAAGTCAATTTATTAATTGACTTGAGTACAACCAGCCTGTCAGGTTTTTCCCAAAACAATCAGTGCTGCCAGCTATAGTTAGCAACACTGATCATTGTATTCTGTAGGTTGGAAAAGCTCCCCACTGGCAGAACACAATAACACTGAGGGAGTGCTTCCCCCATCCACACGTCAGCAGGTTAGAGGGTGTGTGGGGACAGGCTGGGGAGAGAGGTCTGCCAGCAGGGGGGTGTGAGGTGGTCATGGAGGAATATCAATCAGTGGGGGGGGGGGGAGTAACTGGAAGTTATATCTTTTGGAGTAGGGTCTGTCATCTGCAGGTTGGGAAATGGTCACCTCTGATATAAGTTGAAGGAAGGTGGCTAACATAGGAAGTGTCTGGGGAGTGACCTGGTTGGTGGGGAGTGTGAAATGTGTTTCAAGTTTTTTTACTGCCCTCTGAAAAGTAATCTGTGGTGTATTGCTTTTCAACTAGCGGTATAGCAGCAACTGACAGGGGTTCATGAGGTGCTACCGCTGCCTCCTTTTTTTTTTACATTGCTGAATGGCAGTTTTACATTTTTGGACTATGCTGCCGCTGCGAGCAAGTTTGACAGAATGTGCTGCCTGTCAAACTCTGCAGGCTCAAAGCTATCCATTGAGCTCAGTGCCTCTGACACTGAGGAGAGGCTCTGTGAGCTCATCCTCTCAGTCTGCTGCAAACAGTGTGCCAGCTTGTATTTAAACTGGCCGCTCTGTATCTCTGTATGTAGCTTCTGATAGGCTGCGCAAGGAGCCCCGTATCTCCAGGACCATAGGTGATAGGAGCCCCAAATTCTGACCAGTAGTGGGGTAGGCCTTCTGCTACACACGCTCCAAAAGTGACCCCTGGTTGCCGAGCCACGACCCTCAAAGTCAATCTTTTTATTTAGTTTTTTTTATGATTTTTTTTTTTAATGGGCCTGTCTTAAAGTAAGGGGCCTGGAGTTGCAGCTCCAATAGCCCCTATGTTAATCCGGCCCTGCAGATAGGTGAAGAGAGGGATGACTTGAGCCAGACTTGCATTCCCTTGGCTCAATTTTTCAGTAACATCTCGAAAAGGGCTAAGCACCACCACCACCTGACTAATTATTTTCCATTCCACCCTGCTTAGTGGCTTAGCTACACCGATAACATGATCATTTGACATGGCGTGTATTGGCTTTTGTTGTTCCATAATTCGTTCAAGCATCTGTAAAGTGGAGTTCCATTGGGTGACTACGTCTACCTTCAAGCTGCGGAACGCCAGCCTTACTCTGCTCAAGTCTGAGTATATTACTATCTTTGACACTTCGATGAAAATGGCCTGCTATCTTTCTACAGGAGTCTAAGATAGCGGACAATTTTCTAGTGCCACTTTCATCATCCAAAGCAACCTTCACAACGATATGCAGGGTGTGTGCAGAGCAACGAATGCCAACAAATCTGCCATCTTGCATGGCCTTGTGCATGTTTGCAGCAGCATCAGTGACTATAAAGCCCATCTTTGGCCGTGTGCCTGCCTCCTCCCCAAGCCACTCCGCCACCATTTTCTCAAGTGCACGTAAAATATTTAAAGCACTGTGCTGCTTGTCCATGACTTCTGCATGCAGCAAGAATGTGCGGTGCAGCTGGTTGAGAGTTACTGCTGCCTTAGCCCCTGTGCTTCTTGTCCCTGCTTTTTGCTTTATTGGTTGCGACTCCTTGGGCTGCCACCAGTGCGCCGTCAATGATAAAAATGCATGTTGCCAACTGGGAGCGCTCCACAAGTCTGTAGTGAAATGGACAGACTGGCCAGCAGCTCTGCCCAGCTGCTCTTTCAATAATCCAACACAGGAATTATACAAAAAGGGTACAGTTTTGCGACTAAAGGTAGTACAGCAGGGTAGAATATAGTGGGGTGCAACCACCTTCATGAGTTGTTTAAACGGCTCTCCTTCAACTATATTAAAGGGTGCTCCCCCGACAGCTATAAGTTGCCCTATAAGATGGTCATTTTATGTGACATTTGCCGAGACATCCCCCTTGTTTGAAAGCTGGTAAATTGTTGCAGCGTGGGCTGCTGTAAAGGAACGGGATGCCTTATGTCAGCTACACAAGAAGTCCCTTGGTCTCCTTGTACTCTGTCCAGCCTTTTGGTGGTAATGGCAGCAGTAGGGCTGCAACTCCACTTTCTTTGCTGTGCAGCACTGGTGTATAGTGTGTACAAAAATTGTAATTCATTCCTACATTGGTTAAATGCCCAAAGTCTCTCCCATGGCTCACTTCCCTGCCACATAATTTGCATTTTATCAGTGCACTTTCCTGCACAGATGTCTAGTGAAATCACATAGGTCATAACTGTCCCTGATTTGGAACAAAGTCTCTCTGTCCCTCTTTCCTCCTCATTTGTTCCTCGTTTTATTCTGATCTGTATAGTTGTATATAAAATGCATTTTTTATCAACTTCAGCCCCGGACCATTTCGCTGCTCAAAGACCAGACCACTTTTTGCGATTCGGCACTGCGTCGATTTAAAGAGGAAGTAAACCCTGATGGGTTTACTTCCTCTTTGATTCCCTGCAAAGGTAAAGCATAATGGACTACTATGCATCGCATAGTAGTCCATCTTGTGTCACTTACCTGACACAGGAGCCAGCGAAGTCACCGCTGTCCCCTGTAGTTCCGAGCGTCCATCTTCTTGGTGGGCCTCCGTGGGTCTCGCTGCTGATGATTCGCCGGAGCAGCGATGACATCACTCCCACGCATGTGCACGGGAGCCAACACTTGCGGCATAGTGCCGCGATCTGCGGCTTACCCAGTGCGCCTGCGCGCCGCTGTCTATGGCGCATGCGCCGTAGACAGTGGTGGCTGTCTTCAGGTAAATATCTCCTAAACCGTATAGGTTTAGGAGATATTTCTTGGACCTACATCTACAATCTAGGCTTACCTGTAGGTCAAAGTGGTTTGTAAGGGTTTACAACCATTTTAACTGACAATTGCGCGGTCGTGCGACGTGGCTCCCAAACAAAATTAACGTCCTTTTTTTCCCACAAATAGAGCTTTCTTTTGGTGGTATTTGTTCACCCCTACGTTTTTTATTTTTTGCGCTATAAACAAAAATAGAGCGACAATTTTGAAAAACACGCATTATTTTTTACTTTTTGTTATAATAAATATCCCCCAAAAATATATAAAAAAAAACATTTTTTCCCCCTCAGTTTAGGCTGATACGTATTCTTCTACATATTTTTGGTAAAAAAAAAAAAAAAAAAAATCGCAATAAGCAATAACTATATAAATGCAGTGATTCCTGTGTAAATGAGACTGGCAGTGAAGGGGTTAACCAGTGGATGGCAGTGTAGGGGTTAAGTGTTCCTAGGGGTGTGTTACTAACTGGGGGGGGGGGGGCTGGGCTTTCATTTAGTGAACACTCATCTCTGCTCCAATCACATGGAGCAGAGATCACCGTCTCTAGTTGCTAGGCAGAACGGTGAGATGCTATTTACAACGGCATCTCTCCGTTCAGCCGCCCCATGAGACAATCGCGGGTATGCCCGTGGCGATCGAGTCCGCCGGACCCGCAACCGGACTCACGGGGGTCCCGACCAGCACGCGAGCCCTAAAAAAATCTAGAAATTAAAGTTTCTTTAGATAAAGTCTTTTCAAAGAAAACTGATAAGGCAGCCACCTGAGTCTTCAGGGTACTGGCTGCGAGACCCTTCTCCATTCCTTCATGGAGAAACTCCAAGACGGACACCGTGCTCTTGACCTTGAGTTCTCTAGAACTGCACCAGGAGTTGAACTTTTTCCAGACTTTCATGTAAATTGCCTGTGTAACTGCCTTCCTGCTAGACAGCAGGGTCTTTACTACTTTATCTGAGAGACCTTTGGCTTTTAATAGGTCCTCCTCAGAAACCAGGCGTTTAGCTGTAGAAGTTCCACCTCTGGATGATTTACTGTCCCCTGGGATAACAAAACTTTTCTGAGTGGTAACCTCCATGGGGGCTTCGAGGCTAGGTTTCGAAGACCCGCGAACCAAGGCCTTTTTGGCTAAAAAGGAGTGACTAGTATTAAGTCTGTCCCTTCTTCCCTGAATTTCCTCAGTACTAGTGGAATTAGAGGAAAGGGGGGAAAGGCGTAGCACAGCTGGTAATGCCAGGGGTGAGCAAATGCATCCAACCCTATTGCTGCATCTCCTCGGTGAAGAGAAAATAATCTGTCCACCTTTGAGTTCTGCTGGCTGGCAAAAAGGTCCACCTGTGGAACCCCCCAGGCCTCGGAGATCATCAGGAACACTTCCTGATTCAGACTCCATTCTGCCTCTAGCAATTTGCGCCTGCTTAGGAGGTCCGCAAACAAATTCTGAGAGCCCTTCAGATGCACTGCCGATAGTGAGGCTGTGTTCTACTCTGCCCAGGCTAACAACAGATTGGTCAACTCCATCAAGCTCCTGCTCCTGGTTCCCCCTTGCTTCATAATGTAGGTAACCGCTGTTGTGTTGTCTGACAACACCTGGACATGGTGACCTCTCAAACTCTGCTGAAAGGCCACTAATCCCAGAAAGATCGCCTTCAACTCCCTCCAGTTGGATGATCTTTGAGCTTCCTGTTTGGACCAGACCCCCTGAGATGTCTGACCATCCAGGTGGGCTCCCCAGCCCCAGGCACTTGCGTCTGTATTAAGGCGCTTGTCCACAGGAAAGGTCCACACCAGGCCCCTTGAGAGGTTTGCCTGGTCTCTCCACCACCAAAGAGCCCTTTTCGTCCTTGACGAAATTTTTAGCTGTTTTTCCAAAGGATCCTGATGGGACCAGCTTGACAGAACCTCCCTCTGAAGGGGTCTGGAATGGAACCTGGCCCACTGAACAGCCGGGATTGCTGCTGTAAGCAGGCCCAGAACTGCCATAGCCGTCCTGACTGAGACTGTCTGGTTGCTCTGTATCCGCTGTACAGCCAGCTGCAACTTTTCCTGTTTTTCCAGCGGCAGGAAAACTTTCTGGAGAATCGAATTTAACGTATACCCCAGAAATTTAATTTCCTGTGAGGGGGTCAGGATTGACTTCTCTAGATTTAGAAGCCATCCCAGGCCCTCGAGGTGAGACTGGGCCCTCTGGAGATTTACTAGGACCTGCTCCCTGGAGTCTGCAAAAAACAAAAGGTCGTCCAGATAAGGGACGACTGGAATCCCCTTCAACTTCAGGGGCTCCAAAGCCTCTGCCATAATCTTCGTAAAGACCCTGGGAGAGGACGAGAGTCCGAATGGCAGAGACCTGAATTGGAGGTGCCATACCGAACTCCCCACCTTCAATGCCAGGCGCAGGAACCGCTGCGATGCCTGATGAATGGGTATATGAAGGTAGGCATCCCTTAGATCCAGGGATGCCACGAAGCATTCTGGGGTCAACAACTTTGTGATGGAGAAAATTGTATCCATCCTGAAATGTTTGTACTGAATGAACCTGTTCAGAACTTTCAGATTCAGGATTAAACGGTACTTCCCTGAGGGTTTTTTCATCAGAAAAATATGTGAGTAAAAACCCCTACCCTGCTGGTTTACTGGGACTTGAATCAGAACCTCTTGCTGTATCAGCTCCTGTAACAAAAGCTTCATTGCAGAGGCCTTCTCCTGATCCCTTGGCAATGTTGTCACATAAAACCTGCTCGGGGGTGGTTCTGAAAATTCCAACCTGTACCCCTGATCGACAATACTCTTCACGAACAGATTTGGAGACAGCCTGTCCCATTGTTTGCGAAAAGCTGACAGTCTCCCCCCCACTGGGGAGATATTGTCACTTGCTCTTAGGGGACTGCTCTGGGGGAGATCTAAAGAGGACTCCACCCTTGCCTTTGCCCTTCTGTGAACCCCATCTGCTCTTGCGATCCTGGTCTTTTTTATGGGACTGCTGAAAAGCACGAAAATTCTTTTTGGCAACCTGCTTTTTCTTAGCTGGAAAAGCCTTCTTTTTATCGGCTGTCCTATCCAGCACAGACTCTAAATCGGGTCCAAAGAGCAAGTCACCTGAGAAGGGCAGACCACACAGTTTGACCTTAGAAGCAGTGTCCCCAGACCATGTTTTCAGCCAAACTGCTCTCCTGGCTGAATTTACAAGAGCCGAAGACCTAGCGGCCAGTTTAACCGATTCTGCTGATGCATCCGCCATATATTTGACTGCATTCAGGATCAGTGGAAAGGACTCTAAAGCCCCGTACACACGAGAGGACTTATGTCCGACAGACTTCCAAAGGAGTTCCGTCGGAGTTCTGCTGGAATTCCGACGGAGTTCTGACAGACTTTTCGGCCGAACGGACTTGGCCACACACGATCACACTAAACTCCGACGGATTTGAATGTGATGACGTACGACCAGACTCGAATAAGGAAGTTCATAGCCAGTAGCCAATAGCTGCCCTAGCGTCGGTTTTAGTCCGTCGGAGTAGCATACACACGAGCGGATTTTTCGAAGGGGACCGGGTCCGGCGGAGTTCCTTCGGAAAAATTTGAAGCATGTTCCATATTCTAAAGTCCTTCGGACTTTGGTGAGTCAAAAGTCCGTTGCAGCCCACACACGATCGGATAGTCTGACGGACTCAGTCCTTCGGACTTTGGATGTTGAAAAGTCCGCTCGTGTGTACGCGGCATAAGAGATCCTTGCGGGGAGTCCCCGCTTCAATATGGCTCTTCAGCTTCTCTACCCAACATTCCAGATTCCTGGCCACTACCGTAGCTGCCATAGCTGGCTTTAGACTGACTGACGCAGCATCCCAAGCCTTTTTAAGGATGGAGTCAGCTTTTTTGTCCATTGGGTCTTTAAGGATCCCCATATCCTCAAAGGCTAGATCCGTTCGTCTGGATACCTGCGAGAAAGCTGCATCGACTCTGGGTTTTTTGTTCCAAACCTCTGAGTCTTTATCTTCGAAGGGAAACCTTCTCTTGAAAGCTTTAGAGAAGAAAGGGGCTTTTTCTGGGTCCTTCCACTCCTTTCTCACCGAATCTGAGAGGACCCTGTGGACTGGAAAAACTCTCCGTTTTGTTACGTCCAACCCCTGGTACATTTTGTCATGAATTGACAGTTGTACTTTTTCTTCTTGAATTTCTAGAGTAGTGTAGATTGCTTTAAGAATGTCATCTACTTCCTCTAGTGATAGCTTGTATTTAGAGCCCCTGCTATCTTCTTCCTCTTCCTCCTCCTCAGAATCCCTGAAGGAGATGAGAGTACTACCCCCTTCGTCTCCAGAATCCTCGGTATCCACCTGTCTGGACGACGACGCCCTGGGGCTGGGCGGCAAGTTCTGAGGCTCGGTCTGTGCGGGAGGGTTTTGTATCAGGATGGACCTGACTGAACTCAAGGAGTTTGTCAGCTCTTTAACCGAAGAAAACACCAATTTTTCTGACACAAATTCTCTGATACAATTTCTGCACATTGCCTTCTGCCACGAATCTCTGAGGGGGGTCTTGCAAGAAGGACATTTTCTCTGACCTGGTCTAGCTTTTCCTAGTGATTTTTCCTGAAACGACATGCAGGTTTAACTCACTAAAAGCTCTCAACAACCAGTTGCTTAACACCAAGCCAGTGCAGAGACCCACCACCAAACAGTCCACTAGTGAGACCCCAGAACTAGGCTGCGAAAGGTCAGAGCGAAGTTACCTCTGACCTGCAGCGACAGGCCCCCCAAGAGGGGGGAACAGACAAAGACATAGCCCAACAGTGAAGCAGAGAGTGCCAGTGCACCTTACGTACCTGGGCTGGACCGGTGCTAGGGGCGCCTGTCTCCGCCATAGCTGGCTTACACTCCTCCATCGCTTGAGTAAGGCAGCTATCACAAACAGCTCCGTCATTATTTCAAATTTTCCCAGCCGCCACGTCATCAGGGCCGGCCGGAAGCGGAAGCACGCGGTCACCTGACCCGCCCCATGATCCCTGTGCTCCAGGCGCTTGAACCACGGCGCCACGCCCCCTCAGAGCGCCCGCGCGTCACCGTAAACGACGCCGCCGCCGCCCGGGATCCGGCGCCGAAAACGGAGCCACGCCGCTGACCTGCAGCGACCTCTGCCAGCGACAGAGCCCTCCCTGCGCTAACCAGCGGACACCGGGCACCCGACGCCGGCACTCCGATGGTCCTTACTCCCGTGAGATGGTGGGACCAGGAGCTCCAGGAGTCCTCTCCCACTGGAGATGCTGCTGGGGGTCAAAAGAAGAAACAACCTGTAACGAAAGGTAAGCCTTACTCCCCTGCAGAGAGTGTAGCTCTCCCCTGGTTCAGGCACATGCTTCCTCCAAGGAGGAAACACAATAACTGAAGCCATGGAGGAAGAGGAGGTGTTTTTAAAGTGGGCATGTGTTTCCTAATGACAAGGTGGAGCTACACTCTCTCCGGGGTTGTCCTGAAAGGCGATTTGAGAAAAAAGAGGATTTTAACTTGAAACCAACAAATGTCATAAAAAAAGTTGTGTTTAAGTGGTTAAACTTTCCTCACTTACACAGAAGTGGAAGTGTAACAATTTCATTGACAAATTGTTACAATGTTCTAGTTAAGTTCACATAAAGAATGTTCTAACTCTTGGCAGACTTCCCGGTTTTTCCTTTCTTTTGATGGCTGTGGCTTCAGAAGAGCAGAGAGAATTTTTTGCATGGCAAGAATCATGAAACGCTTTTTTCAAGATCGCAAAGGGGAAAAAATTGTGATGACGATTAATCGTGAAGCTCTAATAAATATGAATGGAAATCATAGGGGACAACTTTTCATGTGACTCTGAGTTCCAAAGCTGCATGAAAAGTCACCCAAGTGTGAAAGTAACCGAATGAGATTAATTGATAACACCCAGGGACATCTCATGGGGCCCCCGGGGCAATACGAGATTATGGGGCCCCCAGGCAATCAGAGATTATGGGGCCACACAGTATACACATACATGTACACACAGTATACACAGACATGTTTCTGTTGGCTGATAAAGTACTGGCGAGGTGGGGCATCTATAATCTCGGGATTTTTAGACCAAAAAGGACGTCATAAGGGACATTTCAGAGACAGATGTGAAAAAAAAACACAGATTTTTAAATACTGTCCCTGGTTTTACTGAGGTTGGCAACCCTGATGGGGCCCCCTAGTGGCCCGGGGCCCTCAGGCAGTGCCTGAGTGGTCAAATGGTCAGTCCGCCCCTGATAACACCTTTGAATAATTCCCCATTTGCACTTATGCGACCTTAAAATTGCACTGCTTTGCCATGACTTGAAGCAATGTCTGTGTAATCTTGTGGTGTATGGACCTCAAATCGCATCAAAGTGGTGCAGGGGCGAATTTGCCCCACTTTAAGTGACAATAGAGCCAAATTCAAAGGTGTTATCCTTGAATCTCATTTACACTGCTGCCACCTGAAAGTCACACTATTTTGCTGCCACTTTACCGCTGCAACTTGGCCCCAACTTTTGGGAATGCCTGTGTAATATTGTGCCCTAAGTCACACCAAAGTAGTACAGGGACTACTTTGAAGTTGGTGCGACTTAAAGTAGCACAGATATGGTTATCATAGAGAATCATGGGGGGTACAACTTGTCATGCAACTCAGGGGTCCACATTTTCTGGAAAATTCACCCAACTGTGAAACAAGTCATATATTTTAATAAAAGGAGCTCTCATTTATATTTGCATAGTCCTTACTGATTTAGATCAGCAGAAAAAAAATGCTAATGATGTGTGCACCTGGGACGGAAGCAAATGTATGGTGATGTTAAACAAATTAATGAACCCCACCCACACCAAATCTAACTACCACATCCACCCCACATTAAGTACATATGCTACACTTACCCAGAAAATGAGCAGCACCTTCTCTTTGCTAAAGAGGGACCTCGCCATTCCCGCATGTCAGTCCCAGCTGTGGGGGCAATATCAGACATCTGTGCAGGTTTCTGCACTGATATCAATACAAATTGCACCCCAAAGTCACACCAATTAGAATGGTGCAATTGCCACCGATTTGATGTGTCAAGTCACCCCAATGTGAACCAAAGCGGAACACATTCAAACACTGCCTATCCACCAGCTGAATTCATTACCTGCAATTCTCTACAGCTGTTATATATAAAGATGCCACCTTTATCATTTACTTGCAGGCGTACTGAAGCCTAGGTTTACATTGGAGCGATTTGTCATGCAATTTGAGACATCAAATTGCATGACAAGTCACAGCCTATTAGCTGCAATGGCACTGTTCCAATCGATGCGACACCGATTTTGCAGCACCACACCGATTTGCAAAAGTACTTCCTGCACTACTTTTGCTGATTTCAGGTATGACTTCAATAGAAATCTGTATGAAGCCACACAGATGTCTATGAAGTAGCACCTGAAATCACGCTGACCTTGCTACTTTGAAAATCGGGCTAATTCAAGTGAAGTAACATCAGTGTGAACCAGGGCGAAGAGACTAGTTTTTTTGGTGCACAAATACATATAGAAATGATAAGATAGAAAAAGATATCTCACTTCCCCATAACCACCACCTGGAGAGAGGGAAGAGAGAAAACACACACACACATCTCAATAATGTACTTTTATTTTGCCAGCAGAAACAAAATGATGTACATTTACTAGCTTAAAAAAAAAAAAATCCTACCGGATGTATGGTGTTACATTTAGCAATTGGATTTTAAGAGCCCTGCCCATAGGAGCTTACAATCTAAAATGTGTCTAAACCTTGAGTGGACACAGCTTTACTTTCAGTGTAAAATGAGCAACACATCACATTTTTACCTGCAAGATTATAGAAATATACTTAACAGTCATTATTCTTACAAAGCATTCCAACATAATATTAAAAAAGGCACTTATTCAAAACATAACACCCACCACCCCACAATCCACACATACATTGGTGACCATGTTCTGCTGGAAGCTGCATTTCTGTGTACATGATTAAGCAATTATATCAAAGAGTAGAAGGTCAGCACATGCTCCCAAAACATGTTTGTATAGTCACACAGGAACAATGCACACACAACATTGAAAACATGGCCACAAAAAGCCACTTTTGATGGAAAAAATGCACAAGAATTTCAGCAAACAACCCTAGTTGGGCGTTTGGCAATCTGCACAATATCCTCTACACTACAGCACAAAAAAAAACGTGCCCTTCTCAGGCCAAACAAACCCCCCCCTATTGCAGCCCTTTATATAAGAGAGGTTGTATTGTTAGCACACTGACACACACCCAATAAAAGTACACGCCCACCAGTATCTTTCAATCTGTCTCTTCGTGTATGTCTAAAGTGATTGCACCTGATGAGCAGGAACACAGAATACTATTTGCGCCTGTGTTAGCCCTTGGTTATGTGCATCAAATCTCCAACTACAGGCCAAAGATTGAAGTGTATTTGCATCCACAAAGCAACAGCTTTCTAAGCATATGTATATGTGCATTGTAAACCCTACAATTTTAAATGTCCAAGTCCCCGGGCATGATTAGTGCTAACAAACATTGGGGGTAATTTACGAAAGGCAAATCCACTGTGCACTACAAGTGCAAACTACAAGTGCAAAGTGCACTGAAAGTGCACTTGGAAATGCAGTCGCTGTAGATCCAAGGGGAACATGCAAGGAAAATAAAAAAACAGCATTTTAGCTTGCACATGATTGGATGATAAAATCAGCAGAGCTTCCCCTCATTTCAAATCTTCCCCTCAGATCTACAGTGACTGCACTTCTAAGTGCACTTTCAGTGCAATTTCAAGTGCACTTTGCACCCAGTCTGAGACACTCCTACAACACACAGAGGTTTCCTGGCCAAAAGGAGCAAGGAGAGGACAGCGGGAGAGAGCATGGCCAGGCAAGTCTCCAGGGAGGAACAACAGGTCGCAGCCAGGATGGCTGGTGAGAGAAGCATAGTTGAGAGGACTGGGGAGACACGGATGAGAGGACTGATACAGAGCAGTCTGAGATGGCTGTAGAACCAGAAGAGAGGACTGGGCTGGCACGCCTGATAGGACTGGGAAAATGTAGTCTGAGATGGGTTTAGAACCAGAAGAGAGGATTGGGGTGGCATGCCCGATAGGACTGGGAAAATGCAGTCTGAGGTGGGTGTAGACAGGTCCGTCTTTAATATTGATTGGACCCTGGGCAAAAATTTTCTTAGGGCCCCCCTCCCCCCATGCAATTTCGCTCTTCACCTTCTCTGAGACATACAATAAATAGCAGCTAGACTTAAAATCAGTTTACTGTATCAGATCAGGCAGCGATTGCGATTGGTTTCCAGAGGTTACAGCATATCATTACTGCTTACTGACTGGTTGCTAGAGGTTACAGCACTCCTTAAGGCTCACTGATTAGTTGCTAGAGGGTACAGCACATTTCTGCTTGTTGATTGGCTGCTAGAGATTGCTGTACAGTAATACTGCTCACTGGTTGCTATATGTTACAGCACAACTTGTCCTCACTGCAGGGGGGCATGATATACCTATGAATGCTGCCTTTATTTACATATCAATGCAGTTGGCCTCAGCTATTTACATATGATGTCACTGCTATTTACATGTGAATGCCAGTATTTCCATGTAAACACAGGTCTGCAGGTGAGTCATCTGTACACAACAATAGGGCAGACCTGGGCAGCATTAGTAGCAGCACAGGACTAAAACTCAAGGGAATGTAAACTGGGATAGTAAACTGGGCCCCACAACAATGACAGGGCCCAGGACAGCTGCCCCTTTTACCCTGCCTTAAAGACAGCCCTGGGTGTAGAACCAGAAGAGAGGATTGGGATGGCATGCCCGATAGGATTGGGAAAATGCAGTCTGAGGTGGGTGTAGAACCGGAAGAGAGGATTGGGGTGGCATGCCGATAGGATTGGGAAAATGCAGTCTGAGGTGGGTGTAGAACCGGAAGAGAGGATTGGGGTGGCATGCCCAATAGAACTGGGAAAATACAGTCTGAGGTGGGTGTAGAACCGGAAGAGAGGATTGGGGTGGCGTGCCTGATAGGACTGGGAAAATGCAGTCTGAGGTGGGTGTAGGACCAGAAGAGAGGTTTGGGGTGACATGCCTGATAGGACTGGGAAAATGCAGTCTGAGATAGGTGCAGAACCAGGTGTGAGAACTGTGGAAACATGGGCAGTGGAGAGAGGCAGCTGCATCCAAGAAGGCTGGCAGAGCCTGAAGATGTGGTACTGGGCTCAGTAGCCACCAAACAGCTAGCACTAAAGAACGACCTTATTTTCGTTGCTACCCTAAAAGGGGGCCACGGTTTCTGCCTGCAAAGGGCATCTACTTTGCTCCTGACTGAGTCAGCTCCGGCCTTCAAATCAGTGCTAACTGGTCCTAGAAATATAAGCAAGTGAAGTCCTGGAGGTGTTGAGCAGAAATAGTCTGCAAGCAAATGTTGTGCTGAAGTGAAGACCGGAGTCAATATACAGAGAGTGTATATAGTTGTAAATGTTCTTCAATCATCTGGGCATGCCATATACCTTTATCTTATACAAGTTAAGTACCCTGAATAAAAAACAAAACAAAGTGCAAGGGCGGTTTCTGTCTGACTGGAAGTTTTGTGCCAGGCTAGGCAAGGTGACAGGTGGCCAAGCATGACTCCCACATTCAGAGGTATGATGGGACTTTACCAACAGCTGAAGGGTTGCCAGTTTGAGACCCCCTGCTCTAACTAAAAGTGGCCTTTCTGAATTTTTTAAACTGAGGTTGGTGAAGGGTGAAGGAGGATACATTTCCCAGAACACACCCAACATGTTTCTCCAAGGTAATATTTAGGATTGTAATATGTAAAACTCCTCCCTGACCTTGTCTGTACAATACGTAAGCTTAGAAGTTATTAGCATTGTACAAGTTCTTCCTCCAGAGGACTCTGTCCAAATCTGGCAGCACAAGGTAAGAGATCGAAGCCTGGTACATTGCACTGATAAACAATTGTCATATTCATTCTGGGAAATTCCTGAGCAACCTGTTTCTTTTAGGCTGTTAAATTCCAATAATCAAAAGACTTATTTGAAAATATATGCGTGTGTTTGTGGCAAAAGGATCATTTTAAAGTAAGAGGTTTTCTTTCTTCTGTTATTAATTATCTTATGATGCATGATTTTATATAAGTATGCATGTGTGTACAGTATATAGATGTATACACTTACAGCCACTTTATTTGATTGCTAGTACCGGATTGGAGCTCAATTTTGCCTTCAGAACTGCCTTAATTGTTTATGGCATTGATTCAACAAGGTGTTGGAAACATTCCTCAGAGATTTTGGTCCATAGTGACATGATAGCATCACGCAGTTGCTGCAAATTTGTCGGCTGCCCATTCATGATGCAAATCTCTCATTCCGCCACATCCCAAAGGTTCTTTATTAGATTGAGATCTGGTGACTGTGGAGGCCATTGGAGTACAGTGACCTCATTGTCCAGTGATGAGCTGATTTGGAGCTTTGTGACATGGTACATTATCCTGCTGGAAGGAGCCATCAGAAAATGGGTGCACTGTAGTCATAAAGGGATGGACATGGTCAGCTCAATTGGTACTAAGGGGCCCAAAGTGTGCCAAGAAAATATCCCCCCCCCCCCCACCATTCCACCACTAGCCTGAACCGTTGAGATAAGGCAGGATGAATCCATGCTTTCATGATGTTTATGCCAAATTCTGACCCTACCATCTGAAATCGAGATTCATTAGGCCAGGCAACGTTTTTTCCAATCTTCTATTGTCCAATTTTGGTGAGCCTGTCCAAATGGTAGTCTCGGTTTCTTGTTCTTAGTTGACAGGAGTGGCACCTGAAGTGGTCTTCTGCTGATGTAGCCCATCTGCTTCAAGGTTGGATATGTTGTGCGTTCAGAGATGGTATTCTGCATATCTTGGTTGTAACGAGTGGTTATTAAAGTTACTGTTGCCTTTTTATCATCTCAAAACAGCCTGCCCATTCTCCTCTGACATCAACAAGGTCTTTTCATCCACACAACTTCCACACACTGGATATTTTCCCTTTTTTCCACTATTCTCTATAAACCCTAGAAATGGTTGTGCGTGAAAATCCAAGTAGAGTTTTTTTAAATACTCAGACCAGCCCGTCTGGCAACAACATCCATGCCACGTTCAAAGTTACTTAAATCCCCTTTCTTCCCCATTCTGAAGCTCGGTTTGAACTTCAGCAAGTCGTCTTCATCACATCTAGATGCCTAAATGCAATGAGTTGCTGCCATATGATTGGCTGATTAGCAATTTGTGTTACCAAGCAATTGAACAGGTGTACCTAATAAAGTAGCCGGTGAGTGTATATATAGAGTATATAGCACTCTGTCCCTGGCTTTCACCTTCTCAAAGACCTCAGCCCCTCTGATACACCAAGCTGAGTACCCAAGCACAATATCACAGGAAAACACTGACAGTAACACTAAATACCATGCAATAATGCTATTTCAAAGAACACAGGCACCAAGTCAATTAGTAAGAACAAACTTGAAGGTAAACTGTAGTCAAAGCTATGGCTGTACTTTTCCTTGGGATCACAGGACTGCAGAACGCACTGCTAAAGCCTGCTGTCCATTGATGTTACTCAGCCAGTCCAAGCCCGGGAAAAATCCCAAGCATAAAAGAAAACAGAAATCACATTAAAAGTTCCAAACAGCAGATAGCTAAACAATTAGATGTGATGGGAGTTATTTACTAAAGGCAAATCCACTCTGCACTACAAGTGTAAAGTGCTCTTGAAATTGCACTGAAAGTGACCTTGGAAGTGCAGTCGCTGTAGATCCGAGGGGGACATGCAAGGAAAATAAAAAACAGCATTTTAGCTTGCACATGATTGGATGATAAAATCAGCAGAGCTTCCGCTCATTTCAGATCTACCCCTTAGATTTACAGCGACTGCACTTCCAAGTGCAATTTCAAGTGTACTTTGCACTTATAGCTTGCACTTATGGCGCAAAGTGGATTTGCCTTTCGTAAATAACCCCCATTGTGTACTAAATGTGAATTAAAAATGCTGCGCGAATATCATACCTCCCAACTATCCCTGATTTCGAGGGACTGTCTCTGATTTGGAGCAATGTCCCTCTTTCCCCCTCATTTGTCCCTCATTTTGGTCTGATCTATATAGTTGTATATAAAATTCACTTTTTATATTTCAAAAAGTGTTTCCCAGTGCTAAACCTTTCATCCAATTTCTAAATTGCTGCATTTGTACATTTTTAAAAGCCAATATAAAAGGAATAGTAGTGATAAAAAAAGCGCTTGTGGATTTAATTAACCTTTATTTTGGGGTTAATGCTTCTTTTAAGGGGGTGTGACAGGGGGCGTGTCCTATGCCTACATACATTTTCTAGTAGGTGTCCCTCATTCCCATCTCAAAATGTTGGGAGGTAATCTCAAATAACATAAAATCAAATGTGCAAATCTTAGTATACAAATAATAGTCCCAAACATGTGAAATGTAGTCCCAAAGGACATATAGGGGGTTATTTACTAAAGGAAAATCCACTTTGCACTGCAAGTGCACTTGGAAGTGCAGTCGCTGTAGATCCAGGGGGACATGCAAGGAAAAAAAAAAAACAGCATTTTAACTTGTACATGATTGGATGATAAAATCAGCAGAGCTTCCTCTCATTTCAGATCTACCCCTTAGATTTAGAGCAACTGCACTTGCAGTGAAAAGTGGATTTGCCTTTCGTAAATCACCCCCATAGTACTGTGAAAAGTCTCGATAACTTGATGCTCCAAACACCGGAGTGTCCCACCACCTTGAATATAAAGGACTCTTACTGGAGCAAATGAGCGCTTTACTAATGAAGAGTCCCATATGCTTGAGTATGCTATATCTCATCTGTAAGTGAACACGAGCCACCTCCAGGTCTAAACAGATGGACACAAGAACACCTTATCCAATCAAGAAGGATAGTCTACCAACACATACAAAGAGCTGGGCAGTGCTATCGCTTGTGACGTCACCATGTACGCTACAACCAGGAAGTACCCAGTTCCAATCCCAGGACCAGAGCTTTTATGCTCATAAGCGCTCGATGTTTTTAATTATGTGAGTATCTAGGATTTTTTTAAAATAAATTCTTCTATACAGTTTTTACAGTATGCCGGTGCTCCTGGGTCTCGATGTATGTGTTGGCTGAATTTCCTTCTTAATTGGATGAGGTGTTCTTGTGCCCATATGTGGAGATCTGGAGGTGGCTCATGTTCCCCTACAGATACTGAAGTGTATGTGACTTTTGTATGTATTGTAACATGGGGGACCATTACCTCTAGTGGTAAATGAGTTTTCTGGTGATTCACGGTAGTCAGAAACTATGTTTTTAAGGGCCTGGTAGCCCATTTAAAAAAAAAAGGCAAATAAAAGGTCTTTAACATAAAGATTTCCCATGCAGGGGTTCTTTTCCAGTAAAAAGACATAAATAAAAAATGCTAGCCCACCTGGCACTTACCGTATTTGCCGGTGTATAAGACGACCTTTTACACTTAAAAAAACTGGCCGAAAATCGGGGGTCATCTTATACATCGGATCAGGCCCTCTGGTGCCTGCTGAGGGTTCGGTAATACTGTATGTAGCTTCGGCTACATACAGTATATACCGCTGAGCCAATCCCAGCGAGCGATGTATTCAAATGAATACAGAGCCTGCTCGGATTGGAGCAACAACCTCTGCCAATCCGAGCAGGCTACTCTGTAGCCTGCTCGGATTGGCTTTGAGAGTCAGAGAGGCGCGGGCTGATGATGATACAGTCTCTGCCAATCCAAGCAGGCTTTGTATTCATTAATAGAATACATTGCTCGCCGTGATTGGTTCCAGCAAAAGCAGGAAGAAGGATATGGCGCCAGCTCCTGCTCCAGCAAGAAGGACGGAATATCAAGTGTCGGAAGCCTTGGAAGGGGGTCGCCTTATACGGTAAGTACAAGAAAAAAATGCTTAAACAACAGTAAGATTAGGGGGTCGTCTTATATGCCCGGTCGTCTTATACACCGGCATATACGGTAGGCTCTAACTCAGCTGTTTAGTTGCAGTATCTCTGCTCTTTATGCTGGTCCCTGGACCATAAGTTTCTTCAGTGATGACGGCTATACTCTAAAGTCCCATACACACGATCGGACTTTTTGACAACAAACATGCAAATTAGCTGTTTTGAGGCAACATCCGACCGTGTGTACGCTACATCGGACAAACTTTTTTGGTTTTCATCTGACTTTTGTTGGCTGTGTGAACGGACAAACGTTTTGACAACATAAGTCCAATGGAGCAAAGTCCAATCGTGTGTACACAAATCCATCAGACTTTTGTACAAAGTACAAACACACATGCTCAGAACCAATGCAGAAGTTAACCAAAGGTGGCGCTGGAGTAATAGAACGTCCTCTTTTGAAGTGTCGTCAGTACATTGTAACGTCACTACGTTCGTGTTTGTTGCCTAAAAAGTCAGATGGCGTGTATGCAATACAAACTTACGGCCAACGCCCTTTGTACAAAAGTCCACGGGAAAGTTTGTACAAAGTCCGATCGTGTGTATGGGGCTTTACACACACACAGCTCATCGGGCCTTCATCCTTAGGCCATTTATTGTCTCTTGCAGACAATCATGCTCTGGCTGCAGCCCCTCTGACTCCTGGAGAGGAATAGAGTCCTTCTGACTCCCCATGCCCAGACCTCCTGTCTGTTGGCTGGAGCAATCTCCAACTGGGATCCTTGAGGTATTCCCAAACCTTCATTATAAGGACTGTGCTCAGCTGAGCACACACCCTGCTGGTCCTCCACAAAAAAAAAAGAAAAAGGTAAAAGAGGGTCTCACCTACAGTAATTACTGAGGACCACACAGCTTAAAGAGGAAGTAAACCCTGATGGGTTTACTTCCTCTTTCATTCCCTGCAAAGGTAAAGCATAATGGACTACTATGCATCGCATAGTAGCCCATTATGTGTCACTTACCTGACACAGGAGCCAGTGAAGTCACCGCTGTCCCCTTGTGTACGGAGCCTCCATCTTCTTGGTGGGTCTCGCTGCTCCGCCGCTGTCATTCGTCGGAGCTGCAATGACGCCACTCCCACGCATGCGCACGGGAGCCGCCACTCGCGGCATATCGTCGTTAACTGCGGCGCGCTCAGTGCGCCTGCGTGCCACTGTCTACGGCACATACACCATAGACAGCGGTGCCTGTCTTTTGGCAAATATCTCCTAAACCTACACGATATTTCTTAGACCTACAGGTAAGCCTTAATCTAGGCTTGTCTGTAGGTCAAAGTGTGTTGTAAGGGTTTACAACCACTTTAAAGGTAAAGGGAACTTTTATTACACAAACATATCAATAGTAGTTTTACTGAGGTGTTGGTAGTGAGATTCTCATCCGGTGATTTTTTTACTACCATTGTTACTTTTGTGTAATAAAAGTTCCCTTATCTTTAAGCTGCATAATCCTCAGTAAATCCTCTTTCACCTTTTTCTTTTTGTATGTTAATTTGATTATCAGGATCACACCTTTATCGAGGTGAGTCAGAAACTTGAGGGACGCTATGTGTTTGCTCTCACACAGAGCCTTCCCAGCCTATACACCCCAGTTAGGCTACTGGCTATCCTTTGGTTTCTTTTCCTTTATATACTGGTCCTCCACAAAACCTGGACACAGGGTTGGACATTCCATCCCACCCAAGACACTATGGAATCTCCAAACTACAGAGTAGGGATGAGCTCAGGCGTGTTCGCATGGAACACGTGCAGAGCCTGCCAAGAAGTGAGCACAGCACTGCGCTTATCACAGGCAGTGAGACATTGCCTCGATGTGCGGCTGCAGAGATCGGGGCAATTTCTCACTGCCTGTGATTAGCGCAGCGCTGCGCCGACTTCCTGGCGGGATCTGCACGTGTTCCATGCGAACACGCCTGAGCTCATCCTTACTATAGAGCCCTATGCAGGAATACCAAAATTCAGAGAAAGCTGCGAAAGCAGTTTTCTCTAGTCCACATCTATGCTCTGCAGTCCTGTGTCCTTTAACCACTTCAGCCCCGGACGATTTTACCCCCTTCCTTACCAGAGCACTTTCTGCGATTCGGCACTGCGTTGCTTTAACTGACAATTGCGCGGTCGTGCGACATTGCACCTTAACAAAATTTATGTCATTTTTTTTCCCACAAATAGAGCTTTCTTTTGGTGGTATTTGATCACCTCTGCGGTTCTTATTTTTTGCGCTATAAACAAAAGAAGAGCGGCAATTTTGAAAAAAAACACAATATTTTTAACTTTTTGCTATAATAAATATCCCATTTAAAAAAAAAAAAAAAAAAATGTTTTCCCTCAGTTTAGACCGATACGTACTCTTCTACATATTTTTGGTAAAAAAAATCACAATAAGCGTACATAGATTGGTTTGCGCAAAGGTTATAGCGTCTACAAAATAGGGGATATATTTATGGTATTTTTTTTTAACTAGTAATGGCGGCGATCTGCGATCTTTTTTTTTTTTTTTTTTTTTCGTGACTGCGACGGACATATCGAACACTTTTGACACATTTTTGGGACCATTCACATTTACACAGCGATCGGTTCTATAAAATTGCACTGATTACTGTGTAAATGTGACTGGCAGGGAAGGGGTTAACACCAGGGGGCGCTCCAGGGGTTAATATGTTCCCTATGGGAGTGATTCTAACTGTGGGGGGAGGGGACTCACAAGGGGAGGAGACCGATTGGTGTTCCTCTGTACTGGGAATACACCATCGGCCTCCTCTCCACTGACAGGACGTGGATCTGTGTGTTTACATACACAGATCCACGGTCCTGCTGTGTTCCCGGGCAATCGCGGGTGCCCGGCGGACATCGGCGGGAATGGGAGGACGTCATATGACGCCCACCCAGGATGGGAGATCCCATCTGTGGGCGTCATATGACTATGGGTGAGTAGGGAAGTGGTTAAATGACCAATTTTCCAATGACAGCATCTTATGCTTTCTACACACGGTCGGACATACCAACAACAAAATCCATCGGATTTTGTGCCAAACTTGTCTTGCATACACACGGTCGGACAAAGTTGTCGGAAAATCCAATCGTTCAGAACGAGGTGACATTCGTTGCATACGACGGGACTACGAAGAGGCTAGTAGCCAATAGCTTTGGTCTCCTAATTTAATATGAGCGTGCGTGGCACTTTGTCCATCGGAATTCTCTACAAACGATCGTAAAAAGTCAGATCGGATTTTGTTGTCGGAAAATTTTAGATCCAGCCAACTTTTTCCGTCTGGATTTCCAACGGAAAAAGTCAGATGGAGCCCACACATGATTGGATTTTCCAATAACATAATCCGATTGGACCTTTTCCGTAGGAAAATCCGACCGTGTGTACAGGGCATTACTGTCATAGTATAATGAGTTCACATGCTCCAGTTTTTTCATTCAAGGTGGTGGGACACTCAGGTGCTTGGAGCATCACATTATTGAGACTTTTCCCAATACTATTTTTGCTGTGGGACTACATTGCACATTTTTGGGATTATTATTTCTATTTTTTGCATATTAATATTGCACATTTGATTCTATGTTATTTATTATTAGTGTGGCATTTTAAATTCACTTCGGGAAAAATCCTAACTTTACTGTCGGGATCCACCCAGATGCCTGAGCCAGCCACTCCCACCGCCTGCACAGCCTGGCCCTCCAGTGAGCACTGGAGGTGCAGAGCAGAGAACCAGTAACTGACAGTCACTGGCTCTCTGCTTACTGAAGACTGAGAACTGAGCGATCAGCAGTCTTTGATTGCTCAGTTCTCAGTCTTAGAAGCTGTGGGGGACAGATACAGCATTGGATCAATGCTGCATCCACCTGGGTGAGTATAAATGTTTATTTATTCTTAAACCCATACTTCTCTTAAATATATTCGCCCAACAAAGTTAGTGACTGGCCAACGAGAGTAGAGTAGAATGAATAATAATGGTAATAATAAACTTTAGTATACAGAATATTTAGCAATAAGGATATGGTGTAGGGTGGTACTTGCCATCCAAATCAGCATAAACAGTAACAACATCACCTTAATTGCAGTAAACAGTAAATAAGACTTTTAATCTATAAACTACCAGAACTATACTGGCAGAGTGCACTAATAATGACTACGCTAGGCCTAAAACTGTCTGGTGAGCATTGTGAGTATTTTAGATGATGGAAATGGGTACAGGGAGGCGCAGGGTATTAGTCAACAAGTTGTGTGGCAGGGGCAGTCCTTAAGATGTTTCTTCTGCCGGCTATCGTTCAGGCCCTTTAAGAAAAGTGGGTGCATTTAACGTCAATGCTAATGAACTTGCATTTCTTTGATGTGTGGAAGGAAACCCACGCAAGCACAGGAAGAACATGCAAATGCCATCTCGGTAGTATTCTGATTGGGATTCAAAACAAAAAGCCTAATACTACAAGGCAGAAATGCTAACCACTAAGCCACTACTCTGACCATAGAAAGAAGTGACAACCACCAAGCTGTTGTGAACGAGCATGTGGTACAAACATCTGGTTGTGAGGTATATGGGAAAATGTACAGTATCTCACAAAAGTGAGTACACCCCTCACATTTTTGTAAGTATTTTATTCTATCTTTTCATGTGACAACACTGAAGAAATGACACTTTGCTACAATGTAAAGTAGTGAGTGTACAGCTTGTATAACAGTGTAAATTTGCTGTCCCCTCAAAATAACTCAACACACAGCAATTAACGTCTAAACAGCTGGCAACAAAAGTGAGTACACCCCTAAGTGAAAATGTCTACATTGGGCCCAAAGTGTCAATATTTTGTGTGGTTACCATTATTTTCCAGCACAGCCTTAACCCTCCTGGGCATGGAGTTCACCAGAGTTTCACAGGTAGCCACTGGAGTCCTCTTCCACTCTTCCTTGGTGACATCATGGAGCTGGTGGATGTTTGAGACCTTGCTCTCTTCCAACTTCCGTTTGAGGATGCCCCACAGATGCTCAATAGGGTTTAGGGTTGAGAAATGCTTGGCCAGTCCATCACTTTTACCCTCAGCTTCTTTAGCAAGGCAGTGGTTATCTTGAAGGTGTGTTTGGGGTTGTTATGTTGGAATACTGCCCTTCCGCCCAGTCTCCAAAGGGAGGGGATGATGCTCTGCTTCAGTATCTCACAGTACATGTTGGCATTCATGATTCCCTTAATGAACTGTAGCTCCCGTGCTGTCATCACTCATGCAGCCCCAGAACATGCTTGACTGTAGGCAAGACACACTTGTCTTTGTACTCCTCACCTGGTTGCCATCACACACGCTTGACACCATCTGAACCAAATAAGTTTATCTTGGTCTCATCAGACCATAGGACATGGTTACAGTAATCCTAGTCCTTAGGCTGCTTGTCTTCAGCAAACTGTTTGCAGACTTTCTTGTGCATCATCTTTAGAAGAGGCTTTCTTGTAGAACGACAGCCATGCAGAGCAATTTGGTGTAGTGTGCGGCGTATCGTCTGAGCACTGACAGGCTGCCCCCTGACCCCTTCAACCTCTGCAGCAATGCTGGCAGCACTCATACGTATATTTCCCAAAGACAACCTCTGGATATGACGCTGCACACATGCACTCAGCTTCTTTGGTCGACCATGGCGAGGCCTGTTCTGAGTGGAACCTGTCCTGTTAAACGGCTGTATGGTCTTGGCCACCGTGCTGCAGCTCCGTTTCAGGGTCTTGCCAATCTTCTTATAGCCTAGGCCATCTTTATGTAGAGCAACAATTCTTTTTTTCAGATCCTCTGAGAGTTCTTTGCCATGCGGTGCCATGTTGAACTTCCAGTGATCAGTATGAGAGAGTGAGAGCGATAACACCAAATTTAACACACCTGCTCCCCATTCACACCTGAGATCTTGTAACACTAATGCCGCGTACACACGAGCGGATTGTATGGCGTACTTAGTCCGTCATACAATCCGACGGACAGTCCGTCGTATTTTCCACTGAACGGACTTGACCACACACGGATACACAAACAGTCCGTCGAAAGCTTGCGCGATGACGTGTACAGCACGTACGGCTGGACTAGAAATAGGAAGTCCAAGACACAGCAAAGCACCCTTCCGCCCTGTAAATCCTTTCTGGGCATGCGTCATTCTTAGTCCGTCCGACTAGCATACTGACGACCGTATTGTCCGCTGAAACCAAAGTACGACGGACAGAATTTCGAAAAAAACTAAATTCTTAGTACTCCGGACTGCACGCTGAAAAAGTCCGCTGAAGCCCACACACGAGCGGATTGTCCGCTGAAAGTACGCCATACAATCCGCTCGTGTGTACGCAGCATAACAAATCACATGACACCGGGGAGGGAAAATGGCTAATTGGGCCCAATTTGGACATTTTTACCTAGTGGTGTACTCACTTTTGTTGCCAGCAGTTTAGACATTAATAGCTGTGTGTTGAGTTATTTTGAGAGGACAACAAATTTACACTGTTATACAAGCTGTACACTCACTACTTTACATTGTAGCAAAGTGTCATTTCTTCAGTGTTGTCACATGAAAAGATATAATAAAATACTTACAAAAATGTGAGGGGTGTACTCACTCTTGTGAGATACTGTAATTAAATAATAAGGAGGGGTTTGGCAAACAATACATTATTATTAAGAGGGCGATATCTGAATTATAAATAGAATTAATAGACAGCGCCTCCAGCCGATTACGGCAATTAACCCCGACAGAATTTACCCCCTTCCTGACCAGAGCACTGCGTTGCTTTAACTGACAATTGCACGGTCGTTCGACGTGGCTCCCAAACAAAATTGATGTTTTTCTTTTCCCACAAATAGAGCTTTCTTTTGGTGGTATTTGATCACCCTTGTGGTTTTTATTTTTTGCTCTATAAACAAAAAAAAGCTACAATTTTGAAAAAAAAACGCATCATTTTTTACATTTTGCTATAATAAATATCCCCCAAAAATATATATAAAAAAACATTTTTTTCCCTCAGTTTAGGCCGATACATATTTTTTGTTAAAAAAAAAAAAAAAAAAAAAAAAAAAGCAATAAGCATTTATTGATTGGTTTGTGCAAAAGTTATAGCGTTTACAAAATAGGGGTTAGTTTATGGCATTTTTATTAATTTATGATTTTTTTTTTTACTAGTAATGGCGGTAATCAGCTATTTTCATCGGGGCTGCGACATTATGGCATACATATGGGCCATTTTTGACACATTTTTGGTACCATTGTCATTTATACAGCAATTAGTGCTATACAAATGCACTGATTGCTGTGTAAATGACACTGGCAGTGAAGGTGTTAACCACTAGGGGGCAGCGTATGGGTTAAGTGTGCCCTGGGGAGTGTTTCTAACTGTGGGGGGGGGGGGCATGGCTACATGTGACACATCACTGATCTCTGCTCCGATCACAGGGAGCAGAGATCAGTGACACTGTCACTAGGCAGAACAGGGGGATGCTTGTCTAAATTAGCATCTCCTCGTTCTTCCTCCTCACAAGAGGCGATCACGGGTATCCCTGCGGCGATCGAGTCTGCGGGACCCGCGACCCAACTCATGGAGCTTGCCGCATGCGCGCACGTCCACCCACTGGCCATCTCTTAAAGGGCAATGTAATGGTACGTGATTCTGCCTGTGCGTGCCCTACTGCTGACGTATATCGGCGTGAGGTGGTCAACAAGCGGTTAATAAATAACTTAATTAACAATATAAATTTGTTCAGATACTCTATAGTATACTGCGCCAATCAATTTTCTTTTCTTTAAAAGAGTTCTTTAACCGGTTCCCGACCAGCGCACGACGATGTATGTCGACAGAATGGCACGAGCAGGCATATTGGCGTACAGGTACGTCCAATATTCAATGCCGCCCGCGTTGGTCGGGACCCCCGTGAGTCCAGTCGCGGGACCCGCATACTGGATCGCCGCGGGCATCCCCGCGATCGTCTCACGGGACGGCTGAATGGAGGAAATGCCGTGTAAACAGCATTTCTCCATTCTGCCTAGCAACTAGTGACGCTGATCTCTGCTCCATGTGATTGGAGCAGAGATCAGTGTTCACTAAATTAAAGCCCAACCCCCCCACAGTTAGTAACACACCCCTAGGAACACTTAACCCCTACAATGCCACCCACTGGTTAACCCCTTCACTGCCAGTGTCATTTACACAGGAATCACTGCATTTATATAGCAGTGATTACTGTATAAATGACAATGGTCCCAAAAATGTGTCAAAAATGTCCGATGGGTCCCCCACAATGTCGCAGTCACAATAAAAATCACTGATCGCCGCCATTACTAGTAAAAAAAAAAATAATAAAAAATGTATTAATAAAAATGCTATAAAACTATCCCTATTTTGTAAACGCTATAACTTTTGCGCAAACCAATCAATAATCGCTTATTGTGATTTTTTGTACCAAAAATATGTAGAAGAATACGTATCGGCCTAAACTGAGGGAAAAAAATGTTTTTTTTATATATTTTTGGGGGATATTTATTATAACAAAAAGTAAAAAATAATGCGTTTTTTTCAAAATTGTCGCTCTATTTTTGTTTATAGCGCAAAAAATAAAAACCGCAGGGGTGATCAAATACCACCAAAAGAAAGCTCTATTTGTGGGAAAAAAAGGACGTCAATTTTGTTTGGGAGCCACGTCGCACGACCGCGCAATTGTCAGTTAAAGCGACGCAGTGCCGAATCGCAAAAAGTGGTCTGGTCTTTGACCAGCAAAATGGTCCAGTCTGTAAGTGGTTAAGCTTATGGTGATTTTTTTTTTTTTTTACCAAATATACAAATATCTCCCAATTAAATAAAGATAATTTATGAAAATACAAGTATATTTATAAGCAAAAAAATATATTTCACACACACAATCAAAGAATTTAACACAATAGAAATAATTACTTTTTAAATATTCAATAGCGAAAAAAAAAAAAAAAAACTATATGACCTTAAAATATGATGGCAATGACACATAAATAATAAAATGAAATACCTAACGTTTTTGAAAACATTTCCAAATCTCCACGGCTGTAGGAGAGAAAGAAAACTGCTTAAAAGAGGCAAACAATTTCTACAATTTTTCAAAAAACAATAGGTCTGCTGAATTAGCAGGAACAATAGACAAACAACCTGTTATACCAACAATAGCAACCTAGTTACAACACAGATCTGTACCCAATTTAACCCTACACAATACAATTTCAGAATACAAAATAGACGAATACGTGGGAAAAATTTAGCGGGAAAATTCGCCCTGCATAATGTAAATAATAATATAAAACACTAGCCATAAAATACAATTCCTACGATCTTGGAAGCAAAGAAGGTTAGTTATACTTATGCATTGTACACACGGTCGGACATTCCGACAACACAATCCGTCGGATATTTTCCAACGGATTTTGTCCTAAACTTGTGTTGCATACACACGGTCGGACAAAGTTGTCAGAAAATCCGTTAGTTCGGAGCGTGATGACGTTCGTTCTTTACGACGGGACTACATTGAGGCTACTAGCCAATAGCTTTGGTCTCGTAATTTGATCTGAGCAGGTGTGGCACTTTGTCCCATTGGAATTCTCTACAAACGATCGTAAAAAGTCCTGCTTTCCAATTTTTTTTTTTTTTTATTTCCGATAGAGCGAACACACGATATAATCCGATCTGACCTTTTCCGTCTGAATTTCCGACCATGTGTACATGGCATTAGTCTTTCTCAGATATCAGCAGCATCAGAGAGCGAGTGTTTGTTTCTCAGTGATCAAGTAAGTATTTTATATATATATATATATATATATAATATATATAATTTGGAACTATTGTCTGTATTGATGACTCTCCAGCCAATATTTACTCCTGATTGATTGCTTCAAAATTGGGCAGTAACTGCTTATTTATTTTCATGACCACTAGGTGTCAGTTCAGGCTTAGAATTGAGATTCAGATTGTCCTATAAATCTGATCTGGAAATTTTTTATTTGTCTCGGGGCTCATTTATACTTACTTTGGCTTCAACACTCATTAAGAGCTAGTTTACACTTGCTTCAAAACAAGGCTTTGGACACGCTTTGTTAAAGCTCTCTGAATTCCAGTCAAAGCTCCTGTCACTAATAATCGGACACATCGGACCTTATCTGCCGGAAAGTCCGGTCGTGTGTACGCAGCATCAATTGTGCTTCAAAGCATCTTCAAAGCCTCCATAAAAGTCTATGGCAAAGCTCACTGAAGCCCCACCAAAGCCCCACTGAAGCCTCATCGAAGTCCCACAAAGCCTCACCGAAGCCCCACCAAAGGCTCTTTGAAACCCCACTGAAGACTCATCGAAACCCCATCGAAGCCCCGCCGAAGCCTCATCAAAGCCCCAGTGAAGCCTCATCGAAGCCTCATCGAAGCCCCATCGAAGCCCCATCGAAGCCCCGCCGAAGCCTCATCGAAGCCCCAGCGAAGCCTCATCGAAGCCCCGCCGAAGCCTCATCGAAGCCCCAGCGAAGCCTCATCGAAGCCCACTGTGGCAACAAGCAAAACAAAAGCAAGGTGTAAACAGGACTGTAAGCTAACTATTTTATTTAGAGACAGGAGCTTTGACTGGCGTTCAGAGGGCTTTAAAAAATTGCGTCTGAAGCCATGTTTTGAAGCAAGTGTAAACTAGCCGTTAAAGTGTTACTAAACCCAGGAATAAATATTAAAATAGTTAATCTCCCCCCCCAGCAGTGCCCACAGTTATAAATCTTCTTTTTACATTAAAATACTGCCACTATATATATTTTTGGATGATCTGTATACCACAGTCACTTGATAAACTGCAAGGTCTTTCCAGTGCTGAGAATTCAGGAAGGAGGAGATTTCCACTATAGCCTGTTTTCCATGTGCTGTTCTGGGAGGCGGATCTACCATGAACTAAGATGCAACATCCCACCCACTTGTGTTCTTTTTTTAGTTACTGGGCACAGAGGATCTGTATACACACCCACATGTGTGATGTCAATACCATGTGACCTGGCTAGCTCAGTTCAAAACAGAAAATGTTCTATTCAGCCATAGAGACCAAACTGAACATGTGCAGGAGAATTACCCTTAGACCCCTTTCACACGGGGCTGTCCGTTTTTACTACTCTGCTTGCTCAGCGGGGATCACTCCATTGATCCCCGCTGAGCCGGCGGATGACAAGTCCATCTCTGCACTCTGTGCTGGGACGGACCTGTCAGAGAATCCGCTCTCCCCTATGGGGGGGATCGGATGATTGCGGATCACCTGTCTATTTCCATCCGATCCGCCAGACGGATGGAAAATAGGACATCCATTCGTCTGGTTTTTGCGGATCGGATCGGGGCGAATCGGGATGGATCGGACATGTCACCGCTGACATCCGATTCTCCATAGAGTTGTATGGTGCGACCGTTCAGATCCGCATGAAAAACCTGACAAGCGGACCTGAAGGGTCTGCATGTGTGAAAGGGGCCTTACTGTGTATTATCTGGCCTTGCCAAGAGAGAACCTGCAGGAGGGAGAGGATGTGTGCATACAGGATAAAAGAGCCTTTGTGCACAATGCAGAGGATTAACCCCTTAAGTTCCACAGTGAGTATAACAAGCATGCTATTCTGCATATACAGGCATTTTACTGTTATGGGTTTAGTAACACTTTAAGGCGTGTAATATGAGCCATATTGATGGTGATCTGGGACTGCCCTCATATAATGCCTTGAAAAAGTATTCATACCCCTTGAATTTTTCCACATTTTGTCATGTTACAACCAAAAACGTAAATGTATTTTATTGAGATTTTATGTAATAGACATGAAGTGGCACATGATTGTGAAGTGGAAGGAAAATGATAAATGGTTTTCAAAGTATTTTACAAATAAATATGTGAAAAGTGTGGCGTGCATTTGTATAGTCAATACTTTGTAGAACCACCTTTCGATGCAATTCTTTTTGGAGATGTTTCTACGCCCTTGTACACACAGTCGGAAATTCAGACAGAAAATGTCCGATCGGACCATGTTGTCGGATAATCAGACTGCGTTGTGGGCTCCATCTGACTTTTTCCGTCGGAATGACCGACCAACAAAGTTTGAGCCCACGTATATCCGGTCGGAGATTTTGCCAACCAAATCCGTCGGATTTTGTCCATCGGATTTAGTTCGACGGATTGTGTCCGAAACTGTTGCATACACACGGTCGGGCCAAGTTGTCTGATTTAGCGGTTGCCAAGAACGCAGTGACATAATTTCATTACGATGGGACTACATTCAGGCTAGTAGCCAATAGCTTTGATGTAGGAATTTGATCTGAGCATGCGTGGCACTTGGTCCGATCAAAATTCGCTACACATTATCAGAGTATGTCCGACCGGCCCAGTTGGTCGGGAAATATTTCCAACATGTTGGAAAATTGGGTCCAACGGAGATTCGGACGGAATCAGTCCGATGCATACCACACACAGTCGGATTATCTGACGACACGGTCTGATAAGACACATTCCGACGGATTCTCCGACCGTGTGTACGCGGCATAAGAGCTGGATATAAAAAATTTCCGAAAACATGATCGGATTGGACTTTGTCCGATCGTTTGTAGAGAATTCCGATCGGACAAAGTGTCACGCATGCTCAGATCAAATTACAAGACCAAAGCTATTGTAACGAAATAACGCCATCACGTTCCGAATGATCGGATTTTCCGACAACTTTGTCTGACCATGTATATGCAACACCAGTTTCGGACAAAATCCATCTGAAAAAATCCATTGGATTTTGTTGTCAGACTGTCCGACCACGTATACAAGGGCTACCAGCTTTGTACATCTAGAGAGTGACGTTTTTGCCCATTCTTCTTTGCAGAATAGCTCAAGCTCTGTCAGATTGGATGGAGAGCATCTGTGAACAGCAATTTTCAAGTCTTGCCACAGATTCTCAATTGGATTTAGGTCTGGACTTTGACTGGGCCATTTTACCACATGAATATGCTTTCATCTAATCCATTCCATTGCAGCTCCGGCTGTATGTTTAGGGTCGTCGTCCTCCTGGAGGGTAAACCTCCACCCCAGTCTCAAGTCTTTTGTAGACTTTAACAGGTTTTTTTTGTAATGCAGTGTACACAGGACCGGACTTTCCATCAGAATAAACTATGGCGGTCTTTCCAATGGAGTTCCGACCGAACGGACTTGCCTACATATGATCACACCAACATCCATTAGTTTCAGATGCAATGACGTATGAAGCGACTAGAAAAGGAAGTTCAATAGCCAGTAGCGAATAGCTGGCCTTGCGACATATTTGGTCCGTCGGAATAGCATACAGATGAACGGTTTTCCCGATACGAATTGATTCCGTCAGAAAGATTTAAAACGTGTTCTATTTCTAGGTCCATCAGAATTTTTGAAGAAAAAAGTCAGATGAAGCCCACGGTCGGAATATCCGATGAAATGATTCCGTCTGACCTTTTCTGCCGGAAAGTCCGGTCGCGTGTATGCGGCATAAGATTGCCCTGTATTTTGGCTCCTTCCGTCTTCCCATCAACTCTGACCAGCTTCTCTGTCCTTGCTGAAGAACAGTATCCCCACAACATGATGCTGCCACCACCTTTTTTCACGGCAGGGACAGTGTGTTCAGGGTGATGTGCAGTGTTAGTTTTCCGCCATACATAGCGTTTTCCTTTTGGCACCTTCTTCCACATGTTTGCTGTGTCCCCCACATGGCTTCTCGCAAATTGCAAACAGGATTTCTTATGGCTTTCTTTCAACAATAGCTTTCTTCTTGCCACTCTTCCATAAAGGCCAGATTTGTGGAGTGCACAACTAATAGTTGTCCTGTGGAGAAATTCTCCCACCTGAGAAGTTTATCTCTGCAGCTCCTCCAGAGTTACCATGGGCCTCTTGGCTGCTTCTCTGATTGATGCTCTCCTTGCCTGGCCTGTCAGTTTAGGAGGATGGCCGGGTCTTGGAAGGAGGAGTTTAGGAGGATGGCCGGGTCTTAGTAGGTTTTCAGTTGTGCCATAATCTTTCCATTTTCGGATGATGGATTGAACAGTGCTCCATGAGATGTTCAAAGCTTGGAATATTTTTTTATAACCTAACCCTGCTTTAAACTTCTCCAACTTTATCCCTGTCCTATCTGGTGTATTCCTTGGTCTTTATGATGCTGTTTTTGTTCACTAAGATTCTCTAATCTCTGAGGGGTTATTATTGCGGCTACTGACACCAATGTGGTGTGTTGTTATTGTGTAAACTGACACTTATGCTGGACGTCCATCGTTAATTATAGGTGATGTGTCAGGAAAATGTGTTTATGACGACCATATTGCATATTTATTTTAAGAGTTACTCTCTGCACCATAACCATAACAGCAAGCTGGTGTGATTATGGTGCTTTAAAGTGGTTTTAAACCCTTTACAACCACTTTTTACTACAGGCAAGCCTATAATTAGGCTTACCTGTAGCTGTGCCGCTCCTTCCAACAGGTACTGCCATTCTTCTAGTGCCGCCTTGATGGCCAAGAGCTCCCAATCTTCCACAATGTAGTTCCTCTCAGCAGCTGACAATTTGTGGGAGAAGAATGCAACTGGGTATAGGAGAGCTTTGGACCCTTGCAAGGTTTCAAAGGCTGACTGTACAACAGAGGACCAGTGGAACCGTATGCCTTGCCTGGTCAATTCGGTGATGGGGGAAATTATGGCAGAAAACCCCTAATGAACATCCTGTAAAAGTTGTCAAATCCAATGAAACGATGGATACCTTTCTTATCTGTGGGTACTGGCCAGTCCAAGATGACGGTAACTTTTTGTGGATCCATTTTAATGCCTTCAACTGAGATGATTAAGCCAAGATATTGGATGCTCTGTAGCTCAAATTCACAATTTTCTGGCTTGGCGTAGAGGCCATGCTGCCGGAGTTGGGTTAGCACACACTTGACATGCCTGCAGTGGTCATCCAATGAGGATGAAAAGATTAGGATATCATCCAGGTATACTATCATGAATAGGCCTAGGTAATCATGGAAGATGTCTTTGACAAAATGTTGGAAGGTAACCGGGGCATTACAAAGACCAGAGGGCATGACCAGGTATTCAAAATGGCCAAACTGGGTGCGAAATGCTGTCTTCCACTCATCCCCTTCTTGTATGAGAACTAAGTTATAGGCACCCGGGAGATCCAGCTTGGTAAAGATAACCACAGCTCCTAGCCTTTGAAATAACTTGGCTACCAGAAGCAGAAACAGTAATCTTCACAGGGGCCTAATGTGGGATCCTTCTTTTCAACAAAGAAAATACCTGCCCCTCCCAGAGAGGTGGATGGGCGAATAAATCTCTTCTTCAAATTATCTATATTCCCTCAGTGTGCCTAGTTCAAGTTAGGTTAAGGGGAATATCCTCCCAAACGGGACTTTGGCTCCTAACAGGAGTTCGATCGGGCAGTCATAGGACCTGTGTGGAAAAAGAATCTCTGCCCCCTTCTTACTGAACCCATCTAGGGAATCATGACACGCCACTGAAACTGCTTGGCACATTTCAGTATCAGAGTCCAAACAGAGCAGGGGCGAAGGGTTGCCTGAGACCTCTTGTAGGCAATGTTGCTGACAATAGGTAGAAGGTAATGTGATTTCTCCGGTGACCCAGTTGATGTGGGGATTGTGGGCCTGTAGCCAGGGCATGCCTAAGATGATAGGAAACAGAGGTGATGAAATGGCATCCAGGCGAAGTACCTCTTGATAGTGGTTGGAGAAAATGGCCAGCAGAGGGACTGTTTCCTGTGGACCAGACTTAATGGTGGTCCCATGGGCCAGATTTACAGATAGTCCTTTGGTCTTTGTTTGGAGTGGGATCAGATGTTTAGCTGTAAAGGACTGATCCACAAAGCAGCTCCAGGCTCTGGAGTCAATATTGGCGGACACCCCGATGTTCCTTCCTGGAAGCTGTAAGAGGATGGGGAGAGTGAGATGAGAAGGTTGGTTGGATTAAGCAGAGGTATGAGAGGATGAAACTGATAGGCACTTGCACAGACTGAGCTGTCAGAGGCATTGGCATTCTTCGGCAGTGAGAGATGGGCGAAGCAAGCCCAGCTGCATGGGCTCAGATGTGTCAAGAGCAGGAATGGCCAGAGTTGGAGGAGTCTGATTGGGAAAACTGGACACTTTAGGTAACATCCAGGTTGGACAATATTGTCCTGAAGATCTCTCAGATCGATGTCCTCTCAAGCGTCGATCGATCTGTAGAGAGAGATTGATAAGAGCATCCAGAGTCTGGGGTGCATCTGCCCGTGCTAGCTCATCCTTTAGGGGATTTGACAGACCCATACAGAATTGGTAGCAGAGGGCCGGTGTCATTCCAGTTTGTGTCAGAACTCAAAAGCCTGAATTCGGCTACATCCACTCTTCAGCCACTCACCGGCATTGCTGGAGAGAACGTAGAGCTGTTTCAGGGGTAGCAGTTAGTGGTAGCTCTCCTCGTACAATTGTGACATGGTGTCAAAGATAATGGTAAGGTTTGTAAATGATTCAGCTTTTTGTTTCAGGAGATGGTATGCCCAGGCTTGCGGCTCACCCTGAAGCAGCAAAATTACAAACGCCACCTTGGTTACTTCCAGGGAGAAGGTACGGGGCTGTAAGGCAAAGAAGAGTTTGCAAGAGTTGAGGAAAGCTCTGTACTTCCTGCGTTCTTCAGTGAATCTTTCTGGTGTGGGTACCCTTGGTTCTGGTGGGAGCATGACCAGGGCAGCTGAGGAAGATGTACTGGCAGCAGTTGCCCCTTGAGGACTAGCAGGGGTTGACAGGGCTTGGACCGGTCCTTCAAGCTGGGTGTACTCTTCTTGCAGACTTTTGACAGCTTGTGTTAGTTCTGCCAGGTGTCGACAGAGTTCTTCCATAGGGGAGGTCCCTTGCTCGGGCTCAGATATGTCTGTCTGATACTGTTACATTTCCACGTACCTTATGGATGAGCCTGGTAATGCAGAGAAAGGCCTCCCTTATGTATCTAACTCATGGCCCCTGATAGAACAGACAGGGGACCTGAGAGTACAGAATGGAATGAGTGCCTGGCAGGAGAGTTTCTCTGTAGTTCCTGATACCACAGCACAGCAGGCAGTAGAGGAGCTTGGTGGGCCCAGCAGGCAGTAGAGGAGCTGGGTCAGCACAGCAGGCAATGCATAGAGGATCAGTCCTGAGAGATTTGGAGCACAGGCACATACAGGTTAACCAATCAGATCTGATTGGTTGCCCAAAAATGTCACTTCCTGTCTCCTTGAGTTCCATGCTTATACGTATTTCCGGTTCCGGGTTCCAGTTTCCATTTGTCACAGAGAACTTCAGCGTGCTGGTTATCCAAGCCCCCTGGACATCCATAGAGGCTTCACCGCTGCTCTATCTCTTAGCGGCTTACCACCTACACCAAGGGACCAAGCCAGCCCCCCACCACACGGACTGCATCAATGGACCACAGAATGACCCCACACCATGGACCCCATACTTATGTGACTGATATCATTATCCTTTTGTGAGTATCCATTTGTCTTGTTTTTCTTATTAAATGAATACCCATTTACTACACTGAGTCTGGCGCACCTTTTTATTGTCCCATGGACTGAGGACGCAGAGCACTGCTGTCATGTACCTAGTAGGTGAGCCTGAAATGAAGAGGAAAGCCTCTCTTATGCCTCCCACTTGAGGCCCCTGGTAGAGTGAACAGGAGACACAGGAGTGTGGAGTAGCACGAGTGCCTGGCAGGATCAACAGCAAGAGGATAGTCCGGCAGTCCAGGTGGCACTGTGCAGGGAGGTCAGCAGGCTGAAACTGGAAGAGCAGACTGGAACTGGAAGAGCAAACTGGAACTGGAAGAGCAGACTACGGGGAGCTTCCCTCTGGACAGGAACTCAAGAGGGTTAGACAAGCCAGGTCATATACAGGCAGGAGTATCAGAGCAAGGCAGAGGAAGAGGCAGAGTCACTGGAACAACCCGAGTCGGTATCAGGCAAGCAGCAGAAGGACCAGAGGAGTGGGCAGAAGCAACGACAAGACAAGCCGAGGTCAGATGCAGGCAGATAGCTGTGATAGTCAGAGGCAAGCCGGGTCATATACAGGAACAGGTTCAGATATCAAGGAATTCACAGGAAAGCTGTAGAGCAGACAGCAAAGTTCCTGTGTGTCAGTCTGGTTTAAATAGCCCACATTGGCGTTAGTGGACGCGCACGTGTGCGCTCACGCATGCGCACTGGCACCCGTTATCGTGCACCAGTAAGTCTAGATCATCTGTTACTGGCAGGAACTTCCTGACAACTGCGCCCCGAGCCCACCCACTTGTGTGACCATAGCACATTCATATTTGCTGTTGTCTTCCTGACTGACCTCCCGGGCAGAATCGGTCTCTTCCCTGGAGCCTGCAAGCTGGACGATGGACCCCTGCTTTCACCAACTATTGCCATTGTATGTTAAATTATTAGGCTGATTGCTAGATGAAAAGTGCTGGTGTGTGTATAAGTATGTATATGCTTAATGTGTGTGTTTATGTGTGTGTATATATGTAGTGAAAGGGTTGTGACCAAGTTACAATGCTAAATAAATAATGTTGTTTCTTAAGTAAGGGCATGGCTCCCTCTAGTGTCCTTTTTGTGTTAATGCTGTTAGAACTTTTCTTACAATTCTGAGAGACAGAGCATTAAGGGGAATGTGGTGCAATCTTCAAGTGACTCATGTGGTTAACTCAGTCAAGGAACTACAGACCCACAATGCCCAGTTCACCTACCCACAATGCCAGGCCACAGAAGAGCTTGCTGAGTAGGCAAATAAAAGGGACAGGCGTGGCTTGCTTTCTCTCTCTCTGGATGCCATCTTACACACAGCAGGAGGCCTGTGTGTGGGCCCAGGGCTGGGAGCGCCTGGGACCTAAAGCAGAAAGAGGATCGCCTGCCCCAGAGGGAACTGCCCTTCCGGAGGAATGGTGAGATGTGACGACGCAAACTTGGATCGGGACTGAGATATCAAGGAAGGAATCTGGCAAGCGCCTGGGCCTGTTTGTGGTGTGCGGGCACTGGCCCAGATCAATATAGTGCACTGTGACTGTGCAAATTAGTTCCAGGCTGCTGGTGGGATTTGTAGTCCCACAGCAGTGATCTCACTTATCCATTAGACTGTGTATAGTGGAACTTCAGGGTTTGCCTTGACTGTACTGCAAAGTTAATGCTGAGTTGCATCCCTCATTAAGGAAGAGGCATCGCTGGAGTGCTTTACATGTGGGATTACGCAGTTATCGGCATGCAATTTCTTCTACAATTTGCTACCTACTTGTTTCCTGGATTTACAAATACTGCAGTCTAATAAGCTAGCTGAAGAAAGAAGATGACAAGAGACATTGTAATTTTCTATAAAGCAGCACAACTTCGGTTTGCAGAGTGAACAGTGTATTACAACCTAGGGGGAGCCCTTGAGTATATGATACAACGTTATATTGTATTGTGCTGTTGTATGTTCTTTTCATTGTACTGCAAAATTGGTATGTGTGTGTGCTCGGAAGGTTCAGTGGGAAGGTGTTCGATATAGCTGCTGATTGATGTTGGGTACCTATCCCACTGTGCAGCTGTTTGCAAACGCTATCTATTTTGATCCCTGAATACAGTTTTACATTTTTATTTTTATTTTTTGTATACAATGGGGAGCTGCGCTAAATGTGTACTAAAAATAACTAAAATGATACACCAAGAAATTAATTCACCAAAAAAAAAAAAATTAATATTTTTGTTATAAAAACCCAACACTAATAAATAAATCAAAGTGAATCAAATAAATAAAGTGTAAAGAAAGTTAAATGTAAAAAATTAATGTGTCCTATAAATGATCAAAAACCATCTATCACAATAGATTGATATGTGAAAGAATAAACCCAAATTTTGCTAGCATGATATTATCACACATACGTGAAATAAATAAAAATAAGTAAATAGATAAAAAACACTTCACTAAATAAATAGATAAATATAAATAAATAAAGATATATTTAAAGAGTTAAATTTCATGCAGTGTGTATATAAAGTAAATATAAAGTGAATAAAAAATAGTCCACATAAATCCCAAAAGGTTTGTTCTTTTTTGAACGATCCAACGTGCACCAATGAGAAATCGTGTGACCAGAATTCCACTGAAGCACCTCCACCAAAGGGTAATATGAGCCGCTTACCAGAGCGTAAGATCTCAGTATTAAGTGAGATCAAAAACGCATTTGCAGGTACTCTAGATAACTGTGTACCTTTGCTTAGGATAACCTCCGCCCGTTAACCATGCAAATGAAAGGCGCTTAGCATCAAAGAATATGCTTTCTACCTGGGAACTGTGGAATTTGAGCAGCTGTTCTAAAAGGTATTAACTCAATAAAACCACTAGAAAATATTAAACAAAAATCTGCGAGGTGAATGGATCAATCAATTCACCCGTAGAAAAAACAGCGCATAATACTTCATAAAACAAAGAAAAAATTATATGTGATTTGTGCTAATACGAACTATGGAGAAAACATTTATATCTTCCCAAATGCAGTCATACACACTAAGTATTGTCCATGAACACTGTCCATATATCCAAATTAAGCTGAGTAATTGGGATAGTTTCAGCAAACAAGTTAAAACGAGATATCTATTTCAGTCCATCAACAGACAATAGAATTAAAGATCAAAACTGAAACAAAGTGTCCTGGTACAAATCACAGGGAGTGTGTGCTGCAATCCTTCCTTAACAAAATTATACTTCCACTAGTATGATGCAGTAATCCCGAATTTACTGGGGTGCAGTCTCAAGGATGAGGTGACCCCCCTTAGTAATATTCTTACCAGATCTGCCTGGTTACATAGGCTCTCAGAAATTACTCCTCATCGGTTCGATCTCATCAGCTTCATAAGCGCAGGTAATACACGATCGGATGTGATTGGTTCCACGGGATCTCAGGTGTTTACTCATCGGTTGGATCTCATCCGCTGCATAAGTGTCGGGTAATTCAAGATCATAAGAAGTAAAGCAATATGTTCTCAATGAGGCTTGATCTTGTAACTGTAACTGGGAAAAAAATGTGAAGTTTTTCCATTAATTTTCCTGTGTTTTATCAGATGCATAAAGAGATGCCTGTACTTCATGGAATTGCTGTAAAACAGATGTTCTTTCTGAACCAGATTTTGCTGCATTCTTGCAGCAAAATCTGGTTCAGAAAGAACATCTGTTTTACAGCAATTCCATGAAGTACAGGCATCTCTTTATGCATCTGATAAAACACAGGAAAATTAATGGAAAAACTTCACATTTTTTTCCCAGTTACAGTTACAAGATCAAGCCTCATTGAGAACATATTGCTTTACTTCTTATGATCTTGAATTACCCGACACTTATGCAGCGGATGAGATCCAACCGATGAGTAAACACCTGAGATCCCGTGGAACCAATCACATCCGATCGTGTATTACCTGCGCTTATGAAGCTGATGAGATCGAACCGATGAGGAGTAATTTCTGAGAGCCTATGTAACCAGGCAGATCTGGTAAGAATATTACTAAGGGGGGTCACCTCATCCTTGAGACTGCACCCCAGTAAATTCGGGATTACTGCATCATACTAGTGGAAGTATAATTTTGTTAAGGAAGGATTGCAGCACACACTCCCTGTGATTTGTACCAGGACACTTTGTTTCAGTTTTGATCTTTAATTCTATTGTCTGTTGATGGACTGAAATAGATATCTCGTTTTAACTTGTTTGCTGAAACTATCCCAATTACTCAGCTTAATTTGGATATATGGACAGTGTTCATGGACAATACTTAGTGTGTATGACTGCATTTGGGAAGATATAAATGTTTTCTCCATAGTTCGTATTAGCACAAATCACATATAATTTTTTCTTTGTTTTATGAAGTATTATGCGCTGTTTTTTCTACGGGTGAATTGATTGATCCATTCACCTCGCAGATTTTTGTTTAATAGGTACTCTAGATAGACAGTCCTGGAAGCCACAGAGAACCTCTCTCTCCAGACACTCCACCAGTTGGGATGTTAAAGTCACAAAATGTATAAAAAACAACACGGGAACACATACATAGTGTAAAACCCTCTTTAATAAACTAAAAAATATAGCACAATTACACTCACATGATCAGCATGTATAACAGCACTTCACACAATCGAGCCGGCCGGCTCTCGGCTACCGCCCGCACTTCCGGGTCTGCGAAGAACGCGGTGATGTCAGCACGCCGTTCCTCCCTGCGCGTTTCGTCACTAGACGGACGTGGTCATGGGATACGACATTTACATTTCACATTTACATATATTGCCATTTACTGTCTCTGAGTTATCACACTGTTAATTGTGTTAAACTTTCACTTCAGTGAACTTTCAGATGGTTAATATCCTGTGTGAGTCTCTATCTTATATCACAGCTGGTGAAGTGACAGGTTCCAAGGTTGGGTCATATAACATTATCACACAGGTGTGCCAAAGGGGTTGAGACTGTTCTTAGGGTTGATAGGCAGGGTGCAGGATTATACATTCATCAGCAGCTCCTACAGAGGTAGTGCTACATATGTATACTGTATATATATATATATATATATATATACTGTGCGTGTCTATGTGTATGTATACTGTGTGTGTGTCTGTGTGTATACTGTGTGTGTGTATATATGTTTAACTGTATATATACTGTGAGTGTCCATGTGTATGTATATTGTATACTGTATACGTATACTATGTGTGTGTGTGTGTGTGTGTGTGTCTGAATACTGTGTGCGTGTGTGTGTGTGTGTGTGTGTGTGTGTGTGTGTGTGTGTGTGTGTGTGTGTGTATATTATATATATATATATATATATATATATATATATATATATACACATACTGTATGATCCATGTGTGCCCACTCAACAGAAGTCGATCTAACAATCCTGTGCCCATGAAAAATTCACTTGTTGCCATTCAGATTCAGCTGATTGGTGTACTGCTGAGCTTGGCCTCGAATCAGGCAGCAGGGCAGGTCTAGGTGCACACCTGTGCAGTGATATCATGACACACATCAAGCATGGCTTTTAATCACAAGCCTCAATGCCCAACCACAGCAGTTCCCTATTCCGCTGGCTCCATGACTTACTTGCGCAGTTCAGAGCCTGCAACAAGTGGATTTTTTTTAAAGCCTTTTCCCGCCAGCTGCCAAATGTGTGTAAGGGGACTCTGATAGAAGGTGCTACTCTGGGGGCTCTACCATAGGGTGGCACTCTGTGGGCTGTGCCGTAAGATGCTACTCTGGGGGCTCTGCCTTAGGGTGGCACACTGGGGGGGGGGGGGCTCTGCCACAGGGTGGCACTCTACAGGCTCTGACGTAAGGTGGTACTCTGGGGACTCTACTGTAGGGTGCCACTCTGGGGGCTATGCCGTAAGGGGAGATTCTGATGTAATGGGGGACTGACTCTGCGGACTGTGATTATAGGGAGAATGTTGTGACTTTGATGTAAATGAGGAATCTGATGTGAGCTGCACTCTATATGTTGTTTTGTTCATTACTTACTCCTGACCCACATACTCTGTAAAATTTGCTGTACATAGACCTGACCAAGGCGTTGTCTCAACAGTTGCTGGTTTTAATTAAAGGGATTGTAAAGTTTTTTTTTTTTTTTTTTTAAATAACAAACATGTTATACTTACCTCCTCTGTGCAGTTGGTTTTGATCCTCCTCTTCCCGGGTCCCTCTTCACTGCTCCTGGATCCTTCCTCCTATTGAGTGCCTCCACAGCAAGCAGCTTGCTGGAGGCAGTGATGTAGTGTTGGGGGTGCGAGGGGGGGCCGTGGCCCCAGGCGCAACATTTGGGGGGCAAAATCCCAACTAATTTTGATTTCCTATGTCTCCGCGCTTTGGCCGCCATGTTCTGTTGCAGGATGGCCCCCGGCGCCCTGTGATTGGGTGAATGGGGTGGCATGCCCTTGATCGCTGGTGAGCGGGGGTGGCCTCAGCTTAGCTGTGAGCCGCTGCTGTCTTCCCCGCTCCTCCTCTCCTCCGGAGTCCAGACCGGATCCCAGATCGTTTCTCTGTTGTGGCAGGCAGTGTGACAGACCGCAGAGGCAGAGCAGATGGAAGAAAAGCAGGTGAGAGAGGCTCCCTCTTGAGTCGTGTTGCTGGCTCTGCATAGTGCAGGCCTAACTGTAGTCTATGAGAGAGCCCATGCTATATACAGTGTTTTGAAAAAGTATTCATACCCCTGGAAATTTTCCACATTTTTCATGTTACAACCAAAAATGTAAATGTATTTTATTGGGCTTTTATGTGATAGATCAAGTGGGAAGGAAAATGAGAAATGGTTTTCAATTTTTTTTTTTTTTACAAATAAATATTTGAAAAGTGTGGCGTACGTTTGTATTCAGCCCCCTTTACTCTGATACCCCTAACTATAATCTAGTGGAACCAATTACCTTCAGACATCACCTAATTAGGAAATAAAGTCCACCTGTGTGTAATTTAATCTCAGTATAAATACAGCGGTTCTGTGAAGCCCTCAAAGGTTTGTTAGAGAACCTTAGTGAACAAACAGCATCATGAAGGCCAAGAAACACACCAGACAGGTCAGGGATAAAGTTGTGGAGAAGTTTATAGCAGGGTTAGGTTATAAAAAATATCCCAATCTTTGAATATCTCACGGAGAACTGTTCAATCCATCATCTGAAAATGGAAAGAGTATGGCACAACTGCAAACCTACCAAGACATGGCCGTCCACCTAAAATGACAGGCCGGGCAAGGAGAACATTAATCAGCTAAGATGCCCATGGTAACTCTGGAGGAGCTACAGAGAGATTGTTCTCTCTGTAGAGAACCCTGTGTTATTTGTCAACAAAGGGCTTCTAGGCTGTGATTGGACACAGCCGATTTGCAGGTCCTTGGCATGTCTAGTCTGAAAGGTGGCAGCTCCTGCAAAACTTGCCTATTTGAGTCAATAGGGCTACACCACGACCATGAGCATTTGTGTATTTTAATGGTAAATCCTCTGCTGGCTCAAAAATAAAAAAATAAAAAAATCGAAAGAAAAGGCTTGTGACCTTCTGAAAGTCTGCAAACTGCCTCTTTAAAGCAATTCACTTTGGATCAGAACATTTTCAGAGGGATGGTAGGGACTGCTGCATGTGTGAAAGAGGTCTTTTTTTTTTGCAAATGTATAGAGACCCTTAAGCCTCATACACACGATCGGATTTTCCCATGGGAAATGTGTGATGCCAGGCTGTTGGTGAAAAATCTGACTGTACGCTCCATCGGACAATTGTTGTCGTATTTTCCCCGGACAAATGTTGGATGGCAGGCTTTAAAATTGTCTGTTGTCAGATTTTCCAAGCATGTGTGCACAAGTCCATCAGACAAAAGTCTAAAAAATCAAACGCGCATGCTCGGAAGAAAGGACGAGCCAGAAGCGGTCGGTCTTTTAAACTAGCGTTCATAATGGAGAATTAACATTTGTGACGTGGCAAATTATGAAATGTCGAAATGCAGCACACAATTCTCTTCTTTAATGGGATAATAATGAAGCTGCTTTGCTGGTGATACTGATGAAGTTCTGCCAAACATATTTTAAAAGGCTTTTATTTTCTAATGATATCAAGAATAATATTATTATGCTGTGTTTTTTTTTTTTTTTGGAGAAGTTACCACAACACCATTATTCCGTAGTTTTAAGATCAAAGATACAACTATGTCGGTGTCCCTTCTTAATTTTACATTGTATTTTTTTAAATGTAACTGCCTACTCCCAAACTGTCATTTGAAGTAAAACACATAGCCAAGTATTATTCTCCACAATTTTTTATTGTGCATTAAAAAAAGAAAACAAATACAATTAGACATGTTATCTGCCAATAGAACTGAACCAAAAAGTGAATTCTATGCATCCAAAAATATAGAAAATATAACAAATCAAATCATTATTATTCAACCAAAAAATTAAATAAAAGCCTCATGCATATGTCCTGCTTCTTAATATAGGGGGTAATCATCGCCAAGAGTTGGTGAAAACAGGGGTCCGTCATCCGGAGATAATTTCGAAAGTCATTTGGATTATTCTCCTGGAGCTCCCGCAGCAAAGGCATATGACATAATTAGTCACGATTAATAAAGCAACCAATTTTTGGTCCAAGAAATCCTCCTCCTCCTGTTCCTGGACCGGACTTGGGCCAAAGCAATAACTCCAAGGCCAATAATAACACGTTATCTCCTCCAATTCCGCACCATGGCTGGTTGACGAACGGCCGTTCAGAAATGAACTGAAAAATGTGAAATGAAAAGCGCGAATCAACACTCGCCAAACTTCTACTAACATCAAATTAGTAGAAGGAGTCCAAAGGGTGGTGCCTGACAACTGAACTTCCTCTTTATCGGCTTGTAGTACGTCTAGTGCAGGGATAGGCAATTAGCGGACCTCCAGCTGTTACAAAACTACAAGTCCCATCATGCCTCTGCCTCTGGGTGTCATGCTTGTGGATGTAAGAGTCTTGCTATATCTCTTGGGACTTGTAGTTCTGCAATAGCTGAACAGCTGGTCTAGTGCATCACTACGTTCGTGTTTGTTGGCTGACAATTGTGTACCATTTGTACGCAAGACAAAATCCAGGCACACACCCTTCGGGACAAAAGTCTGACGCTTTGTCTGCGGAAAATCTGATTGTGTGTACGAGGCTTAACATGTTCTTATTTTCTCCCTTTGGGTTAGATAAACTTACAGAATGCTTTGAGAAAAAAGTGTTTATTTGCTAATTCTGCAAGAAATACGTAAGGTTATATTATTGGTATTACTGTATGTATTGATGTTCATGGTGAGTAATCTGGTTCCCAGGAAGGCTTCTACACCCCAGAGAATCTCCATGGTCTCCTTGGCTTGTAGTGTAATGCAACAAAAATGTTAATTGAAAGGCCACAGCACTGCAAAAAAATCCAGATGTGACTTTCCTCCATTAAAGGTCAAGGGGGAAAATCAAAAGTTTCCATGTGTATGTATGTATGTATGTATGTATGTATGTGTGTGTGTGTGTATATATATATATATATATATATATTTGTTTTCTGATTTTACCCACTGATATGGACCTCAGTAGTTAAAATGTCGCTTTGTACAGGATGCCAAACAGGAAATACAATGTATTTACAGTGAAATCTTGTTTCCTCATTTTATTAAACAGAAACGTTGTTCAACATAAACAAAAAAAGGAGGTTTTCTTTACAAAGGCTGTGCAACACCAGGTAGGCCAACACAGTGAAGATCCCTGGCATGAGGAGGAAGGTATTTTACCAGATGGGCTGCATTCAGGAGGGTGGGGGACTACCTAAACATCAGGCTCATTGAAGGCTGTCTTTTAATGGAAAATTGTTCTTTAAAGCAAAACTACACTACATCGGAGCACCACAAACAGAAAACGCAATTTTATTAATTTATATTATTCACTCCCCCATCCATATAGGTCTTCTTGTTATATTTTGCTGAGAAATTACTTTAAAAAAAAACACCCTCTATCATTTCTAACTATGGCCACCTGTGTGGCATGCAGCATTTACTTTCTGGAATTCATCAGCCCTTAGCTCAGGCATGCAGGCTGTGCTTAGCTAAGAAAGCCCCACCTCTCCTCCTGATGACTTCTGGCATGTATGACATAATTTGCCTAGGTCTGCAAACCAGAAAGAAAAACTAAATTTAAAAAAAAAAACTGATAAAACACCTTTAAGATGAATTAGAATGCGAACCAGGCCTTCTCATCCACATCAGTGCCTGACCTCACAAATACGCCTCTGGGAGAATGGTCAAACATTCCCATAGACACACTCCTAAACCTTGTGGACAATTTTCCGAGAAGAGTTGAAGCTGTTATACAGAATACTTTAACCACTTACAGACCGGATCATTTTGCTGGTCAAAGACCAGACCACTTTTTGCGATTTGGCACTGGGTCGCTTTAACTGACAATTGTGCGGTCGTGCGACGTGGCTCCCAAACAAAATTGACGTTTTCTTTCCCACAAATAGAGCTTTCTTTTGGTGGTATTTGATCACCCCTGCGGTTTTTATTTTTTGCGCTATAAACAAAAATAGAGCGACAATTTTGAAAAAAAAATGCATTCTTTTTTACTTTTTGTTATAGTAAATCTCCTCCAAAGATATATAAAAAAACATTTTTTTCCCTCAGTTTAGGCCGATACGTATTCTTCTACATATTTTTATTAAAAAATCGCAATAAGCGATTATTGATTGGTTTGCGCAAAAGTTATAGCGTTTACAAAATAGGGGATCGTTTTATGGCATTTTTATTAATATTTTTTATTTTACTAGTAATGGCGGCGATCAGCATTTTATCATGACTGTGACATTATGGCGGACCCATCGGACATTTTTGACAAATTTTTGGGACCATTCTCATTTATACAGCAATCACTGTTATATAAATGCAGTGATTCCTGTGTAAATGACACTGGCAGTGAAGGGGTTATCCAGTGGGTGACAGTGTAGGGGTTAAGTGTTCCTAGGGGTGTGTTACTAACTGTTGGGGGCTGGGCTTTCATTTAGTGAACACTGATCTCTGCTCCACTCACATGGAGCAGAGATCAGCATCACTAGTTGCTAGGCAGAATGGGGAAATGCTGTTTACAAGGGCATTTCTCCATTCAGCCGCCCCATGAGACGATCGGGGGTGTGCCCGTGGTGATCGAGTCCGCGAGACCCGCGACCAGACTCACGGGGGTCCCGACCAGCAGGGGAGTGCGCCGCCGGCGGCTCGCTCCCGATGGCAGGGCTGCAAATTTAAAGGGACGTACAGGTACGCCCATTTGCCTGCCCGTGCCATTCTGCCGATGTACATCGGCGTGCAGTGGTCGGGAACTGGTTAATAAGCCCAAAGGGAAATTGGGAAATTGTTACGACACAGACACACTTAACAAAAACAACACAAAATCACAACAATAAACTGAACAAGATGCAAAAACACAACTAAATTACCAATAAGCCATTAACACCAAATAAACAAATTAAAACTACACTACAAATAAAATATCCATACAATTAAAATACAACATAGAATAAATAACACAGATTAAAATAACAGACAATCAAACTACCAAATGCAAATAATACACCACTTTCTCTAACACCACCCCAAATAACCAACACAATACCAACATACTATAAAAACAACAGAAAATCCTGATCATAAATCTTCACCTCCTCGGCCCTCACAGAAAAGAATCATGTATCTTGATCGCCACAGGCAAAAATTATTTTCCGTGTCGCTCTGTGGTGCATCGTGGGCGTAACAATCGGTCACTGATGTTACTCCACAGACTGACCGGCATATTGTAGAGTGGGTGGGAGGAGTTGTCCAAGATTGAATGTAATTTGAACAACATTCTCCTTTCCAACACTGTTGTAAAAGACTCCAATTCCAATCCAACATCACTGGCCTTGCGAATTAATTTGTTGAGTTTGTTGGTGTCGGACACCCTAAGCTTGCTTCCCCAGAATACCACTGCATACAGGAGAGCGCTGGTCACCACAGACTCATAAAACATCTTCAGCATCGTCTGGCAGATGTTAACCACTTCCCACCCGGCCAATGCATATATACGGCCGGGTGGGAGCCGTGTACTCCTGACAGGCCGTTCAGGAACATCCTTCAGGAGTAGCGGGATCGCGCGCACGCTCGCGCAGCGGCGCGATCCCGATGTGCTCGTGTCACCCGGACACGGCACATCTCAGATCAGCAGGAGGGCTCTGTGATTGGCCCTCCTGATCACATGACGGCCGTGTCCAATCGCGGCTGTCATGTGATGTAAACAAACAGCCGGTTGCTAGGCAATCGGCTCTCCTCTCCTCACACGGAAGTCACCGCTGAGGAGAGGAGAGCAGAACGCTGCAGCCGGCTGATGATCAGTGAGTATGGGCTGCTTTTTACAGCTTTTTACTCACTGATCATCAGTGTAGTGTAAACACACAACACACCACACAGTACAAACACAGTCCCCACATATGTCCCCAAAACACACATGTCCCCAAAACATACATGTCCCCAAATAATAAAAACACATGTCCCTAATAATAATGATTTTATTGGATTTCTTTTCAAATAGAAAAAAGAAAATATTGTTTTTTTTCCAAATTTCCGCTATTTTTGCGCTTATATCGCAAAAAAAAAAAACGGAGTCGTGAATAAATAACACCAAAATAAAGCTCTATTTGTGCGAACAAAATGATAACAATTTCATTTGGGTACAGTGTAGCATGACCGCGCAATTGTCACTGAAAGCGCTAGAGCGCTGAAAGCTGAAAATTGGGCTGGGAAGGAAGGGGGGTGAAAGTGCCCTGTATTGTAGTGGTTAAAGGACCTCAGTCTCCTCAAAAGGTAGAGGTGGCTCTGGCCCTTCCTATAGAGCATCTCAGTGTTCTTGCTCCAGTCCAGTTAATTATCTATGTGCACCCCCAGATACTTGTAACTCTCTACTACCTCCACATCCACTCCTCGGATGAAAATTGGAGTCACCGGTGGTTTCCTATTTCTGAAATCCACAAACAGCTTCTTTCTTTCTTTGTCACATTTAGATACAGATGATTAACCTCACACCATGTGACAAAGTTCTCCACCACAGTCCTATCCCCATCTTCCCCATCCCTGATACATCCCACTACCGCAGAGTCATCAGAAAACTTCTGAAGATGGCAAGACTCTGTCTGGTAGCTGAAGTCAGTGGTATAGACAGTAAAAAGAAAGGGAGCTGCAAAGATTGGGCCAACTCGATATTGAGCCCTAGGGACTAAGACTAAAGTTAATGTGCGTGTAAAGGCAGGCGTCACAATACGTTTATTACCAAACGTATTGGGACGCCTGCCTATACACGCACATTAACTTTAGTCTTAGTCCCTAGGGCTCAATATCGAGTTGGCCCAATCTTTGCAGCTCCCTTTCTTTTTACTGTCTATACCACTGACTTCAGCTACCAGACAGAGTCTTGCCATCTTCAGAAGTTTTCTGATGACTCTGCGGTAGTGGGATGTGGAATCTGTCCATTAATGAGCACTTCTCCTTTGCCAAGTTAATCCATCTACCTCACAGGTGTGGCATAAGAAGATGCCGATTAGACAGCATGATTAGTGCACAGGTGGGCCTCAGGCTGGCCACAATAAAAGACCACTCTAAAATTTGCAGTTTTGTGGGTTCGGAGGGGGGTCTGAAAACCAGTTAGTATCTGGTGAGACCACATTTGCCTCACGCAGTGCAGCACATCTCCTTTGCATAGAGTTGATCAGGTCATTGATTGTGGCCTGTGGAATGTTGGTTCATTCCTCCTCAATGGCTGTGCAATGTTGCTGGATATTGGCGGGAACTGGAACACACTGTCGTATACGCCGACCCAGAGCATCCCAAACATGTTCAACGGGTGACATGTCCGGTGAGTATGCTGGTCATTCAAGAACTGGGATGTTTTCAGCTTCCAGGAATTGTGTACAGATCCTTGCAACATGGGGCCGTGTAATATCATGCTGCAACATGAGGTGATGGTCATGGATGAATGGCACAACAATGGGCCTCAGAATCTCATCACTGTATCTCTGTGCATTCAAAATGCCATTGATAAAATGCACCTGTGTTCGTTGGCCATAGCATACACCTGCTCATACCATAACCCCACCACCACCATGGGCCACTCGATCCACAATGTTGACACCAGCGAACCGCTCACCCACATGTTGCCATACACGCTGTCTGCCATCTGCCCTATTCAGTGAAAACTGGGATTCATCCGTGAAGAGAACACCTCTTCAAAGTGCCAGACGCCATCGAATGTGAGCATTTGCCCACTCAATTCGGTTGCGACAGTCAGGACGAGATCGATGAGGATGATGAACATGCAGAAGAACTTCCCTGAGACGATTTCTGACAGTTTGTGCAGAAATTCTTTGGTTTTGCAAACTGATTGTTGCAGCAGCTGTCCGGGTGGCTGGTCTCAGACGATCTTGGAGGTGAAGATGCCGGATGTGGAGGCCCTGGGCTGGTGTGGTTACACGTGGTCTGCGGTTGTGAGGTCAGTTGGATGTAATAATCATGCTGTTTAATCAGCATCTTAATATGTCACACCTGTGAGGTGGATGGATTATCTCGGCAAAAGGAGAAGTGCTCATTAACACAAAATTAGACAGTTTGTGAACAATATTTGAGAGAAATAGGCCTTTGGTGTACATAGAAAAAGTTGTAGATCTTTGCGTTCATCTCATGATATATAGGGGAAAACAGAAAGTATTGCGTTTTATAATTTTGCTCAGTATATGTATATATATATATATATATATATATGAGGGGGTGATGGGGTGAGTCACTTCCATAGTCTGAGTGAACAAGATAGACCGTATCAATGTTGGGCTCCTGTGCATCCACCTCCAATGAATATCAATAAAGAAGGATACAATCTCCAGATGCAATATTGTTTACTTCCAAATAGAGTTCAATTATATGAACATGCAATATATTGGCAGCGACTGTACAGTTTCAAGCATCCCTGCTCTTCATCAAGCTGTCAGCGCTGATAAATTGCTTAAGAGTAGGGATGCTTGAAACTGTACAGTTGCTGCCAATATATTGCATGTTCAGATAACTAAACTATTTGGAAGTAAACGATATTGCATCTGGAGATTGTATCCTTCTTTATTGATGCATACCTCCCAACCGTCCCTGATTTAGAGGGACTGTCCCTGATTTGGAGCAATGTCCCTCTGTCCCTCTTTCCCCTTCATTTTGGTCATATCCATATAGGTGTATATGAAATGCACTTTTTTTATCTTTCAAAAAGGTTTTCCCAGTGCTAAACCTTTCATCCAATTTCTAAATTGCTGTATTTGTATATTTTAAAAGCCAATATAAAGTAATAGTAATGGTAAAAAAAAGTCCTTGTGGATTTAATCAACCTTTTTTTTTGGTTTATTCTCCTTTAAGGGGGTGTGGCAGGGGGCGTGCCCTATGCCTACATATGTTTGTTAGTAGATGTCCCTCATTCCCATCTCAAAATGTTAGGAGGTATGCTGATGTATAAAAAATATATATATATATATTACACACACAGACACAGAGGTAGTAGTAGTTTGTCAGCTAGACTGTACATTGACCCATGATTTCTAATGGTGGTCCTGCATGTGTGCTCTTTTTGTTTTGCCTCTGCCCAGTTCAGCAGTATTCATAATCAATGGAGAACACACATCAGGAAGGTCCCACAACACTGTGCACTCTTGGATCCACTTAAAGAGGAAGTAAACCCAGATGGGGTTTACTTCCTCTTTTGCTACCCAAAAGGCCTGCAAATAAAAAGCATAATGAGCTAGTATGCATCGTGTACTAGCTCATTATATGACACTTACCTGCAAACGAAGCCTGCACTGTCCCCTGTGCAGGGCGCATCCATTTTCGCCCTCTTCCTTCTGGGGCCACAGACTATGGCTGTGTGACTGGCCAGAGCCACGTGACGTCACTCCTGCGAATGTGTGTGGGAGCCGTCGGTCACGGCACGGTGGGCCGTTTCTTCACAGCGCATACGCCGATGACAACATCGGCGCACTACAAGTGAAATATCTTCTAAACGGTGCAAGTTTAGGAGATATTTCCACTATCTATAGGTAAGCCTTATTCTAGGCTTACCTATAGATAAAAGACAAACTAAAGGGTTTACAACCACTTTAAAGGATAAGTTCATCTTTTGTGAAAAAATAATAAATGCACATAATTTTGCATAAAAACAAATGTGCATTTATTATTTTTTCCCAAAGGAGCCTGGAAAGCATTGCTCCCGTGATCTGGGTGCAATGCCAGACTCCTGCAGACAAGTTTTCAGAGTGTACCTACATACGGGCTGACTATTTACAAGCTACAGTGCTTGTTAATGAGCTATGAGGCTGCTCACCAGTGACCTTGCAGTCCTTTTAGAATTACAAGGTAGTTGTAGTTCATGCTCTGTGAATGAATGACGCATCCATGTTATTTTCAAATAGTGACAGTGGACACAGGGAGAAGATCCCCCACACCCTGACACAGGGAGGGGGGATTGGGGGAGAGGCTGCAGCTGCTGGAACATGTTACATGTTCCACCCTTCCACCCATTCTACATTTTCCAAAAGGTGAACTTATCCTTTAAAATATGACTGTCGGACCCGGAGCTATACACTGACATCAAGAAAAGTGCAGAGGATTAATGGGAGTGCGCACATAAGGGAAGGGGGTACAGTTGGGCATCTTTGCCTTGAGCACTGGTGACCTTGCCCTGGCACTGGTCTCCACATTCTTGTATAGCGCTTACTCCTGTAAGAGCTGCTGGAAATTTGCCCAGGCACATAATCTCAGCCAAACTTTTCCTCAATAACCTAGGGGTACTGTTTTTGGAGAACTTGGATAGGGTTGATGGAATTGGGTGGGATACTCCAAAAACAGAAACTATGTAATGATTGACCTTGCCCTGGCACTGGTTTCCACATTGTTATGTAGTGCTTACTCCTGTTAGAGCCGCTGGAAATTTGCCCAGGCACATTATTGACGTTTCCTCAATAATCTAGAGGTGCTGTTTTTGTTTTTGGAGAACTTGGATAGGGTTGAGGGAATTGGGTGGGATACACCAAAAACAGAAACTATGTACTGATTGAGGACAGTGAACTAATTTATTTAAAGCTGAAGCAGAAGTCCTTATAGGAAGCATATAGCAAACTGTGGACATGGCTTGTAATGGATAAGTTCACTTTTGGGAACATGCTAAAACCATTTTTAGGGTGGAACATGTAACATGTTCCCAATGCTTCAGACGCTGCCCGATCCCGGCCATCCCTGTGACAACAGTACGGGAAGAAGTTTCCCATACTAGCTGCCACACAGCCGCGCCATTCCTTCACACACACTACAAGCCTTGACATCCTTAGCGGTTATCAGCTTGTAGATCTCAGTGAACTACCACAGCACCGTGGAGCCACCATGGTAGGTCATTGATTTCTTCCTGTTGGTGTATCTGCCTGCCTCTACGTGTGTATGTATGGGCACACAAATATACTGACAGATCTGAAGGAGGCCTGCATGGCATCAGCGATCTACTGATCACTGGTGCAATGCTTTATCATACCTCCCAACATTTTGAAATGGGAATGAGGGACATCTACTAGCAAATGTATGTAGGCATAGGACACGCCCCCTGTCACACCCCCTTAAAGGAGAATTAACCCACAAAAAAAGGTTAAATAAATCCACAAGGGATTTTTTTACCACTACTATTCCTTTATATTGGCTTTTAAAATAAAAAAATGCAGCAAGTTAGAATTTAGATGAAAGGTTTAGCACTGGGAAACACTTTTCGAAAGATAAAAAGTGAATTTTATATACAACTATATAGATCAGACCAAAATGAAGGGTAAATGACGGGGAAAGAGGGGCAGAGGGACATTACTTCAAATCATGGACAGTCCCTCGAAATCAGGGACAGTTGGGAGCTATGGCTTTACAAGATCCATAAGAAAAAAAATAATAAATGCACATTTTTTTTCATCTCTTGGTTAGAGCCTATCAGGCAAATGTAGTACTGATAAATTGAATTGTTTTAAGATGCAATTTGCAGCAATTGAAACATCAGAATTCAGATGTTTATTCCTTGAACTACTGGATTATGTAGTAGGTAATTTTTATGTTTTGCTAATTGGAATGATAAAAGGCCCATTAAAGGTATCTGTTTTCGAAGATATTTAAGCTTTTTCCAGCTTCCATAAATGATGGTTAACAAGCTAAATTAAAGCTAAATGGATGTAATTAGCCTTTTATAATTCCTAATGGATGATTCTGGTAATGCTGCCTAAGCAAGATTGATGGTTCTTTTTGTAGTACTCAATCTGATAATGTGATGGTCACATCACAGTCTTATCTCACGAGCGTAATTCCGCTCAAGCTTGGCTTGCATACACACGGTCACACAAAAGTTCTCTGAACTTTCAACCGTCAAGAACGCGGTGTTGTACAACACTACCACGAGCCGATTAAATGAAGCTCAATGCTTCAGAGAATGCGTTGAATTGTTTCCGAGCATGCGTAGGAATTTTGTGCGTCGGAATTTGTACAGACGATCGCAATTTCCGTTCGGAACTTTTTCCGAGCGAAAAATTGAAAACCTGCTCTCAATCTTTTACTGGCTGGAATTCTGCATACACACAGTTGGAATTTCATACCAAAAGCTCACATCCGACTTTTACTGGCAGAATTTCTGATCGTGTTTTGCTGTGTACAGGAGCAGATTATCTATCTAGGTCTAAGCCTTCATTTATACAAGAAAGAATATTGGTTGCTCTAGAAATTGCAACTTGGCATTGCCTGCTGTCATTAAAGTGTTTGTAACTCGAAAAAAACAAAATTGGATCCTGTTCCTTCAACCACCTCAATACAAGGCACTTACACCCTCTTCCTGTTCAGGCCATTTTTCAGATTTCAGTGCTGTCACACTTTAAAGGACGATTGCGCAGTCATGCTACACTGTAACCATGTGAAATTTGTATAATTTCCTTCACACAAATAGAGCTATCTTTTGGTGGTACTTAATCACTTCTGGTTTGAAAAGATTGAACATTTTGAAAAAAAAAAAAGCTTTTCTTAGTTTCTTTCAGTAAATTTTGTAAACAAGTAATTTTTTTTCCTTTACTGATAGCGCTGATGAGGCAGCACTGATGGGCACTGATAGGCTGCACTAATGGGCACTGATGAGGCAGCACTTATGGGCATTGATTAGGTGGCACTGATGAGGAGGCACAAATATGCCACACTTATGGGCACTGATATGTGGCACTGATTAGCACTGATAGGCGGTACTGGTGGGCACTGATGGGTGGCACTGGTGGGCATAGATAGGCAGCACTGATGGGCATTGATGGGCAGCATCGCTAATGGGCACTGATTGCTGACACTTGTGGGCACTCACTACTGGCACTTGTGGGCACTCACTTCTGGTACTGTGGGCACTTTATTGTAAGCCCTGATTACATGCCTAGATGTCCTCTGTGAGAAGATGCCGCTGATCATGTCTCCTATCCTCACCCTCTGTCATTTGATGGTGGGCGGGCGGCAAGTGGTTAACAACTTGCCCACTGGGCACTTGCTAACCAGGTACATTTTCAGCTTTCAGTGCTCTCACATTTTGAATGACAATTACTCAGTCATGCAACACTGTACCCATATAAAATTTGTGTCCTTTTTTTCTCACAAATAGAGCTTTCTTTTGGTGGTATTTAATCACTGTTTTTTTTTTTTTTTTTTGTGCTATAAATGAAAAAAGACCAACATTTTTGAAAAAAAATTCAGTTTTCATTGATTCGGTTATAAAATTTAGCAAATTAGCAATTTTTCATCAGAAATGTTGGCCAAAATTTATACTGCTACATACAGTATCTTTGGTAAAAATAACCAAAATCGGTGTATATTATTTGGTATTTGTGAAGACCCCTTTCACACTGCGCAGACCCCTTTCACACTGCACATTTAACCCTTTATTTGGCCTCTAGTGGGGATTAAAAGCACCCGACTAGCGGCCAAATAGCGCCGCTAAAATGACAGTAAAGCGCCACTAAAACTTGCAACGTTTTACCATCAATGCCTGCCAGCCCCAATGTGAAAGCAGCCTTAGAGAGTCTACAAGCTATGGTGCCAATCATTGGAAATTGATCACACCTGATGTACTGATTAGGGATGAGGTTCGAGTTCAAGTTGAACTCATGTTAAACTCGAACATTGCCTGCTCGCCTGTTCACCGAACAGTGAACAATTTGGGGTGTTCAATGCAAATTCAAAAAGCCGCGGAACACCCTGTACAAGTCTATGGGAGAAATCTAAAGTGCTAATTTTAAAGGCTTATATGCAAGTTATTGTCATAAAAAGTGTTTGGGGACCTGGGTCCTGCCCCAGGGGACATGTATCAATGCAAAAAAAAAGTTTTAAAAACGTCAGTTTTTTCGGGAGCAGTGATTTTAATAATGCTTAAAGTGAAACAATAAAAGTGTAATATTCCTTTAAATTTCGTACCTGGGGGGGGGGTGTCTATAGTATGCCTGTGAATGGGCGCATGTTTCCCGTGCTTACAACTGTCCCTGCACAAAGTGTCATTTCTGCAGGAAAAAAGGTCATTTAAAAGCACTCGTGGCTATAATGAAGTATCAGCTCCCCGTAATACAAAGAACAGTCATTGAAAGTCATTGTTAAAAAAAAAAAAAAGCGTGGGGTTACCCCAAATTCAATTACCAGGCCCCTCAGGTCTGGTATGGATATTAAGAGGAACCCCGCGTCAAATTAAAAAAAAAATGATGTGGGGTTCTCCTCAAATATCCATACCAGACCCTTCAGGTCTGGTATGGATATTAAGGGGAACCCCCGCGTCAAATTTTAAAAAAAAATACGTGGGGTTCCCCCCAAATATCCATACCAGACCCTTTATCTGAGTATGCAACTTGGCAGGCCGCAGGAAAGGGGGGGGGGACAAGAGAGCACTCCCCCTCCTGAACCGTACCAGGCCACATGCCCTCAACATTGGAAGGATGCTTTGGGGTCCCCCCCAAAGCACCTTGTCCCCATGTATGTTGATGAGGACTGGCTGGTGGTTGTGGGGGTCTGCCGCTGGGGGGCTTATCAGAATCTGGAAGCCCCCTTTAACAAGGGAACCCCCAGATCCCACCCCCCCCGTTTGAAATGGTAAGGGGGTACAAATGTACGCCTACCATTTCACAAAGAAAGTGTAAAAATTAGTTAAAAAAGACACACACACACCGTTGTAAAAGTCCTTTATTAAAAATAAAAAAAATTTAAAAAAGATTCCAGCGGTGGTAATCCACTCTTGCTATCCAGCGACGGATGATCATCTCTCCGGGGTCCAGCGATGGCTGATCTGATCCAGTGATGGGTGATCTCTCCCTCCAGTAGAGCAGCTCATCCATCCTCTGTCTCCACCAGAGACACTGCGGGAATCTCGGCAGCCTGACACTTCTTATCTGAGAGGGGGCGGGGCCACCCCATCACCGGACCCCGCCCCCTGCCTTACATCAGAGGGGGGCGGGGTCACCCGTATGTCACTGGGGAAGCCTGGCTTTCCCCTTGCGTCAGAGGGGGGCGGGGGCGGCCAGGGTTGTGGGGGTGAGGCCCTTGCATGGTTCGGGGGGGCGCTCTCTCGTCCCCCCTCTTTTCCTGCGGCCTGCCAGGTTGCGTGCTCAGATAAAGGGTCTGGTATGGATTTTTTTTTTATTTGACGTGGGGTTCCCCTTAATATCCATACCAGACCTGAAGGGTCTGGTAATTGAATTTGGGGGAACCCCACGCTTTTTATTTTTTTTTATTAATCAATGACTTTCAATGAGTGTTCTCTGTATTATGGGAGCCGACAATTCATTATAGCCGCGAGTGATTTTAAATGACTTTTTATCCTGCAGAAATGACACTTTGTGCAGGGACAGTTCTAAGCACGGGAAACATGCAATTTTTTTCCTACAATTCTTTGCAAAATGAAGATTTTTTATTTTATTTTAACAAAATTGTCGTACTAGCAGATTTTTTTTCTCACACACAACATATGCATACTTCAAATTACACCCCAAAACACATTCTACTACTCCTCCTGAGTATGGCGATACCGCATGTGTGAGACTTTTACACAGCCTGGCCACATACAGAGCCCCAACATACAGGGAGCACCGCCCGGTGTTCTAGGAGCATAAATGACACCTATAATTTCTTGACTACCTATCACACCTATCAGGGCCCTAGAGCACCAGGACAATGGAAACACCCCAACATATATTCTACGAGGCATAATGAGTCTTTTGAACATGTCATATTTTTTTCCAACAAGTTTTTGGATAATGTGAAAAGCATGAAAACGCATATTTTTTTGAACAAATGGGTAGATTTATTAGATATATACACATAGCATGTATATAGCAAAAATGACACCCCAAAATATTTTTTTTCTAGTCCTCCTGAGTATGGCGAATTGGCGATACCACATGTGTGAGACTTTTCTTTTCTGTGGTGGGAGGGGTAAGCTCACTTGCTGGTTGCTGCCTGGCTTACCAGTGCACATCAATGCTGACCATTAAAAACTGACCTACCTGACACATACTGACCATTACACTGACCTACCTGACCCACACTGATCCACACTGACGCACAATGACCTACCTGACCCACACTGACCATTACACTGTCCCACACTGACCTACCTGACACACAATGAACTACCTGGCACACACTGACTTACCTGACCATTACACTGACCTGCCTTACACACACACTGACCTACTGGACCCACACTGATCTACCTGACACACACTGACGTGCACTGACCTAACTGACTATTACACGTCTAACTTCAGGTGACCCCCCTGCAGCTCAGCCGTAGTGTGCAGCACGTCCATCCCAGTAGACAGCAGGCAGGCAGAGACAGGAGAGGATAGGCGAGCCACCCGCCCTAGGGCCAAGTGGGGATATTATAGTGCTCGACGTAGCCGCATTGTAATTCCCACCTTCTGAAGCTTGCGGTCCATCATAGTTGCTGCAGGCTCCAGAGGGCGGGACCTGCTATGTCACTCGGTCCCCGCTCAGGCTCGGGGCTGATAATTGAATTATGAATGCTTGAGACCTGGGGCTTTTTGAGGGCTCACTCGAGGCTCCAGCCCCCCCTCCCAATGCTGCTGATGTGGCACGGCTGAGGCATGGATGAAGTGACATGGATGTGGCACGGATGAGCATTGATGTGGCATGGATGAGCACGGATGTGGCAAGGATGAGTCATGAATGTGGCACGGATGAGGTATGCATTAGCATGGATGGGCACAGATGAGCACCGATGTGACATGGATGGAGCACGGATGAGGTATGGATGAACATGGATGGGAACAGATGAGGCATGGATGATGTGCATTAATGAGGCACAGATGGGCATGTATGCGGCACGAATGAGGCATGGATGAGGCATGGTTGAAGCACAGATGGGCATGTGTGAGGCATGGATGGACACAAATGAGGCACAGATGGGAATGTATGAGGCACATATGAGGCACGGCTGAGCATTTACGAGGCATGGATGGGGAAGCATGAGGCATGAATGAGGCACGGATGGGGATGTATGAAGCATGGATGGGCATTGATGGGCATATATGAGGCACATATGGGCATGAATGGGCAGGGATCAGCACTGTGGGCACTTCAAATCTGGCTCCCTCCTCTCCTCATGCGCTTTACCGATTGCTTGTGAGGAGAGAGCTGAACCGGACATGCGCATGTTTGTTGACAAGTGATCGGTCCGTCAGTGGACAGAGCGAGCACGCTGTAGCCATCACTCAGTTATGGCCCGGTCAGCAAGTGGTTAGCCACTTGCTGCCTGCCATATAGAAAAATGACGGTGGCAAAATGGTTTCAATATCCTGACCGAACGTCATATGACGTTGCCAGGATATTAAGCTGCTGTGTGCCCCGGGGCGTGCACCGCTGTAACTGTTGTTGCGGTGTCAGTCTGACACACCGCAACTTTGATCTAGGTAAAGAGTCTCTGATGGAGACTCTTTACCACATGATCAGCCGTGTCCAATCGCATATTAGTGCCCATCATCAGTGGCCATCAATGCCACCTCATCACTGCCACCTCATTGGTGCCACCTCATCAGTGCCCATCAGTGCCGCCTTATCAGGGCCCGTCAGTGCAGCCTCATCAGTGTCCATCAGTGAAGGAGAAAACTTACTTATTTACAAAGTTTTGTAACTGAAACAAAAAAAAACATTTTTCTTTAAAAATTTTTGGTCTTTTTTGATTTGTTTAGCAGAAATGAAAAATCCAAGAGGTGATCAAATATCGCCAAAAGAAATCTCTATTTGTGGGAGCAAAATGATAAAAATTTTGTTTGGGGACAATGTAGCATAACCACGCAATTGTCATTCAAAATGCGATAGCACTGAAAGCTGAAAATTGGCCTGGGCAGGAAGGTGTATAAGGGCCCAGTATTGAAGTGGTTACAGCGGAGGTCCACCCTAATGTGGACCTTCCGCTCATTGGAATCCTCCCCCCTCCGGCGCCACAATTGGCACCTTTCAAGGGGGAGGGGGGTGCAGGTACCTGTACAGTACAGGTATCTGCACCCACTTTCGGCATAGCTATCTGCAGAAAGGGGCGTAGATTCTGCAGAATCTACGCCCCTTTTCGAAAGTCCCCCGCTGCCTGCTGGGAAACACACAGATCCCAGAGACAGCGGGACCATCCTTATTGCGTAGCGCGACTCACGCATGCGCAGTAGGGAACCGAGAAATGAAGCCGAAAGGCTCCACTTCCTGATTCCCATACCCAAGATGGCGGCGGCAGCACCCGAGAGACGATCGAGAGATCGGCTTCGGGTGCCGACATTGCGGGCGTGCTGGGCAGGTAAGTGTCCTTATTTTAAAAGTCAACAGCTGCAGTATTTGTAGCTGCTGGCTTTTAAAGAAAAAAAAAACGGCGGAACTCCCGGCGGACTCCCGCTTTAAAGCATGTTATACAGCTCAGTGCTTGTGCTGTGTAATTTGGCCCCTTCTATCATCTGAATTACCTGGTTGATCCTGCCTGGCTATACCCTACCCCCTGTAAACTGACCACGGTTTATCATGGCTGCTGAGCCCGGACACCATGGTCAGTTTACGTGCCTCTGTCATCTGCAGATCTCCTGTCTCTCCTCTGTCTTCCACTTCCCCCCCTCCCTGCCTGTCAGCTCTGTGTTAAGGTCCACCCCATCCCCCCTCCTGCTGCTGAAATAACAGTAAAAAATGCTCTCTGTTAGAAAACGTTCTATGTGGCATTGTTTGTGTTTGGAAAACATATTCCCATTAATACGTGACTCCTCGCTGCTCCCCTTCTCCCGGGCTGTTGTCTCGACTCTCTTCTCCCCTCCTCCCGACTGACATGAGCGGGGGATTCTCGACCCCTCCCGTTGTAGCTGTCAGATTTGGAAAGGGAGCTGCGTGGAGTCACGTGAGCGGCGCTCTCAAATAAGGTAGTAATGGACATATATATTTTACAAGGCACGTACACTGCAGCATAGAATGTTTTTTTATTGTGTGTGCTTTATAACTTAACAACCACTTTAAATTTATGGTCATGATCTCAGTGTCAGCTAATTAATTCAGAATCAATTGTGTATGACATGCGCCATTGATTTCATTTACACAGCTGTTTATTGATTGCTAATCCTTATTTAAAATATAACCAAGTAACACAAAATGATTCAAACTATTTATCCTATATTTGCATTGTATTTCTGACCTCACCTTGAGTTGACAAAATCATTATTGATTTTTGATTGATGAGTTAATTAAAGCGTTACTAAACCCACAACAGTAAAATCAGTCTGTATATGCAGTAAAACATGCTTGTTATAATCACTGTGGAAGGGTAATCCCCTGCATTGTGAGAAAATGGCTGTTTGATCCTGTCTTTTCTGATCCTCCTCTTCTTCCACTGACTCTAAAACATGTCAGGATAAGACAGAGTTACTGGAGTCAGGCTGCACATGCTCAGTTTGGTGTGTATTGCTAGAATGTTTGTTTTTTTTCTTCTTAGGAGAGTGCATGTGATCATCACGGGGCCAATAAGCACTGTCCAGAGGGTCAGGTGTCCTAGATCCTGATAGGACAGCCAGTGCAGTGTGAAAAACTCCTCCTACAAGCTTTAACAAAACACTGATAGAAGTCACAAGACTGCTACAGCATATACTGCTAACCAGAAAAGGTATTTAGCATTGTATATTTAATAAAATAACATACCTCCCAACATTTTGAGATGGGAATGAGGGACATCTACTAACAAATGTATGTAGGCATAGGTCACGCCTCCTGCCACACCCCCTTAAAGGAGAATCAACTAAAAAAGGTTCATTATATATATATATGTGTGTGTGTGTGTATGTATATATATATAAATAATATATTATTTATTTGCTTTTATTTTTCTTCTTTTTTTAAAGCAGAGACTCTAGAGAATAAAGTGGTCAGTGTTGCGATTTTTGCAGCTTTTTTTTTTTTTTTCTAAACATCATTTTAATGCACAAAAAATATAATACCCAATTGTTTTGTGAAATATTAAAGACCATGTTACGCCGAATACAAAAATTCCAAACATGTCATGCTTTAAAATTTAGTAAGCCTGTGGAATAGCGCCAAACTACAGTACCTAAAAATCTCCATAGTCTTTACAGTTACCAGTTTAGAGTCAACTGGCACTAGAATTATTGCTGCCTTCTGATGTTCATGGCGATACCTCACTTGTGTGGTGTTATTGTCGTTTGCATATGCATGCGGGACCAACGTGCGCATTCACTTTTGCACGTAAGCACAGGGGGGGGGGGGGGTTAAAACTTTCTGGTTTCTGCTTCCAAAGCATCAGATCAAGCCAAGACTGGTTTTATCTGATGCTTTCACAAGCCAGTAATGGCTTGTTTACATGAGACCAAAACTGGAAGTGACAAAATCCTCGTCGCTTCCAGATTCAGACATCATACGGTGAGAACAACATCAGTTCTTCTCACTGTGTACCTGGAGTCGGATTCCTGATCAGATGGTTTCTATAGTTCAAGTTGCAGATCATTTTCCACGGTTGTCTTGAGGACCACTTTTACAGGGACAGCAATCTTGGTAAATCAAAACCAAATAATGTAATCCTTAAGCACAGCAATTAACAAACACCTTCAGCCGGGTACACATGGGCCAAATGTTGAGAGACAATGGGCAGTTAAGAAAAAAACGGTCAACATTCGGTCCGTGTGTAAGTCGGTCTGTCAGATGACCATGCTGGAAAACCAACATCCGACCAACCTCCGATCAGCGCTCTCAGCCAATGACAGACAAAAATGAAAAGGTCTGATGTCACCTGCAAACCACCAGCCAATGACAGAGAGCGCTGATCAAAGTGTTCTGGCGGGGGGCAGTTCCCCTGTCAGAACGCAACAGCTCAGTGGGGGGTGATTCCTGAACTAACCTCACATGGTTAGTGCAGTGGCTCCGACTGGAGCTGTCATTTTTTTCATTGAACCCGCTGGGCTGCATGAAAATTGAACGAAAATAAAACTAATAGTGTGTACCCGGCTTTATGCTACATATGCATTGATACTGGATGACATTTGGTGTGTGGGCAGCATTCCACTTGACTTGGTCCTCCATTGCTTTGCAGGCAAGAAGTTGTCAAAAATGTATTGGTATGCTGACGCCCAGGGCCGCTGTTAGAAATCATGGGGCCCCATAGAGCATACCTGACAGGGCCCCTTGGTCCCGCCCACAACCCCACCCCTGGCTCCGCCCTTGACCCCATGCTGTCACAAAATCTGGGGGAAAGGTGGCAGGAGCTGAAACATGTAAGATGTTCCAAAAGGTGAACCTTTAAAGTGGTGTTACACCCCCAAAAAAATAAACATTAAAAGCCAGAAGCTACACATACTGCAGCTGCTGGCTTTTAATAAATGGACACTTACCTGTCCTGGAGTCCAACGATCTCGACACCCGCAGCGGATGTTTCCATCAGCTGTTGGGTGCTCCACCACCATTATGGGTAAGGGAACCCGGCAGTGTAGCCTTTCAGCTTCACGCCGGAAACCCTACTGCACATGCACGAGGCCCCGCTTCTCTCCCCGTTTGGCCCAGGGGCCAGAGGAGGAGGAGGGAGCCCCGCGGTGACATCACAGCTCTGTGGCAGGGAATCCTGAAAGTGGAAAAGGATAGCTGATACCCTATACCCCCCCCCCCCCATTTCCCCCTCAAAAGGTGCCAATTGTGGCACCGGAGGGGGGGGAGGAAGAAGATGAGCAGAAGTTCCACTTTTGGGTGGAACTCCGCTTTAATAACCATTATTATTCTATTATTTTATTTTTTTACCTGAATGGACACAAGTCAATTCATATCTGGACTCCTGTAGACCTGCATGGGGCTTTCAATCGATCCACATCAGTGGCAGGCGATGCTCAAAATTTATGAGGGGGACGCAAACAAACTGAAAATCATATGAACATCATATGCAGCTACTGTACCCATCAATTGCCGCCACTGTGCCATCAATTTCCGCTACTGTGCCATCATACGCAGCTACTGTACCCATCAATTGCTGCCACTGTGCCATCAATTGCCGCCACTGTGCCATCAATTTCCGCTACTGTGCCATCATACGCAGCTACTGTACCCATCAATTGCTGCCACTGTGCCATCAATTGCCGCCACTGTGCCATCATACGTAGCTACTGTACCCATCAATTTCCGCCACTGTGCCATCAAACATAGCTACTGTGCCATCAATTGCCGCCACTGTGCCCATCAAACTTAGCTACTGTGCCATCAAACGCAGCCACTGTGCCCATCATACACAGCTACTGCACCCACTGGTCCACAGGAAAAACTGACAGGCGGACCTGATTGCAAGGCTTGGGTGAAAAATTCTTAAAGGGGAGTGATTTGGGGGTGGTACAAATGCATCTTGGCTGTGTGTTTTTACTGTCCCTTCCCCCATCACATGTGTAAAGTAGCATCTCACTATGTGCTCATGGTCACTATGATGATCAGGGCACAGCAGGTTCTCTATGGCTCTGTCAGTGTAACATGCTGTGTGGTGCTGACTTTCTTATGGCTGTGCTGAGTTATAGTCTGTAACACACAGCACAGCCATATATTAAGAAAATCACAACCACACAGCATGTTACACTGACAGAGCCATAGAGAACCTGCTGTGCTTTGATCATCATAATGACCATGAGCACACAATGGGGAGTCAGGGGACTAAGCCTCAGCCTGTGTGATGTGTGTCAGTGTGTGTGATGTGTGTAAGGGAATTGCTTGCCTGTGGGACCAGCATATGGATTACTCTCTTGTTCAGTCTCTCCATCAGGCTGCAGCAGCACGGCACTTATTGAGGGAAGGGAGCCGCATTACAATTGAATCCATCCGCCCAGGAAAGCATACAGTGAGCACAAGGTACACAGATGCAGAGCAGGGATTGTATGCCTCCACCCGAAAATGGAGAAAAAGTCCCTCTTCTTCTCTCACCTCCTGGGCCCCTCTATTAACCTGATGGGGCCCAGGAAGGTACAATATACCTTGCCAATCAAGTGGGAGCAGGTTAATAAAGTTATTTAGCAAATTCGTTTTTTTAGCTAGAAATCTGCTCGGGCCCCCCCTGCTGGCTGGGCCCGGTACAACAGGGCTGCTTGTACTGCCCTATCAGCGGCCCTGCTGACGCCTTAAAGAGGAAGTAAACCCTGATGAGTTTACTTCCTCTTTCATTCCCTTACCTGACAAAGGAGCCAGCAAAGTTGCCGCTGTCCCCTGTAGTCCACCGTATCCATCTTCTTGGTGGGGTCTCGCAGCTCCGCCGCTGTCATTCGGCGAAGCCGCGATGACGTCACTCCCATGCATGCGCACAGGAGATGACACGCGCGGCAGCTCCGTCGTTGAGAATGCAGCGCTCAGTGCGCCTGCGCGCCGCTGTCTACGGCGCATGCGCCGTAGACAGCGGTGCCTGTTTTCGGGAAATATCTCCTAAACCATATAGGTTTAGGAGATATTTCTTGGACCTACAGGTAAGCCTTAATCTGGGCTTACCTGTAGGTCAAAGTGGTTTGTAAGGGTTTACAATCACTTTAAGATTTCCCTTCACTGGAACTAAGGGGCCAACTTAAGGCTTGGGGCTTGAGCTTGAGTTTGCGGATGCCCCCTTCCTGTTCCAACATGACTAAACACCAGTGCACAAAGCAAGTTCCATAGACATGGATGAACGGGTTTGGGGTGGAGAAATTTGACTGGCCTGCACAGAGTCCTAACCTCAACCTGATAGAACACCTTTGAGATAAATTATAGCTGCGACTGTGAGTCAGGCCTTCTCGTCCAAAATCAGTGCCTGACCTCCCAATGCGCTTTTGGAAGAATGGTCAAACATCCCCATAGACACACTCCTAAACCTTGTGGAAAGCCTTCCCAGAAGAGATGAAGCTCTAATGCACCGTACACGTGAGCGGATTTTCCATCAGAAAAAAACGTGGAATTCCGCTCAAGCTTGGCTTGCATACACACGGTCACACAAAAGTTTGCTGAACTTTCGACCGCCAAGAACGTGGTGACTTACAACACTGGGACGATCCAAGAAAATGAAGTTCAATGCTTCCAAGCATGCGTCGAATTGTTTCCGAGCACGCGTAGGAATATTGCGCATCGGAATTTGTACAGATGATCGGAATTTTTGATCGGAACTTTTTCCGACCGAAAAATTGAGAACCTGCTCTCAATCTTTTGCTGGCCGAAATTCCGCCAGCAAAAGTCCGATGGTGCATACACACGATTGCATTTTCTGACCAAAAGCTCTCACCGGTCTTTTGCTGGCGGAATTTCCAATCGTGTGTACAGGGCATTATAGTTGCAAAGGATGGGCCAACTCAATATTGAACCCTACGGACTAACACTGGGATGTCATTGAAGTTGCATGTAAAGTCAGGCGTCTCAATACTATTTTAGTGTATATTCCTTCCTAACTTGTCTCTACCTAATGAATACTTCCATACGCACATTATACATGCAAAGACACATGGTCATACTACACAGCCTTTTAAAGAGGAAGTAAACCCTGATGAGTTTACTTCCTCTTTCATTCCCTGCAAAGGCAAAGCATAATGGACTACTATGCATATGTCACTTACCTGACACAGGAGCCAGCAATGTCACCGCTGTCCCCTGTAGCCCGGCGCATTCATCCTCTCGGTGGGGGTCTCGCGGCTCCGCTGCTGTCATTCGGCGAAGCCGCGATGACGCCACTCCCGCGCATGCGCATGGGAGCTGACACATGCGGCATCTTCGTCATTGACGGTGCCGCGCTCAGTGCGCCTGCGTGCCGCTGTCTACGGCACACGCGCCATAGACAGCGGTCCCTGTCTTTCGGCAAATATCTCCTAAACCGTGTAGGTTTAGGAGATATTTCTTGGACCTACAGGTAAGCCTTAATCTAGGCTTACCTGTAGGTCAAAGTGTGTTGTAAGGGTTTACAACCACTTTAACTGTATATTTTAACAATCACACTCAACAAGTGTTTGTTGTTTTATATTTATTGTTATATCACCATTATTCTGATTCTCAGCATCAGAAACATACTGTATAGGTAATTGATATGTGAACTTTTTGTATTATGTGGCCATTACACTAAATGTGTCACTTGTACATCTTTTCCCTACCGTTTTGTAGTCCTAAAGAAGGACGAGAAAGCTGAAATGTGTAGCTGCATTTTCAAAACACGTTATTTTACCAATAAAAATCATGATAAAACTATAACTGAAAGTTTGTGACTTTAAATTCACAGTGCTCCCACCTCCTTTGTTTTATCTCTGCGGTGTATCATATTATTGACTTCCTCTCTCTTTTACAGTAATATAGCATATCTTTTAAAGATCATGTGGCGTTCTTACCATAGGTCTACCAGCTAAAGACCAAGATCACTGGCACAGCTTTGAATAACTAAGGCCGCGTACACACGGGCGGACTGTTCGCCCAACTTTGTCCGCTGAACAGTGTTTGGGCGGACAGTCCGCTCGTGTGTGGGCTTTCAGCAGACAGTTTCAGCGGACAGTTGGACGGACAAGGTTTTTCGGAATTTCCGAAAAACTGTCCGCTGAAACCTTGTTTCAGCGAACAGCCCGCTCGTGTGTAGGCTTGTTCGTCAAACAAAGTTGCGCGCATGCTCAGAAAGGATTTTCACGCCGAAAGCTATAATGCAGTGTATAGGACGTCGTATTTTTCGTCCCGTCGTACGTGCTGTTCACGTCATCGCGCACGGTTTCAGCAAACTGTTCGTTCGTCGTGTGTGGGCATGTCCGTCCATGCTAATTTTGAGCGGACTGTTTGCTGAAACTGTTGGACGGACAAAGTTGGGCGAACAGTCCGCGCGTGTGTACGCGGCCTTAGGTCTGATTTGAAGGTCTGTTATGAATCAAGATGGGCCTTATAAGGTCCAACAATTTACCGGTATCTTATAAGATAGTGGAGTGTGTGCATTTGTGTCAGAATAGGTTGGTGTGGATCTTCAGTGTTTTCAACCTAATCACTTTATTTTATATGGGTTTTTTTTAACTCACCATGAATTAACCCTAAAATATGGTTGTAAACACTAATACCTGTGCTTCATTAAACAAAACTATAAAACGCAATGGGGAATTAACCACCACAAGGCAATGAGCATGAAAGCTGCTCTGGATTGGCCATTGTTTGTAAGGACTCCCTCTATTTATACTATACAGTAGATTGTGGATCATATTTATTGATTGATTTCACCTCACTTCTATTTCAGGAGACCAATAGAATGTTCAAAGCAAGCAGAAAAGTGTATATGATCATTTTGTGTTGTACTGTTTTCGTGGTTTTTAGATACATCGTTCACCTAAACTTCAGTCAGGTAGGTTCTTTGTTGTAGACCTCACACTTAAATTGTGCCTGTAAATAAAGCTAAGAGTGTAACAGTAGAAATATTGACCATTTCTCATCAGCTTTCCAACTTTCACTTTTTGAATGTAATCAATCATCTGGTACCTGCCTATGGAAAAAATGGGTACATTGCCACAACAACGGAAAACAAAACCATCGACCAACAAATAGCTGAGATAATGACCAGGATAAACCATACAATCCCCCAAAAGGATAACATGTATTTTAATGAAACAACCAGTGCGCTGAAAAGCACAGCAATAATATTGAACTACAAACCTAATTATTGTGTTGGAGACATCTTGATTTTTCAGGTTGAAGTGTTCAATTATTTGGGGAAAAGGAAGACTTATGGAGGAGACTTCTTACGAGCCCGGATGATTTCACCAAATCTTGGAGCTGCGGCTTGTGGAAGAATCGAGGACTTCAATAATGGAACTTACAATATTTATTTTACATTGTTTTGGGAAGGACAAGTACAAATATCCATTCGCCTATTACATGCCAGTGAAGGAGTATCTTTGCTGTGGAAAACGAGGAGTATGGGATACAATTATATGGCCTACACAGGAAAGTTTCTTAAACAAAACCAGGAGGTACATACTCCATGTGGTATGTACAGTGGTGTGAAAAAGTGTTTGCCCCCTTCCTCATTTCCTGTTCCTTTGCATGTTTGTCACGCTTAAGTGTTTCGGAACATCAAACCAATTTAAACAATAGTCAAGGACAACACAAGTAAACACAAAATGCAATTTGTAAATGAAGGTGTTTATTATTAAAGGTGAAAAAAAATCCAAACCATCATGGCCCTGTGTGAAAAAGTGATTGCCCCCTAAACCTAATAACTGGTTGGGCCACCCTTAGCAGCAACAACTGCAACCAAGCGTTTGCGATAACGTGCAATGAGGCTTTTACAGCGTCCTGGAGGAATTTTGGCCCACTCATCTTTGCAGAATTGTCCTAATTCAGTTACATTAGAGGGTTTTCGAGCATGAACTGCCTTTTTAAGGTCATACCACAACATCTCAATAGGATTCAGGTCAGGACTCTGGCTAGGCCACTCCAAAGTCTTCATTTTGTTTTTCTTCAGCCATTCGGTGGTGGACTTGCTGGTGTGTTTAGGATCATTGTCCTGCTGCAGAACCCAAGTTCGTTTCAGCTTGAGTACACGAACAGATGGTCGGACATTCTCCTTCAGGATCTCTTGGTAGACAGCAGAATTCATAGTTACTTTTATCACGGCAAGTCTTCCAGGTCCTGAAGCAGCAAAACAGCCCCAGACCATCACACTACCACCACCATATTTTACTGTTGGTATAATGTTCTTTTTATGAAATGCAGTGTTCCTTCTACGCCAGATATACTTGGACACACACCTTCCAAAGAGTTCCACTTTTGTCTCATCGGTCCACAGAATGTTGTCCCAAAAGTCTTGGGGATCATCAAGATGTGTTGTGGAGAAATTGAGACGAGTTTTGATGTTCTTTTTGCTCAGCAGTGGTTTTCTCCTTGGAACTCTGCCATGCAGGCCATTTTTGCCCAGTCTTTTCCTGATGGTGGAGGCATAAACGCTGACCTTAACTGAGGCAAGTGAGGCCTGCAGTTCCTTGGACGTTGTTGTGGGGTCTTTTGTGACCTCTTGGATGAGTTGTCGCTGCGCTCTTGGGGTAATTTTGGGCGGCCGGCCACTCCTGGGAAGGTTCACCACTGTTCCATGTCTTCGCCATTTGTGGATAATGGCTCTCACTGTGGTTCGTTGGATTCCCAAAGTTTTGGAAATGGCTTTATAACCCTTTCCAGACTGATAGATCTCAATTACTTTCTTTCTCAATTGTTCCTGAATTTCTTTGGGTCTCGACATGATGTGTAGCTTTTAAGGATCTTCTGGTGGACCTTACTGTGTCAAGCAGCTCCTATTTAAGTGATGCCTTGATTGTGAACAGGTGTGGCAATAATCAGGCCTGGGTGTGGCTAGAGAAATTGAACTCAGGTGTGGACAACCACAGTTATAGTATGTTTTAACAAGGGGGGCAATCACTTTTTCACACAGGGCCATGATGGTTTGGATTTTTTTTCACCTTTAATAATAAACACCTTCATTTACAAATTGCATTTTGTGTTTACTTGTGTTGTCCTTGACTATTGTTTAAATTGGTTTGATGTTCCGAAACACTTAAGTGTGACAAACATGCAAAGGAACAGGAAATGAGGAAGGGGGCAAACACTTTTTCACACCACTGTACTTGTATTCCCAACAAGAAAAATGTACATATTTGGAGAAGAAATATAATGAAGTTTTCTACTGTATCAAATTACCAGGAGTACCTTGTGAGGCTTTCATAGCATTAAGTAACGAGTACACAAAATTTACGTACTTCAGCAACGAGAACAAGACTCTGTTTACCGAGTAAGTACATCCTAAGTTTATTTTTTATTACCGGCATAGTTTGTATTATAGTATATGAGGTTCCAAACTTGTTGTTCTGTTGAAAAAAACAGACTTACTGGCCAAATCACCTGGCAACGTATGATCACGCTGTAGCCATCATTCGGCTATAGCGTGGATCTGAAGAAGTTAAAGCTTTGTTTTTTTTGTTTTTTCCTTTAACCACAATCCATCATGACCAGGCCATTTTTTGCTATTCGGCACTGCGCTAATTTAACTGGCAATTACGCTGTCATGTTACATTGTACCCGAACAAAATTTATATAATTTTTTTACACAAATAGATCTTTCTCTTGGTGGTATTTGATCACTGTTTTTTTTTTTTTTAAATATAAAAATATAAATGTAAAAATACCAAAAATTTGGAAAAAACAAACAATATTTTCTACTTTCTGCTATAAAAGATATTCAATAAAAAAATGTAAAAAGTCAAATTTCTTCATAAATTTAGGCCAATATTCATTAAGTTCAGTCCTGGTGGCAATGGGCACCAAGACGAATATGGAAGGTGAATTTTCACAGCAAGGACACAGACAGGGGCGGACTGGCCATTTGGCTACTCGGGCACTGGCCCCATCAGGGTTGCCAGCCTCAGTAAAACCAGGGACAGTATGTAAAAATCTGTGTTTTTTTTTTTTACATCTGTGTCTGAAATGTCCCCTACCGACATCCTTTTGGTCTAAAAAGCCTGAGATTGTACCTGCCCCATCTCTCCAGTACCTTCTCAGCCAATGTGTACATGTATGTGTATACTGTGTGATTGTATACTGTGTGTGCCCTTAATCTCTGATTGCCTGAGGGCCCCATAATCTCCTATTGCCCGGGGGCCCCATAAGTTGACAGTCCGCCCCTGGACACAGATAACAATACAAATCTGACAGAGGTCCATATTCTATTCAAAAACGAAAAAATATAATTAGATATATTTAAAGAGGAAGTAAACCCTGATGCGTTTACTTACTCTTTCATTCCCTGCAAAGGTAAAGCATAATGGACTACTATGCATCGCATAGTAGTCCATTATGTGTCACTTACCTGACACAGGAGCCAGCGAAGTCACTGCTGTCCCCTGTAGTCCGGCGCACCCATCTTCTCGTGGGTCTCCTGCTCTGCCGCTGTCATTCGGCGAAGCCGCGATGACGTCACGGGAGCTGCCACTCGCGGCATATTGCCGTTGAATGCGATGCGCTCAGTGCGCCTGCACGCCGCTGTCTACGGCGCATGCGCCGTAGACAGCAGTGCCTGTCTTTCGGCAATTATCTCCTAAACCGTGTAGGTTTAGGAGATATTTCTTGGACCTACAGGTAAGCCTTAATCTAGGCTTACCTGTAGGTCAAAGTTGGTTGTAAGGGTTTACAACCACTTTAAAGCGGAGATCAAACCCCTTTAGCAATTTTTATTAAAAAAACATCCCCGTTATTCTCTTTACTTGTAAAATAACATTAGGATACTCTTACAAATGTAATCATTATTTTTGCTTTTAACTCACAGGATCTCAGCAGGCAGGCACCAGCCATTTATGATGTGGGCACCTGAAGCCCTCTCCTGTTTGGTTCCGGGATTTTGTGCAGCTGGCTACCCAGCATGCACTTCCTGATCTCTTGCTTGCGCAGTAATGACACTGTGCACTGTGTTTACAGGTTGCCATAGTAACGGTGGTGCTGGCGAAAGTTCCCGCCCTGTTTTTATGGCAACCTGTCAACATAGAAACCGGAAAGGAAGGCATATACCAAAGTCTCGGAATACCATGAGATTTCGCTATTAGGCTTCCCGGGAACTCCTGGGATAGATGACACACGGGCATCCCAGGAGTCCATGGGAATCAACTTATGACAAAATCGCCTAGGTGGCCGGGACTGGAAGTCCTAGCTATAAAAGGTATTTAGAAAAGAAAAAAGAATATCCATTTATAACTTTACTGCAGGTAGGCTTTCTGATCAAAGCAATATGTAAAAATTGGTGGAACTCCGCTTTAAACAAAAATGTAAACACCTCCATATTTAAATTGTTGTTTTGTTGGATTTGATTATTGCCTCGGTCCTTCCTAGCAGCCTGCTAATTGTTTCTTGGAATTTGGGCTAGTCCCGGGGAGCAATGAAATACTTACATTTTAGTTATTAGCCAAACTGCCCTGGGTTTGGTTCAAGCAGGGTTCAGTGAACTTCAAGGAAATTTAGATCCTGAACCCTATTGAAATCAATGGGAGCCAAATTTTGTCAAACTGATAATCACCCAAACCATCCTCTTCACTTCTCCCAAGACACCTTGCTCTCTGGCTCCCTTGTCTTCTTCTACCATGCTAACCTCCAAGATTTCTCCAGAGCCTTACTCATCCTCTGAAATAGTGATGGACGAACGTTTCGCCCGGCGGTCGTTTCGCGGCGAATTTCCGACATTCGCGGTCCGCACGTTCGAACGCCTTTTTCCGTCGTTCGCCGCGGCGGACTTACGTGTTTAATGTATACAAGAACTTTAACCTTTGGTGACACGTTTATCATGTGATACAGGACAGCCAATTGAGACATGACAGCACATGGACACTTGGACATTCCCCCTAACCTATAAATACACCCGATCCGGTGGCCATTTTACATTCTTTCTTCTGTTACGATAGGGACAGGTTCCTGTGTGGAGTAGGGAGAGATAAACCACTAGCTATTTGGTACACAAAAGTTCTTTTCAGGACTGGTATAGGTGTTAGGTGTTGATAGGTTTGCTGTGCTGCTGATTCTTGCAGCAGCCTGAGTGTCTTTTGTTAGTTTAGAGAAAGGGAAAGGACGGTGTATGCTACAGGGACAGCCAGATTAGTCTTTCATCATCATCATCATCATCATCATCATTAGCTGTTACTATCAAGGTCCACAAAAGAGCTGTTCCAGTAACCACTAATCGTTCTCTTTTTTTGCCAATTTGTATAGGGACAGGAAGGAAGCAGTGTTGTCAGGCAGTGAGGGTAATTTTAAAGACTTGCTGTTATTATTAGTTCCACAAAGGTTCTTTTCAGGACTGGTATCAGTGGTACAGTAATAGGCTTGTACATGTATAATATTCTTTCTTCCAAATATAGAAAGGATATTATACTTGACTGCTGCCCTTCTGCTGCAGTCTGCTAAACATTCACAACTCACTTGTTCCACAAAAGTTCTTATAAGGACTGGTAACTTGGTATAGGGTGCTACGGTACATAGGCTTGAGTGCGGTACAGTCTGCTGTTCTGTAAGGACCGCTATCGGTCCACAATAGATAGGGTTGACGTGCACCACTGCTGACCGCTGCCCTATACTGCAGCAGTCCTTCAGCGGTATAGGGACTGACGTACAGTCTGCTAATCACTAACACACAACCTGCTTGTTCCACAAAAGTTCTTATAAGGACTGGTAACTTGGTATAGGGTGCTACGGTACATAGGCTTGAGTGCGGTACAGTCTGCTGTTCTGTAAGGACCGCTATCGGTCCACAATAGATAGGGTTGACGTGCACCACTGCTGACCGCTGCCCTATACTGCAGCAGTCCTTCAGCGGTATAGGGACTGACGTACAGTCTGCTAATCACTAACACACAACCTGCTTGTTCCACAAAAGTTCTTATAAGGACTGGTAACTTGGTATAGGGTGCTACGGTACATAGGCTTGAGTGCGGTACAGTCTGCTGTTCTGTAAGGACCGCTATCGGTCCACAATAGATAGGGTTGACGTGCACCACTGCTGACCGCTGCCCTATACTGCAGCAGTCCTTCAGCGGTATAGGGACTGACGTACAGTCTGCTAAACACTAATACACAACCTGCTTGGTCCACAAAAGTTCTTATAAGGACTGGTAACTTGGTATAGGGTGCTACGGTACATAGGCTTGAGTGCGGTACAGTCTGCTGTTCTGTAAGGACCGCTATAGGTCCACAATAGATAGGGTTGACGTGCACCACTGCTGACCGCTCACCTATACTGCAGCAGTCCTTCAGCGGTATAGGGACTGACGTACAGTCTGCTAATCACTAACACACAACCTGCTTGTTCCACAAAAGTTCTTATAAGGACTGGTAACTTGGTATAGGGTGCTACGGTACATAGGCTTGAGTGCGGTACAGTCTGCTGTTCTGTAAGGACCGCTATCGGTCCACAATAGATAGGGTTGACGTGCACCACTGCTGACCGCTGCCCTATACTGCAGCAGTCCTTCAGCGGTATAGGGACTGACGTACAGTCTGCTAAACACTAATACACAACCTGCTTGGTCCACAAAAGTTCTTATAAGGACTGGTAACTTGGTATAGGGTGCTACGGTACATAGGCTTGAGTGCGGTACAGTCTGCTGTTCTGTAAGGACCGCTATCGGTCCACAATAGATAGGGTTGACGTGCACCACTGCTGACTGCTGCCCTATACTGCAGCAGTCCTTCATCGGTATAGGGACTAAGAGTTTTGTCACAGGGTCATTTAAAAAATGACAGGCAGAGGAAGAGGCAGGCCCTTCCGCAGGGGTGGTAGGGGTAGGGCAGGAGCAACAGGCTTGAGCCAAAGTGGGAAGTTGCAGAAGGTGCGTTCAATTACTTTAAAGGATGCACCAGACTTGGTTGAGTGGCTCGCTCAGCCTTACTCTTCTGCACCCTCCTCATCCTCTCGATCTGCACCCTCTTCTTCACTCTCTGCTATGTGCACCCCCAAAGACACTACCACCAACAACACGACCACCACCACCACCACCACATACCTTCCGCTTGAGTCACTGGAATTATTTTCCGATCCATATCAAGAGGACATTTCTGATGCGCAGCCACTCTTGGTATTGGATCAGGAAGAGGAGGTAGCAACAAGCGCTACTCAGCAGTCTGACGACAGTACCCAGATCAGCCCAAGGAGGAGGTTGGTCCCCGGTGTTGCTGCCTACTCCGAGATCTCTACTTATAGCGGTGGGGAAGGTGACGTTGATGATGACGTGTCTAGTGATGTCACGTGGGTGCCCACAAGAGAGGAAGAGGAGGGGAGTTCAGAGGGAGATATGGACCAGCAGATAGGGAGGAGAAGCAGGAATAACTTACATTGCACAGGAGGGACAAAGCAGACTGCAAATGTATCAGGAGCGAGTCATCGACCATGTACGGTCACATCTGGCGCTCCCAGGACACCGGCACATGGCTCCGCAGTGTGGGCTTTTTTTAACGTGTCCGCTGCTGACAATAGCGTTGCCATCTGCAATCTTTGCAGTCAACGCGTTAGTCGCGGTAAGCCCAATACTCACCTAGGGACGACCGCCTTAAGAAGGCACATGAGCAGCCATCACCGAGCCCAGTGGGAGCAACGGAACACACAAAGCCACACTGCAGGCTCTCACCGTCCAGCCTCGTCTTCTACTTCTCCTTCTCCTCTCTCCTCACAATTGTCCTCCACTCCACCTTCCATCACGCCAAGCTCACATTTTTCTGCAAAAAGGCAGGCTTCCGTGGGCCTAATGTTTGAGCGTAAAAAAATGATGACGCCGGATAACCCTCTTGCCCAACGGTTGGCGGCTGGCTTGTCAGAACTCATAGCCCGCCAACTACTGCCATATAAACTGGTGGACTCGGAGGCCTTTCGCAAATTTGTGGCCATTGGAACACCACAATGGAAGGTCCCAGGAAGGAAGTATTTCTCAGAGAAGGGCATCCCAGAGCTATATGGCCATGTTCAGCGGCAAGTGAATGTATCTCTGGCACACAGTGTCGGTGCCAAGATACATCTGACCACAGACACGTGGTCTAGCAAACACGGGCAGGGAAGGTATATCAGTTTTACTGCCCACTGGGTGAACCTTCTGACGGCCGTCAAGCATGTAACCCGTGGCACCCGTGTAGATTTGGTTTTACCGCCACGGATTGCATGCAGGCCTGACTCTTCTTCTCCTCCTCCTACTCCATCCTCCTCCCTCTCCTCCTCAGCTGCCTCCTCCTTTTCCGCTGCTAGCGTCTCTTCCGCTGCACCGCCCAAGCTCCCCAGAACCTATTCCACATGCCAGGTGAGACGTTGCCATGCCGTGCTGCGTCTGTTGTGCCTGGAAGCAAAGAGCCACACTGGCCCGGCACTCCTTTCAGCTTTGCGTTCACAGGCAGATGAGTGGCTAACACCGCTCAATTTGACAGTTGGTAAAGTGGTGTGTGACAACGGTGCCAATCTGCTTAGCGCATTGAAACAGGGCAAAATCACGCACGTGCCGTGCATGGCACACGTCTTAAACTTGGTCGTGCAGCGATTCCTTGTCAAATACCCTGGGGTCCAGGACATCTTGCGGCAGGCAAGGAAAATCTCGGCCCATTTCAGAAGATCTTACACGGCCATGGCTCGCCTTGCTGACATTCAGCGGCGACACCATCTGCCGGTCAGACGTCTTATTTGCGATTGCCCGACGCGATGGAACTCAACCTTCTATATGCTTGATAGGCTGCTCCAGCAGAAACGTGCAGTTAACGTCTACCTGTATGAACTCTGCGAAAGAAACGGTTCTGGGGAGCTGGGTTTTTTTTCACCGCGCCAGTGGCTGCTCATGCGCGACACATGCAGACTTCTGCGGCCATTTGAGGAGATCACCAAACTGGTCAGTCGCAGCCATGGCGCCATCAGTGACATGGTACCTTATGCCTTCTTTCTGGAGCGTGCATTGCGTCGTGTCATTGATCAGGCTGTGGAGGAGCAGGAGCGGGAAGATGAGGAAGTCGCAATGCTGGATGAATTCCCAGGGGGGGCTACTCTATCTGAGACAAGTCAACAACAGGAGTCTGATGAGGAGTCAGAGGAGGATGGTGCCGGGGCGGATGAGCAGGAGCAAGAAGAGCATGCTTTAAACCTTTCTGGGATCCCTGTTGTGCGAGGATGGGGAGAGGAGAATGAAGAGGACGACATTATCCTGGATGATGAGCAGGAGCCAGGCCACCACACCGCTTCCACTTTAGTGCAAATGGGGGCCTTCATGCTCCAGTGTTTTAATAGGGACCCCCGTATAAAAAGCATGAGGGTCAAGGACCAGTACTGGGTGGCAACGTACTTAGACCCCCGGTACAAACACAAAATGGCGGAAATGTTACCGCCGTCGCAGAGGGCTGTCAGAATGCAGCACTTCCAGGCCTTGCTTCGAGAAATGCTGCATTCTGCTTTTGCGTGCGCTGGCAGAGGAGCAATTCCCACTCCCAGAGAAGGATTTGCGGGTACCAATCCAACAGCGCCTGCAAGAAGAGGCCGGTTTGAAGATGTGTTGGTGACTTCGGATATGAGGTCATTCTTTCAGCCGACCCATCGACAGGTGTCATCCGGATCCAGCATCAGGGAACGCCTAGACCGTCAGGTGTCCGACTACATTGGGTTAACGGCCGATGTGGACGCTCTGAGGAGTGATGAACCCCTAGACTACTGGGTGGGCAGGCTTGACCTCTGGCCAGAGCTTGCCCAATTTGCAATCGAACTGTTGGCTTGCCCCTCATCCAGTGTCCTGTCCGAAAGGACGTTCAGCGCAGCAGGGGGGATTGTGACCGATAAGCGTACTCGCCTAGCTCACGACAGTGTTAACTACCTCACATTTCTAAAAATGAATGAGGCATGGATCTCGGAGGAATTCAACACATGTGACCAGTAGACCATGTATATGTCTATAAACTATTTTTTTAATCAAGCACACAGACCTTCTTAATTCATTTGGCTCACTTCCTTGACCCAAAAAAGCACACCGTACTATATGCCCCTACCCTCCTCTTTGAAGAGGTTGAGCGGTGTCATATTTCTACTGGGGCTGCTTATGATATCCCTGTGCTGTGCTGACTTCCTCCTGGGGGTTCTTATTATGAAGGGATCACACTATCCCTGTGCTGTGCTGACTTCCTCCTGGGGGTTCTTATTATGAGGGGATCACACCATCCCTGTGCTGTGCTGACTTCCTCCTGGGGCTGCTTACGGTGCTGCTGTCAGTGCTGTATGTCACGGTGCTGCTGTCAGCGCTGTATGTCACGGTGCTGCTGTCAGCGCTGTATGTCACGGTGCTGCTGTCAGCGCTGTATGTCACGGTGCTGCTGTCAGCGCTGTATGTCACGGTGCTGCTGTCAGCGCTGTATGTCACGGTGCTGCTGTCAGCGCTGTATGTCACGGTGCTGCTGTCAGCGCTGTATGTCACGGTGCTGCTGTCAGCGCTGTATGTCACGGTGCTGCTGTCAGCGCTGTATGTCACGGTGCTGCTGTCAGTGCTCTGTATTACGGTGCTGCTGTCAGATGCCTCTATCACGGTGCATGTGTCATTCCGGTATGTCACGCTGCTGGTGATCATCTCCTGCACCCTCTTCTTTGCCTACCCTGGTCCCTGACCTTCCCTCTCCTCCATTGCCTTCATTAGCTCCATAGTCCTGAATTGTTAGAACAATTTCCCAAATAAAATAAAAATGCTTGTAGTTATCGATCCCAAATTCACCTCATACATGTATTATGTCATTGTCCAGATGGTGGGACTACGTTTTACCCCCTAATAATTACCACGTGGCCGCAAATTCGACATGAAGGTTTGCAAAGTTCGCCTCCCATTGAAGTCAATGGGGCCCGCGGCGAACGTTCGGTTTCGCGAACGTTTGAGTCCGTTCGCATTTCGCTTTCGCGAAACGTCCCGTCGGAAGTTCGTCCATCACTACTCTGAAACACCCTACTCCTATCCATCTAATGATCGCCTACTTTGTCCACCTTAAGGTAAACCTTCAAAACTCATCAGAAAAGCCTATCCTGCCTCTATCTAAAAACTGAACTTTTCATGTTCCATCAATTCATCTGATGTTCTCACAGCTCTCAGTTATTACCTTTTGTACCACTTGCCCCTCTCTATTACATTGTAAGCCCCCATGAGCAGGGCCCTCCTAATCGTATTAAATTGTACTGTAACTGTATGGTCTTCTTTTATATTGTAAAGCTCTGTGCAAACAGTTGGCTCTTTATATATCCCATATAATAATACCTATCCCACTTCCTGTCTCAGTGATATGACTGGCCCCAGCCAAAAACTGCTGATAACCGCCTATGTGTGCATGGACACAAAGGACAACATGATGGGGAGTTTATTGACTGTAGAAAAAAATGTCTAAAAAGCCAAAAACAGCTGCTGTAAAAACGTCCAGTGTACATGAGGCCTAAATCTTAAGCCTCATACAATCGAATTTTCCGCAGACAAAGCGTCAGACTTTTGTATGAAGGGTGTGCGACATGAACTTGTCTTGCATACAAACGGTGCACAATTGTCGGCCAACAAACACAAACGTAGTGACGTACTAGACATACTACGAGCCGATAAAGAGGAAGATCAATTGTCAGACGCACCCTTTGTGCTCCTTCTGCTAATTTCATGTTAGTAGAAGTTTGGTGAGTCATTCGCGCTTTTCATTTCGCACTTTTCATTTTGCGCTTTTCAGTTCGTTTTTGAATGGCCATTCATTAACCAGCCATGTTTCAGAATCGAAGGAGATAATGTGTTATTGGCCTTGGTGTTATTGCTTTGACCCAAGTCCAGTCCAGGAACAGGAGGAGGAGGAGGATTTCTTAGACCAAAAATTGCTTGCTTTATTAATCGTGACCAATTATGTCATATACCTTTGCTGCGGGAGCTCCAGGAGAATAATCCGGATGATTTTCGGAATTATCTCCGGATGACTAACCCCTGCTTTTACCAACTCTTGGCACTGTTGAGCCCCCTATATTAAGATGCAGGACACATGCATAGAATGCACTTTTGTGGAGAATAATACTTGACTATGTGTTTTACATCAAATGACAGTTTGGGAGTGGGCAGTTGCATTTAAAAATTACAATGTAAAATTAACAAGGGACACCAACATCGTTGCATCTTTTATATAAAAAAACTACAGGATAATGGTGTTGTGGTAACTTGCACCAAAAAATAAAATAAAAAGCATAATAATATTATTATTGATATCACTAGAAAAAAAAAAGCTTTTGAAAATTATTTTGCCATAACTCCATCAGTATCACCAGCAAAGCAGCTTCATTATTAACCCATTAAAGAAGAAGAGAATGTGCGCTGCATTTCGAGATTTCATAATTTGCCACATCATAAATGTTGATTCTCTATTCGAATGCTAGTTTACAATACCGACCACTTCCGGCTCGTCCTTGCTTCTGAGCATGCGTATTTGTACTTTGGACTTTTGTCCAATGGACTTGTGTACACACGTTCAGAAAATCCGACAACAGCCCGATGGAACGCATAAATGGTCGTAATTTTTGCCGATAGCCTGTCATCACACAATTCCCGTTGGAAAATCTGATCGTGTGTATGAGACTTTTAGGGAGCCTTCAATATAACAGTATTTGCAAACAGTACTGTTCCAAGCTGACTTATGGTTACACCACCAGTTGTGTGTGCTCTAGCCAAAAGTGGCCCTTCTTTATCATCTTCATTAAACTTTTTTGCATACTGAACAGCTCATTACATCATTACATGTAAACACTGTCCACCAGACCCTGCTCCTTCACCGCCTTCACATTTTCTCCCATCAAACTATTATTCTCATCTTCTAGAAGGACCTGGGTTTAAAAAAATAAAAGCAAAGAGTTCCATAGTTCCAACTCTACGTCTTAGTGAAGACTCACACCCTTACACTGAGTCTTGAGAGGGAGTTTGTATGGCAAATAAACATGTGACAAGATGTTTCAGTCCCAGGTGAAGCTTCTGATGATGCCTGGTGAAATTGGTTACTTGAGTTTAGGGAAACCGTAGAGTAGAGTAAATTCTGGGCAAGACGTTAAACACCAAAAAGTCCAAAACTTTCCATGGTGTGATATTTTTTAAAACGCTTTAGTAAAAACAGTGAAATCCTTATAAGCATGTGTGCTATAACTTGTAAAAGATGACCTGCTCAAGACAATCTCGCCACTCTTTGAATTGCAGCTTAGTTGGCAAGAAATTCCACTTGCCAAGTACTGTACTGCTGCATTGACGTCACCTGTATAGCTGCTCAATATGTTCTGTCCAAAGATGGACTTTTCAAGATATTTATTAGAATCACCTTGAAATAGTATTGGGATTTATAGATTGTGGGTAGAGAGCTGTGACCACTAACTGATACACAGTTAGAATACATATACATGAGAGCAGTTTGCCATATTTTTAATTCTGTCCATAATCAATTTTGCCAAGCCTGGCAGACTGTGCCACTAGCACCAGGCTGAAAAAGAAAATTAATGCAGCCACCACCTCTAAGCCCTTGTACACACGGTCGGAGATTCCGACAACCAAATCCGTCGGAGTAATTCCGACAGATTAATTCCGGAAGAGGTTGCATATTTACACAGTTGGACTAAGTTGTCGGAAAATCCGATTGTACATAACGTGATGACGTTATTTCATTATGACGGGACTACGTTCAGGCTAGTAGCCAATAGCTTTGGTCTAGGAATTTGATCTGAGCATGCGTGGCACTTTGTCCGTCGGAGTAGGCTACACGTGATCAGAGTATGTCCGATCGGAGCATTTTGTGTGAAAATTTTACCGGCAAGTTGGAAAAGTTGGTCCGTTGGATATTCCGACAGAAACAGTCCGATGAAGACCACACACAGTCGGAGTATCCGACAAAATGGTCCGATAGGACACATTCCGTCGGAACCTCTGACCGTGTGTACAAGGGCTAAGAACTGGTAAGCTGCAGTATAATACATTTTCACTTTTGGGTTTAGACTTTTTGGGGGAAATTGGGCCAGACCCATTGAATATACATACAATAAAAGGATATTAGCACCACTGTAATAGTTAATGTATTTCTTGTTTTTTCATTATTCATAATTAAAGGATCCATGGTGTAGAATTTCCCAAACAAGTTGAAAGAATTAATGTTTTAAAGTGCCCAAGTAAGTCTACATTTTTACTTTATTTTTTATTGTTGGACAATTGAAAAGAGATTGTACAGTCAGATGTAATACTTACACAAGCAGACATTTGGGGGTAAAGTGTACGTTAGTTAATATTAGACATCTGCGTTTCGTTACGATTTCGAAATTCAGACTAATTTTTCATTCTTCAGAAATTCGGATGTTTCAGAAAATTCCAAATTATTATAGGAACACATTTTTAAAAAAAAATCAGAAATAGATTATAACGATAAGAAATGTTGTTCGAATTCAAATCGAAAAAAAAATTCTAAATCGAAAATTTGAAATATGAACATATTGCTAACTACAGATATTGCTGCTTTCCTTAAAAAAACAGCATGCAAGTGCACCTAAAAGAATTTATTTTGTTTTTAAGCCAAAGGATGTTGAAATATTGATTTAATTTGGATTTTTCTTCTGTTTGCTCATTCATTTTTAAAATTGATAAAAATAAACAAGTAAAATATGCATTTTTTAAATCATTCTTATTTTATAATTTTTCTTTACACTTGTCTAAAACTTTTGCACAGTAAGTCAGATTTTTTTTTTATAACTTAGAACACTTCACAACTTCTGAATAAACCTTAATAATACAAAGAAATTAACATGTCAAAAATCAAACTATCAATATTTCTGGTAAATTAATAATTTTAGCATCATTTGTGTCCAGATCAACATATCCTACATAACCTAGGACCCTTCAATTTATTTTATTGGAATCTTATTATTAAATTTTGAATCCCTCCCGCAAATGATTGTGTTTTTCCGGTGGGGGTGGGGATGCTGGAAACCATCCCTACCAGGAGAATTCACAGTGATTATTGCTGAAGCCGCTGGCAATAATCACATGAAAAATCCAACATGCTGGTTGATGGATCGACTTGAGTACAATCGCCCTGCCCATAGATGGTTCGAATCTCAGCTGGTCCCTGCTAAACCGCCCAAGATTCAAACCATCTATGGCCGGCTTTACTGTAAGTACAAATAGAGAACAGTACCACCATAGAACTTTTATAGTAAATGTAGGTAGAACTTGCAAGCAGAGTTTGAGAATAAAAAATGGTCAGAATGGTATGGTCAGAAAATAAATAGAAATTGGGTGCGCTAATTTCAAGAGTACCGATCCAATAGGGTAGAACCTATTTCCTATCTATTGTAATCTATTGTACAGCACATATCCAATCCATTACCATTACAAATATTTAACTCATTGGATCTTCTTAAATGGCATTGTTCAGTACATCCGGAAAGTATTCACAGCACTTCACTTTTTCCACATTTTGTTATGTTACAGCCTTATTCCCAAATGGATTAAATTCATTATTTGCCTCAAAATTCTACAAATAATACCCCATAATGACAACATGAAAAAGTTTGTTTGAAATCTTTGCAAATTTATAAAAAAAAAAAAAACAACCCATGCACATAGGTATTCACAGCCTTTGCTCAATACATTGTTTGAAGCACCTTTGGCAGCAATTACAGCCTCAAGTCTTTTTGAGTATGATGCTACAAGCTTGGCACACCTATTTTTTGGGCAGTTTCTCCCATTCTTCTTTGCAGGACCTCTCAATCGCCATCCGGTTGGATAGTGAGCGTCAGTGCACAGCCATTTTCAGATCTCTCCAGAGATGTTCATTCGGGTTCAAGTTTTGTATCTGGCTGGGCCACTCAAGGACATTCACAGAGTTGTCCTAGAGCCACTCGTTTGTTATCTTGGCTGTGTGCTTAGGGTAGTTGTCCTGTTGGGAGATTAACCTTTGTCCCAGTCTGAGGTCCAGAGCACTCTGGGGCAGGTTTTCATCAAGGAATTCTCTGTACATTGCTGCATTCATCTTTCCTTCGATCCTGACAAGTCTCCCAGTTCCTGCCACTGAGAAACATCTTTACAGCATGATGCTTAACTGTAGGGATGATATTGGCCAGTTGATGAGTGGTGCCTGGTTTCCTCCAGACATGGTGTTTGCCATTCAGACCAAAAAGTTCAATCTTGTTTCCTCAGACCAGAGAATTTTGTTACTCATGGTCTGAGAATACGCCATGTCATGTGCCTTTTACTGAGGAGTGGCTTCCGTCTGGCCACTCTACCATACAGGCGCCTGATTGGTGGAGTGCAACAGAGATGGTTGTTCTTCTGCAAGATTCTCCTCTCTCCACAGGGAAATTCTGGAGCTCTCTGAGTGACCATTGAGTTCTTGGTCACCTCCCTGACTAAGGCTCTTCTCCCCCAATAGCTCAATTTGGCCCGCTCTAGGAAGAGTCCTGGTGGTTCCAAACTTCTTCCATTTATGCATGATGGAGGCCACTGTGCTCATTGGGACTGCTACAGAAACTTTTCTGTACCCTTTCCCCCATCTGTGCCTTGATACAATCCTCTCTGAGGTCTATAGGCAATTCCTTGGACTTCATGGTTTGGTTTGTGCTCTGACATGCACTGTTAACTGTGGAACCTTATATGGACAGATGTGTTCCTTTCCAAATTATGTCCAATCAACTGAAATTACCACAGGTAGACTCCAATCAAGTTGTAGAAACATCTCAAGGATGATCAGGAGAAACAGGATGCACCTGAGCTCAATTTTGAGTCTCATGGCAAAGGCATGTGATTCTTTTTATTTTTTATTTTGAATAAATTTGCAAAAATTTCAAACTTCTTTCACATTGTCTTTATGGGGTATTTATTGTTTGTAGAATTTTAAGGAAAATAATGCATTTAATCCATTTTGAAATAAGGCTGTAACATAACAAAATGTGGAAAAAGTAAAGTGCTGCGAATACTTATCAGATGTACTGTATGTGTATAAAATACTAATTTTAATGCTCCTATTTTTCCCCAACCTGTTTCTGGCAGCAGTGGATGGTGTAAACATTTGAAGGCATAATATGCTTGTAATGACTATACTCAACTTAACTGTTATGTATGTCTGTCTTAATGTATACCAAGTATCTTTGATCACGTGAGTTGTATTAGTAATAATAAATTACTTTTTATACAATGCATAAATTTGCAGTCATAATTTCCAGAAGAATAATTTGGTGATATTTCATGAATAGCTCAAGGTGTTTGGGGTCCAACACATGTTGATACTCTTAGCCCTTGTACACACGGTCGGACATTCCGACAACAAAATCCATCGGATTTTGTCAGATGGATTTTGTCCAAAACTGGTGTTGCATACACACGGTCGGAAAAGTTGTCGGAAAATCCGATCGTTCGCAATGTGATGACGTTATTTAGTTACGACGGGACTACGTTCAGGCTAGTAGCCAATAGCTTTGGTCTAGGAATTTGATCTGAGCATGCGTGGCACTTTGTCCGATCGGAATTCTCTACAAACAATCGGACAAAGTCCAATCGGATCAGCTCTAAAAACTGGGGCCCACACACGGTCGGATTATCCGACAACACGGTCCGATCAGACATTTTCCGGCGGAATGTTCGACCGTGTGTACAAGGGCTAATAGTTCAACAATTTTTGTATAGTATAATGATGATAAATTATCTATGATTTCATGTCACATGGGCCCAAAATGGAGCCTTTTATGTTGTGAAAACCTATTTTTATCGTATAAAATATCAAACAGTCTATGAACAAGTACCAAACTAATATTCAAATATTCAATTCAAATCGATATCAATTAGAATCATATTGAATTTGATTTGAATACAACTGAAAAATGTATATCAAATTTAAAACGAAAAAAATTAAACCAAACGAATTACGAAAACGAATCATTCTAACATAACGAATGTAACTAAAAGACATTTTTGACTTTACAAATCCATCCAAAACTATTTTTTTATTTTTTTTGTTCATGTATCGTAAATATGGTCAGCCTGTGTTCACTGATGTAAAGGGGGCTCATTTATTTCTAAAATTGAATTTCTATCGGCCTGGGAACATTTGTAAAATATACTGTAACCCTTGGCGACGCCTGCTCTACTCTATCCAAAACTCCAAAAAGGCTGCAGTTCTACTTTCATATTTCATTATATATTCCATCTAGAATTCATAGTCATGCTTATATAGACTATAAAAAAGATCAAAAACCTTTTGAACATAATTGTTAATGAAATTCTTTTTCAGAAACTCCTATGACTGTGACTTCAAAATGCCAAATTGGGACCTCTCTTCCCTTCCCTAGTGGTTATTTTATGAAGGGCCAGTGGTTCCCCTCACATTGCAATCTTACTTCCTATGAGCCCTTGTTAAACGTAACTAAATGTTTGGCTGGAAAAATGATATATTTGATGGGCGATTCAACACTCCGCCAATGGATAGAATACTTCCCAAAAATCCTAAAGAGTAAGTATTCATATTGGGTTTTGAAATTTGAAAGCATAACCCGCAGGGAACACGTGACTTAAAGTGGAGTTCCACCCAAAAGTAATCTGATTTCCCCCCCCCCCCCTTTGGTAACCTATCCCCACTTCCGGGAGACCATTTTCACTGCAACGAAATACATCAGCAGCTCGGCCCCCCTCCTCCTTCCTCCTCCTTACCCTTCTGCCGGGCAAGTGAGAGAGTGCAGCACACTTCGCGCATGCAGTAGGGATATGGGCGTGAAGCCGAAAGGCCACACTTCCGGGTTTCCTCACCAGCAATGGCGGCGGTAGCACCCGACCAGCCAATGTAAACATTGGCTGCAGTGCCGACATCACTGGACTCCAGGACAGGTAAGTGTCCTAATGTTAAAAGTCAGCAGCTACAGTATGTGTAGCTGCTGACTTTTAATTTTTAAAGGGGCGGGTGGAACTCTCTTTAAATAGTGAGCTTGTAATGGTCTCCAGGTGACACATTATCAAAAAGGCTACCTAATTTACCATAATATACTCCAGCTTTAATTATGCAAGCAATTGGGCAGAACTGCAACTTCTTGTAACTCTCAGAAACCATGAAATCAGACTGAGACAGAAGTATAATTAAATCACACTTGTTAAAAAAAGTAAATAGAACAAACGTAGTCAAAACATAGTCAGAGTTAAGGAACCGGAACGGATAGTCAGACAAGCCAAACGCCAGGGAGCCGGAGATCAGTGTAGTAAAACAGCAAGCAGGATCTGGAGCCAGAAGAGATGTCAGCCAAGCAAGTCTTTTAACAGGAATGCAGGAGAGCGTCTCTGTGATGTTGACTAAGACAGAGATCCTCTGGGCTGGATGGCATAGGCTGGCCATACATTATACAATTTTCTTCTATAGATTTCCTTTAGATTTACCAAAACCATATAATATGAGGTCAAATCTGAACACTTTCAGCTTGTGTGCAATCAGACAGGCCCTTGTACTACACAGGTGAAGGTAAATCTAAAGGAAATTGAATAAGAAAATTGTATGGTATATGACCAGCTTTTGGTAGGCAGGACTGATGAGCAGGATATCATGAACACCTGTGGAGAGAGAGGAGCTTGCACATAGCCAACAGCTGAGCGGCCAGCTCAGAGAAGGAAGGGCTGAGCCCAGCCCTGACAGTAACATGCTTCTCTGCCATGCAACTTACCTTTCAGAGTAAGGGGATCTGATTTTCCAAATTAAATCTGGGGATAGCCTACTGACCAGTGGTAGCTGTTGCTCCATTTTGGGGATGGCGGGTCTATTGTTTGACTCCCTGGTTGGTTGGTCCCCCACCAAATACCCCCTCCCATCACTTGCTCATTCGTCTGTCTTTCTACCCCACCAGCACTGCACTTACCCCTGTGGGAAACGGGATCCGAGACCAGGGGAGCTGAGCCAAAGTTCACTCCTGGATGATGGGGGAGGAAGGAGAATGGAAGCCCTTGCTTCTCCTCTCAGCCAATGGGGTCTCAAAACCTGCTTCCTGATTGGCCAGGAGAAGAATCAGGAAGACATTAGTGAATATTACTTTGCTATAGTCACACAAGTAGGTGGGCTCGGAGTGCAGTGCTCTGTTCCCCGAGCCCACCCTTTTTTTATGCCAATGTGCTTTGAAAAAAAATAAACATTGGAATACATGCAACCAGCGCCCTGCTTGTAAATTAGGGGCCGGGTGCATGGATTAGGGGGGTGATGCCCCTGCACCTCATATGAACACTGACTACTAGGGATGAGCTCGATGTGTAAAGTGAAACAATAAAAGTGAAATATTCCTTTAAATTTTGTACCTGGCAGGTGTCTATAGTATGCCTGTAAAGTGGCACTTGTTTCCCGTGTTTACAACAGTCCCTGCACAAAATGACATTTCTAAAGGAAAAAAAATAATTTAAAACTACTCGTGGCTATAATAAATTGTCGGTCCCGGCAATGCATATAAAAGTAATTGAAAAAAACGCATGGAATTCCCACACAGTCCATTACCAGGGCCTTTGAGTCTGGTATGAATATTAAGGGCAACCCCAAACCAAATTTTTTAAAATTCCATACCAGGCTCTATGCGTTTTTTTTTTTGGTCTATCGACAGAGCAAGAGAAGAAGAAGACTTTGTGGGACAGTTTTATTTATTTATTTATTTATTTATTTTTAATAAAGGACTTGTCCCCAAGCCGTGTCATGTAATTTTTACCATTTTCACACTTTTTTGTGAAATGGTAGGGGTACATTTATACCCCGTTACCATTTCACACGGGGGGGGGTGGGATCTGGGGGTCCTCATGTTAAGGGGGACTTCCAGATTCCGATAAGCCCCCCTGCCCGCAGACCCCCACAACCACCGGGCAAGGGTTGTGGGGATGAGGCCCCTTTCCCCATCCGCATTGGGACACGGTGCTTTGGCTACCCCAAAACACCCTCCCCATGTTGAGGGCATGTGGCCTGGTATGGTGCAAGAGGGGGGGGCGCTCTCTCACCCTCTCTTTTCCTGCGGCCTGCCAGGTTGAGTGCTCGGATAAGGGACTGGTATGGACTTTTGGGGGGATTAAGGTTCCCCTTAATATCCATACCAGACCTCAAGGGCCCGGTATGGAATTTGGGGGGACCCCAAGCATTTTTTTTAACTTTGGTTCTGGGAATCCAATACCGTTTTTTTCAATGACTTTTATGTGTATTTCCGGGACCAACAATTCATTATTATCAGCTGCGAGTAGTTTTAAATGACTTTTTTTCTTTTAGAAATGTCATTTTGTGCAGGGACGGTTGTAAACATGGGAAACATGAAGGGTCTGGTATGGATATTTAGGGGGACCCCCACGTCATTTTTTTTTAAAGTTGACACGGGGTTCCCCTTAATATCCATACCAGACCTGAAGGGCCTGGTAATTGAATTTAGGGGAACCCCCACGCTTTTTATTTTTATTTTTTTTCAATGAATGAATTGTGCTCCGTAATACAGAGAACACTCATTGAGTGTTCTCTGTATTACGGGAGCTGACAATTGAAAGTGATTTTAAAAGACTTTTTTCCTTGCGAAATTACACTTTGTGCAGGGACAGTTCTAAGCACGGGGAAACATGCGCCCCTTCACAGGCATACTATAGACACCCCCCAGGTACAAAATTTAAAGGAATATTACACTTTTATTGTTTCACTTCAATCATTATTAAAATCACTGCTCCTGAAAAAACAGCCATTTTTAAAACTTTTTTTTGCATTGATCCATGTCCCCTGGGGCAGGACCCAGGTCCCCAAACACGTTTTAGGACAGTAACTTGCATATTAGCCTTTAAAATTAGCACTTTAGATTTCTCTCATAGACTTGTACAGGGTGTTCCGGCTTTTCTAATTTGCCACGAACAGCCCAAATTGTTCACTGTTCGCTGAACAGGCGAACAGGCAATGTTCGAGTCGAACATGAGTTCGACTCGAACTCGAAGCTCATCCCTAGTTGAGAAATATGTTGTTGTTTTTTACAGTGAATACATCGATAATTTGGTCTGATCAATATCTATTTTTATCATAAAGATTGTTATATTTTTTTTACTATATGTATTTAAAAAAAATTATATTTTTAATATATAAAATAGTTATTATTTCTTCAGGCACCTAAATAGTCCCCCTTCCCATTTTTCCTAGTTCTTTCAATAAATTGGTAAGTGGTGTCTTGCTCCGCTTATCCTTGGCTGATTTTTCCTATTTTTGAAAGTTTATCTTGATTGAGCTGCATGTTTTAACTTCAAATTATTACTGTTCTTGTTTATGTTTAATGCTGTCATTTGTTACTTTTTCTAAAAAAAAAAGTTTGGAATCTAGTCTTCTGCTTAACAAATAATTCAAGAACTATGTAATGTTGGTGGATTTTGCCAAAGTCTGTTAAAAACAGACTAATACAAAACATATTTTTAAAAAGACTTAATCTTTTTGATCTTTTTTTTAAAATAGATCTGAGATTTTTTAACAACCACGTATCTGGTTGGCACAGGATCCACGTGGCATATGACCTAGAAAACAACATCTTCATTCAATGGAAGAAACATGGACATCCATTTGTAGCTAAAATCTTCTTCAGTGTCAAAGATCATGCATACATGGCCAATGAACTGGACCGGCTTGGTGGTGGCTCCAACATAATCATAGTTCTAACTATAGGACAGCACTTCCGGCCCTATCCTCTTCCCCATTTCATCAAAAGACTTTTCGCCATACGAAGTGCCTTAGAGAGCCTGTTTTTACGAAGTCCGGATACAAAAGTTATCATAAAGTCTGAAAACAATAGGGACTATGGCCTTGACGTGGAGCGATTCAGTGACTTCCATGGTTACCTCCAGTACCTCTTAGTAAAAGACATCTTCAGTGGACTTAATGTTGGGATGATAGATGCTTGGGACATGTCCATAGCAGTTGACTCTCAAACTGGCCATCCACCGGAGTTTGTTGTTATGAATCAGATCAACCTGTTCTTGTCATATATCTGTTAGAAGCGAAAGATGTGATTGGTAAAAAAAAAAAAAAAACTACAGGGGACAAATACGGAAATTTTTCTCGTACGATACAAAATCGTACGATTTTCGTTTAATCCATACAGTTTTGTCTTTATTCCCATTGCACACTTTCCTGGATTATAGGCTTCTCTGTAGCGGGTGGATACGGATACATCACAGATAAGTAAACATGTTTGGCAGCACAATAGGGATCTTCAATTGTAGTCCAAAACTTTTATTGTAGAGGGATGCAGGACCCCTTCATCAGGTATGTGATAACATCTCATCTCATCACCTGCTTGACGAAGGGGTCCTGCGTGGCTCCGAAATGTTACATTTATTCTGCTGTTATGTGATCTCTCTCCCAATCTCAGCTCTGCCCCACTGGGCTCACTGGAGCGCTGGACTGTGGAGGGGGTGGGAGCTGCCGTCTCAGGCTATCAGCGGCTTGTTGAGAGGCTGAGCCGGGTGCCGAATCTGGCATGTGGGCAGATCCCGACCATATGGTCATGAACTTCCCCAAGCCTGGACCAGCTCTGTCACGTCAGCCAACAGCGGGCCTCAGTCCACTCTCTACTGAAAACAGGTTACAGGAGTGCAGTACGAACTGCACTCCTGTGATCCACAGGAGAAGTACAGCCAAACAAGGTTTGGCTGAACTTCTCCTTTAAATACACTAGCTGCATTTAAAAATTCTAACTATTTTTATAATGGATACATAACTTCATTAACTGGTGTTTGTTGATATCTGCCTCATTTTCAGAAACCGTTACATAGGTTTTATTTAAATTATCTTATTATTTATTAGTGTGATTAGAAATCCTACTTTCAATGTTAGTTGCTGACTTTTGCTATTATAGCTTTTGGGTTAATATATGTAATTATATTTACTATATACATTTATTTTTATTTTTTTACGTGCTATTATTTCTATTTTTCCTACCATCTTTTGCTTTTAAGGGTAGATTGAGGAGATCTTTCCATAAAAAGGACCTGTCATGATGTATTGTTATCGCAAGGAATGTAAAGATCCCTTGCAATAACAACACAGCATGGCAGGTCCTCTTTATGGAGAGATCAAGAGACCCTAAATCTCTCCTCTACTATAAAAAAAAGTTTGATCTTTTACTTAAAAAAAATGGCCTTGTTTACATGTGGCCTGAACCGGAAGTGACGTCCTGACACTAAAAATAATAAAAGTAATCACATTTTTTATAAAGGGACAGTGCAAACATTTTCAAAATGATTTTATTTTATTAAATTTTGTTTTTAAAAATGCCCGTGTCCCTGCATGCTTGTGCGCGGTGGTGAACGCATATGTAAGTCGCGCCCACATAAGTAAACGGTGTTCGCACCACACATGTAAGGTATAGCGTCAAACGTCTGTGTGAGAGCAATAATTCTAGTGCTGGACCCCCTCCATTACTCTAAACTAGTAACCTGTAAAAAATTTTAAAGCGTCACCTATGGAGATTTTTAAGTTCCGTAATTTGGCGCCATTCCCTGAGCATGCACAATTTTAAAGCTGGACATGTTAGGTATCTATTTACTTGGCATCACATCATCTTTCATATTTTATCAAAAAATTGGGGTGTATATATTATGTCTTGTTTTTTAATTCATTCAAGTGTATTTTTTCCAAAAATATTGCATTTGAAAAACCGCTGTGCAAAAAACATGTGACATAAAAAATTGCAATGATTGCCATTTTATTCTCTGGGGTCTCTGCTAAAAAAAAAAAAATATGACTGGGGGGTTCTAAGTAATTTTCTAGAAAAAATACAGATTTAGACCTGGTCTAAAACTACATGTCTATATCTAAAGTTAGCCAGCTTAAAGTGATTGTAAAGGTTCTTTTTTTTTTTTTTTTTTTTTATGAATATTGGCTCATGGTATGGGTGAGTGGTACACAACTTTACAGCACCAAATCAATTGATATAAAAAACTTGTAAAAAAAGGAACTAATCAATGTTAAAAATTCATCATGCATTAGTCCCTAGCTCTCAACTGTCCCTGATTTTGAGGGACTGTCCCTGATTTGGAACAAAGTTCCTCTTTTCACCTCATTTGTCCCTCATTTTGTTATGATCTATATAGTTGTATATAAAATGCACTATTTATCTATCCAAAAGGATTTACAGTGCTAAACCTTTCAACCGATTTCTAAATTTCTCCATTTGTAAATTTCAATAGCCAGTATAAAGGAATAGTAGTGGTAAGAAAAAGCACTTGTGGGTTTAAGAAATATTTTTTTGTACAATTCTCCTTTAAAGGGGGGCTGGCAGGGTGTTTGTCCTATGCCTACATCATTTTGCTAATAGGTGTCCCTCATACCCATACCCGTTTCAGAAAGTTGGGAGGTATGTTAGACCACAGTGTTAAAAGAATTTCATAAAGGCATCATACACATTCCTAACATAGCCTTGTTGTTCTCATTTCCATAGGTGTAACAGTGTAAACTCCCAACATGTTTCGCCCTGTGGGGCTTCTTCAGGGAAAGTGATAACCACTAGTAATATGAAAGCCTATAATGTATCATAAATTGAAGAAATAAATATGTTTCACAACAATGTCAAATACCAGGCTTGCATGTGAGCACAGGAGGTACTGAAGGGTCAGAAATGTGTAATATTAATAGGAACCAAATGAGGGCACCTAATCATAGGATATAACAGCTGGTTTTATAAAAAACCTAAAGCTGTGTGTGCTCTGGATACAGACTGCCCACGTTGCTCTGGCAAATATATAACATTAAATAATAATTTAATCTTATATATGCACTATAGACTCCAAAGATTCATTATCTGCCAACCCTCACTGCCAGACATTTCGTCCAAACAATCTTACAGTGCCTTGCAAAAGTATTGACCCCCCCCCCCCCCCCCCCCTTGACATTTTTTGTGTTTTGTTGCCTCACAACCTGGAATTAACATGGATTGTTTGAGGATTTGCTCCATTTCATTTACAGAACATGCCCACAACTTTGAAGTTGTTTTTTTTTATTGTGAAGCAAACAACAAATAGGACAAAATAACAGAAAAAGTTAATGTGCATAACTATTCACCCCCCACTTTGTAGAGCCACCTTTTGCGGCTATCACAGCTCCAAGTCACTTTGGATAAGTCTCTATGAGCTTGCCACATCTTACCACTGGGATTTTTGCCCATTCCTCCTTGCAAAACTGCTCCAGCTCCTTCAAGTTGGATGGTGAACAGCAATCTTCACCACAGACTTTCCACAGATTTTCTATTGGATTGAGGTCTGGGCTTTGACTAGCCATCCAACAAATTTACATGTTTCCCCTTAAACCACTCAATTGTTGCTTTAGCAGTGTGTTTGGGGTCATTGAATGAAAGTACAAGAATTATCACTACATACTCTAGTGAACATCTTAAGGTTAAACATATTCTCAGCAAATATTGGCACCTGTTAACATCAGATCCCAGTGTAGGCCCCTACATTTCTCCATCTGCTTTAGTCACTTACAAATGAGAAACATCCATGGGAGACATTTTGGTACAAAGCAAATTTAGATGCCATACACTGGGTGATCAGTGCAAACTTTGTGGCACCTCTCCGTGCAGCTCCTGTGCATATTGCCGCTACATGGACATGCCAATTACCCAATGGTTGGACATTTAACCCCAAACATTTTGCCAACTGCCAAACAACGGTAGTTGTATATCTCTTGCAATGTGGTTGCGGCTGTTAGTAAATAGGCAAAACAATACAAAAATTATGGCAAAGAATTTATCACCATATTTTGGCTATGCAAAGCAGCAACCCCCGCCTCCCACTAGGGAGACGTGTGGCATAAGTCTACCACGGCCTTTTTCCAAAAGTGTCCGTCCTAGTGCTGGATCAAATGCAATCGAGCTCATGGGGAGGAGACTCTAAGAAGCTCCTCTTACAACGTGAGCTACAATGGATATCCGACCTAAATGCCCCTTTGCAACCAGGTTTGAATGAAGCCTTTGATTTTAAACCTTTTTTACAAGGCTTCTAATCCAGTGGTTTTGAGAGAGACATGTGATAGGCGATGCATTACATGCATTTCCTCCGATGATATGTCTGTATAGGCCTATAATTATATCTATATCTAATCTTTTCATTCACCTATATATTATGGCTCTAATTTACACATGCTTATTTTTTCCTCCCTGCTCTTCATCTGTCTGGGAGTTTCTCTGTTGTATCATGTTATTCTGTGGCAACTGCCATGCTATCATGTTTTCATGTTATACTTGCCTTCTTCCATCTAGGTATGTTTGATGTTATCCCAATTGTATATTTGTGTAGTCTTGTGTCATGTTATATTATTTGTAGTGTTTTATGATTTTTATTATATTTACTTTTTTTTTTTTTGTCAATACAGCCATGCATATGAATTTGTTGTTATGATCCAAGTTCTTGCCTCTTCTCATTATCAAGCATTCGGTTACGTCCTCCATAAGATTAAATCTTTTATACATATCAATATAGCTGCCGCTTTTGCCGGTGCTCCCTGGCACATGTAGGCCTCCTGATGCCTTTCAGGCATCCTGGGGCATTATCTGGGTTAGTCTGTTGCTGTGAGCATGGTTTTTCCAACTGATCGGGATGCATTGCCCATTCAGCATGTCGGCGGCCTCATGACGCCTGACATCATCGTGCCGAGTGTGCGCGGTGACACCGGTGTTCTGTAAATCTCTCCAACCCATCAGAAACTCCAACTACATCACTTCTGGTTTATTTAAACTCTTAGTAACTGGAGATTTTGATGAATTGGTGGTTGGACACAAAACCGACAACCAAATAGAGGCCGGTACATGAAGATTGAGCTGTTTTGACAACATTCGGAGGCAACTAACGAGGACAAACTTGTTGCCACCTCTGAGGCGGCCATTTTGTTGGCTAGTATCGGAGCAGAGTAAGAATCTCCACTTATAATATCCTTCACCGCACTCTATTCGGTTGTCGGTGCTGTATTCAACCGCTAATTCATCAAAAACTCAAATTACTGCTGGTTTAAAGAAACCGGAAGTCAAGTGGTTGGAGTTTCCGATGGGTTGGAGAAATTGACAGAACACTGGATGCCGGCTGTGCTGGGGATCATCTGGTTGACAAGTCCCTGAGCAGAATTTGGACACAGGTGCTGTAGTGGCTCATCTGATTGATGAGTCCTCTGATTACCTGCTGTCCACTTACCCCAAGCATTGGCTGTTACCTGTTTTCTGGGCATTCTAAACCATGGCTCACTTACATATAAAGTGCACTTTTCAATCACAGGCTGTACAACTCGGGACTTCACAGCTCCTTTGAAAGAGGAGATAGGCTTTACCTCTGTGTTACAAGTGAGCTTTATCTAACTACATCTCCCCCTTCCTTGACACATATTTGTATCTTGCTGCCTTAGATAGTTCTCATGATGCCATACTTGGCATGACCTGTTTACTCAAATTAGGTCCATCCCTGAACGCTGGCAGCCTATGCACCACTAGGTGGGCATACTTATTATCTATCTTTTTTCCTTTTTATCTCCTTGCTGCTGTTTTTTTCAACATTGTCCCTATTGTACCCTACATGCCTGTTTGAACGATATAGTTCCTAATTTATATATATATATATATATATATATATATATATATATATATATATATATATTTTTTTGTGCTAGGGCTGTCTCCATATATGTCAATTCTCATGAGCTCTAGCATATCTGTGGCAGAAACACAATACTCCTCTTCCCTTCTACACCATATGTAGGGGCTGTCCAGGATTGTGACTACTATTCCACTTATCCTTCTGGGGTACGTTTTCCCTTTTTGACATACCCTTTCTTCCTGGACAAATCGTATCATGCGATGGGATGCTTTGGAGATGCTAGACCTGTGAATTCCTTTGTGAATCATTGTTCATCAAAAATATTAATTATGTAAGTATTTCCAGATTTACAGTAAATGCCTGCCCTGCTATTGCCAAGCTGTTACCTACTGTTTATGCATTACGTACGTTTATTATACATTTCTTTCTGCTACCTTGTTATTATATCATTAGATAACACAGCCTGCTCTAAACTAATCCCTGAAGAAGGAATTAGGTATCTAAGTATATATATATATATATATATATATATATATATATATTCCGAAACATGTTGGGATTTCTTGTGTCTACATACATAATTTTGACCTCTGACCATGAGATCAACTATATGTTCTAGAACAAAGCTGCTCCTGATGCTTCACACGATACCTGGACATTGAGGAACAATCGGTGCAGTGGCGGGGAAGTTATAATCACAGATCTCCCTGTGTGGCTTTCAATAAATAAGCTAAAAACCATGGAAGGGAGAGGAGGAGAATCACACAGGGAGATTGGTTACCGTTACGCACCGATTGTTCCTGGGTGTCCCCTGTATCCTCCTTTAGTTCCCCAATGAGTCCTCCTCTGTGTTTCTCCGTGGGCTCCTCCGATTTCCTCCTCTCCCCCTCTGTGAGCTCCTTCATGTTCATCTCCAGTCCCCCCCCCATCCTCCTCCGCTCCCCCTTGGTGCACTCCTCTGTGTTCTCCTCAAGTCCCCCCTCCTGTCAGATCTTTCAGGATGGAGAGCGGTGGAAGGAGTTGGTAATTTACCAGCTCCTTCCATTTCTAAAAGCACAGAGTCAGTGATTACTGACTCTGTCTATTCATAATTACTGATTATCATAAACGGTGTTTACAAAGCTTCAGTTTATAAATGGGGAGGAGCATCTGTCTCCTCTCCATTCATCTTCATTGCAGCTGAGGCTGCTGAGAAAGGGACAACTGAGGAATCTCTATCCTCAGTCCCTTTCCATGTCTCAAAGGGGTGATGTCTGGGGTATAGACCCCGATATCTCACCAAAGCCTCCTTAATAAAAAAAGAAAAAAAAAAAAGAAAGAAACATTGTAATAAATATTCCATAACAAAATTGTAAAAATAATAAAAAATAAAATAAAATAAACACTGACCCCCCCCCAAAAAAAAAAAAAACAGCTCAATCTTCCTGTGCTCGGTCTTAAAGTGGTACCGGAACAACACTACTTATTACTATATACTATGAATATATTTTTCTGTTTTCAGTTATTCATTGTGATAGCTCTGTTTTTTCAGACCCATTGTATTAAACAAATGTAGTATTTTTTATAATACGCCTCTACTTCCCTACAGGGCCGTATTTAATATTGATTGGACCCTGAGAAAACATTTTCTTGGGGCCCTCCCCATGCAATTTCACTCTCCACCTGCTCTGAGACATACAATAAATAGCAACTGGACTTAAAATCAGTTTACTGTATCAGATCAGGCAGCAATTGTGATTGGTTGCCAGTGGTTACAACATATCATTACTGCTTACTGACTGGTTTCTAGAGATTACTGTACAGTATTACCGCTCACTGATTGGTTGCTAGAGGTTACATCACCTCCTCATTGCAGGAGGGCATGATATAAATATGAATACCGCCTTTATTTACATATCAATGCCGCTGGCTGCAACTATTTACTTATGAGTGCCGCCGCTATTTACATATGAATGCTGGTTATTTACATGTAAACACAGGGCTGCAGGTGAGTCATCTGCACACAACAATAAGGCAGAGCTGGGCAGTGTTAGTAGCAGCACTTCACACTGAGATATTGGGACACAGCACATGACTAAAACTTCAACGAACAAGGGAATTTAAACTGGGATAGTTGGCAAGTATGAGGCAGCTGCTTTGGGCCCCACAACAATGACAGAGCCCAGGGTAACTGCCCCTTTTGCTCTGCCTTAAAGAAAGCCCTGCTTCCCTATCTGGTATTCATTCCCTGCCCATAAAATCCCAGGGGCACTTCTCTTGTTCAACCCTCACTACTACAGGCAAGTTACACATATGCAAGTGCCCGCTTTGACAGGCTGTGTTTTGCTTCAAATTGGTTTTGCAAAACTTGCTTGACGCATGACAAATACAAGTCAAAAGGAGGTCAACTGTAACTGTACTGTTAGATTGCAATATTTCTAGTTTAAGTAAAAAATAACAGAGGTAACCTATTTTTTTCAGCTTATGAAGCTGTGATGACTATTAAAGGAATACAAAGTTTGTGGCTGTTACATTCTTTACCATCTTGCTGATGAGCTTTAGTGTGCATCGCTTCACAAAGGTATGTACTAAATAACCTACATTTTTAAAGTAAATCTAAAGGCTCCTGTATGACTATCTAAACGGGTCCCACATCCAGTCTTTGTGTCATGCACATGGACTTACAACCCTTGTCAGGGAATGCCTGAACAATTCATTTAGTCAGCTAAATCAATCGAATCACAGTGCCTACAATAAAAGAATCATTTATAAAAATAATTTAACTGACTTAATTATTTTGATGTATTTTGCGAAGGAGAATTCTTTAAAGAAAAAAAACACAATAAAATTGGTGTAAGCATAAACAGAGGCTATTGAAAATAAATTAATATTTATTTGCAATAAGTCCTTTAAAAACACTACTAATAGTTTGATTAATAGGTTGGCACAAACACTATATCTTGCAATGAGGTCTGAAAATTATTTGTTTGAATACAATAATGATTTCCCCCTTCTGCAGATATCCTAACCAACTGGATAAAATTTGGCAGATAATAATCTGCATTTGACCAACTTGACCCGTGAAACCACTGCAGTAAAATTACCGGGTAAAGTTTGTCTAAACTTATGCCAATTAAGTCAAATGTTGGGGTGTTTGTAGATCTAATGGGATAGCAATTCAACTAGCATAAAATACTTGAACACAGAAAAATCAATAATAAATGTGCAAAATATAGCTACTCTTTAAAGCGGGGTTCCACCCTAAAGTGGAACTTCCACTGATCGGAACCCTCCCCCCCTCCGGTGTCACAATTGGCACCTTTCAGGGGGGAGGGGGGTGGAGATACCTGTCAAAGACAGGTATTTACACCCACTTCCGGGCATAGACTCCCGTGGGAGTCTATGCCTCTTCCTGTCCTGCCACGCTGTCTGCTGGGACACACACGGGTCCCAGAGACAGCGCGGACAATTCCTCTTGCGCTGCGCGACTCGCCTAGAATGGTGGCGGCAGCAGCCAAGAGCCGAGCGATCGATCGGCCTCGGCATCGCTGGAACCCGGGACAGGTGAGTGTCCATTTATTAAAAGTCAGCAGCTGTAGTATTAATAGCTGCTGGCTTTTAATATTTTTTTTGTAGGTGGAATCCCTCTTTAAAATGGCTATTTGGCCAAACTCTTCTAAAATGGCTTCTGACTAATGGGTGGAGTTCATGTTCCCCAAATGTTGTCTATCTAGGCTGGAGCTGGGTGCCCTGGCTTTAGTGAGGTACAGTGCCTTGCAAAAGTATTCATACCCCTTGCCATTTTCAACATTTTGTCATATTCCAACCAAAAACTTAAATGTATTTTATTGGGAATTTAGGTGATAGACTAACACAAAGTGGCACATAATTGTCAAGTGAAAGGAAAATGATAAATAGTTTTCAATTTTTTTTTACAAATAAATATCTGAAAAGTTTGGCGTGTATTTGTATTCAGCCCCCTTTACTCTGATACCTGAATGCCTGATAACTAAAATCTAGTGTAATCAATTGCCTTCACAAGTCACCTAATTAGTAATTAGAGTCCACCTGTGTGTAATTTAATCTCAGTATAAATACAGCTGTTCTGTGAAGCCCTCATAGGTTTGTTAGAGAACCATAGTGAACAAACAGCAATATGAAGGCCAAGGAACACGCCAGGCAGGTCAGGGATAAAGTCGTGGAGAAGTTTAAAGCAGGGCTAGTTTATAAAAAACATATCCCAAGCTTTTAACATCTTACAAGGCACTGTTCAATCCATCATCCGAAAATGGAAAGAATATGGCACAACTGCAGACCTACCGAGATATGGGCATTCACCTGAACTGACAGGCAGGGCAAGGAGAGCATTAATCAGAGAAGCAGCCAAAAGGCCCATGGTAACTCTGGAGAAGCTGCAGAGATCCACAGCTCAGGTAGGAGAATCTGTCCACAGGCGTGCACTCCATAAATCTGGCCTGGAAGAGTGGCAAGAACAAAGCCATTGTTGAAAGAAAGCCATAAGAAATTCAGTTTTCAGTTTGTGAGAAGCCATGTGGGGGATACAGAAAACATGTGGAAGAAGGTGCTCTGGTCAGATGAGACCACAATTGAACTTTTTGGCCTAAAAGCAAAATGCTAAGTGTGGTGGAAAACTAACACTGCACATCACCCTGAACACACCATCCCCACCATGAAACAAGGTGGTGGCAACATCATGTTGTGGGGATGCTTTTCTTTAGCAGGGATAGGGAAGCTGATCAGAGTTGATGGGAAGATGGATGGAGCCAAGTACAGGACAATCTTAGTAAAAAAAACTTAGAGTCTGCAAAAGACTTGAGACTGGGATGAAGGTTCACCTTCCAGCAGGAAAACCTAAAACCCAACGACCCTAAACATACAGCCAGAGCTACAATGGAATGGTTTAGATCAAAGCATATTCATGTGTTAGAATGGAGCAGTCAAATCCCAGACCTAAATCCATTTGAAATTCTGTGGCAAGACTTGAAAATTGCTGTTCACAGATACCTTCTATGCAATCTGACAGAGCTTGAGCTATTTTGCAAAGAAGAATGGGCAAACATTTCACTCTCTAGATGTGCAAAGCTGGTAGAGACATACCCAAAAAGAATTGCAGCCATAATTACAGTGAAAGGTGGTTCTACAAAGTATTGACTCAGGGGGGCTGAATACAAATGCACGCCACACTTTTGAGATATTTATTTGTAAAAGATGTTGAAAAAAATTTACTATGTTCCTTCCACTTCACAATTATGTGCCACTTTGTGTTGGTCTATCACATACAATCCCAATAATGATCATTTACATTTTTGGTTGTAACATGACAAAATGTCACATATTTCAGGCGATATGAATACTTTTTCAAGGCACTGTATCAGATCTAGATGGGGCGGTCTGATCTGGATGGCAAAGTCTGGTGATGTGTGATGATGAGTCTGATCTTGTGGTGATGTCGTGATGATCCCAAGATGATGGGCTTCTATCCCTGATTACCTGACCTGCTCTCTTATTGAGTCGCAGACAACATACTTATAAAATGTTGATAAACCTGGCTCCGAAGGTGTAACCTTCTCTATGAAAAGGGGAAAAAAGGGGATACGAGATATCGGGAGGCACTATTGTGGCTAGTTAGTGGATATCTCAGGTATAACAGTATGAAAGGGTGCCATCATCCTTAATGAAAAGAGATTACAGCGAAAATGGGTGGGGACTTTGGGATTTTAGAGGCACCAATAATATGTTTAAAAGAAAATTATTTGTAATCAATCAATATTCTTTATATATAAATTTATTCCAAAAATAAAAAAAACATACAGAATAGAAAAGGTTAAAAAGATTGTTTGACACAAGAAATATGTCTACACGCATAGGAAAACTACATTAGATACACATCAAGGTCCATAGAATACAGAGATTCCAATTCTATAGAGGAGAACTAGTCACCCAGAGTAGAACAACATGGATCAATGTAGATGGGTGCTAAAGTGAGGAGCTGATGCAGGATCCACAGAAATTGCCCGACATGTTTCGCGTTATTAGAGGAACGCTTCTTCTGGGGCGTGGTTAAAAACACTTCAGAATTCAAAAACAAGAAAAAAAGAAACAACATACATGAATACATCTTACATATGATGTACAATATTTTGAGCGAACCATATATGTTACTGTATACATCATACTCAAAATTGTGTAAAAAAGGCATAATGTATATAGGATTACAGAAAAGCATACTTGTCAAAAGGGGACCACACAGGTTTTAGGGGGTTATGAGCGCCGGAACGTGTAATGGACACTGTGGGGGCATATACGTATACAGTGGTGTGAAAAAGGGTTTGCCCCCTTCCTCATTTCCTGTTCCTTTGCATGTTTGTCACACTTAAGTGTTTCGGAACATCAAACCAATTTAAACAATAGTCAAGGACAACACAAGTAAACACAAAATGCAATTTGTAAATGAAGGTGTTTATTATTAAAGGTGAAAAAAAATCCAAACCATCATGGCCCTGTGTGAAAAAGTGATTGCCCCCTAAACCTAATAACTGGTTGGGCCACCCTTAGCAGCAACAACTGCAACCAAGCGTTTGCGATAACGTGCAATGAGGCTTTTACAGCGTCCTGGAGGAATTTTGGCCCACTCATCTTTGCAGAATTGTCCTAATTCAGTTACATTAGAGGGTTTTCGAGCATGAACGGCCTTTTTAAGGTCATACCACAACATCTCAATAGGATTCAGGTCAGGACTTTGGCTAGGCCACTCCAAAGTCTTCATTTTGTTTTTCTTCAGCCATTCGGTGGTTGACTTGCTGGTGTGTTTAGGATCATTGTCCTGCTGCAGAACCCAAGTTCGTTTCAGCTTGAGTACACGAACAGATGGTCGGACATTCTCCTTCAGGATCTCTTGGTAGACAGCAGAATTCATAGTTCCTTTTATCACGGCAAGTCTTCCAGGTCCTGAAGCAGCAAAACAGCCCCAGACCATCACACTACCACCACCATATTTTACTGTTGGTATAATGTTCTTTTTATGAAATGCAGTGTTCCTTCTACGCCAGATATACTTGGACACACACCTTCCAAAGAGTTCCACTTTTGTCTCATCGGTCCACAGAATGTTGTCCCAAAAGTCTTGGGGATCATCAAGATGTGTTGTGGAGAAATTGAGACGAGCTTTGATGTTCTTTTTGCTCAGCAGTGGTTTTCTCCTTGGAACTCTGCCATGCAGGCCATTTTTGCCCAGTCTTTTCCTGATGGTGGAGGCATGAACGCTGACCTTAACTGAGGCAAGTGAGGCCTGCAGTTCCTTGGACGTTGTTGTGGGGTCTTTTGTGACCTCTTGGATGAGTCGTCGCTGCGCTCTTGGGGTAATTTTGGGCGGCCGGCCACTCCTGGGAAGGTTCACCACTGTTCCATGTCTTCGCCATTTGTGGATAATGGCTCTCACTGTGGTTCGCTGGATTCCCAAAGCTTTGGAAATGGCTTTATAACCCTTTCCAGACTGATAGATCTCAATTACTTTCTTTCTCAATTGTTCCTGAATTTCTTTGGGTCTCGGCATGATGTGTAGCTTTTAAGGATCTTCTGGTGGACCTTACTGTGTCAAGCAGCTCCTATTTAAGTGATGCCTTGATTGTGAACAGGTGTGGCAATAATCAGGCCTGGGTGTGGCTAGAGAAATTGAACTCAGGTGTGGACAACCACAGTTATAGTATGTTTTAACAAGGGGGGCAATCACTTTTTCACACAGGGCCATGATGGTTTGGATTTTTTTTCACCTTTAATAATAAACACCTTCATTTACAAATTGCATTTTGTGTTTACTTGTGTTGTCCTTGACTATTGTTTAAATTGGTTTGATGTTCCGAAATACTTAAGTGTGACAAACATGCAAAGGAACAGGAAATGAGGAAGGGGGCAAACACTTTTTCACACCACTGTAAATATAAATGTATATATTAATAAGGGAAAAGTTAAGAAAAGAATTTGGTGTTGAAAGTGATGTATCAGAGAATATGTAGAAAATTCAAAGAATTGGATGTCCTACCCCAAAACTTTCTGTAGCTGGCGCTGATAGTACACAATAGAGATGGTAATATACTGTAGTAACTGATTCGTATAGGTAGAGCTGAAAGTAAAAATATCATCAGTATGGAGAAGATTTCCATAGATGTATATATAGATATATGATATAAATATACAGACACTCACCAATTAAACAGGTACAATCTATGCCAGCCAGAGAGGTGGGGGGAATACTGATGTCCTTATTTGGTTAATTTTTATTATGCAGTGGAGTAGAGCTGCATAAACGAAGTCTGTAGAGATATAATGTGGAAAAAGGTGCTATTTGTGGGTCTATCCCACAACCAGGGGGATGGGAAAGAGAGAGGGGGGAGGGGGGAGAGGAGCAGGGGGCGAGAGGGGAAAGGGAGGCAAAGGTGTCCACTGAGGGAGGCTTACCTTATGTGTGTATTGGCGTGAGGAATCCGCCATACCACACATGTAGCTTCGGCAAGGGTGAAAAGGCATCTGAGGGAGATGCTGGTAATTGCGTCTCCCTATGTACGTGGATGCCCCGCCCACCGCTATTAGACTGGCCAGAATGCCGATCCGTAAAGTGCGGTGGGCCAGCCGATGCCTCCGGGCGTGCCACGCCCCCTCAGGACGTCCACACCCCCCCACCACGCGACTGCGTCAGACCCAGGCGCTAGGGGGGCGGGACGTAGGGACGTGCAACGCCTAGGGTTGCCACCTTTTCTTCAAGTCAAACCCGAACACTTTAGCGGTGCACAGCAATTTTTTTTTATAGTATAAACTATACATATATTTTGCTACTAAATAACATTTCTAATCATATGAAGTTAATAACAAGAGTTCCCTTTTACATCAGAGTCCACAGAGTTCCTCTTTACATCTGAATTCACAGAGTTCCCTTTCACTGTAAGCGGGGGGGGGGGCAGGGCTCCGCAGACTCTGATGTAAGGGAGAACTCTGGGGACTCTGACATAAGGGATGCGCTGGGAACCCTGATCTAAGGGGGAACACTGAGAACTCTGATGTATGGAGAGGACTCTGATGTAAGGGGAAAGACTGTGGCCTCTGGTGTAAAGGGGAACTCTGATATAAGGGGTGCTCTGAGAACCCTGATTTGCCTTAGTGTACTTACTCAGAGGCAAGAGAGTGAAGGGGGGAGACTTCAATCACAGATGGATGGATGGTGAGATGGATGGTGAGCTCACTCACCTCTTGACAGTCAGCACCTCTCATCCAGTTGGATCTGAGGCTGCTGGACTTCAAATTTCTGGCCCAAATTTCCCTTTTCTGAGGCACAGTCCCAGGGATTGGAGTGTGGGCAGACAAAGAGGGGTAGGGATGGGGGTCGGGGGGGAGGTGCAGATCGAGCCCTCTCTCCTCTCCTGTCTGTATGTGTTTGGGGGGGGGGGTTGTTAATATTGGCTTTGGGGAGTGTGAAAGAGAGTAACAGACACTCTCAGCTTAGACAACTGCAGCCAGCAAACCTGAATGGAAGCCATAGGCCAGTCTAAATAATGTGTCCGGGTTGCAGACAGTCTGAAACCCGAACACATGATTCCAAACCCGAGCTGTCCGGGTAAATCCTGGACAGGTGGCAACCCTAGCAACGCCCGGGGACGGAGCTAGGGAGATGGGAGCATTGATAGAAATATGGCCCATGTCCTCCACTCCTACTGCGCCAGAGAGCATAGAATGCCAATGGCGCTTACCGGCCGCACAACGTCCGAACGGCCGGCACAGCGCCCCCTACCTCATGGTCCGAAATGACAAGCGTATAATGCATATAGAGAGAAAGCATATAATAGATCAATCAAAGACAATAATTTTAATGTAAATGGGTACAGATATATATATAATCCCACTGGACATGAAAAAAGGAAAACGCAGATTAACATAAGCATGGAAAAGTAGTATATTAGAGGGGAAAAGGAATGAAATAGAAAACCAAAGAAAGATGTGAGAAAAAACGTAAAAATATAAAGTCGCTATTATATAATGTATAGGGGGGGAATATTCATAGACAGGGATGAGTTATGCTACCGTCAGTTTTGAAGGAGCAGAGGTTGTTATGTTAAAAAGAAAAGAAAGCAGGGTAAAGAATGTTTATAAAAAGGGTTTATACGAATGCGATTCGTTTATTCCAGGGGGAAAAGTCACATTGAGTTTTTCTATCCACAAAGTCTCCCTTCTTAAAATGGATTTATCCCAATCTCCACCTCGGAGACTGGGTAGTATCACATCCAATGTGATAAACGATATCACTGAAGTATTGAACTTATGATAGAGGTCTAAGTGTCTACTGATGGATGTTACCATCTTGCCCCCTGATGAGAAATAGACGTGGTCCCTTATTCGTGCCCTAAATTGTCTGATCGTTTTCCCTATATAGAAAGCTGAACAATCGCACGTCATTAGGTAGATGACACCATGTGTGTCGCAGTCTGCAAAGAATAAGTAACCTTCGCAAAGTAACCTTCTCTATGATTGGTAGGGCAGTCATATTTTCAGCCCTGTGTTTACTTGTGTACTAGCTCACTTGGCCACCACATGGTACCCTAGAACCAATAATAATTATTTCTGTTTTTCAGTGGAAATAGATCTTATAAAATAATCTGTTATAGGACCAATTAATATTTTACTATAACAAGTTGGACTAAGTGATTCTATTTAAAATCTATAGAATTCCTAGGAGAGTCGGGTGATTTCTAATTTTTTCTTTTTTTTTACTTTAAAGAGTTTATTGAGGCCAATAATAATACAATATGAACAAGAAACACAATGTGATCCATGGCTATACAATCAAATAAGCTGAAGGTTATCTATAGAACCAAAATACATCATACTAGGAGCTGGCACCAAAGTAGTACAGTATGGTAGCTATCAACTTAGCCAAATAGCTCCACTTTAAGCGGTGATATAAAATCCTATAGCAGTGCTATTAAATAAAATCAACATACATAGTTCGAATACCACATGCAAATATAACCAGAGAACATGTTTCCATTGTGTTTGACAAGGAGTGGGAGAGTCATAAAGCCTCAGAAGAGAATTATAGAAAGAGTAGGTAGCAGAAAATAGCGGAAAAAAGCTCGGAAGAGGGGGGGGGGATAGGGGCCTTGAGGGGAAGAGGAAACGAAAAATAAGATAAACGAGTAAGTAAATGAAGAATGATAAGAATGGAAGAGGGGAAGGGGAGATCAGAAATAAGAAAGTGAGGGTCAACCCCCAGAACCAGAGGAATCGCCTCCACGTGGCTTTGGGAGATGTGGATCATTCCTAAAGAGCGGTGTGCCACCCCATCTCAACCTGAGACAATCTCTGTGAATGTCGCAGAGTGCCTGAAGATAATCCATGGTTGCCAAGTTCCCAGGAAACTCTCCACTTTTTCATCTGCCTGAGCTCTTGTGTTTTCCATTTCGTAAATGTCTACAACTCTGTGTAGCCAATCTTTCACAGAAGGGACCAAGGAGGACTTCCAGTGCACTGGAATTAGGGATTTTGCCGCATTCAGTAGATGTACGGTGAGGGAGCGCTTATATTTCTGCAGGGACCAGCTGGATATGTGTAACAAGCAGCCAGCAGCATCCAGGGTCAAAGTGGTTCCTGTCATAGCTCTGATGTGCTTCCTCACTGCATCCCAAAAGGGAACAATCAGCTGACAGTGCCACCAGATGTGCAGTAAGGAACCCACCTCTCTCTGACACCTCCAACAAATTTCGGGAACCTGCGGGTTCCATCTGTGTAACCTTTGGGGGGTCAGGTACCATTGTGTCAGTAATTTAAAGGCCAATTCCTGAATTTTAGTGCTGATTGAGCACTTATGAGCTAACACACAAGCACTCCTCCACTGTTTCACACTAATTGTTACCTGTAGGTCCTCCGACCATCGTCCCCTGGGTCCTTCACCTATTGACTGTTTAGCCTCCTGCAACCACTCATATGCTATCGAGGTAGCCTTATTGATTTGTGTACCAGAGAGACACACCGACTCAAAGCCTGTCAAGCGCCTAGTAAACGTGCCTAACTTCCCGTGTGTTTGGAGATAACTCCGCATTTGGAGGTAAGTCCAGAAAGTTAGCCTGGGCCGGCCTAAGTCCCCTTTCATTTCTGGGAGACCTTTCACCTTGTTGTGTGTGTAACAGTCCTTGGCTAGTAAGGGTCTATCTCCATTGATGGTCTGAAGCTGTGGGTTACCTAGCCCCGGTATGAAGTCTGGGTTGTCGTGAAGTGGTGTCAAGGGTCCTCTGCCTGAAGTGATTTCGGTCTGTTGGGGGAGATCCTGTATCAGCCTAAGTGTCGTCCCAGTTAGCGGGTGTCGTTTCAGGTCGTCCGGATATGCCACCCATGGAATCCAGGGTGAGAAAGTCAGCGGTAATGAGATGATTGACATCTCCAGCGCAACCCAGTCCTTAGTGTTGCCATGGTAGTGCCAATCTATGATTCTCGCTACATGTGCGGCCACATAGTAGTTGTGAAAATCAGGTATTCCCAGTCCTCCATGCTCCTTTGATCTAATCAAAGATTCGTACTTAATTCTTGGCTTTTTATGCGCCCAAATGAACTTCATGATCAACGATCGGAGGGTATGAAACCATGAAACCATCGCCTCGGGATCTTGATGGGAAGTGTGTGGAACAAATAAAGAAGCCTGGGAAGAACTGTCATTTTGACGATCGCTGCGCGCCCAAACCATGAGAAGTTTCCCGTGTGCCATCTCGCAAGGTCTTGTTCAATGGACTTAAATACGGGCGTAAAGTTTTGCTCAAAGGCCTGGGAGACCTGCGAAGGCAATCTAATTCCCAAGTAATTCAGGGAATGAGATTCCCATCTAAAGGGTGAATTGGCTTTCGTCGAGGTAAACGTCTGGGCCGGTAATGTCACGTTCAAGGCCTCAGATTTCGCGTAGTTTATTTTTAGGTTGGATATGTATCCATATTGTTTAAAAGCTTTCATCAAGTTAGGGAGAGACGTGTGTGGGGAAGTCAGGAAAAAAAGCAAATCGTCTGCATAGGCTGCAACCTTGAACTCACCGCCCACCACCCGAAAGCCGCTTATGGAGGGATCTAAAATAATCAGCCTGATAAACGGCTCCAGAGTCAAAATGAATAACAGCGGAGACAACGGACAGCCCTGTCTTGTTCCATTAGCGATACGGACCCTCTCGGATAGTGTGCCATTTATTTTCAGTTGTGCCGTGGGATCCCGGTATAAAGTCGAGATCCAGGCTAACATGTTTGTGCCCAAGCCCACATGCCTGCACGTGGCCATCATGTAGTCCCACGCCACTCTGTCGAAGGCCTTCTCCGCGTCTGTAGACAGGAGAAGGCCCTCGACCTCACCCCGTTCCGCCACGTGGATCAGCAGCAAGGACTTGATAACATTGTCCTTGGCTTCCCTCCCCGGCATAAAGCCCACCTGTTCCGGGCCTATCAAATTAGCCAGAAACGGTTTTAATCTTTCCGCCAGAATTTTAGCGAAAATTTTCAAATCTAGATTTAAAAGTGAGATTGGCCGGTAGCTCGCACACTCCGAGGGGTCCTTCCCTGGTTTCGGTAGGACCGTTATAAAGGCTGAGAGCCAGTCCTGTGACGCCTTTGTAGACTGGGGCAAGGAGTTCAAGGCCTTCCCTAGAGGTCCATCTAAAAGGTCAATAAAAGTCTTATAGTAGATCGCTGTGTACCCGTCAGGACCCGGGCTCTATCTCCGTCACCCCTATCGGTTGTTCTAGAGAATCAGCATCTAAGTTATCAAGGGAGGGAAGACCGCTCTTACCAAGAAAATCTGCGATAATCTGGGTTCTGTCGCCTAACATGTCTGGTTGTCTATGTTGTTGTGGAAAGTTGTAAAGATTGGAATAGTATGCATGAAAATGGCCTGCGATTGCTTCTGTGGTGATATCCAGAGAGCCACTGGACTGTTTAATGCCCAGTATGGCATTGCTGTAGTTCTGCTCCTTGAGGACTCTGGCTAACGTCTTGCCTGTTTTGTTCCCCGACTCATAATAGACTCTTTTCCTAAAGAACAGGAATCGTTTAGATTTTGTTTCAAAAATCCGCTGGAGCGCTTTCCGCAAGTCCAGCAGTTCCCTGGCCGAGTCTATCGAGAGCGACTGTTTGTGCAACGTCTATAATTTGTCAATGCGGTCGGTCAGTGCTAATATTTCCCGTGTCTCCAGTCTCTTACGTTGTGCCCCTATTTTCATCAGCCCTCCCCTCATCGTACACTTATGAGCCTCCCAGACGGTCAAGGGGTCAACATCTGGTGTGTCGTTTCGTGCAAAGAAATCAGTAATGGAAGCCTTCAAATTGGGCAGCAAGGTCTGGTCAGTAAGTAAGGAGGAATTCAGTCTCCAGGATTGCGCCTGTGGGGAGGGCCTTGTCAGGGTCAGAGTAAGAGCGATTGGGGCATGGTCTGAGATCGTTTGCAGACCAATACGGGCGTCTGTCAATTTAGCTAGATCATTCCGGGATATGAAAAGATAGTCTAATCTAATGTGCTTTTTGTGGGGGATGGAGTAAAATGTGTAGTCGCGTCCGTCCGGGTTCCGAAATCTCCAAGCATCAATCAGATGTAAGGATTGCAAGAGCTTTTTGATACACTGGAGGGTCTTATACCGCACACAGGTTTTGCCTGTGGATGTGTCCAATAGCGGGCTCAGCGGTATATTAAAGTCTCCACCCAGAACCAGGCAGCCAGTTGCAAAACCCATTAACTGATGGATCAGATGCCTGCAGAACGTCAAATGGCCTTTGTTGGGAAAGTACACATTTGCTATAGTGATGGGTGTTCCGCCATACTTCCCTCTAATGAATATATAGCGTCCTTCCGTGTCAGCTAACTGCTCCGCCAACTCAAAAGGCGCATTTTTATGTATTAGGGTTGACACCCCTTTGGATTTGGCTAGGTTATTTGTGGAATGGAAAGCCCTGGTATAGGTCGCGTCAGTAATTCTAGGCACAGCATTAGTCTTAAAGTGTGTCTCCTGTAGTAACACAAAATGTGGCTTACCCTTTTTGCCTTCTCGCAGCAGCGTGGTGCGTTTTTCAGGGATATTCATTCCCCGTACATTATGCGATATCACGGTGGGTGCAACACCCAGGGATGTATAGGCCATGGTGCGTGGCCAGGAGACTCGAGGCTCGGAGGACCCTGTGCACTGGAAGAGAAAGCAAAAAGGTAAATAAAAGTACCAGTGGGTGGCTTTAGAAGCGTGGATTCAATGGCAGAGAATTTTATTATATTAATCTAAGAGGTTGACCCAAAGCCCCAAGAAAAGAGAGATCTACGGCTATAGTAAAAGGAGAACAAGTATTATCACTAGATAGTTCCCTATCCAGCTACGATGTGGTGACCCTGGAAGAGCCAAGGCACCTTGTGGGGGAGGGAGGGAGACGGCAACTCGGAACTTATATGAACCAACATAGATTCCTATATACTGTGAGTAAATTTGTTGTTACGTAAAGATATCTCCACTCGACACATGGCCCTGATACATAAACTTATTAAACAAGCGCATTAATCAACCCTGAGAGAGTGGGATCCCGCGCCCCGCCGAAGTGAGGCACCCGACCCCAAACTCCACCTGTTTTAAAGAACATATATATATAGCACTGCAAACACAGTGAACTGATCAACATCTCAAACTTCAGAAACCCCACAGCAACCACCACCTTCCAAGCGTCGTGGCGGCGTTCCAACCCCGTCAACATCCTGCAAACCATAAAATGCATGCCCAGCCACCCTCCGAACAGACCATGCAGCTTTGAAAGGCAGAGTAGTAGTCCGCTGCAATATAGTAAACACGAGCTGTGTCTCCATAGGTATGAACTGCAACCCCTTGGGGGACTCCCTCCCCAGTCTTGTGGGGGACAATCCAGTTTGCCCGATCAAGGTGCCAGTCAATCTTCCTCGTGCAGATGAATCGATGACAGTTTATTCCCCGTAAAGCAGTGAAGCCTACTGAGCCGTTTGAAGGAGAGTGGCGTTAGGTTTGGTGCCCCCCAAGGGGGGTCGAGATGTTATACTGTCCGCCGACGGTCGCTGCAGGGCAACCAAATCAACAAAAAGAAGGTTTACACACCGTCAAATGGCGTTGGACCCTCGTCGGTCACGGTTTGTTAAAAGTAACAGATGCAAAAGTTGGTGACGGTGCTGTGAAGTGAGCCTCGCTCTTTATTCTCCAGACCTGTCCCGCTCCAGGGCACCTCTCAGGTTTGGCGTGCCAACTTTCGAACTTCCAGCTTTGCCATATTTCGGTTTCTTGTTGCTGTGTTTCTCCGGAGTGGAGAACGGCGAACGCGCTTGGCTTTTGCATTTAGGGGGGAGGGCAAATTCTGCATACCAATCCGGCAGCTCCACAAGCTCCAAGCCCAGATTTGCTCAAAAGTCCGGCAGGTCCAGAGGCGATCGCAGCACATGTTGGCGACCGTTAGCGGCTTCAATAAGTGCAAAGGGAAAGCGCCACGTGTATTTCAAGTCTTTTTCTCTCAGCTGCTCAAGCAATGGGCGTAAGGCTCTGCGATTCCTGAGAGTGATCTGTGATAAGTCCTGGAACAGCATGATAGTCTCACCATTAAAAACAATCCTGTCATTCCTGCGGGCCCTGCGCATTATGGACTCCTTTAGCTGGAAACTTTGGAGACAGCAAATCACATCCCTGGGAGGAGCATTATCCAAACCCCTTGGTCTGAGGGCCCTGTGTGCCCGGACAAACTCAATCACTGTGTCCTCTTGTCTATCCAGGAGGCTATTGAACACTCTTTGTAGCGCGGGGACTATTTGGTCAGCATCCACAGATTCGGGTATTCCCCTCACCCTTATATTGTTCCGTCTACCCCTATTGTCGAGGTCTTCCAAATGCCTGTTCATTTCAATAAAATGCTGTGCATGTGCCGTTGCCACTTCATCTAGTCTATGTAGAGCCTTGTCCCTCTGCTTGCCTGCATGCTCTGTGGCTGCCAGTTTTTCAGTGAGAACCACCAGGTTCGTTTTCAGGTCAGTGATTGCGGCTGAGAATGTAGATTTAATGTCCACTGTGAAGCAGGACATGTCCGCATATGTCAGGGGCTGATTGGACTTAGTTTTCCCCCTACCTGGGGCCTCCGTGGCCGAGTCTGAGTCTCCGCTCTGGTCCATCTCATGGCGGGGTGTCGGCGCCATCTTGGATTCGGCCGCGCTGCTCCTGATGGCGGAGCTGTGTTTAAACAGCTCCGAGATGTTTCTTGCTGCCGCGGGTGTCTGGCCACGTCTGGGGCGAGAGGGTGCCGTGCTGCAGTGCTTTTTACCCGGCATTGAGGGCTGTGCGGTGGGTTTTCAGGCCGTAGGGCCGCGTGTCCGACGGAGCTCACCTAGTGTGCTGCCATCCTCGTTGCGCGCCAAGCCACGCCCCCCGATTTCTAATTTATGATCATTATTCTTTTAGTGTAGCAGTATTCAAATGTAAACTTCTAACTACAGAGATAGCATGATTTCATAATAAAATATTAATGATATACATACAATTCCCATAATATAAACTAATATTTTAATATGCCGACATTATAAAGAACGCATTAATATTAAAAACATGAATTACAAATAAACAACCATAACCATTAAAACCTTAATAGATCCTTTTAAGATAATATGCTATTTAATGCTGATTATACATACAACTGTATGGGCAAGCATCTTAAAAAACGTATTTCTCTTTTTGTCTTTCCGTGAAATGTTCCAGATGTATCAAGTTTTATTTTTATACAATATTGAACAATATCATTCCCCCTATTTTTTTTCTTCAGTTTCAAGACCCTTTTAAAAAGTTTCTTGCAAGCTAACGTAATGGTTAACAGTTTCTCACCCAATGTCCCTCATTTCAAAGAACATTAACCAGCTGCATACGCAAGGTTCATTTGTTCTGCTATTCAGTACAATCAAGATAAATATACTGTGTATCTTGCATAGGATGTTGGCTTGTGTTTTCTAGGTACAAGGCTTGTCAAACAGGTATCACAAACAGGGTGATAAGAAGATTTCTTCCAGGATTCAGGTGTGGGGATTACAAAAATCCCATTGTCCAGAGAATTTTTTCTGTAAGCAAGCTTGTTTACAGACCAAATGATTTCAGTGTCTCTCTCTTGGGATAGTCAAACCTAAGCTGACACTGTCCTTTGATCTTTTTAAAAACTGTCCACTAGATCAAAACTGAAATGTTCGGCTGCGCTGTGACAAAAGTCCCGCCCTCCTCCTAGACTAGCTTGTGTGATAGACGCAGTGTTCTGCAATGATGGGCATTGTGAGGCTGCATTGATGGGCACAGTAAGGCTGCAATGATGGGCATGGTGAGGCTACAATGATGGAAACAGTGAGGCTGCAATGATGGGCACAGTGAGGCTGCAATGATGGACACAGTAAGGCTGCAATGATGGACACAGTAAGGCTGCAATGATGGGCATTGTGAGACTGCATTGATGGGCACAGTAAGGCTGCAATGATGGGCATGGTGAGGCTGCAATGATGGGCACAGTGAGGCTGCAATGATGGGCACAGTGAGGCTGCAATGATGGACACAGTAAGGCTGCAATGATGGGCATGGTGAGGCTGTAATGATGGGAACAGTGAGGCTGCAATGATGGAGACAGTAAGGCTGCAATGATGGGCATGGTGATGCTGTAATGATAGGCACAGTAAGGCTGCAACAATGGGCAGAGTAAAGCTGTAATGATGGACATGGCGAGGCTGCAATGATGAGCATTGTGAGACTGCATTGATGGGCACAGTAAGGCTGCAATGATAGGCATGATGAGGCTGTAATGATGCACACAGTAAGGCTGCAATGATGGGCATGGTAAGGCTTCAATAATGGGCACGGGAAATCTGCAAGGATGAGCATGGTAAGGCTTCAATGATGGGCACAGGGAAGCTGCAATGATGGTCATTTTGAGGCTGGAATGATGGGCACGGTGAAGCTGCAATGATGGAGGCAGTGAGGCTGAAATGATGGAGGCGGTGAGGCTGCAATGATGGGTACAGTGATGCTACAATGATGGGCACAGGGAGGCTGCAATGATGGGCACAGTAAGGCTGCAATTATGGACACGGTGAGGCTGCAATGATGGACATGGTGAGGCTGCAATGATGGGCATTGTGAGGCTGCAATGATGTGCACAGTAAGGCTGTAATGATGGGCAAGGGGAGGCTGCAATGATGGACATGTTGAGGCTGTGATGATGTGCATGACTAGGCTGCAATAATGGGCACTGTAAGGCTGCAATGATGGACACAGTGAGGCTGCAATGATGGGCACCATAAAGCTGCAATAATGGGCACAACAAGGCTGCAACGATGGGCACTGTGAGGCTGCAATGATGGACACTGCAGCCTTACTGCAATGATGGACACAGTAAGGCTGCAAAGATGGGCATGGTGAGGCTGCAGTGATGGGCACAGTGAGGTTGCAATGATGGGTACGGTAAGGCTGCAATGATGGGCACAGTGAAGCTTCAATGATGGGTACAGTGCGGCTGCAATGATGGGCACGGTAAGGCTGCAATGATGGGCACGGTGAAGTTGCAATTATGGGCACAGGGAGACTGCAATGATGGGCACAGGGAGACTGCAATGATGGGCACAATGAGGCTGCAATGATGGGTACAGTGAGGCTGCAATGATGGGTACAGTGAGGCTGAAATGGTGGGCACAGGGAGGCTGCACTGGCGGGTACAGTGAGGCTGCACTGGCGGGCACAGTGAGGCTGCAATAATGGGCACAGTGAGGCTGCAATAATGGGCACAGTGAGGCTGCAATGAATGGCACAGTGAGGCTACATTGATGGGCAGAAAGGCTGCATTGATGGGCAGTGAGGCTGCATTGACATCTTGAAATCTCCTGTACCATGCCCACAGCCTCTGACATCTTGACACCTCCTGTACCATGCCTGCAGCCTCTGACATCTCTTGTCTTATATAATGTCTGCAGTCTCTGAGGGAGTCTGGAGAGGAGTCAAGAGTGGGAGCACCTCCGGGATGGGGGTCATGGAAGATGTCAGATGTGTGTGGACTGTGGAGAGGAGACTATAAGAAAACCAGAGCCACCAAGCCAGAGCCAACTGACTGAGCCTTGCAAGGTGCACCTGAGAGGTGGTCAGTGACAGCACCGCCAGGCCAGTCTGGGGGGGTGGGTCACTGATATAAGGGGGGAGTGAATATAATTATGTAAGGGGGCACTGATATAAAGATTTCCCCCTTACTTTAGTGTATTCTTTCTGCGGAAGGTGGTCTCTGGTCACCAGAGCCCCCTCCCCCCACTCCCCCCATATATCCCTATGTGCTTTCATATCTGTCTTATCTATATACAATATTCTCTTCAAATGTGCTTTAAAATGCATGGTTTTCCATTTTATGAACAGGAAAATAATGACGTTATGCTGTTTTGCTATAATAATCCTATGGGGGTTGGTTTTTATTCCCAGTTCGGCCCTGGCCTGGACCAGCTTGGTTATGTCAGCCTACAGAGCACAGCATACAGAGTAGAGCGGTTCTGAGTATGTTACAAAATTCTCACTACTGCACCCTGCATGCTGTGCCATATATTACATACTCTTGGTCACTGAAGGATGTATGCAAATTTCCCTGTTCTTCCCCAAACAAAAACCATCAACCATCTAATCTTCATCTCTTGAACAAGATGAACAAGAGCTTCTTTTGGACAACGGGTGTCCCGTGATTCTGTTTGCTTGTTTTTACCGCGGTTGTTGCCCGCCGAATTCCGGTAAAACGTTTACGATTGGGGTGGCATTGTAAGTCACAGAGCGCATGGGCATCCCGCAGTTTGCTGCTATTTCGAACCATGGGTGGAATCGTGGCAATTCCGTCTGTGATTCAGAACACAGAGATGTGAACGAAGCCTCTCTGTTGTTTTCTCTTTTCCTCTTGGCTTCTTTCCGTATTTTGAATATCTGTGGTTTCACTCACGCTACATCCTGTAGAAAAGGGTCACTGTGACTCAAAAGACATTTGAGTAATAACACATCTACTGTATGTAATCCAGATTTCACTAATAGCATAATTAATGAGTTGTTAACACCCTAAAATGCCTTAAATACACCTAAAATGTATTAATAATAATTATGGAAATAAATAGCATTGATTAAGACAATAAAGACAGAAACTGCTGAATGCTGCTCTTGTGTCAGTATACACTATATTACCGAAAGTATTGGGACACCTGTCTTAGTCTGTAGGGTTCAATATCGAGTTGGCCCACCTTTTGCATCTACAACATCTTCATCTCTTCTGGGAAGGTTGTCGACAAGTTTTAGGAGGGTGTCTATGGGAATATTTGACCATTCTTCCAAAAGCACATTTGGACCCTGCTTTGTGCACTGGTCCAAATCATTTAGTGGAGGGGGGATTATGGCGTGGGTTTTTTTTTTAGGGGTTAAGCTTGGTCCCTTAGATCCAGTGAAGGGAACTCTTAAGGCATCAGCAATTTTGGACAATTTCACGCTCCCAACTTTTTGGGAACAGTTTGGTGTGGCCCCTTCCTGTTCCAACTTGACTGAGCACCAGTGCACAAAGCAAAGTCCATAAAGACATGGATGAGAGAGTTTGGGTTGGAGGAACTTGACTGGTCCTGACCTCAACCTGATAGAACACCTTTGGGATGAATTAGAGTGGTGACTGCAAGTCAGGCCTTCTTGTCCAACATCAGTGCCTGACCTCACAAATGCGCTTCTGGAAGAATGGTCAACCATTCCCATAGACACAGTTCTAATCCTTGTGGACAGCTTTTCCAGAAGAGTTTAAACTGTTATAGCTGCAAAGGGTGGGCCAACTCAATATTGAACCCTACGGACTAGGACTGGGATGCCATTAAAGAGGTTGTAAACGACCGCAAAATAAAAAAACAACCTGCAAGACAAAGGCATAATGAGCTAGTATGCATCGCATACTAGCTCATTATGAAGAACAATGCTGTTGCAGCGGTCCCCGTTACAGCTGTGATGGGCGCATGCAGGTGGGAGGCGCCGGTCACAGGACAGCAGCTGACGTCAGCACATGCGTATACAGTGAATATCTCCTAAACAGTGCATGTTTACAATAAATTCAGGGCACCTACAGGTAAGCCTTATTATAGGTAAAAGTGGTTTTAAAGCGTTTACAATCACTTTAAAGTGGTTGTAAACACTTACAAACCACTTTGACCTACAGGTAAGCCTAGATTAAGGCTTACCTGTAGGTCCAAGAAATATCTCCTAAACCTATACGGTTTAGGAGATATTTGCCCAAAGACAGGCACCGCTGTCTAAGGCGCATGCGCCGTAGACAGCGGCGCGCAGGCGCACTGAGCGTGGCATCGTCAATGACGAAGATGCCACGCGTGTAGGCTCCCGTGCACATGCGCGAAAGTGACGTCATCGTGGCTTCGCCGAATGACAGCGGCGGAGCTGTGAGACCCCACCAAGAAGATGGATGCGCCGGACTACAGGGGACAGCTGTGACTTCGCTGGCTCCTGTGTCAGGTAAGTGACACATAATGGACTACTGTGCGATGCATAGTAGTCCATTATGGTTTGCCTTTGCAGGGAATGAAAGAGGAAGTAAACCCATCAGGGTTTACTTCCTCTTTAAAGTTCATGTGTAAGGGCAATACTTTTGGTAATATAGTGTATGTCAGTTTCTCTAGCATTATGCTATACTTTGGTGCACCTTAACTCTTTCCTTCTAGGATACGTGTGGTATCAAATTTGTCTTTGACACTCTACACATCTCTTTGCTTATCGCTGCATCCCATCCACAGCTCACCTTTCTTCTTTCTTTCCCCTGTCCACAGCTCACCTCTTCTCCCCTGTCCATAGCTCAACTCTGCACCCCTATCCACAGATCACCTTAGCACCACCCCATTCACAAATCACCCTTGCCCCCTGTCAACATCTAACTTCTGCACCCCTCCAATCACATCTTACACTCACTCCCAGTCCACAACTCACCTCTGCACCACACTCCACATTATTTATACCCCCCTTCCACATTTTACTTCTGCACCCCCATCTAAAGCTCCCCCCAATTCACAGCTCTTACCTTGGCCACCCCCCCATCTTTAACCTCTGCACCCTCCCTCTTCCCCCACAGTTCTCACCTGTACACAACCTGCTCCCCCCCTCCACAGCTTTCATATTGCTCATATTACACAACCTGTGTTCTGCCCTCTGCAATTCTCACCTGCACACCCCCCCCCCCCCCCCCTTTACCTGTTCTCCTCCCTGCACAATTCCCACAGCTCTCCTCTCTTCTTAAACCCCCCCAGCTTTCCTCTCTCCATATGCACAAAGGTAGCGCTATACAAGTTCACTATACATTGCTATACACTCATTCATTCATTCACAAGCTCTAGCTCTACTCTCTGCACAAATCCTCCCTCCATCACCTTCTCAGTTCTCCTATCTGCACAAACTCACTCTCCCTCCCCTTTTCATTCGCTGTTCCCTCTTTTCTTCAGCAAAGCCAGCCCTACAGTACAGCACAGTCTGATTGGAGAGCTCTGCCTATCAGAACTGTAGCACAAAGCCGAGGAGGAGTTTCAGAGCTCTTTATTCGGCTCCATGCTACAATGTTTACAATGAGTAGTGGGGGCGGGTACAGAAACTACCTCTCAAATCACCAAAGGCAGCTGCACCAGGATCTGAAGCACTCACCAGGGCTCAAGGGCAGGAGCTCTAGGTGCCCAGTGCCAGTACGAAGAATTCGGTAGAGGAAGTGAGCTAAGCAGAAAACTACCTCTACTGTCTTCTGTCCCAGCACGTTTTGGCAAAAAAAAAAAAAAGCCCTGGTCCTCAGTCTTCTGGGTGTCATTTGAACCAGAAGACACCAGGGGTTCTGGGTGCCATGGAACCACTACCTCAGAAGGCATACTGCAAATACAGTGTAATAATACAGAGGGGGTTACTTACTAAAGGAAAATCTGCTTTTCACTGCAAGTGCACTGAAAGTGCACTTGAAAGTAAAGTCACTGTAGATCCGAGGGGGACATACAAGGAAAATAAAAAACAGCATTTTAGCTTGAACATGATTGGATGATAAAATCAGCAGAGCTTCCACTCATTTCAGATCTAGCCCTCATATTTGACTGCACTTCCAAGTGCACTTTCAGAGCACTTTCAAGTGAACTTGCAGTGCAAAGTGGATTTGCCTTTTGTAAATAACCCACAGAGAGTGTTGGTGACATTACTATATCAGTCCTGCTCTCTGCATCACTGAGGAACACCCGCCATTAGGACAAGAACTGAAGAGGAAAATAATCCGTGATGTGACTGATGTGAATAACTATATTTCATAAAAGTGTGTGGGGCAAACTTTATGGGTTTTCCTGAGGGGAGAACCCAAAGTTGGGCTTCATGTTTTCAATTGTTTTATCCACCTTGCCCACCTTAATTCAACATATAATTTGTTCAAACCTTTGATCACTTTAAATCAGTATTTATAACTATATTTATTTATTCCAGAGCTCAGATGCAGTTCTACATTCTATCAATCCCACTGTAGACCACAAGGAAAAAACTATTGCCAGTTTCCCATTAGAGGATGAAATTCAAGCTTCTCTCATCTTCAAAAACATTTCTGTCCTGATTCCTTCCCTCACGGTTAACCACAAGGACCACACAACCAGTGCTAAGAAGAGCAGAGCCACCATATTGAACCCAAGAAACAAGTATTGTGTTGGAGAAACAATAATTGTCCAAATTGAGATGTTTGACCATTTGGGTAACAGGAAAACACATGGAGGAGACTTCATAAGAGCTAGGATCTTTTCTCCAGATCTTAAAGCTGCGGCCTCAGGGAGAATTGAAGATTTTAACAATGGAATCTATAATGCCAATTTCACTTTATTTTGGGAAGGAAAGGTTTTCTTCTCATTGGTCCTCTACCATCCAAGTGAGGCTGTCTCAGCTTTGTGGAGAGCGAGGAATCAGGGCTATGGCCTCATTTACTTCATGGGGACTTTTACGAATGGAACTCATCAAGTGAAGTCTGAATGTGGATTCCAACCGAACACAACAAAGGAAATATGTGAATATAGAAAGGAAGGATACAATGAATTATTTTACTGCTCTAAACCAGAATCTTTTGATTGTAGGTCATTAATATACCTCCAGTCTTTCAACAGAGATCTCTCTTTTCTAAGCACACTTGAAAAATCTCTCTTGGACAGGTCAGTACATATCCGATAAAAAAATATTAAAATTTCCATCAACAAAAACATTTACAAATTGTGCAAGGAATCAATACAATATATGTTTTATTGGACAGCAGAGAAAACATCAGAACTCTGAAGTGGTTTTAGGTAGAATTGAACAAAATTTTACACAATTTAAGTAATTTACAAATTGACAAAATTTTACACAACCAATGAGATAATCCAATTCCAAGTTATTTCCTCACCCAGGTTTCCGCTGGTTATCCTTGGTTACAAAGGTTATCCTTGGTGCCATGATTTAAGCTCCATACACACTATCAGATTTTCTGCTGACTTTTTCCTTCAGATTTACCAAAACCATGTAGTACAAGGGCCTGCCTGATTGCATACAAATTGAAATTCCTAAGGTTTGACCTCATATTATATGGTTTTGGTAAATCTGAAGGAAAAAGTCAGCAGAAAATCTGATAGTGTGTATGGGGCTTAAGAATGCCTAACCGATTCCGTTGATTACAGAGTTATTTGACCACCTCAAGGCGGTTTTCACAAAGCTTGATTTGAGAGGGGCATACAATCTCAGGTGGATTAAGGAGGGCGACGGGTGGAAAACTGCGTTTAATACCAGAACAGGCCATTATGAGTGCCTGGTAATGATGCCTTTTGGCCTTTGTAACCCCTCGGCAGTTTTCCAGGAATTTATTAACGATGTCTTCTGAGATTTTTTGCAGTTATGTGTGGTGGTTTATCTTGATGATATCCTCATATTTTCCAAGTCCCTGGAGAGCCACCACACATATGTCTGTCGTGTGCCTCAGAAACTGAGAGAGAACAATCTCTATTGTAAACTGGAGAAGTGCGAGTTCCATCGTGAACAGGTTAAATTCCTGGGCTATGTCATTTCCACTGCTGGTTTTTCGATGGACCCAGAGAAACTTTCGGCAGTCCTACAGTGGCCTCGACCTGTGGGTTTATGTCCTCTGCAGCGTTTCCTGGGCTTTGCTAACTACTATCGGAAGTTTATTCGTAACTTCTCGTCTCTGGTATGCCCCGAAAGGATGATAACCCACAGAATTGGTCTCCGGAGTCCATTAAGGCCTTTGAGACTCTCAAGGCTGACTTTGTTTTTGCTCCTGTGTTGGCACATCCTGATCCTACGTTGCCTTTTATCCTAGAAGTTGATGCTTCTGAGACTGGAGTTGGCGCCCATCTGTCTGAATGCCCTAACTCTGAGAGCGCTATGCATCCATGTGGCTACTTTTCCAGGAAATTGTCACCTGCTGAGTGCAATTACGAGATTGGTGACAGAGAGCTGTTGCCGATCATCTTAGCCTTGAAAGAATGGAGACATCTCCTTGAAGGTACCACTATGCCGGTTCTCATTCTTACTGACCATAAGAATCTCACATTCTTGTCTGAGGCTAAGCGCATATCTCCCAGAAGGGCGCGATGGGCTCTTTTCTTGTCAAGTTTTAAATACATTAATTTAATGTCTCATTCTTACCCGGTACTAAGAATGTAAGGGGTGATTCCTTGTCACAACAATTTTCCTCCACTTCCAAGTCGGAGTCGGTTCCAGTTCTTATAATTCCTCCTGATCGTATCTTGGCTACGGTTTATACCAGTCTTACTTCTCCTTTGGGTGACAAAATTCACCTATCTATCTTATACGACTCCACAGCCCAGGTTAGCTTTTGGCTAGCCATAAGGACCATTTATTAATCAGATATTTTTTGAGAAAAGCTTTTCCAGTTTTACAAAACAATGAAAGAGACTTTCAAATGTCGGCACATCAATATCTACAATGTGAGTTTTACAAAGGAAAAGAGAAAGCAGAAGACATTGCTAATCAATTGTGAACAAATACGGTGGACAAACACTGATCACTTCTAATACCATATCTCACAAAAGTGAATATACCCCTCACATTTTTAATATTTTATTATACCTTTTCATGTGACAACAATGAAGAAATTACACTTTGCTACAATGTAAAGTAGTGTGTGTACAGCTTGTGTAACAGTGTAAATTTGCTGTCTCCTTAAAATAACTCAACCGGCAACAAAAGTGAGTACACCCCTAAATAAAAATGTCCAAACTGGGCCCAATTAGCCATTTTCCCTCCCCGATGCCATGTGACTTGTAAGTATAAGGTCTCATTTGTGAATGGGGAGCAGGTGTGTTAAATTTGGTGTTATCACTCTCACTCTCTCATACTGGTCACTGAAAGTTCAACATGGCACCTCATGGCAAAGAACTATTTAAGCATCTGAAAAAAAGAATTGTTGCTCTAGATAAAGTTGGCCTAGGCTATAAGAAGATTGGCAAGACCCTGAAACTGAGCTGCAGCACGGTGGCCAAGACCATACAGCGATTCAACAGGACAGGTTCCAATCAGAACAGGCCTCATATCAGCGTCATATCCAGAGGTTGTCTTTGGGAAATAGACATATGAGTGCTGCCAGAATTGCTGCATGAGTGCTGCCAGAATTGCTTCTGGTGCCCCCATGGTGATAACGGTGTGGCATGCTGGTACATGTGAGGCTTCAGGGTAGGAGTGCCAGAGCATGCTGTTATTTGAAGTGCCTCAGAGTGAAAACAGTTGGACATGCAGGTACGTCTGGTGTCCCCTGGGTGATGGCTGGACATGCTGGTATTTTGATGCCCTCTGGGGGGAATTCCTTACTCAGCCCTCACTGCTCCTTCTGGGGCTTAGCACAGCTGTGCCCTGATAGTCCTGGTCCCAGTACAGAACCTCCACTTGTCATATGCTGATTGGACAGTCACCCCTCCGCAGATCACATTCGGCCTTGCAGCAGTGGGCGTGAAGGTCATACTATGCCTGGCTGTAGGAGGATGGGGATGGGCAGTAGTCACAAGCTCCTATCCTCAGTGTCCCTAACCACCGGTGTGGAAGCAACTAAGTATACTAGGTAGCAGTAGCCTGCATCCTAGCAACCAAGGACACTAGAGGGCAAAAGCCACCTGTCTCCTAGCACTAACGCAAATAGGTGTGCACTGGAGTTGACCTTTAACATCCTTGCCGTGGGCTAACATATGTACTTGCAATACACATCCATTGTCAATCACATGTACAGTAATGTACCCTTAAAGTGGAAATAAATCCATAGATTGAACAGTTTCAAAAGAGTTACATTTCCGGCACATTCCAGGAATGTAACTGTCACATTGAATGTGCTCTAAACCAAACTGTTAAACCATCCAATGGCTGGTGTCATAACAAATCATAAGTGTAGCACCATGCCAGTTAAAGATTAAACAGAGGCCAAGATGGCAGCTACCTTGGCTTAAAAACGATAGGAAGGTTTACTTCCACTTTAATAACTATTTCTTGTATTGCAAGAAATATTTATGAATATGTATAGGAAATAGGATTTGATACAATTTATAAAAAAATTTGATTCTAAAAAAAATTATGTGTAGGTGGCATATAATGACATCTTGTATATTATGAAACAATATTTTACAATTCTATATTAATATTTTATTTTTTTCAAGGGAAAATATTGCTATTGAAATCCCCAAAAACTTTGAATCCATTGATGTGAATTCATGTACAAGTGAGTAATCCTTAAAATTGTACATATCTTTGAAAGTTTTTATTATTTGCATTTGGTTTCAAATGACATCTTCAGTCAACATCCACTATAGGGTCCCAATATTTCCATCTGTCTCCTAATATGGGTGACAGGGAGGCAACAAAAGGCTGCAGAATCTGTATCTTTGCCCACATCCCCAGTTTTCATAGTACATGCAATCTCCATAATCATGATTGCGACTTTAAAGCAGAGTTCCACTGATTTGTCTCCTTTCCCCCTCCGGTGCAACATTTAGCACCTTTCGGGGGGAGCGGATACCTGTAGTTGACAGATAACCTGTTCACAGGTCCGGGAGTCCGGGTCATGGCCCATGACATCACCACTCGGCTCCGTCCTCCTTCCTCCTCCCCAAGAGGAGTGGAGCCTCGCACATGCGCAGTAGGGTTTCTGGCGTAAAGCCATGAGGCTACACGGCCAGGTTCCCTTACCCGCAATGGCGGCATCATGCACCCGACAGCTGATGGAAACATCAGCTGAGGTGCTGACATCGCTGGACTCCAGGACAGGTAAGTGTCCTATTATTAAAAAGGCAGCAGCTACAGTATGTGTAAGAGAATGTGTAAGAGAATTTGTGATTTTTAAGTGTACAGATTTAACCATTAACATTTGTAATGAAAAGAGAAGTATGGATTTAAGCAAAAAAAAATGTATGCTCACCTAGGTGGATTGAGGCTGCATCTATCCCTATGGTTCAACGACCAAGAACTGAATGATCGAACACCGCTGATCGCTCAACTCTCAGTCTTCAGGCTGCAGAGAGCTGGTGACTGTCAGTTACTGACTCTCTACTTTGCCCCTCCAGCACTCACTGGAAGGCTGAGCTGTGGAGGAGGCGGGAGCGGATGGCTCAGTCAGCTCCAATCATGCTATTGCACAGTAATAGTTATGGTAATGAAGTCTCTCATAATCAAAATTCCTATTCAGCCATCAAATTACAGATTGAACAGTCCGGTCAGAGATACAAAGCAGGCCATCATACATTGCATTAACACAATTTAAGCCACGAGGTCAGTAATTAACAATTCTAAAGGCTTTGCATTTGTAAATTAAGGCAGAGTCTGCAAAAACCGATACCTTTTATTGATTATTACAAAAGACATGTTAAAAACAGTCTAGTCTTCAGTGTTCCTGACACAGTTCAGGCCTAAGTAATTGCATCCATTAGTCCTCGCAAGTCAACAGCCCATTAGACAAGACTATACGACGTGTAATACATATTTTAGCAAGCAGTGGAAAGCGGGCCACATTTTTTTTTTTTTTACACGAAATTCATAAAACTTGAAATGATCAAATGACATCAATAAGAAGCATCCACCTGCATGTATCAAATAATTACTATCATTTTAGGACCAAAAATGTTGATTTTCCATATCACATTCCATCTCCTGAGTGATATGGACATATGAAAAAAATCATATATAAATTATTTTAAAGGTAATTCCATTCTGTACTTAGACAGACCCAACCAGGTCATGGGCTTTTGGAGGGGACTGCAGGGTAGCCTCTTGCATACTGACTATGGGCCTTGGCTTTTGAGGGGGCTCTATTCTTTGTGTGCCCAAACCAGCATTGATTGCTTCAACCCCCCCCCCCCCCCCACTAGACTGAGAGACTCACAGCAGAAGATTATAATCAGCTTTAACCACTTGCCGACCACTGCATGCCAATATATAAGTCGGCACAATGGCAGCGGTGGGCAAATGGGCGTACCTGTACATCCCCTTTTAATTGGCAGGGCATGCGTGCCCGCAGCATACAGCGTGACCGTGCCCATGGGTCCCGTGGACTTGATGTCCGCTGGTGTCCCACGATTGTGTCACGGAGCCGCAGAACGGAGAAATGCCTATGTAAACAAGGCATTTCCCAGTTCTGCCTTGTGACATGACAGGGATCTACTGCTCCCTGTCAATGGGAGCAGTAAATGCTGTCATGTCAGTGGTAGCCCATCTCCCCCACAGTTAGAACACCTTCCTAGGACACACTTAACCCCTTAATCGCCCCCCTAGTGTTTAACCCCTTCCCTACCAGCGTCATTTACACAGTAATTAGTGCATTTTTATACATGCATACCCCACTTTTAACCACTTCAATACAGGGCACTTAAACACCTTCCTGCCCAGACCAATTTTGAGCTTTCAGCGCTGTCGCACTTTGAAGGACAATTGCGCGGTCATGCTACACTGTACCCAAATGATATTTTTATAATTTTTTTCCCACAAATAGAGCTTTCTTTTGGTGGTATTTGATCACCTCTACGATTTTTATTTTTTGCGCTACAAATAAAAAAATACCGAAAATTTTGAAAAAAAAAATGTTTTTTTTTGTTTCAGTTTCAAAACTTTGTAAATAAGTACGTTTTCTCCTTCACTGATGGGCACTGATGGGGCTACACTGATGGGCACTGATAAGGTGGCACTGATGGGCACCAATGTGGCACCAATGAAGTGGCACTGATAGGCGGCACTGATGGGCGACACGGATGGGCGACACGGATGGGCGACACGGATGGGCGACACGGATGGGCGACACGGATGGGCGACACGGACGGACATTGATAGGTGGCACAAATTGGCACTGATAGCTGGCACGGATGGGCGGCACGGATGGGCGGCACGGATGGGCATGGATAGGCGGCACAGGTGGGCATGGATAGGCGGCACAGGTGGGCATGGATAGGCGGCACAGGTGGGCACTCATAGGCGGCACAGGTGGGCACTCAGGCGGCACAGGTGGGCACTCATAGGCGGCACAGGTGGGCACCCATAGGCGGCATCGGTGTTATAGTAATGGATGCCAATCAGTGCCAAACAATAATGCATGCCAATCAGTGATGCCCATTGTGGCCACTGATTGGCATCCATTATGGGCACTGATTGGCACCCATTGTGCTGACTGGCACCCTGGTGGTCTAGGGAGGATTATGCATTTTTATTACCTTTTCCCTGGTGGTCTAGTGGTGTCCCTGGTGGTCCAGTGTGGGCATCCTCGGGGGGGCTGTGCTGATAATCGATCAGCACAGACCCTCCCTGTCAGAGGAGCAGCCGATCGGCTCTCCTCTACTCGCGTCTGACAGACGCGAGTGAGGGAAAGCCGATCACCGGCTCTTCCCATTTACACTGTGATCAGCCGTGATTGGACACGGCTGATCACATGGTAAAGAGTCTCCGTCGGGGGCGCGCAGCGGCTCATAATCCTAATCACGTCATATGACGTCCGGTTAGGATTATGAAACCACTTTGCCGCCGTCAATCTGTAATAGGGCGGGCGGCAAGTGGTTAAGTACACAATGGGGTTTATTTACTAAAGCTGTAAAGTGCAAAATCAGGCCCAGGTCTGCATAGAAACCAATGAGCTTCTAACCCCAGCTTGTTCAATTTAAGCTTTGGTAATAAAACCTGGAAGCTCATTGGTTTCTCTGCAGGATTGAGACTGATTTTGCACTTTCCAGCTTTAGTAAATGAACCCCATTGTGTACTTAAAGGGGTTGTAAAGGTAAATGTTTTTTCACCTTAATGCATTCTATGCATTAAGGTGAAAAAACATCTGACAGTCCCGGCGCCCCCAGCCCCCCATTTTACTTACCTCACCCCTCGAAAGTCCTGCGCTCGTCCCCCGACGTCCTTTCCACCGCTCAGCCTGGCCACTGATTGGCTGGAGTGGATGGATGGAAAGCAGCGCAGCCATTGGCTCGCGCTGCTGTCAATCACATCCACTGACGCGGAGCGCCGGGGGCGGGGCTGTGTGATACAGCGAGCAGCTATAGCCGCCGGCTGTATCACGGGACCGAGCCCGCAGATGCTTCTCACCATGCGAGGGAGCTCGCATGAACGTGAGAAGCATCTGAGGGAGGAAGCAGAGACAGCCGCCGAGGGACCCCAGAAGAGCAGGTTCGGGGCCACTCTGTGCCAAACGAGCTGCACAGTGGAGGTAAGTATAACATGTTTGTTATTTTTAAAAAATTAAATTTTTATCTTTACAATCCCTTTAATAGTGGGGTATGCCTGTAGCACTGATCGCTGAAGAAGGAGAATTGTATATTCATTCCGAAACGCATTGGGTGCAAGAAATACTAGTTTATTACTTATTTCCTTCTGAATGACAACACTGTAACATGCGTTTTTATATGCTTTGTACCGTATTTATCGGTGTATAACACGCACTTTTTTCCCCTTAAAATCAGGGGAAAATCGTGGGTGTGTGTTATACGCCGATCCCCCGCCGAGAAGCTTGTGAGCTTCTCGACGGCTTTCGTCCGCTTCCGGAAAGCCGCCGAGAACGGCCAAGTGAGGCCAAAAGCCGCCGAGAATGGCCGAGTGTGGCCGAAAGCCTGTGAAAATAGCCTAAAGTCGCAGAGAATGGCCGAGAGCGGCCGAGAGCTACCGAGCACCGCCGAGATACACGGGACATCCGCTCTGTATCTTGGCGGCGCCATTTTTAAACTGCATGCCTGCAACGACACTGACAAGGCTGCAAATGACACTGATAAGGCTGCATTTATGGGCATTTAAATGTAAGTTTTTTTCCTTAAACTTCCCTCCTAAACTTGGGGTGCGTGTTATACGCCGGTGCGTGTTATACACCGATAAATACGGTATATATTTTGTTTTTTCATACTTCAATAAATCATTTTTCATAATCATAGTAAGATAACTTTTATAATAATATTTTTTTGTGCCTTAAAAGTCTGCCACCAGGGGGTTTTGTCATCTCCCTCGGCGTGTATCAGATGAGATGTCGGGGGCTCATTCTAAGGTAAGTATTTCATAATGAGTATGCGGTGCATAGTAGCTCATTATGCCTTTTCCCTTGCAGGTCTAAAAAAATAAAAAATAAAATGTCAGTGGGTTTACTACCGCTTTAAAACAGTACCACAGCAAAATTAAATTTCTAAAGGAAAAAAGTAATTTAAAACTGATCGCGACTGTAATGAATTGTCGGGTCTCATGGGTCTCATGGTCTCCAGGAAAAAAACGGCATGGGTCCCCCCCCCAGCCCATTAATAGGCCTAATTTTTTTTTATAAAAATTGCATGGGCGTCCCCCCAAAAGCCATACCAGGCCCTTCAGGTCTGGTATGGAAATTAAAGGGAACCCTGTACCAAATTAAAAAAATGTCACATGGTGTCACCCATTTACGTCACCGAGTGGCCGCGCCCTCAGCTATATAACAGCTGTCACCGAAAAGAAGTGTCACTTGGCAGGAGCGGAGTTGTTGTGACTTTTTCTTTCTTTTTTCGCCTTGTCGGGTGGCGTGAGATGGACCTAAATCGTGGGACATTTTTATTTTTTTTTATCTTTTAATAAAGGACTTGTCCCAAAGTATCTCCTGTCTTTTTTACTATTTTGACACTTTTTTGTGAATTGGTAAGGGTACGATGTACCCTTACCATTTCACATAAGAGGGAGGCTGGGATCTGGGCATCACCTTGTCAAAGGGGGCTTCCAGATTCCGATAAGCCCCCTGCCCGCATAACCCTACAAGGTTGTGGGGATGAGGTCCTTGTCCCCATCAACATGGGAACAAGGTGCTTTGGGGGGCTACTCCAAAGCACCCTCCCCATGTTGAGGGCATGTGGCCTGGTACGGTTCAGGAGGGAGGGGCGGCTCTCTCTTCCCCCCTCTTTTCCTGCGGCCTGCCAGGTTGCGTGCTTAAATAAGGGTCTGGTATGGATTTTGAGGGGGACCCCTATGCCATTTTTTTTTTATTTGGCACAGGGTTCCCCTTAATTTCCATACCAGACCTTAAGAGCCTGGTATGGATTTTGGGAGGGCCCCACATATTTAACTTACATTTTTGGTTTGGGGTTCCCCTTAATATTCATACCAGACCCAAAGGGCCTGGTAGTGGGCCGGGGGGACCCCCATGCCATTTTTCAATGAGTTTTATCTATATTGCTGAGACCTGACAATGCATTACAGCCGCGATCAGTTTTAAATAACTTTTTTCCTTTTGCTATGGTACTAGTCTAAACACGGGAAAACTGTGCCACTTTACAGGCATACTATAGACACCCCCCAGGCACGATATTTAAATGAATATTTCATTTTTATTGTTTCATTTTATGCATTATTAAAATCACTGTTCCCGAAAAAACTGACATTTTTAAAACTTGTCCCCTGGGGCAGGACCCAGGTCCCCAGACACTTTTTATGACAACAACTTGCATATAAGCCTTTAAAATTAGCACTTTTGATTTTTCATGTTGGTGTCCCATAGACCAGTGGTCATCAACCCTGTCCTCAGGGCCCACTAACAGGCCAGGTTTTACGTATTACCTTGGGAAGATGCAGACTAGAATACTGCAATCACTGAGCAGCAAATGATATCACCTGTGATGTATTTCAGTTATCTTGCAAACCTGGCCTCATAGTGGGCCCTGAGGACAGGGTTGATAACCACTGCCATAGACTTTAAGAGTGTTCGCAAGTTCGTCCGATTTTTTTTTTTGCATGTTTGTATGTTCTGGTGCAAACTGAGCCGAGGGAGTGTACTGCTATTACTGTTTACAGTTTAGGATAATGTGATCAAATTCTTACCTGATTTTGTTTGGTATATATTCTGTGTGAACTTACAATTAAGTCAGTTCCAGTTTGCACCTAAGCTAGTTTCGTCTAGTTATTGGGTGCAATATTCAGCTATAATACCTGGTTCCTGGTGCCAGAGTGGAAGAAGCTGTATCTTGGCAGAAGCACCAAAGCGGGGTACCACGCGGTCCGTCACATGCACAGTAATGTATTTGTTACCAGACTGCAACCTGTGGTCATACGAAAAAATATGGAAACATGAAACATAGGAAACTGTATCTGAGAGAGTTACCACTGAATGAGTATGAGCATTTTGACATATTCTTAGCCCCTTGCAAAGCCCTACTCATGGACTAAAAAAAGCGGGGGGGGGGGGGCACCTGCAGCTTTTAACTCTCAATTTCCATCTAAATATGCATGCTTTATGCATGAGTGATTCTCATGCTGAGAATCATTCTGAAAACCAAAGTTTCCCGATGTTTTATGTTAAATCAATGTTAAATCATTGGACTCTACTGGAATTAAAGACCAGGAACCTTGTTATGTATCATTCTTATTCCCTTTTCTTTTGCTCATCCTATAGTCAGTGGACAAATATGTATAGCTGTTAATTGTTTCTCTACTACTATTGCTACAGTCTGCAGTCTTCAATGGCCCATACTGATAATTTTTACCCTTCTTTCCAGGATACTCCTGGCAGATTAAAAAAAAATATTCTAATCATGTATTCAGTAGAAATTATTGTATGTATATACAGCTAGAAAACGTACTTGCATCTGTCTTAATATCACCCCTCTTAAATACCCTAATCAAATTATATCGCCCAAATGCAACTTTAAAGGCACTGTATAACGCAAAATGTTAAAAGACGTTTAGTCAACTTGTATTGTAGTACAAAACAAGTTATAATAAAATACAATGCCATAGATGATCCAAACTTGTATGGTGTATTCCAATTCCATCCAACATGTTTCAGACACATATAGCTCCTTCTTCAGGGGTGTGGGGGATATCAGTTCATATCTCTAAAATACAATCAAAATTCTTTTACACAACATGTAAATAAATATATACCTGTATATGTACACTTTCGCATATCTATGTGGATCTGTTACTCACAATTGTATGATGAAGAGAAACAGAGTATTTAAAATCATATGTGGGTGCTTTTAAATGTTTCTCTTCATGATTATTGTTGGGTGAGTGCTATGATGAGTACTTGACTAAGCTGCACACCTTAATTGGAGAGTAGTCTGCAAAGAAGCTTTAGGAAAAGCAGGAACTGACTATGCTGTCTGGCAGGGGTCTGCAGGTCATGACATTAAAAGAACACAATTACAAATCCTCTGGCAGGTAAGACAGGTCACCAATATTTATTTCTTCCTTTTTATCTTCACAGAATCATCTCCTCCACCTCTAAAACAATGCAAGATTGGGATGGTACCTCCATTTCCAAGCGGATTTGTGTTACAGAATAAGTGGAGACCTGCGTTCTGTAACTTTGCCAATTTCACACTCCATGAACAAATGTACACCTGTTTAAATGACAAAATGATACATATGACTGGTGACTCTACTGTACTACAATGGTATAATTATTTGGAAAAAGCATTTAAAGGTAATAATGCAGTTACTCAAAGATACACTTTTGAAATATGTCACTTTAGAATGCAGAAATCTGCATAGTGACGTAACCCAGAGCAATACAGTATATCAAAATGAATCTTAAACTGATCTGACCTCACCAATGCAAAATCTGCTTGCTTCCTGTAGTTGAGTTTTCATATCACCATTACTTTGTGTACTCTCTTAAAAAAAAAGAGCATCTTGTGCTGCAATATTTACTATTCTGTTTCAAATGTTGCTTAATGCATTGCCTTTGTGCATAAAATTACTTTTGCTTTATGCATTGCCCTCCATAGACAAAGTGGGGGAGATTTACTAAAACTGGAGCACTCAGAATCTGGTGCAGCTATGCATGGTAGCCAGTCGGCTTCTAACTTCAGCTTAAAAAACAAACACAAGAGGGCACCTCCATCTAGATGTAGCGATTTAATTAAAAAGGCATAAAAAACAATTAAAATGCACTCACTAGATAAAAGTAGATCAAGGATTGTCATAGACCCATATAGACCTTCATAGGATCACCATTAGGGATGAGCTCAGGCGTGTTCGCATGGAACACGTGCAGAGCCCGCCAGGAAGTGAGCGCAGCGCTGCGCTAATCACAGGCAGTGAGACATTGCCTCGATGTGTGGCTGCAGAGATCGGGACAATGTCTCTCTGCCTGTGATTAGCGCAGCACTGCGCCGACTTCCTGGCGGGCTCTGCACGTGTTCCATGCGAACACGCCTGAGCTCACCCCTAATCACCATGAGGCTGCAGAGCTCAGCAGGCATGTGGCCTGCCAGGCTTCAGGCTGAGCCTGACAGCTGCACTTACTTCAAGTACTCTGTTTCAACCAGCCATGTGCCTGCTGAGCTCTGCAGCCTCACGGTGATACTATGAAGGTCTATATGGATCTATGATAAGCCTTGGTCTACTTTTATCTAGTAAGTGCATTTTAATTACTACTTTAAAGTGTATGAAGACAGTGACTTTCCTAAGCTGTCTCTCAAAGAACGAAGGCCCCATTCACACCTGAGCATTTTTGCAGTCTAAAACTCCCAAATGCTCAGCATCCAAAATCCCATGGATTTCAATTATGCCTGATCTCAGCTTAGTGTAGTATCACTTGAGAATTTAGTTACATAGTTAGTAAGGTTGAATAAAGACACCAGTCCATAAAGTTCAACCTGAGTGAGTGTCTACAATTGTCCCTATCCCTGTACATTGCACACTCACATCGGTCCCTACCCTCAAGGATCCCACAATCCAAAGACCCCATACATATACTAGGGCCAATTTTTGGACAGAAGCCAATTAACCTGCCAGCATGTCTTTGGAGTGTAGGAGGAAACACAGAGGCACAGGGAGAACATACAAACTCCAGGCAGGTAGTGCCATGCTTGTGATCCGAAGCATGCAACGCTTTTTACTGCTAGGCGAGAGTGCTAACCACTACACCACTGTTCCACCCTCTGAACTGTAGATTGAAAAGTAAAATTACTGTCTTTTACACTACAAGTTTCAAGCATTTTTGGACACAATAGACTTTGAATCTCCTGAAAAAAATGCAAACTTGCTAGGAAAAAAATGCACATATTGACTGTTTTACCCTAGTAACTAGATTCCCAATGCCAAAAATAATTAAAAAATTTCCACCTGCATAAAATGTTCAAAAATGCATGAACTGCTAAAAAAAAAAAAGCCAGAAAAAGGGCACAAAAGACACACACCTTTAGGTGTAAATGCAGTCTTACACTCTGAGGGAAAAATTACCAACTAGCACTAAACAGGAGGAAAGGTCAGAGGGAGAAACCAAATCACATATGCAAACAAGTTGTAGTGACTTTAAACTGCCACTAGATGTCAGAACAATAGTAATCTACAACAGTTTATTACAACAACAGGAGAAATGCATACAGGCATAGCTCCCAACTCTCCCTAATTTCGAGGCAATGTTGCTCATTCAGAGCCTCTAAACCACTTTCCTTCTCATCTGTCCCTCATTTTGGTCAGATTTATATAGTTGTGTATAAAATGCAATATTTACCTTTTAAAAAGTGTTTCCCAGTGCTAATCCAATTTCTGCATTTGTAAATGTCAAAATCCAGTATAAAGAGATAGAAGTGGTTAAAAAAAGCACTTGTGGGCTTAACTAATCCTTTTTTTTGTACAATTTCCCTTTAAGAGGGTGTGACAGGGGTGTGTGTGTCCTATGCCTACATACCTTTGCTAATAGGTGTCCCTCGTTCCCATCTCAAAAAGTTAGGTGGTATGTATAGGTGGGACAGAACGTTCACCTGTAGTCAGGAACTGCCCTTCGTAGTATTTATTTTCTGCTACCAGGTGCCCTTAGTCTGGACTTCTGCTTCAAATAATTTTACAGGTGAAACTCGAAAAATTAGAATATCGTGCAAAAGTTCATTTATTTCACTAATGTAACTTAAATGGTGAAACTAATATATGAGATAGACTCATTACATGCAAAGCAAAACTGTTCAAGCTGTGATTTGTTCTAATTGTGATGATCTATACAAGAAACCACTGATACTCTCATTGATGTCCCAAGCCCGACGCGTTTCCAGTCTCTGCTATTACAGAACCTTCATCAGGGGTAGAGAGCAGGAATTAACAATATCGTGGCAATTCTTAGTAGCAGTGCTCCTCCATAGGTAGGAACCGTTAATTATGCCAAGGACATATGGGCAAACTTTAAAGATATTACAGTGGAATGGTGACACACGGTATAATCTTCCAGGAATATTTCTGAATGGGGGATGTACAATATACATCCACTTCCCCAAAAGACAATCAGTGGGGTTTGTTATAATAAACAACCCCTTAACAACATGTTAATGAGCCCCAAAATGGGGTTTCCCAAATTGCCTGGGGGTATGAATGCCAAAGAAACGGGGGTGTGAACAACAGTCTCTGCTTGAACTGGTGGTGTGACCTGTAACACCTGCAAAGGGTTCCTGAGCCTTTAAATGGTCTCTCAGTCTGGTTCAGTAGAAATCACAATCATGGGAAAGACTGCTGACCTCACAGTTGTGCAGAAAACCATCATTGACACCCTGCATAATGAGGGAAAGCCTCAAACGGTAATTTCAAAAGAAGTTGGATGTTCCCAAAGTGCTGTATCAAAGCACATTAATAGAAAGTTATGTGGAAGGGAAAAGTGGGGAAAAAAAAGTGCACAAGCAGCAGGGATGACCGCAGCTTGGAGAGGATTGTCAGGAAAAGGCCATTTAAAAGTGTTGGGGACTTTCACAATGAGTGGACTGAGGCTGGAGTCAGTGCATCCAGAGCCGATGGATCCTGGACATGGGCTTCAAATGTCGTATTCCTCTTGTCAGGCCACTCCTGAACAACAAACAACGTCAGAAGAGTCTTACCTGGGCTAAAGAAAAACTGACCTGGTCTGTTGCTCAGTGGTCCAAAGTCCTCTTTTCTGATGAGAGCAAATTTTGCATCTCATTTGGAAACCAAGGACCCAGAGTATGGAGTAAGGCACTCGCTGCAAGATGCTTGAAGTCCAGTGTGAAGTTTCCACAGTCTGTGTTGATTTGGGGAGCCATGTAATCTGCTGGTGTTGGTCCACTGTGCTTCTATTAAGTCCAGGGTCAATGCAGCTGTCTACCAGGAGATTTTGGAGCACTTCATGCTTCCTTTCACAGATGAGCTCTATGGGGATGCTGAATTCATTTTCCAGCAGGACTTGGCACCTCCCCCAATGCCAAAAGCACCAAAACCTGGTTCAGTGACCATGGGATTACTGTGCTTGATTGATCAGCAAACTCACCTGACCTGAACCCCATAAAGAATCTATGGGGCATTTCCAAGAGAAAGATGAGAGACACAAGACCGAACAATACAGAAGAGCTGAAGGCCACTATTGAAGCATCCTGGTCTTCCATAACGCCTCAACAGTGCCACAGGCTGATAGCTTCCATGCCACGCCGCATTGATGCAGTAATTGCTGCAAAAGGGACCCAAACCAAGTACTGAGTATATATGCATGCTTATACTTTTTAGAGGTCCAATATTGTTCTATGTACAATCCTTGTTTTATTGATTGCATGTAATATTCTAATTTTCTGAGATTTTCGATTGGGGGTTTTCATGAACTGTAAGCCATAATCATCACAATTATGACAAATCACGGCTTGAACTATCTTACTTTGCATGAGCCTATCTCATATATTAGTTTCACCTTTTAAGTTGCATTAGTGAAATAAATGAACTTTTACACAATTTTCAAATTTTTCGAGTTTCACCTGTATATGCAAGGCATTGCGTTCCAAAAGAAAAGCTTTTTTTTTTTTCATTAAAGTTTTTAGTTTATATTTGTCCAGTATGTACAGCCAAGTAGCAAGGGTACAGTCAAATTTCAAACACAGTTAAAACCATGTGCTTTCTTTATTTTTTTATAACAGGATTGAAACATTTTGATCTATATCGGACAGGGTTGGAGTCTATGGCGTTATCAATTGATCTGCAGAGGAACATCAAGCTACAGTGGAATAAGCACAGCCATCCTATTGTTGCAGATCAGTTTTACTGGGTAAAAGATGACCGCTATATAAGTGAGCAAATAGACCAGCTGGATGGCGGTCCACAACATGTCATCGTTATCTGCCTGGGCCAACACTTCAGACCTTTCCCCATCCACCTCTTCATCAAAAGAGTTATTAATGTACGCAGAGCTTTGGATCGTCTCTTCTTACGGAGTCCAGACACAAAGGTTATTATTAAAACAGAGAACACCAGAGAGAAAAACTTAGATGCTGAGAGATTCAGCGACTTCCATGGCTATATTCAGTATCTCATAGTAAAGGACATCTTAAGGGATCTTCATGTTGGTGTGGTCGATGCTTGGGACATGACCACAGCGTACAATACAGATAATGTTAATCCTCCAGAAAATGTTATCCAAGACCAAATATATATGTTTTTAACTTATATTTGTTAGTTTAGTAAAAGTGGCAGATTTAAAAGAAGAGAAAGACACTGGTTATTATCCAATAGTACTTGAAATATAGAGTAAGTACCAAAAATACTCTCAGGGCAACATTAAATAATAGCTTAATTGAGAAGCTGAAGAAGAATGAATTTCTCCTATGATATTCTACGGTAGTTTTTTTCAACCAGGGTGCCTTGAGATTTCTTCGGGGATGCCTTGGAAAAATGCCTAAAAACTGCCCCAAAATTGTATACAAGCCAGCAGGTGGATCAAGAGAGTCTTTTAGTTACACAAAGCCACACACAGGTTTTCATTGGGCACCTTTAAAACGTTCTCAAGGGCACCTTAGCTAAGTGGTGGAGAAAAATTGAGGATGAAGAGAAACATCGGAATACTAGTCAGTACCAGTTTGCAAAAGTGTATTTGCTTTTAATGAATTGATCACCTTTAACGGTGAGTGTCCTACATGTGTGGATGCTGCTGTGTTATGCAAAACTAATAGAATACTTTTTACATTTTACAATGGGGTGCCTCAAGACTGTCTATCATTTTTAAAGGGTGCCTTGAGACAGTCTATCATTTTTAAAGGGTGCCTTGAGACAGTCTATCATTTTTAAAGGGTGCCTTGAGACAGTCTATCATTTTTAAAGGGTGCCTTGAGAGTGTTCATAATTTTTAAAGGGTGCCCTGAAAAAAAAGGTTGAGAAACACTGGTCTGGCTCAGGGCTTTGATGGTGAAAGCAAGTGAACATAAAACCTTTGCACAAGTCTCTCTCTCTCTTTGACTCTAAACCATACTTAAACACTCATTTTAAGACTAAACCTTAATGTTTATGTTCAGCCAAAATGTTTTTTTTTGTTTTGGATAGAGTGGGGCAGAGTTAGAACCCTTGTCGAGTTTTTTACTGCTATCAGTGGTGCCATTAACGAGATTTGCCTTCATTACTGTCAAATTAGAGAGAATTTCTCTGTTACTGTCCTGTGACAGTGTTTTCACCAGACAGGAAACAAAGTTACATTTGCAATAGAAACCAGGACAACAACAACAAGTAAATTTGCACATTTTAGTTGTTGATAGACAAATATTTTTAATGGTCCAAAGTAGAGATGAGCTGAATGTACCTGGGTTTGGTTCGAAAGTAGGTTGGGCAAACATCACTAAAGTTTGGGTGCCATATCAGAACTTGACTAATAAAAAAACAAAAACAAAAACAAACAAAGAAAAAACTATTTTCTTGACTCATTTACCTGGGGGGAGTCATGGGTCTGGGCATTGCTGAGGGGAACATGTACCAAGAACATTTTTTAATTTGTTAAAAAAGCAACATTAACATTACAAATCTCTTTAACCAACCAACTAGACCAGGCATATTTTTCAGACTTGGAGCCCCCAAACATTATATATATTTTTTCAGACACCCTAGAAAATAAAATGGTGGTTGTTGCAATACTTTTATATCACACCGTATTTGCGCAGCTGTCTTACAAGCGCAATTTTTTGGGGAAAATATACACTATTTTGAATAAAAAAAATACGACAACAGTAAAATGAACCCAGTTACTTTTATTGTGAAAGATAATGTTACGCCAAGTAAACTGATACCCAACATGTCAAGCTTTAAAATTGCACCTGCTCGTGGAATGGCAACAAACTTTGACCCTAAAAAATCTCCATAGGTGACGTTTCAAAATTTATACAACTTACCAATTTTGAGGTACAAAGAAGGTCTAGTACTAGAATTATTGCTCTCGCTCTAATGATCGCAGCGATACCTCACACCGCTTTTACATGCGGGCACGACTTAAATGTGAGCTCTGGGGTCAAAAATACCACAGACCTAACATTTACAAAATGCAATCAAAAAATAAATAAATAAAAAGATTAAATGTCATTATTTTTTGGGCGGAAGTGACGTTTGATGTTGCTTCCACCATCCAATGGTGGAAGCGACATCTTTCCCTCACTCAGCATCCAACAGGGATACAAGTATGGATGAATAAAAGTGACTTCCATTTTTGGATCAGCTAAGCAAGATTTCCATACAGTATCTCACTTCAAATCTCGTTGGATAAGTATGTGTTAGATTACAATATAAAGGTAGAGGATATTCAAAGTGTATTTCTAGTGAGAGCCATAAGGTTGTGTGGTTATCAGATTCAAGGGGATATATTGATTTATCCCAGGCTTTCCATATCTTATCAAATAAGGGTAATTTACCATCAATGTTTACAGTCAGGTGTTCCATCCTCCGTATATCTGCTACTATACAAAGAAAGTGGTGGAAGGTGGGAGGATAAGTAGAGAACCAGTGCCTAGGAATGGCTCTTTTTCGCTGCCAGAAGTATAAAGGACTCAAGTTTCTGTAATGCTTTGGAGATACCCAGAATAGGGAGGCCCAGGGGGAAATATATAGGATTCAATTGAATGGTTGTGGAAAGTAATATTTGTAGAAGTTTTTGAACCCCGGTCCAATATGGGCCAATGATAGGGCATTCCCAAAAGATATGAAAATGAGAGCCTACAGGCTCACCACATCTCCAGCATAGGTTAGAGATACATGTAACAAGTCAGAGGTCTTATACCAAAAGAACAAATCTTAATGGCAGTTTCTTTTTGTGCTACACATCATGGGATCTTTGAGGATGATTCCCATATTTTTCCCCAATCTAATAATGAGATTGGCCGGTGTAATATTCGGGACCATTTTTTCATGTAATTGTGTGAGGAGTCTGTTAGAGGGGGCATCTCGTGTAGCATTTTAAATATAGATGAAATCAACTTGGGTTCATAAGGGCCATTCGCACATAATATTTCAAAGTCTGTGGGTTTCTCCAAGGATAGTGAGGGCGCATTAGCAAGGAAAACATTTTTTAAATTGTATGTACCAGTACGACAAGGAGGCAGGGAGTTCATGTTTCTTTTGTAGATCTGGGAAGGACAGGAGTTTACGTGTAACCGGGTGTACCAGATGTCGCAACTGAAAGATAAGACTACTTTTATCTGAAAGCGGCCTGCCCGCTGTTGAAGAGGATACCAGAGTTATAGCAGCTAGCTTCTGCCATAACAAGGTATTCCTCTATCCTCTTCAAACAGAAGATGTACAACTGCGGCGGGCAGTCCTTAAGTGTGGTTGTAAATCCTTTAGCCCTTGAACACACGGTTGGAGATTCCGACAGAATGTTTCTGATCGGACCATTTTGTCGGATATTCCGACTGTCTGTGGTCTGCATCGGACTGTTTCTGTCGGAATATCCGACGGACCAACTTTTCCAACTTGCCGGTAAAATTTTCCGTCAAAATGCTCCGATCGGACATACTCCGATCATGTGTAGCCTACTCCGACGGACAAAGTGCCACGCATGCTCAGATCAAATTCCTAGGCCAAAGCTATTGGCTACTAGCCCGAACGTAGTCCCGTCGTAACGAAATAACGGCATCACGTTATGTACAATCAGATTTTCAGACAACTTAGTCTGACCGTGTGTATGCAACATCACTTCCAGACCTCTTCCGGAATTAATCCGTCGGAATTACTCCGACAGATTTGGTTGTCGGAATCTCCGACCGTGTGTACAAGGGCTTAGACATGTTCCATTTAGATTTGTTAATATAATTATTTAGTTTCATTAAATTCAGTTGATTCATTCAATCTGTATTCAGGATTCATAGTCGGAATTTGGAAATAAAGGAAAATGGGGACAAAGGGGTAATGGGACTTTATATGAAACACACTAGGGTAGAATGAATCAATCAATAAGATAAATAGGATATAATTTTTAATGACACAATTGAGCATAGTGCAATGCATGGTAATCATAATAAATCAATAAGTATGTTACAGAGTAAGATAAAACATGATTGGTAAATCACATAAAAATATAACTGATAGCATAATATACATAGTAACACATAATTAACCACTTCCATACCATGCACTTTCACCCCTTCCTGCCCAGGACAATTTTCAGCTTTCAGCGCTGTCACACTTTGAATGACAATTGCGCGGTCATACAACACTGTACTCAAACTAAATTTTTATAATTTTCTTCCCTCAAATAGAGCTTTCTTTTGGTGGTATTTGATCCTCACTGGGGTATTTATTTTTTGCTAAACAAACTTTTCTTAGTTTTGGTTATTCAATTTTGTTTTCTCCTTCACTGACAGGCACTGATGAAGCAGCATTGATGGGCACTGATAAGTTGGCACTGATAAGGTGGCACTGATGGGCACTGATGAGGAGGCACTGATATGTAGAATTGATGAGCACTGATAGGTGGCACTGATATGCAGCACTGATGGGCACTGACAGGTGGCACTGATGGGAACTGACAGGTGGCTGTGATGGGCACTGACAGGCGGCTGTGATTGGCACTGGTAGGTGGTACTGATTGGCACTGACAGGTGGCACTGATAGGCAGGTACTAATAAGTTACTGACATGTGTTACTGATGGGCACTGAAATGGGCACTGTTTGGCACTGTGGTGGACTCTGATTGGCACTGTGGTGGGTACTGGTTGGCAATTTATTGGGCACTGGCAGGGGGTTATGATGGGGCACTGACTGGGCACCGATTGACATCTTTTAATTACATCTCATGGGGCTGTGCTGATAATCAATGTGCTCATTATCAGCACAGACCCCCCCCCCCCACTCTGACAGGGAGAGTTGCCGATCGCCTCCGATCGGCTCTCCCTGTCAGTGCGAACCGAGGAATGCAGCTTACTGGCATTTCCCGGTTCACGCTGTGATCGGCTGTGATTGGTCACACCTGATCACGAGGTAAGAAGCTTCTGACAGAGGTTTCTTATAACGATCGGAGATGTGGCATGTCAGACTGACACGCCGCACTCTCCATCGCCTCGATGTGTGCCCCCACGGGCGAGTGACGGCATGTTATCCTGCTGGACGTCATATGAGGCCCAGTCAGGATAACGGAACCACTTCCCGGATGTCAATCTGCTATTGACCGGGTGGGAAGTGATTAATGATGAAAGCAGCAGTATACCCAAAATATGTACAAGCATAATAGGTATTAAAATAATTGATGATTCAGACAAAATCAAACACATGGTATAAACATGATTACTGTGACATGACATCAAACAGGAAAGCTTGACACATTTCATGGAATGTCTAAACCCATCAGTAGCAGCTTAAACTGGGAATACCTATAATAAATGATGAATTCATAATCAATGGTAATTAATTAGAACAGAAAGAGAGGGAAAAAATTCTGTAGTCCTAACACTCTTACTTATAGGTGAATTGTAGAAAAACATGGCTGGTAGTAATGATGGTTGGAGGCACTAGGGGATGAAGGCACATCCCCCCAGGAGCAGAGGTGGCAACAATGCAGTGGCAGGAGGAGCCCGATAACCCATAAGTGACAACATAATGCATAAGAAGGATACCCCTTCCACAGCTACAGTGATATACATGGGCCTGATGGGCTTCTGTAACAAATAATCAATGTAAAATAATAAGCATAAGGGTATTAAGCTGAGCTAGTGGAAGGCAAGGAACAAGAGGATAGAACATAGGTGTGTGAGTGAGGTGGGAGCGTGCAAAACACCGCAATGGGTGAAGAAAACAGTTATTATAACTATAGTAACAAACCCAATATAACAATTGGAAAAAGTCACTGAAGGTGAGTTTACCTAGGGCTTGCAGTGTAGCATATGGTCAAAACTAGTGTGGATGTGCCCAGATGGATAAAAATCAAAAGTGTATTGTCCATAAGCAAAAGTGTTGAAGGACAATCCGCTCATCAGCAGAGCCCCAACAACGTCACGCTGTTCGTGCTAGAGAGAAGGGGTGGCCACATACAAGCGTTTCCATATAAATAGGGATGGAGAGCTGTGTACTTGATGGTCATGGTCTCATATAAAGTCCCAACAACAATCTCCTTTTTCCTTCATATTTGGAATTTGCTTTATCTATTTTATTAAATTCAAATTTACAGATTGTTTAAATTTGAATCAGTCGAATCAACAATTTTTGATTTTATTTGAATTCGAATGCGAAAGCCGAAATTTTTACATTGAAAACGTGCATTTTGATTACAATGACCTTTGGCTAAACTAAAATAGCATTATTTTGAAATGGTAATCTAAGAACACACACAGTTTTTGATTTCAGAAATACCTTTACAGTTCGAATTTGAATGGAATTCGTTGTAAAATTCAATTCAAATTTTAATTTTAATTTCGGAAATTCAGACCAATTTCGTTTTGTTATTCAGAGCATTCGGTAAACATTGTTTATACTGTAATTCTGGTTTTTGGATTTCTCCGAAACACTAGACATCTGTCTGAATATTTATTCGTAATTAAACTAATCACCTGTGTCTAAAATCCTTACATATACCAAAGGAAATCACTACCCTCAGGTGATACACAGAGATTAAAGAAAACCTTCTGCATAAGTTGTATCTGTTGATCTGCAGTCTTTTCATTCAAATTCTACAATTTATGCAGTTTGTGTGAGCTTTTAGAAAGCAGGGGCAGGGAGTTGAAGTTACAGTTTGCACAGCTTAGTGAGAGCTGATTGGAGGGAAGGGACACATCCTCTTCATACAGCACACAGGAGCAGAGCTGTTAAGGTTGCTTTGTGTTATAAGCAAGGAAGCTCAGATCTCTGCAGTGTATTCATGTGCTTTTTCTAAACAAAAATGCTGTACATACAAAACTATTACAATTATAGAAATACAATACAAGACTGACAGACATATCTATAACAAGTAAAATGCTACCTACTTCCTAGCAAATAAGCAGCCTATGGTCTGCAAACAGTTGAAAAGTTACTTAACTCTGTTTAGAGTGGGTTCATGATCTCTATAGGCAATGAGAACCCAGGCTTTTGAGCAGTTGCTGGAGATCAGGCAAAAGTGTTCTCTGGTATAGTTTCTTGTGGCTGGCACAGACCTTCCTTGGTGTTAAGTTATCATGGAGTCCTTGTGTCAGTTTTTGCCTGATGACCTTTTATTTGGAAAATGTACCATACTCACATGGGTGTGGCCCCTTTCAGTAACACTGAAAAGTTACTTAACTCAGGTTAGAGTGGGTTTATGATCTCAGTAGGCAATGAGAACCCAGGCTTTTAAGCAGTTGCTGGAGATCAGGCAAAAGTGTTCTCTGGTATAGTTTCTTGTGGCTGGCACAGACCTTCCTTGGTGTTAAGTTATCATGGAGTCCTTGTGTCAGTTTTTGCCTGATGACCTTTTATTTGGAAAATGTACCATACTCACATGGGTGTGGCCCCTTTCAGTAACACTGAAAAGTTACTTAACTCAGGTTAGAGTGGGTTTATGATCTCAGTAGGCAATGAGAACCCAGGCTTTTAAGCAGTTGCTGGAGATCAGGCAAAAGTGTTCTCTGGTATAGTTTCTTGTGGCTGGCACAGACCTTCCTTGGTGTTAAGTTATTATGGAGTCCTTGTGTCAGTTTTTGCCTGATGACCTTTTATTTGGAAAATTTACCATAACACTGAAAAGTTACTTAACTCAGGTTAGAGTGGGTTTATGATCTCAGTAGGCAATGAGGATCCAGGCTTTAAAGCAGTTGCTGGAGATCAGGTGAAATCGTTCTCAGGTATAGTTTCTTCTGGCTAGCACAGACCTTCCTTGGTGTTAAGTCATTATAGAATCCTCATGTCAGCTTTTGCTTGACAACCATTTATTTGTAAAATTTATCATCCTCACATGGGTGATTCATTAAAAATTATTTAACTCAAGTTAGAGTGGGTTTGTGATCTCTGCAGGCAACGAGGACCCCGGCTTTTAAGCAGTTGCTGGAGATCAGGTGAAAGTGTTCTCTGGTATAGTTTACTCTGGCTGGCACAGACTTTCCTTGGTGTTAAGTCATTATGGAGTCCTTGTGTCAGTGTATGCCTGATGACCTTTTATTTGGAAAATGTACCATCCTCACGTGGGTGTGGTCCCTTTGGCATTACTGAGTTTCAGTGGGAGAAACATTCTCAATCATTCTTCAACCTCAAGATGTCACTAAGTTATCATACATGCCATAGTTCATATATGCAAAAAAAAAAAAAGCCAAGCTATTGCTTTTCAAGGTTACAGAACAATAGACTGATCCAACTGTCAACTGAAATACAGCAATAGTATCTATGTTACCATTGCATCCAGTGATATTTGTTTGCGAAATATCCCCTTTAAACAAACCCGATGTCTGTTGTCAAATATACTCCTCTGCATACAGTAAGTCTGAGAATAAAATCTGAAAAAACACACACACACATATATACTGCATATCAAACGCAGCACAGGCAGGCCCTTGCACTACATTGTTGAAATTAAATATAATGAAAATTGAATAAGAAAATTATATAATGTATGGGCAGCTTAAGTTCACCTTTCAACAAAAAAAAGAAATAGGCTACCAAACACCTCTCCACTCCCCTGATCCCCACTGTTCTTATCTCCGTGGGTGATTAGTTGTCACTGCTCATGTTGCCAGTACAATATTCCAGGGATTTGAAAGCCCTTCTTCATCTTCTTTCTTTAGGTTTCCCTTTGATGGATCAGAGTGATTATGCTTGGGGGATTTTTATGGAGGATAGTCCACAGACAGAATTAGACAGGTCTTAGCAGTCCAGCAGTAGCAAAGTGTACAATAAGTTAAGAGCTCACTCGATTTCTGGCAGGATCAACAGGTATTTTTGTACAGAACATAGAACAGATGTAACAAAATACTTCCAGTGGTATATTTAACCTACAAAAAAGGAGTAAAAAAAAAAGTTAATTAGGGGGTTAAATAAACTTAACATATTATTGCTATTTGGGGTGTACATATAACACGTTTGTTTATTTCAAAATTTTGTACATGTGAGGGTTGTGTTATAATTATTCACATATGTATGTATGGTGATTGATGTTTGTTTTCTTTTGCAAAAAAATAATAAAGAGAGATTTCTTTAAAAAAAAAAAAAAAATGATTGTGCACAATCTCTTCAGATATTCCATTAAAAATATATCTATATATATATATATATGTGTGTGTGTGTATATATATTATATACCGTATATACTCGAGTATAGGCCGACCCGAGTATAAGCCGAGGCCCCCAATTTACCCCCAAAAAACTGGGAAACCTATTGACTCGTGTATAAGCCGAGGGTGAGATATGCCTGTCCATCCCTGTGTGTGTCCGTCCATCCCTGTGTGTCCGTCCATCCCTGTGTGTGTGTCCATCCATCCATCCCTGTGTGTGTGTCCATCCATCCATCCCTGTGTGTGTGTCCATCCATCCATCCCTGTGTGTGTGTCCATCCATCCATCCCTGTGTGTGTGTGCGTCCATCCATCCATCCATCCATCCCTGTGTGTGTGTGTGTGTGTGTCCATCCATCCATCCATCCCTGTGTGTGTGTGTGTGCATCCATCCATCCGTGTGTGTGTGTGTGTGTGTGTGTGTGTGTGTGTGTGTGTGTGTCCATCCATCCATCCATCCCTGTGTGTGTGTGTGTGCATCCATCCGTGTGTGTGTGTGTGTGTGTGTGTGTGTGTGTGTGTGTGTGTCCGTGCAGCCTTGTGTGTCCAGCCTACCTGTGTCCCGAGCGGTCCCGTCCGGTCCCGTCCCGAGCCTCCGTGTCGTCCCGTCCCGAGCCTCCGTGTCGTCCCGTCCCGAGCCTCCGTGTCGTCCCGAGCCTCCGTGTCGTCCCGTCCCGAGCCTCCGTGTCGTCCCATGCCAGGATCGCCGCTCTTCGTCGGCGCCCTGGCGGCCATTCCCCTGTTCAAAAGCCCCGCCTCCGCCTGTGATAGGCGGAACACTCAATTTCCCAGCAGTCAGTGTTCCGCCTATCACGGACATCGGCTCATCCGAGGATGAGCCGATGTCCGTGATAGGCGGAACACTGACTGCTGGGAAATTGAGTGTTCCGCCTATCACAGGCGGAGGCGGAGGCGGAGGCGCGGCTTTTGAAAGGTAGAATGGCCGCTGTCTGTCTGCTCGACACGCTGTTCGGGCAGTCAGACAGCGGTGACTCGAGTATAAGCCGAGGGGGGCACTTTCAGCCTCAAAAAAGAGGCTGAAAATCTCGGCTTATACTCGAGTATATACGGTATATATATATATATATATATACTGTGTGTGGATATATATATATATATATATATATGTATATATATATATATATATATATTATATCAGAGGCGTAACTAGAACCTTCAGGGCCCTGATGCAACCAGAAACCATGAAGGGTCCCCCTGACCCCCGGATAGGGCTCTTTTCTCCGAGCCCGGTGGCGGAACACCAGGGCCTGGTTGCAAGTGGGTGGCTGCAAATATCTTTTTCCAGTCAGAGCACCCTTGAAGTATACCCCTAGGTGAATAGGGCTGCACTGCAACCACCTTGCAACTGTGTGCATTGCATGCAGTTGCAGCATAGTGATGATGCATTTAAGGGGTAAAAACAAGTGGTCAATAGGCAACATATTGTCTTTTTACTGGCTGTGAAATGCCTCTAAAAAGCGATCTGAGTATGGACCACTTTTCGGAGGAACAGCATTTTTTTGCTGGTACGATGAATAAGCAAAAAAAAAAAAATTGGTTCTGATTGTACACATAGAGGGGGTCAGGATTAAAAGTGCATACATAAAATGTGCACACACACACGTACTGTATATACATACACACACACACACACACACACACACACACACACACACATATATAAATGCATATATGCACGCACATATAAACCAGTGGTGGCTTGTGCTCAAAATTTTTAGGGGGGCGCAAGCAAACTGAAAAATTCTGAAAAAAAAAATCAATTGCAGCCACCGTGCCCATCAAAAGTCACCACTGTGCCATCAAATGCCACCACTGTGCCATCAATTGCTGCCACTGTGCACACCAATCTCTGTCACTGTGCCATCAAATGCCACCAATGTGCCCATTAAATGCTGCCACTGGGCCATCAAACGTTGCTACCGTGCCCATCAAACGCTGCCACTGTGCCCATCAAAGTCTGCCACTGTGCCCATCAAATGCTGCCATTGTGCCCATGAAATGCTGCCAGTGTTCCATCAAATGCAACTGTGCCATTGAATGCCGCCACTGTAAATCCCCCTGTCCATTTGCCGTCTGCTCCCCCTTGCACTGTCCGGCACTTATCCTGTCTCAGTGGGGCAGTGGGTGACGGCCACGAGCGGGGTCCTCCATGCGTCTCCTGCCATCCTCTTCTCTCATCCTCTCCTCTTGATAGGCATCCAATAGCCGCACCTATCGACGGGTAAATGACCCACACACCTGACTGGCAGAAAGGCGGTTCAGTCTTAAGAAAGTTAATATTAATTCGCTTTTCTAACACACCTCGGTAGACTGTGAGCATCAAGCATGACACTCACAGTTCACCTATTTTGAAGCCTATTAGAGCCTATGGCTCTAATCAGGTGCTTCAAAAACACCCCGTCGCTGTAATTCAGGTGCCCCGAAAATGGGCTGGACACCTAAATATCGGGGTGGCGGAGGTATCCATTGGTCATAGAGGGGGTGGCTGGAGGGAGGGGGCGGCGCCCGTGCGCCCGTGCGCCCTTATGAAAACGCCGCCACTGATCCACATACACATGCATGCACACTCACATACATACATATGCACACACACATGCATACATACATGCACACACACACATACATACAGTAGATAGATAGTCTTATAAAAAAATGGCAGACCTTTACCTTAGCTCTTCCTGCTGGGTACTGCACTGTAGGGGGTGACAAAGAGCACATCACTGTGCTTTCACTTTAGGTTAATGTGACAAGCTCCCTGCACAGTGCCGATTACAGTTTGGCTGATGATCGGGGAACTCATATCAGCCACCCCTGCCGCTCCTCCTATCGAAGCATACCGGGGCCAGCGACAAGGGGCCCGTTCACCATGGTAATCTCAGTGACCTCTATAATTCCACCGCTGATATATATGAATCTTTAATACTCTACAGCAGGGATATCCAATTAGTGGACCTCCAGCTGTTGCAAAACCCATGAGGCATAGCAAGACTCTGACAGCCAGAAGCATGACACCCAGAGGCATGATGGGACTTGTAGTTTTGCAAGAGCTGGAGGTCTGCTAAATTCATATCCCTGCTATACAGTATACTTTCCTGACACTTTCCAACTATGGTTTAAAAAGACCTCTGAAACTAGAGATGGGCTGAACACCCCCCTGAAAAGTTCTGACCTGAACAGCGAACCCCATTGAAGCCTATGGAAGCCCAACAGAAAAAACAAAAGTGCCCATTTGACGGCTTATATACAAGTAATTGACCATAAGAGGGTTATGGGGGTCCGGGTACTGCTCTGGGGGACATGTGTCAATGCAAATTTTTTAACAATCGTGTTTTAGGAGCAGAGATTTTAATGCTTGAAGTGCAACGGCAAAAACTCTTTTAAATATAGTGCCTGGGAGGTCCCCTTAGTCTGCCTGTGGCGCATCTGTAGCATGCATAGCACATGCTGCAGCAAAAGAGACATTTCTAAAGAAAATTTAATTTAAATTGACTCGCGTTTGCAATTACCGAAAACCCAGCTATTGAAAAAAAAATAAAGAACAAAACGGAATGGGGTCTCTCCCAAGTCCATACCAGACCCTTCCTGCCCCAAAGCACTCACCCCCCCCTCCATTTTGAGGTAATGTGGCCTGATATGGTTCCTGACCTGCCAGACTGCATGCTCAGAATTGGGTCTGGCATAGATTTTAGGGGGGGACTCCACGCGGTTTTTAAAAAATTTTGACCTGGGGTCCCCTTTAAAATCCATACCAGACCCGCAGTTTTTTTTTTTTTTACTATTTTTGTAAAGCCATTTTTTTGTTTTATTCAGCTGTCAGCAGGGAAGTCCATTGACAGCTGATGGCTCATTAGTTGGTCGAATGCTGCGGCCGGCTACCTGGTCCCGCTCCTTAACAACCAGCTTTTACTGCGCACCGACTGAGTAAAGCTTTGCCCAATCTGTGCGCAGAATGCACTGTGCAGCGCAGCATGTTTGGTGGGGTGAACAACCGCCGAACACCCTGTAAATTCAGGTGTTCCCCGAACAGGGTAAACAGCCAATGTTCGGCCAGAACTCATGCTTGGGCTGAACCATTCAGCAGTGCCTGGTTTCCTCCAGACATGATGCTTGCCATGCAGTTCAAGGAGTTCAGTCTTTGTTTCATCAGACCAGAGAATTTTGTTTCTCATGGTCTGCGAGTCCTTCAGGTGCCTTTTGGCAAACTCAGGCAAACAGGTGGGCTGTTAAAGCGGAGGTCCACCCTAAAATGGACCTCCGCTCATCGGAATCCCCCCCCCCTCCGGCGCCACAATCGGCACCTTTCAGGGGGGAGGGGGGTGCAGTTACCTGGATAATCCAGGTAACTGCACCCACTTCCGGGCTAGCTCTCTGCGGAACGGGCGTAGGTTACGCCCCCGTCCGCAAGCGCCCGCCCCCTTCAGCAAGTGCCCCGCTGCCTGCTGGGAAACACACAGCTCCCAGAGGCAGTGGGGACCGTCCGGATTGCGCCGCGCGGCTCGCGCATGCGCAGTAGGGAACCGGGAAATGAAGCCGAAAGGCTCCATTTCCTGATTCCCATACCCAAGATGGCGGCGGGACCCGGCAGCCGAGCGAGCGATCGGCTTCGGGTGCCGACATCGCGGGCGCGCTGGACAGGTAAGTGTCACTATTTAAAAGTCAGCAGCTGCAGTATTTGTAGCTGCTGGCTTTTAAAAAAAAAAAAAAAACGCGGAGTCCCGGTGGACTCCCGCTTTAAGTGCCTTTTACTGAGGAGTGGCTTCTGTATGGCCACTGTATCATACAGGCCTGATTGGTGGAGTGCTGCAGCGATGGTTGTTCTTCTGGAAGGTTCTCCTCTCTCCACAGAGAAACACTGGAGCTCTGTCAGTCTGACAATCAGGTTCTTGGTCACCTCCCTGACTAAGGCCCTTCTCCCCTGATCACTCAGAAAGAGTCCTAGTGGTTCCAATCTTCTTCCATTTAGGGATGGTGGAGGCAACTGTGCTCAATGCTGCAGAAATGTTTCTGTGCCCTTTTCCAGATCTGTGTCTTGATACAATCCTGTCTCAGAGGTTTACAGACAATTCCTTGGACTTTATGCCTTGGTGGCTTGGTTTGTGCTCTGACATGCACTGTTAAATGTGGGACCATATATAGACAGGTGTGTGCCTTTATAATCATGTCCAATCAACTGAATTTACTACAGGTGGCCTCCAATCAAGTTGTAGAAACAGGATGCACCTGCACTTAATTATGAGTGTCATAGCAAAGGCTGTGAATATTTATGTATGTGTGATTTTTTCATATTTATTTTTAATAAATTTGCAAAGATTTTGTGTGGTCACCATTATTTTCCAGCACAGCCGGAACCCTCTTGGGCATGGAGTTCACCAGAGCTTCACAGGTTGCCACTGGTGTCCTCTTCCACTCCTCCATAATGACATAACAGACCTGGTAGACATTAGAGACCTTGTGCACCTTCACCTTCCGTTTGAGGATGTCCCACAGATGTTCAATAGAGACATGCTTGGCCAGTCCATCACCTTTACCCTCAGCTTCTTTAGCAAGGCAGTGGTTGTTTGTTTGGGGTCGTTATCATGTTGGAATACTGCCCTGAGGACCAGTCTCCAAAGGGAGGGGATCATGCTCTGCTTCAGTATGTCACAGTACATGTTGGTATTCATGATTCCCTCAATGAACTGTAGCTCCCCATTGCTGGCAGCACTCATGCAGGCCCAGTCCATGACAATCCCACCACCATGCTTAACTGTAGGCAAGACACACTTGTCTTTGTACTCCTTACCTGGTTGCCGCCACACACGCTTGACACCATCTGAACCTAATTCGTTTATCTTCTATCTCATCAGACCATGGGACATGGCTCCAGTAATCCATGTCCTTAGTCTGCTTGTCTTCAGCAAAATCTTTGCGGGCTTTCTTGTGCATCATCTTTAGAAGTGGCTTCCTTCTGAGACAACAGCCCTGCAGATCAATTTGATGCAGTGTGTGGCGTATGGTCTGAGCACTGACAGGCTGAACCCCCTACTCCTTCAACCTCTGCAGCAATGTTGGCAGCACTCATACGTCTATTTCCCGAATGCAACCTTTGGATATGACGCTAAGCACATGCACTCAACTTCTTTGATCGACCATGGCGAAGCATGATCTGAGTGGAAATGACCTGTTAAACCACTCTATGGTCTTGGCCACTGGTCTGTAGCTCAGTTTCAGGGTCTTGGCAATCTTCTTATAGCCTAGGCCCTCTTTATGTAGAGCAACAATTCTTTTTTTTTTCAGATCCTCAGAGAGTTCTTTGCCATGAGGTGCCATATTGAATGTCTAGTGACCAGTATGAGAGCGTGAGAGTGATAGCACCAAATTTAACACACCTGGTCCCCATTCACATCTGAGACCTTGTAACACTATTGAGTCACGTGCCACCGGGGAGGGAAAATGGCTAATTGGGCCCGATTTGGTCATTTTTACTTAGGGGTGTACTCACTTTTGTTGCTAGCGGTTTAGACATTAATGGCTGTGTGTTGAGTTATTTTGAGGGGACAGCAAATTTACACTGTTATACGAGCTGTACACTCACTACTTCACATTGTACCAAAGTGTCATTTCTTCAGTGTTGTCACATGAAAAGAGAAAAAACTTGCACTAATTGTTCTCGTCAAGGAGGCAGAGTACCGCTGGGTTTACATATACTTCCGTTTATTGTTCAGCAAATTCAGACACTATCCCAGCACTCTATAAGCCCGTACACACGATCTGACTTTTTGACAACAAACATGCAAATTAGCTGTTTTAAGGCAACATCCGACCGTGTGTACGCTCCATTGGACAAACTTTTTGGTTTTCATTGTTATATTCATTTTATATATATATATATATATATATATATATATATATATATATATATATATATATATACGCATTTGTTAATATAGCAGTAGTCCGCTCTATCAATTTTTAACTGTACCGTTTTATCCAAGCGCAGGATGAGTGACATTGTTTACTTTAAAATTTAGACTGTCCCAACACTCACTTCCTTTTCTGCAAAAAAAGTTCACCCCTCGAGGAATAGCAGAAATGAATCTTGATTCTATTGATTCAGCAATCTGTTAAAATGCATGCCTGTTGTGGACTTCTCATTTCTCTAACTTCCACATGAGGACATCTCTTAGAAACAAAACTTTTGCTCAAGGAGCAAAGCAGGGTTTGTTGCTGTAAGTTCAATACCTCTCTACTGTGCAGCACAGTGGCGCAGCAAATGCAGGGCACAGGAGTGCCGCCCCCCTAATCCATGCGTCCAGCCCTTAATCTACACGCAGGGCATACAAGTGCATGGATTTCAATGTTTTTTTTTTTTTTTTAGAAGCACTTGATTAGAGCAAGAGGGTCTAATTGGCTTCAAAAAGGGTGGGCTCAGGGTGCAGAGCACTGCACTGCCAAGCCTTCGCTGCCTGTGCACCCCCTGCGGGGCAGGAACAGCGTGCTCTGTGATCTGCGAGTCCACAAGACTCAGATGATCACAGATCAGAGTAAAGGGCTGGACCCGGCCCCTTACCATGTTGACAGCTGTCAGTCAATGACAGCTGATCACATGATGTAAACAGAAGATCATAATCAGCTTTTTTCCCCTCATGCTAATAGCGTGAGGAGAAGAAAAAAGCAGATTAACGGCTTCTGTCAGAGGGACACCTACCAGGGCCTATCAGTGCCACCTATTAGTGCCCATTAGTGCCACCTATCAGTGCTGGCTATCAGTACCACCTATTGGTGCTATCTACAATCAAAAATGCAGCCATGTGCCCATCATATGCAGTCATTCTCCTCATCAAACACAGTCACTGTGCCCATCAAATGCAGCTATTTGTGCCCATCATATGCAGCCGCTGTGCCCTTCATATGCAGCCACTGTGTCCATCATATGCAGCCACTTGAGCCCATCAAATGCAGCCACTTGTGCCCATCAAATGCAGCCACTTGTGCCCAGTATATGCAGCCACTGTGTCCATCATATGCAGCCACTATGCCCATCATATTCAGCCACCTGTGCCCATCAAATGCAGCCACTTGTGCCCAGTAATTGCAGCCAGTGTGTCCATCATATGCAGCCACTGTGTCCATCATATGCAGCCACCTGTGCCCATCAAGTGCAGCCACTTGTGCCCATCAAATGCAGCCACTTGTGCCCAGTATATGCAGCCACTTGTGCCTAGTATTGCCGCCACTTGCCCATCAAATTCAGCCACCTGTGCCCATCAAATGCAGCCACCTATGACCATCAAATGCAGCCACTTGTGCCCAGTATATGCAGCCACATTTGCCCATCATATGCAGCTACTTGCCCATCAAATGCAGCCACCTATGCCCATCAAATGTAGCCACTTGTGCCCAGTATATGCAGCCACTGTGCCCATCATATGCAGCCACTTGTGCCCAGTATATACAGCCACAAAGCCCATAGACCTACCCCCCCACTTGCGGGGTTTGTGGCTCTGGCAGCACCCCCGCGTGTGGATCACAGCCCTGGCAGCACAGCCCCCCCCACATGTACTGATTGCGGCTCTGGAAGCACCCACCCTGCACGCGGCTCTGACAGAGCCGATGGGACTTACCGTAGCACTGCAGCAGTTCCTCTCAGAGTGGCGACGACCTCCGCTCCAGCGTGTCTCTCCCCCTCTCCTTTTCCTAAGCGCCAGGCATCCAATAGGGTTGCTAGGCGCTTTGGCCAATCAGGAAGCATGTCTGACGCCCTGCCTCCTGATTGGCGGGGAGGAAGGTTAGTTACAGTGGCGGCTGGTGCTCAATTTTTTTTTGGGGGGTGCGCCAACTGAAAAATACTGAACCCCCCCATCATATGCAGCCACTTGTGCCCATCATATGCAGCCACTTGTGCCCATCATATGCAGCTATTGTGCCCATTAAACGCAGTCACTGTGCCCATCAAATTAAGCCACTTGTGCCCATCATATGCAGCCACTGTGCCCATCATATGCAGCCACTTGTGCCCATCATATGCAGCCACTGTGTCCAGTATATGCAGCCACTTGTGCCCAGTATATGCAGCCACTGTGCCCATCATATGCAGCCACCTGTGCCCATCATATGCAGCCACTTGCCCATCAAATGTATCCACCTGTACCCAAACAAATGCAGCCACCTATGACCATCAAATGCAGCCACTTGTGCCCAGTAAATGCAGCCACGTGTGCCCATCATATGTAGCTACTTGCCCATCAAATGGAGCCACCTGTGCCTATCAAATGCAGCCATGTGTGCCACGTATATACAGCCACTGTGCCCATCATATGCAGCCACTTGCCCATCAAATGCAGCCACTTGTGCCCAATATATGCAGCCACAAAGCCCACTGACTTACCCCCCCCACGTGCGGGGTGTTTAACAGGGGTATGTAATTACAATGTTTGATATAATATTTAACAGCAGGGCCTTTTCCTGCACCCAACAAGAGTAACTGTGAGGGGTTACAGTGTTCTGGCAGCACAAACACATAAGGCCCAATTTTCTGCACAGTATATAGGGCAGGCCATATAATATATATACTTCTATTCAGAGTATATAGTGCCTGGGGCCCCCCTACACCATTTTTTGTTGGGTGCAGGGTTCCCCTTAATATCCATACCAGACCCAAAGAGCCTGATAATGGGCTGGGGGGAGGGGGGACCCATGTCGTTTTTCTCAATGATTTTCATCTATATTGCAGAGACCCAACAATACATTACAGCCGCAAGCAGTGTTAAATTACTTTTTTTTCCCTGTAGAAATGTAATTTTCCGGTGGTATTGTTCTCAACACCGTAAAAATGCACCACTTTACAGGCATACTATAGACACCCCTAGGCTCAATATTTCATTTTTATTGTTTCACTTGTAATTCTTAAAATCACTGCTCCTGAAAAAAATGGCAGTTTTTAAAACTTTTTTTTGCATTGATACCCAGGTCCCCAAACACTTTTTATGCGAATAACTTGCTGCATTTAAGCCTTTAGAATTAGCACTTTTGATTTTTCACGCTCGTGTCCCATAGACTTTAATGGTGTTCACGTGTTTGAACAATCTTTTTGCATGTTTGCATGTTCTGCTGTGAACCGGGGTGTGTTCAGCTCATCTCTACTTACCATTAAGGTCTCCAGTGGGCTCGCCGCTGTACACAGTCCAGCAGACGTCTTTACCAATGCACTGTCAGCTTTTCCCAGCTGTCCTTTCCTATGCACTTTACATTGGCTGCACAGCAGGGCTTCCCACAAGTGTCTGCCATGCCTGTATTGGTTTTAGCTGACCCTCTTGGGATGGAGTGATTTTTACCCGGGTAGACCACTTCCCTTCACCTCTTCAGCAGCATTCCTTGCATGATATGTGAAGCCCTCCTTGTTGCTTATGGCTTTGGAATGATGTGATATTTGTCAGTTTTACTGACCAGTCTGGTTTTTATGATTGATTTTAACTATTACTTTGAATAAACTTCAAATGTGATGCCGCGTACACACGACCGGTTTTACCGTCGGAATAAACTCTGAAGGTTTTTCCGACGGAGTTCTGATGGAGATCTGCTCAAACTGTCATACGTACACATGATCACACCAAAGTTGGATCGTTAAGAACGCGGTGACTAAGGATGAGCCGAACACCCCCCTGTTCGGTTCGCACCAGAACCTGCGAACAGACCTAAACTTTGTGTGAACTTTAGGACCCTATTAAAGTCTATGGGACTCGAACGTTCAAAATCGAAAGTGCTAATTTTAAAGGCTAATATGCAAGTTACTGTCCTAAATAGTATTTGGGGACCTCAGGAGCAGTGATTTTAATAATGATCATCTCTTCAGGGTCCAGCGATGGCTGATCTGATCCAGCGACGGGTGATTTTCAGTCCAGCGCAGTCCATGCATCCGTCTTCTGATCCCAGCGCTGATGTTTCTTATATTAGGAGGGCAGGACCACCCGTCACCTGACCCCGCCCCCTCTGACGCTGGTGAGGGAAGCCAGGGGTTCCCTAATGACGTATGGGTGGCCCCGCCCCCCTCTGATGTAACGCAGGTTTCCGGACTGCGCTGGACTGAAAATCACCCGTCGCTGGATCAGATCAGCCATCGCTGGACCCCGGAGAGATGATCATCCATCGCTGGATAGTAAGAGTGGATTAGCACTGCTGGAATCTTTTTTTTATTTTTTTTATTTTTAATAAAGGAATTTTTCAAAAGTGTGTTTGTCTTATTTAACCATTTTTTACACTTTCTTTGTGAAATGGTAAGGGTACTTTTGTACCCCCTTACCATTTTAAACAGGGGAGAGCCGGGATCTGGGGGTCCCCTTGTTAAAGGGGGCTTCCAGATTCTGATAAGCCCTCACCCGCAGACCCCCAAAACCACCGGCCAGGGTTGTGGGGATGAGGCCCTTGTCCCCATCAACATGGGGACATGGTGCTTGTGCTTTGAGGGGTCACAGACCCCCAAAGCATCCTCCCAATGTGGAGGGCATGTGGCCTGGTACAGTTCAGGAGGGGGGGCGCTCTCTCGTCCCCCCCTCTTTTCCTGCGGCCTGCCAGGTTGCATGCTCGGATAAAGGGTCTGGTATGGATTTTTAGGGGGACCCCACGTCGTTTTTTTTTATTTGACGCAGGGTTCCCCCTAATATCCATACCAGACCTGAAGGGCCTGGTAATTGAATTCAGGGGAACCCCACACTTTTTTATTATTATTTTTTATTTAATCAATGAATGAATTGTTGGCTCCGTAATACAGAGAACACTCATTGAGTGTTCTCTGTATTACGGGAGCCGACAATTCAAAGTGATTTTAAAAGACTTTTTTTCCTTGTGAAATGACACTTTGTGCAGGGACAGTTCTAAGCACTGAAAACATGCGCCCCTTCACAGGCATACTATAGACACCCCCCCAGTACGAAATGTAAAGGAATATTACACTTTTATTATTTCACTTTAATCATTATTAAAATCACTGCTCCTGAAAAAACTGCAGTTTTTAAAACTTTTTTTTGCATTGATCCGTATCCCCAGGGGCAGGACCCAGGTCCCCAAACACTTTTTAGGACAGTAACTTGCATATTAGCCTTTAAAATTAGCACTTTAGATTTCTCCCATAGACTTGTATAGGGTGTTCCGGCTTTTCGAATTTACTGCGAACAGCCCAAATTGTTCACTGTTCACTGAACAGACGAACAGGCAATGTTCGAGTCGAACATGAATTCGACTCGAACTCGAAGCTCATCCCTAGCGGTGACGTACAGCACATACAACGGGACTAGAAAAGGGAAGTTCAAGACCCAGTGCACCAACCTTTGGGCTCCTTCTGCTGATCTCGTGTTAGTAGAAGTTTGGTTAGAGACGATTCGCTCTTTTCAGACTTGTGCTTATTCCGATAATTTTACTGCTGTTCAGTTTGTGCTTGTGGGTTTGTATCTGGTTTTCAGTGCGTGTAGTCAGTTCCTATCTGTTTTTCCGTGCATTCTGGTCCGCTCGTTAGTCATTTTCAGCTCGCTCTTCACAGGCTTTGTTGTTCTTCAGTGCGTTCTGTTAAGTTTGTTCTGATCAGCCAACCGTTATGGAACCATGGTGCGGGTATGTACTCATTGTAGAGTTTGTGCTGTGTGGGGGCTTGGCGTTGGGGTTCATACTTTGACCCGAGCCATTCCATGAACAGGGTGAGGAGGAGTTCATGGACTAAGAATTGGTTACTCCAGCGTGACCAATTCTCGCATATGCCTTTGCTTCGTGAGATCCAGGAGAATAACCCTGATGATTTCAGGAATTATCACAGCATGACGGACCCTGCTTTTCATCTTCTGTTGGCTTTGCTCACCCCTTATATCAGCAAGCAGGATACCTGCATGTGGCAAGCCATCACTACGGAGCAGAGACTAGTCGCCACCTTGCGGTACTTGGCGACTAGAATTAATTCAAATTTGAATAGAAAAGATTAGAATAGAAAATAATAAATTAGAAAAACAATAGAACAGAACAGAATAAAATATAATATAATATATATATTTTATTCTATTCTGTTCTATTGTTTTTCTAGGCTATTCTTTTCTACTTTATTCTCTCTATTCTAATCTTTTCTATTCAAATTAGAATTCATTTTATCTGAAATTCGAATTTCGGAAGAGGGTTATATATATATATATATATATATATATATATTTTTTTTTTTTTTTTCTATTCTGAATCTGTTCTATTGTTTTTCTATTATTTTCTATTCTATTATAATCTTTTCTATTTGAATTTGAATTCATTCTATACGAAATTCGAATTTAGTTATATATATTATTATTATATTTTTTCTATGCTGGTCTATTGTTTTTCTATGCTATTCATTTCTATTCTTTTCTATTTTATTCTAATCTTTTCTATTTAATGCAAATTAATTCTATACGAAATTTAAATTTTTGGAAAAAAGTCAGATGAAGCATACACACAATCGGAATATACGATGAAAATCTTCTGTCTGACTTTTTATTTCAGACATTCCGCTCGTGTGTACATGGCATTACACATACTCTGGTGACAACAATCCTCTGGAGTCATCTGTCCATCTCTGTGGGACTACAAGTAACAGCCAGCTTATTCAATAGCACACAGTTTTGGCTGCATAGACTGACATCCCCCAGTGCTACACATTAAGGATTTTTGTGTTTGTTAGTTCTGCCTGGTGTTCCTCTCAGCTGCAGGTGAGTTTTTTATATACATGTGTACATATTTTTTCACTTATTATTCTTATTTATTGTCAACTATATAGTGCTTGAATATCTGTTTGTGGTATTATGTCACCCATCAGTACCACCTCTCAGTACCACCTATAAGTGTACATCAGTGCCACCTATCAGTGCCTACCAGTGCTGCCTCATTAGTGCCACCTATCATTGCCATTAGTGCCACCTTATGAATGCCTATCAGTGCAGCCTACCAGTGCCCATCAGTGAAGCCTATCAGTGCCCATCAGTGCACATCCATGAAGGAGAAAAATTTCAAAATTTTATAACAATTTCCTACAGTGGGAGTCTACAGCCACACTGCAGGGACTCTCTGCCCACCATTCAGACACTGATTGCAGGGACTGAGTTATTGGAAGCAGGATACTTATTATATAGCACCCACATGCTAATGCTAATTCATCAAGACTGTTGGTAAGTGCACCAACGTTGCTTATGGGCCAGCAGAAGAACACCATAAAGGGCCACTAACTATTATTAATTCAAAGACTCCCTTCGCCAAGTTAGCCTAGGCCTAGGGTAGTTACCATGAATGCACAGTACACCGTGTCTAAGAGCATGCAGAGTGTCAAGAGCTGTATGCAACTGCATGCTATCACACATGCACTTACACATGGTAGCCACAGTTATCTATGCAACCAGCCATAGTCAATATAAGAGGAGCCAGTATGAGCATGTGCAATGTGCAGCAAACAGACAGAAAAGGCCATGCCCCTGGGTGTACAATCAATATGTATTGGAATATCCACTTGTAGTTTCCACATAGCCATGTAAAAATGCAGAAGCACAGCTATGTGAAAGCTGTCACCTCATAGCAGATATAGCTGAAAATTGGATCTTCATGGCAGGATCACCAGATTCTTTTCAATGAAAGCTGCAAATGTAAACATTTTGAACACAACTTCTGAAACAACAAATTAAAGCTTATATGAGATCTTATTGGTTGGGTTTAGATCTCCTAGCACTGTTTCTAACAGTGCGTAGATGAATCCTCGGCACAACCAGCTGGTCCCAGGGGGGCGTGACTGGATGCCGGGGTGAGAGGTCGAGGTGTGCCCAGGCCTCCCACCCGCTCCAGCGTCTGATGCGGTGAGGAGGAGGAGGAGGAGGAGGAAGGAAGGGCAAGGAGACGCAGAGAAGCCGTGACGCCGTGATAACGTGAAATGGCCTTTTCGGTGGAGAGCCAAGCAGCAGAGAGACGGTGGAGGAGAGTGCTGAAGCCTCCTGCAGCTCTCCCGCAGGGAACCACCAAACACCGAACGAGCAGCCTGGTGAGAGAGAGAAAGGCGGTAGCGGCGGGATAGAGCTGCACCCCCCTGGCTAAAGAGGACATCAGATTCCAGGTATGACCAGGGAAAGGGGGGCAGAGGAGGCAGCTACACAAAATGGAACTCAGATGCTGCGAAGCTCCAAGGAGAAGACAGGCCAGGTATCAGGGCAGACTGCTGCTGCAGCCGCTTCCAAATTAGAGCGGTACGCTCACACACCAAATCAAACACCAAACAAATTTGCTCAATGGGAGAAGGGCAGCAGCAGGCCACAACTGTAGTACAAATGATGGGGAGGAAAAGCCAGGGTCTGGCGACAGAAATACCAGGGAAATCTGCAATCAAAACAATAAAAACAGTAGCACCAATAGCCACTACAGCAGCAATAAGAGAAATAGCGGAGGCACAGGAGCCAGTGATAAGGACACCCACAGAAAAGGATAGTGGACAAAAACTAAACAAGGGTGCAGAGGCATGTTTCATTGCAATAGAAAGAGAGCCATCCTTAAAAGACATTTTATCTGCGATTAACATCTGCAAGTTATCTTTAAATGATTTATCAGATTAATTAAAGCAGATAAGGGAAGATGTGCTATATTTGAAAAGTGATATACAAGAAGTTTCTACTCATACTACAGTTCTTGAGGGGAGAGTCAGTCAGGCGGAGGATGATTTATACCCGTTGAAACAGGGGATGCATGTAATGAGGGAACAATTGAATATGTGCATGGATAAAATGGACAATATGGAAAATAGGATACGCAGGAAAAATATAAGGGTACTAGGCCTCCCTGAGAAAAGTGAAGTAATCCCATAGAGTTTATGGAAACATGGATAAAAGATACATTTGGTGGAGAGACATTATCGAGGTTTTTTGCGATTGAAAGGGCACATAGAATTCCCTTTAGGATTACGGCCGGAAAAAAACAGCCAAGACCTCTAATTATCAAACTCCTGTGTTATAGGGATAAGACAGTCATCCTTCAGAAAGCAAGAGAACTGAGTCATTTAGAATATAAAGGTGTAAAGATTTCATTATATCCGGATTTTCCCTCCGAGTTGCAAAGACAGAGAGCTAAATTTATAGAATGTAAACGAAGACTGCAACATCTAAAAATGAATTATGCATTACTTTATCCGACACTTTTGAGAGTAATAGCACTGGGGGAAACCGGGTTCTTTAATAACCCAGCAGAAGTGTCATCATGGTTGGATAAAAATGAATATCAGATTCAACAGGGGGAGGAGATATGAAGAAGACAGGAAGCAAGCTGAAACTGGACATAGACTGTGGATTTGACTGAAGGGGGTTGTTCCCTTCTTCCCCCTTAATTAATTGGGAGGGGGAGGAGGGGAAGAAGGAAGAAGGAAGGAAAAAAAGGAAGACTTTTTTTTTTTTTTTTTTCCTCTCCTTCTTAAGAAACCCTGGCTAAAAGAAGGGACTATGATAGGGGTTTTGTGTATGTTTTCTCCTTACCCCTTCCCCTTTTTTTTTCTTCTATTCTCCTCGCCACAAGTGAGAAATAGATATGTTTATGAAGTAATGGGAGTGGGAGGGGAGGGAGGGCAGGTGGGAATGATATATCACCCTGGGAGGAAAAAAACAGTCACTTTGGAGGCCCCCTAGATGAGCCCCAAGTGGGGTGGGGGGGGGGAGAAGGGTAAAAAAAAAGGGGGGTGTGAATGTAGGGATAAAAGGGAGGGTGAGTGGAAGTATGAAAGTGAGAGGAAGGTGGAGGAGGGGGGTGTAAGGATAAGTGGAGGTAAAGGAATGCACGGTAAAGGTTTGGAGGATACACAGAAGGTTAAATCATTAAATACATTAGATAGGAAGCACAGGAAAACAGAAGGGGGGAGAAAACACTATAGAACACAAAGATGATGCACGGAATATTCAAGAGGGGTGAGTATCTTGATAGATCCTGGAATAGGTCTATCCTGCAGACAAAGCATGGTAGATGATAAGGGAAGATATGTTTTTCTTTTTTGTGGGATGGAAGATAAAGTATGTGTGATTGCTAATGTGTATATTCCTCCGCCATTTAATGCAGAAATATTATTATGAGGTTTATTATGGATAAGCCAGGGGTCCCAGTCATAGTGGCAGGGGACTTTAACATGACAATGGATCAAAACATAGATAGGTTCCCACAAAAGGTAGTTAGAAGGGAGGGACCCAGAGGGCCATTATTCCAATTTTGCGAGGAAACAGGGTTTGTGGATATATGAAGGAGATGGAATCCTATGGCAAAACAGTATTCTTGTCACTCCAGGACGCACTCTTCCTTGTCTAGGATTGATCTGGTGCTATGTAATGAAGAGGCATTGGAGATAATGGAAAAGGTGGAGTATGAACCGAGGGGAATTTCAGACCACTCACCGGTAACTCTTTCAATAAAAATGGGGAGAAGTTGTAGTAGAAAGGAGTGGAAGGTCAATCCTTTCTGGTTAGAGTTAATGGAGAATGTGGAGGAGGTGATAGTTAGTTTGAAGGAATTTTTAAGTATAAATGTAGGATCCACATCATTGGGAATAATGTGGGATACTTTAAAGCATTTCTTAGGGGGTATTGATCAAAAAAATATCTCAGGTTAAGAAACAGTCAATAGCCAAAGAAACAGCAACGAAAGAGAGCGTAAGGTGGGCAGAAGAAAGGTACTTCAGGGCACCATCGGTAGACAGTTATAGGGAGTGGGTGGAGAATCAAGTAGAATATAAGAGACTGATATGGGAGAAAGAGGAGAAGAAAAGGCTATTTCAGAGGCAGACCTTCTTTGGAAAGGGGGAACAGGTGGGGAGAATCTTATCATTAATACCCTGTTTCCCCTAAAATAAGACCTAGCCTGATTGTCGGTGTTGGCTGCAATATAAGCCCTACCACCCAAATAAGCCCTACCCTGTTTCCTCAAAAATAAGCCCTACCCTGAAAAGAAGACCTACAAGGACTTTAACTAGGGCTTATTTGGGGGGTAGGGCTTTTATTGCAGCTATCACAGATAATCACACTAGGTCTTATTTTAGGGGAAACAGGGTAGCTAAGGTAAATAGCCCATCTCCTATCATACCGGTGATCCTGAACAGGGAAGGTATTATAAGGAAATCAACCTCTGAGATAGCGAAGGAATTCAAAACATATTATGAGGAATTATATAAAGTCTCAAATTCCAATGTAGAAGGAGAAATATGGGAATTTTTTGGGAAAATAACAGTACCCAAATTAACGGAGGAAGACAGGGAAGGATTGGAGGCTCCACTGACACTAGAGGAGTTGCAAAAAGTAACAGCAGAAATGGCAAATCAGAAAGCTCCGGAACCGGACAGATTGCAAATAAAGATTTATAAAAAATTTGGGGAAATATTATTACCTAACCTCTTATGGGTGTTCAATGGAGCCTTTGAAGATGGGAAGTTACCGTTATCAATGACCAAGGCCACAATAGTGGTTCTGGCAAAAGAAGGGAAAAATCAGCTGGAGACACTGTCATACAGGCCTATATCACTACTGTGCTCAGATGTAAAAATCTTGGCAAAAGTATTAGCAACAAGAGTAAATAAAATAATTGCCAAATTGGTACATTTAGACCAGATGGGCTTCATTCCAGATAGATCTACAAGTACGAATGTAAGACGAACTTACATAAATATGCAGATTCCATCAGAAAATTAAGGAAATAGAGCGGTCTTGTCGCTCTAGTGTGTATATATATATATATATATATATATATATATATATATATATATATATATATATATATATATATATATATATATAAAAACATTTTCTTATCACATATTATGCTTCAAGGGAGAAAGTTGATCGCTCACAAATGGCAAAGGAAAGAAGCACCTACAGTAAAAGAATGGATGGAAATAGTTAAAGACACGATAAAGAAAGAGGAATATATATATATATATAGGAAAAGGGGTAATTATAGAAAATATGAAAGGATATGGAAAAACTGATGTGAAAGGGGATAGAAGTATGTTTTGTAGTGGAAGGGATGAGGAATGGAGAATGGAAGGTAGAAAGTGGGAATAAGGGGAGGGGGGGGGGTGGGCGGGGGAAGGGGGGCGGAGGGGGGGGGAGGGATTAATGGAAGAAGTGGCTGTTCACAATTTTTTTTTTTTTTTCCAAGAAAAGTTTTATTGTAAAAGTTGCATAAAACTTACAGTTCAGCACATCAGAGCAGTATATCACAGTGATGTCACAGTCGATTAATAATCAAGGAACATTAAAGGAAACAAAACACATGTCTACAAGTTAAGGCAAATACCTTTAGAGGAGACAGGGGTCATGAACAAACTGCCCCGTGTACCTAAAATCTCCTCTAGATCAAGAACCGACACAAAGAAAATTTGAACAATACGTGTTGATAGAACAAAACAAAACAGGAAAAGTACGTGCTAAGGCATGCGTAACAAACTTAACAATGGGTCATCATGAGTCAAGCATAAAGGTGACTGGAAACTTTAATACCCAGGAGCTTGGGGATTTAATTGGTAGCAATTATGCCGTATTACTATGCCGGGAGAGGTGTGGGGGTGCGGTCACGGACCCCTAGCGACCCCCCTGTGATTGCTACCCGAGAATACACATATAGCTACACAGCAGAAAAACTAAAACAAAGACGAAAGAGAAAAAAAAAAGAAAAAACAACCAACAACAAAACAGGGAAGATGGAGGGGAGCGGGAAGAGAAGGGACATGGAGAGATCCAAGAGTGATGCATACAAACAAAGGGGGTACCCAGACTAGGAAGTAAATGCCCTGCTTACACACGTACACGTCAGATGTGGTATCACTGCTAAGGGATGACAGCTGCCCTCAGAGCCAGCCTGAGGGTGGTAGGGGGGGCTATACCGCAATTACCCTAAGCTATCGAAAGCTGGGGATGCATTCTCTCATTGTGAAAGTAGAAGTTTATATTCATCAGATAACTTAAAGTGGTTCCAGCAGGACCATATCTTCGTGAATTTAGACGCTGTGTCTTTAGCTTGGTGTATGAGATCTTCCATTTCCGCAATTCTAGAAATGCGGTTGAACCAATCCGCAATTGTTGGTACTTTCGTGGAGTTCCAAAATGTGGGAATACACATCTTGGCCGCATTGATTAGGTGGAGAGCTAATGAACGATGATAATGATTAAAGGGGATCGAAGAGTGATGTAATAACATTTGCCCAGGAGTGTAATCTAACTGGTAAGTCGTGATCTTGGAAGTCAGTCGGTGTACAGTTTGCCAGAAGGGTTGGAGTTTGGGGCAGGACCACCATATGTGTAGCATGGAGCCTGTATCCTGCGAGCAACGCCAGCATTTGGAAGAGATGTTCGGGGAGATCTTGTTCAATTTGGTCGGAGTTTTATACCATTTTGAGAAGATCTTAAAGCCATTCTCTTGGGTTGACACATTAATAGAACCTTTATGAATCAGCGTGTAGACTGTTCACAATTTTTTTGTGATGTTAGGGGTGTTCTATTTCCCCTCTTTTTTGGCGTGATTTGTATTAATCTGTTATCTGTTGTTGGTATTGTGTGTATAAGTGCCTAAAAGGGAAGAAGGAGGGTACATACAAGGGGATTTTTTTGTATTAATATGTTTTGGGAAATAATTGTATATTTTGTGGTTGTCTACTTCTTAACTTAAATTAAAAAAAAGGAATTGAATAAAAAAAAAGAAAAGAAAAAAAGAATCCTCAGCACAATTGAAAAACAAGAACTTTGAAAGGGTGGATATACAATATATATGTGCTTTCACTTTTGTATGTTATGCTGTAGAATTTGGTGATGCATTCAAGAAGGGGAGATCGAAAGGACACAATTCTAACTTTGCCCCTAAAGAAGGAGCTTCAGTTTCCACCATACACCTACAAATATATATCTGTTTTGACTGAAGTAGCTTTTCTTTTCATAATATTGCAACAAGTCTACAAACAAAGATAAAGAGTTCCAACTGCTTATCATGAACAAAAACACAGAACACAGAAAATATTCAGAACTCTGCAGAGGAAGTTGAAATATATGGGAGCCGTGTACAGTTACTTTAGTGCAAGAAACTGTTTAAAATTGCGAGCTGTGGAACTCCTCCCTGAAGTCTTCTATAAATAAGTAATCTTCAAAGTTGTTAGCATTGCACAGCCTCCATAGAGAGAACTTCATCCAAATCTGTCAGCACAAGGTAAGAGATCCGAGCCTGGTACATCGCACTGATATATTATAAATATATGCACACTATATTACCAAAAGTATTGGGACACCTGACTTAACACGCACATAAACTTTAATGGCATCGAGTTGGCCTACCCTTTGCAGCTATAACAGCTTCAACTCTGGGCCAACTCAATATTGAACCCTACGGACTAAGACTGGGGTGCCCATAAAGTTCACATGCATACAAAGGCAGGCATCCCAATGCTTTTGGCAATATAGTGTGTATATATATATATATATATATATATATATATATATATATATATATATATATAAAAACATTTTCTTATCACATATTATTTGATAGATAGACAGATTATTTTTATATATATATATATATATATATATATATATTTTTTTTTTATCATATATTATATGATAGATAGATGGATGGATGGATGGATGGACAGACAGACAGACAGACAGATTTTTTAAAATCATATATTATATAATCTCTCTCTCTCTCTCTCTTTTTTTTTAAATCATATATTATATGATAGATATTTTTTTGTTAGTTCGTATTTGTTAGTTTAAAACATGTAAAAAAAATCATAAAACTAAAATAAATAATTATTCAGTAGTAGACAATCGCAAAGCAACTAGACAGAAAAAAAAAACCTAGAAAAAATTATTTTGTTTACATATCCAAACAGGAGTGGGAAGAAGTAAAAACGTATTTAACCACCTCGCGCCCGCCCTATAGCCGAATGACGGCCGTAGAGCAGGCGCGTTCGTCCGGGTGGCCATCCTTGGACGTCCTATTGTTTACTTCCGCAATGCGCGCCGCCGCAGGCGCACACCGCGGAAGTTCTGTGTTCGCCGTGTCCCCCGGTGACAGGCAAACACAGATCGCTGTAAACGGCCAATCACAGCGGCCGTTTACAGCGTGATCGGCGTGTCCAATGGGAGATGATCTCATATGTAAACATATGAGATCATCTCTCAGCGCCGCTCTCCCTCCTCACACAGAGAGTGAGAGGGGAGAGATGAACGGCTGCAGCGGCAGCCGTTCTGCTTAGCTTTGTGGAAAAAAAAAAAAAGGAAAAAAAAGTGCAATCCTCCCCCAGCAGTGCCATCCATCCTCCCCCAGCAGTGCCATCCATCCTCCCCCAGCAGTGCCATCCATCCTGCCCCAGTGCCATCCTTCCCCAGTGCCATCCGCCCCAGTGCCATCCGCCCCCAGTGCCATCCACCCCCAGTGCCATCCACCCCAGTGCTACCTGCCCCCAGTGCCATCCACCCCAGTGCTACCTGCCCCCAGTGCCACCTGCCCCCAATGCCACCCGTTGTCAGTGCCATTTGTCACCAGTGCCATCTGTCATCAGTGCCACGTATAAGTGCCATCTGTCATCAGTGCCACGTGTCATCAGTGCCACATAGTGCCATCTGTCATCAGTGCCACGTATTAGTGCCATCTGTCATCAGTGCCACGTATCAGTGCCATTTGTCATCAGTGCCACCTGTCAGTGTCACGTGCCATCTGTTGTCAGTGTCACGTGTCATCAATGCCACTTATCAGTGCCATCTGTCATCAGTGTCACGTGTCATCGGTGGCACGTATTAGTGCCACGTATTAGTGCCATCTGTCATCGGTGCCACGTATTAGTGCCACGTGTCTTCAGTGCCACGTATTAGTGCCACGTGTCATCAGTGCCACGTATAAGTGCCAAGTGTCATCAGTGCCACATATTAGTGCCATCTGTCATCAGTGCCACATATTAGTGCCATCTGTCATCAGTGCCACGTGTCATCAGTGCCACGTATAAGTGTCATCATTGCCACGTATCAGTGCCATCTGTCATCAGTGTCACGTGTCATTGTCCTGGTGCTTCAAAAGTGTAATAAATAGTCAACAAGTTATATGTGTAATTTATGTTCCTAGAACACATGATGGTGCTACCTGCATGTTGGGCCTCTCTATGTGGCCAGGCTGTGAAAAAGTCCCACACATGTGGTATTGTAATACTCAGGAGGAGTAGCAGAATTTTTTGGGGTGTGTAATTTGTGGTATACACATGCCATGTGAGAGAAATAACCTATTACAATGACAAATTTGTGGAGAAAAAAATAATGAAAAATCTTAATTTTGCAAAGAATTGTGGGAAAAAAATGACAACATCAAAAAGCTCACCATGCCTCTTACTAAATACCTTGGAATGTCTACTTTCCAAAAAGGGGTCATTTGGGGGGTATTTGTACTCTCCTGGCCTGTTCGGGTCACAAGAAACGAGATAGTCCACCAGTACATCAGATGTGATCAATTTTGTGCGATTCGCACCACAGCTTGTAGACTCTAAGTTTCACAAAGACCAAATAATATCCACTAATTTGGGTTATTTTTACCAAAGATATGTAGCAGTATAAATTGTGGCCAAAATTTATGAAGAAAAATTAATCATTTGCATAATTCTGTCACAGAAACAAAGAAATATGCGTTTTTTTTCAAAATTTTCTGTCTTTTTTCATTTATAGCGCAAAAAATAAAAACCCCAGAGGTGATCAAATACCACCAAAAGAAAGCTCTATTTGTGGGAAATAAAAGGACAAAAAATTCATTTGGGTACAGTGTTGCATGACTGAGTAATTGTCATTCAAAGTGTGAGAGCACCGAAAGCTGAAAATTGGTCTGGGAAGAAGGGTGTTTAAGTGCCCAGTAAGCAAGTGGTTAATCCTACCCCTTCTCCATAATAATAATAAATTATTCAGAGTCCCATCGCTATAAATTAATAAAATAATTGATAATTCAAATATAATATACCAATTACCAATAATCTAGCGACACAATCCTACACATATATGCATACATATATGCACATACACAGGCAGAACAAATAGAAATAATCAAATCAAATCAATAACAATATTAATAAACAAACAATAAACACACAATAATAGTTCAAACACCTTCATTCTTGTACCTTGTATAAATCATCTATTAAGACCTCTTTTTAAACTGGTTTATGATTAGACATTTCTCGAGCTCCACATTGAAAGTGTTTCACAGTTTCGCTCCACAAATAGAATTAGGAAGACAGAAGTTTTTCCTAAATGGCCACACAGTCAGTCTTAAAATTAATATTAATATCTATATTTATATCTAGAGAGAGAGCGAGAGACAGAGAGATAGATAAATCTATCTATCTATCTATCTATCTATCTATCTACATACACATATATATATATATATATATATATATATATATATATATATATATATATATATATATATATATATATATATATATATACATAGATAGATAGATAGATAGATAGATAGATAGATAGATAGATAGATAGACAGATATACAGTATCTCACAAAAGTTAGTACACCCCTCACATTTTTGTAATAATTTTACAAAAATAATAATTGTATTATATATTTTCATGTGACAAGACTGAAGAAATGACACTTTGCTACAATGTAAAGTAGTGAGTGTACAGCTTGTATAACAGTGTAAATCCCCTCACAATAACTCAACACACAGCGATTAATGTCAAAACCACTGGCAACAAAAGTGAGTACACCCCTAAGTGCAAATGTCCAAATTGGGCCCAAAGTGTCAATATTTTGTGTGGCCGCCATTATTTTCCAGCACTGCCTTAACCCTCTTGGGCATGGAGTTTACCAGAGCTTCACAGGTTGCCACTGGAGTCCTTTTCCACCCCTCCATGATGACATCACAGAGCTGGTGTATGTTAGAGACCTTGTGCTCCACCACCTTCCGTTTGAGGATGCCTCACAGATGCTCAATAGGGTTTATATCTGGAGACATGCTTGGCCAGTCCATCACCTTTACCCTCAGCTTCTTTAGCAAGACAGTGGTTGTCTTGGAGGTGTGTTTGGGGTCTTTATCATGTTAAAATATTGCCCTGCGGCCCAGTCTCCAAAGGGAAGGGATCATGCTCTGCTTCAGTATGTCATAGTACATGTTGGCATTCATGGTTCCCTCAAAGAACTGGAGCTCCCCAGTGCCAGCAGCACTCATGCAGTCCCAGACCATGACACTCCCACCACCATGCTTGACTGTAGGCAAGACACACTTATCTTTGTACTCCTCACCTGGTTGCCACCACACACGCTTGACACCATCTGAACCAAAGAAGTGTATCTTGGTCTCATCAGACCACAGGACATAGTTCCAGTGATCCACGTCCTTAGTCTGCTTGTCTTTAACAAATTGTTTGCTGGATTTTTTGTGCATCATCTTTAGAAGAGGCTTCCTTCTGGGATGACAGCCATGCAGACCAATTTGATGCAGTGTGCGGCATATGGTCTGAGCACTAGCAGGCTGACCTCCCACCCCTTCAACCTCTGCAGCAATGCTGACAGCTCTCATACATCGATTTCCCAAAGACAACCTCTGGATATGATTCTGAGCACGTGCACTCAACTTCTTTGGTCGACCATGGTGAGGCCTATTCTGTGTGGGACCTGTCCTGGAAAACCACTGTATGGTCTTGGCCACTATGCTGTAGCTCAGTTTCAGGGTCTTGGCAATCAGCTTTTAGCCTAAGCCATCTTTATGTAGAACAACAATTATTTTTTTCAGATCCTCAGAGATGTTGAACTTCCAGTGACCAGTATGAGAGGGTGAGAGCAATAACACCAAATTTAACACACCTGCTCCCCATTCACACCTGATACTTTGTAACACTAATGAGTCACATGACACCAGGGAGAGAAAATGGCTAATTGGGCCCAGTTTGGACATTTTCACTTAGGGGTGTACTCACTTTTGTTGCCAGCGGTTTAGATATTAATGGTTGTGTGTTGAGTTATGTTGAGGGGAAAGCAAATTTACACTGTTATACAAACTGTACACTCACTACTTTACATTGTAGCAAAGTGTAATTTCTTCAGTGTTATCACATGAAAAGATATAATAAAATTATTACAAAAATGTGAGGGGTGTACTCACTTTTGTAAGATACTGTAAGTTTATTTTGGCCTCATCAGACCACAGGACATGGGTCCAGTAATCCATGTCCTTAGTCTGCTTGTCTTCAGCAAACTGAGGGGTTCCTTGTGCATCATCTTTAGAATAGGCTTCTTTCTGGGATGACAGCCATGCAGACCAATTTGATGCAGTGTGCAGTGCATGGTCTGAGCATTGACAGGTTGACCCCTTCAACCTCGGCAGCAATGCTGGCAGTGCTCATAAGTCTATTTCCCAAAGACAACTTCTGCTTATGACGCTGAGCATGTGCACTCAACTTCTTTGGTTGACTGTGGTAAAGGCCTGTTCTGAGTGGATCCTGTCCTGCTTTATGGTCTTGGCCACAATGCTGCAGCTCAGTTTCAGGGTCTTGGTAATCTTCTTATAGCCTAGGCCATTATATAGCCTAGACCGAATAGGGAAAATGGCAAATTTCGCCCAATTTAGACATTTTTACTTAGGGGTGTACTCACTTTTGTTACCAGCGATTTAGACATTAATGGCTGTGTGTTGAGTTATTTTGAGGGGACAACAAATTTACACTGTTATACAAGCCTTACACTCACTACTTTACTCTGTAGCAAAGTGTCATTTCTTCAGTGTTGTCACATGAAAAGATATAATAAAGTATTTACAAAAATGTGAGGGGTGTACTCACTTTTGCAAGATACTGTATTTGGTTCAGATGGTATCAAACATGTGTGGCGGCAACCAGGTGAGGAGTACAAAGACAAGTATGTCTTGCCTACAATCAAGCATGGTGGTGGGAGTGTCATGGTCTGGAGCTGAATGAGTGCTCTGGGGAGCTACAGTGCATTGCAGGAACCACGAATGCCAACATGTACTGTGTTATACTGAAGCTAAGCATGATCCACCTCCCTTTGGAGACTGGGCTGCAGGGCAATATTTTAACATGATAACGACCCCAAACACACCTCCAAGATGACCACTGCGTTGGAAAGAAGTTGAGGGTTAAGGTGATGGACTGGCCAAGCATGTCTCTAGACCTTAACCCTATTGAGCATCTGTGGGGCATCCTCAAACAGAAGGTGGAGGAGCGCAAGGTCTCTAACATCCACCAGCTCTGTGATGTCATCATGGAGGAGTAGAAGATGACTCCAGTGCCAACCCGTGAAGCTCTGGTGAACTCCATGCCCAAGAGGGTTAAGGCAGTGCTGGAAAATAATGGCGGCCACACAAAATATTGACACTTTGGGCCCAATTTGGACATTTGCTCTTAGGGGTGTACTCACTTTTGTTGCCAGCGGTTTAGACATTAACCACTTGGGTACCGCGCTATTGCCGAATGACGGCATTAGCGCGGACCTAGATTGCCGGGACTACGTCTATTGACGTCGTCCCGGTTACGAGCGGCCTGCGCGCCCCCTGAGGGGCGCGCGCGGCGCGCTCTGTGATCGGCGAGTCCGTGAGACTCGCCTGATCACCGATCCGTGTAAGGGGTCGATCCCGACCCCTTATCACGTGATCAGCTGTCAGCCAATGACAGCTGATCATGTGATAAAACGGAGCTGGTAATCGGCTAGTATTCCTCCTCGCGCTGACAGCGCGAGGAGAAAAAAAAAAAGCCGATCGCCGGCGGCCGTGTTCGGGACATCAGTCCCGATCACGGCCAGCAATTCCAGCGGACACCTGCCCCCTGCCAGTGCCCACCTGCCACCCGCAGTGCCATCCTGAAATAAAGTAAGTGCCCCCCTGTCAGTGCCACCCAGCAGTGCCCATAGTGCCCACAGTGCCACCCAGCAGTGCCCACAGTGCCACCCAGCAGTGCCCACAGTGCCACCCACAGTGCCACCCAGCAGTGCCACCCACAGTGCCACCCAAAATCTGCCTCAAAGGTGCTGCACCCCAGTGCCGCCCATCAGTGCCCAGCAGTGCCGCCCATCAATGCCCAGCAGTGCCACCTATCAGAGCCACCTATCAGTGCCACCTATCAGTGCCCATCAGTCCCATCTATCTGTGGTACCTATCAGTGCCCATCCGTGCCACCCATCCGTGCCACTTATCCGTGCCACCCATCCGTGCCATCTTATCTGTGCCCATCTTTGCCCATCAGTGCCGCCTTATCTGTGCCCATCGGTGCCGCCTTATCTGTGCCTATTAGTGCCGCCTTAACTATGCCTATCAGTGCCCACCAGTGCAGCCTATCAGTGCCCACCAATGCAGCCCATCAGTGCCCACCAATGCAGCCCATCAGTGCCCACCAATGCAGCCTATCAGTGCCGCCTAATCAGCGCACTTCAATGAAGGAGAAAAATTACCCGTTTGCAAAATTTTATAACAAACTATTAACCAGTTGCCGACCGCCGCACGCCGATGTACGTCGGTACAATGGCACGGGCAGGCATAAGGACATACATGTACGTCCCTTGCCTCCCGCGGGTCGGGGGCCCGATCGGGCCCCCGCCCGGTGCCTGCGGCGGTCGGTATTCGTACGGGAGCGATCCCGGACGAGGGGACGGCCATTCATTCATGGCCACCCCCTCGCGATCGCTCCCGACGAATAGAAATCCCCGGTGACATCACTTCCTCTCCTGTAATGTAAACACAGGAGAGGAAGTGATGTATTCTCTCCTCCGTGTCGGTATTTTTCGTTCCGACACGGAGGAGAGCGGATCAGTAAGTTGCACCAACACTCTACACACACAGTAGAACATGCCAGGCACACTCACACCCCCCCTTTACCCCCCGATCACCCCCCCAATTACCCCTGCCCCCCAGTCACAGTGACACCAATGTCATTTTTTTTTTTTTTTTTTTTTTTTTTGCATTGGTGTCATTTGTGACTGTAATAACTGTTAGGGCAGTTAGAGTTAGCCCCCTTTAGTTCTAATGTACCCCCCTAACCCCCCCAATAAAGGTTTAACCCCGTGATCACCCCCCGTCGCCAGTGTCACTAAGGCTGGGTTCACATTGCAGCGGTTTATGAGAACGAATGTGATTCGCACCGCACTGCAGTGCAAATCACATCCGATCTCTGTGCGATTCGAGTTCAGCCATTCGCCGCACCCGCCGCACCCGCCACACCCGCCGCACCCGCCGCAAATTCGCACGGGACCCTTTTTTTGGCCCGCAGCAGAATCGGATCGCATGGGTGTTCACACCATGCGATCCGAGTTTGCAGATCGCACTGCGATATGCGAACTGATCTGGGGGTGTCAGTAACATTTCACTGACACTCCCAGCAGTTCGCATAGGGCAGTGTGAACTGCCGCCGGGAGGCATGCGATGCGGGAACCCGCCGCGCATTTGTGGCGTTCCCGCATCGCTCCAGTGTGAACCCAGCCTAATAAGCGATCGTTTTTCTGATCGCTGTATTAGTGTCACAGGTGACGCTAGTTAGGCAGGTAGGTATTTAGGTTCGCTGCAGCTTTTTATAGCGCCAGGGACCCCCATATACTACCGCATAAAGCCCCCTAATTGCCCCCTAGTTAACCCTTTCACCAGTGATCACCATATAACTGTTACAGGTGACGCTGGTTGGTTAGTTATTTTTTTATAGTTTCAGGGCACCCGCCATTTATTACCTAGTCTGACTAGTGTACCCCTAAATTTAGGGGTGTCTACTTTCCAAAATGGGGTCATTTGGGGGGGGGTTTGTGCCATCTTGGCATTTTATGGCCTTCAAAACTGTAACGCCCTTAGAAAGCCTGAAGGCGGTGCTTGGTTTTCGGGGCCCCGTACGCGGCTAGGCTCCCAAAAAGTCCCACATATGTGGTATCCTCGTACTCAGGAGAAGCAGCAGAATTTATTTTGGGGTGTCATTTCACATATGCCCATGGCATGCATGAGCAATATATCATTTAGTGACAACTTTGTTAAAAAAAAAAAAAAAAAAAAAAAGTTTGTAATTTTCCCGCAACTTGTGGCAAAATATAAAATATTCCATGAACTCAACATGCCTCTCAGCAAATAGCTTGGGGTGTCTACTTTCTAAAATGGGGTCATTTGTGGGGGTTTTGTGCCATCTTGGCATTTTATGGCCTTCAAAACTGTAATAGGTAGTGAGAAGTGAACTCAAAAATTTACGCCCTTAGAAAGCCTGAAGGCGGTGCTTGGTTTTCGGGGCCCCGTACGCGGCTAGGCTCCCAAAAAGTCCCACATATGTGGTATCCCCATACTCAGGAGAAGCAGCAGAATTTATTTTGGGGTGTCATTTCACATACGCCCATAGCATGTGTGAGCAATATATCATTTAGTGACAACTTTGTGTAAAAAAAAAAAAAAATTTTTTTTTTTGTCATTATTCAATCGCTTGAGGCAAAAAAATAAAATATTCAATGGGCTCAACATGCCTCTTATCAATTTCCTTAGGGGGTCTACTTTCCAAAATGGGGTCATTTGGGGGGGTTTTGTACTGCCCTGCCATTTTAGCACCTCAAGAAATGAGATAGGCAGTCGTAAACTAAAAGCTGCGTAAATTCCAGAAAACGTACCTTAGTTTGTAGATGTGACAACTTTTGCGCAAACCAATAAATATACAATTATTGACTTTTTTTTTACCAAAGACATGTGGCTGAATACATTTTGGCCTAAATGTATGACTAAAATTGAGTTTATTGGATTTTTCTAATAACAAAAAGTAGAAAATATCATTTTTTTTCAAAATTTGCGGTCTTTTTACGTTTATATCGCAAAAAATAAAAATCGCAGAGGCAATCAAATACCATCAAAAGAAAGCTCTATTTGTGGGAAGAAAAGGACGCAAATTTTGTTTGGGTACAACATTGCATGACCGCGCAATTACCAGTTAAAGCAGCGCAGTGCCAAAGTGTAAAAAGACCTCTGGTCATTTACCAGCGAAATGGTCCGGTCTGAAAGTGGTTAAAACATGATTTTTTTTTTTTGCATCTTTTTTTGTTTGTTTAGCAAAAAATAAAACTCCGAGCTGTAACTAAATACCACCAAAAGAAAGCTCTATTTGTGGGAAAAAAATGATAAAAATTTCATTTGGGTACAGTGTTGTATGACCGCGCAATTGTCACTCAAAGTGCATCAGCGCTGAAAGCTGAAAATTGGTCTGGGACTGAGGGGGGTTTAAGTGCCCAGTAAGCAAGTGGTTAATGGCTGTGTGTTGAGTTATTTTGAGGGGACAGAAAATGTACACTGTTATACAAGCTGTACACTCACTACTTTACATTGTAGCAAAGTGTCATTTCTTCACATGAAAAGATATAATAAAATATTTACAAAAATGCGAGGGGTGTACTCATTTATGTGAGATACTGTTGATATCTCTATCTCTCTCTCTCTCTCTCTCTCTCTATATATATATATATATATATATATATATATATATATATATATATATATATATATATCTAGATATACATATCTATCTATCTATATATATATATATATATATATATATATATATATATATATATATATATACATATAGAGATAGATAGATACAATTATTTATTAGTATTCAAATATATATATATATTTATGACATTTTTACATTGGTCATATACAGATGATGATTGCATCACCCAAAAGCAGGTGCTCTTTCATACCGGTAGGGAGAACTGCATTTAGGTCTCTCACCTGGTCGTTCACAGAGGAACACAGACGTTTTCATTTAAAAAAAGTTTAAACAAAGATTAATTTTAAAGTGGTTGTAAACCCTTACAACACACTTTGACCTACAGGTAAGCCTAGATTAAGGCTTACCTGTAGGTCCAAGAAATATCTCCTAAACCTACACGGTTTAGGAGATATTTGCTGAAAGACAGGCACTGCTGTCTACGGCGCATGCGCCGCAGACAGCGGCGCGCAGGCGCACTGAGCGCGGTCAACGACGAAGATGCCGTGCATGTCGGCTCCCAATGCGCATGCGCTTTGCCGAATTACAGCGGCGGAGCAGCGAGACCCCACCGAGAAGATGGATGCGCCGGACTACAGGGGACAGCGGTGACATCGCTGGCTCCTGTGTCAGGTAAGTGACACATAATGGACTACTTTGCGATGCATAGTAGCCCATTATGCTTTGCCTTTGCAGGGAATGAAAGAGGAAGTAAACCCATCAGGGTTTACTTCCTCTTTAAATAAACTAGATAAGGGTCAAACCCCTACCAAAGTTATTATTTGCTAACTATGTCCTGCTGGGGAGATTTCTCTTCAATCCGCAAGGGGAAATCTCTCCAAAGTGAATGGAATTTGACTTTTCGCAAACTGAGCTGCTGGAAGATGTGAGTTTGATCAGCACGTTAATTCTGACTGCGGGGAGAGGGGGGACTCTCGCAGTTGTCAGAATATAATGGCACGGCAAGGAGGATTCGGAATGTGTGGAAGGGGGAACCAGTTCAGTTATTTTTTTTGATCAGCCAGCTGACTGAATGAAAAAACTGAATTATGTATGGGAAGTCTTAAACTAAACACCAGCACTTATAGGATGAATCTTCGCAAAGGGGACACAGACAGCAATACACATTTTTTACAGAGGGCATATCCCTTCCCCACTCTTTCCAAAACTACAATGAAAAATGTTGCCTTAACTTAGGCCGCGTACACACGCGGGGACTGTTCGCCCAACTTTGTTCGTCAAACAGTTTGAGCGAACAGTCCGCTCAAAATTAGCATGGACGGACTTGGCCACACACGACGAACGAACAGTCCGCTGAAACTTGCGCGATGACGTGAACGGCACGTACGACGGGACTAGAAATACGACGTCCTATACACTGCAATGCAACCTTCGCCGTGTAAATCCTTTCTGAGCATGCGCGGAACTTTGTTTGACGAACAAGCCTACACACGGGCGGACTGTCCGCTGAAACCAAGTTTCAGCGGACAGTTTTACGGAATTTCCGAAAAACTTTGTTCGTCAGACTGTCCGCTGAAACTGTCCGCTGAAGCCCACACACGAGTGGACTGTCCGCCGAAACACTGTTCAGCGGACAAAGTTGGGCGAACAGTCCCCGCGTGTGTACGCGGCCTTACACTTTAAAAACCTTATTCTTTTTTTTTCCATCTGTATTCTATTGGAGAAATGTCTTATTACTCCTTGTAGACACAACAGAAAGTAAGAGCATATATCCCATCTTATGCCCCGTACACAAGAGTGGATTTTCCGTCGGAAAAATCTTGGATGGTTTTTCTGATGGAATTCCGCTCAAGCTTGGCTTGCATACACACGGTCACCCAAAAGTTCTCTGAATATTCGACCATCAAAAACATGGTGACGTGCAACACTACGACGAGCCGAGAAAATGAAGTTCAATGCTTCCGAGCATGCGTCAAATTGTTTCCAAGCATGCGTAGGAAATTTGTGCGTGAGAATTGCTACAGATGATTGGAATTTTCAATCAGAGTTTTTTCCGACCGGAAAATTGAGAACCTGCTCTCAAACTTTTGCTGGAGGGAATTCGGACAGAAAAAGTCAGATGGAGCATACACGCGGTCGTATTTTCCGACCAAGAGCTCTTATCGGTCTTTTGCTGGACGAATTTCTGAACGTGTGTATGCAGCATTAGACATCTCTCATTGGAACAAGTGTCCACATTCAAAGATTTTGCCTCTGTTCCTATTCTGGTGACACATCAAAATTCTATGGTTACTAGGACAAACAAAAGTCTAACCCTTCCCTACTGTAACTTAAAAAAAAAAAAAGGTTTTACCTGTAGATGCTAAAGTACCACTCATGTAAAAATAAAAATAAAAGCCAGAATAGATCATAGGGTTTGGTGGCAAAGCATTTTTTTTCTAGCTGGACACCTTCAGACATATGCCCTTACACCATAGCACTTTGATGCTTTGTTGCCTTATGCAGCATTTTCTTTTTTCTTTCGATAAGGAAAAGAAGAATTTGATATCATGTTAAATGATCTTGTCCCTACGTTCACATCAATACACAGGCAGACCAGTAGCAATCAGGTGGCATTAATGGCAACACATTTATTACAGGTATTTATATACTATAGCACTGTCAATGTATGCAGTGCTTTACATAGCTTCAGTGGCGTAGCGTGGATTGTCAGCACCCGGGTCAAGACAAGTAATTTGCACCCCCTACCCTGCGGAATTTTAGCACTCCCCGAGTCCCTACAAATACAATAGTACTGACCTACCTGATTCCTATACTGACCATTACACACTACAGTGACCACTATACTATACTGTCCACTACACTGACCACTATACTATACTGTCCACTACACTACACTGACCACTATACTATACTGTCCACTACACTGACCACTATACTATACTGTCCACTACACTACACTGACCACTATACTGTCCACTACACTGACCACTATACTCTCCACCACACTATACTGTCCACTACACTGAGAACTACACTGACCACTATACTAACAACTATACTGTCCACTTCACTATACTGACAACTACACTGTCCACTACACTACACGGACCACTATACTGTCCACTACACTACACTACACTGACCACTATACTGTCCACTACACTATACTGAAAACTATACTGTTTACTACACTACACTGACAACTACACTGACTACCACTATACTGAACTACTACACTGAGAAATACACTGTCCACTACACTACACTGACCACTATACTATACTGACCACTAAACTACACTGACCACCATACTACACTGGCCACTATACTGACTACTACACTGAGAAATACACTGTACACTTCACTGACCACTATACTATACTGACCACTACACTGACCACCATACTACACTACGCTGTTCACTATACTCTCCACTACACTTACCACTACACTATACTGTCCACTACACTGACCACTATACTATACTGACTACACTGACTGACCACCATACTACATTAGACTGACCACTACACTGGCCACCATACCACACTACACTGAATACCATACCACACTACACTGACTGACCACCATACTACATATCTACACTACCTTCTCTCCCCCCCCCCCCCCCCCAGCCAGTAACACGACTCTCACAAGGGAGTCTCACTCTCACTCACCTTCTTGTCTGACTATGGCTGGTCTGCATCAGTCCAGAGGATAGGAGAAGATAGCGGCGGCTCACATTGCTTCTCTCCCCTGCACTCTGGTTGCCATGTTCAGTGTCCAGCGCAGCGCACTGTGATTGGACGTATGGGGGGGGGGGGGTCATGTGTGGAGGCGGGACTTCAGGAGCGATCACAGACAGGCCAGCCCTACACCTCACATGACCCCCATACGCCCAATCACAGGGTGCCGGACACTGAACATGGTGGCCGGAGCACGGGGACACAGGAATTTAAAATTAGGTGGAGGCAGCCAGTGACACATACTGGCGCCCCCTAAATCTCACACCCGGGGCCACTGCACCCCCTGCACCCCCCACGCTACGCCACTGCATAGCTTATAGTCACATCAATCTCTGCCCTCAAGGGAGTTACAAGTTAAAGGCCCTAGATATTGCCTACCTACATATACATACCAGGGCCTATTTAGACAGGAGCCAATAACCCACCAGCATGACTCTAAGGTGTGGAAGGAAACCCATGCAAACACAGGGAGAACATTCAAATGCCATGCCAGTAGTGTCCTGGTTGGGTTTCAAAACACTTGTTTTGTAAAGCAGAAATGCTAACCACTAAGCCACTGTACTGACCTAGAAAAAAAGTACCAACCACTAAGCCACTGTGCTGACCATAAGAACTGCCAACCACTAAGCCAATGTTCTGACCATAGAAAAAGTGCCAATCACTAAGCCATGGTGCTGCTCATAGAAAGAACTGCCAACCACTAAGCCAGGATGCTGACCATAGAAAGAAGTACCCACCACTGTGCCGATGATAGAAAAAGCTTCAGCCACTAAGCCACTGAGCTGACCTTAGAAAGAACCGCCAACCATTAAGCCACTGTGCTGACCATAAAAATAACTGCCAACTATTATGCCACTGTGCTGAGCATAGAAAAAGCACCAACAACTAAGCCATGGTGCTGCTGACCATAGAAAAAAGAGCCAACCACTAAGCCTCTGTGCTGACCATAGAAAGAAGTACCAACCACTAAGCCACTGTTCTGTTAAAAGAGAAAGCACCAGCCACTAAGCCACTGTGCTGCCTATAGAGAAAGCACTAGCCACTAAGCCACTGAGCTGACCATAGAAAAAGTGCCTGTTGACCATAGAAAGAAGTGTCAACTACTAAGCCACTGTGCTGACCATAATACGTGCCAACCATTAAGCTACTGTGCTGATCATAGAAAAAAGCACCAACAACTAAGCCACTGTGCTGACCATAGAAAGAGCACCAGCCACTAAGCCACTAAGCTAAGCATAGAAAGAACTGCCAGACATTAAGCCACTGTGCTTCCCATACAAAAAAGCACCAACAACTAAGCCATGGTGCTGACCATAGAAAGAAGTGCCTGCTGAGCATAGAAAGACATGTGATCTTCTGGTGCTGCGGGGATGAAGAGCTGCGGGTGTGACAGTATAGAGATCCTGTCAGTCACTCTCTCTTTCCTCTCCCCTTGTCCATTCACAAAACTTCCTGTATCCTTTTTAAAAAATGCAAGACGTGCTGTGGGTGGATAACGAAAGATCCTGTCATTCATCTGCCCCTCCTCTCCCTTCTGAGACAAAACACAAAGAGGCTTGTAAAGGACAAAGGGAGAGGAAATGGCGGGCGAATGATGGGATCTCTTTACTGTTGCAGCTCTTCATTCCCACAGCCTTAGGTGTGCACACCCTAGTGTATTAGGGTGTGCACCCCAGAGCTCAAATACACATTTGCGAGTCTGTTTATTATATATACTGTAGAGGTTGGTGTCAGTAGGATAGTGGATAGTGTCAGTCAGTAGAGCAGTGGACTTTGTCCTAGGGCCAGAAGATGATGTCAGTAGAGCAGTGGATGGTGTTAGTAGGACAGTGTATAGTGTCAGTCAGTAGAGCAGTGGATGGTGTTAGTAGGAAAGTGTATGGTGTCAGTCAGTAGAGCAGTGGATGGTGTTAGTAGGACAGTGTATAGTGTCAGTCAGTAGAGCAGTGGATGGTGTTAGTAGGAAAGTGTATGGTGTCAGTCAGTAGAGCAGTGGATGGTGTAAGTAGGACAGTGGATAGTGTCAGTCAGTAGAGCAGTGGACTTTGTCCTAAGGGCAGAAGATGGTGTCAGTAGAGCAGTGGATGGTGTCAGTCAGTAGAACAGTGGCCTTTGTCCTAAGGCCAAAAGATGATGTCAGTAGAGCTGTGGTTGGTGTCAGTAGGAAAGTGAATGGTGTAAGTCAGTAGAGCAGTGGACTTTGTCCTAAGGCCAGAAGATAATGTCAGTAGAGCAGTGGTTGGTGTTAGTAAGACAGTGGATGGTGTCAGTCAGTAGAGCAGTAGACTTTGTCCTAAGGCCAGAAGATGATGTCAGTAGAGCAGTAGACTTTGTCCTAAGGCCAGAAAATAATGTCAGTAGAGCAGTGGACTTTGTCCTAAGGCCAGAAGATAATGTCAGTAGAGCAGTGGTTGGTGTCAGTAGGAAAGTGAATGGTGTCAGTCAGTAGAGCAGTGGATGGTGTTAGTAGGACAGTGTATGTGTCAGTCAGTAGAGCAGTGGATGGTGTTAGTAGGACAGTGTATGTGTCAGTCAGTAGAGCAGTAGACTTTGTCCTAAGGCCAGAAGATAATGGCAGTAGAGCAGCGGTTGGTGTCAGTAGGAAAGTGAATGGTGTCAGTCAGTAGAGCAGTGGATGGTGTTAGTAGGACAGTGTATGTGTCAGTCAGTAGAGCAGTAGACTTTGTCCTAAGGCCAGAAGATAATGTCAGTAGAGCAGTGGTTGGTGTCAGTAGGAAAGTGAATGGTGTCAGTCAGTAGAGCAGTGGATGGTGTTAGTAGGACAGTGGATGGTGTCAGTCAGTAGAGCAGTGGACTTTGTCCTAAGGACAGAAGATAATGTCAGTAGGGCAGTGGACTTTGTCAGTAGGGCAGAGATTGATGTCAGTAGGACAATGGATGGTGTCAGTCAGTAGAGCAGTGGATGGTGTTAGTAGGACAGTGGATGGTGTCAGTCAGTAGAGCAGTGGACTTTGTCCTAAGGACAGAAGATAATGTCAGTAGGGCAGTGGACTTTGTCAGTAGGGCAGAGATTGATGTCAGTAGGACAATGGATGGTGTCAGTCAGTAGAGCAGTGGATGGTGTTAGTCAGTAGAGCAGTGGACTTGGTCCTAAGGGCAGAAGATGATGTCAGTAGTTCTGTGGACTTTGTCAGTAGGGCAGAGATTGATGTCAGTAGGACAATGGATGGTGTCAGTCAGTAGATCAGTGGACTTTGTCATAAGGGCAAAGGATGATGTCACTAGGGTAGTGGATAGTATCAGTAGTTTATTTTTAAATTCTTTTTTACAATTTTTTGTGTATTTTTTACAATGTTTAAATATTCTTTCTTTACAATTTTTTAGACGCCCCATTGGGGGGACTTCGGTGAAATGTTGTGAGTCGAGACAGATCTCTGATGTCTTACTTTTGAGCCAGAGAAAGGGACGGAAGACAGAGATTTCCCAGTCATTTTTTCTGCAGCTTTAGCTGCACTGGACAGTGATTGAATGGGAAGTGTTCTGTGCTGAGCTGCCTCCTGTTCATTCACAAACTAAAGCACAGTAAACAGAGTTTACTATGCTTCAGTTATGAACACAGAGTGATTGGTACTAATACAGCAGGGGGAATCAGCAATGCATGAAGTGATCAGGTTGTGCACAGGCACACTGGGCACACCCCATGTGCACACCTATGCCTGCACCACTGGAAGATTGTTGCTGTGTGTATTATCCATTAAAGCGAGGATCTGTATAGTAACCAGCAGTATTATTCTAATATTTTTGTACCAGAGTTCAGCTTTAAAGACCAATAGACCATCTTCAGTTTAAATCAGCTGAAATTCCAGATTCATCAAAACAAATGTTTTTCAATGTAATGGCTTTTCTTCTAAAACAGCCACAGCCTGACTTGAAAAGCCAGTTTCTTGCCAGCAACTGTAGAGAAACGGATTGCTCTCTGGTAGTAGTCCCAATGCAGAAGTCCAACATGCCTTCACAATCAGCAACGCACACGCCCCCTGCCGATTGGAAAGCTCTGACTCAGCAGGGTGTGTGTCATACCTCTGCAGAGAGACCACTGTTTCCACAGAGAGCTTGTGCCCCAATCTGGCTTTTCTATTCACGCTGTGGCAGATATTTAAAGTAAACAGACTGTAATGCCACGTACACACGATCGGAATTCCGGCCAGCAAAAGACCGATGAGAGCTTTTGATTGGAAAATACGACCGTGTGTATGCTCCATCAGAATTTAGCTGGCTGAATTCCCGCCAGCAAAGATTTGAGAGCATGTTCTCAATTTTCCTGATGGAAAAACTTTCTATCAGAAATTCCGATTGTGTGTATGCAATTCTGACACGTAAAAACTCGCCCATGCTCAGATTCAACTAGGAGATGGAAGCTGTTGGCTACTGGGTATTGAACTTCCTTTTTCTAGTACCGTCGTACGTGTTGTACGTCACCGCGTTCTTGGCGGTCGGAATTTGGTGTGACTGTGTGTAGGCAAAACAGTTTGAGCGGAAACCTGACGGAATTCCGTCTGGAAAACCATCAGAGCTTTTTCCGACCGAAATTCCCACCATGTGTTTTTCTGTAGTCTTATGCCACACACACACGACCGGACGTTCCGGCAGACTAGGTCCAACGGTCTTCCCGACTGACTTTTCGGCGGAGTTCCAATGGACTTCCGAATGAATGGACTCGCCCACACACGAACAGACTAAGTCCGTTCGAAAGTCTGTTCATTTTGAACGCGATGACGTAAAACGGGACTAAAAAAGGAAGTACAATAGCCAGTTGCCAATAGCTTCCCTTGCGTCGTATTTGGTCTGTCGGACCAGCATACAGACTAACAGTTTTCCCGATAGGAATTGAGTCCATCGGACAGATTTGAAACATGTTCTATTTCTAGGTCCGTCAGATTTTTAAAATGAAAAACGATCGGATTAGCCCACACATGATCGGATTGACCTAGTATGCCGGAAAGTCCGGTCGTGTGTACGTGGCATTTGTCACAAATTTTCACTGCTGTAAGATGTTAAAGATAATCTCCTCCATGAAACCTCAAACAGATATAAAACTTGATGGAGTTTCTAATGCTTCCCCATTATATCCAGAACTGCAAGATACACTATATTACCAAAAGTATTGGGACGCTGGCCTTAAAACGTAAATTAACTTTAATCCCATTCTTAGTCCATAGGGTTCAATATTGAGTTGGCCCACCCTTTGCATGGGTCATGTTGGACCTTGCTCTGGGCACTGGTGTGCAGTCATGTTGGAACAGGAAGGGGACAACTGTTCCCACAAATTTGGGGGAGATTACATTTTCCAAAATGTTTTGGTATGCTGACATCTTAGGTTCTCTTCACTGCAACTAAGGAGCCAAACTCAACCCCTAAAAAACAACCCCACACCATAATCCCCCCTCCACAAAATGATTTGGACCAGAGCACAAAGCAAGGTCCATAAAGACATGGATGAGCGAGTTTGGAGTGGAGGAACTGGCCTGCACAGAATCCTGACCTCAACCTGATAGAACACCTTTGGGATGAATTAGAGTAGAGACCGCGAGCCAGGCTTTCTCGTCCACATCAGTGCCCGACCTCACAAATGCTCTTCTGGAAGAATGGTCAAACATTCCCATAGACACACTCCTAAACCTTGTGGACAGCCTTCCCAGAAGAGTTGATGCTGTTCTAGCTGCAAAGGGTGGGCTAACGCAATATTGAACCCTACGGACTAAGACTGGGATGCCATTAAAGTTCATGTGCGTGTAAAGGCAGGTGTCCCAATACGATTGGTAATATAGTGTTGGCTGGAGTTACACTTAAAGGGATGTATTTATTTAAAAAAAAAGTGCAGAGCTATTTGTCCTGTAAAACTGCATACACATTTATTCTGTGCAAATGCCAGTAAAATTGAATGGTACTAGGTTATTTTTGCTCCAGGTTGGATGTTCTTCACACATAAGACAAGCTTGAATCAGTAAAATACTATGTTATGGCCACTAGATGGAGATGCGTGCAAGTATTATTTTTTTTTTTTTTTGATCACCTGCCCCAACTAGTGGCCGTAATGTTATTTAGCTGATTGATTATTCTTCTCAAAGCAGAACATCCAACCTGGAGAAAAAAAATAGCCCAGTAACATTCGACTTTGCTTGCATTCGCACAGAATTAATGTACATGTAGTTTCACAGGACAAATTTGCTCTGCAATGTTCTTATAAACACACACCCCTAAGTGGATCTACAGTAAACTTTTTTTCTATAAGGAAAAAAACACAATTATTATTTTTATTAATAATTTACAATTCTTTAGAACATTAAGAGGTTCAATAATGTTTTTGCATAGGATTTAACACAACATTCCCCCAAGATTTACACATTTTTTCAAATTGAATCTTAAATAAAAAAAGGTGGAAGGTGGAAAACTTTAAGGAAGAATTGGTTGCATTCAGGTGTGCTTGCCCTTATATTTTACATATATATGCATGTTCCAGAAAGGAAGCTAGCCACTGAATGGTGTAGAAGTTAGCAATGCAGTCTGCCCGTACTTGATTACATTCTCAAACCTGCTTCTGGAACAGCAATCAAGGAGCATGCTTATCTAAAGGAATACAAGTGATGTGTTCTTTCACTTATGCTCATCATGTCTCATCATTTATTCTGTGATGATCAGGGGTCATGCTCAAAGACCAGTTGCTATAGCAGTGGCAAGACTACCGCCGACCAACAAGATAGGTACACAGGTAGTCATCCTGGCAGGTGATGTGGGCTCAACTAAGGTGCGGATTCTAAGCCCTTGTACACACGGTCGGACATTCCGACAACCAAATCCGTCGGATTTTGTCCGACGGACCTTGTCCGAAACTGTTGCATACACACGGTCGGACAAAGTTGTCGGAAAATCCGATCTTTCAGAACGTGATGACGTTATTTCGTTACGAGGGGACTACGTTCAGGCTAGTAGCCAATAGCTTTGATGTAGGAATTTGATCTGAGCATGCGTGGCACTTTGTCCGATCGGAATTCTCTACACATGATCGGAGTATGTCCGGTCGGAGCATTTTGTCGGAAAATATTTCCGGCAAGTTGGAAAATTTGGTCCAACGGATATTCCGACGGAAACAGTCCGATGCATATCACACACAGTCGGAATGTCCGACAAAACGCTCCGATCGGACACATTCCGTCGGAATCTCCGACCGTGTGTGCAAGTGTGTGCATTAACCAGTGTTCACAAGAGCTCCTGATGGTTGCTGCGTGCAAGTACCAGGCCGCAGTCCTCAGGATCGCCCCGAGGACCGAGTGCAATATCATAGAGCACGAGCACTTTATTTATAGTGTTTATATGTTGTTATGCTTTAGATATTTATGTTATATATAGTGTTTATTGGATTCATATATTTATAGTAGAATTATTTCCATATATATCAGCGCTGTACCATGTGTTTTATATATATATATATATATATATTGAATTATCCAGGGCTCGAGTCCTGCGGGAACGCATGGGAACGGCGTTCCCGTACTATTCCCACAGCGGGAACGCCGTTCCCATTAGCTGCCTGATGGCTGAGGCTATGCAGCGCGTAGTTCGCCGCCACTCCTCAGCCCCTGAGTGACTGGTTGCTAGGCAGGGGCCGCTCCGCATCTAGCAACCGGTCACATGACTTCGGCCGTGCACGTGGGCATGCACTGGCGCGAGTCAGTGGGCAGGCTGACACACGCTGCGCGCCTGCTTGGATCCGGAGTTCCGGACTGTCCCCCCCCTCCTCCCCTCTACCCAGTGCCAGTCAGTCCTGGCCTCCTGGGGCCACACGCTGCACTTTTCCAGTTTACTTCTCCTTCTCTACCAGGTTAGTCACTAGTGTGTAAGTTGCACTCTGCAATACCCTGCCAATACTCATCAATACTCTGCAATACCCTGCCAATACTCATCAATACTCTGCAATACCCTGCCAATACTCATCAATACTCTGCAATACCCTGCCAATACTCTGCAATACTCTGGAATACCCTGCCAATACTCATCAATACTCTGCAATACCCTGCCAATACTCATCAATACTCTGCAATACCCTATCAGTATCAATACTCTGCAATACTCTGCGAATACTCTGCAATACCCTATCAATACTCTGCAATACCCTATCAATACTCTGCAATACCCTGCAAATACTCTGCAATACCCTGCAATACCCTATCAGTATCAATACTCTGCAATACTCTGCGAATACTCTGCAATACCCTATCAATACTCTGCAATACCCTGCCAATACTCTGCAATACCCTATCAATACTCTGCAATACCATGCCAATACTCTGCAATACCCTATCAATACTCTGCGATACCCTATCAATACTCTGCAATACCCTATCAATACTCTGCAATACCCTATCAATACTCTGCAATACCCTGCCAATACTCTGCAATACCCTATCAATACTCATCAATACTCTGCAATACCCTGCCAATACTCATCAATACTCTGCAATACCCTATCAGTATCAATACTCTGCAATACTCTGCGAATACTCTGCAATACCCTATCAATACTCTGCAATACCCTGCCAATACTCTGCAATACCCTATCAATACTCTGCGATACCCTGCCAATACTCTGCAATACCCTATCAGTATCAATACTCTGCAATACCCTGCCAATACTCTGCAATACCCTATCAATACTCTGCGATACCCTATCAATACTCTGCAATACCCTGCCAATACTCTGCAATACCCTATCAATACTCTGCGATACCCTATCAATACTCTGCGATACCCTGCCAATACTCTGCAATACCCTATCAGTATCAATACTCTGCAATACCCTGCCAATACTCTGCAATACCCTATCAATACTCTGCAATACCCTGCCAATACTCTGCAATACCCTATCAATACTCTGCAATACCCTGCCAATACTCTGCAATACCCTGCCAATACTCTGCAATACCCTGTCAATACTCTGCAATACCCTGCCAATACTCTGCACTACCCTATCAATACTCTGCAATACCCCGCCAATGCTCTGCAATACATACTCTGCCAATACTCTGCAATACATACCCTATCAATACTCTGCAATACCCTGCCAATACTCTGCAATACATACCCTATCAATACTCTGCAATAAATACCCTATCAATACTCTGCAATACCCTGCCAATACTCTGCAATACCCTATCAATACTCTGCAATACCCTGCCAATACATACCCTGCCGATGCTCTGCAATACTCTGCCAATACTCTTCAATACATACCCTGCCAATACTCTGCAATACCCTGCCAATACTCTGCAATACTCTGCCAATACTCTTCAATACATACCCTGCCAATACTCTGCAATACCCTATCAATACTCTGCAATACCCTGCCAATACTCTGCAATACTCTGCCAATACTTATTCCTGTTTGTGGGATATTTTCTAATGGGCTGTGTAACAGAATTTGGAACAGGGTGTATTTGTGGTAGAAATTCCCTGCGAGGGAAAGATCATCACCCATTGTGTTGATTGTTTTGTTTGACACGTTATTTTGTTTTTGTAAACTGGCACTTTACAATAAATGTTGTACTGTATTTTCTGTGAAGTATATATGCATATGAGCGTACTTTTTTTTTTTGTTTGGTGGGGGAATGGATCTTGGGTGGGAGTTCCCACACTTTTTTTCCCAGGACTTGACCCCTGGAATTATCACAATCTGGGAAAGTGCAGGCAGCTGATTATAGTTATATCTTCTGTGTTTATTTTAGGTTAATTTAGGCTTAATGTGGCACCTCACAAGGTTTTTACCCATTGCAGGACTTTTCCTAACGTCCCACATGTGCACCACCCCAGTGTGAAAATAATGGTGTGAAAGGGATCTAAAGTGCACAGTAATTAATCAATTGTGCTAAATACACAAACAAATATAAGTAGAGCCTATGTCATAAATGAATGAAGACTGCATAAAAAAAAAAAAAAAAAAATATATATATATATATATATATATATATATATATATATATATATATATATATATATATATGTATATATATATATATGTATATATATATATATATATATATATATATATATATATATATATATATATATATATATAAAGATTCCATAATTTCATGTGCAAGTAAATAGTCCACAAAATACTGTATGAAGCTAATGAAAAATAAAAAATATTAAAGTACTCAAGGTGCTTAAAGAGGAAGTAAACCCTGATGAGTTTACTTCCTCTTTCATTCCCTGCAAAGGTAAAGCATAATGGACTACTATGCATCGCAAAGTAGTCCATTATGTGTCACTTACCTGACACAGGAGCCAGCGATGTCACCGCTGTCCCCTGTAGTCCGGTGCATCCATCTTTTCGGTGGGTCTCGCCGCTCCGCCGCTGTCATTCGGCGAAGCCGAGATGACGTCATTCCCACGCATGCGCACGGGAGCGGCTGCGTGCCGCTGTCTACGGCGCACGCGCCGTAGACAGCGGTGCCTGTCTTTCGGCAAATATCTCCTAAACCGTGTAGGTTTAGGAGATATTTCTTGGACCTACAGGTAAGCCTTAATCTAGGCTTACCTGTAGGTCAAAGTTGGTTGTAAGGGTTTACAACCACTTTAATGTAGAAAAATATCCATATATGAAACCGGCAATCAATATATCAAAAAAAAGAAAAAATCACAGTTCACGGATCCATATAGGTGATCCTAATCTAAAATGGCGCCATGCAGTATAAATGGTGAAGGATGAGTGATCCATACGCACCAGAAAACTAAACTCCTGCAGTGTAGAAGGCAACACACTAAAGCTGATTCTGATCCTTATCCAATGTGTCCTCCTCGATAGGTCTGGTCACTGGGTACATTCACATCGGGATGGATGGACAGAAAGGAATATCATAGTGCAAATCCATAAAAGTAAGTTTGTTAAAAAAAAAAAAAGTGCCCTGAGCCCACCCTGTTTTGAAGCCTATTATAGCCTCTGACTCTAATCACATGCTTAAAAAAAACACCCCCCCATTGGAATCCAGGGGGCCCTGTGTTGGAACGCATATGGCGACGTAGTGCATGCGAACTCCAGCGGATAGCAAAATGTGATGGGTAGCCAAATGTGACGTAACAAGGGCCACACAGCGCAGATCCCTGGCACGGGAGGAAGGTATTGTACAATATGGGTTGCATTCAGGAGGGTGGGGGGGAGGGGCTTCCTAAACATCAACTTCACTGGAAGGCAAAATTGTTCTTTTAATGGAAATTGTCCTTTAAGAATAAAACTACGGAACCTGCAGGATGTAGTTGAGAGTATAAGATCTGCTTCATGTTTTGGCCCTTCAACACTGCCTAGAACTACCTTGAAATTTCTCAACTAGGAGCAGGATTGGGGGGGGGGGGGGCAAGAGGGGCAGCTGCCCTAGGTGCAGTGTTTTCATGCATTGGGGAGGAGAGGTGTCACAAGGCAAAAGTACATTCAACTAGCATTTTCTTTACAATCAGCGTTTGACTCCCCAAGAATGGGGAATCAATCTCCATTCTTGGGGAGTCAATCTCCGGCATCTCACTCTGTCCAAGCGAGGGAGCTGACATGTTCCCTCAGCGTGTCTTCCGGGTATGGCATGGGCGCGGGAGTTTTCTTCCCGGCAGGGTCTGGCGTCTGTCGGACTTTCAGCCAAGATTCCCCGGTGCGCATGCGCTGTGAAGTCAGCGGCTCATTGCGAGGAGAATATCTCCTAAACCGTACAGGTTTAGGAGATATTTCTTTACCTACAGGTAAGCCTTATTATAGGCTTACCTGTAGGTCAAAGTTAAAAATGTAACTATACAACCGTTTTAAAGATCAACGTCACTGAAGGTAAAATTGTTAATGAAAGAAAATTGTACTTTGAGAACAAATCGATTGAACATAGAGCTGCGGGATGTAGTTGATATTATAAGATTTGCTTCATGCTTTGGCACTTCAACCTTGCCTAGAGTTACCTTGAAATCTCTCCACCAAGGCTAGGACTGGGGGGGGGGGGGGGGGGGGTCAAAAGGGGAAGCTTCCCTGATTGCAGTGTTTTCATGTGTTGGGGAGGGGGGTGCCTCAAGACAACATCTCGTAAAATACATTCAACTAATATTTTCTTTACAAAGGCTGTGCAACACCAGGCAGGGCCAATCAGCAAACATCCCAGGAAAGGGGAGGAAGGTGTTTTACCATATGGGCTGCATTTAGAGGGGTGGGGGGCTTTTTAAAGATTACCTTCATTGAAGGTAAAATTGTCAATGAAAGCAAATTGTGCCTCAAGAACAAAACAACTGAACTTACAGCTGCAGTATGTAGTTGAGAGTATGAGATATTCTGGACTTGTTTTGTCCCTTTGGCCTTGCCTGGAGTTCCCTTGAAATGTCCCCACCAAGGCCAGGACTGGGTCAGGAGGGGAAGGTGCAGTGTTTTCATGTGTTGTGGAGGGGGTGCTACAAAGCAGCATCCCATAGAGTACATTCAACTCAGCCTCTACCTAAATTGTGAGTAAGTCAGAGGCTGTTCTCAACCTTTCTATCTTATTTTGACTGACCCCGTTGTTTGGGGGCTGCCTCATTAATAAGAGTGGATCCCAATTCTGTACCTTTGTGGGTTGCCTGCAGTGCTGGTAAGGGAAGAGAGTGAACATCATTGTACGTTGTCACCTACTGTAGGGCACCATTCCTCCTGCTGGAAACCTGTAATGAAGGCATGCAAAGCTGTGCTACTGGTGACCCCAGATACGTTTTGTTTAGATTTATACAGTATAACCTCATGTACTGTTACTATTATGCAATATGTGTGCAGGGAAACCACATGAGCTATTTTTTTCTGCTGTTTTTTCCGTAACTCACAGGCTTTGGCTCATCTAAAAAAAACTAAGTTCCACATTTAGTCCATTATCTTTTGTATCAAACAGAATTATCATTCTTAGTTCAAAAAGTTTTCTTTTCCTGAGTATTTTTGAAGCCTTCCGAGACAATTATTTTAACTACTTGTTTACCAAGGCAATAGTTTCATTTTTTGCACACAAGTTAAAATCAGCTTTTTTTTATTGCTAGAAAATTCTCTAAAACCCTCCAACAATTATATATTTTTTGAAAGCAGACACCCTGGAGATTCAAATGATAGTAGTTAAATTTTTTTTTATGTTGCACAATATTTGCAAAGCTATTTATCAAACACATAATTTCAGGAAAAAATACACTAAAATTTATTTTAGTGTAAACAAACACAACATTATACCTTTTTTTGTAAAATATAAAAAGATTGGGCTGTGTCATGTAAATAGATACCAAACATGTTAAGCCTTAAAATTGTGAATGCCTGTGAAATTGCAAAAAAACAAACAATGGTGCCTGGAATTCTCCATAGGCAAGGCTTTGAAAGCCTTTACAGGTTATCAGTTTAGAGTTAACTGTGCAGTATGAATTTTATTTTTTTAATAAAAATTCATTTTTTGACACTTTTTAAATTTTTTTTACATTTTATTGGTATCACAAGGGGGCTAAGTGACCTCCGTAACATTTTACATATACAGACAAAACATTAGCCCCGGGACTTCAAATGAGATGTACACACATGGCCACTAAATATGAAGTAAACTCAATTACTAAATTTATTGAGATACAGTTCTCATCATAATACATCAAGAAAAACATATACCTCAAGCATGTACAGTATCATACATTGTATCTATTACTAATCGGCTTGGCATTTCTGTATGTGCGAATAGACTGTGCACTTGCAAAGTGCAGTTGCTCCGGAGCTTACCAATGAGGTAAAGCTTCACTTTGCAAAAAATACCCATTTGTGTGCAACGAAAAAAAAAAAATGCATGTTTTCTTGCACATGATTGGATGTTGAAAGTGAGCAGAGCTATTGCTTATTTTCTTAAGCTCTGGAGTAACTGCTCTTGCAGAGTGCAATGTATTTGCCTTTAGTAAATCAACCCATCAAAGTCTTTGCAAGTCCAGTTATTACCTTGTGAATGCTGTGGTGATATTATCAGTGGACTGTATATACCAGCGTTTCTCAACTTTTCCAACAAAAAGAAACCCTTAAAATAACTTTCTAGTCCCATAGAACCCCCTACTAAAAATTACTGTATCTACAACTCATGATAGATTAGTGTGATGGTCAGTGGGAAGAATGTTCCATATCCTTGCAGTCATTGAGAAGGATTACCCCCCCCCCCCCCCCACCAGATAACTAAACAGATCAATGGTGTTAGTGGAAACATATCTGAGCCCTTGTACACGCGGTCGGAGATTCCGACAACCAAATCCATCTGAGTAATTCCGACGGATTAATTCCAGAAGAGGTCCGGAAGTGATGTTGCATACACACGGTCGGACTAAGTTGTCAGAAAATCTGATTGTACATAACGTGATGATGTTATTTCGTTACGACGGGACTACGTTCAGGCTAGTAGCCAATAGCTTTGGTCTAGGAATTTGATCTGAGCATGCGTGGCACTTTGTCCGTCGGAGTAGGCTACACATAATCGGAGTATGTCTGTCTGATCGGAGCATTTTTGTCGGAAAATTTTACTGGCAAGTTGGAAAAATTGGTCCGTCGGATATTCCGACAGGAAACAGTCCGATGCAGACCACACACAGTCGGAATATCCGACAAAACGGTCCGATAGGAAACATTCCGAGGGAATCTCCGACCGTGTGTACAAGGGCTGAAGGGTAGAAATTGTTCATTGCTCAAGGAATCCATAGCAATCAATGGAAGAACCCTAGGGTTCCATTGATCCCTGGTAAAAGCCTATATCTAGTACAAAGAACAGAACTGTGGGAGGGATTCAGTGCAGACTGTCTGCAGAAAAACACGATAGTGGGCAGATACAAGACTAGTCACCCTGCACAAAGAGAAAACAGCAGTGGATGGTCTTACACAGCGCGAGCCTGTCAGCAAGTCCCAGCCAATCATTCATTGGCTGGGACCTGCTGATCGGCTGCATACATTCACAGCCCAGAGCTCTGTGCTGACTAGGGATGAGCTTTATGTTCGAGTCGAACATGAGTTCGACTCGAACATTGGCTGTTCGCCGAACAGCAAACCATTTTGGCTGTTCTTGGCAAATTTGAAGGCCACGGAACACCCTTTAAAGGTCTATGGGAGAATTCTAAAGTGCTAATTTTAAAGGCTTATATGCACGTTATTGTCATAAGTGTTTGGGGACCTGGGTCCTGCCCCAGGGGACATGTATCAATTCAAAAAAAGTTTTTAAAAACTACAGTTTTTCCGGGAGCAGTGATTTTTTTTTTCCTATACATTTTTTATTGAATATAAAAAAAAAGAAAAAACAATATCTTGTACAGTCAGTGTTGGGAATATACAGTCTTCTTGTATTTAACAGTGGCCCATTAACAATGTTGTACATTTTACATTCAGATATTGCTATTAGCATGACATTTACATGCTGTATGCAAGAACAAAGCTTGAATAGAAGGAAAATGGGCATAGTTTTCATAAAAATATACGTTAATTTTTTACTGAGTTAATATTGTTATGTTTTAGTATTAAAAAGGAAGAAGGGAAAAAGAGAGAAAAAAAAAAGAGAAACCTAAGAATGGGAGGGAGAGCGGTGATATAGGCAGCCATTAAATTATTTTAAGCTTCTATATGACTGTTTAAACTGTTAAGTGTTGAGAGCTTTATAGTCTGGGGTGTTTTTGAACTCTAACCGGTTGTACCATCTCTCTGTAAATATAGTTATTTTTTCCTGAGCTATGCTAATTAGTTCTTCTATATTTTCGATATTGTTTATTCTACGGAACCATTCCTTTTTTGTTGGTGTAACATTCAACCTCCAGTGACAGGGAACACAAAGTCTAGCCGCGTTTATCATGAACATTGCCAGAGATTTTAGAGATCGAGCTATGATGTAGTAAATACTGTGCTGGATCAAATCTAAAGTTTTCTGAAGTGATTGAAGTAGTAGTATCATGAACCATTTTCCAGAAGGTCTGGATTCGTGGGCAGGACCACCATATATGTATCATCGAGCCTTCCTCTTATTTGCATCTCCAGCATTTATTACATATCTGAGGTGAAAATTTATGAAGTAATGTGGGAGTTCTGTATCATCTAGTAATAATTTTGAAGCCACATTCTTGGGTGGCTACATTATGGGCATGCATATAGATTGTCTCCCAGTCTGTTTGTGATAAATTTATGTCTAGGTCTTTTTCCCATGCTTGGCATGCCGTATTGGAGAAGTCGGTTTTATCCTCAAATAGTGAGTTTTACAGGGTGGAGATAATGTGTCTTTGTGTGGTTTTTTTTAAGCAAAGGGCTTCTAGCGTCGTTTGAGGTCTTGACCAATTTTGAGCAGTTTCTCTTGCGGTCAGAAAGTGTTTGATTTGTAAGTATCTCCAATGTGTAATTGAGCTCGGGCTGATTTCCTTATTTGATTAATCTCTAGAGAGAAGTTTTCCTGTTTTAAAAAAACAAGAGGACAGTTTGTCTCTGAGGCCAGGGAGTTGCAAGAAAATGTTGTTCTATTCTTGAAAGAAAGTCTGGATTGTTTTTTAGTGGGGTGAGTGGACCAAGCCATGGCGAGAAATATCTTGATTTAAAAGTGTTTCGGAAGATCTCTAAGGTGGGACCTATGAGAGGGTGGGATTTGGCAACTGATGGATGGTGTTTTGGGTGTATCCATGGGAGGGATCTAACAGTTTGGGAAAGCTGGGAATGTTCCAAGAAGACCTAATCTTTAACTGAGTGGTGAATGCTCCAGTCCACTATTCTCGCTAATAAGGCTGCTTGGTGGTATAGATCAGACAGTGCTATTCCTCCACTACTTTTAGGTAGGTTTAGTCTAGTAAATTTCATTCTAGGGGGTTTACCTCTCCAAATGAAGGAAGAGCACGCCTGACAAAAAGAGACAAAAAAGGATAATGGTAGTCTAATTGTTATTGTTTGCATAACAGAGAAAACGCTGTAAAATTGTCATCTTTATTAATGAAACTCTACCAAACCAAGAAACATTTAGTGAGTTCCATGTTTTTAGGTCATCCTTTGATTCTTTTAGGATTGGGGTGTAATTAAGCTTGAACAAATCATTTAGGTTTTTAGGGATTTCGGTTCCTAGATATGCAATGGAATCGGCAGCCCACGTGAAGGTAAGTTTTTCTTGCAAAGTTCTACTGATTCTGGGGGTAATGTGATGTTGAGGGCATTGGATTTTGAATGATTAATGTTTAAGTTAGATATTAGGTGGAATTTCTCTAGATAAGATTAGGTAAGGATATGTGAGGGTCTGAGAGAAAGAGGAGCATGTCATCCGTGAAGGCGGCAACTTTATACGTTTTATTGTTAATCTGTACTTCCTTTATGTTGGGATTAGATCTAATTCTATTTAATAGAGGTTCAAGTGCGAGTACAAATAGTAGAGGGGAGAGGGGGCATCCCTGTCTTGTACCGTTGCTCAGTCCGAAGGCGTCCAACAGGTGGCCGTTGACACGCACTTTTGCAGTAGGGTTTGAGTAAAGGGCTTTTATGTATGCTCTCATTGTCTGTAGTATACCAATATGGTTTCGTACAGCTTCAATATAGTCCCTGGCTACTCTGTCGAACGCCTTCTCAGCATCCAGGGATAGAAAGAAGCCTTGTTTCTCATTTGATGTAAGCCAATGGTTAATGTTTAGTGCTTTGATCGTGTTATCTCGTCCCTCCCTACCTGGGATAAATTCCACTTGATCAAGGGATATGAGGAAGGATAGTAATGGGATAAGTCTATTTGTTAGTATTTTGGCATATATCTTTACATCAACGATCTGGGAGATTGGTCTATAGTTCGTAACCTGATTGGGATCTTTACCTTCTTTGAGAATTACAGATATGTGAGCTTCTAATAGTTGGTTTGGTGGGTTTTGTTCGGATTGAAGGGTATGAAAGGCTTTAATATGTGAGTGAACGTTTTGTAATAGAGCAGGGGTAAACCATCAGGCCCTGGAGCTTTGCCTATTTTCATGTCTTTAATGGCTTTATCAAACTCAGGGTCCGAAATAGGCGCTTCAAGATCTTGTGCTATGTTCACTGCTATTATTGATGCGCTATAAATCTGTAGAAATGACTGAATAAGTTGTATTCTCTTTTCTGTGTTATGGGGGCATTTAGAATTAGATGGAATGTTATACAGGGTTTTTGGTAGTAAAGTTCAAACTTTTTTGCTATCTCTTCATTAGATGAATGTAGTGTGCCTTTATTATCTCTAATTTGGTGTATTTTGGATGTAACTTTTTTATCTTGAACTTCTTTTTCTAATAGTTTTCCGCTTTTGTTGCCTTGTTCATAGTATATTTTGTGGCGTAAGATGTATTGTCTTTTCGTTTTTAACCACTTCAATACAGGGCACTTAAACACCTTCCTGCCCAGACCAATTTTGAGCTTTCAGCGCTGTCGCATTTTGAGTGACAATTGCGCGGTCATGCTACACTGTACCCAAATGAAATTTTTAGCATTTTTTCCCCACAAATAGAGCTTTCTTTTGGTGGTATTTGATCACCTCTACGGTTTTTATTTTTTGCGCTACAAATAATTTTTTTTTGTTTCAGTTTCAAAACTTTGTAAATAAGTACGTTTTCTCCTTCACTGATGGGCACTGATGGGGCTACACTGATGGGCACTGATAAGGCGGCACTGATGGGCACCAATGATGTGGCACCAATGAAGTGGCACTGATGAGGTGGCATTGATGGACACTGATATTTGGCACTGATAGGCGGCACTGATAGGCGGCACTGATAGGCGACACGGATGGACACTGATAGCTGGCACAAATTGGCACTGATAGCTGGCACGGATTGGCATGGATGGGCGGCACAGATGGGCATGGATAGGCGGCACCGATGGGCATGGATATGCGGCACAGATGGGCATGGATAGGTGGCACAGATGGGCACGGGTGGGCACTGATAGGCGGCACAAGTGGGCACCGATAGGCGGCACAGGTGGGCACTCATAGGCGGCACAGGTGGGCACTCATAGGCGGCATTGGTGTTATACTGTACTAATGGATGCCAATCAGTGCCAAACAATAATGCATGCCAATCAGTGATGCCCATTGTGGGCACTGATTGGCATCCATTATGGGCACTGATTGGCATCCATTGTGCTGACTGGCATCCCTGGTGGTCTAGGGAGGATTACCTTTTCCCTGGTGGTCTGGTGGCGTCCCTGGTGGTCCAGTGTGGGCATCCTCGGGGGGGCTGTGCTGATAATCGATCAGCACAGACCCCCCCTGTCAGAGGAGCAGCCGATCGGCTCTCCTCTACTCGCGCCTGACAGACGCGAGTGAGGAAAAGCCGATCACCGGCTCTTCCCATTTACACTGTGATCAGCCGTGATTGGACACGGCTGATCACGTGGTAAAGAGTCTCCGTCGGAGACTCTTTACCGAGATCGTAGTTGCCGGGTGTCAGACACCCCGCAACAACAATCGCCGCGATGCGCGCCCCCGAGGGCGCGCAGCGGCTCATAATCCTGATCACGTCATATGACGTCCGATCAGGATTATGAAAACACTTTGCCATAGTCAATTGCCTATAGGGCAGGCGGCAAGTGGTTAAGTTTGGTTTTTCAGATAATGTTGTTCTAGCATTTGTCAGTTCTTCCAGTGTTGCCGCCGCAATGGTGCGTTTATGTGTTGCTTCTAGTTTATGTATTTAAACAGTCAAGGACTTTATCTTTGATTGTTGTTCTTTCTTCTGTCTGGCCAGTTTGGCAATAAATTCTCCCATAATAACACACTTATGTGCTTCCCACTGTGTGAGTAGTGATGTTTCGTCATTTTCATTCTGTGTGAAATAGTCCTTTAGTGTGCCATTAAAGTGGTTGTAAACCCTTACAAACCACTTTGACCTACAGGTAAGCCTAGATTAACCACTTTCAGACCGGACCAATTTGCTGGTCAAAGACCAGACCACTTTTTGCGATTCGGCACTGCGTCGCTTTAACTGACAATTGCGCGGTCGTGCGACGTGGCTCCCAAACAAAATTAACGTCCTTTTTTTCCCACAAATAGAGCTTTCTTTTGGTGGTATTTGATCACCCCTGCGGTTTTTATTTTTTGCGCTATAAACAAAAATAGAGCGATAATTTTGAAAAAAACGCATAATTTTTTACTTTTTGTAATAATAAATATCCCCCAAAAATATATAAAAAAACATTTTTTTCCCTCAGTTTAGGCCGATACGTATTCTTCTACATATTTTTGGTAAAAAAAATCGCAATAAGCGATTATTGATTGGTTTGCGCAAAAGTTATAGCGTTTACAAAATAGGGATAGTTTTATAGCATTTTTATTAATAATTTTTTATTATTTTTTTTTTTACTAGTAATGGCGGCGATCTGCGATTTTTATTGTGACTGCGACATTGTGGGGGACCCATCGGACATTTTTGACACATTTTTGGGACCATTGTCATTTTTACAGTAATCACTGCTATATAAATGCAGTGATTCCTGTGTAAATGACACTGGCAGTGAAAGGGTTAACCAGTGGGTGGCAGTGTAGGGGTTAAGTGTTCCTAGGGGTGTGTTACTAACTGTGGGGGGGTTGGGCTTTCATTTAGTGTACACTGATCTCTGCTCCAATCACATGGAGCAGAGATCAGCGTCACTAGTTGCTAGGCAGAATGGAAAAATGTTGTTTATACAGCATTTCCTCCATTCGGCCGCTCCGTGAGACGATCGCGGGGATGCCCGCGGCGATCGAGTCCGCGGGTCCCGCGACCGGACTCACGGGGGTCCCGACCAGCGCGGGAGCGCGCCGCCGGCGGCGCGCTCCCGATGGCACGGCGGCAACGAATATTGGACGTACATGTACGCCAATATGCCTGCCCGTGCCATTCTGTCGACGTACATCGTCGTGCGCTGGTCGGGAAGTGGTTAAGGCTTACCTGTAGTTCCAAGAAATATCTCCTAAACCTATACGGTTTAGGAGATATTTGCCCGAAGACAGGCACCGCTGTCTACGGTGCATGCGCCGTAGACAGCGGCGCGCAGGCGCACTGAGCGCGACATTTCCAACAACGGAGCTGCATGCACGGGGGAGTGACGTCATCGCGGCTCCGCCGAATGACAGCGGCGGAGCTGCGAGACCCCACCGAAAAGATGGATGTGCCGGACTACAGGGGACAGCAGTGACATCGCTGGCTCCTGTGTCAGGTAAGTGACACATAATGGGCTACTATGCGATGCATAGTAGTCCATTATGCTTTGCCTTTGCAGGGAATGAAAGAGGAAGTAAACCCATCAAGGTTTACTTCCTCTTTAAAATGCTGAACATTTACTTGGTCTTTCAAAATGGATGTGTTGAGTCTCCATAATTTAGTTTAAGGCCGCGTACACACGGGCGGACTGTTCGCCCAACCTTGTCCGCTGAACAGTGTTTGGGCGGACAGTCCGCTCGTGTGTGGGCTTTCAGCGGACAGTTTCAGCGGACAGTTTGACGGACAAAGTCTTTCGGAAATTCCGAAAAACTGTCCGCTGAAACTGTGTTTGAGCGAACAGTCCGCCCGTGTGTAGGCTACTTTCGAAATGAGCAAACTGTTCCCGCTCGGAGGGAAGTCTGCTCATTTCGAGCGCGTGTGAAGGTAGGCGGGGCCCGCGACGGAGACGTCGCGGGCTCCGCCGCCTGGAATGGGCTTAAAGGGGAACCCCAACGCCGAAAAAAATCGGCGTGGGGGTTCCCCCAAAGTCCACAACAGACCCTTGTCCGAGCACGCTACCCGGCCGGCCAGGAAAGGGGGGCGAGCGAGCGCGCCCCCCCTCCTGAGCCGTACCAGGCCGCGTGCCCTCAACATGGGGGGGTGCCTTGGGGAAGGGGGGGCCGCGCGCCCCCCCCCACCCCAAAGCACCTTGTCCCCATGTTGATGAGGACAAGGGCCTCTTCCCGACAACCCTGGCCGTTGGTTGTCGGGGTCTGCGGGCGGGGGGCGCTTATCGGAATCCGGGAGCCCCCTTTAAGAAGGGGGCCCCCGGATACCGGCCCCCCACCCTATGTGAATGAGTATGGGGTACAATGTACCCCTACCCATTCACCTGTGAAATAAAGTACAAAAAAAAACACAACACAGAGAAAAAATATTTTATTGCACAGCTCCGGGGGTCTTCCGTCTTCGGGGGTCTTCTCGCCGGACTCCTCCGCTATCTTCGTGTAGCTCTTTTACTAGCGGAGGAGCCCGGCTTTCTTCCTCCCCGCCGCCGGCCTCTTCTCCCGACTTCGGGGGTCTTGTCCCCCTCTTCGGTTCTTCTGCCGGGCCACCACGCCTTCTTATAGCTCTTTTACAGGCGGTGGCCCGGTCTTCTGTCGCCGCTGCCTTCCGTTCTTCTGTCGCCGCCTTCGGTTCTTCTGCCGGGCCACCGCGCCTTCTTGTAGCTCTTTTACAGGCGGTGGCCCGGTCTTCTGTCGCCGCTGTCGCTGTCGCCGTCGCCGCCTTCCGTTCTTGTTCTTCTTCTTGTTCTTCTTCTTCTTCCCCAGGAGATGTTGACACGTCGCTCTCTCCGGCCGGAATGCCAGAGCCGCGCTGTGCGGTCACTTATATAGTGACAATGGGGCGGTGTCACATGGTATATGTCACATGGGTTGGTCACATGGTGACCCCGCCCCCTTACGATGTCATAGTCCCCATGTGACATCAACCCATGTGACCAACCCATGTGACATATACCATGTGACACCGCCCCATTGTCACTATATAAGTGACCGCACAGCGCGGCTCTGGCATTCCGGCCGGAGAGAGCGACGTGTCAACATCTCCTGGGGAAGAAGAAGAAGAAGAAGAAGAAGAAGAAGAAGAAGAATGGAAGGCGGCGACGGCGACAGCGACAGCGACAGCGGCGACAGAAGACCGGGCCACCGCCTGTAAAAGAGCTACAAGAAGGCGCGGTGGCCCGGCAGAAGAACCGAAGGCGGCGACAGAAGAACGGAAGGCAGCGGCGACAGAAGACCGGGCCACCGCCTGTAAAAGAGCTATAAGAAGGCGCGGTGGCCCGGCAGAAGAACCGAAGAGGGGGACAAGACCCCCGAAGTCGGGAGAAGAGGCCGGCGGCGGGGAGGAAGAAAGCCGGGCTCCTCCGCTAGTAAAAGAGCTACACGAAGATAGCGGAGGAGTCCGGCGAGAAGACCCCCGAAGACGGAAGACCCCCGGAGCTGTGCAATAAAATATTTTTTCTCTGTGTTGTGTTTTTTTTTGTACTTTATTTCACAGGTGAATGGGTAGGGGTACATTGTACCCCATACTCATTCACATAGGGTGGGGGGCCGGTATCCGGGGGCCCCCTTCTTAAAGGGGGCTCCCGGATTCCGATAAGCCCCCCGCCCGCAGACCCCGACAACCAACAGCCAGGGTTGTCGGGAAGAGGCCCTTGTCCTCATCAACATGGGGACAAGGTGCTTTGGGGTGGGGGGGGCCGCGCGGCCCCCCCTTCCCCAAGGCACCCCCCCATGTTGAGGGCACGCGGCCTGGTACGGCTCAGGAGGGGGGGCGCGCTCGCTCGCCCCCCTTTCCTGGCTGGCCGGGTAGCGTGCTCGGACAAGGGTCTGTTGTGGACTTTGGGGGAACCCCCACGCCGATTTTTTTCGGCGTTGGGGTTCCCCTTTAAGTCCATTCCAGGCGGCGGAGCCCGCGACGTCTCCTTCGCGGGCCCCGCCTACCTTCACACGCGCTCGAATTGGGCGGATTTGCCTCCGCCTTACGTGGGCGAGTCCGTTCATTTCAAAAGTTGAGCGAACTGTTTGTCAAACAGTTCGCTGAAACAGTCCGCTCAAAAAGTGCCGTGTGTGGCCATGTCCGTCCATGCTAATTTTGAGCGGACTGTTTGCCGAAACTGTTTGACAAACAAAGTTGGGCGAACAGTCCGCCCGTGTGTACGCAGCCTAAGTGATTTTTTCCGGGAAAGATAATGTCAGAGGGATTGGGTAGTGATCAGATAAGGTCATGTTTTCAATTGTTGATTTTTCTAGTAGTGTGAGGTCAGATTGGGACAAGAAAAAGTAGTCCATCCTAGAGTATTTTTGATGGACAGAGGACAAGAATATATAGTCATTAGTTTGTGGGTTTAGAGTTCTCCATGCGTCATGTAACATCAGTTCTTGTAGTTGTAATTTAATTTGTTTCAGTGCTCTATAAGGAAGGCTCCATGTACCACTTGAAGTGCCTAAAAAGGATTTAAGGGGATATTAAAATCCCCTCCCAAGATGAGTATACCTGAAGCGAAGGTGGTTTATAGATCTTTTATCTTACGAAAGAACGCTACTTGTTTTGTATTAGGTGCGTATATGTTTACTATAGTGATAGGGTGTGATCTCAGTTTCCCTTTGAGAAATATGTATCTTCCTTCTGGATCCAGCAAAGTATCTAGCAGGGGCGGACTGACAACTCATGGGGCCCCCGGGCAATAGGAGATTATGGGGCCCCCAGGCAATCAGAGATTATGGGGCCACACAGTATACACACACACCGTATACAATCACACAGTATACACAGACATGTTTCTATTGGCTGAGAAGGTACTGGAGAAGTGGGGCAGCTATAATCTCAGGATTTTTAGACCAAAAGGATGTCGGTAAGGGACAATTCAGAGACAGATGTAAAAAAAAAAACACAGATTTTTACATACTGTCCCTGGTTTTACTGAGGCTGGCAACGCTGATGGGGCCCCCTAGTGGCCCGGGGGCCCTCGGGCAGTGCCCGAGTGGCCAAATGGTCAGTCCGCCCCTGGTATCAAGTACTTGGAATGGGGTCTGTTTTGCTATTAATATTGAAACTCCTTTTGTTTTTCCCTCTGGGTTGGTTGCTTGAAATGATAGTGGAAATCTCTTGCCATTAAGTTTTGGAATCTTGTGTGTTTTAAAGTGGGATTCCTGAATGAAAATGATGTTAGCTTTTTGCTTATGGAATTCATTAAGAAATGTGGTTCTTTGTTCAGGGATGTTTAGGCCTTTAGCGTTAATAGAGAGTAATTTTAATGATAATGGAGTAGAATGGTGGTTGTTCATGGGCATGTTGATTGTCGGTCGCTCTGCAGGTGCGTGTTAAGATTTAAACTGTTACACTGGGAGTTTCTATTGGTTGTATTTAATGTGTTCGAGATATGAGGCCTTGCTATGTTTAGTTTGCACAATTTCAAACTTAGATTTGGCGGAAGGGTAGGGGAAATAGAAAATAAAATAAAGTAAGGGAAAACTAGGGGGGGGGGGGGGGGGTTGAGGTATTCCGGAGGTAGGTTTAGACCTGCTAGTCTACCCTAGTAAAAAGGGTCCGGTATGATCAAAGGGTGGGACAAGTTCCACCCCTTGTGTGTGTCCAGGGTCTAAGTGAGCCAAGATGGAATCGTATTGTAGAAGCACGTAAAAAGAACAAGAAAGGTTGTTTCTGGTAGATTTTATTTCTTTGTTTTGTTTTTATTAGCACTATGGAGCAGCTATCTTAATAAGGTTTAAATGATTCAGAATTCAGGTATGTAAGATACATTTAGGGAGAAGCAGCATATTTTATTTTGGGGGTATAAATTGGCATATGTTGTGAAATTAAGAAAGATGGGGGTCTTTACTCTGATAATTTAATATCTTTGGCTGTACCGTGCATGAATAATTTCTGTTTTCCAGACACTGTTAACCTATACGTTTGTTGCAATTTCTATTGGAGATATGATGGCAGGCCACTAGAGGGAGCTATTGTATAAGAAAAAGACAAACTGTATATGTAAGATAAGAACTTGGGACATAACCTTATAAGTAAATTTATACTGTAATGAACCTTACTATATATTCTTAATGTAACTCTTTCTTATTTGAACATGTTATAAACCTACTAAGTGCTTATATAAAATGACATGGTTTTTCATTTCCGGTTGGATCTAATGGAGATAAATTAAGGCATCATGATGGGTATGTTGTATCAAAACTAGTAGTGATGTAATAAAGTAGGTCCGATTGGAGCCACATAAATTATCTGTTATTGTATTTTTCTTTCTTTTTTAACTATATGGAGGTGAGAACTTGTAGAATTATAGTGTATCATTGTATACGTTGAACGGTTATTATCAGATCTAAAATGAGGACCACCGCCATGCCTTGTATTTAGATTTACTCCATATAAGTCTTGCAGTAACAGTATAAGCGGCAACTGAGAACTTTATATAAATGCTATCTAATATTTGTATCTATATTAAATATTTTCTTCTTTTTTTTTTTTTCTTTTTTCTTCCCTTAAGTTATAGTTCAGCAATATCCATATGACCATTAATCGGAACTATACCTTTTCCTATAAACACTCTCAACATTGTTATATGAGCTATAAAGAACCTATGTTATCCTGTGTTAAAAGTGTGAAACAGACCTCACAGCCAACCATGTGTCTGATCATGTAGCTCAAAATAGGTACTTACAGGCGAATTTGTCGTCAATCCAGGTATTCATCACATGTCTTCATAATAATGAAGGTGGATGACAGAACTTATACAGATGATCAGAAAGGTTTGAGAATATTGTTTCTCTTGGTAGGATGCAAACTATGTAGCTGAAAAAATAGGAAAAATTAGAAACGGGGGGGGGGGGGTAAAAACAAACTGTTAGTCTTAGGGATAGAACTGTCTTAACTGCGTGGTCGGGTAAGAACCCCTTAGATAACTTAATGATGGTTCAGTGATGAGTTGCTGTTTAATAGCGGGTCGACAGGTCAGGTTAGCCAGATGACAACCTATAATAGGATGGGATATGAGCCTTCAGGTGTCCATTTGGTCAGGGCGATCCATGCAGTCTCTGCGTCTGGGTGGAGAAAATCCAGGACTTCCTTGGGCTGCTCCTCTTCTAATGCTTTGGGCAGATGGAGATTTGCAACAATGGTTTCTGGTTCTCTGGGCCCTTGGTGTATAGTTGTTGGTCCCTTCGATCCCTGAGTCATTTATCATGAAGGAGTTGTACAATTCTGGAACTTCAACTGGAGGCATGTTCAGTGTCTCACAGAACTATTGAAGATCCTCAGACGTTCGGAGTAGTGCTGTGTGGCCTCTCCAAGTGACTGAGAGACAGAATGGAAATTTCCATCTGTATGGAACGCCTCTGGTGCATAGCTGATTAAGGATCGGGCGTGATGCTCTGCGTTGTTGTAGCGTAATGTTCGGTCCTGGTAGAGTTTTATTTCATTCCCATTATAGATAACTGTGTTTTTTTCCCTTGCTTTCTTAAGAATGGCTTCCTTTAAGGGAAAGTTAACCAGGCAGCATATTATGTCTCAGGGTGGGTCATTGTCTCTACCTCTAGGCTTGAGTGCTCTATGTATTCTCTCAAATTCAATGGGAGAATCAGGGGGTCTGTACAGTAAGTCATTGAATATCAGTGCAGCAGTTTGTTCTACTAGATTTTGATCTGTGTTTTCTGGAACACCTCTGATTCTTTTATTGTGGCATCTTCTGCGATTGTCCAGGTCTTCCAAATGACGATTAATGTCAATTAAGTGAGAGAGATGTATGTCTGTGGTTTTCTGAACTTGTTAAATGGCATCTGCATGGCCTGCTGTGACCTGCTCCACTGCCCCCATCCTTCCTGCTATGCTCTGGATATCTGTCTTGAGGTCTGAAATAGCAGTTTTTATCTCATGAGCTACTGCTTGGAGATCAGCCAAACATGGGCTAACAGGGGCTGTGTGGGCTGTGTTGCCTGAGGTGTTTGATTAAATGTCCGCTGCGCACAATGAAATGTTCCCTGCATACCTTCTATGATGGGGCAGGAGCTGCCGAGCGGGATAGGTGAGGCCGCGGCTTTGGGGACTTCTCCCTGCGATGTTCCAGACACATGTTACTTATCTGGTGCTGGCTTGAGTCCTGCGGCCCGTGGGAAGCCGAGGAGCTTCCATCTCCCTTCCCCCTGTTTGTGGCTGCTGTCCTTCTTCCTTTGGCTCAGTTTACCTGCTTCTGTGTGCCGGAGAGAGGGAGTCACACATCCATCTTGGTCTGGAGTTAGGCCACGCCCCGTGATTTTAATAATGCTTAAAGTGAAACAATAAAATTGTAATATTCCTTTATATTTTGTACCTGGGGGGTACCTATAGTATGCCTGTTTCCTCGTGTTTAGAACAGCAAAATTACATTTCTAAAGGAAAAAAAGTCATTTAAAACTACTCGTGGCTATAATGAATTGTCGGGTCCGACAATACACATAACAGCTCATTGATAAAAACGGCATTGAATTTCCCCGCAGGGAAATCCCGAACAAAATTTTAAAAAAAATGCGTGGGGGTCCCCCTAAATTTCATACCAGGCCCTTCACGTCTGGTATGGATATTAAGGGGAACCTCACACCATTTTTTTTTTAAATGGCATGGGGGTCTCCCTGAAAATCCATACCAGACCCTTCAGGTCTGGTATGGATTTTAAGGGGAATCCAGCACCAATTTTTTTTTTTTTAAATGGCGTGGGGTCCCCCCAGAAATCCATACCAGACCCTTATCCGAGCACGCAACCTGGCAGGCCCTTTATGTAAACGGGTGGCCCCGCCCCCTCTGACAACAGGGGGAAAGCCATAGGCAAGTCACTGGGTAGTCCATTAAATAAGAAGTGTCAGAAGAACAGAAGCGTCCCACGGTGGAAGACTTCCACAGAGGCGGATCGTTCGGACAGAGCGGAGACGATAGCCTGCCAGGTTGCGTGCTCGGATAAGGTTTTGGTATGGATTTTTGGGGGGGACCCCACGCCATTTAAAAAAAAAAATGGCACGGGGTTCACCTTAAAATCCATGCCAGACCTGAAGGGCCTGGTATCGAATTTAGGGTGACCCCCACTCTTTTTTGAAATTTTGGTTCGGGGTTTCCCTGTAGGGAAATTTCATGCCGTTTCTATAAATGAACTGTTATTTGTATTGTCGGACCAACAATTCATTATAGCCGCGAGTAGTATTAAATTACTTTTTTTCCTTTAGAAATGTCATTTTGCTGTCAGACTGTTCTAAACATGGGAAACATGTTTATTTTTTAACTTTAATTTGTTAACGTTTATTGTTTCACTTTAAGCTTTAGTAAAATCACTGCTCCCGAAAAATTTATTTTGCATTGATACATGTCCCCTGGGGCAGGACCCGGGTCCCCAAACACTTTTTATGACAATACCATGCATATAAGGCTTTAAAATTAGCACTTTTGATTATTCTTGCTCGTGTCCTATAGACTTTAACGGCATGTTCGAACAAATTGTTTGCCTGTTCGCATGTTCTGGATGCGAACGGAACAGGAGGGTATCCGGTTCATCCCTAGTGCTGACATTCAACACAGAGCTCTGTACACAGGGAATGATCTCTGTGTTTCTCATCCCTGTAAAGCAAGGATGAGAAACTTAGAGATCAGTTAGTTGTAGCAGCTGTACACACATTACACATAGTTAGGCACGCATTTAACTGCTTGATTACCTTAGATTAGAGCTGCACGATTCTGGTCAAAATTAGAATCACAATTTTTTGCTTAGAATAAAAATATCACGATTCTCACAGTGTAAAATCTTACACATTATACAAAAAAAAATTATGCTTTACTGGTCATTTTTTCCTAAAAAAATGCATTTGAACGACTGCTGCCCAAATACAGTGAAACACTAAATATTGTAACAACCACCATTTTATTCTCTAGGGTTTCTACTAAAATTACATAAATATATATATATATATATATATATATATATATATATATATGTATATATATAGAAAGGCCAGTATGGTGGCCTGAAATTATGGGAGGAGCCCGGTGGAGTATATAACCAGCCGTCCGCCCGTCTTCCTCGTCGGTTCCGGTGCGCGATACCTGATACGTCAGATATCAAGGGCCGACTATCTTAGACCAGACGCAGTGAGCCCGTTCGCGTTGTTCGTCTCCGTCTTGACCGTCTTCCCGTTCATCAGCGTCCGTGGGTTTCGCCGTCGGAGTGTCGTCTTACCCATCGAATTTGTCGCTACACGTCGGGCCGCCTGTCGCAGGTAGGGCTTCGGCACCCCCTTTTCGGTTTATGTATTACGATGTCCCTTCAACGTTCCCTGAACTCACGAACCGCTTGGATGTTACTGTGGCCCTCGTACTCATGTCACTGTTTCTACTTTCGATGTAGTCGTTATCACCTTCGGTTGATCACGCCACGTCAGGCGATTCATTCGCAGGTACGACATTCGAAACCGTTCGACTCCCCGAGCATTTCTGTTTAGTATCGGTCGAATCGTTCGACTCACAGCCGACTGCTTGTTACGACAAAGCAAGCAGTCCGCACGTATCGGTTGGTATCTGCTCCAGTTCGGATATATCTCGTCATTCATGCAGTTGTGTTATGTATCTTATTTCATCTCATTCAAGTCATTTCAGTCCCACTCATTTCTACCGTTTCAAAACATTTCTGTCACTAGCCGCGCTCCGGCGCGAATCCTGTCGCACCTCTGGTGCACCGATTCGCTTTGAAGTGCCCCAGGGTTCGGCCTCATTTCTGTACATGCTCCAGAGACTGAGTCACTCGCAGGTTCATGCACGGTCCCTGATTCTTGTCTTTGTCATGGCATACCATTTCTGTCACTTATTACGCTCCAGTTCGAATCCTGTCGCATTCCTCTATGCACCGATTCGTCCTGGTGTGCCCAGCTGCTACGCCTCATTTCGGTACATGCTCCAGAGACGGATTCTTTTCCGTAACCGGCAGTCCAGTCGTTGAATCCGGCCTCTGTCATGGGATATCATTTCTGTCACTTATTACACTCCAATTCGAATCCTGTCGCATTCTTGTATGCACCGATTCGTTCTGGTGTGCCCAGCTGCTACGCCTCATTTCAGTACATGCTCCAGAGACGGATTCTTTGTTGTAACCATCAGTCCAGTCGTTGAATCTTGTCTCTGTCATGGCATATCATTTCTGTCACTTATTACGCTCCAATTCGAATCCTGTCGCATTCCTTACGCACCGATTCGTTCTGGTGTGCCCAGCTGCTACGCCTCATTTCAGTACATGCTCCAAAGACAGGATTCATCTATTTGGTTCAAGGGCTCGTCCTCTGATTCTTGTCTTTGTCATGGGTTTTTCATTTCATTTCACCTATCACGTTCCGGTACGAATAGTCACATCTGTGTACCAAATTCGTTTCGGCGTGCCCCAGGAATGGCCTCATTTCAGTACATGCTCCAGAATCCGTTTCGTGCTCGGTCGCAAGTTGTGGCATGGCGATCCGGATCTCTGTCATGGCAGGTTCTCTCATTTCACTGTCACATACCGCTTCCCGGCTTGGGTCCAGTTGATTCTTCAATGTTGGATGCCTGCCGGGGGCCTTGCTCCTCGGCCTCATTTCATTGTAGATTGCCTTCAAAAGGGAAACACAGCTTCGTTTAGGCGTGTCTCGCTGTTTTCTCCACATACAAGCATAGACTTCTTGCAATCGTTGCAAGCACACATCCAAGCGTAGACTTCTTGCAATCGTTGCAAGCACGCATCCAGACATAGACTTCTCACAATCATTACAAGCACGCATTCGAGCATAGACCTCTTGCACTTATTACTAGCACGCATTCGAGCATAGACCTCTTGCAATCGTTGCAAGCACGCATTCGAGCATAAACCTCTTGCAATCATTGCAAGCACGCATTCGAGCATAGACCTTTTGCATTCATTACAAGCACGCATTCGGGCATAGACCTCTTGCAATCGCTGCAAGCACGCATTCGAGCATAGACCTCTCGCGGTCATTACAAGCACGCATTCGAGCATAGACCTCCTACACTCATTACAAGCATGCATTTCAGCATAGACCTCTTGCAATCGTTGCATGCAGGCATTCGAGCATAGACCTCTGGCGATCATTGCAAGCACGCATTCGAGCATAGACCTCTTGCACTCATCACAAGCACGCATTCGAGCATAGTTCTCTTGCAATCATGGCAAGCACGCATTTGAGCATAGACCTCTTGCAATCGTTGCAAGCAGGTGTCCAGGCACAACTTGTTGCAATCATTGCTGGCAGGCACTTCTGGCTTGCTCAATAGATTGCTTTAGGGAAGACCTGGATACCTTCCTAAATGTACGTTGTATTACGGGGTACTTATATTTATAGGTATAGTTGATCCAGGGAAAATCCGATTGCCTCTCGAGGGGTCAGGAAGGAATTTTTTCCCCGGCTGTAGCAAATTGGCCTATGCTCTGTTGGGGGTTTTTTGCCTTCCTCTGGATCAGCTGCGGGCGTAGAATTGGGTGTGTCGGGTTGTGTGATACCTTATTTATTTTGATTTGGTTGGACCGGATGGACTTCTGTCTTTTCCGGCCTGGCTACCCATGAAGCCTACCATAATTCCTTGCAGTCGTTGCAGGCACGAGTCCTGGCACAACTCCTTGCATTAGTTGCAGGCACACATCCTAGCATAACATCTTGCAGTCATGGCAAGCACGCATCCTGGGTAACATCTTGCAATCATCGCAAGCACGCATCCAAACATGCATTCAAGCACAACTCCTGTAGTCTTCGCAGTGCACATGCGGTAACACGAATGGCTCACAGTCACTACGTATACATCTCCAGTGACAAACTCCCGGGCAATTGTCGCAAGCACATGTTTAAACACAACTTTTAGTCACGCCAAGGCTCGTGACTTAGCATAACTTCTTGCAATCATTCGTTGGCAAGCACGTTCTCAGTGGCACACAAACTGGCTACACGTCATTTTCAGCAGCACTTAATTGGCCTCTCGTCTCCCGTGGCTTTCTTACAAACCACTCACTGTTGTCTGTCTATCCGTCTCTTCCTTAGGACAGTTGACTTCAGCTTCCGTCCCGCACCAGGATCATGTTGTCGCACGCAACTGGCTTCTTCCTGTAGCACGCCCAGGCTATTTCTAGCCAGCGTTCAGCATTTCTTATCCTGACAGTGCACGGAGAGCCATCTGTCGTTACGGCCCATACAGCAAGATCCCCACCTTGGGGCATCCAGAGGCATCAGCCCATAGCCAACGGCACGCTCGCCATCACAACTGCCATCTTTAGGGGCATATTATATCCTCGCATATTCTCCAGTCTAGTCGTCCAAAAGACACCTACAGTCCCTACACGGCATGTTGAGTTCGCTATGCGCATCATCCCTCAGGGTCGCGCCTTGTGTCACGCCTATTGGTTTTACTGTCCCGCGGCAATAGTCCTTGCTATGCGGGAGGAATTCTTATCGTCTGGGAATGGCGTCTCCCTGTTCATTCCCTCCGTGTCTTCCCTTTCGCCCCAGGTGATGACCGACGCAGCGGCCTCCACGGGCTTGCGGCTGTTTTTTGGCCACCTCCGGCTCGCAGCTCCCTGGCCTCCCCAGTTACTGGCAATTCCTGGCTGCGCCAAGGCGTCCTCTCTGTTGATTATGTCCTTCCTACGTCAACTGGTCCAGCTCTTGTTGTTGTTTCAGTTCAACATCTATTGTTCCTTTATCCACGGTAAGTTCAATCAGGCAGCGGACGCCCTCTCCCGCTGTAACCTTGTCTCTTTTCCGATCAGGTACCCGGAGCCGGACCAACATCAGCAGCTATCCCGGACTGGTCTCAAGTAACCCTGGATTAGCCCCTCACCTCCTAGCGGCTACCCAACTTATCGATCACCCCCTTTCCCGCAATACCCTCAAGGCCTATCAGTCAGCCTGGAGGGCCTTTAACCGCTTGATCACGTATCACAGCACAGTGACGTCCCGTGTCAAGCGAGTCGTAGCCTTCATTTCCTACTGCCACTCGCAGTTGGTGTTATCCGTTAATACGATCTGGCTATACCTGACCGGTGTACAACATTTCACGTCCCTCCAGGACCCTACCGTACCCTCCTTATTTTCTTACCACACCGTCCGGGCTGTTATGCGCAGTGTCCAGAAGCGCCAGCCAATGGCCGGCACCAAACCACCGCCTTTCACAGGAGACGTTCTAGAACTATGTCAGATATCCTGGCCACTTCACCTTTCGGTCTCCACATGAGTGGCATTTACAAGCAGCCATACACCTGGCCTTCTACGGCTTCTTACGACCAAGCCAGTTTACTTGTAGTAGCCCCACAGCACGCATGCTGTACAAGCACCACCTGGTCCGATACGAAGACCATTTCATCTTACACTTAGCAGTCTCCAAGACGCAGCAGCTTGGCTCAGGTATGGACATACACTTCTATAAAACCAACAACCGCTGGTGCCCGGTCACTGTTCTCATCCGCTTGTTGACCCTTTTGGCCAACCAACCAGGAACTGGCCCGCTTCTGCCTTTTCACACGAAACCTCTCGACGCAGCCCAGTTCATGGAGCATGTCAGGATACTCCTGGGCATCCTTCACCTCAATCCTGCTCACTACTCCGGACATTCATTCCGTATCGAAGCAGCTTCTACTGCCTCCCGCCAAGGGGTCCCGGTCCATGTTATCAAGTAATTGGGTAGATGGAAGTCCTCCTGTTTTGCCCGTTACATACTCAAACTGCAAATAGAGATGGCCCAGGCCTTTGTCAAACTCACCCAGTGACAGTCTTGTCTCAATAAAGTGCAACCCCTACCTGGATGTTTTGCCCCCTTATTTTGGCATACCGTACGTTAGACCAGGGCACACTTTCAGGTCCATTTCAAGGAAGCGAGTTTATGTTAACCTTGTTTGTCATCCTTATCCGTATCGGTCTGAGGGCTCTGGACCATAAATAGAAAGGCCAGTATGGTGGCCTGAAATTATGGGAGGAGCCCGGTGGAGTATATAACCAGCCGTCCGCCCGTCTTCCTCGTCGGTTCCGGTGCGCGATACCCGCCCACCCATCCCCTTTATCAGGGCATTTCTCTAAGCATACTCCTCAAGTGAGTACTCATTTCACCCATTTCATATTCATTTCATTTTAAGGTATGCCCCCTTATTTTGGCATACCGTACGTTAGACCAGGGCACACTTTCAGGTCCATTTCAAGGAAGCGAGTTTATGTTAACCTTGTTTGTCATCCTTATCCGTATCGGTCTGAGGGCTCTGGACCATAAATATATATATATATATATATATATATATATATATATATATATATATATATATATATATATATATATATATATATAAAAATTTTTGGGGGTTCTAGCAAAAAAAAATATTTTAACTTAAAACCAACAAATGTCAGAAAAAGTTTTAGTGTTAAAGTGGCTAAACTTCCCTCATTTACACAACAAAGTGTATTCCTTTGATCTAAAGAACAAATTGTTACAATGTTTATATTCTTGGCAGACTGCCTGTTTTTATTTCTTCCTTTCTTTTGATGGCTGTTGGCTTCAGCAGAGCAGAGAAAATTCTCTGCATAGAAAGAATCAATACTTTGCCAAGATCGCAAGGGTGAATCTCTACCCTAGATGATAACCTCTTCCCAGCCAGTGTCATTAGTACAGTGATGATGTATAGTATTACAGTCACTGGTAATGTCAGTGCCAGTTAGTCAGCCCTCCTCCCTATCAGTTAATGTTAGATCACTCACTGCACTGATGGTTGCAGTCCCATTATAAGTCTTTGAGCACCACCATTAGTAGTATAAAAAACTTGTGCTCATCATATGCAGCCACTTGTGCTCATCATATGCAGCCACTTGTGCCCCATCAAATGCCGCCACTTGTGCCCATTAAATGCTGCCAATTGTGCCCATCATATGGAGCCACTTGCGCCCCATCAAATGCCGCCACTTGTGCCAGTCAACTGCAGCCACTTGTGCCCGTCAAATACGCCACATGTGCTCCATAAAATGCAGCCACTTGTGCCAGTTAAATGCAGCCACTTGTGTCAGTTAAATGCAGCCACTTGTGCCAGTTAAATGCAGCCACTTGTGCCCGTCAATTGCAGCCACTTGTGCCCCTTCAAATGTCGCCACTTGTGTCCATCATGTGCAACCACTCGTGCCCATCAAATGCAGTCATTTTTGCCCATCAAATGCTGCCCCTCAAATGCCACCACTTGTGCCCATCATATTCAGCCACTTGTGCCCCACCAAATGCTGCCACTTGAGCCCCATCAAATGCTGCCACTTGTGCCCCAACAAATGCCACCACTTGTGCCGTCATATGCAGCCACGTGTGCCCATCAAATGCAGCCACTTATGTCCCATTAAATGCAGCCACTTCTGTCCCATTAAATGCAGCTACTTGTGTCCCATTAAATGCAGCCACTTGTGCCCCTTATATGCAGCCACTTGTGCCCGTTATATGCAGCCACTTGTGCCCCATCAAATGAGGCCACTCATGCCCATCAAATGCCACCAGTTGTGCCCATCATATGCAGCCACTTGTGCTCCATCAAATGCTCCATCAAATGTAACCACTTGTGTTCCATCAAATGCAGCCACCTGTGCCCCATAAAATGCAGCCACTTGTGCCCCATAAAATGCAGTCACTTGTGCCCCATCAAATGCTGCCTCTTGTGCCCATCAAATGCTGCCACTTGTGCCCATATGCCACCACTCATGTCCATCAAATGCCACCACTCGTGCCCATCAAATGCTGCCACTTGTGCCCGTCAAATGCCACCACTTGTGCCTGTCATATGCAGCCACTTGTGCCTGTCATATGCAGCCACTTGTGCCCCATCAAATGCAGCCACTTGTCCCCGTCATATGCAGCCACTTGTGCCCTATAATATGCAACCACTTGTGCCCCATCAAATGCTGCCACTTGTGCCCGTCAAATGCAGCCACTTGTGCCTGTCATATGCAGCCACTTGTGCCCCATCAAATGCAGCCACTTGTGCCCCATCAAATGCAGCCACTTGTCCCCGTCATATGCAGCCACTTGTGCCCCATAATATGCAACCACTTGTGCCCCATCAAATGCAGCCACTTGTGCCCATCATATGCAGCCACTTGGGCCCATAAAATTCCACCAGCTGTGCCCATCAAATGCAGCCACGTGTTCCCCATGAAATGCAGCCACTCATGCCCATCAAATGTCGCCAGTTGTGCCCATCATATGCCACCATTTTGACCCCCGCCCGCCATCTGTTCAGCACTTACCCCATCTTGGTAGCTGTCCTCCATGCTCCTCCCTCCTTGGTTGGTCCATTTTACTAGGCGTCCAGTCGGAGCGCCTCTGCCTTCAGCCAATCAGGTAACGTGTATTAGACCAACGCTACCTGATTGGTGGAGAGGTTGTTCAGTGTTAGAAAAGCAAATATTAATTTGCTTTAACCACTTGCCGCCTGCCCTATAGCAGATACACGGCGGCAAAGTGGTTTCAAAATCCTGACCGGATCAGGATTTTGAGCCGTTGAGCGCCCCCGGGGGGGGGGGGGGGGCGCACAGCGGCATCATTGTTGCGGGGGTGTCAGTCTAACACCCCGCAACTACGATCTCGGTAAAGAGTCTCCGACGGAGACTCTTTACCACGTGAGCAGCCGTGTCCAATCACTGCTGATCACAGTGTAAATAGGAAGAGCCGTGATCGGCTTTTCCTCGCGTCTGTCAGACACGAGTAGAGGAGAGCCGATCGGCTGCTCCTCTGACAGGGGGGTCTGTGCTGATCGATTATCAGCGCAGCCCCCCGAGGATGCCCACACTGGACCGCCAGGGACGCCCAGCACAAGGTAATCCTCCCTAGACCACCAGGGATGCCAGTCAGTGCCCACAATGGATGCCAATCAGTGCCCATAATTAATGCCAATCAGTGCCCACAATGGGCATCACTGATTGGCATGCATTATTGTTTGGCACTGATTGGCATCCATTAGTACAGTATAATGTAATACAATGCCGCCTATCAATGCCTACTTGTGCCGCCTATCAGTGCCCATCCGTGCCACCTATTAGTGCCCATCCATGGCCATCTGTGCCGCCTATCCATACCCACCCATGCCGCCCATCCATGCCAATCCGTGCCAGCTATCAGTGCTCATCTGTGTCGCCCATCAGTGCCACCCATCATTTCCGCCTATTAGTGCCCATCGGTGCCGCCCATCAGTGCCACATATCAGTGTCCATCAATGCCACCTCATCAGTGCCACGTCATTGGTGCCACCTCATTGGTGCCCTTCAGTGCCGCCTTATCAGTGCCCATCAGTGTAGCTCTAAGTCATGAAATGCTTGTAGTTTCTGGTTTCTTAGGTCACAGAGATGATTGGAGCTGTTCTGCTCTCTGATTGGCTCTATGGTCAGCTGGCGGAACCAATGGCTGCATTCTCAGGTTCCCTGTTGGGACAGGAGAGCCAGAGAAAACCATGGAAGACGGTGGGAGGAGGGGAAACTCCCTCCCACTGCTTGTAAAAACAGTCTAGAGAATAATTAGATGCTAGGATTGCTTTTACATGAAAGCCGTCCACTGGCTGAAAAGAATGATACCAAGATGATACCTAAACCAGCAGGCATCATTCTGGTATAACCACTCAAAGTCCAGCAACATACCAGTACGTTGCTGGTCCTTGTTGGGCATATATTGTCATCTTTTTTTTAATGCAGCCTGTGGACTGAACGAAAAAAAGAGATTGATCGGTGGATATGCCCAGCATTAGAATACCTCCCTTAATGCACCCACTTCTAATGATGGGCATACATGCACCATTTTGTTTTTAACTGTGGTGGTGAAATCACCTCCTACAGCGCTGGACTCACGGCTTTATGTATCATGGGAGCAAATGCTGTTGCTGTCAAGATAAATAAATCAGTGCTGCAGCTGAATGGCCTAAAAAATATAGGCCGAATCATCATGGGGGCATCCACCCCAAATGTTAGAAGAAAATCGCTCCTCAACCCCTGTTGCCCACATGCTTTGGTATATATGCTCTTTTTTTTAACTGTGGTGGTGAAATCACCTCTGACAGCACTGGCTTTATGTATAATGGGAGCAAACGCTGTTGCTGTCAAGATAAATAAATCTGCGCTGCGGTTGAAGGGCGTACCTGAAAACAAAAAAATGGTTAACAATAAAACACAGTAAACTGTAAAGTATAAAAAAAATGACATACCTGAAAAGCAAACATGATAAAACATAATAATAAAACATTGCAGAATACAGTAAAAAAGAGCAGAACAATAGAGAGAGTATAGAGAGAGCGAGAACAATAAAATGACAACTATCTTTTTTTTTTTTTATTATATATATATATATATATATATATATATATATATATATATATATATATATATATATATATATATATATATATATATATATATATATATATATATATATATATATATATATATATTTCACTTTTTTTTTTTACATCTTTTTTTTTTGTAACTGTAATGGTTCCAGGTTCGGGTCTCTCAAAATGCAATTACATCTTGGGAGACCCTGTGAAAGTGTGTCCTAGTCTGTGCAGTGCTGTACCCTACACTAATACTCAACTACTGTATGGTAGCATTCAAGACATTCACCAATGCAAAGACCAGGATTGTCAGGGCAGGAGGGACAATAATAGTGGGTGTCACGCCTATATCTGCGCTTGCTGCAGACATGACATCTTCTTTGGATAGGGGTACTCGGGAGGACATACAGAAAATGCCTCTCATGCAGCCGGCTTACTGCATTTGGATTGGGAAGGTGAGGTGGAGCACCGTCTGGAAACAGAAGGGCTCTGACGATCTCTTGATGAAATTTAAGGAAAGATCCAGTCTGTCCTGAAGCTCTGTATAGCACAAAGCCAATTGAAATAAATAAACTGACACTTTTTTGTACCACATTCTTATTATCCCTCCACTTCACAGCGAGCAAATTATTACACTTGAAGTAGGCTCTCTCCCCCAGCCTAAGATGGGAATCTACAAGCCTCTGAGGTAAGCCCCGGTGATTAGGTTGCACGGTGCCACATGCTCCAATTTGATTATCAAACAAGTGACTAAAAAGTGGTACGCCCGTGTAATAATTGTACACATACAAATGGCACCCCTTTCCGAATAAGGGTGACACCAAGTCCCACACAATCTTGCCAGCGCTCCCTATGTAATTTGGGCAGTTCGGCGGCTCTACGTAGCTATCTTTTCCCTCATAAACCATAAAAATACATGTATCGCCTGTGGCCCTGTCATGGAGCTTATACATCTTGACCCCGTATCTGGAATGCTTGCTAGGAAGATACTGTTTGAAAGACAAGTGGCCAGAAAACTTAATCAGGGACTCATCAACGCAGACAACTTGATGGGGAGTAAACAAGTCTGCAAAATGTTGGTTGAAGTGGTTTATGAGGGGCCGAATTTTGTAGAGCCGATCGTATCCAGGGTCTCCATGAGGGCGACAGAGTTCATTGTTGTTGAAATGCATGAACCGCAAGATCTGCTCGTATCGTGCCCTGGTCACGGAGGCAGAGAACATGGGCATATGGTAAATTGGGTCAGGGGACCAATATGACTGCAACTTAAATTATCAATACGGTTTCCAATCTCTGGCAAGGGAGGACTGGGGATTAGCGGCGATGTATTGACTAGCATACAAATTACTTTGGTCCACAATAGATCTATAGAGCTCTTCGGTGAAAAAACAGTGAATAAAAATCAAGTGACATAAAATCAACTGTTTCCATCTGAATGCCGGGTTGGCCAGTGAATGGGGGAAATACGGGTGCTGCAGAAGTGGTGGATTCCCAATTAGGATTGTCGAATGCAGCAGGAAGGGCACTATGAGCTCGAGGGGCCTGTCTTTCTCTTCTTGGTGGCAGCGGAACACAACTTGTGCTTGCCACCTCGCCAGCTTGAACTGCACTTATGGGACTCACCACCTCACTACATGTTACTGCATGCTGGTTTGACTACAACCAGGGTGTACTAGGCCACTGGTGCTTGCCAGTTCACCAGAAGGATGAGCAGCACTAGAACTTCTCTGCTCCATATGAGAGCCCTGTGATTCTTGCTCCTCAAAAGCAGAAGAATATCGGGGTCTGGTACAACTGACCTTGGCAGCGACCACAACTCCATCGTCAGAGCTATCTGTTCCTGCGGCCTGCCAGGTTGCGTTCTCGGATAAAGGGTCTGGTATCGATTTTTAGGGGGACCCCCACGTCAATTTTTTTTAAATTTGATGCGGGGTTCCCCTTAATATCCATATCAGACCTGAAGGGTCTGGTATGGATATTTAGGGGGACCCCCACATCAATTTTTTTTTACATTTGACACGGGGTTCCCCTTAATATCCATGTCAGACCTGAAGGGCCTGGTAATTGAATTTAGGGGAACCTCCACGCTTTTTTTTTTTTTTTTTTTATATCAATGAATGAATGAATTGTCGGCTAATACAGAGAACACTCATTGAGTGTTCTCTGTATTACGGGGACCCGACAATATAGCCGCAAGTGATTTTAAAAGACTTTTTTTCCTGCACAAATGACACTTTGTGCAGGGACAGTTCTAAGCACCAGAAACATGCGCCCCTTCACAGGCATACTATAGATACCCCCCAGCTACGAAATTTAAAGGAATATTACACTTTTATTGTTTCACTTTAATCATTATTAAAATCACTGCTCCTGAAAAAACAGCCGTTTTTAAAACTTTTTTTTGCATTGATCCATGTCCCCTGGGGCAGGACCCAGGTCCCCAAACACTTTTTAGGACAGTAACTTGCATATTAGCCTTTAAAATGAGCACTTTAGATTGTGAACGTTGGAGTCCCATAGACTTTAATAGGGTTCTAAAGTTCACACGAAGTTTAGGTCTGTTCGCAGGCTCTGGTGAGAACCGAACAGGGGGGTGTTCGGCTCATCCCTACAGATGAGTGATTTCCTCTTCACTATCTGTCAAGCTCAGAAACGTGTAGGCCTCTTCACTAGTGTACCTTCGATTTGCCATTTTGGACTCTAAATTTACTGGTACACTAGTGAGACTCACAGGTAAAAAAGCCCCATGGCTGTCAGCAACTGTAACAAACGCTACCAAAAAAACTGTTAGCGATCGCAGGGATCAGGCCTGACTCTGCGAATGCTGCAGTTATGTGTGTTGCATTTTGTAAGTGACAGTGATCGATCGATACTGCACTTGGGTGGGCTGTGCCGAGCGAAGGGGAAAAAACGCAGGTGCTAGCAGGTATCTGGGCTGATCCCGCTAACACTGCGTTTTTGGGAACCCTAAACTTCTGGAGACACTAGTATAGATCTTTTTTTTTATTTATGTTATCCAGGCACATTTCATAATACAAAAAAATATAAAGTAAACTGCACAACACAGTTTTCCTCTAATCAATACATTATACCCCCTCCCCTCCATACCCACCCTCCCCACCTACCTCTCACCTCGATAAATTCTATTTATATTCCTCCTTGACAACTTATTCCCTCTAGTCTCTACGGGTCATAACCTCAACATACTTCCACGTCTTCTTGAAGCGGGAGTCCGCCGGGACGTTTTTTTTTTTTTTTTAAAAGCCAGCAGCTACAAATACTGCAGCTGCTGACTTTTAAAAGAGTGACACTTACCTGTCCAGCGCGCCCTCGATGTCGGCACCCGAAGCTGATCTCACGATCGTCTCTTGGGTGCTGCCGCCGCCATCTTGGGTATGGGAATCAGGAAGTGGAGCCTTTCGGCTTCATTTCCCGGTTCCCTACTGCGCATGCGCGAGTCGCGCTGCGCAATAAGGATGGACCCGCTGCCTCTGGGATCTGTGTGTTTCCCAGCAGGCAGCGGGGGGACTTTCGGAAAGGGGCTTAATCTACGCCCCTTTCCGCAGAGAGCTATCCCGGAAGTGGGTGCAGATACCTGTACTGTACAGGTACCTGCACCCCCCTCCCCCCTGAAAGGTGCCAATTGTGGCGCCGGAGGGAGGGAGGGTTCCGATGAGCGGAAGGTCCACTTTAGGGTGGACCTCCGCTTTAAACTCTGGCCAACACTCCCAATTATCCATCTCTTTCTTCCTCCCCGCTAGATCTCAGGCTCTCCATATTGTGTGTTCCTTCAATAGCAATAACCCAATCTCGCATTTTAGGGCTTCCTTCATAATTTTTTTGGTTTAAGGCTGTTCTTCCCGCATTAAACAAATAGGGTATTAGTGATTCCCTATATTGTTTCACTGAACCCTCTACTCCACGGAATAGGCATATCCACGGGTCTTCGGATATGACTTTTCCAGTAATTTCCTTTATTAAAGCGGTTATATAGTCTTTTTTTTTACTTTTACCTACAGGTAAGCCTATAATAAAGCTTACCTGTAGGTAAAAAAAATATCTCCTAAACCTGTATGGTTTAGGAGATATTCCCCTCGCAATAAGCCGCTGACTGCAGTGGCGCATGTGCACAGGGGATTCTTGGCTGGAATCCCGGCAGTCGCCGGACCCTGCCGAAAAGAAATCTCCCGCGCATGTGCGGAAGTGACGATATCACTGCTCTGGCCACTCACAGCACCGGAGCCGCGATATCCAGAAGACACGCTGAGGGAACATGTCAGCTTCCTCGGCGTGTATCGGGTGAGATGTCGGGGCCTCGTTCTAAGGTAAGCATTTCATAATGAGCTAGTATGCGGTAGTATAATACTTGCTCATTATGCCATTTCCCTTACAGGTCTGAGAAAAATAAAAATTTCAGTGGGTTTACTACTGCTTTAATTGTAGGACTTCTTTCCAATATTTTTTCATTTTGGGACAAATCCACCACAGGTGGGCCATTGTTCCAACCTCCTTGCAGCCTCTCCAGCACTCTTGAGATTTCTCCAGTTGGTATTTACATACCACCTTGTTTCAAAATTTTTCCGATCTTGTGTTTATATTCAAGTGACCCCAAATCTATTCCCCATTTTTTTAAGAATGGCGGTACCTCCGGTTCTTCGTTTGCCAATAGTATTTTATATAACTGAGAAATATCCTTTTTTGCACTTTCAGCTATAGATAGCCACTCTAATGGTGTTAGTTTATCTCCCGTTCTTGTTGGTTGGGGCAAATTCTCAGCAAAATGCTTCAACTGGAGGTAGCGCCATTCATTTATCACCATTAAATCCGTGTTTTGTTGTAACTCTAAGCCCTTGTACACACGGTCGGACATTTTGTCCTAAACTTGTGTTGCATACACACGGTTGGACAAAGTTGTTGGAAAATCTGATCGTACGTAACGTGATGACATTATTTTGTTACGACGTGACCACGTTCAGGCTAGTAGCCAATAGCTTTGGTCTAGGAATTTGATTTGAACATGCGTGGCACTTTGTCCTTCGGAACTCTCTACACACAATTGGACAAAGTCCGATCGGATCATGTTGTCGGAAAGTTTTATAGCTCAGCTCTAAAACTTTGTCCGTCGGATATTCTGACGGAAACAGTCCGATGGAGCCCACACACACAACACGGTCCGATCGGACATGTTCCGTCGGAATGTCCGACCGTGTGTACAAGGGCTAAAAATGTGTTTATTTTCCCTTTATTAATTATGTCTCTTAATTGTACATTATCTCTTTTTCTCCAATTCCCTCCTATAATCCTTTTCCCAGGTATAAAGTAGTCATTTTCTTTCAAGAAAATTAAGGGTAAATTATATTTCCATTTACCTTGTTTGTGGACCAAATCCCATATTTTAAGTGCATTTCGTGTCATCTCGTGTCTATTTTCTCCTAGTACCCTGTATTGTGAGTGGTTCCATATTACTGTACACTATTTAACCATGCTCCGCACATATTATATTCTATTTTAACCCATCTTTTTTTTACTTTTCTCCCTAACCCACTCCACCAATCGTGATAACACCACTGTGTAAGCTGCTGGCCAATGGCTGTTTATCACCGTTTGTGACGAGCAGTGTTCCTGGGAACACGCCGTCACGGACGTGCACGGGCAGTGCGCTCCCGATCGCATGCATGCGCCGTGATCGGCTGTGACTTCATCACGGCTGATCATGTGGTAAACAGCCATGCCCAATGGCTGTTCACCCCCCTCGGTGGCGAGTGGTGTCTCCGTGACACGCCGCCACCGAAGGAACACTGATGCATGCGCACGATCACGCGCATTCCCTATTTAAATGGGAGGCCGTCATATGACGTCCTCCCAGAACAAGAGCCGCGCCGCCTGGCCATCATATGATGGCTGGCGGGTGGCAATCGGTTAAAGTAAGTGTAGTAAAGCAATAGGCAGCATTTGAAACTTATATGTGATCTTCGGTAGTAAGACCATCTTAACTGTGTTGATTCGCCCAATTCAGGATAGGATTCTCAATGATATTTTTTATTTATTTAATTTTTTATTTCCTCTAATAAAGGGATATAATTTACTTTATATATTTTCTTAAGGGAGGTTGACAACTTTACTCCTAGGAATTTTAATCCCTCCTTCCTTCATGGGAACTGGAATTCCTTTTGCAAACTCTGCTCATCTTGTTTACTTATATTTAAAATCTCGGATTTATTGAGATTAATTTTAAAATTTGATAGTTCTCAGTATTGTTTTAGTGTTTTAAGTAAGTTTGGCATTGTTATCCTAGGGTTGGATATATAGAACAACAAATCGTCGGCAAAAGCCTCTAATTTGTGTTCTTCGTCCCCAATCCTAATACCACCTATATCTGGGCTGGACCAGATCGTTGCGAGGAGGGGTTCAAGGGACAATACGAAAAGTAGAGGGGATAGGAGGGCACCCCTGTCTCGTCCCATTTTTCATTTCAAAGGAGGGGGATAACTCCCCATTAATTTTTATAGCTGCGGTCAGTTGTTTATATAATACTTTGATCCACTGGATCATTCTTGGGCCCAGTCCCATAACATCCAATGTTTTTATCATGAGTCCCCAGTCTACCCTGTCAAAGGCTTTTTCAGCATCTATCGACAGGAATAGACCTGGGGAGCCACCATTTTTTATTTTCTGAAGGAGAAGCAAGATACTCCATTGTCTCTTCCCTCCCTCCCTGGGATAAACCCAACCTGGTCAGGGTGAACTAGATCTTTCATCCTTGTTCTTAAAGCGGTAGTAAACCCGCAATTTTTATTTATTTTTTTAAACCTGCAAAGCAAAAGGCATAATGAGCTAGTATGCACCGCATACTAGCTCATTATGAAATACTTACCTTAGAACGAGGCCCCGACATCTGGCCCGATCCACGCCGAGGGATCCAAAAAGCTCCCTCTGTGTTTCTTCCGGGTATCGCGGCTCCGGCGCTGTGAGTGGCCGGAGCCGCGATATTGTCACTCCCGCGCATGCGCGCGGGAGATTTCATTCCGCCGGCCTGCCACTGCCGGATTTTCAGGCCGAGAATCCCCTTGTGCGCATGCGCCGCTGCAGTCAGCGGCGCATACCGAGGGCAATATCTCCTAAACCGTACAGGTTTAGGAGATATTTTTTTTACCTACAGGTAAGCCTTATTATAGGCTTTCCTGTAGGTAAAAGTTAAAAATTTGAGTATACAACCACTTTAAACTTTTGCATATAATTTCATGTCGGTATTTAGCAGGGATATTGGTCTATAGTTTGAACAGAGTGTTCAGTCTTTCCCTTCCTTCAAAATGACTGTTATCAATGCTGACAGGGCCTCTCTGCTCATTTCATATTCTACTCCCAATCCGTTCATGTATTGACAGAGCCTTGATACCAAAATCTCTTTGTACTTTTTTAGGTAAAAAGTCGAGAACCCATCGGGTCCAGGGCTTATACCCAGAGGAGATTCTTGTAATGCTTTGTTAATTTCCTCCTCAGTTATGGGTTTATCTAACATATCCCTATCACTCTTGGATATTTGGGGGAGCCCCGCTCTTTCTAAGAACTTTTTTTATTTTGCCTGTTCTGTCTTTATCCCGTTGCTCCTTATTTACTGAATACAATGCCCCTTAGTAGCACTTAAACACATCCACTATCTCCTTTGTCTTATATACCATCCCCCCATGTTTATTTTGGATCTTTTCTATGTAATTTATTGATTTGTTTTCTTTTTTAACCTCCTGGCTAGGTGTTTATTCAGTTTATTTCCCCATTGATATCTATCTTTTAATATAATAATATTATATTTTAATATTCTATTGAATATCCTTTCATTTCTTGTGCCATGAGATCTTTTAATTCCTCCCTCTTTATTACCAATAAGTGAAATGTCTCCTGGTGTTGTCCTTTATAATTTTTATGTACTTGTTCTAATCTATGTATTTCATCTATTAATAGTTTCATATTTTTGGTTCTCTCTTTTTTTCCCCCTGCCCCTATAGAGATAAGAATACCCCTGATATAGGCCTTTTGAACTATTTCTGCATCTTTCTTGTCTTGTAATAATGCTTAATTTAGTCGCCAATTATAAGGTGGTCTTTGTACAATAAACACCATTGTGTACTTAAAAGGGGTATGCCTGTACCCATGTATTCTGAACTGTGCAGGCTAATGCTAATATGCTAATATCTGAGCGTATGAACAAGCGTCTGTTAGTACACCCAGATTTATGCTGGTATGTGCAGATACTGTATATGCAGGTGTTTATATTGATTGAAGTTGCAAACAAGGAGACCAGCAAGTTTAAAGTTCACACACGTGCCCTAGCGCATGTTATATAAGGTAAGCACTTATGCTGCGTACACACGACCGGACTTTCCAGCAGACTTGGTCCGGCGGACCGGAGTCCGTCAGACAATTCGATCGCGTGTGGGCTCCAGCAGACTTTTTTTTCCCAATAATCCGACGGACCTAGAAATAAAACGTTTCAAATCTATCCAATGGACTCAAGTCCGACGGACTAAAAATCTGGAAAACCGTTTGTCTGTCTGCTAGTCCGACAGACCAAATACAATGCAAGGGCAGCTATTGGCTACTGGCTATTAAACTTCCTTGTTTAGTCCCGTTTGAAAAGTAAAAAGGACTTTCAAACGTACTTAGTCCAGTCATGTGTAGCCAAGTCTGTTTCATTCAGAAAATCCAGCGGACCTCCGTGGAAAGTCCGTCAGGAAGACCGTCCGACCTAGTCCGTCGAAAAGTCCAGTCGAGTGTACGCGGCATTAGACTACCAATTGCACAGACAAGCTGTTGTACAGACAAGTTAGTTCATGGAGAGGAAAATATCCTTATGATCGTCCCAAACTCAGATATACAGGCCCAAGGAATATAAGAAAGCAGAAATTTATTGGTTTATGCAAATATTTTCAGATGTATCCAGGTGTATGCAGGTTTACGCTGGCCTCTACAGATATAATTAATTCATCTTTGCGGTCATATACAGATAAGTACTAGTATTAGAGGATTTCAACTGGTATGTGCAGGTAGATGCAGCTATTACAGCTCAGGGCTGGACTGGGACAAAAATTTGGCCCTGGACTTCATCCAGACCGGCCCACTTTAATTTTGCAAACAAGCACAAAAACAGTATATAAAACTATACGCAATTGTGCAAAAAAAAAAAAAAAAACATAAGTAGTATAACATAAGGAGTCCTCACTAACCTCTTTTATTATTTCACTTATTCTCCTCTGTATTTTTCTGATCTTTCTCACATCACTGCGTGAAGTTGAAGGCGAAATCGGCCCACTGAGCCATCGGCCCACCGGGAAACTCCCGGTAGTCCCAATGGCCAGTACATGCCTGTTACAGCTATTACAGCTATTACAAATATACTCTGTTTTATACTAGTAAATTTTAGTAAATTCAGGTATATGCTGTGGCGCACTCCAATACTGTTCAAGATGTAAATAGGTATATTCAGATATTTGATATATGCAGGTATGCAGGTATATACTTGTATTTGCAAATATATGCAGATTTCTAATAAATAATGTATACAGAGTTTTTACTGCCGCCTATAGACAACTGCAGACTTGCATCAATCACTTGTAGGTATATGCTGGTATATGCAAATATAAGCTAGTTTTAGCACAGTTCATACCGTAGCTCAATTGCAATAGTACCTTGCTGCATATGCTTCCTCTTTTCCGTCCTTATATCACTTATATAGTGATCACTGGTGAAAGGGTTAACTAGGGGGCAATCAGGGAGTTAAACCTTTATTAGGGGGTTACTGTTATTAGGTAGTATATGGGGGTACCTGACGCTATAAAAAGCTGACGGTGAACCTAAATACCTACCTGGTTAACCAGCGTCACCTGTGACACTAATACGGCGATCAGAAAAAAGATTGCTTAGTGACACTGGCGATAGGGGATGAAAGGGTTAACTGGGGGGGGGGGTTTGATCAAGGGGTTAAACCTTTATTAGGGGGGTTAGGGGAGTACCCTAGACCTAGAATGTACAGGGATAGGGACAATTGTAGACACTCACACTGGATGGACTGGTGTCTTTATTCAACCTTACTTACTATGCAACTATGATATGGCTATGCCTTTCTAGACAAACCTATAAAGATTTCACCTTCCTTCTGTTTCAGGGGACCAATAGAATGTTCAAATCATTCAGAAAAGTTTATAGAATCATTATATGTTGTACAGTTATCGTGGTGTTCAGCTACATCATTTATCTACGCTTCAGTCAGGTAGGTTCCTTGTTGTAGACCTCACACTTTAAATTGTGTCTGTAGATACGACTAAGTGAGTAACAGTAGAAATGTTGATCATTTCCCATCAGCTTTCCAACTTTCATTTTTTCAATGTAAAAATCCATCTGTTATCTGCCTGTGGAAACACTGAATACATTGCCCCAATAACGGAAAACAAACCCATTGACCAACGAATAACTGAGATAATGACTACGATAAACTGTACAATCTCCCAAAAGCATACCATGTATTTAAATGAAACCACCAGTGCACTGGATAGCACAGCAAAAATAATGAACTATAAACCTAATTATTGTGTTGGAGACACCTTGATTGTTCAAGTTGAGATGTTCAATTACTTGGGAAGAAGAAAAACGTATGGAGGAGACTTCTTACAAGCCCGGATCTTTTCACCAAATCTTAAAGCTGGGGCTTCTGGAAGAATCGAGGACTTCAATAATGGATCTTACAATATTTATTTTACATTATTTTGGGAAGGAAAAATACAAATATCTATTCTCCTAATGCATCCCAGTGAAGGGGTAGCTCTATTGTGGAAAGCAAGAAATATGGGATACAATTATATCAGCTACACAGGAAAATTCCTTAATAAAAGCCAGGAAGTGCATACAGAATGTGGATTGTCTTTGAATTCCCAACAAGAAAAATGTGAATATACAGACAGGAAAAATAGAGAAGTTTTCTACTGTATCAAGTTACCAGCAGTGCCTTGTGAGGCTTTCATTGAATTAAAAAGTGGGAACACACCTTATACATATCTCACCAACGTGAGCAAGACTCTTTTTTTCAAGTAAGCATTTCCTAAGATTACTTTTTTATTACTGAGATACTTTGCATTTTAGTTAAAGAAGTCCCAAGTCTGTTTATACAAGATGTTCCTAAATATTAAAGGGGTTGTAAACCTTTAAGGTTTTTCACCTCAATGCATTCTATGTATTGAGGTGTAAAAGCTCCTGTAATGCTGCATCTCCTCCAAGCCCCCGTTTTACTTACCTGTACCCCCTCTATCTCATCAAAAAGCTAGTGTCTCTGGTCTTGATTGAATGGATTGATAGTAGCACAACCATTGGCTCATGCTGCTGTCAATCAAATCCAATGACCCAGGCGCCGGGGGGCGAGGCCGAGTCATACATTCGGCTTCTATGGACACCAAATGAATAATTTGGGAGTGCGCCCACAAGGTAAACCCCAGCGCTTCTCCTAGGGGGAGGAACCGTGAGAGCCGCCGAGGGACCCCAGAAGAGGATGTGCAAAACGAGCTGCAAGCTTTAGTGTCACTTTAAGATATATCTATGTTTTGAAAGGAGAATCATTTATTGAAAGTAAAATTTCGTCTTAGGCTGGTTTATGTAAACCTATTACAAGACTGGGCAGTGGGCAATTCAAACTGACTTTAAAGTGAACCTGTGACAAGTCTACTGACAGTCAAATATTTATATAGTCCCACCAATCCGCCAATGAGCTTTAACCACTTAGCGACCACCCCACATACATTTACTGCGGCAGGGCAGCTGCTCTGTGCCAGATCACATACCTAGTACGTGATCTGACACTTCCAGGTCTGGGACACACGCGCGCACTGCCGCCGACCCGCTCCCACTGTGATTGGTCACAGCGGGAACCAATCAGAACGCGATGTCCACCAGGACCTGACGATCATTTGGGACACAAGAAGAATGGCAGTCTGCCTATGTAAACAAGGCAGATTGCCATTCTATCAGCGGGGAAGGCTTTGATCCTGTGTTTCTGCAAAGCAGGAACATGGATCTTTGCCTTACCTTAGTCAAAGCACCTCCCCCACAGCGAGTAAGCACAACCTAGGCATACATTTAACCTTTTGATCGCCTCTGAAGTTAACCCCTTCCCTGCCAGTGTCATTAGTACAGATATTTTTTAGGACTGATCACTGTATTAGTGTCACTGGTCCCCAAGAAGTGTCAGAAGTGTCAGATGTCCGATTTGCCTGTGGCAGTCCCACTATATTGTCACCCCCAATACTAGTAAAAAAAGAAAAAAAAAATGTCCCATAGTTTGCAGACGCTATAATCTTTGCGCAATTATTTTTTTAGCAGAATACATATTGGCCTAATTTGATGAAGACATTTGGTTTTTTATGTTTTATAGCAGAAAGTAAAATAATATAGTTAAAAAAAAAATAGTAATTATAGCACAAAAAAAAAAAAAATCTGCAGAGGGGATCAAATACCATCAAAAGAGAGCTCTATTTGTGGGGGAAAAAGGACCAAAATGTTATTTGGGTACAGGGTCGCACAAACTTACAATTGTCAGTTAAAATAACACAGTGCTGTATTACAAAAAATGGACTGGTCATGAAAGGGGTAAAACCTTCCAGTCAAGTGGTTAAACAAATCATGGACCAATGTAGCTGCAGGTGCACTGGAACAACTCATCCTCAAATTTACAGCAGTACTAATGACATATTTTAAGGAATTATTTCTCACCAGCTCAGCTCTCACCTAAACCCCTTCTCAGAACACCTGTTTGCACTTACTGTACATGTTAGAAAACTGTTGACACCCTGCCAAGAAAGGGGTGTTGTTGAGCTGAGCTTCCAGAAGAACCACTTCAACTTCAGCACCTATGTTGTAAATATTAAGGATTAAGTGCTCCACATAGGCTGCAGCTACAGAGGTCAGTAAGGGCTGACCCTGAAACTCATTTACGTTTTGATGAAAATATTTAAAAAAGTGAATAACCATAACCCTGCCAAAGGTTCACTTTAAAAATGGTATCTTAAAATGATTACTAAATCAAGGTATCTGATGCTACAATACAATGTTAAAGTGATGCTAATGGTTTAAAGAATAAAATTCTATTCACTTATTTGTAACTCAGAAAGTACCTTCCATTTTTCTTACTGTGATCTGACTTCCTGTTAGCCCTTGTACACACGGTCGGACATTCCAATGGAAAATGTCCGATCGGAAAGTGTTGTCGGATAATCTGACTGTGTGTGGACTCCATCGGAACTGTTTCCGTCGGAATATCCGACGGACAAAGCTTTACAGCTGGGCTATAAAACTTTCCAACAACATGATCCGATCGGACTTTGTCCAATTGTGTGTAGAGAATTCCGATCAGACAAAGTGCCACGCATGCTCAGATCAAATTCCTAGATCAAAGCTATTGGCTACTAGCCTGAACGTAGTCCCGTCGTAAGGAAATAACGTCATCATGTTACGTACAATCGGATTTTCCGACAACTTTGTCCGACCGTGTGTATGCAACACAAGTTTCGGACAAAATCCGTCAGACAAAATCTGACAGTGGACCCGGCACATCACGGATCACCGTAAACGGCCGCTCATCGCGGCTGATTACCACGCGATCGCTCCGTCAAATTACGGAGTGATCACTTGTAAACAAACCGGCGTCATGTTATGACGCCGGTTCCTCCCTCCCCCTCTCTGTACCGATCCGTACAGCAGAGGGGGAAGAGATCGGTGTCAGCAGCGCTGTGGGCTGCATCTGCAGTGCCCACATCGCTGCTCACCAAAATTTAACCCCTCAATTCCCTGCCATTACTCTGCAATACTCTGCAATACCCTGCAACACTCTGCAATACCCTGCAACACCCGCCAATACCCTGCAACACTCTGCAATGCTCTGCAACACCCGCCAATACCCTGCAAAACTCTGCAATGCTCTGCAACACCCGCCAATACCCTGCAATGCTCTGCAACACCCGCCAATACCCTGCAACACTCTGCAACACCCGCCAATAACCTGCAACACTCTGCAATGCTCTGCAACAACCGCCAATACCCTGCAATGCTCTGCAACACCTGGCAATACCCTGAAACACTCTGCGATGCTCTGCAACACCTGCCAATACCCTGCAATGCTCTGCAACACTCTGCAACACCCGCCAATACCCTGCAATGCTCTGCAACACCTGCCAATACCCTGCAACACTCTGCAATGCTCTGCCACACCCGCAAATACCCTGCAACACTCTGCAATGCTCTGCAACACCCGGCAATACCCTGCAATGCTCTGCAACACCCGCCAATACCCTGCAATGCTCTGCAACGCAATACTCCGCAATGCCATACTCTGAGATACCCAGTCATACTCTGAGATACCCAGCCATACCCAGCCATAGTCGGTGATACCCTGCAATACCCAGCCATAGACATCCCCCCTTCCGCCGCCCTCCGGTGCTTCTACCGACTCGCCAATACGATCAAAGCCAGAATCTTTTTTTTTTTTTTTCCAGACTTCCCAGCTTAGAGATGAGATGTGGGGTCTTATTGACCCCATATCTCACTGTAAAGAGGACCTGTCATGCCATATTCCTATTACAAGGGATGTTTACATTCCTTGTAATAGGAATAAAAGTGTTTAAAAAATTTATTTTTGGGGAAAAAAATGTCAAACTAAAATAAATAAAGTAAAATGAACAATACATTTTTTTTAAAGCGCCCCTGTCCCCATGTGCTCGCATGCAGAAGCGAACGCATACATAAGTCCCGCCCACATATGAAAACAGTGTTCAAACCACACATGTGAGGCATCGCTGCGAACGTTAGAGCGAGAGCAATAATTCTAGCCCTAGACCTTCTCTGTAACTCAAAACATATAACCAGTAAAAAAAATTGAAATCGTCGCCTATGGGGATTTTTAAGTAGCGACGTTTAGCGCCATTCCACAAGCGTGTGCAATTTTGAAGAGTGACATGTTAGGTATCTATTTACTCAGCGCAACTTCATCTTTCACATTATGCAAAAATTGGGCTAACTTTACTGTGTTTTTTTTTTTAAGCACAAAACTGTTTTTTTTTCCAAAAAAAAGCATTCGAAAAATTGCTGCGCAAATAACGTGCGAGATAAAAAGTTGCAACAACCACCATTGTATTCTCCAGGGTATTTGCTAAAAAAATATATATAATGTTTTGGGGTTCTATGTAATTTTCTAGCAAATAAATGATGTTTTTTTCACATGTAGGAGAGAAATGTCAGAATTGTCCTGGGTGCTCCAGAAAGCCTGATGGCGCTCCCTGCATGTTGGGCCTCTGTATGTGGCCACACTGTGTAAAAATCTCACACATGTGGTATCGCCGTACTCGGGAGTAATAGCAGAATGTGTTTTGGGGTGTAATTTGTGGTATGCATATGCTGTGTGTGAGAAATAAACTGATAATATGACAATTTTGTGAAAAAAAAGTAAAAAAAATCTTGATTTTGCAAAGAATTGTGGGAAAAATGACAACTTCAAAAAACTCATCATGCCTCTTACTAAATACCTTGGAATGTCTTCTTTCCAAAAAGGGGTCATTTGGGGGGTATTTGTACTTTTCTGGCATGTTAGGGTCTCAAGAATTGAAATAGGCCACCAGTACTTCAGGTGTGATCAATTTTCAGATATTGGCACCATAGCTTGTGGACTCTATAACTTTCACAAAGACCAAATAATATCCACCAATTTGTACTTATTTTTACCAAAGATATGTAGTAGTATAAATTTTGGCCAAAATTTATGAAGAAAAAATTACTAATCTGCTAAATTTTATAACAGAAACAAAGAAAAATTCATTTTTTTACAGAATTTTCAGTATTTTTTCTTTTGTAGCACAAAAAATAAAAAACCCAGCGGTGATTAAATACCATCAAAAGAAAGCTCCATTTGTGTGAAAAAAAGGACAAAAATGTCATATAGGTCCAGTGTTGCATGACTGAGTAATTGTCATTCAAAATGTGAGAGCACCGAAAGCTGAAAATTGGTCTGGTTATTAAGGGTGTTTAAGTGCCCAGTGTTCAAGTGGTTAAAGAATAAGTTAACTTTTTGGAAAATCATAAATGTTCCACTCTAAAAACACACAAGACTGATGCGCCCTGTTTTGTCTTTTTTGCAAAATAGTGTTTTTGGATCACCCTTGCCTCAGGAAGGCTGTCTGGACTTGATACCTGAAGTTGAGAACATCTACCAGCAATATTGGCACCATACTTGAGCAAAGACAGTCTGTTGTTTTTCTTCATATCAAAGGATCTGCCCGAACCAGCTTCTGAAGAAGATCTTTTTAGTATATCTTTAATAGGGATGAGCCGAACACCCCCCGCTTCGGTTCGCACCAGAACTTGCGAACGACCCCCACGTTCGGTACGAACGTTAGAACCCCATTGAAGTCTATGGGACTCGAACGTTCGAATTGGAAAGTGCTAATTTTAACGGCTAATATGCAAGATAGTGTCCTAAAAAGGGTTTGGGGACCTGCCTCCTGCCTCAGGGGACATGGGTCACTGCAAAAAAAAGTTTTAAAAACTGCCGTTTTGGCGGGAGCACTGATTTTAATGACGATTAAAGTGAAAAAAAAAAAGGTGAAATATTCCTTTAAATATGGTGCCTGGGGGGTGTCTGTAGTATGCCTGTGAAGTGCCACGTGTTTCCCGTGTTTAGAACAGTCCCTGCACAAAATGACATTAAACGGAAATAACACCATTTAAAACTGCTTGCGGTTTTAATGTTATATCTGGTTCCTGCAATAAGGTTGAAAATCATTGAGAAACATGGCATGGGTAGCCCTCCCTGCCCATTACCAGCCTTTTTGGGTCTTGTACGCATATTAAGGGGAACCCCGTACCCATATTAAAAAAAGGAAATGCGTGTGGCCCCCAGGCCCTATATACTCAGAACAGCAGTATACAGGCGGTGCAAACAAGACAGGGACTGTGTAGGTTTGTTGTGTTAAGTTGAATCTGTTTGTCATTTTCAACCGGTACATTTTTAAAGTGTAGCTCCAGTCAAAAAAACGATTTTTAAGCTTTTTGGAAAACATAGGGAAGGGTTATCACCCCTGTATAATTTGTTTTGTCGTCCATCTTTTTTCATCTCACTTGCTGCTGTCTCCTTGCGTTTGCAAGTAGGAGATGTTTGTAAGTTGGATGTTTGAAAGTAGGGGCCTGCCCTATATTATAGCGGTATGTACTAGACATGTGCAGACTAGAATATTTCGTTTCGTTTTTTCGTTTTCGTCCGTAAATTTTATTTATTTAGTTACTCCCGAAATTCGTTTTTATTTATTTCGTTTTTCGTGCAAAAATTGCATTCGTCCGAAAATCCACATGAATTACGGTCGAATCTGTCTTGGAAGGCTTATGGTATCTGTCGAATGGATAAAGAAGATTCGATGGAGCTGCTAAACTATATAGCCTATAGGCGGAGCATTCGATTGCCGAAATGTACGATTGCAGTGTCGTATAGTTGCGACGATCCCGTCGAATATTATTATAAACGTGCAACGATCCCGTCGAATATTATTATAAACGTGCAACGATCCCGTCGAATATTATTATAAACGTGCAACGATCCCGTCGAATATTATCATTATTTTTTTTTTATTTACTTCCCCCACCCAATTCCAGTATCGTTTCTCTCTGTCGATTCTGTTCTCTCTATGTCGAATATTTACTCTCTGTCGAAGCTTTTCTATATAATAGGACTAATAGAGGTAAACGAAACTTAGGCACATTCGACCACAGGTTCAATAGACATATGGAGTCACGTCGAATCTCCTATTCTATATCGAACGGTCACTTCGAATCTCCTATTCTATATCGAACTGTTGTAACAACGAAAACGAAAAAAAGCATTTATTTATGTCGGATCTTTCGTTTTTCGGAATCTGCACTTTCGTTATCGTTTGTCAAAACGAAAATGAAAATACCTGAAATTCGGACGAAAATGCATTCGGACGAAAACGAATGCACATGTCTAGTATGTACTGGGTACAGAGCACGCAGACAGCACGCACTATCTCCTAACACTACTGACTGCAAGCTCTATTATTAACCACTTGACCACTGGGCACTTAAACACCCTTAATAACCAGACCAATTTTCAGCTTTCGGTGCCCTCACATTTTGAATGACAATTACTCAGTCATGCAACACTGGACCTATAGGAAATGTTTGTCCTTTTTTCACACAAATAGAGCTTTCTTTTGGTGGTATTTAATCACCTCTCAGTTTTTTATTTTTTGTGCTATAAAAGAAAAAAGACCGAAAATTCTGCGAAAAAATGAATTTTTCTTCGTTTCTGTTATAAAATTTAGCAGATTAGTCATTTTTTCTTCATAAATTTTGGCCAAAATTCATACTACTACATATCTTTGGTAAAAATAAGTACAAATTGGTGGATATTATTTGGTCTTTGTGAAAGTTATAGAGTCCACAAGCTATGGTGCCAATATCTGAAAATTGATCACACCTGAAGTACTGACGGCCTATTTCCTTTTTTTTTTTTTTTCCACAAAATTGTCATATTATCAGGTTATTTCTCACACACAGCATATGCATACCACAAATTACACCCCACAACACATTCTGCTATTACTCCCGAGTACGGCGATACCACATGTGTGAGACTTTTACACAGCGTGGCCACATACAGAGGCCCAACATGCAGGGAGCGCCATCAGGCGTTCTGGAGCACCCAGGCCAATTCTGACATTTCTCTCCTACATGTAAAAATCATTATTTATTTGCTAGAAAATTACAGAGAACCCCAAAACATTATATATATATTTTTTTTTAGCAAAGACCCTGGAGAATACAATGGTGGTCGTTGCAAAATTTTATCTCACACGGTATTTGCACAGCAATTTTTCAAACGCGTTTTTTTGGGGGAAAAAACAGTTTTGTGGTTAAAAAACAAACAAAAAAAACAGTAAAGTTAGCCCAATGTTTGCATAAAGTGAAAGATGAAGTTATGCTGAGTAAATAGATATCAAACATGTCACTCTTCAAAATTGCACATGCCCGTGGAATGGCGCCAAACGTCGCTACTTAAAAAATCCCCATAGGCGACGCTTTAAATTTTTTTTTACTGGTTACATGTTTTGAGTTGCAGAGGAGGTCTAGGACTAGAATTATTGCTCTCGCTCTAACATTCTCGGCGATACCTCACATGTGTGGCACATGCGAGCACATGGGGACATGGGCGCTTTAATTTTTATTTTATTTTTTTATTGTTCATTTTACTTTATTTATTTTAGTTTGACATTTTTTTCCCCAAAAATATATTTTTGATCACTTTTATTCCTATTACAAGAAATGTAAACATCCCTTGTAATAGGAATATGGGGTGACAGGTCCTCTTTACAGTGAAATCTGGGGGGTCAATATGACCCCACATCTCACCTCTAGGCTGGGAAGCCTGAAATAAAAAATAAAAAAAAGATTCTGGCTTTGATCGTACTGGCGAGTTGGTAGAAGCACCGGAGGGCGGTGAGGGGTGGGGGGCGTCTATGGCTGGGTATTTCAGGGTATCAACGAGTATGGCTGGGTATCTCCGAGTATGGCTGGGTATGGCAATTTATGGCAGGGTATTACAGAGTATTGGCGGGGTATTGGCGGGGTACTACAGAGTAATAGCAGGGTACTGCAGAGTATTGGGGGGTACTACAGAGTAATGGCAGGGTACTGCAGAGTATTGGGGGTACTGCAGAGTAATGGGGGTTACTGCAGAGTAATGGGGGGTACTGCAGAGTAATGGCAGGGTAGTGCAGAGTAATGGGGGGTACTGCAGAGTAATGGCAGGGTACTGCAGAGTAATGGGGGGTACTGCAGAGTAATGGCAGGGTACTGCAGAGTAATGGCAGGGTACTGCACTGCAGAGTAATGGCGGGGTACTGCAGAGTAATGGCGGGGTACTGCAGAGTAATGGCAGGGTACTGCAGAGTATGCACTGGTATTGCAGAGTATTGGCAGGGAATTGAGGGGTTAAATTCGGTGAGCAGCGATGTGGGCACTGCAGATGCAGCCCACATCGCTGCTGACACCGATCTCTTTCCCCTCCGCTGTACCGATCGGTACAGAGAGGGGAGGGAGGAACCGGCGTCATAACATGACGCCGGTTTGTTTACAAGTGATCACTCCGTCATTTGACAGAGCGATCACGTGGTAAACGGCCGCTATGAGCGGCCGTTTACCGTGATCCATGATGCGCCGGGTCCTGTGGACCCGGCGGTCACGGATGCTCTCGAGTGCGCGCCCCAGGGGGCGCGCGAGAGCAGAATTCTGGGAGGCCGTTAATTAACGGCCTCTCTGAGTTAAACAACCACCCTGAAGCCGTTAATCGGCAATGGGCAGTTGTTAAGTGGTTAAAGCTAGATCACTAGCTATATAGGTGAGGTGAATATAGTGTAGTGGTGTATACTGCAGTCAGGGCACAGACAACAACCACTACACAGCAGCAAGATAGGAAATCAGCCAAAAACGTTTGGTGTGTAACTGTGTTGAAGGTACACAGAACACCCACTGCTTCAGATGCTAACTAACACACTACACGAGGCCGCCTCAAAGGCGGCCTTATATAGTGTGGGGCGTGCACTACACAGCCTGAGCTATGATTGGCCACAGGCAGGATGCCTGTGGCCAATCATGGCTCTCCTCGCTGCCGGCGCTGCAATTGGCCAAGCATGCGGGGTCACAGTGCATGCTTGGCCAATCATGGGGCAGCAATGCACTGCGCCAACGCAGTGCATTATGGTCCGCGCGCGCGTCACTCGAATTTTGACGCGAACGGCTCAAACGTTCGGAATTCGCCGAACGGCCGAACAGCCAATGTTCGAGTCGAACGTACGTTCGACTCGAACACGAAGCTCATCCCTAATCTTTAATTAAATCAGCATTTGACAAGCTTTGAGAAAAGTGGAATCTTTGAAATGCCAACCCAACCTCAGCTGTATTTTGGAGAGGCTATGGGCTCCGAGGCACCTTCCTACATATTTGGTGGGAGTGCCCGGTGCTGCGGGTTTCTGGCAAGATATTAGGCAGCAGATAAAAAACCATTACAGATGTAGACCTGCCAGACTCACCCATGGTGTTCCTGTTGCATGTGCCGTCCACTCCTCTACGTATCTACAGTAAATCAGTTCTCCCACACCTTCTGAACTCCGCCCGGCGGCTAATCCCTATACACTGGAAGTCGACCCAGGTTCCAGGTCGACCCAAATGGGTACGTTTACTAAATTCTATAATGGCGGTGGAGGAGTGGATGGCAAAATGCAGGGACAGGTACGATAAATGTTATGCTATTTGGGCCACATGGTTACATTATACATCTTACATAACTCCGAGAGCACCTGTAGCCATCCAGACACAAGCAGCCGAATAGGTCATATGTGAGTGAATAGGCTGCGACCAAACAATTCCATTGTCTCAAAAATCCCGATACCGGCTGATGACCCAAACCTACTACCGCTACACTAAGTGATTAACCTTTGATGTGCCCACCACTTCCCCATCCCCCTCTCCCATTAGCTACTTCGGGTCATGCAAGCGGAAACAGGTGAAATGTTATATTTTGCATTTAAAGCATAACTTTGTATAGCAATAAAGGTCCCTGCATCGTGAACTCCCCCATAATGGGGGAACAACTTGATGATGTCATATGAGGCGTACTTACTTTATGTTGTTCTTTTTGAGACCTTTGTACTGCATGTCACCCAAAGTCCCCCCCCCCCCCAATGTCCGTCCCCTTTTCGTTTCATGTAACTGTTGTGTTGCACTATATTTTTTCTTCTGACAAAATAAAATAAAGATTTTATAAAAAATCTTTGTGGTTATCATTTAGTAAAGTCTATTTGTTCCAAATTTGAGTTTTAAAAGAAAATTCAATTTTGAAATACTTTTGAATGACATTTGTTAAGCCGTTAAATGCACTGAGAATTTTTGTAAGAAGGAAGTAAAGGTCACAGGTCAGTACGTATACTGAGTAGAAACCAGTGTGCAAGGAAGAAAGCACTAAACACATTATTCAAGGTACAATAGCTGTTTTTTTTTTTTAAAGTCATATTCATTTAAAGCCAATAGGTTGGGTTGGGGTTTCAAAGATTCCACTTTTATCAAGGCTTGTCAAATGCTGATTTAATTAAAGATAAAATCGAAGAATTTTCTTCAGAAGGCGGTTTAGGCAGATCCTTTGATATGAAGAAAAACAACTGTCTTATGCGCTCAAGTATGGTGCCAATATTGCAGGTAGATGCTCTCTATCTCAGGTATCTCAAGTCCAGACAGCCTTCCTCAGGCAAGGGTGATCCAAAATTACTATATGCAAAAAGACAAAAGAGGGCGCATTTGTCTTGTGCGTTAATCAAAACACCATTTATTTAGAAGATTAAAATGGTAATTATACTCACAAAGGACCACTACACTGACCTACCTGTCCATTACACTGACCTACCTGTCCACTACACTGACCTCTACACTGACCTACCTGCCCACTACACTGAGCCACCTGACCACTATAACCTACCTGACCTCTACCCTGACCCACTACACTGACTTCTCTGTCCCCTGCACTGACCTACCTGACCACTACACTCCTTCCTGCACTACTCACACTACTGACTACTCCCCCACACAAACATAAGGTAGATTGGTGTATTTCAATCACCACTCCAGGCCAGGACTCCATGAAGATCATCTATAGTCAGATGACTGCTATCCCCGCAGGCCGGTGTTGTGTCGAGAATGGTTTCCCTGTCAAAATCTGTTCCCCCTGACTCTTGGCAGAGATTGGAACGCCGCCTATCCAGCCTCTGCACTGCGGCTCCTCCTTCTCTACCCCGAATGCAAATCACACTTCTACCGTCCCCTCCCCCGTGTGCGTCCCCTGTACAATATTATTAGTCCTTCCACACACACACGTATATATATTTTTACTCCTTCCATATATTCTCTCTCTCTCTCTTACAACATTATTACACCTTCCACATTATATATATATATATATATATATATATATATATATATATATATATATATATATATTACAATATTATTACGCCTTCCATATATATAAAAATATCTATATGTATTAGTCCATCCACACTGTCAGGTCACCTTGAGGCGAGGTGACAGATGCACATCGTAGGAATCAGAAGTGCACCGCAAGGTTGTGGACCCTACGGCTTACTGCTGCGGACGGGAGACAGGTCCCACCGGGGTTAGAGCGTAGGATTCCCTGGGGCGCGGAGTCTAAGAGCCAGCAGGTGTTCACCAGAGCCTCGAGTGGTGAGGATGGACTTGGCTGCAACTGGCTCCAGGTCACGACACCCAGGGTCCCCCAGCTCACACCCACAGTAGGCAACAGGAGGATAGGGATGGTGAGGGACAAAGCCAAGGTCGGGGCCACAAGCAGACAAGAATAGTCGGGGACAAGCCAAAAGGTCAGGATCACAGGCAAACAGGGATAGTCAAAGACACGCCAAAATCGGTAACGGAAAACAGTAGAAGAGCACACGGCAGGTAACAGGAAGCTTAACACACAAAGGTATACACAATGTTTGATCAGCACTGATGGCCTGCAGTGCACAGGTTAATATAGGGCTCCCTGATAGGGCCTGGGGTGGAGCCATACTTAGAGGAGAGGTTATAAAAACCACCAGGTGGAAGTGGCTGGCCTCTTAGTCTGAACACATGAGGGGAGGTAAGCAAACACAGGAAGATCACTGCATAACCATGACACACACACACTATATGTGTATATATAAAAAAATCTATGTGTGTGTGTGTGTATATATATATATATATATATATATATATATATATATATATATATATATATATATATATATATATATATATATATATATATATAATTTATTCTTACCCCTCCTACCGTACGTCTTTATCATTTTTATCCCCTCCTAATATTTAATATTATTTATTGATATCCCTTCTATTATTTTTAGACACTGCAAATTCTCCTGGCAGTCCCTATTATTATTATTACTCCTACCACCTGTTAAATATCTATCAATATACACATCATCATTATCATCTCTTCCTATTATTTTATATCATTTTTTTATTGCCCTTCCTATTTAATATTTATTGTTAACCCTTCTCTTATTTTACATTATTATTACATTATTTTATCTAATTTATTATTACCCCCTCCCAGTGGCAGTTGCTTTTTTGGGGGGTGGGGAGCGCAAACAAACTGAAAAATTCCGAAAAAAAAGATCATCAATTCCAGGCTCACTGTGCCATCAATTGCTGCCACTGTGCCATCAAACGCAGCCAGCACAGTGCACATTGTTTCTCCGACTGCTCTACTCTTTGCACGAGTCATCCTCACTCTTCTTTCTTACCCCAGACCCTTTCTGTCCAGGGGAAGTGGAATTTGATAGCAAGCTGACTATTGCTATCGAATTTGGTTCCCCCTTCCAATATAGCTTCCACAGCATTTCAAGAGTTAAAAACACTTTTATATGGTTTCCCTGACTGCTCTACTTTTTGTATAAATCATCCTCACTCTTCCTTCTTACCCCAGACCCTTTCTATCCAGGGGAAGCGGAATTTGATAGCAAGCTGACTATTGCTATCAAATCTGGTTCCCCCTCCCAATACAGCTTCCATGGCATTTCTAGGGTTAAAAACACTTGTATATGGTTTCCCTGACTGCTTTACTCTTTGTATAAATCATCCTCACTCTTCCTTCTTACCCCAGACCCTTTCTGTCCAGGGGAAGTGGATTTTGATGGAAAACCGATCAGCACAAAACCGGTGTTGTGCCGAGAATGGTTTCCCAATTAAATCTGTTCCCCCTGGCTAGCGGCGGAGATCAGAACTCTGCCTCTCCAGCCCTCTGCACTGCTGGTCCTCCTACTCTACCCTGAATGCTAATCATCCTCCAACTGCCCCTGCCCCTGTGGGCGTCCCCGGTTTTCTGGGGAAATCTATTTCGGTATAGACACTGGAAGTTCTCCCCACGATCCCTATTATTATGTTATCATCATCAGTCCAACAATATCACCTGGAAGAATGAAGACTCTCCTATTATTATTATTATTACTCCTCCAACATATTATATTATATTATCTTACCCCCCCTCTATTATTTTAGATTCTTTATTGTTAACCATCCTATTATTTTACATTATATATTATTACCTCTCCTATTATTTTATTTATTGTTAACCTTCTTATTATTTTATATTTTTTCTTGTTAACCTGGCAATTATCTTATATTATGTATACTTACCCCTCCTATTATTTTATAATATTTATTGTTAACCCCCCTATTATTTTACATTATTAATTATTACCCCTCCAATTTTCTCCATTACATCAGTGTAGCCAGCGTAGTTTTCCCTTACATCAGTGTTCTCTGCGGAGTTCTCACTTACCTCAGTGTTCACAGCAGTGTTCTCCCTTATACAGCGTTCCCAGCAGAGTTTTCCCTTACATCAGTGTTCTCTGCTGAGTTTTCCCTTACATCAGTGTTCTCTGCTGAGTTCTCCCTTACATCAGTGTTCCCTGCGGAGTTCACCCTTACATCAGTGTTCCCTGCGGAGTTCTCCCTTACATCAGTGTTCCCTGCGGAGTTCTCCCTTACCTCAGTCTTCCCAGTGAAGTTCTCCCTTACATCAGTATTCAACGGAAAACCAGCCTAGGCTTGTGTGCTTGGCCTGGGCAGGACCGTCTTTGCCGCAGGGCAAACTGAGGCAACATGAAACCTCCTCTCTACCTGTCAAATGCCCTCTGAAAAGCACTGTGACTGGAAGGAGAGAGACTGAGATTGGTACAGCAGGAATTTCTGCAGATCCTTCTTTTTTTTTTATCATCTTTGTTAATTTTTCAACAATTCCATATATCAAAACAAGACACCAACAAGACATCATATAAAATAGATTAAATCTTCCATCATTAGTCATTGTTAGCTTATTACACCTCCCCCACAGTGAGTAAGCACAACCTAGGCACACATCCCTTTGATCGCCCCTGATGTTATCCTCTTCCCAGCCAGTGTCAATAGTACAGTATTAGTGTCAATGGTCCCCAAAAAGTGTCAATTAGATGTCTGATTTGTCTGCCACAATATTGCAGTTCCACTATAAGTTGCTGATTGCTACGGTTACTAGTAAAAAGAAAAAAAAATCCCATAGTTTGCAGATGCGATAACTTTTGCGCAAACCAATCAATGTACCCTTGAATAAACTTAAAGTGCTGCGCTAAATATACCAACCATATATACTTATAAAATGAATATAAATGACATATATTGCTATATGCATGTTCTAAATACAATAGTAAGGTCTATGAATTACACAAACTATAAATAAAGTGCTCCAGTGCATGTGCTATATCAAAAGACCCATGCACAGTGACATAATGTGATGCACATAATAAATTGGATATAAAAGTTCATAAGCTCCAAGAAAGTCTTCTTAAAGCGGAGTTACACCCACTTTGAAGAGGTGGTCTGAAATGAAAGACCACCTCTCCACCCCTCGTTTTTGGCTAGTTAAAATATATATTTTTTCTTCTAACTTACCTTTTTATGAAGTACAAACTGTACTTCTGATCTATCCGGTACGCAACACGAGCCCCCACCCCCCCCCCCCCCAATGTCTTCTGGGACATATGTGTGTCCCAGAAGACAGCCAGCCATTCACAAAGCGCCGTGCGACTCTCGCATTCACAGTAGGAAATGGGCAGTTAAGCCGCAACGTTCCACTGCTGGTTTCCCTTTAATTAGAATGGCAGCGCCTGCACCTGATCCGATGGACGGATCCGCTTTGGGGGACCGACATTGCGGGCTCCCTGGACAGGTAAGTGTCCTTATTAAAAGTCAGCAGCTACACTGTTTGTTTAAAAAAAAAATTCCGGGTGGAACACCGCTTTAAGCTGCAAAGAAATCTTGTGATGGTGCTCCAAGAGTGCCAACCAAACTTGTGCTCCCCCATGGGTATCTGCTCACCTCAGAGCATGTGACTGCACATTTAAGTTTCGTCAAAACATGCTTGGAACCACTCCTGGGTTCTGTGAATATGGACTCGATGGGATCCTGACATATCCAGTATTGTGCTTTTCCATACATATATAAAACTAAAAATCACGCATGATGCATAAACTAAAACTAAAAACTAAAACTAAAACTAAAAATCACGCATGATGCATAAATGACTCAATAAAAACATAAATAGCAATGTCCATAAAGTTCATCTTCCTGTAAACAATATGTGAAGTGTAAACATATAGTGACTCTAAGGCAGGGCTTGACAAAACCCAGGTGCCAGGTCACATTTGCGACTAGAATTATCAACCTGGCGCCTGGGGCAGCACAGCTGGGGGTATCCTGTCTCCGTGGACCCCCCCGGCGTGATCGCGTCGGGCCATTCCGCCGGTGGCCAGTAATTGAGGCCGCGGCTTTGAGGCATTCTGTGGTCCTATGATTCCTTCTGGGATCTGGTGCCCTCTTGTGGTGGCCGTTGGTATGACAACCAGCAATGCTAATGGAGCTTCCTCTGCCTCTGTTCATTGCCTGCCTATCTCCTTCCCTTTGTTTAGAAACCCTAAACATTATATATATTTTTTATTCTAACACCCTAGAGAATAAAATGGTGGTCATTGCAATACTGTCTGTCACACCGTATTTTGGGGAAAAAAAATTTATTTAATAAAAAAAAAAGACAACAGTAAAGTTAGCTCAATTTTTTTTTATATTGTGAAAGATAATGTTGCGCCGAGTAAATTGATACCCAACATGTCATGCTTCAAAATTACACCCGCTCATGGAATGGCGACAAACTTTTACCCTTTAAAATCTCCATAGGGGACGTTTAAAACATTCTACAGGTTGCACATTTGAGTTAGAGGAGGTCTAGGGTTAGAATTATTGCTCTCCCTCTACCGATCACGGCGATACCTCACATGTGTGGTTTGAACAGCGCTTTCATATGCGGGCAGGACAGGGCACGTTTAAAAATTTTATTTTTTTATTTTAACTTTTATTTAGATTTTTTTCACTGTTCTTTAAAAAAAAAAAAAAAACGGTGTCACTTTTATTCCTATTACAAGTAATGTAAAAATCCCTTGTAATAGAAAAAAGCATGACAGGTCCTCTTAAATATGAGATCTGGGGTCAGAGAGACCTCAGATGTCATATTTACACAAAAATGCAATTTAAAAAAAAATTGTCATTTGAAATAAAATAAATAAATAAAATGTCCCTCTAAGAGCTATGGGCAATGACTTTTAGACAGGTGGCGGGGGGGCGGGGCTATCTTCCCCTCACTCGTCTCCATGTCAGGCCAGGGACAGGTCCAGATCGCCGTTACGGACCTGGCTCCTAACTTTTTTAGCTGGCTCCTAGATTCCAAGCAAATTAAAGCCCTGCTCTAAGGAAAAGTGCAAGGTGCTGGAAATCAAACTCCAATAAAGTGCTGCTAGTGATGGGTGACTGGTGAATTCCTCCGTGCTGACAAGCTATAAGGGTGTCCCCTTACCTTACTGCTGTAAGGTAACAGCATATAAGTATGGCTTTAAGGGATCCTTGGTGACCGTCTTAATGTAGGATGGTGGTCCCAGGCTCTTGTTGTTACGGATATATTGCCTATAATCAGTCCCCTTTAAATGGTGGTCTTTAAAAACTCCAGGGTGGGAGGGTCTCCTCAATAGGTCATATGTAGAGATTTAAGCACAGGAAGGATGCCCCATAGTGTAATATCTCAAAACAATGTTTATTCAATAAAAATAGCAAAAGACAGGTACTCACATAATGATGTATAAGCAACAGACTTCTGGTATCACAGTGCCCGACGCATGTTCGTCACAGTCACGTAACTTCATCAGGGATGAACTAATGGTATCGGAAGTGTCTTTTTATATCCAAATAAATTAGAGTGATTGGCGCCCATTTTCTAGAAGTCCCGGTCGCCGGAAGTCGGTCGGCAGCCATTTTGGAATCCGAAAGGTAGCCGTAAGTAGCTCGGCGGCCATCTTACCGGTTATACATGGGTGTAAACATCCGGTTAATGACTATCAGACTCCAGCTGAACATCAATGTGGTATAAAAACAAGCTGTAATAGTACTGAGACTAGCAAAAAATTGTACTAACATTGCAAAGAAAGGGACAACGGAAAAAAAAACCCAAAAAACTATAAAATCACAGAAACGAAAAACCTGGAGGGACCAATTCAAAAAGAGACATTTTTATTATATGAAATATATTTAAAAAATAAAATATAATATAGAGAAAAAATTAAAACTATATAAAAATATATATGTGTATCTGCATATAGCCGGTACTTCTATATTAAAATGTATCAGAATAAAATTGACAGTGTGCAAGAACATACGGCAAAATAGATCCGCAGACCGGAAATGACATCATAATGTAAGAGGCATAACATACAGTATCAATAAATAAATTGACATCAAGAATCCATTGATATAGTAGTTTAAAAAAGTAGAGATGATAAATCCATATATAAAAAGTAGTGTGTAATCAGAAAAATGAATTCAAGATTTTAAAGATATGTATTGGGAAAAAAAAATTAAAAATCAGAGGGCTGGTCAAGGTGAATATCAAGACAGTATGAGAGGAAGAGGCAAATGTGACTCTAGGGACAAGAAAATGGTCACTTTACAGAAATTTAATTCCGGACAGGAAGTATTAATAGAAGGAGGGTGGGGGGGTTATGCAACACTAAAAATCGCTGATGAAGCAATTAACATCAAACTCTATATTCAGGCCCGTGGCGAAAAAGTATCCAATGGGAATGTATGGGAATTGTGACAGGCGAGCGGTGGCACATGTCCTAGACGACACTCCTCCAACTGATATATAAGCAGAAATTAGTTTTAGTTTTCCACAGCCCCTTATACCAGTCTTATGCACTCTATAATATTAGAGGAAGATAGCACCCAACATAAGAGAAGGGAGGAGATGCGGGTCAGTTGTACAGGAAAAGCCTTATAAACAACCCTTGTAATCCTGATATGATAGTGCTACCCACATAAGCCCTCTTTTGTGAAGTGTCCAAAAATGGATAATAAACTTCAAAAGTGTGCTCTTTCAATATAAGTGATAATATGTGCAATCACTTAAGATTGTATATACCGTATATACTCGAGTATAAGCCGAGATTTTCAGCCCCTTTTTTTAGGCTGAAAGTGCCCCCCTCGGCTTATACTCGAGTCACGCAGATCAGGTAGGCAGACGGCGGCCATTCCACTATTCAAAAGCCGCGCCTCCCTGTCTGTGATAGGCAGAACACTCAATTTCCCAGCAGTCAGTGTTCCGCCTATCACGGACATCCGCTCATTCTCATACTACGGACGAGGATGAGAGGATGTCCGTGATAGGCGGAACACTGACTGCTGGGAAATTGAGTGTTCCGCCTATCACAGACAGAGAGGCGCGGCTTTTGAACAGTGGAATGGCCGCCGTCTGTCAGACGAGGAGGAGAGGTGCGGCATGGCACACAGAGGCTGCAGAAGGACAAAGAGGCTGCAGATTGGCACAGGTAGACTGCGATGGACACAGGGATGGACGGGACACAGGGATGGACACAGGGAGGGACGGGACACAGGGATGGACGGGACACAGGGATGGACACAGGGATGGACGGGACACAGGGATGGACACAGGGATGGACGGGACACAGGGATGGACGGGACACATGGATGGACACAGGGAGGGACACAGGGATGGACACAGGGAGGTATGCAGCTGCAGATGGGCATTGTTGACCCTCTTTTCCACTCTTTTAAGCTCTAACAGTAGCTGCTGCATGTCTCACCCTCGGCTTATACACGAGTCAATACGTTTTCCCAGTTTTTTTGTGGTAAATTAGGGGTCTCGGCTTATATTCGGATCGACATATACTCGAGTATATACGGTATGTAAAACCAAAAGTTATAAGTTACAAGGTACAAATAAGCCAATAATTAACGTATTGAATATATCCTTCTAATATAAAGGATCTGAATGGAGTCCACACTCTAGAAAGTGCCTATAGAATACCAACTCCAAATATATATATATATATATATATATATATATATGATACAATATCCTTAAAGTGCTAAAGTGCAATACATACAAGAAACCAATTTTGTGCAATAATATATAATAATATATAATAATAAAATACCAGAAAAAAATATATATACACACACATATATATATATATGTAATTTGGCAAGGTTTTTTGCCTAACACTTTTTTTTCCGATATATATATATATATATATATATATATATATATATATATATATATATGGTACAAGAAAAAGCTACAACAATGTTTATCACCATACAAATAACCGTAATTTGTTGTGTGTACTCAGCATCCACTCACGATAATCACATAGGAAATGGTGGTGAGCTTTACTAGGATACACAGCGAAAAAAAAAAAAAAAAAAAAAACACAAAGAAAAAGTGCTCAGTGCAAAACTGTGCAAAAAGAGTTCTGTTAAAGTTTCATAATTAATCCAGAAACTTCTAAAACGGTGACTTATGTGTTTGTATAAATCCAGTGACTTCTGTGCTCGTGCCCCTTTTGGGTCCCCACTCACCAGATTCCTATCCCCCTAAGGGGTTGCAAGCCTGTAATATATCCACCGTATGTCTCCTGTCTCAGATCCCTCCGCCTCCTTATTGTGTGATAGCAAACAGATGGTGCCTCTTTTCAGTAGGTAACCAGCAAACAGGAATTTCCTCAGAAGGAAAAAGAGCAATCTTCATAGTGCAGTATGTTCATCAACATAGGGTAAATATTTCAGCAGACAGTCCCCAAAAAAAGGGTTCTTTTCTATATGTGGATTGGTATATTTATATCCAAAGCCAAAACATTTATTTTTTTTAAAACTTTTAATAGTTGGAAATGCCAGAAAATATATATTGATCACAAATCCAAAATCACAAAATGAAAAAAATTTGAATAAAAAATTCATAAAAAATGAATAAATAAAAAATAAAAAAATCATAAAAAAATGTATATATGTGAAAAGTTCATCACAAAACATATGTATGTAGTCCCAAACCTGGCATAGGGTATCGAAAGCAAGGAAATATATGACTACTGTATGAAGTTAGGTAAAGCTCACGGTGTACATATTCGTTTGAGCTTAGTTGTATATATACCCGGTGGCCGAATCCATGCAATCAGCACAGGTTGCACACAACTGTTGCTGAAGACGTCCATGACGAAACATGTACAACATAGTCACGCACACCACATCACTTCCGGTCTGCTGAATACGTGGAACGCAGTTGGAGCGCACGCAGTTCCTCCACGATCTCTTTGCTAGAACCGGTGACGTATCATATAACGCTTACGATGCGGGAGCGTCTTTTTCATTACAAACAGAATGCTCTATTAAAGCATATATGTTTTTTTTTCAAATATAAATTCGATATTTTATTCCATTCTGATCCTTTATATTAGAAGGATATATTCAATACGTTAATTATTGGTTTAGTTGTACCTTGTAACTTATAACTTTTGGTTTTACATATATACAATCTTAAGTGATTGCACATATTATCACTTATATTGGAAGAGCACACTTTTGAAGTTTATTATCCATTTTTGGACACTTCACAAAAGAGGGCTTATGTGGGTAGTACTATCATATCAGGATTACAAGGGTTGTTTAAAAGGCTTTTTCCTGTACAACTGACCCGCATCTCCTCCCTTCTCTTATGTTGGGTGCTATCTTCCTCTAATATTATAGAGTGCATAAGACTGGTATAGGGGCTGTGGAAAACTAAAACAAATTTCTGCTTATATATTGGTATGACTTTTGAGAATATATTATAGATAAGGCAACTAGTTTTTACAGGTAGCGCCACAAACCCTTTTACTAGATTATAAATAGCATTTCCTCAGTTCCCAAATAGGAGATGAGGCCCTTTGAGGGAGGCAGCAACCTACAAATAATAAATATAAATACCCTGTCCCTTCTAGCGCGGCTATCATATATATTTTCTACTCCTCCAACTGAACCAAGCCTCCCCGCTGTACTGTTCAGCTCCTCAGACTCTCTCCTTCCAGTTCTTCCAGATGACCACACGGACATCTATCAGCATGCCTCTCTGAGCCTGTCAGCTTCCTCACCAAGGAGAGGACAGTGGAGACATTGAAAGCTGGATTGGGACATCCAAAGGTCCGGATGTAGCCCTGGGGTCGCAATATGCCTAGGTCTGTGTAGAGGGTGGCTTCATCCATTCTCCATGGTCCCACTGTATATATATACGAACGTAACCACCCCCTCTTGCTCACTCCCAAAATGGACTAGGGACTATGGACTATGGGATTTGTCATGTGCATAGAGTAATGCACATGACTGCAATTGTTCTGCTCAAACAGAAGGACGTGACATGGAAGCAGTAAAACACAGCAAGAATCTATTTCTTGAAAAATAGATTATAGGGCCATTAAAAAGTGCATATGTATGAATGATTTTTGGAGGGATATTGATATAGTTTAGCTCCCCGTTCACAACGGTGCGTTTTGGAACTGTCAAAGTCGCTTCCCATTGTCGGAAATAGAACCGTTCAAATTACCATGACTCAGGGCGCACTACTTTTTGTCTATTTCATTGCGACTCTGTTAAACAAAGTCGCAAGCTGCAATGAAATCGTAGGTGCAAATCACACTGATCTCAAGTAGCGCAATTTCAAAGCCACACCAGTGTGAACCAGGGCGTAATATCACTTTAAATACACAGAAGAATTATTCTGAACAACCTGTCTTACAGGTTATTATAATTGTATAATTACACTGTTTAAAAAAACAGCTGCCTTGTCAGACTGTGATATTGTGTTTACACAAACGTTATTGCCCATTTCTCACTTGGCATATTCTGCATAAAATAAAAACTCCCATGAAGTGATGTTGGAGAACAATGAAAACCTCACGTGCATGCATCCTGTAACTGGCACAGGATGACGCACTCAAGGCAGTCTTGGCAGTCTGTGGATTGTGGCTTCACTGACAAGAGGTGCCATCTGCCAATTATCTCACCAGTACTGGGGTATTGATGTCTCCCGTTTAGCCGCTCAACTTGTTAGCCCATCAATTATGGACTTTTTCGAGATTTTTTTAATTAAAATCAGTATCGGGATTGAGAGTGGATCATGGTGAATGATAACTGATTGCAATCAAATGCCCAGTTAAAATGCATATACATATATGGGAATGGTTTTGCCATCTAAGGATTTTTAATTCTGTTCCATCATGTTTGGCAGACCACTAGCACCATGATCTCCAATGCAGCAGTGCAGCTTGGTTGGTCAATGAAGGAGTAGCATGATGCCTCCTGTCAGCATGCTGCTGCAGTAGAACCCCACATGCTGGTACTCCCTCCACTAGTATGGATGCTGTAATGCAGGAAATACCAGGATATTGAAATTGAGATACTAATTTAGATACTTACACTAGCTTCGGGAAAAAAAAAAGCTTAAAGGAGAATTCCAGCCTGGGCTCGTTTGGCTGAGTTTCTCCTATGGGTCACAGGAGTCCAATTCGTTTTGTACTCCTGTGACCCATTTTCAGCAGAGCTGTCTGAAGTCCGATTCCTGCTGACAGCCCTGGAATCAGTCCAGGCATCACATTAGCCCTCCGCAGCTCAGCTCTCCAGTGAGCGTGGAGGAGCAGAGAGGAGAGATTGACAGGCAGTAACTCTTCTCTCGAGGAGCCAAGAGACTCGAGCCATCGGTGGTGTTCGATGGCTCGGTTCTCAGTGCAGAAATGTCGGGGGACAGATGCAGCATCGGACCAATGCTGCATCCACCTAGGTAAGTATGATTATGGGAAAAAAGCAAAACCCATACTTCTTTAAAAAATTAAACTCATGCAGACACCACATCTAAGAATTGGTTAGCAGCAATATAATACATTTTTGGTTTTAGGGTTTAATATCACTTCAAGCCAGATAATTCTTGTCCTTCAAAAGTTGCTGCTCCTTAATTTTTCCCATGGTGCCTAGGCATTTGTTTCAATGATCTCAGTACAGGAGAAGAGTCATGCCTCTCCGGCAGAAACGGTCTGATGGTCTTCCCGACAGAGTTACAACGGACTTTCAATGAATGTTATGATGGACTTCCGACCGAACATGACGACGTATGACAGGACTAGAAAAGGAAGTTCAATAGCCAGTAGCCAATAGCTGCCCTAGCATCGTATTTGGTCCGTCGGACCAGCATACAGATGAACGGTTTTCCCGATAGAAATCCAGATTTGAAACATGTTCTATTTCTAGGTCCATCTGAATTTTTGAAGAAAAAAAGTCAGATGAAGCCCACACACAATCGTTCTATCCGACGGAATGATTCCGTTGGACCTTTTCTGCCGGAAAGTTTGATCCTGTGTATGCGGAATCAGAGCTCAGACCTAGACACTGATTGGCTGGCTCTGATCCCTAAAGCAAGCATTCACAAAGATTTCCTTTGCTCAGCATCTTTCCATCTGTCAGAATACCCAAACAGTATTTGGCCAACAATATTTGGCTCGGCAAGGACACCAATTGTTAGAACTTTGTCTGATTTATAGGAAGTTTAATTGTTTGAGATCCTATTATCAATGATTATAGTCACTGTGCTAGGCTTTGTGAATGGCACAGCAGAGTGGGGAGTTGGAGGCAAAACTTCAGGACTGATGTCTTCACAGACCCAATTCTGATGCAATAGAGAGCCAGAAGTATGACTCCTGATTTAAATATCAGCAGCTTTCATCAGCGCTTAGAGAACTTCGGAATTAATGAAACATTGCTTTTAGTGTGAGAATTAAACTTAAAGAAATATTAAAATAGCTGGTCTTGAAGTTGGGCTGAAATATTTTCTTATATCTTCAGTTGCCTTTTATGCAGTTGCTACTGAAGATAACCTCTGCTTATGCATTGTTTCATCATGCTTGCATACGTTTACCCTAAAGGATAAGTTCACTATAGAATTCAATCTTCCTACCCCTTCACCCCTTGTTCCCAAGCCCCATAACTTAAACACCCTCCCCAATCCAGGTTCCTATTTGTTTATTACCATGAGCAGCAGATGCCTCAGTTAAGAAGTCTCAGCACTGTATGTGCCAGCCCGATAACTTAGCCTGGTCTTAACCCAACTGTCCCTGATTTTGAGGGACTGTCCCTGATTTGGAGCAATCTCCCTCTGCCCCTCTTTCCTCCTCATTTGTCCCTCATTTTGGTCTAATCTATATAGATGTATATAAAATGCACTTTTTATCTATCAAAAAAGTGTTTCTCAGTGCTAAACCTTTCATCTGATTTCTAAATTGCTCCATTTGTAAATTGCAAAAGCCAATATAAAGGTATAGCAGTGGTAAAAAAAGCACTTGTGGGTTTAACCAATCAGTTTTTTTTGTACAATTCTATTTTAAGGGAGCGTGGTAAGGAGTGTGCCCTATTCCTGCATACTTTTGCTGATAGGTGTCCCTCATTCCCATCTCAAAAAGTTGGGAGGTATGGTCTTGGATGACCTGTACTGTTGGAGCAAGGCCTCAAGTCAATGGGAAGTGTTTGCACAGGTACTGGCAGTGCCGAAAAGGTTTATAAATTAAGAGTATAAACATTGTGAGATGCTGCCTACATCAGAAGACATACAAAATAAAGAAGTGCGGAAAGGGAATGTACAAAGTGGTATACGAAATAAGGTGTTGCAGAATAGGAAACATACAGCGTGGCATAAGGAATGAGGCATTGAGTACAGCATGTCATATGAAATCATGCACTGTGTAATAGAGAACTTACAGCATGGCATATGAAATGGGGTATTATGACATAGAGAATGCACAGAATGGTATATGGAAAGGGGCATTGAGGCATAGAGAACTGACTGCGTGGCAAATGGAATGTGGCTTGGGGGCAGATGAAGTATACAGCATGGCATATGGAATGAGATGCTACAGAATAGGGAATGAACAGCTTTGAATACTGAATGAGGGGGTGTAGCATAGAGAATGTATAGCATTGCATACGGAATGAGGCTCAGTGAAAATGGAAATATACAGCATGGTACAGGGAATGAGGGGGTGCATAATAGTGATTTGTACAGCATGGCATACAGAATACGCAATGTACAGCTTTAGATATGATGAGTCATCAGCTGTCAATGGGTTTCCTTGCTGACAGCTGAATAATAATAATAAAAAAAAGTGCCATTAAAGTTAAAGAATAAACAGTGTGGGGTCCCCCCCCCAGTCCACACCAGGCCCTTTGGGTCTGGTATGGATTGGGGGGGGGATAAAAAAAAACATCAAAATCCATACCAGGCCCTTATCTGAGCATGCAGCCTGGCAGGTCAGTAAAGGGGGGGAGAACAAGCGAGCATCCCCTCTTGAACCATACCAGGCCACATGTCCTCAACATGGGGGGGTGCTTTGGGGCATGTTGATGGGGACAAGGGTGGGGGGCTTATTGGAATCTGGAACCCCCCTTTTACAAGGGAGCCCCCAGATCCCATCTGTCTCCTCCATTCACCAAAAAAGTGTACACAAATTATTAAACCAAGAGACAAGTTTTTGACAAATCCTTTATTAAAAAATTTAAATAATAGTTTCCCTCGATGTAAATCCGTTTTCAATCACGCCACTAACCAACCTGAAAAATAAATGAAAAAAAGATCCGCCTCCTGGGACGGCCTCCCGCCAATGCCTGGGGCGGGCTCTAGGAGCCCCCTTGCTAAAGAAAGCTTCCAAACTCTTATAAGCCCCCTGCTCGCAGACCCCCACAAACCAACCACCGGCCAGAGTTGTGGGGGATGAGACCCTTGTCCCAATCAACATGCCCCAAAGCACCCACTCCCCAATGTTGAGGGAATGTGGCTGTCACATACCTTCTAGTAGCAAGCCCGGATTGCGGAAAGAGGCCTCCCTTACAACTCCCACTACCGGTTTCCTGGCAATGTAACAGGGAACACAGGAGTAAGGAGGGGTACAGGTGCCTGGCAGGATCAACAGAGGAGTAGGATGGGTAGGTGAAGTTCAGTGGAGCAGGTAATCACAGCGAATGGATCAGCAGGTAATTTATAGCAGATGAACAGTGCAATATACACAGGTACTTGCAGCAGATGAACAGTTCAATATGAGCAGGCACTTGCAGCAGGTGAACAGTTCAATAAGACAAGCAGGTTACTTGCAGCAGATGACACAGTTCAATATAAGCAGGTTCACCTTTAGCAGACGGATGGTCAGAGCAAGCCGGGTCAGATATCAGACTGGAAGCGAAGTACAAGGGAACAGGCAGGAGAATCGTCACAACAAGCCGGGGTCGGGTGCAGGCAGATAGCAGATGGGTCACAGGCAGGCCGGGTCAAACAGGAACGAATACTACGGATCACGTCTCACAGGTATAACGCTGTAGAGCAGACAGCAGAGACCATTAGCAAGAGGCTAGTTTAAATAGGCCGTTTGGCGCCAACATGGATGCACGCACGCGACCGCGCACGTGCCCGCGCACTCGCACCTGCGTACGAATGCATGCGCGTTCGTACGATCGTGCGTACCCACGACGATCGTAAACCAGAAGACCTGGAGGTCAGTCTCTTCATGCGATTTTCATGACTTTGCCCCCTCCCAAGGGGCAGCCTCCGGATGCCCTTTCGGGCAAATTTTTCCGGATGGGCCCTTTTAAAGGATTGAATCAAGTTTTTTGCATGAATGTTGTCCTCTGGCTCCTAGGAGTTCTCTTCGGGACCATATCCTTTCCATTTGATTAATGGGGGCTGCTAATTATGAGGGGCTCCCACCATCCCTGTGCTGTGCTGACTTCTTCCTGGGGCTGTACCTCTGCTGTGCATATTATGAGGGGCTCCCACCATCCCTGTGCTGTGCTGACTTCCTCCTGGGGCTGCTTATTATGAGGGGCTCCCACCATCCCTGTGCTATGCTGACTTACTCCTGGGGCTGTACCTCTGCTGTGCATATTATGAGGGGCTCCCACCATCCCTGTGCTATGCACATTAAGAGGGGCTCCCACCATCCCTGTGCTATGCTGACTTCCTCCTGGGGCTGCTTACGGTGCAGGTGTCAGTGCTGTATATCACGGTGCTGGTGTCAGTGCTGTATATCACGGTGCAGGTGTCATTGCTGTATGTCACGCTTCTGATGTCAGTGCTCTCTATCATGGTGCTGGTGTCAGATCACTCTATCATGGTGCAGGTGTCATTGCTGTATGTCACGCTGCTAATGTCAGTGCTCTCTATCACGGTGCTGGTGTCAGATCACTCTATCACGGTGCAGGTGTCATTTCTGTATGTCACGCTGCTGATGTCAGTGCTCTCTATCACCGTGCTGGTGTCAGATCACTCTATCATGGTGCAGGTGTCATTGCTGTATGTCACGCTGCTGATGTCAGTGCTCTCTATCATGGTGCTGGTGTCTGATCACTCTATCATGGTGCAGGTTTCATTGCTGTATGTCACGCTGCTGATGTCAGTGCTCTCTATCACGCTGCTGGTGTCAGATCACTCTATCACGGTGCAGGTGTCATTGCTGTATGTCACGCTGCTGATGTCAGTGCTCTCTATCATGGTGCTGGTGTCAGATCACTCTATCACGGTGCAGGTGTCATTGCTGTATGTCACGCTGCTGATGTCAGTGCTCTCTATCACGGTGCTGGTGTCAGATCACTCTATCACGGTGCAGGTGTCATTGCTGTATGTCACGCTGCTGATGTCAGTGCTCTCTATCACGGTGCTGGTGTCAGATCACTCTATCATTGGGGCAGGTGTCAGTGCTCTATATCACAGTGCTGGTGATCATCTCCTGCACCCTTTTTTTTGCCTACCCTGACCTTCCCTCTCCTCCATTGCCTTCATGCGCTACACAGTCCTGAATTGTCACAATTTCACAAAAAGAATGCTTGTAGTTGTCGATCCCAGATTCACCTCATACATGTGTTATGTCATTGGCCATGTGGTGGGACTATGTGTGCACAGCTAGTAATTATTTTGTGGCTGCAAATATGACCTGTAGGTTTGTAAAGTTCACCTCCCATTGAAGTCAATGGGGCCCGCCGCGAACGTTACGGTTCGCGAACTATCGGCCACGTTCGCGAAATGCCCCATCGGAAGTTCGTACATCACTAGTGATAAGGTAAAAAGGAAAGGAGAAATTGAGGAGTATCTACGGAGTCTGGACTTCCCAAGAGGGGAGAAGGAGGAGATGGAGGCTCTAGAGGCCCCCATAACAACAGAGGAAGTGGAGAGAGTAATCAAAAACACAGCCCTCGGCGGTAGTCCGGGCCCCGATGGATACTCCATCCTGTATTATAAAAAATTTCAGAGGTATTTAGCACCGAAACTCTGCAAATTCTTCAATGCAGTGGGAGTAGGGGAGACGTTCCGGGATGAGGCCCTGTGTTCCCACATAGCATTGATCTTGAAAGAGGGTAAGGACCCAGCAGCTCTAGAGAGCTATCGGCCGATCTCTCTATTAAATTTGGATATAAAGATATTCGCGAAAATAATAGCGGACAGATTGAAAACACTCCTCCCGAAATGGGTCCACTCAGATCAGGTAGGGTTTGTTCAGAGGCGGGAGGGGAGAGATAATTCCCTGAAGTCCATAGTTCTGATCCATGAGGTTATTAGGAGAGAGATCCCCACAGCACTGCTATCGGTAGACGCCGAAAAGGCCTTCGATAGAGTTGATTGGGAGTTTATATATGAGACGTTAGAATATATGGGACTGGGAGAGAGGATGATGAGATGGCTTAAATCTCTTTCCCTACACCCGACAGCTAGAATTAGAGTGAATGGATCCCTGTCTCGCCCCCTGGAATTGTTCAACTGGATGAGGCAGGGATGCCCCCTCTCACCGATCCTGTTCGTGATCACCTTGGAACCTCTGTTGGTAGCAATTCGGAGGAACCAGGATGTTCGGGGTATCCGGATGGGTGATAGGGAATACAAGGTATCTGCATTTGCAGATGATGTATTGCTGTATATAGTCAACCCAAGAACAACAATCCCATCCCTCCTCAAAGAGCTAGAGCAGTACGGGTGATTGTCCAATTTCAAAATAAACATGACCAAGTCGGAGATGTTAAACTTGAATCTAACAGAGGAAGAACAGAGAGCACTGGCCACCCACCTCCCATTTAAGTGGTGCAAAGGAGAACTGACCTACCTGGGTATAAAATTGACGCTAATATTATAGCGTGCATAAGACTTATATAGGGGGCTGTGGAAAACTAAAACGAATTTCTGCTTATATATTGGTATAACTTTTGAGAATATATTATAGATAAGGCAACTTGTTTTTACAGGTAGCGCCACAAACCCTTTCACTAGATTACAAATAGCATTTCCTCAGTTCCCAAATAGGAGATGAGGCCCTTTGAGGGAGGCAGCAACCTACAAATAATAAATATAAATACCCTATATTTTCTACTCCTCCAACTGAACCAAGCCTCCCCGCGTTACTGTTCAGCTCCTCAGACTCTCCTTCCAGTTCTTGCAGATCCCCACACGGACATCTATCAGCATGCCTCTCTGAGCCTGTCAGCTTCCTCACCAAGGAGCGGACAGTGGAGACATTGAAAGCTGGATTGGGACATCCAAAGGTCCGGATGTAGCCCTGGGGTCGCAATATGCCTAGGTCTGTGTAGAGGGTGGCTTCATCCATTCTCCATGGTCCCACTGTATATATACGAACGTAACCACCCCCTCTTGCTCACTCCCAAAATGGACTAGGGACTATGGACTATGGGATTTGTCATGTGCATAGAGTAATGCATATGACTGCAATTAGCATTGTTCTGCTCAAACAGAAGGACGTGACATGGAAGCAGTAAAACACAGCAAGAATCTATTTCTTAAAAAATAGATTATAGGGCCATTAAAAAGTGCATATGTATGAATGATTTTTGGAGGGATATTGATATAGTTTAGCTCCCCGTTCCCAACGGTGCATTTTGGAACTGTCAAAGTCGCTTCCCATTGTCGGAAATAGAACCGTTCAAATTACCATGACTCAGGGCGCACTACTTTTTGTCTATTTCATTGCGACTCTGTTAAACAAAGTCGCAAGCTGCAATGAAATCGTAGGTGCAAATCACACTGATCTCAAGTAGCGCAATTTCAAAGCCGCACCAGTGTGAACCAGGGCGTAATATCACTTTAAATACACAGAAGAATTATTCTGAACAACCTGTCTTACAGGTTATTATAATTGTATAATTACACTGTTTAAAAAACAGCTGCCTTGTCGGACTGTGATATTGTGTTTACACAAACGTTATTGCCCATTTCTCACTTGGCATATTCTGCATAAAATAAAAACTCCCATGAAGTGATGTTGGAGAACAATAAAATCCTCACGTGCATGCATCCTGTAACTAGCACAGGATGACGCACTCAAGGCAGTCTTGGCAGTCTGTGGAGTGTGGCTTCACCGACAAGAGGTGCCATCTGCCAATTATCTCACCAGTACTGGAGTATTGATGTCTCCCGTTTAGTCGCTCAACTTGTTCCATCAATTATGGACTTTTTCGAGATTTTTTTTTATTAAAATCAGTATCGGGATTGAGAGTGGATCATGGTGAATGATAACTGATTGCAATCAAATGCCCAGTTAAAATGCATATACATATATGGGAATGGTTTTGCCATCTATGGATTTTTAATTCTGTTCCATCATGTTTGGCAGACCACTAGCACCATGATCTCCAATGCAGCAGTGCAGCTTGGTTGGTCAATGAAGGAGTAGCATGATGCCTCCTGTCAGCATGCTGCTGCAGTAGAACCCCACGTGCTGGTACTCCCTCCACTAGTATGGATGCTGTAATGCAGGAAATACCAGGATATTGAAATTGAGATACTAATTTAGATACTTACACTAGCTTCGGGGGAAAAAAAAAGCTTAAAGGAGAATTCCAGCCTGGGCTCGTTTGGCTGAGTTTCTCCAATTCGTTTTGTACTCCTGTGACCCATTTTCAGCAGAGCTGTCTGAAGTCCGATTCCTGCTGACAGACTTGGAATCAGTCCAGGCACTGCATCAGCCCTCCGCAGCTCAGCTCTCCAGTGAGCGTGGAGGAGCAGAGAGGAGAGATTGACAGGCAGCAACTCTTCTCTCGAGGAGCCAAGAGACTCGAGCCATCGGTGGTGTTCGATGGCTCGGTTCTCAGTGCAGAAATGTCGGGGGACAGATGCAGCATCGGACCAATGCTGCATCCACCTAGGTAAGTATGATTATGGGAAAAAAGCAAAACCCATACTTCTTTAAAAAATTAAACTCATGCAGACACCACATCTAAGAATTGGTTAGCAGCAATATAATACATTTTTGGTTTTAGGGTTTAATATCACTTCAAGCCAGATAATTCTTGTCCTTCAAAAGTTGCTGCTCCTTAATTTTTCCCATGGTGCCTAGGCATTTGTTTCAATGATCTCAGTACAGGAGAAGAGTCATGCCTCTCTGGCAGAAACGGTCTGATGGTCTTCCCGACGGAGTTACAATGGACTTTCAATGAATGTTATGATGGACTTCAGACCGAAAATGACGACGAATGACAGGACTAGAAAAGGAAGTTCAATAGCCAGTAGCCAATAGCTGCCCTAGCATCTTATTTGGTCCGTCGGACCAGCATACAGATGAACGGTTTTCTTGATAGAAATCCAGATTTGAAACATGTTCTATTTCTAGGTCCATCTGAATTTTTGAAGAAAAAAAGTCAGATGAAGCCCACACACAATCGTTCTATCCGACGGAATGATTCCGTTGGACCTTTTCTGCCGGAAAGTTTGGTCCTGTGTATGCGGAATCAGAGCTCAGACCTAGACACTGATTGGCTGGCTCTGATCCCTAAAGCAAGCATTCACAAAGATTTCCTTTGCTCAGCATCTTCCCATCTGTCAGAATACCCAAACAGTATTTGGCCAACAATATTTGGCTTGGCAAGGACACCAATTGTTAGGCCGGGTACACACGCGCGGACTGTTCGCCCAACTTTGTCCGTCCAACAGTTTCGGCAAACAGTCCGCTCAAACTTAGCATGGACGGACATGGCCACACACGACGGACGAACAGTTTGCTGAAACCGTGCGCGATGACGTGAACGGCACGTACGACGGGACGAAAAATACGACGTCCTATACACTGCATTATAGCTTTCGGCGTGAAAATCCTTTCTGAGCATGCGCGAGACTTAGTTGGCCGAACAAGCCTACACACGAGCGAACAGTCCGCTGAAACCTTGTTTCAGCGGACAGTTTTTCGGAATTTCCGTAAGACCTTGTCCGTCCAACTGTCCGCTGAAACTGTCCGCTGAAGCCCCACACACGAGCGGACTGTCCGCCCAAACACTGTTCAGCGGACAAGGTTGGGCGAACAGTCCGCCCGTGTGTACGCGGCCTTAGATTTATAGGAAGTTTAATTGTTTGAGATCTTATTATCAATGATTATAGTCACTGTGCTAGGCTTTGCGAATTGCACAGCAGAGTGGGGAGTTGAAGGCAAAACTTCAGGACTGATGTCCTTCACAGACCCAATTCTGATGCAATGGAGAGCCAGAAGTATGACTCCTGATTTAAATATCAGCAGCTTTCATCAGCGCTTAGAGAACTTCGGAATTAATGAAACATTGCTTTTAGTGTGAGAATTAAACTTAAAGAAATATTAAAATAGCTGGTCTTGAAGTTGGGCTGAAATATTTTCTTATATCTTCAGTTGCCTTTTATGCAATTGCTACTGAAGATAACCTCTGCTTATGCATTGTTTCATCATGCTTGCATACGTTTACCCTAAAGGATAAGTTCACTATAGAATTCAATCTTCCTACCCCTTCACCCCTTGTTCCCAAGCCCCATAACTTAAACACCCTCCCCAATCCAGGTTCCTATTTGCTTATTACCATGAGCAGCAGATGCCTCAGTTAAGAAGTCTCAGCACTGTCTGTGCTAGCCCGATAACTTAGCCTGGTCTTAACCCAACTGTCCCTGATTTTGAGGGACTGTCCCTGATTTGGAGCAATCTCCCTCTGCCCCTATTTCCTCCTCATTTGTCCCTCATTTTGGTCTGATCTATATAGATGTATATAAAATGCACTTTTTATCTATCAAAAAAGTGTTTCTCAGTGCTAAACCTTTCATTTGATTTCTAAATTGCTCCATTTGTAAATTGCAAAAGCCAATATAAAGGTATAGCAGTGGTAAAAAAAGCACTTGTGGGTTTAACCAATCAGTTTTTTTTGTACAATTCTATTTTAAGGGAGCGTGGTAAGGTGTGTGCCCTATTCCTGCATTCTTTTGCTGATAGGTGTCCCTCATTCCCATCTCAAAAAGTTGGGAGGTATGGTCTTGGATGACCTGTACTGTTGGAGTAAGGCCTCAAGTCAATGGGAAGTGTTTGCATAGGTACTGGCAGTGCCGAAAAGGTTTCTAAATTAAGAGTATAAACATTGTGAGATGCTGCCTACATCAGAAGACATACAAAATAAAGAAGTGCGGAAAGGGAATGTACAAAGTGGTATACGAAATAAGGTGTTGCAGAATAGGAAACATACAGCGTGGCATAAGGAATGAGGCATTGAGTACAGCATGTCATATGAAATCATGCACTGTGCAATAGAGAACTTACAGCATGGCATATTAAATGGGGTATTATGACATAGAGAATGCACAGAATGGTATATGGAAAGGGGCATTGAGGCATAGAGAACTGACTGTGTGGCAAATGGAATGTGGCTTGGAGGCAGATGAAGTATACAGCATGGCATATGGAATGAGATGCTACAGAATAGGGAATGAACAGCTTTGAATACTGAATGAGGGGGTGTAGTATAGAGAATGTATAGCATTGCATACGGAATGAGGCTCAGTGAAAATGGAAATATACAGCATGGTACAGGGAATGAGGGGGTGCATAATAGTGATTTGTACAGCATGGCATACAGAATACGCAATGTACAGCTTTAGATATGATGAGTCATCAGCTGTCAATGGGTTTCTTTGCTGACAGCTGAATAATAATAATAAAAAAAAGTGCCATTAAAGTTAAAGGATAAACAGTGTGGGCCCCCCCAGTCCATACCAGGCCCTTTGGGTCTGGTATGGATTGGGGGGGGGGATAAAAAAAAAACGTCAAAATCCATACCAGGCCCTTATCTGAGCATGCAGCCTGGCAGGTCAGTAAAGGGGGGGAGAACAAGCGAGCATCCCCTCCTGAACCATACCAGGCCACATGTCCTCAACATGGGGGGGGTGCTTTGGGGCATGTTGATGGGGACAAGGGCGGGGGGCTTATTGGAATCTGGAGCCCCCTTTTACAAGGGAGCCCCCAGATCCCATCTGTCTCCTCCATTCACCAAAAAAGTGTACACAAATTAATAAAACCAAGAGACAAGTTTTTGACAAATCCTTTATTAAAAAATTAAAATAATAGTTTCCCTCGATGTAAATCCATTTTCAATCACGCCACTAACCAACCTGAAAAATAAATGAAAAAAAAGATCCGCCTCCTGGGACGGCCTCCCGCCAATGCCTGGGGCGGGCTCTAGGAGCCCCCTTGCTAAAGAAGGCTTCCAAACACTGATAAGCCCCCTGCTCGCAGACCCCCACAAACCAACCACCGGCCAGAGTTGTGGGGGATGAGACCCTTGTCCCAATCAACATGCCCCAAAGCACCCACTCCCCAATGTTGAGGGAATGTGGCTGTCACGTACCTTCTAGTAGAGAGCCCGGATTGCGGAAAGAGGCCTCCCTTACAACTCCCACTACCGGTTTTCTGGCAATGTAACAGGGAACACAGGAGTAAGGAGGAGTACAGGTGCCTGGCAGGATCAACAGAGGAGTAGGATGGGTTGGTGAAGTTCAGTGGAGCAGGTAATCACAGCGAATGGATCAGCAGGTAAGTTATAGCAGATGAACAGTGCAATATACACAGGTACTTGCAGCAGATGAACAGTTCAATATGAGCAGGCACTTGCAGCAGGTGAACAGTTCAATAAGACAAGCAGGTTACTTGCAGCAGATGACACAGTTCAATATAAGCAGGTTCACCTTTAGCAGACGGATGGTCAGAGCAAGCCGGGTCAGATATCAGACTGGAAGCGAAGTACAAGGGAACAGGCAGGAGAATCGTCACAACAAGCCGGGGTCGGGTGCAGGCAGATAGCAGATGGGTCACAGGCAGGCCGGGTCAAACAGGAACGAATACTATGGATCAGGTCTCACAGGTATAACGCTGTAGAGCAGACAGCAGAGACCATTAGCAAGAGGCTAGTTTAAATAGGCCGTTTGGCGCCAACACGGATGCACGCACGCGACCGCGCACGTGCCCGCGCACGCGCACCTGCGTACGAACACATGCGCGTTTGTACGATCGTGCGTTCCCGCGACGATCGTAAACCAGAAGACCTGGAGGTCAGTCTCTTCATGCGATTTTCATGACATTGCCCCCTCCCAAGGGGCAGACTCCGGATGCCCTTTCGGGCAAATTTTTCCGGATGGGCCCTTTTAAAGGATTGAATCAAGTTTTTTGCATGAATGTTGTCCTCGGGCTCCCAGGAGTTCTCTTCGGGACCATATCCTTTCCATTTGATTAAGAACTGGTTCTGGTTTCCTCTTCTTCTGAAATTTAGGATGGCTTCTATTTCAAATTCTTCTTCACCATCAACCAAGATCGGATCAGGAGGAGTGGTATTTCGGTTAGGAAATGGATTAGGAGTGAAAGGTTTCAATAAGGACACATGGAATACCGGATGGACCTTTAGTGAGTCTGGAAGTTCGAAAGCAACTTCGTTAATCTTCCTTTTGACTGAGAAAGGTCCTAAAAACTTGGGACCTAGTTTCCTTGAAGGGCACGCCATTTTCAAGTTTACCGTGGATAGCCACACCAAATCACCAAGTACCAGTACTAACTCCCCTCGTCTCTTCTTGTCAAAGGTTGCCTTGTTGTGCTCTTGAGTTCTAGTCATTGTTTCTTGCAGAAGTTTGTTGTTGGTTGAGAAAAAGTTCATCTTTTCCTGGACTGCTGGTACTGAGCATTCAGCAAGGGAGTTGGGTAGAAATGAAGGGTGGAAGCCATAATTGGCAAAAAAGGGTGTCTGTTTGGTAGCGGAATGGAGAGAATTATTATACGCGAACTCAGCTACTAGAAGCAGGGAGATCCAATCATCTTGTGCAAAAGAGGAAAAACAGCGTAAATATTGTTCGAGAGTTTGGTTCGTCCTCTCAGTCTGCCCATTGGACTGAGGATGATAGGCGGATGAGAAAGACAGTTCAATATTCAAGCCCTTGCAGAGGGACTTCCAGAATCGAGAGGGGAACTGTACCCCTCGATCCGAAACTATATTGGCTGGTACCCCATGGAGCCTAATGATTTCCTTGATGAACACTTGTGCAGTTTCAGAGGCTGAGGGGGTACCCTTCATGGGAATAAAATGTGCCATCTTTGACAGACGATCAACCACCACAAAGATAGTGGTATGATCGTCTGCCGGAGGCAATTCAACAATGAAGTCTAGAGACAGCATTTTCCATGGCCTGTCCGGAACAGACAATGGTTTAAGGAGGCCCCATGCCTTAGTTTTACAGTTCTTACTTCTAATGCACGTAGTGCAGGTGTTCACGTATTTCTTGCAATCCTCCCGTAACTGAGGCCACCAAAAAGTACGCTGTACCAAATCAATGGTTCTAGTGATGCCAAAATGTCTGGCGAGTGCGTGGTCGTGACACAGCTCTAGGATAGATACCCGCAGAGTTTCGGGGATGTAGATCTTGTCTTTATACCACAGTAACCCACCTCTGGTTTGTAGTTCTGGTTCTGAAAAAGGTCTTTGTCCCATGGAGGCTTGTCTAAGCCGGGAGAGAAGATCTTCCTGAAGCAGAAGGAAATTCCCAGGAGCGAGAATGGTAACTGGAGGAGAAATTTCCTGGGACTTGTGGAACATCCGTGACAAGGCATCTGGTTTTATATTCTTAGACCCTGGGCGATACGTCACATGAAAAGAGAACCGGGAGAAGAAGAGTGCCCACCTGGCTTGTCTTGGTTTTAGTCTTTTTGCAGATCTTAAGTACTCCAGGTTTTTGTGATCGGTAAATTGGATGAGAAGCTCCTTCCAACAAATAGCGCCATTCTTCTAATGCAGATTTAATTGCCAACAGCTCCCTGTCTCCAACATCGTAATTTTTCTCGGCTGCTGATAGTTTACGCGAAAAGAAAGCCACAGGATGGAGCAGAGCCTTAGTTCCTTGTCTTTGGGATAATATAGCTCCTACGGCGATTTCGGATGCATCCACTTCTAAAACAAATGGCAGGGAGGAATCTGGATGTCTTAAAATAGGAGCGGAGGTGAAAAGTCCTTTGAGAGTCTCGAATGCTTCTTGAGCTTCAGAGGTCCAATGAAAACGGGTTCCTTGTCTAGTTAGTTGTGTGATGGGTGCGACAATAGCCGAGAACCCCTTAATAAATTTGCGATAGAAGTTGGCGAATCCAATAAAACGTTGGATTCCTTTCCTGTCTACAGGAGTTGGCCAGTCCAAAATCGCAGCGATCTTCTGGGGGTCCATTTTTATACCCTTATTAGAAATGATCAGCCCCGAGAATGGTATACTTTCCTCTTCCAACAAACACTTGTCTGCTTTTGCATATAGTCCGTGTTGGCGGAGCCGACCCAACACGCTTTTGACGTGCTTGCGATGGGCTTCAAGGGAGGAAGAAAAAATTAAAATATTATCTAAGTAAACGACAGCGAATAAGTCCAGAAAGTCCCGGAGCACATCATTGATAAAGTATTGGAAGGTGGCGGGGGCATTACACAAACCGAAGGGCATCACCAAATACTTAAAGTGTCCGAATCGTGTACGGAAAGCGGTCTTCCACTCATCTCCGGCCTTAAAATGGATCACGTTGTAAGCCCCGCGGAGATCGAGTTTAGTGAAAACCGTAGCAGTTCCCAGTCTTTGGAATAACTCTGGAAATAGAGGGAGAGGGTACCGGTTCTTTATAGTGATGTTGTTTAATTCACGGTAGTCCACGCAGGGTCGGAGAGTGTGGTCCTTCTTATCAACAAAAAAAATACCCGCACCTGCTGGGGACGTAGACGGGCGAATGAACACCTTCTTTAAATTTTCTTCGAGGTATTCTTTGAGTTTCTCCTGCTCTACCTCTGTTAAGGGGAAAACCCTTCCAAACGGAATTTTGGCTCCAGGAAGTAACTCAATGGGGCAGTCATAAGCTCGGTGGGGCGGGAGCACCTCTGCCTTTTGTTTACTGAACACGTCCAGGAATTCATGGTAGACTTCGGGAATGGCCTGACATAAATCGATCTCTGAGTCAATAGATAATAAGGTTGCTGGTCTCAGGAAACCGGAGGAACCACAGAACTTCTGGCAATAAGGTGAAGAAAAAGTAATTTCTCCTGTAGCCCAATTTATGGTTGGATTGTGGGCCTGTAGCCAGGGCATCCCAAGTATTACAGGAAAAAGTGGGGAGGTGATAATGTCCATCCGGAGAAGTTCTTGATGCGAACCAGAGATAACAGTAGATAGAGGTTCAGTTTCTTGAGTTACAGGACCAGATTTAACAGCGGAGCCATCGGCCAAATGGATAGAGAGTCCGCGGGTCTTAGGTAGGAGAGGAATCTGATGTTGGGCAGCAAAGGATGAATCCATAAAACAGCTGCATGCCCCGGAATCAATAATGGCGGGCGTCTGTAAAGTCTTTCCTGGGAACTGGAAGGAGACAGAAATGATAAGGTGAGGTGAAAACTTCATTAAAGAGTCTGGGAGATCAGGAGGCATAGATGGACACTTACGGAGCTTAATAGGACAGTTCCTGACGTAATGTCCAGATTCCCCGCAATAGAGACATAGATTGTTATTCTGCCGACGTTGACGTTCTTCGGGGGTAAGAGATGGTCGCAAGACCCCAAGTTGCATAGGCTCAGGTGTGTCAGACGTGGCCCCGGGTCGGGCGGCAGGTGCTGGATGTAAATGGCTTGGGGCCTTTGGAAGTATCCAGGTTGGGCGAGAGAAACCTGTGGCCCTCTCGGCTCTCCTCTCTCTCAGACGATGATCGATCTGTATCACCAAGTCAATTAGTGCGTTTAAGGTCTGTGGAACACCGACTCTAGCAAGCTCATCTTTCAAAGAATCAGAGAGTCCCATGCGGAACTGATGACGAAGGGCAGCATCATTCCAGTTCGTATCCACGCCCCATAGCCTGAACTCGGCCACATAATCTTCCACCGCCCTTCGTCCCTGCTGGAGGGTCCGCAAGGCGGTTTCTGCAGTCGCTGAAAGTTGGGGATCTTCGTATATTTGAGCCATTGCATCAAAAAAAGTAGTAAGATTAGCCAACGCTGTGTCCTTCTGTTCTAACAGGTGGTGGGCCCAGGTCTGGGGGTCTCCAGAGAGTAAAGATACCACAAAACCCACCTTGGTAGCCTCCAGAGAAAAGGTCCGTGGTTGGAGGGTGAAATATAATTTGCAGGAGTTGTGAAAGGCCCTGAAGCCACTGCGATTCCCAGAAAATCGCTCGGGTGTGGGAACTTTAGGTTCTGGTGGTAACATCACAACTGTAGGTGCTGGTCCTGCTTCAGCTGAAGAAACTGATGGTTGAGGGGCCCCCAAGGATCCGGAGGGGTTGGAAAGAGCAATCACCCGTTCTTCCAGCCGGGTGTAGCCTTGCTGGAGGCCCTTAACTTACATAGTTACATAGTTACATAGTTAGTCAGGTTGAAAAAAGACACAAGTCCATCCAGTTCAACCCTAAAAACAAATAAATAAAATAAAAAATAATCGTACAATCCAGATACCCAATTTTATGCCCACAATTGATCCAGAGGAAGGCGAAAAAAAAACCCAGCAGAGCATGCTCCAATTTGCTACAGCAGGGGAAAAAAATTCCTTCCTGATCCCCCAATAGGCGATCGGATTTTCCCTGGATCAACTTTACCTTTGTTAGTACCTAGTTATATTATGTACCATCAGGAAAGTATCCAAGCCTTTCTTAAAGCAATCTACTGAACTGGCCAGAACCACCTCTGGCGGGAGTCTATTCCACATTTTCACAGCTCTAACTGTGAAGAAACCTTTCCGTACTTGAAGATGAAATCTCTTTTCCTCTAGACGTAAAGAGTGCCCCCGTGTCCTCTGGGTTGACCGTACAGAGAACAACTCAACACCAAGTTCACTATATGGACCCCTAATGTATTTGAACATGTTGATCATATCCCCCCTTAATCTCCTCTTCTCAAGAGTGAATAAATTTAGTTCCTCTAATCTCTCCTCATAGCTGAGTTCCTCCATGCCTCTTATCAGTTTGGTTGCCCTTCTCTGCACTTTCTCCAGTTCCCCGATATCCTTTTTGAGAACTGGTGCCCAAAACTGAACGGCATATTCCAGGTGAGGTCTTACTAATGATTTGAACAGGGGCAAAATTATATCTCTTTCTCTGGAGTCCATACCTCTCTTAATACAAGAAAGGACTTTGCTCGCTTTGCAAACAGCAGCTTGGCATTGCATGTTGTTATTGAGCTTATGGTCTACCAAAACCCCCAGATCCTTCTCCACTATGGATTCCCCCAGTTGTACTCCCCCTAGCGTGTATGATGCATGCATATTCTTAGGCCCCAAGTGCATAACTTTACATTTATCAACATTAAACCTCATCTGCCACATAGTCGACCAATTAGACAGTGTATTGAGGTCGGCTTGTAAATTGGAGACATCCTGTAAAGACGTTATTCCACTGCATATCTTGGTGTCATCTGCAAAGACAGAAATATTACTTTTGATCCCAGAACCAATATCATTTATAAAGATGTTAAAAAGTAAGGGTCCCAACACTGAACCTTGGGGTACACCACTGATAACCTTAGACCATTCAGAGTAAGAGTCATTAACCACTACTCTCTGAATTCTGTCTTCTAGCCAATTTTCTATCCATTTACAAACTGATGTTTCCAAACCAGTAGACTTTACCTTACACATGAGCCGTGTGTGGGGAACTGTATCAAATGCTTTTGCAAAATCCAAGTATACCACGTCCACCGCCACCCCTCTGTCCAAGGTTTTACTTACCTCCTCATAAAAAGTAATCAGATTTGTCTGACAACTTCTGTCTTTCATGAATCCATGTTGTCTGTTGCTTAAAGTGTTTTTGTTCAGCAAGAACTCGTAAATGTGGTCTTTTATTAAACGCTCCAGTATCTTCCCAGCTATAGAAGTTAAGCTAACAGGTCTATAGTTACTTGGTAAAGACTTTGATCCCTTTTTAAATATAGGCACCACGTTCGCCCTGCGCCAATCCAGTGGGACTATTCCCGTCATTAATGAGTCCCTAAAAATTAGATACAATGGCTCTGAAATTACAGAGCTCAATTCTTTTAGGATCCGTGGGTGGATGCCATCAGGGCCAGGTGCTTTATCCACCTTTATTCTGTCTAAGTATTTCTGGACCATATCACTTTTGAGCCATTGTGGATCATTTGGGGCTGTGTCACTATCACCCCCATTATGGACATGCGCTCCCCCATGCTCTTTTGTGTACACAGAGCTGAAGAAAGTGTTTAATAAATTAGCCTTCTCTTTGTCCCCAGTCACCAACTCTAGATTGTTTTGTAAAGGGCCTACATGCTCAGACTTGACCTTTTTACTATTAATATATTTGAAGAATTTTTTGGGGTTTGTCCTACTATCTTTTGCAATCTGTCGTTCGTTTTGAATTTTTGCATCCTTGATTTCCTTTTTACATATTCTGTTAATTTCTTTGTAACATTTAAATGACACTAGTGATCCTTCATTTTTATATTTTTTAAAAGCTCTTCTCTTACAGTTTATAGCTTTTTTAACTTTGGCCGTGAGCCACATAGGTTTTGTTTTTAGCCTTTTAAACTTATTGCCCATGGGAATATACTTTGCAGTGAGGTCCCCAACAGTCTTTTTGAAGAATTCCCATTTCTGTTCTGTGCCCATTGAAGCGAATATTCTCTCCCAGTCTAAGTCCTGGAGAGTAGCCCTCATCCTCGGAAAATTAGCTCTCTTGAAGTTAAGTGTTTTTATCTTACCCGTATGTATTTCTTGTTTAGCGCTAACATCAAAGGAAATCATGTTATGATCACTGCTACCCAGGTGTTCCTTTATCTGGACATTAGTAATAAGCTCCGCATGGTTTGAGATTACCAGGTCCAACAGAGCTTCATTCCTAGTTGGGGCCTCAATAAACTGGACCATAAAATTGTCCTGTAATAGGTTTATCATTTTTTGCCCTTTAACTGTCCCAGCAGTGCCATTACTCCAGTCAATTTCTGGGTAGTTAAAATCCCCCATTATTATCACTGTCCCAGCCCTTGCAGCCCTTTCCATCTGTGCAAGGAGCTGAGTCTCCACCTCCTCATTCACATTGGGTGGTCTATAACAAACTCCAACGATTAACTTTGAACTACACCCATCTAAATGCAGTTCCACCCATAATGCTTCGGACTCATCACACTCTCCATCCACCAGGTCCTCTTTCACACTTGCTTTGAGATCACTTCTCACATAGAGACAGACCCCGCCACCTTTCCTTTTTACCCTGTCTCTCCGAAAGAGTGCATAGCCAGGAATATTAATAGCCCAGTCATGTGAGGATTGAAGCCAAGTTTCAGCAATACCGATTACATCATAGCTCTCCTCATGCACCACAGCTTCCAACTCACCTATTTTGCTTGGCAGACTTCTGGCATTGGTGAACAAACACTTTAATGCATTATTACATTTTGCTCTGGTGTTTTTCATATTATTTTTAGTAGTACAAATTGCACTATAGTTTTCAATGGCTGTTTGCAACATGGGAAATTTCTTGTCACCTGCCATATCCCACCCCCCATCTATCCCCATTCCACCCTCCATTAATGTCTGACCCCTAACTGACCTGTCTGCCCAATGTTCTTCTGGTTCACCCTCCCCCCTCAAACCCAGTTTAAATACTCCTCCAGCCTTCCCATAAACCTCTTCCCCAGCACAGCAGACCCCCTTCCATTCAAGTGCAAACCATCATTAGCATATAGGTTGCACCCCAATGAAAAGTCAGCCCAGTGCTCTAGAAACCCAAATCCCTCCTCCCTACACCAGGTCTTTAGCCATGCATTCAGCTCTCTAATCACCCCCTGCCTTTCCTGTGTTGCGCATGGCACAGGCAATATTTCAGAGAATATCACCTTGGAGGTTCTTCCCTTCAACTTGCAGCCTAGTTCTCTAAATTGATTCTTAAGGAGCCTCCACCTTCCATGTATACGGTCATTGGTTCCAACGTGGACCAAGACTGCTGGGTCATACCCAGCCCCTCCCAGTAATTTATCCACCCGGTCCACCACATGCCGAACCCTAGCACCAGGGAGACAGCAAACTATTCGGTTGAGGCGATCCTGGCGACAAATTATTATTATTACAGTCCTTCTGATTATAGAATCCCCTATAACCACCAACTGTCTAGGCCTTTCTGCACTCCCCTCACCTCCTCTACTAGATGGGCTGCTCTCCCGGCTGTTAGGGGGAGCAGTGACATCTAGGGCTGCCACCTCTGTGTTTGTCACCTCCACATCTTCACCCAACTCGGCAAATTTGTTTTGATGCACAAACACAGGACTGGCCTTCCTTTTCTGCGAGCCCCTTCCACTCCCTCTAACTACATTAACCCATCTTCCTATGTGATAATCCTGACTTGCCCCTCCACCCTCCACATCAACCCTACTGACCACCTGCTCAGCGAGCAGAGGACCCCTTTCAAGGTTGACCTTTCCGCCCAGTGTTGCAACTTGCTCCTCCAGATCTCTAATGCGAGCTTCTAGAAGGGCAACCTGCTCACATCTGTCACAGCGGTATGCATCCTGGAGCTCTTGCACCAGTTTTGCATACATGTGGCACACTGTGCACTGAGCAAAACCTTCAACCCTGCTAGCACTCATTTCCCAGTTACAATACAATTACTTAAATGAAGTTTAAGATGTTACTTACAGGTTAACTGCCTCAGAAAGTCCTGCCAGGTGTTGACAAAGTTCTTCCATGGCGGAGGCTCCCCGCTCTGGCTCAGACATTGGCTGTCTTCTACTGTCACGTACCTTCTAGTAGCGAGCCCGGATTGCGGAAAGAGGCCTCCCTTACAACTCCCACTACCGGTTTCCTGGCAATGTAACAGGGAACACAGGAGTAAGGAGGGGTACAGGTGCCTGGCAGGATCAACAGAGGAGTAGGATGGGTAGGTGAAAGTCAGTGGAGCAGGTAATCACAGCGAATGGATCAGCAGGTAATTTATAGCAGATGAACAGTGCAATATACACAGGTACTTGCAGCAGATGAACAGTTCAATATGAGCAGGCACTTGCAGCAGGTGAACAGTTCAATAAGACAAGCAGGTTACTTGCAGCAGATGACACAGTTCAATATAAGCAGGTTCACCGTTAGCAGACGGATGGTCAGAGCAAGCCGGGTCAGATATCAGACTGGAAGCGAAGTACAAGGGAACAGGCAGGAGAATCGTCACAACAAGCCGGGGTCGGGTGCAGGCAGATAGCAGATGGGTCACAGGCAGGCCGGGTCAAACAGGAACGAATACTACGGATCACGTCTCACAGGTATAACGCTGTAGAGCAGACAGCAGAGACCATTAGCAAGAGGCTAGTTTAAATAGGCCGTTTGGCGCCAACACGGATGCACGCACGCGACCGCGCACGTGCCCGCGCACGCGCACCTGCATACGAACGCATACGCACTCGTACGATCGTGCGTACCCGCGACGATCGTAAATCAGAAGACCTGGAGGTCAGTCTCTTCATGCGATTTTCATGACAGTGGCCTGGTATGGTTCAGAAGGGGGGGCGCATGCTTCCTCCCCTCCCCCTTTCCTGACCTGCATGCCCGGATAAGGGTGTCATATGGATTTTGGTGGGGAAACGCTGGCTTTTTTTTGTTCATATTCAGGCGTGGGGTTTCCCTCCAAATCCATACCAGACTCGAAGGACCCCATGCCATTTTGTTCTTTATTTTTTTAATAGCCAGGTGCCGGCAATCTTAATCGTGAGTCATTTTAAACGGGATTTGAGTTTTTTTCTTTAGAAATTAAATTTTTGCTGCAGCATGTTTTATGCATGCTGCAGATGTGCCACTTTACAGGCGCATTAAGGGGACCCCCCGGGAATCTATTTAAAGGAGTTTTTCATTTTTATTGTTGCACTTTAAGCATAATTAAAATCATTGCCCCTGAAAAAATTATCCTTTTTAAACACTTTTTGGCATTGATACATGTCCCCCGGGGCAGTACCCAGACCCCCATAACCCTTTTATTGGCAATTACTTTCAAATAAGCCTTCAAAATGGGTACTTTTGATTTTTCCTGTTCAGTTCCCATAGACTTCAATGGGATTCGCCGTTCGGGTTAGAACATTTCCCCTGTTCGGGAGTTCTGTCCATTTTAACCCTAGGACAAGAAATGTGTTAAAAGAAACAATGCATTTTAGTTTTTAGGTTTAGATAAGCCTTTTTTGGGTGGGTGGAGGGGGGGGGGGTTCATCATATAAACATACTGTACAATGAAAGCATATCCACACCATTGAAATTGTAAATATTTTTCTTGTTTTGCATTATTCATATTAAAGGTCCAAAATTGGCATAGAAATTCCCAAGGATGTTGGAAGCATTGATGTTTTAAAATGCCCACGTAAGTCTGCATTTTCATATTACTTTTTTTGCTGGTAAATCAAAAGAAGATTGTAAAATTAAAAATTGTTATCAATGCAGTAATTTTCCTTTCCTGGCTCTGCCTCGTGTCTGCATAGTAAGGTTGCAGGAAAGAAATTGCTGACAGGGAAATCCCTGCTACCGAGAAATTGTCTGGCCAAGATTTGAATTGTCTATGGCCAGCAAGTGTTCTCTAAAAAGACTTGCAATGGGATAGAGAGATATATGTGCTGACAGGTATCTAGGAAAGGAAAATTACGGTACTAATAACAGTTTTCCATTTTCCTGGCTTTGTGTAATGTCAGCACATGACAGGACTTAACTAGCCCTGGCAGTGGTGGCCCATCCATAGGGAGCGCCCAGCCCAGGCAGTCACAAAAAAATAATAATGATATATATATATATATATATATATATATATATATATATATATATAAATAATAATAATTTTTTAAACATGGCCACAGATGTGAGGAGGACTCTGCTGCTCCACTGGGGACACAGATGTAAGGAGGGAATCCGCTGTGGACACTGATGTAAAGAGGGACTCCCCTGGGGACACAGGTGTAAGGAAGGGCTTCACTGGGGACACAAGTGTAAGGTGGGGCGTGGCTGGGGACACAGGTGTAAGGAGGGGCGCGGCTGGGGACTAAGGATGAGCCGAAGAGCCCCCGGTTCGGTTCGCACCAGAACCTGCGAACAGACCTAAGCTTCGTGTGAACTTTAGAACCCTATTAAAGTCTATGGGACTCGAACGTTCAAAATCTAAAGTGCTAATTTTAAAGGCTTATATGCAAGTTATTGTCCTAAAAAGTGTTTAGGGACCTGGGTCCTGCCCCAGGGGACATGTATCAATGCAAAAAACGCAGGTTTCCCTTACATCAGAGGGGGGCAGGGTCACCCACATGTCATTGGGGAAGCCAGGCTTTCCCACTTGCGTCAGAGGGGACGGGGCCAGGTAATGGGTGGCCCCGCCCTCCTCATATAAGAAATGTCAGGCTGCCGGGTGGAGACACAGGATGGATGGACTGCGCTGCGCTGGAGGGAAAGATCACCCGTCGCTGGATAGCAAGAGTGGATTACCACCGCTGGAATCTTTTTTTAATTTATTTTTTATTTTTAATAAAGGACTTTTTCAATGGTGTGTGTGTGTTTAACATTCTTTTACACTTTCTTTGTGAAATGATAGGGGTACTTTTGTACCCCCTTACCATTTCAAACGGGGGGGGGGGGGGCAGGATCTGCCCGCAGACCCCCACAACCACCGGCCAGGGTTGTGGGGATGAGGCCCTTGTCCTCATCAACATGGGGACAAGGTGCTTTGAGGGGTCACAGACCCCCAAAGCATCCTCCCAGTGTTGAGGGCATGTGACCTGGTACGGTTCAGGAGGGGTGGAGACGCTCTCTCGTCCCCCCCTCTTTTCCTGCGGCCTGCCAGGTTGCGTGCTCTGATAAAGGGTCTGGTATGGATTTTTTAGGGGGAACTCCACGCAATTTTTTTAAATTTGGCATGGAATTCCCCTTGAAATCCATACCATACCTGAAGGGTCTGGTATGGATATTTAGGGGGAACCCCACGTAATATTTTTTTTTATTTGACGCGGGGTTCCCCCCCTTAATATCCATACCAGACCTGAAGGGTGTGGTAATTAAATTTGGGGGAACCCCACATTTTTTTTTTTATCACCAATGACTTTCAATGACTGTTCTCTGTATTATGGGGAGCCGACTATTCATTATAGCCGCGAGTGATTTTAAATTACTTTTTTTCCTGCAGAAATTACACTTTGTGCAGGGACAGTTCTAAGCATGGGAAACATGTGCCCCTTCACAGGCATACTATAGACACCCCCCAGGTACAAAATTTAAAGGAATATTACACTTTTATTGTTTCACTTTAAGCATTATTAAAATCACTGCTCCCGAAAAAAAACGGCTGTTTTTAAAACTTTCTTTTGCATTGATACATGTCCCCTGGGGCAGGACCCAGGTCCCCAAACACTTGTTAGGACAATAACTTGCATATTAGCCTTTAAAATTAGCACTTTAGATTTCTCCCATAGACTTCTACAGGGGGTTCCGCGGCTTTTCGAATTTGCCGCAAACACCCCAAATTGTTCACTGTTCGCTGAACAGGCAATGTTTGAGTTGAACATGAGTTTGACTCGAACTCGAAGCTCATCCCTACTGGGGACACAGATGTAAGGATATGTAACGAGGGGCTCCGCTGGGGACACAGATGCATGGAGGGGCTCCGCTCGGGACACAGATGTAAGGATGGGCTCCGCTGGGGACACAGATGTAAGGAGGGGCTCCACTGAAGAGGAGACAGATGCAAGGAGGGACTCCGCTGGGGGACCTTATGGAAGGAGGGACTCCGCTGGGGGCACCTTATGCAAGGAGGGACTCCGCTGGGGGGCAACTGATGAAAGGAGGGACTCCGCTGGGGGCACCTGATGAAAGGAGGGACTCCGCTGGGGGCACCTGATGGAAGGAGGGACTCCGCTGGGGAAACCTGATGGCATCTGGTGGCAGGTGACTTGGCAAGTGACACTCTCATGGCTCCCACTGATTCTGCATTATGGTAAGTTGAATGATTTCATTTTATATTACAATGTAATAATAGAAATAATGCACTTCAATCATCCTGACATCATAACAACCATGGTGCGGGGATGATTGAAGTGCTAACACCAGGTGTGTGGAGTATCTTTATCTGCTGATTTTTAAACTTTCTAGAATACACATATTTCTATTGTTGTGTAGGATCTGGGCCTGCTGTCCCTCCCTCTCTCTCTCCCTTTCCCTCCATCCCTTGTTCATCTCAGAAGCTGACCACACCACCTTACATCCATTTTTTTATGAAACCACGCCCATTTTCACCAAATGGGAGGGTTCAAAAAGGAAGGGCGGGGTCTGTTGTCGTACCACTGAGACCTGGTACTAGGAAGGCTCTGTTGTTGAGATAGTGGTATATTGGAACATTCTGCCTGCAGAGACATGCTAACACCCCCAGTCAGGGGCGGATCCAGAGTCTAATCTCGGGAGGGGCACTGCTATAAAATATGTTTTTTGGGGGGCAATTTATATGGGAAATGGCTGGTATTGGCGCTTCAATCATTACGGCACCATGGTTGTTATGGTGTCAGGATGATTGAAGCGCATTATTTCTATTAATACATTGTAATATAAAATTAAATGGTTCAACTCACCATATTGCAGAATCAGTGGGAGCCCTGAGGATGTCACTTGCCATGTCGCCTGCCACCAAATGTGGATTGTCACTTGTCACCAAATGCGGATTGTTACTTGCCACGTCACCTGCCACACATTGCGGATTGTCACTTGCCACGTCACCTGCCACACATTGCGGATTGTGACTTGCCACGTCACCTGCCACATATTGCGGATTGTCACTTGCCACGTCGCCTGCCACCAGATGCGGATTGCCACGTAGCCTGCCTCACATTGCGGATTGCCACTTGCCACGTCACCTGCCACACATTGCGGATTGTCACTTGCCACGTTGCCTGACCCACATTGCGGATTGCCACTTGCCACGTCACCTGCCACACATTGGGGATTGTCACTTGCCACGTCACCTGCCACACATTGCGGATTGTCACTTGCCACGTTGCCTGCCACACATTGCGGATTGCCACTTGCCACGTAGCCTGCCACACATTGCGGATTGTCACTTGCCACGTCACCTGCCACACATTGCGGATTGCCACTTGCCACGTAGTCTGCCACACATTGTGGATTGCCACTTGCCACGTAGTCTGCCACACATTGCGGATTGTCACTTGCCACGTCACCTGCCACACATTGCGGATTGTCACTTGCCACGTCACCTGCCACACATTGTGGATTGTCACTTGCCACGTCACCTGCCACACATTGCGGATTGCCACTTGCCACGTAGTCTGCCACACATTGTGGATTGCCACTTGCCACGTAGTCTGCCACACATTGCGGATTGCCACTTGCCACGTAGCCTGCCACACATTGCGGATTGCCACTTGCCACGTAGCCTGCCACACATTGCGGATTGTCACCTACTGGTGGTCTTTTGTTGGGTCCCAGAGTGAAGATAGGCAGCAGAGAGATGATGCAATCTCTCTGCTGCACACAGCTTCCTACACAGTGAGGGTGGAACTGGAGGGATGCAGGGCAGTGAGAGATGATGTCATCTCCCTGCTCCCCTGCCTGCTGGCTTCCTGATTGGCCAGCAGCCCTCCTAAGCCGCCCAGCTGCCCCCCCCCCTCACTCGTCCACTAAGCGCGGGTACCCGCGGAACCGGCCGCGCGGGTACCCGCGGAACCGACCGCGATTGGACCCGCGGAACCGGCCGCGGGTACCCGCGGAACCGCCCGCGATTGGACCCGCGGAACCGGCCCGCGGGTACCCGCGGAACCGGCCGCGATTGGACCCGCGGAACCGGCCCGCGGGTACCCGCGGAACCGGCCGCGATTGGACCCGCGGAACCGGCCAAGCTGGCGGTATTCTCGGAGGGGGCAATTGACCCGTTGCCCCCCCCCTGGATCCGCCCCTGCCCCCAGTATTACTTTTGCAAAGGTTCTTGGAGTTGAACTTAGGCTGAATGGTAAGCACCAAAACTGAAAATAATGATTTCTGAAGTGGAATCTCAGATACGTCTGATGCTCCTTGGCTATGGGCACATGGAGGTAGGCATTTTCAAGGTCCACTGAGACCATTTAATCTACCTTTTGTACAACCAACGTTATGGTACCCTAGACAAAAATACATTATATCTTTTAGGAAGATTTGAGCACCTTAAGGTCCAACATCAGTCTCCACTTACTGGATGCCTTTTTCACAAGGAAAACACAGGAATACTCCCCTTGTCCCAATTTGTCTTTGGCACTGGTACAATGGCATATGACTGCAACAATTCTGAGACACATTGCTGTAGTGACAATCGTTTCTCAAGAGATCCCAGGATCTTTATGTAATGAAAACTCTTTTACACTATATTTAAAACCCAGGTCTTGCCAAAAAGAGAGTAAGACAGATACTCCTTGAATTGATCCTGATGCGTCCTTGATCAAAAAGACTGTTGACAATAACTTCTCATGAGGAAAAAGAGATTTCCCCCCAGTAATCTGAAGAATAGTGTTCTTAAATGTTATGCACAAGTCTTGCTCGGAGGCCGAATCAGCCAGTCGATGCTTCAATGGCCATGGCAAAATTAACCAAGATTCTGGCAATTAATTGTCCAGGTCCATCAAAGCTTATGCTATAAAATCTGAAAACAGCTTGATATTTTCAAGTGCTGCACTATTTGAATCAAACTTCTACTCCAGGGACCACTCAATCTTGGTAGTCCATGCCCTCAAGGCCCTGGCTACTGATGTTAACACAACAACTAGCCTGCAGGCAGCCCCAGCAGTAGTAAAAATCCTCTTCAGATCAGCATCCACTATTCTCTCCATAGCATCTTTAAAGGAGCGTGACTCATCCAGAGGAGGGGTTATATGCCTCTCCAGGCACTGCAAGGAGGCAATGACCTTAGGCATGTCTCATTCCCCATTCCTCTTTCATGAGCACTCTTATCTCTGGCATCAAAGGAAAAGTCAGAAGCTGTTTCTTTAAATTTGGATAGTACTTCTTGAGCTTCTGTGGTAGCTGGGCATAAGACCCCCGTGTCACTGGTTGCTTCACCGCTTACACAAAGGAAGAGATAATGGCAAAATTAAAAGATGTCAATTTCTACTTCCACAGAATTCAGGTGGGTCCAGTTCTGGATTCTTATCCAAACCACTGGGACTGGGTCAATAAGCTCTTCATGCTCTCTGTCAGTGCCTCTTTGATATAGGATATCTGTTCTGCCAAGGGGGTCTTTAACGCAGGCTTTACACACCAATTTGGAGGGCAAAGGATCTGTACCACAAGATCAGCAGGTTCCACCATCCGGCCCTCAGCGTGTCATAATGGCCAAAGAACTGTGATGATGTTCTTAGGGCAGATCATGTGATGGAGAAACTGAACATTGGTGCCTATGTTACATAGTTACATAGAAGAAGAGGTTGAAAAAAAAGACACAAATCCATCAAATTCAATCTATGTGGGGGGCGTGGCTGACGGATGCTGAACTCTGAGCTCCCGATACACGGAGCCTATCCGACGGCCTTTTAGCTACATTTCATGGTCACCTGACAGATGCCCAGAAAGCGGAGGACTCACTGTGCTCCTCCGTCCCGCAATCTGGAGGAAATAACATGCTTCTTTGCCTCCCGAGCTCCGGAGAGTCCAGACCGCGTGGAGCCTGAGGCAGCCATCATGGCGCCGTCACCTTCAGCCACCAGCCGGACGGCCCAGAGAGACTCTCCTCCGCGATCCTGTACCACGACGCCGCATGCAGCGGCCGGAGAGGTGAGAGACTGTTCCCCAATCCCCTCACCATGCCTGAGCCTATCTCCCTCCGCCAGCATCATGGAAGACAAGCACACTGCGGCAGACATGTTACCGCTGGAGGCTCTCCAGCAGATCCAACATAGGGAGAGTGGCCAGACTACCAGGCAGGAGCTGGACAACTGGGCCCAGTGTATTGAAGTTCCCCTTCAGAGAGAGGTGGAGGACCTTAGAGCCCAAGTCACCCACACAGACAACAGGGTTGCCACCATAGACACTAACCTAGTGTCACAGGAAGCCTGCATAAATGCATTGGAGACCACTTTGTCCCACCACAGAGCCCAGCTCCTCCAACTCTGAAGACATTGAGAATAGGAGCAGGAGGAATAATATTAGAGTCCGGGGGTTGCCTGAGGCAACGACCCCCGGGGACTTGACAGCTACAATTACCTCCATCTTCAACTCCTATCTCGGTAGGGAACCGATGGCAGCAATAGAGTTGGATAGAGTCCATCGGGTGGCCCAGGGTATGTCCCCTGCTGACGGTCCACTGAGGGATGTCCTGTGCTGAGTTCACTACTATAAGGTGACGATTCTACAATGGGCCTGGTACAGGGGTCCTATGGACTTTGATGGCACCTCAGTTCAGCTCCTGCCGGATCTCTCTCGGGCCACTCTGGGGATGTGCAGGGCAGTGAGACCCCTCCTGAGCGTTATATACGGGAAGCTGGGGCCACCTATACCTGGGGATTTCCCTTCTATGTCCAGGTGAAGAAAGACAACCGCCACTTCAACCTGCAGTCCCCGGATCTTTTTTTTTTCTGGGAGCCGAGCCGATTGCTTTTCCAAACTGGCTGGATGTTCTGCTGGAAGAGGTGACTCCCCAGAGGTCTCTCCCCTTGCCCCAAAGGCACAGACGGTCCCGATCCCGGGGGGCTGCCCCTCCAGTGGCCCTGGTCTGGCCATCAGATCCTGAACTGTGACAGTCTCTTGGCGCTCGGGGTGCTCCAGCCTGCCTCTTCTAAATGTAACCAACTATGTGACCCTTTATAGACCTGTCTTTGAGCTGTCTAGGGGGTGCCCTGGCTGGGAATAGGAGTGTCAGTCAAGATCTCTGACCTGTCAGATTGTTTGCCTGGCTGAATAAGTAAAGAAACTTCCTTCACTGTTTGGATTGTTGGGTCAGGGGAGCAACTCTGCGTGGACACTCCGCCAACAGATCTGCTTACTGGGGCACCTACTTTACTTCCCTCCTCCTCTAGCCGGCCATCATGTCGGCGATATGGTTGACTTAACTGTTTGTGTTCTATTTGAGGATCAGGGGCTCCTGGTCACTTTGGCCCCATGTGAAGAGGCGGCGCGAGAGTATGGTCCCTGGCATCTGTTCTCTCAGTACGGTTTACCAATACATGGATCACCAAATGGGGCACGCACTGAGCCACCTCCCACTATGTACAAAGTGAGTTTGGGCACCTCTTTTCGGACAATGTTAGTGCCCAGTCTCGGAGCTCCCCGCTCCTCCGGGGTTGTTGCATCAGGTTTACCATGGGAGTTGGTTCGGTGGTTGACCCCAGGGTTTAAACTGAAATGTTCTGTTACAAACTGTTGTGTGTGACCTAGTGTCAAGTTTATTACCAATCTAGGAAGGCTCATGTGTGATGTAGAGTCCGCTGCGATTGACACTTCACCCCACATAGGCCCGATTTCCACCTGGGTTCCAGGTGTAGATCTTGTATAAATTTTAGAGGTTGCCAGTAGTTACTAGTATTTGTTCGTATCTGGGTGTGGGTTCTGGCCACCTGTCGAGGGGGAGTTCCTCTTGGCCGGTGGTTTGACCCACGCTTTTTCTCTCTCCTCCTCTCTTTCCTTTCTCATCTCTCCTCTCTAGTATCTCCATCTCTCCTCCCCCCTCTTTCCTCCTCTCCGGTCTTTGTCTTGCTCCCATCCCCCTCCCCTCCCCCCCTTTTTTTTCTCTCCCTCCCCCAACAGGAGGCACCCCACTCAAGACCATGCCACGAGTGTCCCTGCTCTCCCTGAATGCCTGCGGACTGAACAACCGGAGAAAAGATCACAGGTGCTGGGAGAGATCTGGAGGCTCCACATTCAGATGGCTCTGTTGCAGGAGATGCACTTCAAGGCTTCGAAAATCCCTAAACTTGGGAACTTCAGTTACCCTTTCACTTATCACAGCTGCTCTCCAGATTCGAAATCCCAGGGGGTTAGCATACTTATCTCTAGGAATGTTGGTTGGGTGTTGACAGAGGTCTTTAGTGATGAAATGGGGTGCTATATCTTTGTAAAGGGCTCCATTTTTGGACAGGCGGTAACACTTGTCAACGTTTATGCCCCTAACATAGGCCAGGTGGGGTTCATAGAGGATTGCCTGGACAGAATGACTGACTTTGCAGAGGGTCAGATAATTCTGGGGGGAGACTTGAACGTGGCTATGGACCCCCTGCTGGATACCTCCACTGGGTCCTCCCACCAGTCGTTCGCTACCCTGGAGAAAGAGATCAAAACCTACTTCATGACCAACACAAACTTTGTGGCCTCCCCTTGTCAGCTATGGGAGGCTCACAAGTGTGTAATAAGAGAAGTACTTAAGTTAGGAACTTAAAACAAGAACGATAGGCAGAGAGAGCTGGACTCTCACTTGGGGCGCATCGGGGTACTGAAAAAGCAACATAAATTATCCCTTGCTCGCGACGTGGCCATAGAACTGCAAAACTTACGCGACGCTGTGAACTCTCTCCTGCTAGCTAAATCAAAAAATGGGATTTTTATATACAGCTTACCTGTAAAATCCTTTTCTTGGGAGTACATCACGGGACACAGGAGCTTCATTACATAGTGGGTTATATAGGCACCTCTGGTGATTGGACACTGGTTGACCCCAATTAAGGAGAATTCCTCCCCTATATAACCCCTCCCATCTGGGAGGCACCTCAGTTTTGTAGCAAAGCAATAAGAAACCACGTAAAACCCAAGAGGGGCGGGAGTCCTGTGTCCCGTGATGTACTCCCAAGAAAAGGATTTTACAGGTAAGCTGTATATAAAAATCCAATTTTCTTGATCATACATCACGGGACACAGGAGCTTCATTACATAGTGGGATGTCCCATAGCAATGCTAAGATTGAGGGGAGGGAGACACAGATCATAAATATAGGCCGCCAGGGACCGGAGGACCTAAACTGCAGCCTGCAGTACACTGCGCCCGAAGGCGATATCCTCTTGCCCTCTGACATCCACCTGATAGAATCTGGTGAATGTGTGGACTGATGACCAAGTCGCAGCCTTACAGATCTGAGCCAGGGAGGCCTGGTGATGCACTGCCCAAGAAGCACTAACAGCCCTAGTAGAGTGCGCTTTCACCCGAAAGGGAGGAATCTTCCCCTTTAAACCATAGGCCTGAGAGATAACTTGCCTGATCCATCTTGAGAGAGTGGATTTTGACGCCGTCTGGCCCTTTCTAGGGCCTTCCGGCAGAATAAATAAACAATCAGTTTTTCTTATCTGAGTAGTTGCTTGAAGATAAATACTGATTGCTCTAACCACATCTAAAGTGTGTAAAGATTCCTCTTTTGTGTATTGAGGGTCCGGAAAAAAGGATGGTAGGATTACATCCTGATTCAAATGGAAACCCGAAACCACCTTAGGCAGAAAGGACCTGTTGGGACGCATGACCACCCGGTCCTTATGGATAATTAAATACGGCTCCTTACTGGAAAGAGCTGCCAACTCTGATACTCTTCTAGCCGTAGATATGGCTACTAAGAAGACCAGCTTTTTAGTCAGGAGAGCTAAAGAAGCCAGGTGTAAAGGTTCAAATGGTTGCCCCTGTAAGGCCGAGAGAACCAAATTCAGATCCCATGGGCATACCGGAGGTTTAACTGGCGGTTTTGTCCGCATAGCCCCCTGGATAAAAGCCCGAACTAGGGAATGTGATGCAAGCGTTTTTTTTTAAAATACCGACAGGGCCGAAATCTGCACTTTGATAGTGCTTATGGCCAAATTCATTTCCAGGCCTGACTGGAGAAAGGCCAAGATTCTGTTAATGACATACTTTCTAGGATGCCATTTCCTGAGTTCACACCAGGAAACATATGTCCTCCAGATCTTGTAATAAACAAGTCTGGAGGCCGGCTTTCTGGCATTGACCAGAGTAGAAAGGACTGGCCCCGAAAGGCCACGGTCTCTCAGAATGTGGGTCTCAGCAGCCAGACCGTCAAACTCAGACTGCGTAAAGCAGGATGGTAGATTGGACCCTGTGAGAGCAGATCTGGCCGGAGAGGGAGGGTCCATGGCCTGCCTACTGCCAACTTCATGATTTCTGCGTACCATGGTTGCCTGGGCCAAGCCGAGGCCACCAAAAGGACCGACTTTGTCTCCCTCTTGACCCTTCCCAGGAACCGCGACAGAAGCGGGCTCAGGGGGAAGGCATAGATCAGATTGTACTGATCCCAGGGAACTGTCAGAGCATCTGACCCCTGAGCAAGTGCATCTCTTGTCCTTGACACAAACGTGTCCAGCTTCCTATTGAACCTGGAAGCAAACAGATCTACGTCTGGAGTACCCCACTTGTGACATATGTTCTGAAACACGTCGGGGTGCAGAGCCCATTCTCCTGGGCACAACTGCTGGCGGCTGAGAAAATCTGCCTGCCAATTCTCCACTCCTGGGATGAAGACTGCAGAAAGACACGGAACATGCTTTTCTGCCCAGACAAGTATGCGATTCACCTCTTTTTGGGCCACCGGACTTCTGGTACCGCCCTGGTGATTGATATAAGCCACTGCGGTGGCATTGTCGGAATGAACACGAACTGGGAAACCTCGCAGTCTGTAAGACCACTCCATGAGTGCCATGTAAACTGCCCGGATCTCTAAGATATTTATGGGTAGTAGATTCTCGGTCGCAGACCATTTCCCTGCGAGCATGTTTCCTCCAACACAGCTCCCCAGCCTATCAGGCTGGCATCTGTTGTGATAATCTTCCATGAGAGAGGAAGAAAGGTTTTGCCCTTCAGGAAATTCTTGGTTTGTAACCACCAGACAAGACTCTTGCGTGTCCCTGGGGATAGACGCATAGGAAGATCCAGAGATTGGGGCTTCCTGTTCCAAGCCGCAAGGATGCAACCTTGTAAAGGCCTTGAATGGAACTGGGCGAATGGGACGGCCTCGAAGGAGGCGACCATCCTCCCTAACAGTCTCATGCACAACCGAATGGAGGAAGATCTTCTGCCCAGAATCAGGCGCACCAGATCCCCAATGGCCAAGGCTTTTAGCCTTGGAAGAAACACCCTGCCCTGAGCGGTGTCGATGATCATACCTAGGTATTCCAACCTGGTAGTCGGTTGTAGGGACGACTTTTCTAGGTTTATAATCCAACCTAGGCATTCTAGGTGTTCTAGCGTTTGGTGACGCTGCGACTAAGGAACGCTGCATTTTTCTCCATGAGAAGCAAGTCGTCTAGATAAGCCATGACGGCTATGCCCTGAGCTCTTAAGTTTGCTAAGAGAGGGTCTAGAATCTTTGTGAAGACTCGAGGGGCTGTAGCAAGCCCGAACGGCAAGGCCACAAATTGAAAATGGCGCCGCTCTACCGCGAACCTTAGGAACTTTTGGTGTGCGGGAAAAATTGGCACATGGAGATATGCATCCTTGATATCTATTGATGCCATGAATTCTCCTCCTTGCCGGGAAGAGACCACAGTGCGGATTGACTGCATTCGGAAGGACCGGATGTGTAAAAACCGGTTCAGGTCTTTCAGATCCAAGATAGGTCTGACACCTCCACTTGGTTTTGGAACGGTGAAGAGATTTGAGTAAAACCCCGAACCCTGATCTTTCGGGTTCACTTCTACTATCACACCCTGGGATAGTAACTGATCTAAGGCCCGAAATAGCGGTTTTTGCTTTACTGGATCCCTGGGGATCCTTGACCTTAGGAAACGAGAAGGTGGAATCTCCTGAAACTCTAGCTTGTAGCCCAGAGATACTGAAGAGATCACCCACTTGTCCTGGATCTCTTCACGCCAGGCGCCTGCAAACTGCAGGAGCCTTCCCCCCACTCTGCCGAGCGGGGGCGCCCCTTCACAAGGAAGTTTTTGGGCTCTGCTTGGCAGGCTTTCGCCCCCAAGTCTTTTTCTGTCCCTGGGCTTGGCCTTGAGCCTTTCTGGTAGAGGAGGACTGAGAAGGCCGTCGCCACTGTTTAGAGCTTGATGCTTCGGGAGAGAGAGCACGCCTGAATGAAGGACGCTTGCTCTTTTTTACTGGAAGGAGAGTAGATTTTCCTCCTGAAATATTTTGGACGAACTTATCTAGTTCTTCTCCAAACAAACGCTCCCCTTTAAACGGGAACCCAGTCAAATGCTTCTTGCATGACAGCTCAGCTGCCCAATTCTTTAGCCATAGGGCCCTTCGCATGTGAACCAACATGAGAGACAAACGTGATGCTTGTTGGACGGAATCCAAAATCGCATCAATTATGAAACACAGAATGTGAGGCAATTCTGTATAATTTTCTACTTCCTCACTGGGAAGGAGCCCAAGCATCTGTTTAACCTGTTCCTTGAGGAACTGACACAACGCCACGGCTGCGACTGTAGGTTGCACCACAGTGCCAGCCATGGAAAAGGAGGCTTTTAATAAGGTTTCCAGCTTTTTATCAGTTGGATCCTTGAATACCTGCGCATTATCCAAAGGACAAGTTAGGTTCTTATTCACACAAGAAACAGCCGCATCGACAGATGGGACCCCCCACTTCTTGGTGAAACTTTCCTCCACAGGATAATGCATAGAAAACCTTTTAGGATGAGCAAACAGTTTATCGGGATGTCCCCAATCCTCATACATCAATTTATCCATTAAAGGATGAATTGGGAAGGAATAGGCAGTCTGTGGGGCTTTCCTGACTCCCAGGGAAGAGACAGAGGACGTAGCGACTTCCGCAGCAGGCATTCTGAATGTGGTACGCACCAATTCAGTATAATACTGCACCTGTTTTCTGAGCGCCTGGGAGGAGGGGACTATCTCCTCTTCCTCTGACTCATCCGACTGCTCATGATCCCTATCCAAAGATAGGGATCCCTCCTCATTTTCAGAAGAATCATCTGAGAGAGGGATATCAGCAGAGGGAGGGGATCTACCCCTTTTCCTGCTATCTTTTAGGGAAGCAGAAATAAAATTCATGATTCTCCCTTCAAAACCCTCCAATGTAGCCCTAAGGGAGTCCTCAGTGACATAAACCGGGGCTGCGACATTAGGAGAGGCTGCAAAACCCGACAGGGGCACTGACTCGTCTTGAGAGGCTGACTCCAGTCTTGCAGGGGGGGATGGTAATTTACAGGCACTTTTGGAACCCCTGGACCTAGGCGGTGATTTACCAGTGCCCTTCTTACCTCCCCCTGAGACCCTCTTACGAGGAGACATAGTACTAGGCTACAAAGCAGAGGTACTAGTACAAGTGCAATCACTGTTGTGCTTAAAGTCTCACAATAATATATATGCTTAAATTGCACAACCTGATGCTGAGTAGGTCTCTTGGTTTGCCTGGATTCAATCCCCACGGATGCTTACTGCCCACAGCTCCTGTGTCTCCAATTACAGCCCCCTGACGCTCTGGGCTTTTAAAACTGCCGCCTGGCGCCTGCGCAGTACAGCGGCGTGCACACTGACGTGCACGGCTCGCAACCACACTCCCCCCCTCCTCCATTAGGCCGGGAGCGCGCCCGGCGCGCGTGCACGCGCCCGCGCGCGTGCACGAGGACCGCGGAATCCAGGGGGGAAAGGAGAACCCAAAAACGGAGCTGCGTGGGACCCCTGAAGTGTTTTACCTTATTTGTGGCAGGGACTGCAATGGAGACGTGAGTTAGCTGGAGAATCAGGCTTTCACTTGAGCATGTGTATTGAAAAGGCATGTAAGTATGCATCAGGCTGCTCTTACTCCCTCTAGTGGTGGAAACCAGGTAAGACATACAACTACTCACAATGATATATACAGGATAACTTCCCTTACCTGTCCCCGCCGCAGGAATTGCTGAACCAGACAAATTCCAGCCTTCACCCATCACGGCGGGTATTGTTAGCCAACCTTCAGGTATATCTGGGGTTCCTTCTCGGAAGAACCTCCCACCTGGGCCATGTAGAAAGCTCTGCCAGAAACTTTCGTGCGCTCTGTATAAACAGTACACCAAGTCTGGTTTTCCCAGAGCCCGGTCTTCCAATGGAGAGGACTTACAGGCAAAACCTCGCTTCTTCGGCTGACGAGGCCCGGGTACCATACCATCTTGGGAGTCAAGTATCGGCCCGAGGTATGGATCCAGTTTATTGTAGCCCTTAGGCCCTCGCAGGGACCTTCATAGAGCTAAAGTTTTACGTGACCATCACCATAGACACTGGCGAAAAAACTGAGGTGCCTCCCAGATGGGAGGGGTTATATAGGGGAGGAATTCTCCTTAATTGGGGTCAACCAGTGTCCAATCGCCAGAGGTGCCTATATAACCCACTATGTAATGAAGCTCCTGTGTCCCGTGATGTATGATCAAGAAACTAAATTTATGTATTAGCGGAGGCAATTCTATGAATTTGGCGGGAAGCAGGGCAGACCCCTAGCTCGAGCATTGCGCGATTATACAGCGCGTTCCTATATCCCTTCCGTAACTTCCCTGACGGGTCAAAAACTGTATACATCTCAGGAGATAGCCAACTGCTTCCGTAGTTATTACAAATGACTTTATAACTTGGCCGCTGGGGGTCCGGAGTCAGCATCGCCATCCCAAACCTCCCTAATAGATGATTATCTAATCTCCTCAGGGGTCCCTACATTGTCAAAGGAAAGGGAAGAAATGGAGGGGCACATCACTGAGCAGGAAGTTCTTAATGCTATTCAGGGTATGGAACTGCGGAAAACTCCAGGACCTGATGGTTTCCCGCTTATTTATTATAAGACTTACACCCCACTGTTGATTTCTCAATTTGTGCAGGCTAACAACGCGCTCCTAGACGGGACACCCCTTCCTAGAGATTCTCTTTTCGCACATATTGTCCTGATCCCTAAGGAGGGTAGAGATGCGACAGAGTGTGCAAATTATCGCCCAATGTCTTTATTGAATACCGACCTCAAGATCTTTACAAAGATCTTGGCGAACCGCCTGATAGCCTTCATTCCCAAGCTAATTTACTACCATCAAGTGGGCTTTGTGCTGACTAAGGGGCCAGAGACGATGCGGTTAGGGCCCTGAATCTCATCCACTTAGCCCAGTCCAGGAAGACTCCAATGCTGCTGATTTCAGCTGATGTGGAGAAAGCCTTCGACCGGGTCAACTGGCTATTTATGAGACGTACATTGCGACATCTTGGTCTGGGCCCCCATATGTGTCAATGGGTGGAAGCTATCTATTCTCATCCCTTAGCGGCGGTCAGGGCTAATGAGGCAGTCTCTGCACCCTTTACCCTAACCAATGGGACAAGGCAAGGGTGTCCGTTTTCACCCCTGATATTTATACTGACACTGGAACCTCTGCTAGCCCACATTAGAGAGGACCAAAATATAAAGGGCATCGGAGCGGGCAGTACACATAATAAAGTAGCGGCATTTGCCGATCATCTTCTGTTCTTCGTAACGAGCCCTGTAACCTCCATTCCCAACTTTTTGAAAGCCCTCAGGAACTACTCCGCCCTCTCTAACTACAAAATGAATGTACATAAATCGGAAGCGTTAAATATAAATCTACCCAAGGAGACTCTAGATAACATCCAACAGAACTTCCCCTTTGCCTGGGCTCGCCACAAAATTAAATACTTGGGAATTTTCCTCCCCCTTGCCTTCTTCTGTCTTTCAGGAAAACTATGCCCCCTGGCTTACATCGATGCTCCTTAGCCTTCAACACTGGAACAAGAACGCTTGCTCTTGGTTTGGCAGGAACAGCATCTTAAAGATTTCTATATCTCCTCCAGACGCTGCCAATATCATTGCCTACCCACTTCCTTAGGGCGGTACAGGGGGAATTCTTAAACTTCCTGTGGGGATATAGAGTAAAAAAAATATCACATTGGATCCTGGCCTTACCAAAAGATCAAGGCGGTATGGGTTTCCCAGACCCCATCAAATACCACCAAGCGGTCCATCTAACAAGAGCATTGGATTGGGTCAAGCATGCCTCAGAAAAGGAATGGGTGGTTGTGCAGCAGGCAATGTCACCCTTCCCACTGTCGACCCCTTTGTGGCAGACATCGACCCCCTCCCCCCCCCCCCCCCCCGGCGGTCCTGAAAACACACCCACTGATCGGGAACACATTGTCGGTCATAGCCCAGATGGGTTATGTTAAGGTGGCTCCACACAATCCTTCCCCACTATCCCCGGTTATTGGTGCTCAAGAGTTCCCTGCTAGCATGTCGGGAAGGAGATTCAAGGAGTTCATAGAGTCCAATAGATTTAGGCTTGAAAACTTCCACCATGAGGGTCGATGGTTCTCTATCGAGGAAATTCAAGCAATGTTAGATTAGATAGATGGCGAGCAATACAGATTAGACACTTCCTCACTTCGTCGCACTTTGAACCCGCCCGCAGTGACTCTACGTCTGCCTTCGAGGGGCTCTGCTTGGACCCTGCTCCCGCCCGTGTGTACAGACTATTGGTCACTCCTCAGGATGGTTCTCCTCCGCCTTGCCTGAGGAAGAGGGAGCAGGACCTGAGCCGAACCTTTTCAAATGACCAGAAGGAGCGTATTCTGTACTTCGCACACCACTCCTCAATTGCAAATAGGTTTCAGGAGGAGGGGTACAAGATTATGACGAGATGGTATAGGGTCCCCACGCTCCTCCATAAGATTTACCCTTCAGTGCCCTCCACTTGTTGGCGCTGCCACCAACCTGATGGCTCGTTACTTCACACATACTGGACTTGCTCGTGTTTGCCCATTTTGGGAGACTATCCGATGCCTGATTATTAAACTAACTGACATTCCCTTAGCGGATGATCTGGCACAGTGTCTACTACACCTTACCCTGATGTCGAGAAGTAGATACAAGAAATCCCTCTTGATACACCTTCTTAATGCTGCTAAAATTTGTATACCACAAAAGTGGAAAAGTGAAGACCCTCCCTCAATTGGGCAGTGGTTGGCTGTGGTGAGTGAAATTGGCCTGAAGAGTTGATGGCTGCTTTAAACCAGAAAGAGGAAAAGTTCAATAAAACTTGGTTTCACTGGCACAAATTCCGATTTTCTCAGGAATATAACGACCTGGCGATTCCTGCCGCAGGGCCGCCTTAGCGGGGTGGATCTCCATAACTGGGATTCTGTATCAAAATCTTTGAGGTGCCCCCCTTACACCCTCTCAACCCCCCCCCCCCCCCTCTTTTTTGTTTGTCCTCATCTTCCCCTACCCTCTCTACCTCTCAGACTTCTTATAATCTGGACCTCTGATGGTCTAACCCCAACATTCCGCTGTCTCTAGATACTCCCTCTTGTTCTTGTTTTCTATTCTGTGTAAAAATTAAAACCTTCTTGGGTACATCTGCCTAGGTGCGTTATCCCAAGCCTTCAGGATGTCATCGCAAGCTCTTGAAGGAGGGCCGACATAGTGGTGTCATTGTGAATGGAACAGTTTTTTATCTATACGTGATTGTTGCCTGACTGTTTGATGCATCTCTGCTCTCTATACAAGCCTGTTCTCATTGCTTAAAACGCGATGTGGATATTGTTTTGTACTGTCTGATGTATTCAGTAAAAACCTTTTAAATAAAAATTCAATCAATGTGTGTGATTATAAGTCAGTATTACATTGTATATCCCTGTATGTTGTGGTCGTTCAGGTGAAAAAGAAAAGAGGTTTAACCTTAAACTGCATAGAGGGTTTTTTACTGTAAGAGCGGCAAGAATGTGAAATTCCTTTCCACAGGCGGTGGTTTCAGGTGCTTATCTAATAGTTTTTTTAAACTATCGATGCTCCCTGCTGAAACCACCGCCTGTGGAAAGGAATTTCACATTCTTGCCGCTCTTACAGTAAAAAAGCCTCTATGCAGTTTAAGGTTAAACCTCTTTTCTTCTAATTTTAATGAGCGGCCACGTGTCTTATTAAACCCCCTTCCACGGAAAAGTCCCTATTGTGGAGTCACCAGTATGGTATTTGCAAATTGAGATCATATCCCCTCTCAGGTGTCTCTTCTCCAGAGAGAATAAATTCAGTGCTCATAACCTTTCTTCATAACTACTCCGAAAGAAAAAAACAAAAAAGAAATAGATACTAATACACCCTAAAGAGTTAAATTACCAACATTTATTAAGCTATTAATAGCAAAGATAAATAACAAGCATATAAAAATCCCTAAATCCCCATCCCTATACAAAGATGTAACCCATTCCCCAATAAACCATATCTGTATAAAATGTTAGAAATAAACCACCTTCACAGAGGAGGGGGGGAATACATGATACAGTGGATGATTACCACCCTCTCCTAATATTTGACATCCCCTGTCTAACACCTATATAAACCCCCACAATCCACCTATAATGCGAGCAGAATCTGTACAATTTCAGAGGGCAGCAGCGTAGCTCCAAACCATGGATGTCCATCAACGCTATTGCCTTCCAAAATGACCCAGGAAACAGTAATAATAAATCAAACAGTCAGTCGTCTGTCAATAGATATCTCCAACTGGAAAAGAGACAGTTCCTTCTATAGGAGAACAGGCATAACATGCTATATAGAATGTTATTTTTCTCTTGGTAGTCCTCTGTTGTAAGATGAAAGACTTCTTGTATGTATTACCAACATAAATTTATTTTAGTGCAATCAGACTGAATGAAATTGAAAAACAGACACTGCATGGTTATACTGACTCATCACGATCATTTCCATAGTAGGGACAATGACTGCTGCTCTCATCCTGGTAACCATATGCCAAGGTTGCCACAACTTGTAGGTATATCCTCTAAGCAATATTCAAACAGACAAATTATTCTTGGTTACTTACTGGATGTTGACCTTGCAGATTTTCCCAGTCCAAAAAGAGGGATTTATACTGCCCATCTGTGTCACATGGCATTAGATCCTTGATCGACAAGTTGTCAGTCCGCATAAATGATATAGATGCTTACCACAAGTCCACCACCAGCTGAAGTGCCTGTATTTAGTATTTCAACAAATGTCTCTCCGGGGTCATTTAGTGCTGTTCAACCCAGTCATAGGGGAGAGGTGAATTGAAGACCTCTGGGGTGTCAGTCCAACCTAAAAGCTTACATGTTTCATTCCTTAAAGTGGAAGTAAACTCCCCTATCGTTTTCAACCAAGGAAGCTGCCATCTTTGCCTCTGTTTAATCTTCAACTGCTATGGTGCTGCACATGTGATTCGTTATGACACCAGCCATTGGATGGTTTGATAGTTTGGCTGAGAGCACAGCCAATGTGCAGTTAGCATTCCCGGCATGCCTTTTTTTTTATCTGTTTAAATTGATGGGTTGACTTCCACTTTAAGTGTCGGAACTTCGTCAGAGCTTGGGGATTGGTCAGTTATCACCTGTCTTAAGTAAGGGGCCGCAAACCACCTCTTAATTATGCCTAATTAAAAACCCAATAGATGTTACCCATCCATGAACTAGGGAAATCAACACCATCTCTCCAACTGTACACACAATCTAATTGTCTATGATGCCACAAAGCCTCCCTCCTATACCCCATTCACCAAAGCACAATTCAATCTGATCGCAAGTGATCATTATATCCCATACATGGTACAATATGTGCAACCAATCATATGGTAATCATTGGGGGGGGGGGGGGGTGATAAAGAGACAAACAGAGACAAGGAAGAGTCATTAAAGTGGAGAGATAAGCACAAAAAAGGGGATGGATATGTGATATTAATAAATATCACCTAAAGACATCATATTAATTCTGATATATCTGATGGCATTACCTCTCAGTATAAAGAGAGGCTCAATATTGTCTCTCCCATTATACACGTCACATATTCTCACAATGGATAGTATCATACCCTCCCTCTGATTTCACCCCGTTTATAAAACTAGGCATGCACATATCACGCCGATCACAAATGATCATCGTATCCCATACATGGTGCAATATACGCAACCAATCACCTCACAGTCAAAGAGACAGAAGGGAGCAGTAAGGGAAACAAAAATTGATGTGTACCAGATTTAAATAGGCAGACATCAATTCGATCACAAATGATCTTTATATCCCATACATGGCACGATATGCGAAACCCATAACCTCTTAATCATTAGAGAGGGAAACGGGAGAAGAAAGAACAGTCTTTAAAGCAAAAAGATGTCAATATACCGTTATAGTATATAAGACACCATGTAAATTGATCCTAATGTATCTAATAATCATTATCCATCTATAAAGTAATTTATTGATTTCCCCACAAGTTCTCCCCTCAGTGAGTAGATTGCATTCATATTTTTGCCACTCAAATGGATTATTTAACATCTTTCCACATTAAGCTTAATTTGCCTTAGGCATGATATTTAAAGGAATATTTCACTTTTTTTTTACTTTAAGTGTCATTAAAATCAGTGCTCCCAAAAAAACTTCAGTTTTAAAAAAAATTGCATTGATCCATGTCCCCTGGGGCAGGAGCCAGGCCCCCAAACCTTTTTTAGGACAATAACTTGCAAATTAGCACTTTTGATTTCGAACGTTCGATTCCCACGAATTTTCGGTCCGTTTGAAGGTTCTGGTGCGAACCGAACCGGGGTTGTTCGGCTCATCCCTATACATAACTAACGTCCTCCAGTCCCTTTATTCATTGTGTTGCCCTTCTCTGTACTCGCTCCATTTCCAGCACATATTTGTAAGGACTGGTGCCTGGAACTGGACAATATACCCCAGGTGCGGCCGGACCAGGGTCTTGTAGAGTGGGAGAATTATCGCTTTATCTCTTGAGTTAATCCCCTTATTAATGCATGCCAATATTCTGTTTGCTTTGTTAGCAGCAGCTTGGTATTGCATGCCATTGCTGAGCCTATCATCTACTAGGGCCCCCTGGTCCTTTTCCATCCTTGATTTCCCCAGAGGTCCTCCCCTCAGTGAGTAGATTGCGTTCATATTTGTGCCACTTAAATGGATTATTTAACATTTTTCCACATTAAGCTTAATTTGCCATGTAGTTGCCCACCCCATTAATTTGTTCAGATCTACTTGCAAGGTTTCCACATCCTATGATGGCGCTTAGTTTGGAGAATGCTAGCATTGACCCCTAAATGATGACAAAACCCTCTTATGGATTTTGTGAGCGGGACTCCTTCCCAGAGGAAGGAGGCTGTCACCAAAAAAAAACGATGCTTCCGCCTCCTACCTGGAAGCAGACATCAGGAGCAGAGGAGCTCATCCTGGGCTAAAAGGAAAAGACAGGAGGCAAGATACAAGGAAACACAGGAGCAAAAACACAGAATAAACAGAATACACGACTGAACATACCAGCAGAGGTTTTAAGCAGCCTAATAAAGCTGTCAGGAATGTAGCCACCTCCACGAAACGCAGGCATATAAGTCTCCCCCTACAGGACCAACTTGCCATTCCACCATGCTGATGGCGGATGGGATGGCATTAGCGGCTGAACCCCCATGCTTCAAAGGGCATGGCAGCATGGGACCCGCCCACCAGGAGGTGAGACGGCTGCCATTCTGGACCCCATGCCACTATCCCAAACCACAGGGAAAGGAAGACCGATGAGAGCTTTTGGTCGGAAAATGTGACCGTGTGTATGCTCCATCGGACTTTTGCTGGCTGAATTTCCACCAGCAAAAGATTGAGAGCAGGTTCTCAATTTTCCGGTCGGAAAAAGTTCCGATCGCAAATTCAGATCATCTGTAGCAATTTTGATGCGCAATATTCCTACGAATGCTCGGAAGCATTGAACTTAATTTTCTGGGCTCGTTGTTGTGTTGTATGTCACCGCGTTCTTGACGGTCGAAACTTCAGCAAACTTTTGTGTGACTGTGTGTATGCAAGCCAAGCTTGAGCGGAATTCCATTGGAAAAACCATCCAAGATTTTTCCGATGGAAAATACGCTCGTGTGTATGTGGCATTAGAGGAGAAAAGCAATTGTGTCTGGGCCACCTGCCTTTAAGGGTCAAAATGCAATTGGTTGTTCTGTACCACCTGTGATTATGTCCTTGCTTGTAGCACACAGTACAAACAAAAACACATAAGGACCTAATTAACCTACATATCATAAAGTGGAACACTAAGCAAAGTTATTGCTTTTTTTGGATAGAATAGGTAAAGGCACAAAGGTAACCTAGCTCTGAGGAAGGGGGTGCACCCCCGAAAAGCGTTAGCTGTACGCTGTGTTCTGTGCATGCCCATGCATTGTTTTTATGGCCTTTTGTCAGTTGCATTTTGTGAGTACCCACTTTTATATAAAACATTTTTATTATTAAATTTTCTTTGTAATGCACTAGGTGTGCGCGCCTTCCATTTCTGTTTTTCTTGTAGTATATACCATTATATACCTTTCGCACCACCATTTTATTTTATATCTGTTACTCCACACCTTGGAAGACCTATTAGCGCTGGAAGTGACTGTGTTTTAAAGGTACAACCTTTACCTGTCTTTTAACCACCTTCAGACCGGACCATTTTGCTGGTAAATGACCAGAGGTCTTTTTACAATTTGGCACTGCGCTGCTTTAACTGGTAATTGCGCGGTCATGCAATGTTGTACCCAAACAAAATTTGCGTCCTTTTCTTCCCACAAATAGAGCTTTCTTTTGATGGTATTTGATTGCCTCTGCGATTTTTATTTTTTGCGATATAAACGTAAAAAGACCGCAAATTTTGAAAAAAAATGATATTTTCTACTTTTTGTTATTGGAAAAATCCAATAAACTCAATTTTAGTCATACATTTAGGCCAAAATGTATTCAGCCACATGTCTTTGGTAAAAAAAAAGTCAATAATTGTATATTTATTGGTTTGCGCAAAAGTTGTCACATCTACAAACTAAGGTACGTTTTCTGGAATTTACGCAGCTTTTGGTTTACGACTGCCTATCTCATTTCTTGAGGTGCTAAAATGGCAGGGCAGTACAAAACCCCCCCAAATGACCCCATTTTGGAAAGTAGACACCCTAAGGAAATTGATAAGTGGCATGTTGAGCCCATTGAATATTTTATTTTTTTGCCTCAAGCGATTGAATAATGACAAAAAATATATATATTTTTTTTTTTTTACACAAAGTTGTCACTAAATGATATATTGCTCACACATGCTATGGGCATATGTGAAATGACACCCCAAAATAAATTCTGCTGCTTCTCCTGAGTACGGGGATACCACATATGTGGGACTTTTTGGGAGCCTAGCCGCGTACGGGGCCCCGAAAACCAAGCACCGCCTTCAGGCTTTCTAAGGGTGTAAATTTTTGATTTCACTTCTCACTACCTATTACAGTTTTGAAGGCCATAAAATGCCAAGATGGCACAAAACCCCCACAAATGACCCCATTTTAGAAAGTAGACACCCCAAGCTATTTGCTGAGAGGCATTTTGAGTCCATGGAATATTTTATATTTTGCCACAAGTTGTGGGAAAATTACAAACTTTAATTTTTTTTTATTTTTTTTTCACAAAGTTGTCACTAAATGATATATTGCTCACACATGCTATGGGCATATGTGAAATGACACCCCAAAATAAATTCTGCTGCTTCTCCTGAGTACGGGGATACCACATATGTGGGACTTTTTGGGAGCCTAGCCGCGTACGGGGCCCCGAAAACCAAGAACCGCCTTCAGGTTTTCTAAGGGCGTAAATATTTGACTTCACTCCTCACTACCTATTACAGTTTTGAAGGCCATAAAATGCCAAGATGGCACAAAACCCCCACAAATGACCCCATTTTAGAAAGTAGACACCCCAAGCTATTTGCTGAGAGGCATGTTGAGTCCATGGAATATTTTATATTTTGCCACAAGTTGCGGGAAAATTACAAACTTTTTTTTTTTTTTCACAAAGTTGTCACTAAATGATATATTGCTCACGCATGCCATGGGCATATGTGAAATGACACCCCAAAATAAATTCTGCTGCTTCTCCTGAGTATGGGGATACCACATATGTGGGACTTTTTGGGAGCCTAGCCGCGTACGGGGCCCCGAAAACCAAGCACTGCCTTCAGGATTTCTAAGGGCGTTACAGTTTTGAAGGCCATAAAATGCCAAGATGGCACAAACCCCCCCCAAATGACCCCATTTTGGAAAGTAGACACCCCTAAATTTAGGGGTACACTAGTGAGACTAGGTAATAAATGGCGGGTGCCCTGAAACTATAAAAAAAATAACTAACCAACCAGCGTCACCTGTAACAGTTATATGGTGATCACTGGTGAAAGGGTTAACTAGGGGGCAATCAAGGGGCTTTATGCGGTAGTATATGGGGGTCCCTGGCGCTATAAAAAGCTGCGGCGAACCTAAATACCTACCTGCCTAACTAGCGTCACCTGTGACACTAATACAGCGATCAGAAAAACGATCGCTTATTAGGCTGGGTTCACACTGGAGCGATGTGGGAACGCCACGAATGCGCGGCGGGTTTCCGCATCACATGCCTCCCGGCGGCAGTTCACACTGCCCTATGCGAACTGCTGGGAGTGTCAGTGAAATGTTAATGACACCCCCAGATCAGTTCGCATATCGCAGTGCGATCTGCAAACTCGGATCGCATGGTGTGAACACCCATGCGATCCGATTCTGCTGCGGACCAAAAAAAGGGTCCCGTGCGAGTTTGCGGCGGGTGCGGCGGGTGCGACACGAATTCAGCCATACTATCTGTATGGCTGAACTCGAATCGCACAGAGATCGGATGTGATTTGCACTGCAATGCGGTGCGAATCACATCCGTTCTCATAAACCGCTGCAATGTGAACCCAGCCTTAGTGACACTGGCGACGGGGGGTGATCACGGGGTTAAACCTTTATTGGGGGGGTTAGGGGGGTACCTTAGAACTAAAGGGGGCTAACCCTAACTGCCCTAACAGTTATTACAGTCACAAATGACACCAATGCAAAAAAAAAAAAAAAAAAATTGGTGTCACTGTGACTGGGGGGGCAGGGGGTAATTGGGGGGTGATCGGGGGGTAAAGGGGGGGGTGTGAGTGTGCCTGGCATGTTCTACTGTGTAGTGTAGTGCTTGTGCAACTCACCGATGCTCTCTCCTCGGTGCCGGAACGAAAAATACCGACACGGAGGAGAGAATACATCACTTCCTCTCCTGTGTTTACATTACAGGAGAGGAAGTGATGTCACCGGACATTTTCATTCGTCGGGAGCGATCGCGAGGGGGTGGCCATGAATGAATGGCCGTCCCCTCGTCCGGGATCGCTCCCGAACGAATACTGACCGCCGCAGGCACCGGGCGGGGGCCCGATCGGGCCCCCGACCCGCGGGCAGGCAAGGACGTACATGTAAGCCCTTATGCCTGCCCGTGCCATTCTGTCGACGTACATCGTCGTGCGGCGGTCGGCAAGTGGTTAAACAGCATTTTGATTTGATTTTGAAGCTCCTCTCTAACTGAAGATCTATACAGGCCCATATTTGCAGATAAGAGAGTGAGTTTAGAGTTTCTCACTTACAAATCATTTAGCTCCAGTCTATTCACAGCAAAGAAGTAAATTCACACAAGTGATTATGTAGACCAGTGGCCTATCTGCTGTCTGCAAGAGGTAGCTATTAAATAATCATACATAATGTATAATTTCATATGCCTCTTGCTTAAAAACAAATTAAAAATAGTTGGTGGAAGAGTAAGAACCCCTGTCAGGTTTTAATTGCTGTCCATGTTCCCACTGGTGATATTCACTTTCGCTATTTGTTCTGGCCATTGTCCCAGGATAAAAATGGGGGGAAACAAAAAAAACACACAGTTGCCACCAGAACAAGAATAGATGGGCACTTATAGCTGTCAAGGGTTGATTTTCCTCACTTTTTGGAGATGTCCACTATTGTTGTGTCTTTGAGTCAGAAACTAAGGAGGAATCCAATGACCAATGGGGACACAGACAGAATAATAATTGGTCAGAAGTTCTAACCTTTCTTTACTCTACCCAATGCAACAAAAAAAAATGGCTGTAATTCCACTTTAATATTACATGTTATAGATTCACTTTAAAATTCATAGTGATACTAATGTGTACTAAAAATGAAAATAGATTTTTTTTAATAAAAAAATAAAAAAAGACTTATGTTAAGACAATTCTATTTTCAGAAACTCCTATGACTGTGACTTCAAAATGCCGAATTGGGACCTCTCTTCCCTTCCCTAGTGGTTATTTCCTGAAGAACCAATGGTTCCCCTCACATTGCAATCTTTCTTCCTTTGAGCCCTTGTTAAACATAAGTAAATGTTTAGCTGGAAAAATGATATATTTGATGGGTGATTCAACAATTCGTCAATGGATAGAATTCTTCCCAAAAGTCCTAAAGAGTAAGTATACATGTTGCTTTTGTAAATTTTAAATAAGGGAACAAGTTTTTTATTTAGGCTTTTATTGTTGTCCGTATTAGGGAGATTCACCCTCTCTTTGTCCTGATGACCATCCTCACTGAAAGTGAGAGTAAAAGAAAACCTCAAAATTTAGATTTTTCAACAGAACAGGAATAGATGGGTTACAGTACCTGCCGCCGATATTGTGCTTCCAGCACAATGGGATCGTGCTGGAAATCACCACTGCGAGGCTGTGCTTCTCGCGCTTGCCACCCCCACGAGATTCAGCGTATCCATAGGAATGCATTGGGGTGGCGAGCGGGAGGAGCGACATAGCTCGGAGCTGTCTCCCGCAATGGGGCTCACAGGTGTCAATCTCGCCACTAACAGCGGCGAGATTGACACAATATCGGCGGCACCCACTGTATCTTCCATTGGAGACACTAGTCCTGATGGCCCTGGTGACGGATCAAAGCATATAATAATCACCAGCACATCGTGGATCTTTAAGATTAGGGCAAAACCTTTTTTGAAGATGATCACAGCAGTAAGGTATGTTTTGGGGACATCCTTGGACCCCTTCATCAGGCATGAAAAAAAGGGATCTTGCATGGCCCCAAAACTTTGAATTTTATTGCTGTGATATGACCATCTCAATAAATGTTTGTTCTTAATTGTGATGATTCACAATGCTCTGGCAAATATGTGCTTTGCTCTATGGTTTTACCAGTCTCTGATTGGTATTTGCTACAGAACATGCTTACTCCTTGGCCTTTTCCAGGAAAGTTTGTGATGAGGATTATGTAAAGTATTTCTGTGATATTATATGTTTCTACTCTCAACCTGTTGTGTCAGAGGGGCAGGCCATACATGGTTTGAATCTCTTCCGGTTCAGCAGAAACTGGCTGAGATTTGAGCCAAGTATGGGCAGGCTGAATGTATCAAACTGATCGATCAATCAACTTGGATACAACCAGCATGTCTGGTTTTACCTGCGATTGTCGCTAACAGCTGCTTTAGCCACTAGCAATCATCACTGTCTTCTCCCGGCAGGGGCGGTTTGCCCTGCCCTCCCCTGCACCCTCTGCTGGGAGAAGACAATGGCCAGGCAGGAGGGATTCCCGCAGCAACACTCCCTGTGTTGCAACTCCTGGTTCCAGGAAAGAAATTTGCTCCTTGTATGGCCAGCCTAACTGTGCTTGTTAGATTATTGACAGAAGATGAGTTGATAAGAACAGACCCCAATGACACACATACAACAGGCAGCTTTTGTGCGCAAAGTGAGTCTAAAATCTTTATTCAGAATTGCTAGCAATATATGCAAGTAACAAAACAAGAGTGGAGGGGTAAACTCACTCCTAAGTTTCTAAGGGTTAACCAGGCTTCTACAGAGAGTTTTTTCCATCATTAATTTTAGGAAGCTGAAAGGAATTTGCAGAGATAGTTTATATCCTTGCAGATAAGCTATCGAAAATCTGCCTAAACACAATGAGTCATGCAGTGGGGGTTTTTAATTAAAATTTGTCTCAGACAAAAAAGTCTAAAACTCCAACGAGGAAGAAGTGTAAGATAAGGCACATACATTCTTTAAAAATAAGCTTATAGAATGGAGGGGAGATTACAAAATGGTGTTACGGTCGATCATATAGCTCTATTATAATCCCCTCTTAAGTCATAAAAATGACTTACTTTACTACAAGTATAAGGACTGAGGTAAGCTTTACTTTCAGCGCCTGGGTCATTGGTTCTAGTGGCTCTAAAATTAAACACATAATAAGCTTGAAACATGCATACAGAAATAATAAGAAAATTAAACCATAACATTTGTCACAGCAATATCGTTTAACCAGGAATATATTCCCCGAGCCCAAAACCTCCTAGACCATTTTAGAGGATCCCAATTCTGTGCAATCTTCTTCTTGGAATTTATTAACTTCTTTTCATTGTTGTGCAATTATGTCATAATAGTCAGGCATCTCTATACTGGTATTGTATATCCAAGTACAACACTCATAGTCCTCCGTGTGTTCGCAGAGACCAGTCAGTACTGCACTCATGCTTTTGATGGCTAGATCATGTAATTATACCTTATTTCTGATTAGCCTTTGCTCAATATTTAATAGATCAATATCTTCTGAGTTATTTTCCATAATAGCATCAATAATCCTAGAGTAATTATTTAGCTTTCTTATCATATATATTCCCCTCCCTGTGTATGAAGGTAACCAGGCCTGGTCTCCCTTAGTAAACAATTCTCTCTTCATTTTATGCCTAATAGGGTAACTTGGATACATACTGGCCTCAAGTAGGTGGTCTTCCTTATTGTTATACATTACTCCCATAATCGGGACCAAAGATGCCAAATAACACCATCCTTGGACATGAAGGGGAACCTAAGGATAACATACCTTCCTACAACACACATAGATACTTTGTCCTAGTGCAAATAGCTTCTTAGTGATAAGCTCCTGAGTGTACGTGTCCTGTGTTGCAATTATGAATTGGTATATCACTTACATTACCAGGGAGGGAAGAAAAGTTATGCAAGGTATTGTTTAAATCAGGGTCAGATATGTGGAACAGTGAACAGGCAGAGTTTTCCTTAAATTCACACAAGGAAATGTTAAATATTGACTGACTGCATGTAGAGGGGTTAGTCTTTGTATAATTTCCTAAATTGAAACACCAGTTCGGGAAATGACTTTTTCCAGTTATTGGAAAAGTAACAGTGTTGTTTTCATATAAACTTGATATTTTAGTTAAAACAATGGGAGGAGTTTCATTTAAAAAAAAAAAAGGTGATATTCAAAGGTACAGCCATAAGGGGAATACGGGCTGTACTAGGATGCAGTTTACTACATATCCAATGTTTCTCATAACCTGATTTTTGTGCATACTTGAACTTCATATGTAAAATTTTATCATGGAATGTGGTTGACACTTCCCCTATCTAATTTTCTCCCAATGATTCTCTTTTTGATCTGTTACATGTGTCATGTATAGGTTGTGTTCCACATATGCCTTTTATGGCACCCAAGTCCTCAGGGTGATATATACAGTTAGTTATGATCCATGTGGGTAGGAACACAAGCGGGGTGTTCAAAAATAGGGGGCACAAGGCCTTCCTAGAAGTCTGTGGTGAAATAAGTGAGGTCATCTTTTTCAGAGTCTTGACCACCTGCTTCACTCAATATTCGAGAATTTTCACTGCTTACGTCACCTCCTTTATCTTTAATCTTCCTCACACCACTGGCATGAATCCAGGCCTGTTGTCCCTGTACCAGAATAGCTGTGCTGGTAACAGCAATCACTGTGCTTGGGGGTCTGAAGGGATACTCCTGCTTCTTGGTGTGGTTCAATTGCTGGACCACCACGGTGTCACCCATCTGGAAAGGGTGTGTAGGTTCCTGTGAAGAAAAAGGAGAGGTGCGAGCAACATTTCTTTCAATTTTATCCAAAATTTGAAGTTTTCTTACATATCCTTCCTGAATGAGATCAAGGTCCCCTCTTTCTAACATACGTGGCTGTCTGGCCCATGGGGTGGGGAACGGCCTACCCATTAGGACTTCAAAAGGAGAACATCCTGTTTTCTTAGAGGGTGTCATTCTTACCTCAGCTAGAACTGCTGGGAGGACCTTCTTCCAATTGGAATAGGTACCTCCAGTGGCCTTCCTGATCTTATCCTTAATGGTTCATCCTTTTCACTATACCTGAACTTTAAGGGTGATTTGGTATGTGAAACTTCCAGTAAATTTTGAGCGTTTTTACCAGATCTTGGCAGACTTTGGCCACAAATGCAGGGCCATTGTCAGAGTTGATCTAAAGCGGGCATCTCCATCTGGGAATGATTTCCTGTGTAAGAATTCTCACTACTGTTTGTGCATCTTGCTTTGTTGTGACTAGGGATGAGCTCTGGCGTGTTCGCATGCTCCATGTGCAGAGCCCGCCAGGAAGTCGGCACAGCACTGCGCTAATCACAGGCAGTGAGACATTGCCCGATCTCTGCAGCCGCGCAACGGGGCAATGTCTCACTGCCTGTGATTATTGCTGTGCCGACTTCCTGGCAGGCTCTGCACGTGGAGCATGCAAATGCACCGGAGCTCATCCTTAGTTGTGACAAACATTTCTATCTTGAGAAGATGTTCACTATTACAAGTAGGTAATTACTCTGTAACAAAATCCCAATAAACACTTTAGATGCCCTCAACCAAATAGTCTCACACTCATATCAATTATGGAATTTACACAATAAAAAATTCAATCTTATTTCTAGATCTCCATCCCACGCCTCCTTTGTAGGAGATCCAAGATCCTTTTCACTATACCTGAACTTTAAGGGTGATTTGGTATGTGAAACTTCCAGTAAATTTTGAGCGTTTTTACCAGATCTTGGCAGACTTTGGCCACAAATGCAGGGCCATTGTCAGAGTTGATCTAAAGCGGGCATCTCCATCTGGGAATGATTTCCTGTGTAAGAATTCTCACTACTGTTTGTGCATCTTGCTTTGTTGTGACTAGGGATGAGCTCTGGCGTGTTCGCATGCTCCATGTGCAGAGCCCGCCAGGAAGTCGGCACAGCACTGCGCTAATCACAGGCAGTGAGACATTGCCCGATCTCTGCAGCCGCGCAACGGGGCAATGTCTCACTGCCTGTGATTATTGCTGTGCCGACTTCCTGGCAGGCTCTGCACGTGGAGCATGCAAATGCACCGGAGCTCATCCTTAGTTGTGACAAACATTTCTATCTTGAGAAGATGTTCACTATTACAAGTAGGTAATTACTCTGTAACAAAATCCCAATAAACACTTTAGATGCCCTCAACCAAATAGTCTCACACTCATATCAATTATGGAATTTACACAATAAAAAATTCAATCTTATTTCTAGATCTCCATCCCACGCCTCCTTTGTAGGAGATCCAAGATTCCCACAGAACAACAATGATATGGTGGACTTGTCATGGTGGATCAACCATAATCTAACCTCCCTTACGAATTTTATGGAAAACAACAATTTCTCCTCATTTGCATCTCTTAAATTGAAACATCAGATCCCAAATATAGAATTTTGTGGATACCTGCAGATTAGACATTTCTTCAACACATATTTCCAAACAACAAATCCCTCTCCCCCCTCGTTTTTTGAAAATATCTGTCTTAAAGCACCAAGAAAATCCGGTCTCATCTCAGAAATATATCTTAACCTTCTCAATCACAATGAAATAACCAAACTTCCATACATGATCAAATGGGAACAGGAAATACATTTCTTGCTCTCATCTCATGATTGGGACATTTGCATCAGCAATTTACACAAATGCACGAGATCAATCACAGTCAAAGAGACCGCACTAAAATTATTTACCAGATGGTACTATGTCCCAGTCAAATTACATTCTATATTCCCCACAACACCTCGTACATGCTTCAGAGGCTGTGATTCCCCAGGCTCATTCTCACACATCTTTTGGGACTGTTCCAAAATCCCATATATATGGAAACAGTTAGAGAATTTTGCCTCAGTGATCTCAAAAAAAAACATAAAACTAACATAACATAAAACTAACCTTTCAGAACTGTCTCCTATATGCACCTATCCCCTCTCTTTCCACCTACAATATGAGATTGATTCATACAATATGTGTCGCAATTCATTGGCTAATTGCTTTCCATTGGAAATCGCATTCCATCCCCTTGGATCACCTTAAAAACAGAATTAACAACATTAATCTGATGGAAAAGATATTTCATATCACACAGAATACCACACATTTATATAGTAAGAAATGGGATCCCTGGTTTAATCATTCTACCTCCTTTTTTAATCCTCCCTAAAACTGGATCTCCTATACATGACTGTCTAAGGCCGCGTACACACGGGCGGACTGTTCGCCCAACTTTGTCCGCTGAACAGTGTTTGGGCGGACAGTCCGCTCGTGTGTGGGCTTTCAGCGGACAGTTTCAGCGGACAGTCTGACGAACAAGGTTTTTCGGAAATTCCGTAAAACTGTCCGCTGAAACCTTGTTTGAGCGAACAGTCCGCCCGTGTGTAGGCTTGTTCGACAAACTAAGTATGGCGCATGCTCAGAAAGGCTTAACACGCCGAAAGTTATAATGCAGTGTATAGGACGTCGTATTTTTCGTCCCGTCGTACGTGCCGTTCACGTCATCGCGCACGGTTTCAGCAAACTGTTCGTTCGTCGTGTGTGGCCATGTCCGTCCATGCTAATTTTGAGCGGACTGTTTGCCGAAACTGTTTGACGGACAAAGTTGGGCGAACAGTCCCCGCGTGTGTACGCGGCCTAAGACTTACCGCACTATTGCGGCTCTAGCCCATCACTATGCCAAACTAAACCACAAACTATTGCAATATATATGCACTGAATTTTGTACATATTTTGTATCTATGGTGATTTTCTATGTTTAACTTAAAACGTAGCCAGATGGCTCTTACCGAATCTGATGGACTGATGGACCTTAAATTATAAGGCTCCATGCACACTGGAGCTCATAAACTGCAGTTTATTGGAGTTTGAGTGTTTTTTTTAAAAGCCCATAAACTCTACTCTATGTTAGCCTATGTGTCCATGCACACATGGGCGCTTTTTAGCTTTAACGAGCAGTGGAGTTTATGGGCTTTTTTCTGAATGCCAGAAATTTGTGTTCAAAGTGCCATTTTTCACTGCCAAAAAATGGCAAACGCTTATAAACGCTCATAAACGCACTTTAATTAGTGTTCGGCATTCTATTTTTTCAATGCATTGTGAGATTTTGGAATGCACTGTGGGATTTTTGGAGTGTCCTCTGTGCATTTTTATTGAAAACGTCCATAAACGCTAACGCTAATAAACGCTCATAAACCAACGTTTTTTGCAGAAATCTGGCATCCAGAAAAAGCTTTTTTTGAGCTTCAGTGTGTATGGAGCCTTAGGGACAAACTCGCCTGATATCCACCATACACTGAGATGATTTGCAGCCAATGTGCTCCAGAAGATCGCTCAGCGGCTCTCCCACATGCCAAACTTCAAGCAGAGATAGTCACTCAGCACACTCCGGCATCAGCGTGTGATATTTCAAACAGACCTGCTAATAGGGGGTAGCGGCTCTCTTCCAAAGTGAATTGGCAGGACAATTTTAGCAAATATAACACTTTCTTTGGTCTTCACACACGGATTCCTCCAGAAAGGGTTTTTAAATGATATGAGAAAGAAAAGAGGAGAACTTCATAGTGCTGTAAATCAAGGGTGTTTATTCCAAAAAAGTTCTTAACATGCACTGCACGAAAAATAAAACAACACACAGGGCTAAGCTATCAGCTGGTGTGTGGTGACGTCATGGGGTTCTCTCCAACCTCCGGGTTGCCGTATTGCGTCAAATTTTTGACAGTTTTAGAAAATTACAGTGGCTTTAGATTTAGATGGAAAAGTATTTTTTAATAACATTGAATTACAAAACAGCTTGTGTGGAAATGTTACATGCTATATTCTTTTTTTAAACAAAAACGGAATTCCTCTTTATATTACAGATGACATCTGTTAGTGGAAATCTGTTAGAGGAGAAATATGCAGACAGCTGTTGACCATTTCCATTTATTTTTAGATTTTTCTAAATTACTAAACCCATCTATTAACTGGCTGCAAGCACATTTTGAATTATAGTAAGCCAATACAAGGTTTTCCTTTTTTGCTAATTTCTGAGATTAAAATAAATGTTTATTTAACGTGAATGTGTATTCCATTTTATAAGTCTCCCTGCCTAAGGCTTGATTCACATCTATGCATATTGCGTTTTTCAATACACGCTTTTTGATCAATTAACGTCTATGAAACCTGAAAAAAAAAAGTCCCATTCTATAAAATGTGAACTACATCAAAAGGAAACCATGTTAAAGCGGTAGTAAACCCGCATTTTTTTTTTTTTTTTTTTTAAACCTGCAAAGCAAAAGGCATAATGAGCTAGTATGCACCGCATACTAGCTCATTATGAAATACTTACCTTAGAACGAGGCCCCGACATCTCGCCCGATCCACGCCGAGGAAGCCGACATGCTCCCTCGGCGTCTCTTCCGGGTATCGCGGCTCCGGCGCTGTGAGTGGCCGGAGCCGCGATATCGTCACTCCCGCGCATGCGCGCGGGAGATTTAAATCCGGCCGGGCGAGCGCTGCCGGATTTTCACGGAGAGAACCCCCTTGTGCGCATGCGCCGCTGCAGTCAGCGGCGCATACCGAGGGGAATATCTCCTAAACCGTACAGGTTTAGGAGATATTTTTTTTACCTACAGGTAAGCCTTATTATAGGCTTTCCTGTAGGTAAAAGTTAAAAAAGTGGGTTTACTTCCACTTTAAATGGACTGTAGTGTGTTTCTGCAAAACTAAAAATGCACTAAAAAATGCCTAGGTGTGAATCAGACCTTATGCCCCGTACACACGATCGGAATTTCTGCCAGAAAAAGTCCGATGTGAGCCTTTGGTCAGAAATTCTGACCGTGAGCTTGCTCCATTGAACTGAGATTGAGAGCAGGTTCTCTATTTTCCGACGGAAAAAGTTCAGATCGGAAATTCCGATCGTCTGTAGCAATTCCAACACGCAAAATTCCTACGTATGCTCGGAAACAATTAGACGCATGCTCGGAAGCATTGAACTTCCTTTTTTCGGCTCGTTGTAGTGTTGTAAGTCACCACGTTCTTGACGGTCGAAATAACTTTTGTGTGACCGTGTGTATGCAATTCTAGCTCGAGCGGAATTCCGTTGGAAAAAACATCCAAGATTTTTAGACGGAAAATCTGCTCGTGTGTACGGGGCTAAGAGTAAACAATATTTCATCTATTGCCTTGATTAGCCAGAAAAAAATTCTGAATCCCTATTTTAACCACTTCCCAACCACAGATATACTGCGGCAGGGCGGCCTCTCTGTGTCAGATCACATACCTAGTAGTTTGTGATCTGATACTTCCTGGGGCATGTGCTCGCCGCATACGACCCGCTCCCTATGTGATCACATACAACGGGAGCCCAGCGGTGGGTACCACGGAATCAATGTCCTCTGGCACCTGATGTTTGTACAGTTCACAGGCAGAATGGCGATCTGCTTATGTAAACAAGGCAGACTGCCGTTCTGTCAGTAGGGAAGGAATTGATCCTGTGTTCCTACAAAAGCAAGAACACAGATCAGTGTCTTCCCATAGTAAAAGCACCTTCCCCACAGTGATAAGAACACTGGCTAGGTACACAGTTAACCCTTTGAGTGCTCCTGATGTTAACCCCTTTCCAGCCAGTGTCATTAGTGTGCAGTGGCAGTGCATATTTTTTAGCACTGATCACTGTATTGGTGTCACTGGTCCCTAAAAAGTGTCCGTTAGTATCTGAATTGTCTGCAACAATATCGCAGTCCCACTATAAGCTAGTGATTGGCGCCTTTACTAGTAAACAAAAAATTGTAAAAAAAAAATCCCATGGTTGTAGACGCTATAACTTTTGCACAAACCAATCAACGTACTTTTATTGGGATTTTTTTTTTTTTTTTTTTTTACCACAAATATTTAGCAATACATATTGGCCTAAATTGATGAAGAAATTAGATTTCCTTCCATTTTTTTTATTGGATATGGTTTATAGCAGAAAGTAAAAAATATTGGGGGTTTTTTTTTTCAAAATTTTCGGTCTTTTCTTGTTTATAGCACAAAAAAGAAAAACCACAGAGGTGATCATATTCCACCAAAAGAAAGCTCTATTTGTGAAAATAAAGGACATCCATTTTATTTGGGTACAGCGTTGTACGACAGCGCAATTGTCAGTTAACGTAGTGCAGTGCCGTATCGCAAAAAATGGCCTGATCACGAAGGGGGTAAATCTTCTAGAGGTCAAGTGGTTAACTTTGTTGGTGCCTAACCTTCCCTGTCTTCATGGCTTTAAACCTTGTCAATTTTCATTCCAGTGTCCAGTCAGATTGCCTACTTATCAATTGTCAAAGCCACCTTTCATTGGAATGGGAACATCAGACCTCTTGTTAGGACATATTAAAAAAACAGCGACTGGGATGACAGGTGTAGGCAAACAGCAACGGCCGCTCCAGCAGTTACTATTTTTGCCACTGGAATCCAGTGTATGCACGTGATCTCCATGTAAGGGCCAGTTCACACCAGAACCCATGTTACGTGTGCGTTTCTTGCACCATGTTCAAAACACACTACATTTGCGGTCTGCAGTGGGTGTCAATGTTAACTTAAGCTGGCAAACACAGTGTATTTCTTGCACCAGATCATATAATACAGTAGTACCATGCGATCCAGTTGCTCTGTGTTTTATAAAGCAATGCATGCACTACTTTTTGCTGTGGTCCAGTGCGATTTCAGCCCATTTAAATTAATGGACTGAAATTGCACTGCACCCGTATCACATTTAAATTCCACAAAAATGCACAGCACATTTCTTTTGCAATTCATGGTGTGAACCGGTCCTAAAGAAAGTATTGCAGACCTTGCCTGTACTCCTTTAACATAACTATGATTAAGGCCTGATGGCCGAAACGCGTTGTTTTTTTTGACTGTTGTTCACATGCAATAATAAAACAATGTTTTATCCGACTTCCATGGCACAAGTCTTTCCCCTTTTTTGCATGGATTACATGGAGGTTTGCATAGACCTCCCAGGCTGAGTGCTGTGTTCTTGAGGCTCACCAGGCATTACACAGGAGGTAGTAGCTTGGATACACTGTTCCAACTCTTTTAACATTCCTTCCTGTGTTGCAGTCAATACTGAAATCTGCAGTGTCAGAAACCAGAGAGCCATGGCATCACTCCCTCAGTCACGTAGCAGTACTAGTGCCTTGCTTTTGGCTGCTAGGTGTGAATACTGTCATGGGGGAGGAAGCTGCATACTCCCACATACCCAGAAGAAGTCACTAGTGTTGCTGGCTGCAATGGAGGAAGGGGTGTCACTGTGTCAAGTAAGTGCAGGAGTCGGGTGTGATAACCTTTAGAAGTATAAGACCCCTTTCACACCACACCGCCCTTTGTGTCAGCGGTAAAACGCCGCTATTTTTGGCGGCATTTTACCGCCGGATTTGCGGCGCATTTCGGACGCTCCCGGGGAGCGTTTTTACCCTCCGCTAGCCCCCGTTTTTACCCCCCGCTAGCGGCGGCGTTTTGCCAGCGGCATTACAGCGCTGCCCCATTGTTTTCAATGGGGAACAGCGGTGGAGGAGCGGTAAACACACCGCTCCTTCACCGCTCCAAAGAAGCTGCTGGCAGGACTTTTTTCTGACGTCCTGCCAGCGCACCGCTGTAGTGTGAAAGCCCTCGGGGCTTTCACACTACACACAATGGTGCAGCTTCTTTAGGGCGGATTGCAGGCGCTATTTCTAACGCTATAGCGCCTGCAAAACGCCCTGGTGTGAAAGGGGTGTTAGGGAGTTAGGGTGGAGAGCTTTGCTAAGGCACTTTCACTAAGGCAAAGTGATGGTCTCTCATAAAGGTTAATTGGTTAGGGTTAGGCTTCATGGCGTGAGTTTAATTTAGGTTTCAGGTGTTACAACAGGTTAAATGTTAAAGTGTTACTAAACCCAGGATGCTGCATTCACTATGTCTGATCTACCGCAGTACACAGAACATGGAAATGCAACACCTTTAGTAAATATGAACTGCTAAATACCTTTCCCCACCAACATTATATAGCAGTCTTAGTGACTTCTATTAGTGTCTGGTTAAAGCTTGTAGGAGGAGTTTTAATTCTACTCTGACTGTCCTATAAAGCTGCAGGACCTATGACCCTCTGTCTAGACAGTGCTGAATGGATCTGTGCTGATCACATGCACTCTCTAGTGTAGCACAGCCCCCTAGGGGACTGCTTAGAATTATCTGCTCATCTGCCTAGAGGCGATTCAGTTCGCATTGTGCGCTATATAAGTATTTCATTCATTCATTCATCTGCACGGCCATGACCAAGTGAACCTTCCAACTCACCTGACACTCTGGGTTCAGATATCCTTGTAGCACTGTGTGGCAATAATCAAACAACTCAGTATAATTAGATTCTGAAATATTTTACTTGAACCAAATAAGGGAAAGTTATTTCAAAGAAAGGTAATAAATCTGCTTAGCCGAGATTACAGTGCCAATGGGTCAGCAACAACATTATATACATATATGTGCACTCCCTTTTGATCAGAGGTCACCTAGTGGATGTTTCAGTTAACTACTTATGCTGCCACACTGAGAAATATGTAATCTAGCCAGCCAATGCTATTCTAATGAAGGGTGATGTGGAAATGTGAGGCCTATGATTTTTACCCTCAATGATAATCAGCATTAATAAATGGACATACAATATGGCTTACACAGTGTGTCAGAAAACTGCCTGGACATTCTGAGAACAGCTGACATCATAAAACCGCTCTGGTATGTTATCTAGAGTTAGTATCTAGGAAGCTCTGTGAAAAAATGTGATCTCTGAGTCTGATGATATTTACCAGATTCAACCTCCAATAGTATAAACAGTATTCTGTTATTCTGTCTGTGGATTAAAGATTTTGCTCCCTAACCATATTGTTGGTTATTTATATTTACCACTGCATATATATTTTTAAAAATAAATTGCCTTTTTTTAAACTTTACATATTAAATTATACATAACTTTTTTTTTAAGGCTATTATCCGATTAATTGTTTTAATCAAAACAATAATCGCCCAACTAATCGATTATGAAAATAATCGTTAGTTGCAGCCCTACGTTCATTCCCATTCTCTATGAATCACCTTATCCTCCTCAATTGGGCTATTCATCAATATCCGAGGGTCTTTAGTTGATAGTGACTTTCTTATTAGATTCCCTAGCAGATCTTCCCCCTGATCTCTTCTTGGCTGCATACTTGGGTCAGGTTACAGTTTTTTGGTACTCCCACAGCTTCAGCTTCTATGGCTCCCCTGTGTTTATATTCCACCCCCTGGCACACAGCCTGTACTCCTTCAGGAGGCAAGTGAATCCAACTCCTCTGACCATTCTGGGTGAAGCGTGGTCTTCGGGAAAGAGCATTAGCGTCTCTATTTCCCACTCCTGGCCAATATTTCAAACTGAATTGGAACTCAGATAAAGCAGCTAACCACCGATGCCCAGTGGTGTCCAACTTAGCAGTAAATATTATGTAGGTCAGAGGGTTGTTATCTGTCTTCACCACAAAGTCGGCTCCATACAGGTAGCCCCGGAGTTTATCCACTACGGCCCACTTGAGAGCCAAGAACACCAACTTGTGCACCGGATAATTCTTCTCAGGAGGAGTAAGGCTGCGGCTCACATAGGCTACTGGGTGGAGTTTCCCCTTCTACTCCTGGTACAACACTCCCCAATACTATCTCTACTGGCATCCACATGTAATTCGTAAGTCTTCGAAGGGTCAGCGTAGGCCAACACCAGAGCCTCAACCAGACTCTCCTTCAACCTCTCAAAGAACCTCTGACACTGTCCATTGGTCCTGAATAGATTCCCTAGGCTTCCTGCCTCCCACTTTCTGGGTCTTCTGCTGTTCTCCATCGGTTTGCTTCTGTAGCATCTCATTCAATGGGCAAGCAACTTGTGAGAAGTTCTTTGCAAATCATCTGTAGTAGGAGCAGAAACCCAAGAATGACCTCAATTCGATGACTGTAGTTGGGCAGGACCAAGAAGTGACCGCCTCCAGTTTTTGGGGATCAGTGTCTATCCCCACTCTGGCACATGTCCTAAGTAGGTGACAGAGGTCTGGTAGAATTGCCACTTCTCCAATGACAGCTTCAATCCCTCTTCATGTAATTGCTGGAAAACCTTCTCCATTCGAGCCTCGTGTTCTTCCAATGTTCAGCCAAACATGACGGTGTCATCTAGGTGGACTAATACTTGCCTTAACTGAGGATGTATTTTCCCAACACGAGCACCCTCTATGGCCAAGGGAGTAAGTAGCCTTCTTATCAGATTGGTATTAGTGCCCATCAGTAGAGAATTTAAACCGGCTCCAGGTGGTCGGGGAAATACAACTGCCAACACGTCAAAGGGCTCTGGTCTTCCGACTAGAGCAGAGTCAAAGGTTAATTTGATAGGTATGTAACCATCGTAAGGGCACTTCTGAGTTCTGATACCCCAAATTTCTAGCTTGCCAAGTTTGCACAAGGGGATATGTTTCAAGCACTTATGATAGAAGTCTAGATACAGCAATGTTACTTGAGTTCCAGTATCCAGCAGTGCTTACGTGTAAATGCCATCCACCTGGATTGATACTTTAGGGGAAGACCCCACTAAGTTTTTGGGTAGGTTTGCCCCTAGTGACTTTAGGGTGTGTGCTCTAACAGGCCTCGTGAAAGACGATGATTATGATTTAACTGCTTGTTTGGTAAGGTGTACATTGATTTCCTGTCCCCTTCTCCCATGCTTCGGAGGTTTTAATTTGTTGTCGTGCTTAAGCACTGACGGGTGAGGGAGAACTGATAACCTGCGTCCTCCTTTTTTGATTTTCTTCTGGTCTCCCTTCTTATCATGTGAGCGCAGCCTTCCCAGCACGCAGTCTTCCTTTGGGACTCCCAACTAGATAGAGCACTAAGCCCACGTACACACGGTCGGAGATTTTGACAACCAAATCTGTCGGATTTTGCCCGTCAGATTTAGTCCGATGGATTGTGTCTGAAACTGTTGCATACACACGGTCGGGCCAAGTCGTCTGATTTCACGGTTGCCAAGAACGTGGTGACGTAAGCCGTGTACGGCGGGACTAGAAAAAGGAAGTTCAGCACCACGTCCGGCACCCTTTGAGCTCCTTCAGCTGATCTCGTGTTTTAGTAGAAGTTTGGTGAAAGACGATTCACGCTTTTCAGATTAGTGATTCAGATCACTACTGCTCTTCAGTTTGTATTTGTCTTTGCGTATCTGATAATCAGTGCATGCAGTCATTAAGTATTTGCTTCTCATTGTGGACTCTATCTTGGTATAGTACGCTTTGAAAGGCATTTTTTATTGTCTGCTTGCTTCTGCTATTCAGGTTAGTTTTTCTGGTGTCCGTTCTGACTAGCCGACCGTTTTCCAAACATGTTTCGTCTACGTACTCATCGTACAGTTTGTGCTGTGCAGGGGTTCTTACTTTGACTTTGACACAAGCCAAAGGGCTTGTGTCAAAGTCAAAGTAAGAACCCCTGCACAGCACAAACTGTACGATGAGTACGTAGATGAAACATGTTTGGACGACCAAGAATTGGTTGCGCCAGCGTCACCAGTTCTCCCACATGCCTTTGCTTCATGAGATCCGCGAGAATAATCCTGATCATTTCTGGATTATTCTCAGGATGACGGACCCCGTTTTTCACTGTCTGCTGGCTTTGCTGTCCCCTTATATCACCAGGCAGGATACCTGCATGCAGCAAGCCATCACTCCAGAGCAGAGGCTCATCGCCACGTTGCGCTACTTGGCGACAGGGAGAAGCCTTCAGGACCTCAAGTTCTCTACGGGCATCTCCCCCCAGGCTCTGGGGATCATTATTTCAGAGACCTGTTCTGCCATCATTCAGCTCCTACTGAAGGACTATATTATGCTAATTTTTAACCTTAAACATCACATTCTATGTATTTCATGATTGCTAATGTCTTGCATTTCTTTCCTCATTCCCTAATTACCATCATTGCAATATGCTCTAATTCATATGCTCTGCCCCTTTGTCCTCATGTGGATTTGCCTCACTAACTTCCCCACCATGCTCTTCTTGGCCCCTAAAACTATAGTCTAGTCACTTGACAATGTCTTTTGGCAGCTCCATAGTATTGCTTTCCCCTAAACACCCCCTAAAATCTCTACAAATGTGATGTGTGTGCTTCAATTCATGCAAAGTGACCTTTTTATTGTTTTTTGGAGTTGTGCCAAACTCATTAGTAACCCCCCTCTCCCCAACTGCTACCTTAGCTGATAGCAATCTTCTATCTGATGACTTGACCCAACACAATACACACTCTAAATACCTTTTTCATGATCACATTTATGGAACAAATGACCAAAGCATGTAGTGTAAGGGCCTCAATACTTTCAAATGCTATTTTGATTTTTTTAACACATACATTTTCTTGCTATGTAATAGCAGAATGTCAAAATGTGCTTCCATTTTGTTATTATGACACTTCTTACCTGTCCGGTGGGCTGCCAATAGTGTAACTAAGGAGGGGCTTCACAAAGTATCACACATTATTTAGGCATTCAGCTCTCAATCAAGTAGAGAGGGTTACCTCTCCTAAACACCCCCCCTCATTTTTTATCAAGGGCCCATCAGATGGGGGGGTGGGGGGTTAGGACTCTCATAAGGGGACCTTATACTTTAGGCTTTAAATACTCATTTAAAAAAATGTTATACTAATTTTGTCCAAAAATGTGGGTGTCTAATCTGCATGCAATGTTGATTTGTAAAATTACTAGTTTTTTTTCTTGTGTCACTACACAGTGTCCTTCAACGCAATAGGCATGGCAGACTGTGGCCTCCCACTTTGCCATTTTTCGTCAAGTTGTGCCTTTTTCACCAACAGTGCAAACCCAAGTTCAGAGCGAGATGAGGGGACAGTCTCTTCTTCAGATAATCTTATTATGTTGTGGGTCTGCTACACACACACCTTCTTTTTGTTAACTAATGTGTAGTGCATTACTGATCTAAATCATGCTCATTTTCAGCACCCTGGTAGGAAAATGGCATGATTGTCCAAATTTACACATCACTGTGGGTGCTTTTTACTAAAGGCACATCCACTATGCACTACAAGTGCACTGCAAAAGTACACCTGAAACTGCACTTGGAGTGCAAAGTGGAGTTGCCTTTAGTAAATCCCCCTCCTTCTCAGCACAAACTCATATTTCACTACAAATACATTTTAATCCCAATGAAAAAGGAAGCCACACATTGTTGAGAATTCAACTTTTTAATACAAGCACATTCATATGTGCGTTTAGTAAAGGTTTTTACAACAAACCAAGATATTTTGGGTATCCAAAACCCAGTTTAATCATATTTATTTTTTACTTGTTTTTTTGTGTAAACAGGCATGTAGCAAACCGTAAAATACAGAACACAGGAACTTACAAAGTTCAACTTGGAAAAGTGAAGACAATATCAGACCTGAGTATGTACAAACTGGGCTGATATTGCCTTCATCACATGGGGTGTAACCCCTGAAAAATACAAATTTGGAAGATGCACACAGTGTGTCAACATGTGCTAACTCCCATCATGGGGGATCAATGTACATGCTTTGGGGCTGCAACCCCTTCATCTCAGACACTTTCCACAAAACATGTACATCGATCCCCCATGATGGGAGATAGCACATGTTTACACACTCTGTGCATCTTCCAAATTTGGAATTATGCAAAATACAACATTTAAAAAAAAAAAAAGCAAAAATAAAACCCTATCTAGTTTTTTCGTTTTCACACTCTCCCCAAAACATCAATGATGTTCTTCATTTTATTTTTAACATCATTGATGTTTTGTTGTACAATTTCCAAATCCCTATTGCACCCCATTATCTCCCCGATCAAGATCTGGGCACTTTCACTGGTAAAACGGGAATCTTCCTCCACATCACCTAGAAAAAACAAAACAAACACACCATGTAATCCAAATATGGTGCTATACATTGATGAGCTTACCGGAAGCTGTGTTCTCCGACACTCACCTGTTGTGGTGACAATTTGACCAACCTCAACGATCTCTCCTTCTTCCTCCTCCTCCTGCTCCTGCTCCTCTGTTTCTTCTTTTGGAAGTTGCCCTTCTTTGGGAGGAGTGTGGTCCCTGGTGTCCTCATGGTCCCTGGTGTCCTCATACTTGCCGAGTCTTCTCTCCCCTATGAGAATGTAAACAAAGATTAATTAGCACACAGAGGGCATATATAGGAATATGAAACATTGCTTGGAAGTGTTGTACAATTGTTTTTTTGGGCCGGGTTACAAGGTGAGAACATTATTGGGGCCACTTTGTTAAGCTGGAATACTTCCCTGTAGAACGATGTTTCATACGAACGAACGAAACCATGACCTTGAAAGTGGCCATTTTAAAATGCACAACATGAAATCAAAGCACATGGAGCATGTATGCAAGCAAGAATAATCATATGAACACACGACAACTACTTACTTTTTTTAAGAACACGCTTGATCCTTATGTACTGCTCGTGCTCCCTCAGTTTCAGGTCTGACCAGCTTTTTCTCAGTTGATCCTTGGATCGGCGTACCCCAAAATTCTTCAGAAGACTCTTCACAACTTTATTCATGATCTTGGCCTTTCTGATATTTGGGTTTGGGTAAGGTCCATACTTCCCATCATAGTCGGTCCTCTTCAATATGTCGACCATCTCCAACATCTCTCCAAAAGACATATTTGAGGCCTTAAATCTTGTCTTCCTGGATCGGGACATTTCAGGCTCCGGGCTTTCCTCACCCTCCTCCTCCTTAGTGGAACTATTATTGCGCACCTGCGTTCTCTCCGCCATGTGCTCTCCCCACTGCGCGGGAAGCGAAGGGGCGGGGAATAGTCTGGAAAGATCTCAGGGGCGGGCGGAGTTTCACGCATGAGCACTGTATATAAAACGCCACACATGTGTAACGTCCATATGATCTGGGAGGAGAGTGTGAGTCACGGACGCGGCGAACGTCAAAACGAAGGTAACATTTTTAACTTTGTGCTTCACTAGACTAGACTGCTTGTATCTAGGCCGCTGTTGGGACAAGATTAGGAGGAATTTTAATTGCATTATTAGTATTTGAGGGTTTGTCTTGTGTTGTGTCTTGCAGACAAAATGGACCCATTCAACAATCCCAACTTTATGGGGCTATTCCTCGAGCTCTACATGGAGATGCCCTGCCTGTGGCAGTTCCACAACAAATTTTATCATGACAGATCAAAGAGGAATGCAGCACTGGAGAAACTGCTTGCTTTGGTGCAGATCAGGGTCCCCACGGCAGACATGACATATCTGAATCGCAAAATTGTGGCCATGAAGCTTACATATTTCAGGGAGAGAAAGAAGCACCTGGAGTCCTTGAGAGCAGGAGATCCAGATGCTGTTTATTACCCCAGGATGGTGCACTTTGACAGGCTGCATTTTCTGGTAGACCAGGGGGTACCCAGGCCACCACTCAGGCCACCACTCTCCAGGCTTCCTCCAAGGCATCCTTCACCCCCAGAACCTGGGCCTTCCAGGCAGCACCATGTGGTGGGGCCCAGCTTGAGACAGGTATTGCATTGTTGAACATATTTCTTGTGTTACATTTAATGATGTTAACTAGATGTTCTTATTGATCAGTAAGTTGAGATTTCTCAAAGTGGTTTACATCTCAATAGACAGTAGTGACCAAAAATGATTGGGACGGGAAAGAAAAATGCTGGTGTCAGAATGATAGTCTGTTCTATTTGGTAACAGTCAAATAGCAAAAGCCAGGAGCACAAAATGTTGTGATTGATGATCAAAAAACTAAAACTATGTCCCCTTTTCATACACAGGAAGACCTCAGTCGGGGGGAGGCTGTGGCAAGTGGCAGCCAGGAGGTCCAACAACGCCCTCCTTCTCCTCCTGCCCCAGCTACAGGAGCCCAGCCACAGCCTGGAAGGATGCCTGGTGGGAAGTCACAAAGGAAGACCAGAGAGTGATGGCCTGGGATGAGTCTGGTGTGCCAGAAGATGCAGCCTGTTCAAGGTCACCATCCTGGGGACAGAAATGGCATCTGAATTTCCTGCTCTCTAGGACTTCAGGGGCAGACTTCTCTCCCTGAGATATGTACTCCTCAGGCCACCATTTTTTTTATATGTCATTTAGTCATGTCTGCCCTGGGGGCCAAAGGCTGCACCAAAGTTAAGAAGTTTCTCCAGTGCTGCGTTCCTATTTTTATTTTCGAGCAAACAAAATAAATTTTATTTTTGTTTGATGAAATACTTGTGTAATGTGTTTTCCTTCAAAAAGTAGAGTTTATTTGTGAGCAGGCAGGTACATTTCCAAAATACAAAGTGAACTAAATAACAAGGGGTACCAACACTAAGCAACCTCCTGTAGATTAATAAAGAAAAAGAAAATCTAAAAAATACAATAATCTTGTTGTTGTAAGTTTACACCCAAAAAAAAAAGTAAAAAAAAAGGAGAAATGAGCAGTGTCTTTAAAGGAGATTTTTAGGGAATTCCCCCCCCCCCAAAAAACATCCAAAAAAAAAAACATTGTGTAGATGTGACTTAAACTAAAATTGTATTGCTGAAATGGTTAAAAAAGAGTAATGAAATCCGTTCGGGGAGAAGTGTGTGTGACTATGAGCATCAAAAGAAGTTGGTTCTTGCGGCATTGTAAAGAACAAGAGAATGCGCTTGATGAATGATTTTTTAACATTGCAGCGTGACGAATGTGCTATATTGCTTACGAGCAGTAGTTTTACCTGAACGAGCGCTTCCGTGTCGGAATTTGAATGTGAGCATGCGTGACACTTGGTCCGATGAAAATGCTCTACATATGATCGGATTAGGTCCGTCCGGCCCAGTTGGTCAGGAAATATTTCCAACATGTTGGAAAATTGGGTCGGACGGAGATTCGGACGGAATCAGTCTGATGCATACCACACACAGTCGGATTATCTGACGACACGGTCCGATAAGACTCATTCTGACAGATTCTCCGACCGTGTGTACAAGGGCTAAGAGAAACAATAAGAGTATACAGTCAGTAAGTGTAAAATTATTACATTCAATTAAATGTAAAATGATTAATCTTAAGTCTCAAGTCTCAAAAAAAAGAAAAACATTGCAGTCTTATCATTATAGTTAGTTAAAACCTCTTCAACTCGAATATTCTTGTCATTATTTCACGTAATGCCTATATTGGGTGATAGGGCTCAATGAGGGGGTATTTTGTTTACACCAGTAATTATTACTTGCAATATAAGGATGCTTGTATACTCAGAAAAAGAACAAAAGAGAAAAACAAATCATATAAGAAGGGAAATTTAGGAGAGGAAGGGAAGGGAGGGGAGGGGAAGGGAGATTCTGGTCTGACCTGCTGGTAAACATAGTGATAAAGTTGAAGGTGAAATTAAAATCATCAATCAGGATCAGTTATTTGTTTTATACCAATTTGTCCATATTTTCAATTTTTCATCTATCAATTTTTTATTACCATTCCTACTAGCTAATATTGACTTGTAGACATAGTGTGTTTGAGTGGTTGTGAGGACTTTAGATGCGTTTGGTGCTATGCCTGACTTCCAGTGTCTTGCTATTAGAGTACAAGCGACCAAGAGAATATGTGTAATCAATACTTTGAACTCTGGAGGAAAGGATTCAATTCTAATATTTAGTATTGCTAGGTTTGGGTTAGGAAGTGTTATAATTCTGGTGACGCTGGAGATTGGGCGGAAGATAGAATTCCAGAAACTGGTTAGATGCTTACAGCTCCAGAACATATGGAGCAAATGATGTTGGCGACAGGATGTCCGACAGCGAATAACAGAGCTAGGCCCCTTAGGCCTTGTGTCGGAAGTAAGACTCTGCATGATAGGCCGCGACCTCCCTCCCTGTTGCACAGAGAGGTCCTTCTTGCATCAGGCCCAGGAAGAAGAGACCTCTGTGCGAGCTTTTTACTCCTTTTATAGCTACTCCCAGCAATCTTCATGTTACAAAGATCCCTGGGATGTGTAGTCTTAAGCCCCATACACACGATCAGAAATTCTACCAGCAAAAGTCGGATGTGAGCTTTTGGTCAGAAATTCTGACCGTGTGTATGCTCCATCGGACTTTTGCTGGCCGAATTCCAGCCAGCAAAAGATTGAGAGTAGGTTCTCTATTTTTCAGTCGGAAAAAGTTCAGATCTGAAATTCTGATCGTCTGTACAAATTCCAACGCGCAAAATTCCTACACATGCTCGGAAAAAATTTGACGCATGCTCGGAAGCATTGAACTTAATTTTCTTGGCTCATCGTGGTGTTGTAGGTCATCGTGTTCTTGGCGGTCGAAAGTTCAGAGAATTTTTGTGTGACTGTGTGTATGCAAGCCAAGCTTGAGTGGAATTCCGTCAGAAAAAACATTCAAGTTTTTTCCGATGAAAAATCCACTTGTGTGTATGGGGCATAAGGGTATATAGGTGCAAAGGAACTATCTGAAGGAGAACTATACATCTCATAATTCACTTTGTTGGGCACACAAATATGAGGTCAGTGGTTACACTAATGACCAAAGGACAAGGTATGAAAGGTATGGTGTTTCTGCTGGTAGTCCATATCGCTACACTAGCAATACACACCAAACTGAACATATGTAGCTTGTTCCCAAGGCTCAGTTCTATCAGGAGATAGATTGGGGACTGAGGAAGAAGGGGAGAATCAGAGAAGACAGGATCAAACAGCCTTTTTACACAATGCAGAGTATTAACCCCTTGGGTTACCCAGTCAGTATAACAAGCATGATTTACTGTATATACAGACTGATTTTACTGTTGTGAATTTAGTAACACTTTAAGTATAAGTGTCAGGATGAGAATATTAGGGAGAGAGTTGAGGGATAATTTTAGGTGTTAGGTTTAATGTCATGGGAAGGTCATAAAGGGTTGATTAGATTTGGGGATGGAGGACATTTTGTGGGCAATGAAACACTGTCGCAAACATTACCAGTTTTAAAGTGTTAATAATTAAAAAAATAGGAAAAAAATAATCCTGTCCCTTTAAAGCATGTTATACAGCACAGTGCTTGTGCTGTGTAATTTGGACCTTCATATCACCTGAAATACCTGCCTGTTTCTACCCTCCCCTCTGTAAATTGACCATGGTTTATCATGGCTTCTGAGCCCTGACACCGTGGTCAGTGTACATGCCTCCGTCACCCGCAGCTCTCTTGTCCTCCTCTCCCCCCCTCCCTCCCTGCCTGTCAGCTCCTTTGTGTATGAGCCGTCTCCACCTCCCCTTCCTGACGCTATTAGTAATACAGTAAATATTACAAAACAGTCACTGCCAGACCCTCTTTTATGTAGCCATAACACACTGTAAATATTTATGAAAAACAAAGCCTCTACTGTAAATACCATTTTTGATAGCTCTTCGGGCCAGTCACGTAACTCCCAGCTGCACCTCCTCCCCGTCTAAGGGCTACAGCGGGAGGGGCTGAGCACCAGCAGGTGACCTCCCCGGGTGATATCAGAGGGAGAGCTCACCCCCTCATGCTCTAGCCCGTACAGTAGGAGAGCAGCCGGGAGTCACATGACCGGCCTGAAGATCGCTGAAAAACTTTTTTTAGAAGCTTTGTTTTTCAGAAATATTTACAGTGTATGTTATGGCTACATAAAAGAGGGGCTGGCAGTGACAGTTTTTAGAAGAGTTACAAACCCTTTAAAGTATAATAAACTATTTTCACAATACTCAAAATAGCAAATTGTGAATTGCAAGGCTTTAATAAATTAAATACCAATTGAACTGAATTTTGCTAACTTCAAAATATCACTATTCTTGTTGGTGTTTCATACCATGATTTGTTACTTTTTCTAAAAAAAAAAGTTCAGAAACTAGACTTTCTGTTTATTAATGAATCAATCATTTTGGTTCATGTATGCAAATGAAACATATGCTTTTCAAAATATATAACCATCCCAAAACGCATCATGGGTTGATCTACTTGGATGCATACTCTGCCTGTCGCCTCTTGTATCTGAGCGACCATGCTTCTTCACCCTACTGGATCTCTGACCCAGATATGCATGCTCCCTCTATTGGATTGGAATGGTCAGAGAGGATCCCTGCTGGAGGCACCTCTTGGCTTCTGAAGTGCCCCTTACTCTCTCCCTACATTTTACCCCCTTTTCACCCTCCTTCACCCCCACCACCCTTTTTTTCCTCTCTTTTTCTTCTCAGTGCCTATGTCCTCACCTGTTCTGGGTAAGCTCAGCTCTTGGAATAACCTTTAGACAGGAGGATTCCATTGGCCGCAGTTTCTATTTCAGATTCCATTGGCCGCAGTTTCTATTTCAGATTCCATTGGCCGCAGTTTCTATTTCAGATTCCATTGGCCACAGCCCCTATTTCCTTCCTAGCCAGTGCTTTCTTTCCAGGAGTGAGAAGCCGGATGCTCTTTTTTTGTGTTTCCTTGTAAATACGATGCTTTCGCTACTGAAACTGGTTTTGTACTAGGACCCTAAACTACGATTGATATGTTTTTGTATTGCATGCAGAATAATTTTAAATAAAATATGTTTGGATAAAAAAAATATACAATCATTGCTTTTGATCTTTTTTATTTATAGATCTGACATTATTTGACAGCCACCGAATAGGTTGGCGCACGACCCATATGGCATTTGACTTACACAACAACATCTACATTCAATGGAAGAAACATGGACATCCATTTGTAACTATGAGATTTTTCAATGTCAAAACTCACTCCTATATCACCAATGAACTCGACCAGCTTGGTGGCGGGTCCAACACAATTGTTGTGATAGCTGTGGGACAGCACTTCCGGCCTTTTCCTTTTCCTGTGTTCATCAAAAGGCTTCTCTGCATACGAAGGGCCATAGAGAGTCTGTTTTTACGAAGCCCAGATACAAAAGTTATCATAAAGTCTGAGAACACCAGGGAAATTAACCCTGATGTGGAGCGATTTAGTGACTTTCATGGTTATATTCAGTACCTCTTAGTAAAGAACATCTTCAGTGGACTTAATGTTGGGATGATAGATGCTTGGGACATGACCACAGCAATTGGCTCTAGAAATGTCCATCCACCGGAGCATGTTATTAAGAGCCAGATCAACTTGTTTTTGTCTTATATCTGTTAAAGGAGAAGTTTGGGGTTGGTAAACAACTGCATACTCACTTCCATGCTGCAGCATCAGTGCGTATGCACTATAAAACTGAAAACTTAATCATACGACTGCTGATCACTCAGCTCTCAGTCTTAGTCACCGCTTTCCGCTTTGCTCCATCAGTGCTCACTGAAACACAAGGCTGAGAAGAAGGCTTGGCTCCAGAAAGGCAAAGCTAGATATCAATTAGGCAGCCTGGATATATTTCATATTAAATATTTTTATATTTAAAGCAGAACTTCTGGCAAACAGTGAAATACCGGGTTATATTTTGTAAATATATATATATATATATATATATATGTAGCAGATGACATTTTGGACAAAGTGTCATTCATGTGTAAATTTAGTTTTTGCCTCAGAACAATAGGGGTTCTGAGGGTTAATTATGTAGGTTGACTTTGACATCAGTTTGGCTGGGCTATGTTAGAAGTTCTGCTTGGTCATGTGTGTGGTGAGGTGCACATGACAGGCCAGAACCAGGCCTGGTTGGATGTTTTGGGTATCAGCCTTCTCTGAGCCAATCAGCGGGAGTGCTCGCTGAGGAGTCTGGGCGGGGTTACTTAAGATGCTGGGGTCATGTGTTTAGGGAGAGGAGTTTGTGAGGCCCGTGTGGTCTGTTCTTTTTCCAGGACCGAGGTAGCCCCGTGAGGGGTCCCGGTCACCGGGGTGTCTGACATCCCGCAACATGTTCCTGTTAGTTACCCCCAATAGACCCGTCTGGTCTGGGGTAGGGATCCGTCTGTTCCTGAGTCTCGGAACCGGCTGGTCTGAGGTGCAGTAACTGAGGGAGGATTCAAGGTGTCCGGGTGTGCTCTCAGCTTGGAGGGGCGCCACAGCTCGTGGAAGTGACCGGGGGAGGACTCTTCAGAGGAGGGCCGACAAGTGGCATCCTGAGAAGTACCTGGTTACTGAGTTGGGAAGGACATTGACAAATCCACGCTTTTTCCAGTACTATTAAGGAGACAGAGAACGTTCCAGGTACTGAAGAAAAAGGTTCCTGTTCACCCTTAGTTACAACCTGTACACGTTCATAGGATTGTTTCAAGCTTTGAATCAACGTGCTGACTGCCATGATCTCTGGCTAGAGATCTGTTCAGCCTTAATGTACCATGCTGCGAGTGGCTACTCTCTGGGTGCAGTTAGAGACTTTGTTAGATCTGAAGTTCAAGGTACCTGAGTTCTTCGCCCATGCCCTCTGTTCCCATGAGAGACTGTGTTATTGGATGTTATCACTGCAAAATAAAACCTTCCAAAAGGACTTTATTTGTGTCAGCGTTCAAGTTGTTGGGTATCAACCCTGGGAACCCCTAGACATGGAAGAACAAGCCAAGCGGAGGTAACTGGTAAGCCCAATAAGTTAAGGCTGCCCTACAAAGGGTTATGGCCGCTACATATTATATATATATATATATATATATATATATATATATATATATATATATATATATCACAATATACACCCCTCACATTTTTGTAAATATTTTATTATATCTTTTCATGTGACAACACTGAAGAAATGACACTTTGCTACAATGCAAGGTAGTGAGTGTACAACTTGTATAACAGTGTGCATTTGCTGTCCCCTCAAAATAACGCAACACACAGTCATTAATGTCTAAACCACTGGCAACAAAAGTGAGTACACCCCTAAGTGAAAATTTCCAAATTGGTGTACTCACTTTTGTTACCAGTGGTTTAGACATTAATGGCTTTGTGTTGAGTTATTTTGAGGGGACAGCTGTTATACAAGCTGTACACTCACTTCTTTACATTGTAGCAAAGTGTTATTTTTTCAGTGTCACATGAAAATATACAGTATAATAAAATATTTACAGAAATGTGAGGGGTATACTCACTTTTGTGTGATACTGTATGTACAATGCATGGTAAACCTTATTATAGGCTTACTTTTAGGTAAAAATCATTCATATGAGTTTACTCCCACTTTAAGGCAGAGCCTACAAAATCCGGATACCTTTTAATAGCTTTCCAAAATACATTTTAGAACCATTCCAGTTTTCAGTATTTCTGACATGGCCTAAGTAATTACAACCAGAAGTCCTCTCAAGTTAACAGCCCAATAACCAAGGCTATATGGCATGCCATAAACATTTTAGAAAGCAGTGGAAAGGTGGCCACATTACTGTCCGTTTAGCTTTTACTGCAGAGATAAAATTATATATAATTCATAACACCTGGGCATGATCAAATTGCATCAATAAGGAGCGTCACTCCTCCTGTATCAAACAATGACTATCATTTTAAGACTAAACGGGGGGCGTGGCCTGGACGCTGAGGAGAATGGCAGCTTAACTAGTGTGCTCCTGCTGAAACGGAGGGAAAACAGCAGACACCGGAGGTAAACTCGAACTCGCAGTCTACAAACCGACATGGGAACATCTTCCCGCAGATCCTCTACGTCCCGGTCCAGGTCTCCGCGAGATTTATCTCACGGAGCGAGTCAAAACATCCCCGAGATGTTCCGCTCTCAGGCCAGCAATATGGCGTCCTCACGAGGCCCGCCATCATCCCAAACCACCTCACAATCCTCACGGTCTCCCTCTGCTAATGGCGAGATTGTACTCGAACCGCAACACCACCCCAGCCTTACAGATCTTAGATCAGTGGCGGATGATATAAAGCAAACACTAACGGCGGCTATATCGGAACTCCGCATAGACATACAATCGATAGCGAACAGAGTACAAGATGTTGAACAGAGAACGGCACAACACTCCACGGTACTCCGTCGGTCCTGCCAGGTTATAGATACTCATACCCTGCAACTTAGAGATCTGAATCGTCACATGGAGGACCTGGACAACCGCGGTAGACGACATAACCTTCGTCTCCGCGGACTCCCTGAATCGGTCGAAGCCGATCGTTTGAGACCTGAGGTAACGGGCCTGTTCAACACTATCCTGGATCGTGATCCTCTCACCCCTATAGGATTGGAGCGCATTCATCGCGCCCTACGCCCACGAGGCAAGGAGACGGACCCCCCCAGGGATGTGGTCTGTTGTGTGATAGACTATCAGCTTAAGGAGGACATTCTCAGACAAGCGCGGGTGAAACATCCGCTGATGTACAACGACACAGAAGTTCGGTTGTTTCAAGACCTATCCTCCATTACGCTTCAACGTCGAAAGGAACTCCGCCCACTCTTGGAGGCTTTACGCGCCAAGGACATACAGTACAGATGGAAGTATCCATTTGCGTTGTCTGCTTCTGCGCAAGGCCGTTCGGCTTTGCTGAGAGTCCCGGAGGACCTCCGCCGCTTTTGTGCCACCCTGGAGATCCCTTACACGGACGTACCGGACTGGTACGCGGAATTTCGTCCGCAAACCGGGCGACGCCATCAGCAAGAACACGAACCGATGGAAGCTCAGGAACAACGCCATCGCAGACAACGTTCGCCTTCCGCTGATCAACTCCATGGCTCCCGCAACGATCCTACCCACAACTCCAGTCCGTTGAAAGCGCCGACCACGAGAAGAGCTCGTCGTGATCGTTGATCAGGAATGCAGTTGTATTAACCCTTTCTTGGAGTTGCTAAACGGGATTCTTCAGTCAGTTTATTGTTACCTCTCTCCCATCATATTTTTTTTTTTTTTTTTTTTTTTTGTTATTTGGCTCGGTTTTTTAGGGCCACACTATGTCTCGGGGACTTATCACTGGCAAACTTGTTCCCCCCCCCCCTTTTTTTCTTTTTTTTTTTTTTTTTTTTTTTTTGCTATAAACCCCAAGCTGCTCTGAGACTGATATCTGAAGCCTAATCTGGGTTTTTTTTTTTTTTTATCTTCTTACACATTATAAGCTTTTATATTGGGGTGCAGTTTTTTTTTTTCTCAATGTCGGCCATTCCTTTCTCAGGTGTAATCCACATGGACCCAATGCATCGATTCATGGGCATTTCCCTTATCTAGAGAAGGCACATAATTTCCCACCCAGGCTTCGTATGTTACCCCAGACCTGTCTTATGTTTTCAAAGGTTGCTCAATTGAGAGGGGGATCATATGTTTTCATTCCTTTCCCTTAACAACCATGCGATGTGGTCCCTGTGGATTGCCCCTCCCCCCAGCTTTTGAATGTTACCAAGATTGGGGAAAAATCTGACACCTGTTTTCAAGAGTTGGGCTGGTCTCTGACGCCCCTCTCTACACTGGGTTCCCTACTGCTAGGATGAAAAGGGAGCTTCTTACCTTCTGATTACCATCCAGATGTTTACTGGATCCCCGGGTTACGGGGAGACTTAATAAGCACAATCAGCTCCATCTGGGACCTATCTTAGCTTACTGACATCCTGGTTAACATTCATCATTTCCAGGGACTTGTGCTACGACACCTCCTCTCTTTCCCATTATGAGGCGGCCACTTTCATAATCTATCATTCTTCTTAATGGGGGGATCACAAACATACAACTTAAGTTTGGTACTGAAGCTGAGGGATCTCATCTCGTGTATCAATACCTTGTTACACCAATACAGGTCAGATACTTCTATGAGCCCGTTCTATCATTTCCACTACAACTCCGCTATTACAATCTGTGAAAGAGTGTTGCTAGTGATAGATCCTTGACCCGTCCTCGAGACTACTTTAGTTCAGTTCGGGAAAGAGCTAGTTGTGCTTTATTGCCACAAGATACCTGTTTAGCCTGATAACAGTATTTTAGTTTGAAATTGAAGTTTATTAACTGTTTAGTTCTGATGTTGTATAACCCATTTTCCATGTTCTGCTCCATTTCATGGGTTTTTATTTCTTTATTTCAATGCCTCTTCGCCTTGACAATGTTTTATGCATGATTGCTCCAACTAGAGTTTTCAGATAAATTTTACTGATCCTCAGGTTTGCACCCTTTACCTTCAATCTTGTTATGCCTCTCCTACTCGTGTCTACAGACGAAGAGCCTTTTATACTGGTTAGATCCATTAGCCAATGCTCAATCCTTTTTTCTTGTCTCTTCTAACTGTATTGCCAAGAATCTAGACTGTCTTAAGGCAGCTTACATTTCTCACACCTCCTTTTTAAGCATTCATACCCTTCCCTCCGTTCAGCTGCTAGTATCACTTAATCTTATATTTATACTCCTCAATAATCCGGACGACGTTTCACACAGAGATATCCCATTCAGCCTTACCACGTTAAATATCATCAATTATTGGACTATCTCAAACCCGTTAAGGTTTAGTCCTGTGCACTGTTTTACTGCATCGGACACAGCGAGCTGGTTCTCGCTACAAACCTCCGAAGAATCGATTACTCCGCTAGTCTCGATTGCACTTCTGTATAATCTACGAGTATAAGTTCCTTCGAGACTAGTACTCCCCTCCTTTCGACCCTATTCCCCCCCTGATTCCTCTGTCCCCTTTCTCCTCTAGTGTTTTTTCTAAGCAAAGTAGTACAAAATCCCTAAGCTAGCCTCCTTGACGACCCCAGTCATTATATTTCCAGGGAGTTCTATCGCGCCCCTCGCACACTTGCAGAAAGAATGGCCTCCCCTTCCTGCAAGTCACATTCCATGGCGCTCTCGCTGAAGCTGGTCTCCATTAATACTAAAGGCCTTAACCTACCGGAAAAGAGATCCCAGTTCCTGCGAGAATGCCATAAATTGAAAGCGAATATAATATTTGCACAGGAAACACATTTTCTGACAGACAAAACTCCTAAGATGTCAGATAAAAATTTCCCCACGGTTTTTCATTCGACGAATTGCCACTCCAAAACAAAAGGTGTGTCGACCCTTATCTCTAAAAACACACCCTTTCAACTAATAGATTCACTAAGCGACACTGAAGGGAGATACTTATTTCTTAAAGGGACCATTCAATCCAAACCAATCACAATTGCTAATATATATTCTCCCAACACAAAACAAGTTTCTTTTTTCCGCTCTGTCTGTGACCTTCTATCTTCCTTCTCATCGGGTATTCTCATTCTCGGGGGAGACTTTAATGTCCCCCTGAACCCTATCTTAGATTCCTCCTCTGGTTCCTCAGCCTTGCCATACAAAGCCTTGAAACAAATAAAATTGCAACTTCAAAACATCCTGCTACATGATTCCTGGAGAACGCTGAACCCACAGGAAAAAGATTACACATACTTCTCCCCTATTCATCAAAAATACTCCCGAATTGACTATTTTTTTATCTCACAACCTGACCTACCCCTCTTGACTAGGGCCACGATAGAACCGATGACATTTTCTGATCATCATCCGATCACCATTCTTCTGGAATTTCCCGAAACAGTAACCAAGTCTAAAACGTGGAGACTTAATCCCTCCTTGCTCAAAGATCCAATTAATGTAGCTAGAATAAACACTCACCTTACAGACTATTTTAGACTTAATGAAATTCCTGACACCTCCACACTTTTCCAATGGGAAGCCCATAAAGCTGTAATTCGAGGGGAATTTATCAAATTATCCTCTCTTCTTAAAAAGGAACGCCAGACCAAAATAGCAACACTTATGTCTCAAATTCGCGTGCTGGAAGCCACGCACAAACAAACACTTGCAACACAGACCTATCAAACCTTGACCCAAATCAGGAAACAGCTATTAGATGAACTCAACCTGAAAACCAGGAGACAATATGTCTTAAGAAATAAACTCTTTTATGAAAAGGGTAATAAAGTAGGCGCTCTTCTGGCTAGAGCAGTGCAAAGCAAGAAATTCAACTCAACTGTACATCATATTACTGACAACCATGGTAAGGCTCACACTTCAAATGAAGCTATTGCCCAAAAATTCGAAGAATATTACCAAACACTTTACAACATTCCCTCTAGACCCACTAAGCCCAGTAGTTTAGATGTGAGACAGCATAGTATAAACGAATTCCTCTCCAAATTTGGCCCAAAGCGTATTTCTCAGGAAAATGCCCAAAAGCTAAATACTCCCTTATCTGAAGAAGAATTTGATAAGGCAATCAAAGAGATGAAAGTAGGGAAAGCACCAGGCCCAGACGGCCTTCCTTTGACATATTACAAAACGTTTACAGACATACTTAGACCTCGCTTTCTCTTAGCTTATCGATCCTTCGCCTCTACTTCCCATGCCCCCCCTCATATGCTTGAAGCGCACATCACGGTAATACCGAAAGAGGACAAAGACCCTTCCCTGGTAATGAATTACCGTCCCATTTCACTCATTAATGTGGATGTCAAGATTTATGCTAAAATTCTAGCGAATCGCTTGTTGCCGCTTCTCCCGTCATTGATCTCTTTAGACCAGGTAGGATTTATCCCGGGACGGGAAGGTAGGGATAATACTATTAAAGCACTAAACATCCACCACTGGCTGACCTCAGCCAAGAAACAAGGATTCTTTCTCTCCCTGGATGCCGAGAAGGCGTTTGACAGGGTGGCCTGGGATTACATGGACTCGGTTCTCAAAGCAATAGGTTTGCCGGGCTTATTTCTCTCATATATTCGAGCCCTGTACTCCCAACCGACCGCCAGAGTGCGGGTCAATGGTCACCTGTCAGACGCCTTCCGGCTTCACAATGGTACGAGACAGGGATGTCCCCTCTCACCTATACTCTTTGTTCTCACTCTCGAACCCCTTCTCAATAAACTAAAACTGAATCCAGATATCAATGGCATTTCAATCAATACACGCATTTACAAAATAGCAGCTTTTGCGGATGACATCCTCCTTTTCTTAACCAACCCGCATATATCCATCCCCAATCTACTTTCCGACTTGGAGATGTTCCAAGCCATCTCCAATCTTAAAATAAATTACTCCAAATCCATTGCCCTGAATGTAACTCTCCCTGCAGAGATGGTAACGCAATGTAAAGCAAACTTCCCCTTTAATTGGGCCGAACATTCAATCACTTATTTGGGAATTAAAATACCGAAGTCCCTCTCAAATCTTTTTAAGGAAAATTTTCTTCCAGCATTGCATAGCACCAAATCAGACCTTAAAAACTGGAGATCTCTACAGGTGTCCTGGTTCGGTAGAGCCGCACTCCTTAAAATGTCTATTCTACCACGCTTCCTTTATTTATTGCAATCGATCCCGATCAACATTCCATCGTCCTTTTTCCATTCTTTCCGCCAAGCCTGTTCTGCTTTTATATGGCAAAGTAAAAGGCCAAGAATACAATTTACACGTCTTACCCTTCCAAAAACCAAAGGAGGAATTGCTCTTCCTGACCTACGTCGATACTACTGGGCCACACACTTAGCCAGGATCGTGGACTGGAATGTCCACCAAAATGTTTAGGACTGGGTACCACTAGAGCACTTTATCTCTACACAAAATCTTCGGTTACTACCCTGGATAAATCCACGCCATATACCGATACAACACAAGCAACACCCGCTGATTGGGCCCACACTATCTGTTATTCACAAGGCATTGAAAAAAATATATCCGCACCCGTGGCTGAGTCCTCTCACTCCACTGAGAAATAATCCCGATTTCTCACCAGGCAAGAGCCCAGACTTTCTGGCCAACTCCTGGCCCCACACAGATCTTACTGCTAGGCAATTTTTTAATAGGAGAAAGACTTTCAGATCATTGGCCGATCTGAATACCACAGAAATAAAAAATAGTGTAGCGCTTCTAAGGTGAAAAATATGTTGAAGGAATGCTCCTATAACAAAGAACATATAAATGTGTAAATAAACAAAATAAAGTCCAAAGAAATGGATGTAGGCTTCCGTGGAAGGACCGGCACAATGGTAGTCAGACCGTATCACAATACGAGGCAAATCTCATTAAACGGACATGTCCATGTACGACAGCTTGTCTGGAAACATTGGGAAAGAATAGATGGGTACTTCTTACCAGATCTGTTGGACTCACACAGTCATATGACGGTTGAGTCAATAAGGCTTGGGGTCACAATCTGGGACCGAGGAGTGGATCAAAGTGGGTTCATCAGCCTGGTGGAGAGACTTCAAAAGACCGTATATCCAAATGATGAATCTCACCGATGGAACTTCGGAATGGTTAAGAAATCCAACTCAGGTATAGCTCACTGCACTCCGATACTCCAAATACCCCAAATGGAGGGGAAGATATTTAAAGGGTTTAGACCAAAAAAGAAAAAAGAAAGAAAAAGCTCCACATGGTGCGGGTCAGGCGATTAAAAATAGTAATTTATTAAAAGTCAAAAGAGTAACAAATGACTTAGTGATCACAAAGCAATAAGGTAAAATTTAAAGTAAAAGCAATGTGGGGTGCCAACAGCTAGCCCGACGCGTTTCGACACATATGTCTTCGACAGAGGCATGTTGGGACCCACCACATTGCTAACAAATATATAGGGTGTCTAAAACAAATCCGCCTACAAAGGGGCGGGGGCTCCGCCTACAGGGGGGCGGAGGCTGTTGTCTCAGACAACCCATAAACAAATAAAATGAACAGTCTGATCAAATAAGGATAAACATGTTCAAACATAGTGACTACATACGGATATCATCCGAAGTATAACCCTCTTACTAATGAAAACAGTTACATTAGGTTTGATGACGGTAAACACTTAGTAAACAGTCATAATCATAAATGGATCACATATGTTAATCTAGACCTCCTAAGGTCTCCAAGAGGGGCCAGTAGACAAATAAAGTCTATGCATGATAATAACAGTAATGACAATGCATGGCTGTTTTTACCACATCAGTGTTGGATGCAGTCATGCATAGACTTTATTTGTCTACTGGCCCCTCTTGGAGACCTTAGGAGGTCTAGATTAACATATGTGATCCATTTATGATTATGACTGTTTACTAAGTGTTTACCGTCATCAAACCTAATGTAACTGTTTTCATTAGTAAGAGGGTTATACTTCGGATGATATCCGTATGTAGTCACTATGTTTGAACATGTTTATCCTTATTTGATCAGACTGTTCATTTTATTTGTTTATGGGTTGTCTGAGACAACAGCCTCCGCCCCCCTGTAGGCGGAGCCCCCGCCCCTTTGTAGGCGGATTTGTTTTAGACACCCTATATATTTGTTAGCAATGTGGTGGGTCCCAACATGCCCCTGTCGAAGACATATGTGTCGAAACGCGTCGGGCTAGCTGTTGGCACCCCACATTGCTTTTACTTTAAATTTTACCTTATTGCTTTGTGATCACTAAGTCATTTGTTACTCTTTTGACTTTTAATAAATTACTATTTTTTATCGCCTGACCCGCACCATGTGGAGCTTTTTCTTTCTTTTTTCTTTTTTGGTCTAAACCCTTTAAATATCTTCCCCTCCATTTGGGGTATTTGGAGTATCGGAGTGCAGTGAGCTATACCTGAGTTGGATTTCTTAACCATTCCGAAGTTCCATCGGTGAGATTCATCATTTGGATATACGGTCTTTTGAAGTCTCTCCACCAGGCTGATGAACCCACTTTGATCCACTCCTCGTCCCAGATTGTGACCCCAAGCCTTATTGACTCAACCGTCATATGACTGTGTGAGTCCAACAGATCTGGTAAGAAGTACCCATCTATTCTTTCCCAATGTTTCCAGACAAGCTGTCGTACATGGACATGTCCGTTTAATGAGATTTGCCTCGTATTGTGATACGGTCTGACTACCATTGTGCCGGTCCTTCCACGGAAGCCTACATCCATTTCTTTGGACTTTATTTTGTTTATTTACACATTTATATGTTCTTTGTTATAGGAGCATTCCTTCAACATATTTTTCACCTTAGAAGCGCTACACTATTTTTTATTTCTGTTTGTTGAACTTTGTTTGTTTGAGTGTTGGCTGCTGTACTTTTTCACGTATATTTGATCTTAGCGCAGTTGGCTGCTGTGCTTTTTATGTATATTTGATTTTAGCGCAGTGTTTTCCCCTATCCCTAGATCTGAATACCACGGCTTCCCCTACCCACATTTCCGACTGGACGTATAGACAAATACATCATTTCTTGACTGGACGACACAATAAAGACTATTGGACAAGAGATCTGAATACTCTAGAAAGCCTATGTACACAACACGAACCACAAAGACATCTCATTTCCATTCTCTACTCATATCTCTTCACGGGCGAATCAGCGTTCTCCAGCAAGCCTTATTCCTCATGGGAGCAAGATCTAGCTATCAAACTTTCTGACTCTGAGTGGGAAACCATTTGTACTTATATTCTCAAAGGATCCCTTAATGTAGCGGTTCAAGAAGGAGGATACAAAATCCTCTCCAAATGGTATAGAACCCCGTCACGGCTTCACAAATTCTCAGACAACATTTCCAACTTATGCTGGCGCTGTGGCAAGGCGGAAGGGACCATGCTACACATTTGGTGGTCGTGTTCCGCCCTTCAGAATTTCTGGAGAACGGTCCATGACACTATACTTGCAGTAACATCCCAAAGCAATAATTTCTCCCCAGCCTCCTATCTACTGCACTACACCAAGATCCCCAGGACACGCTACTTTAAATCCCTCAATATGATCATGATTAACACAGCTCAACAATGCATCCCTTGTCATTGGCGATCCTCTTCAGTACCAACCATAGCGGAATGGTTCCGTAGATTAAACAATACCGAAACCATTGAAGAACTAATTAGCATATCCAATGACACAGTCACAAAATTTTCAGCAACATGGCAGGACTGGCGTCGTTTCAAACTTACTGACGCATACTCCTCACAATCTGGCTAAATACTTCTCATACACTAGATTATACCCTTCTCATTGTCATTCCTTTCCCCTAACTTTACCTCTACCCTCCTTCCTTTTCCCCACATTATATATTAAAGCTTGATTTACCTTCCCATTAGATGGCTCAGAATGCTTTAGTTTTCCCTCCTTTCTAGCTCAGGCATCCTTCAGGTTGTTTCTAGACTCAACTGTACCTGTTACTAAGAACTTTGATGCGACTCTTTCCAAGTTTGGAAATTGGTTAAGCTCTGGAGTCAGCTGTTGAACTATTATTTGTTTATTTACGCTTTGAAGACTTATTGTGTCATGTATATTCTGATGCGATATCTACTCCATTGCCTGTATTTTCATGTATGATTACTTTATCTTAATAAAAATTTTGTGGAAAAAAAAAAAAAATAAGACTAAACACACCTATTTTATGAGGTGCAGGTGGCACATTAGACACATTCAATCTTCTTATGCCATGTACACACGATCAGACTATCCAGCGGAGGTCCCCCGGACTTTCCAAACGAGCGGACCTGCCCACACACGCCCACACACCACCGGACTTTTCCAGCGGACAATCCGCAGGACTATGGCGGGACTCCGCTGGACTTTTGAAATGAACGGACTTGCCCACACCCAGGAGTAAAGTCCGTTCATTTTGAACATGGCTCCAGGTAGACAGAACTAGCACAGGAAGTCAATGTAGCCGACTCCATCGGCGAGATTGACACTTCGCTGGCCCCGTCACCTAGTATGGATTTAAAGGGGAAGCCCTATGCCGAAAAAAACGGTGTGGGGGTCCCCCCAAAGTCGATAGCAGACCCTTATCTGAGCACACAGCCCAGCCGGTCAGGAAAGGGGGTGGGGACAAGCGATCCCCCAACCCCAAAGCACCTTGTCCCCATGTTGATGAGGACAAGGACCTCTTCCTGAAAACCCTGGCCCTTGGTTGTCGGGGTCTGCGGGCGGGGGGCTTATCAGAATCCAGGAGCCCCCTTTAATAAGGCGGCCCCCAGATTCTGGCCCCCTACCCTATGTGAATGAGTATGGGGTACAGTGTAACCCTACCCATTCACCTGGGAAAAAAGTGTACATGACCCCCGAAGAGCGGGACAAGACCCCCAAAGTCGGAAGAAGACCCCCGGATGGTGGCTTAGGGCTTCCCCTTTAAATCCATACCAGGTGACGGGGCTAGTGAGGAGTCAATCTCACTGATGGAGGCAGCGACATTGACTTCCTTCACTATTCCTGTCTACCTGGAGCTACGTTCAAAATTAACAGACTTTACTCCGTGTGTGGTCAAGTCTGTTCATTTCAAAAGTCCGGTGGACTAGCACACAGACGGGCGGATTGTCCAGCGTCCGGCGGACAATTTTGAGTCAAGACTTCTTTCTAAGTTCTAAGTCTTTCCTTCCCTTTTTTCCAGAGTGCTAGGGGTATGCCGGTTGTTTGCTTGTATGGGCGCCCAGGGCATACCATTGGTTGCGATGCTAACCAATCATCTCTCCCGGTGGTCTGCCTTACTCTTTGGGCTTGGCCGCCATGCCTCCCAGAGGACTTTGAATGTTCCTCTTTCCCGGTGTTAAGTGGTTGGCTTGGGCTTCGGCCCACCCATCCCTCCCTCGTGGCGTCTGCCCTCTTTTCCATTGTTGAGGGCAAGGGTGTTTAAAGATGAGCGCGATGCGGTGATCCGGATTTCCAGTCTGGAGGAAATGCCTAACTTCCGCCCGCGACTCGGCGGTGACGTCAGACGCCGCCGAGTCGGAGAGGGCTTTTAAAAGTCATTTGTATTTTGCCTTACTCTCTGTTGAGACGGCCATTGGGCTGTTCCCCCCCCCCATTTGGGTTCTCTTTATTTCTTCATTGTTTGGGTAAGACAATTTTGATGCTTCATTACTGTCATCTTGGGCCAGTATTAATGTTTATTTTTACTTGGAAATAGATGCTGTCCACAAAGTACTCAATTATATTTTATATATATTTTTTATTTAGAGCTTTGACCCAGTCAATACTTGGTATGTTGTCAATTACCGACGCCACTGAGTTTGCTGGTTTTGAACTATTGGCTATTTTAGCCCTTATCTCTTCGCATTGATTCAATGCTAACTACCAACCACTCAGAGGTAACATCACCATTATTAGGGGCATTAAGCACTTTTAGCTGTTTGCCTAAGACATTTAACTTATATATATATATTTTTTTTCATATACTTTAGACCTTTACAATTTGAGAGTTCCCTCTCTGCAAGCATTTTTAAACCGGCTTTCCCATGCACACGGGGCTGTTCTCCATTCTTAAATATTTTTATGTTTTCTTGTGGATTCCAAGCACCTGAGGTGAGACCTGGCTGTCCTTATTTTTGATCATATGTTTTATATGTCCTTTTGTTCTTATTTTTTGTTACTGTTCAACTTATACTTGTATTTGATTTTCTGATTATACCTACATATGTTCTATGCAGGCTACTATGTATCTTAAAAAGATGTTTTTCATTTATGCTTTATTAATACAGCATACGAAATAACTTTACCACCAACCTCCTGAAGAAACTCGAATGAGTGAAACATGTCGAGAGTGGTAGTGTTTAATATGACTCTGTCTGGATAATTCCAATATCCTGTTGTTCGGATGTATTATTGTCATCCTTCTGTTTTTATTTTCTTGTAATACAATAAAAATGTATGTTTTTTTATCTATTTCCATTATTGGTATTTTGATCTATACACTTGATACCGTTAAAGTCCAGAGGCTTGTTAACTCTTTAGTCCCCCCCTTCTTTGTTCTATTTTACTCTGAAGCAATCTCGTTGTTCCCAGCTGTAAGAGTATGGCTGGATCTAGGGGGGGGGGGGCATCCCCCCATATTTCTGTTATGTCTCCAAACCCTCCCCCCCCCCCAAATGGGTAGATGTCCAATTTGCAAACTCTGCTGCCTCTTTGCAAAGAAACAGTCTCTGCCATCTCCTTGTTGGGTATTCACTGCTATTCTGCCTGCAAATCCTCTCCCTTTCGCAGCTGTGTGCTCTCCAGCAAGAAGCAGTGAGTATTCCCTGATCTCACCAAATCTCTTTAGCTGCCGGTACATCTCCTGGCCTGGGGCTGCCACACTACTGCTTCCTAAACTCTTCTCGCTCTCTGCTGGGCTGAGCAGCAATTGAAGGACTATTGATACTGCTCCCTACATAGGCTGCCAACCCGCCACTCTACCTCCCAGCCCTGCTGTCCCTGTTTCACTTTTTTTGAGGTGGTTCTGCCCCACTAAATTGGCAGTCCTCTCCCCTTATCTCTGCAATATTTTTGGAGGCTAAGGAACAACTGTGCATACTTCCCCCTAATCTCTGCCCCCAGAACTGCTGCTACATCTCCTGACACAGTGGTCTCCAAACTCCTCTTACTCCCATATAGATTAAGCAGTGGGTGAAATAAGATCGCTGCCACTCACTGCTTATCTAAGACTGGTCCTGTCACCCCTGTATTGACATCGTTGTGATCTCCCCTGGTCCTCCCTATTTACATTTGTAGAAGCCAAAGAGTCTCACCCTTACCTCTCCCCTCCAGCCCTCTCTTCACCCAGAAGCGGAAATTCAGATCGTGTGTACACAATTCTGACGCCCAAAGTTCCATGCATGCTTGGAATCAAGCAGAAGAGCAGCACTGGCTATCAAAGTAAATTTTTCTTGGCTCGTTGTGCGTGTTGTATGTCACCGCGTTCTTGGCGATCGGATTTTTCGATAAGATTTGTGTGACTGGGTGTATGCAAGACAAGATTCAGCCCACATCCATTGTAAAAAAATCCATGGATTTTGTTGTCGGAATGTCTGATCGTGTGTACAGGGCATAAGTATGTCTTAAGGCCTGATTCACACCTATGCATTTTTTGTGCTTTTTGCATTTTGCAGATTTGAACTACAGTCCATTTAACATGGTTTCCTATGGAACACGTTCTGTAGAAAAAAATCTGCAAAATGCAAAAAGCACTAAAAATGCATAGGTGTGCATTAGGCCTAAGGGGGGATTCTGCAGACTCTGATGTAAGGGAGAACTCTGGGGACTCTGACATAAGGGATGCTCTGGGAACCTTCATTTAAGGGAGAACACTGAGAACTCTGATATATGGAGAGCACTCTGATGTAAGGGGAAACACTGTGGCTTCTGGTGTAAAGGGGAACTCTGATGTAAGGGCTGCTCTGAGAACTCTGATTTACCTTATGCCGCGTACACATGACCGGACTTTGACGGACTTGGTCCGGCGGACTGGAATCCGTTGGATAATTCGATCGTGTGTGGGCTACAGTGGATTTTTTCTTCCCAAAAGTTTGGCAGACCTAGAAATAAAACTGGCTTCAAATTTGTCCGCCGACTCGGCTTTCTAGCAGAAAATCCATTTGTCAGTGTGCTAGTCCGGCGGACGAAAAATGATGCATGCTCAGAAGCAAGTACAAGATGCAAGTGCTCGGTCTGGTAAAACTAGCGCTCATATTGAAGCTAGCACATTCCTCACGCTGCTAATTCTGTGATCTTTTAACACAGCGCATTCTTTTCTTCTTTATAATGCTAGAAGAATGAAGTTGCTTTGCTGCTCATATTCACACAGAGTTCTCACAAATGTATTTCTTCATTATTTTCCTCATCTCATAAGTAATTTTCTAGTTTTTAAAAGTCACGTCTCCATAAATAATGTTTACAGTTCTTTTTTAGACTCATCTTTTATAATTTTAGATTCCAACAATATATATGTTTTCAAATAAATAAATAAATATTTTGGAGTTTTAAGTTACCACAATAACATTATTAGCTTGTATTTTTTATGAACCTTAATGAGGATGTTGTCCCTTGTTAAATTGACACAGAGGGGTTATTTACAAAAGGAAAATAAATTTAGCACTACAAGTGCAAAGTGTACTTGAAATTGCACTGAAAGAGCACTTGGAAGTGCATTCGCTGTGGATCCGAGGGGCTCATGCAATGGAATGTAAAAAAAAAAAAAAAACAGCATTTTAGCTTACACATGATTGGATGATAAAATCAGCAGAGCTTCCCCTCATTTCAGATATTACCCTCAGATTTACAGCGACTGCACTTCCAAGTGCACTTTCAGTGTAATTTCAAGTGAACTTTGCACTTGTAGTTAGTACTTTGCAAAATGAATTTGCCTTTTGTAAATGACACCCATAGTCTTTTGACATGTACCTGCCTACCCACAAACAAACTGTCATTTTGGAATAAAAACACATAGTACTTTTTTTGGGAAAATTAAATGTCCATTTATTCTGGTCAAAACAAAATAAAGAGGAAGGCAACACTGGAGACACTTTTGGAGTTTGTGAAGCCTTTTGTCCCCCAGGGCACACATCAAGTCAATGGTCAACAAAATTGGGATTGTGCATATAATAAAATAGGGAGCACAACCTGGTCCAGGAATCCCACAGACCAGGAATAGCAGCAGATGATATCTATGTCCCCAGCCTGTGGTACTACAACAGCCTGCATCTTCTGTCAGACCAGACTGAAGCCAGGCAATCACTTCCGACTCTTCCATGCAGCCTTCCCTCCACGCTGCCCTGCAGTCTTCCCTCCATGCTTCTCTGCAGCCTTCCTTGGAGGCTGTGCCTCTGGTGGTGTACTTGTGGCAGGAGGAGAAGGAGGAGGAGGAGTAGGAGTAGGGGCTTCATCATAAAGATGTGTGTTTGGTGTTAGCTCGCCCCTCAAACCCTTCTGAATGGCCTAAAAAAAAAGAGCCTCATACAGTTGGCATTGGCCCTTCTCAAGCTCCAGCAACCTGGTGGCCAAATTTGTCCCATAGGTCTCTTCAGCTTTGGGGGGGGGGGGGGGGGGGGAGGGGTTGCTCAGAAATTGGCTTGCTTCCTGAATGAGAGCAAGGGATTCCTCCTCAGTTTGTGTCATCCTCCTGGGCCTTCTAGTGGTAATGAGGAGGGGAGGGACTTGGCATTCTGTCAGGCTCCTGCTGAGCCCAGCCACCTCCTGCCTGCCACTGGTCCCGGCCTCCTCCTCTATACCACTGGGCACGGCCTCGGCTCCTAGGTGAGCTCATCCTGTGTAAAAAAATAAGGGACATAGTTGTATTTTGTGCTTCATCAATCACAGACAATTTTCCGTGTCTCACTTGCAATTTGAATTTTAATTCCAATAAATTTTTATTAGGATAGTCGGTGTTCATACAATATCGGAGAAATTTTACATGTAATGAAAGAGCAAGAACATGAGCAAATCACAGATTTGCGTGTTAAACAACAATTATAAAGAAGTATAGCAAGAAAGGGTTGGAAACTTAAAAGACTTCTATAAGTTTTGATTCTGTAAACCATGCAACCAAAATCAATGAGAAGTTGTGTTCACTAACAACTTTGAGATGGGTACCATACCATCCAATTTGACCATTTAATGCTCATTTGCAGAAAGTTATCCTGGGAGGCTGCAAAAAGAGTTTCATATGTGGCATGTGTATTTGTTGTTTCAATTACTTCTCGGAGGGAAGGAGAGTTAGCCCACGTACACACGGTCGGAGATTTTGCCAACCAAATCCGTCGGATTTTGTCCGTCGGATTTAGTCCGACGGATTGTATCCGAAACTGTTGCATACACACGGTCGGGCCAAGTTGTCTGATTTAGCGCTTGCCAAGAACGCGGTGACGTAAGCCGTGTACGGCGGGACTAGAAAAGGGAAGTTCAGCCCCACGTCCGGCACCCTTTGGGCTCCTTCTGTTGATCTCGTGTTTTAGTAGAAGTTTGGTGAGGGACGATTCACGCTTTTCAGATTAGTGATTCAGATCGCTACCGCTCTTCAGTTTGTGCTTGTCTTTGCGTATCTGATAATCAGTGCGTGCAGTCATTAAGTATTTGCTTCTCATTGTGGACTATATCTTGGTATAGTACGCTTTGAAAGGCATTTTTTATTGTCTGCTTGCTTCTGCTATTCAGGTCGTCCTTTCAGGCCTTGCTGTTTAACGGTGCTTTCTGGTGTCCGTTCTGACCAGCCGACCGTTTTCCAAACATGTTTCGTCTACGTACTCATCGTACAGTTTGTGCAGTGCAGGGGCTTCGTGTTGGGGTTCTTACTTTGACTTTGACACAAGCCCGGTCCATGAACAGGGAGGGGAGGCGTTTGTGGACCAAGAATTGGTTGCGCCAGCGTCACCAGTTCTCCCACATGCATTTGCTCCATGAGATCCGCGAGAATAATCCTGATCATTTCTGGATTTTTCTCAGGATGACGGACCCCGTTTTTCACCGTCTGCTGGCTTTGCTGACCCCTTATATCACCAGGCAGGATACCTGCATGCGGCAAGCCATCACTCCGGAGCAGAGGCTCATTGCCACGTTGCGCTACTTGGCAACAGGGAGAAGCCTTCAGGACCTCAAGTTCTCTACAGGCATCTCCCCCCAGGCTCTGGGGATCATTATTAGTGATGGACGAACTTCCGACGGGACGTTTCGCGAACGCGAAACGCGAACGGGCACAAACGTTCGCGAAAACGACCGTTCGCCGCGGGCTCCATTGACTTCAATGGGAGGCGAATTTCGCAAACCTTTAGGTCGAATTTGCGGCCACGGGGTAATTATTAGGGGGTAGCACGTAGTCCCACCACCTGGACAATAGCATAATACATGTATGAGGTGAATTTGGGATCGATAACTACAAGCATTTTTTTTTTATTTGGGAAATTGTTCTGACAATTCAGGACTATGGAGCTAATGAAGGCAATGGAGGAGAGGGAAGGTCAGGGACCAGGGTAGGCAAACAAGAGGGTGCAGGAGATACAGAGCACTGACAGCAGCACCGTAATACAGAGCACTGACATCAGCACCGTGACATACAGCGCTGACAGCAGCTCCGTGACATACAGCGCTGACAGCAGCTCCGTGACATACAGCGCTGACAGCAGCTCCGTGACATACAGCGCTGACAGCAGCTCCGTGACATACAGCGCTGACAGCAGCTCCGTGACATACAGCGCTGACAGCAGCACCGTGACATACAGCGCTGACAGCAGCTCCGTGACATACAGCGCTGACAGCAGCTCCGTGACATACAGCGCTGACAGCAGCACCGTGACATACAGCGCTGACAGCAGCTCCGTGACATACAGCGCTGACAGCAGCTCCGTGACATACAGCGCTGACAGCAGCTCCGTGACATACAGCACTGACAGCAGCTCCGTGACATACAGCGCTGACAGCAGCTCCGTGACATACAGCGCTGACAGCAGCACCGTGACATACAGCGCTGACAGCAGCTCCGTGACATACAGCGCTGACAGCAGCACCGTGACATACAGCGCTGACAGCAGCTCCGTGACATACAGCGCTGACAGCAGCTCCGTGACATACAGCGCTGACAGCAGCACCGTGACATACAGCGCTGACAGCAGCTCCGTGACATACAGCGCTGACAGCAGCTCCGTGACATACAGCGCTGACAGCAGCTCCGTGACATACAGCGCTGACAGCAGCTCCGTGACATACAGCGCTGACAGCAGCTCCGTGACATACAGCGCTGACAGCAGCACCGTGACATACAGCGCTGACAGCAGCTCCGTGACATACAGCGCTGACAGCAGCTCCGTGACATACAGCGCTGACAGCAGCTCCGTGACATACAGCGCTGACAGCAGCTCCGTGACATACAGCGCTGACAGCAGCTCCGTGACATACAGCGCTGACAGCAGCTCCGTGACATACAGCGCTGACAGCAGCTCCGTGACATACAGCGCTGACAGCAGCACCGTAAGCAGCCCCAGGAGGAAGTCAGCACAGCACAGGGATGGTGTGATCCCCTCATAATAAGAACCCCCAGGAGGAAGTCAGCACAGCACAGGGATGGTGTGATCCCCTCATAATAAGAACCCCCAGGAGGAAGTCAGCACAGCACAGGGATGGTGTGATCCCCTCATAATAAGAACCCCCAGGAGGAAGTCAGCACAGCACAGGGATGGTGGGAGCCCCTCATAATAAGAACACCCAGGAGGAAGTCAGCACAGCACAGGGATGGTGGGAACCCCTCATAATAAGCAGCCCCAGTAGAAATATGACACCGCTCAACCTCTTCAAAGAGGAGGGTAGGGGCATATAGTACGGTGTGCTTTTTTGGGTCAGGGAAGTGAGCCAAATGAATTAAGAAGGTCTGTGTGCTTGATTCCAAAAATTGTTTATAGACATATACATGGTCTACTGATCACATGTGTTGAATTCCTCCGAGATCCATGCCTCATTCATTTTTAGAAATGTGAGGTAGTTAACACTGTGGTGAGCTAGGCGAGTACGCTTATCGGTCACAATCCCCCCTGCTGCGCTGAACGTCCTTTCG